>NC_141560.1:8762500-10012500 GCF_036417535.1 Chlamydotis macqueenii | reverse complement strand
GTGGACCCAGTCAGGCTTTTCCTGGTACCTGCTCAGCTCAGACTATTAGAATCACAGAATCATAGAATGGTGTGGATTGGAAGGGACCTTTAAAGGTCATCCAGTCCAACCCCCCCCGCAAGGACATCTTCAACTAGATCAGGTTACTCAGAGCCTCATCAACTGTCTCCTCCAGAAGCTGCATCTACAAACAACTGTGTAATTGTTTTGGAAACAGATGTGTATTGATGGCTATTTCTTGTCTTGTCTATGTTCAAGAAGACCTAAAAAATATTGTTATTCCTGCTATGCTCACTTACCACTTTGTGTTTTGGCTTTGTCATAGAAATTTCCATTTCTTCAGCACCTGAATTATCACTGGGAGAGCCAGATCTAAAATCCATCATCTCTTCCTCTTGTTTCTTGAGGCTGTCTGCTACTGTTTGGATGGCTTTTGTCCATTCTTCCCTGGCAAAATGTAAGCAAAGTCATTCGTTACTTGTGACTTTAGATTGCCATCTGCCATGGCAAGGCAAGGATCACCAAGGAATACAGAATAACTAATGCTCCCTGATGAATCAATGCAACATACAATGAATTATGTGCATTTTCAAGCACTGTAAAAATGCATTTTCAACAGCACTTTTAACATATATCTTTATTAATCATACTAGACATAGGGGACAACTGAAGTCCTCCCAGTCTGGATACAATATAAGGCTTTTCAGACAACAGAGTTTCTAATAGACATTCAGTCAGCAGCTCAAGATATGACCTGGTAATACAAAGATTTACATAATAAAACCAGACTTGCCAAAACCAAAAAGCAAAAGGCTCCCATGCAGCACAAAGCAATTAAACACAGCTTCTCCATTCCTATGGTGCACTGAAACACATATATTCAACTGCTGGGAGCACTATGCCACTCCTCGCACACACATCCCAAATTTTTATGGCAAGGGGTATTCTAGCAGAAGATATTAAAGCCCAGAACACTTAGGTTATTCCTCTGTTGTAAAGATGATGACAGAAATACAGCAATTCCCAAGTAAGTTTTGGCAGAACATCAGTAAAAGCAGCGACATTTTATCTTAGGCCCGGTCTTGGTTACAATAAAGCTTCCAGAGCTGTTTCAGCTGTGGGTGCTCTAATACCAACCCCTTCGACTCCTGTGGAGACCACTTCCACTCCAGTGTCCTTTGGGAAACTTCACACTTCTGGAAACTACTGAAGTGAAAGTTCTTGGCCTTCACTTCATTTCACTGCAAATTTATTGAACATAAAGCATACAACTCTTAAGGGCTTACACAGTTTTGGGATGGGCTTTAAGGTATACAGGGGCTGAAGAAATGTTCAGTGGACTGTATGAATTTACCATGTTGTACCGTCTTTTGTATCTGCAGGGAACGAGATGTAGTGGTTTAGTTGGTATTTTTGGGACACTGGCTAAACTCTTCCCAAGGACACTCCAGGTAAAATACTTCGCTACTCCAGCAGGAACAGAAGCAGCCAGTGCCGAACAACTACATGCACAATCTGCAGTGAAGCCATGCAATCCTAATCAATGTCAAATTTTTCACTGCTTCTATGAAATTATACAAAAAAAAAAAAAAAAAAAAAAATCCTATCTGAACACACGAATTTCAGTTTGTGATGGATGGAAGAAGCAAATCATTCCCCAGAGGAAGCAAAGGCCTTGGGGAAAAAGTACCCAACACAAGATTCTAATAAAAACTGTTCCAATTACACATAAGGTCTCTCCTGCCCTGTGGATTTTTTATTTTGGATTTTGTCTGAATGTGCACTATCCAGCTCTATCTGGGGCAGCACGGTAATGCTAAACATTTTGAACATTCTCCCTATACTCCCAGAACAGACTAGTTCATTCACCATCACAAACACATTCCTTAATTTACTAATCATTCTTCATATTCAGAACTATTACAAAAATAACATTTTCTTATGTATTTTTATCTCTTCATCTCATTCAAAAAAAACCAAACGTTGGTTTTAAAGGCATAGAGAAAGCATATCTACCTTCATATGTTTTCTGAGATTTGTTACTGACTTGGTTGAGAGCTTGGCCCTCCTGAAGTGAGTATCATTGATTTCTGGGAGACCAGAATTTCACCCTCAGCTTTTATGTCTTAAGCGTACACAACAGAGGTGACTAACACTCCAAGCCCTGAAGTGTCACAAAGCTGACTTAATTGGCTAGGAGGGAATAAAACAAGACTGAAACACAATCTTCCCCCAAGTGGAAACTGTTACTTACTCCATTTAGGGTCACTAACTGCAGTGCTACTAAAAGAAACAAGGATCACTTTATTTTTCTTTGCTTTTAATTTGATTTCACCTTCTTCTGATCATTGTAATAGACTCAAAGGCAATATACAGGAACCTTCTTTAAATCAATGCATGCAAAGGCTATGAAAGAAAAAAGCAAAGAATATTAGGTAGAATTTGCTGATTTTAGAAATAAGCAGTATCATATCTAGGGAGGACAAGGGCTTTAAAATATCCCTTCCCCTAGAGCAATGGTACTGGGATAATTTAAGTTCAGTTCCTGAAGAGCAAGTAAATATTTAAATACTCTGTAGTTGTAGAATAGCTGTGCTGGTAAACTCTTCTCTCAGGAGGTAAGAGATCAATTCTCCAATGATGAGAGCACAGAATACATGCTCTTAGCTTTGTTTCCTAACAGCTGAAACAGAAATCTGCACCTGCAGCAGATAACTATCACCTTTATTATCTAATTTGCATAAAACATTAGCAATCAGCAATGATACAACTAACATTTTTCTTTCAGAAACAAAGAGTCTAAGAAGACTTTAAAAGGTCAGTATTTTGATACAACTCAGCTTTGCCTGAATCTGTTTCACTTGTGCTCATCCATCCAGAAACTCCCAGGTCAGAAACCCTTCATTTCACACATCACAACATTTCCAGTGAGAAATGAACCTTACGTTTCCAGAAATAACTACCTGTGTGCTGGTACACACCTGCACCTCTCCGTTTTGGATACCCAACCTAGCAATATTTCGTTTACAAATACTACTCAAAATCCACTCTCTAAAATCTCCTTTAAAGGTACCTCTTTTATCCTGGAACACACGCTAAAACTGAAGCATTCAAAAATTATTTGCTGCTTTTCAGTCTAGACGTACATCATCTGATAAATAAGAGCTTTAGCAGAGGACTCGCTATTAATGCTGAACACTTGCATCTGCTTTTGCAAGTAGTTTATGTATTAAATATGAATGAAACATACCGCTCCTCTGGAGTCTCCACATGAAATGTTCTTTCAATTACTGTGGTCCACTGGAGGCATCTAATGATAAATGTGTTTGGTTTAGGTCGTTCTGTCTTCATCAGCTGGCACTCTACCACAATCAAGGAAGAAAGAGTCATGGTACATAAGCAGGTTTAAATAATCATTTGTCTTTATTCTTATCTAGCAAACTGTTGCGATTAATCAGCCATAGAAATCTCTGTAAGTACTTCTTTAGGAGGCTTGAGACAATTTACTGTGTTGATGAAACCAATAAATAGCTTGGTAGATAGTCATCTAGGCAGCACCGAAATCAAATTTTGCTTAGACAGGCTCCACATTTGGTCTGCCCAGAGAGGTAAGTAGAAATGTGATGACACAGAAGCCGTTCAGACTCAGGTCCTGCATTCCAAAGGTCACCCAGAGCAGAGCACACGGACTAAGTCAGCTGATAATGCAGCGATTACATCCACTGAAACTAAAGCCAAGCCCCCACATTCTCTCCCTTTGATTTTCCCGACATAAAACCCTGTCCTTGGCTTTCAAGGAGTTGCTAGAGAGCGTGTTTGGTCATTTTGCAGCGACCTAATGAAGATTAGACTCAGCATTTCCAGTCTTCAAACACTAGAGGGAACATCAAACTGCAGAGGCACCCCCAGAAAAGACCCCGTTCCAAACGCCTTCGGGACAGCTGCTGCAGAGCGGGATGCTGTACGGACATGCAGCTAACAGCTTCCATCATCGCCAGTATTTAAGCATAATCTAAAAAGGCTACAGAAGTACGGCTACGTGCAAAACCACCACTTCCTTCATAAAAATGCTCTCTCTTGAGCTGAGCATTAATTTTTTGGGGTTTTTTTTTTTTGTTTTTTTTTTTTTTTAAATCACACCTACTATTTTAAGCTTCATAGGATGTTATAAGTGTTTATCCTTCAAATCTGGGTCTAAAAATGCACCTGATTAAGAGTATGCTAGTTATACTAAAACAGAGGATCTGAAAAACAAAAGAAAATCAATGAAATAACAGAAGCGAAAACACTACATTTTTCAGATTTATATTACTATAAAATTTAATGCTAATTAAACAGCTTCTGTTAAAGGAAAGTCAAATTAAGAAACCAAGTCAGTCGGGGTAGGGGGAAGATAATAGTTGTTGGTTTTTTTTCTTACATTAAACATTGCAGTTAATGAAACCACAAGCTTGCTATTATTTGGTCTTCAGGTTCTAAATCAACTTCCAAGTAAATAAAAAGGCACTACGAAGACAAGAAGAAATTTCTGCTTACTGCTAGAGCTATGAACATCCTCCACCATAAGCAATGTGCAAGTTGAAGAGAGAATCCAGGCAGAATAACTAAGATTACACTGGTATCGTTAGGTTAGTTTTATTATTGCGAAAGTTTAGAATGCTCAGTTTTAAATTTAAGCTCTTAATTAGCACCAAGATAAAATATGTACTGCCAGTGGTTTTGGGTGTTGTATTTTTGGCCATATATTTAATGCCTCATTTGCTACTGGAGTTATAAGCTTTTCAATGAGTAACTTTGCATTTTTCATGACAAGAAAATCTAATTTTTCTTTAATAGCATGCTGAGGTTATACTGCATCCTACTAAAGCACTGCAATTAGATAAGAGAAAGTTTATTAATGAGTCATGAAAAGGTTTTAGTGTGATAAACGGCACTCCTTCATTCACCGAGATTAAAGAACTTCGAACACAGCGACACAGCCATGCTTGCAGAGCGCTGTATTTAGCCTTGCAGCTACCCCCATCACTTTAGCAGAATGGCAATGTAATCCAAACACAACCACACAAGCTGACGCAGCCCAGTAAGCCTGGTTCTGATAAATTCAGCTCAAAAGATCTCATTCCTACTCCCAGATTGCCCACCTTAGCTTAGCTGCTCTTCTTTTTTTATGTCATTTGTTTTTTTCTGGTTTCCATTTTTGCCTGCTTAATGTGATTAGATTAAGGCTGGGGTTGGCCTCTATGAGCCTGCACAATGCAGTCCTAACAGATGAAGACTCAAAGAAGAAAATCAGGCTGTTTCTAACCTCGTGCTAATCCAGGGCTGTTCTCCTATACTTATCCATTTTGAAGAAATAAACTGAGAGGTTTTACTTACTTTTTTAAAACAGACTTCAGATTCACATTTAGTGCCTCAGATTAAGTATTCTGAAGTGGCAGCGCAGATATTTAAACTAGCCATGAACTCTAAACTTTAACCATTTAATTTCAGCATAATAAACCACAGAAGGCATTTTCTTCATAGAAGGGGACCAATTAAACATCACCACTTTTCCCCTAAATCAGCACTGCCCATTGATATTTGTTAAGCTTGCTGATCCAGCAATCTTTAAGGCATACAGCAAGATGAATAATAGAGATTTGTCAGTTAATAACCACTATAATTCAAGCATGTCACATAGAAGTGTTTTGTTTAGTGAACAATATGCTGTCTAATTACCCTGCTCAATCATAACAGCACATATCAAGAAATACAGAAGGCTTTATTTTTAAATTGCTTTACCAAAGTGCCCTACCATATAGGTTTCAGAAAGTTTGAAGCTACCACTTAGTTCTCCCCATATACGACAATCGCATGGATTTTATCAGCAAAATGCCGAGGCAGCAGGAGTTTTCTTACTTTTAAAACAAACTCTATGCTCTTTACTGCAGTTAGCAAGCTAGAGAAGCACCAAACTTGCCTTCTATAATCATGTCCCGCAACAAGCACCACTGCAGAAGAGCACAGATACAGATGCTGTGTAACAGCAGCTCTGATTCATGGCATGTTTGGGGTTCTGCTACAAAAACATTCCCGTTTCAAATACGGACCGAGGGTCGCTTACCCGTTGCAAAGACAGTTTTTCCTGTCAAGCAGTCCGACATAAGTATTTCCCATTTGCAACAAAGTAAGTACTATAAACAGCAGCCTGTTAAAAATGATTTAAATTGCTCTAAAGAACCTCTTGATTCTTTCCTGGCGTTTGGTCTTTTAAAGTAAGTAGGACAGAGAAATTGTTCCTAACAGGAATAGACACCACGGCATTCAAATGTAAATTACCATTTTGAATTTGAAAGACACTTAGTATTATCCCAGTGACTTTCTAAAATGTCACAATATTTGCTTCCCCAGCACTTAAGCTAAAAGGCAGATTACTTGCGACGAAAGTGTCAAACTCTGCTCCTATATAATGACATCACACTTAAAACAATAATGTCAAGGAAGAATCTTTCCCATTCCTGCTTTGGTTTCATAATGAAGGAAGGGGATAGAGGGAAGAAAAAAAAAAAAAAAAGAAAAAAAAAAAGGTGAATCAGGCAAGAATGATGAATAAATAAAAAAATAAAACTTTGGAAAAGGCAAACAGGAATATTATGTTGAAGTGCTCCTTTTGCTAGCACCACTGGATAGAATCGCCCCAAACACCTCAGCATGGCAAAAGCCAGGAGCTCTGAGTTACAGACCTGGACTAAGGTGGCCCCTAGTAACAGCAGACAAAAAGCCTGTCTACTAATCTGGCCATCCCGTGCCCTCTGATAAAATGCTTGACTGCAGACACGCAGTCCTGTCCCAAAAGGAGCACTCATATTGTTGAGCAATTACGTTTTCAGCTGTACAACAAAACCACCACAGTCCAGCCTCCTTTTTGACAGTCGGAGAAATAATCCCTTCTTTCTAACAGGAACAACCTCTCTCTCCATGTGGTTTTTCACAATATACTGCTCTTCTCAGCTATATGGTTTTAAAGGCTTATAACCTAATAGGCAGACATACATGATAATCCCAGATTACAATCAGTATGAAGGCTACTTATCGCGCAGATTTACAACACAGGCTCTATTGGTTATTTATCTGCAGGGTCTGTGGAGCAGAACTACTTAGGTATAGGCTTTTTTATTCCTTCTGTCTTCCCAGTGGTGGAGTACAGAACACGAACACAAATATGTCTCAAAAATCACAATTAAATGCTCAGCCGCCATCTTTCAGAAGTTTTGCTTTTTTTTTTTAATAAAACAAATAGGTAACTTCAAGGGATAATAAACTCCTTAAACATATCATTAAATTACAAACATTGATATATGGTTATTTTAAATGGAAAACTATGTGGAGAAAAAAGTACTTTAAAAAAAAGTGAGCCTCTCTTTACCCATGGAGGGGCCCTATTAAACAAGTTTTCAAAGATGCATGATCAAAACCCTCACAGACTGAAAGGAAAAGGCTAGCGTAGGAGAAAGAAGAGACTGTCAAGCACATGGAAGCAAGCACTCTGTATTTATTGCTAATACTTCATACCTGTTAAAAGAAAAAGACAAATGTTATCTTCTTTCACTTTTGTCCTGAATTGAATATTTCCTACAACTCACGGGTGGACAAAATCACTTAATGTGAATTTTACACTACAAGTAAGAGTCCCCTTAGTCATAAAAAAACCCACAAAACAAAACTTTTATTTGCAAAGATAAAAAGCCTATATTATTTTACAGCAAAAGCAGGTAAAGATTTTAATCAGCAACACGGGACCACTTTCAAAGAACAGACTGACAGTCTGCCATCTCATTAAAAAAAAAAAATCTAGTTTACTAATTAACAAGAAAAAGTCAGGGATATCATGGTCTCTTGAAAGAAAAAGAAAAAAACATTAAGTTTTACAAAATATTTCAGCTAAATTTGCCCCACCTTTTATTGGCAGAAGGCTTCTACAGGCTGCCTCTGCAGCATGAGGCTGCGTTCTGGCCTGAGCCTTCCTCCAGAGGCAGCTTGAGTTCCCTCACACTAACTTGACAAGTTAACCCAAATGAAAGTACCAGGCAAGCAGGTTGGAAGGGAAAACTTGTGGTGCAAAGCACATCCAAATGATACAAGTGTGGAGGGTACCCAGAAAGGAACCACAGATCAGGTGCTGGCAGCACTGCATGCCAGTGCCTACACGAGAAATTAAATCCTGGTGGGGCAACAGCCCAAAACCACAATAAGGACTTCTAGCAAGGAGGCCCCCCCCTAATTATCAAGGCTTTCCCGACCTGTCACTGGCTCACCAGGCAAGAGTCACTGCCACAAACATCCTTCCACCCACCACCCTCCCCGCAATCCCTCTTACGGGGACTACACCTTACTCTATAGGCATGTGCTGCATCTTTTCCAACAATGCTCTGATACCATAGTAACAAACTTGTTTATCTATAAACGCCAAGATTGATGGGCTCAGTCTGCCATAAAAAGCACCGTATTCCTGTTGTGACAACCGATTTAAGTTAATCCATTTTGAAGGCAACTTGGACAAAGAGAAGGCAACGGACACATCTTTTTTTACTCCCTAGCACTGAACTGCAGTAAATAATTATCATAAGTAATGCAGTTAGCAGCAACAGGATGGAAGTGTCCTGCAAAAAGTGCATTTGTTAAAAGCTTCTGGCTACAGACCAAGTACTGAATTAATTTATGAATGAATGGCTTTCTGCTGCTTTTCTTTACCTTCTTGATCCATAAGGAGATATCAGTCTAAAGAGGAAAGTACCATGGCATTACCGAAATGAAAACACTACAATTCTCTAAAACAAGACAAAAACCCCAAAGCACTCTTGGCATCCTGCACAGAGGCACCAGGCAACAGCACATCCATTATTTATTCCCATCATCAGTCACAACAGGTATATGTTGCTACCAGCAGAAAAAAAATGAACATTTGCATTAATTCCTAGTGCTGCCCAGCCCTCTTCTGCACCCAGGGTGGTCCAAAACAAATCTCTCTCTTTAAAGGTCAGCTACAAAGATGAACCTCATATTTCAAGCTACTCTGTAATGAAGAGGGAAAGCCTGTACCCTTCTGTCTGCACTTCCACTAGTCACCAGGAACACTGAACAGATCGTTGTTAATAACAGGTGCCACAATGATCTATTTTTAAGTAGTGGAACAAGACACAGGCAGATCATGAGACAGGAAAGATTAAGAACAGGAGAAAATAAAAGCTGAAAGTATACAGCAAAAGGTTGAAAACATGAGCAAGGAAAGGAAATTATCTTCAGATTCTTCTATCACATCCTGTGCTGCAGCACCTGAGCAAAGCTGGAAATGTTTGCATAGGACAGAGCGCAGAGGTTAGGAGATGTTATTACTTCCACACCTTTTTGTTGGCTCTAATAGAAGAAATATGGTTATGTGTTCAAAATTAGGAAAAACTGAATGTCCTTCATTAAAAACAGTGCTCGCTCCATAATCTCTTATGCCACCAATCAAATACTTTTGACCTATGGCAACGCTCCTTGAATCCAGATCTGGTGGCAGAACAGAGGCTGAAATGCTTCAGCTGTGTCTACCTGCCAAGTACTGAGACATTTGCCTGAGTTAATTTTCATTTTAAAGCAACTTGTTGACTAACAGACATACAAAATATTAACAAATAAACCAATTTTATTCTATAACCAGAAACGGTGAATTAGTAGAAAACTGGAGAAGGAAAAAAAAAAAAGAAAGAAAGAAAAAAAAAAAAAAAAAAAAAGGCAGAGCATCAAACCTCCACATCACAGTCATTCCTGAGAAACACAGGGGGGTTTTAACATCTCAAATAAACACATTTAGTGTTTAGATACATTGCTCTGCACAGATTCAAACGTTACTAATGCAGCTTACCGGCACTATGACTACAAGAAGACATCAACCCCCAAATTGGATGAGGGAGCAGGTAAAAACACTTACGAGCTACTGAGAAGTTATTTAAAGGTGATTCCCGCTGGTCGACATCCTGTGGTCGTTCCTTGTAGCCGATGAACGTGCCATCGTTTTTTAAAAGAAAATACCGCGGCCTCCATGTTTTTATGTATTCTCCTGGAAAGAAAGGATGGGCAAAGGGAAAAGTCATCAGAAAATACCCAAAAATACTGACTTGCCAACTATTTTTTTTTAAATATTGAAACTATATATCATCCTGACATAGCCACAATTTTAAGAACATTCAGTTCATTCTGATACAAACAGTGAAAAAATACAGGCACTGAGACTGATACTGCTAGTGATGTTAACTGTAAAAATGGGACTTCATAGAAAGTAAACAGCTATGTTTTGTTCTTCCATCTACTCCGATTTCCATTCAAGTTCTGCAACATCTGCCTTAAATGCATTTTAAATTTAAAAAAAAATCAGAGCAGATGTTCTATGTATTATTTTTGCTATTGTCATTTTTCATACTGACAAGTGGAGAAATTTTTTTCATTTACATTTTGCAGCGCAAGTATTTTAAACAACAATGGGTAATTTACTAATTAGTCAACTGCTTTATCAAACCAACAGTCACTTTCAGAACACGAGAAGATAATTCTCTGCTTAAGTTACATAACATCACTCACTCCTCTCACAACATCTCAAGCATGAAATACAAGATGATATATCACAATATGAAGGGGAGAACACTGGATGATATATAGCCAGCACAAAGAAGAAAACAAACATCTATTCTGAAAGATATTCCACTTTTCTTTGTCAGAGAAAACATCCCTTGCTCACATCATGCTACTGCTTATCTAAGTAACCTGCACAGGTGACTGTGCCATGTTCAAAATGTCAAGCAGTAGAATAAAAATAAAAGAACTGATCAAAACCTCAGTTATTTACTGGATTTACTCAGTTAGGCTTCAGAGAAGGCAGGCAGGAGTTCCACTGGTGGCTCTTTTGAGTGACTTTGTCCATGTGCCTCAGTTTCCCCCTTTGCTTACTGTCCATGTTGTAATCTTCTCAGGTAGTCTCTCCAGAACTTCAAAACAGCTTTACATGGTGTCAAGCTGGCCCTCTTATCTCCTACAAGGTCCTGCAGTAATGTTTCTATTTGGCTGAATCAGAAAAGCATCACTCAAGGTACTATTTGAATCAGGGTACCAGCCACATTTTTCCAACTCTGCTCACCTCAACAACAACTGATTTAAAAAAAAAAAATATAAAAAAGAAGTGGCCACTATAAAGCACCTACAGCTGGATAGCAGCAATACCCTCCTCCCTCCAGTACGGTTTCTCACTTGTTTGCTCAACATCAGGGAGAGGACGAGGGAGCAGACTAGGAGCCAAGCTTCCTTCCAGCCTGCCACAGCAAGAGCACGTCTATGCACCTCACGAGGTTGCCCCTGCAGCGGCTGGTAACCAGTGCCCACAGTTGCATCTGCTGGCGAGCTCTTCAAACAACCAAGAGCAGCAAGAAGAAAAGGCTCCCCAGATTTATTGGCTCTGGCAACTTTCTGCTGCTCTCCTGTTCTCCCAGGCTCTGCTCACACCCTCTTTTCCTACTGCTCGGCTCTGCTCCATCAGTAATTTCTCTCCCAGCGATGTGCATCCTGCCCCAGGAACTCCCCTGCAGCTGCTTTGCCTCCTTCCTCTCCCCACAGACCACCTCTCCTTCTGCGGTGCAGTTTCAACCTGCTTTGAGCACCAGCTGTGTCATTTCTTTTCTGTTCAGACTCATACTTTTCTCTCCCGCACAGTGAAGCACAAGCAACCCCAGCACCCACACCAAGCAGTCATGGGTGCGAGCACCTCTAGCTGCTGCTTTCACCTGCTTAGCCCTCATCAGGCTTTTAATTTTCCAGTCTAAAGCAAAACACTAAGAGTTACTGAACTGGCAGAGAGAGTCACACAGAGCTACCTTTCCAACAGCAGCCATGTCTACAGAAAACATCCATTTGCCCGGATGAAACAGGGTGTGGGGAAAGAAAGATGAGAGGAAAAGGAATGAGCACAAACCTTCTCAGTCTTTGTTTTCGAGATGTCTGTTACAGCTGTAAGTGTTACACTAACCCATAAGGGGTTTACAAAAATGTCATCGTCACTTTAGGAATTTCAGTAGAATTCACCTATAAGCTGTCATGGCTTAACATTTATAAGCAAGGCAGTAAATGTAGAAGGTTTTGTTGTCATCATCATTTTAATTCTGACCTTAATTAAAAGCTGAAAACGTTCTGGGATCAGTAGGAGATTACGAAGCCTTTCACATTTAAATTATCAGTCCAACTCAGCCCAGATCAGTGAGATTATTCCAATCTCATTACTATTACACCACAGATGTGATTACAGGGACAAGAACATACATGGTGCGTTCAGCCTAGCTCTTGATGAGAGGTTTGCCAGGTAAGCAGGTCGAGGAGGCGGATGCCCAGACTATCACGATTTTGGAATGCACTGTTAGATACCTGACTCATTGGTATTTTCTTCTCTTGCATAAAGAAGACCCAGGAGACCGAGGAATCTCGTATCCCCTATCCTACCTGCATTTAGGACTAAATCTAGATGGGATGGGATGAAAAAAATATCTGAAAAGGGGCAAGACAGAAAGTTTCCATTTCCATTACTGCCTAGTCTATGCTACACATCTTCCCCATCAGTATTTACAGAGGAGACATTTATTTTTTGCAGATTCTGAAATTATTATCTGGTTATTTTCAGTGAAGTATGCATAATTTTACACAAAATTACACTGTACTGTCACAAGAGACTCTTCCTTTTAGATTAGATGCTTATGTTTGGCTCTCATACTTTCTTACAGCTTTATTCCACTGATCTGTTTCTCTGTTAGAAACACATCATCTAACAGAATTAATAACAGTTTTTAAAATGGTGTATTCTATACATATAGCATCCTTCTCCACACTCACTCTTCTTCCACTTTTTCTGTGTGAAAATATCAAGGATTTCATTACTGGTAGGCATTCTACTTGGACCTTCCCTTATCCATTGGTTTAGCTAGTTCTGGTTCCTGATCCACCTTTTTAATTTGCAAATAAGTAACATGATTTCAATCTTCTTTTTCCACATGTCTAGAGCTTAATGAATCCTGTAATATGGCAAGCATACATATTATTGATTATTGCTCTTGCTAAGGACAGGACGAGGCACACTGTAGCACCTGTGGTATAAATTTTGCTATGCACCACACTGAGGCTATACTTCTGCATTTTGCAGCGAAGTGGCAAGACACTGCCTGGTGCGTGACTTCCCAATCAGATAATTTGTAAGTATAATTTTATATTCAAACCTGAGCAAACTATTACCCTCTATAGAAGTTCTAAAACACAGATTCACCAACACAGTCATCAAGAAAATGTGCAAAGTGCGTACTCTTAAGAAACAAGTTTATATATTTACGATTAGCTAAAACTCTATAAACTTCCCACAACTTGTAAGAAGGACCACATTGATCACAAGAGCAAATCCAACTATTTTGGGCAGAAAAGGAGTGTGTCAATACAGACAAAAATAATTATGTGGAGCTGCTGGGAAAAGGCTGACTGAAAAATGTTAACACCTTTTCCTTCCTCTGATATACTCAGCTGTCATGCTTGAAGAGTGAACTGAGCTGTTTCAATTTTTGCCCTGTGTTTTTTGTTCCTGTTGCGGTTTTGTTTTTAAGAATCATAAGCAAGAAGTTACTTGAAGTCACTAATATTAGTGGTTATGTAGTCACACTAGAAGAATTGGACCGAGGACAGTAAATGCAAGCATGTGTGGCAAATTCTATCAGACAACACTAAAAAAAATAATAATAATGATTCACCACGGAAAAGTGAACAATTTACAAAGCAAAACATTTTTTCCTCTGTGATTCATTGCTTGTGTAATGCTCTGGCAGAGCCTTCTTTGTTTTCAGTAACAGAATGCTAACACTGCAGAGACAGGAAAGCAAAAGCATGGGTTATAAATCCTACATATAAAATTCTGGAACCAAATAGACTCCTCTGTAGCTTGCTAGCTTTATTATTTTAAATCTTTATGTACCATTCTGTTTACTCCAAGCAATTTCCAAACTGCAAAGATTCCCAAACTGTATATCTCTGAAAATACACAGGAAGATTGTTATAGACCGATTTCCCTTTATTGCCTTGTGTCTGCCCCCACACACTGCACATTAAAATACTTAACACACACTTAGAATGTAAATCCATCTCACGCCAGAAAAGCTTTTTCACAGTAACACATACTGCAAAGCTTACGCCTGAATATTTCAGAAAAAGTTAAACACAAAACTCTTTTGGTTCATGAAAAGTTAATTCTACTGAGGATTTACAATAATGCAGGGTTAGGTTATTTTCCTCTCCTCTCCACAACAGTATCTCACCGAATCTGGAGCTGTCTACCACTGATAGAGTGTCTAACATCACAAACAGCTGCCACTCCCTGGGAAGCTCACGGGGTAAGTGGAGAATAATGAGCAGCAAGCACCAGCAGAACAAAAGAAAATCCATCTTTATTTACCAACTGCTGCATGCTTGTTGCTGCATCAAGCTCATTCAAAGCCAACACCACACCCTTTAATTCAGAACAGACTATATTTAAGAAGCCTCAGCTTTTTTTTTAATCAACTCATACATACCAATGGTTTGAAAAAAAAATCATTAGGTTAACCAAGTCAGCATCCAATGATACCCTTGATATTTACAAAAGCGCTGGACCAACTATTAACTTTCTTATGCCCCAAAGTAACCAGAACAAGCGCAGGAGCACTGGCTGAAAACAAGCTCTCAGTTATATTAAATGCATTCAAGTGGCTACCACAAATGTATGGATAAACAATGCATTAAACTTTCTGCTCTGAGGATCAGAAGTAGCATCATTAATTACAATTAAGGTTAACACTCAAAATATTAGAGCTTTTGAGTTATGCAAGCCTTTGCTACGTTCCCACACGCTCTGAAGTCATACGACATTCCTTGATTGTACAGCCCGTTCGAGGGAAACACGAAAGTTATGCCAATCACAGCGCTAATGTGCCACCGGTCAAAGGCGGAATGACTCATTTCTGAGACTTCAATGGCTGCGAGAAGCGGTCTGCATCCTGCTGGCCTAATAAGGTTTTGGCAAAAGAGATGCCAGCTTCCTTAAAGACGTGAAGCTTTCAGGAGCTGCCATCTCGCATGCAGTGAAGAGCGGGCTGGGGATTTACAGTTAGTTTCTGCTGCTCAAGTAAATAGGGTATGTGTCCACTCACATCAAAACCAGCTGAAATCAAAACAGATTTGGAAAAAGGAAGCAGGGCTTGAAAACTCGTCTTTGCATTTCTAAAGCACTCAGAAGCAAGCCCTTTCCAAACGCAGCTAGCTAATTCTGGATCTTAACGACTTGACACCAAACAATTAAACAAGTCTAGGGTGACCCAGATGAAAACTCTCAGTTCAAATATGTTGTGTTTTTGTCTTTTTTAAATGGCTGCACAGACACCCAGCAGGCTGGTGCAGCACTCTTCCCTTCCCTCAACAAACTGTCAAAACAAGATATTTAAACGCAGTGCCAGGTTTTCAGTAGCTTAGGAAAAGAAAAAAAGAAAAAGAAAGGCGGGGGGGGGGGAGGTGTGTGGAAAAAAAGAGGTTATGCTAATGTCTTTCCCAACATGCTCACGGAGAGAGTAGGACCTCTGGTTTGTCTGCCTATTCGGAGGCGCAGCGAAGGGGGCTGGCTCTTTGATGATTTCTTTTTTTTTTTTTGGCCCCTCTCTGGATGCCTCCTCGGCCGTTGCCTCCAGCTTACAGCTGCGGAGGGGCCCGCCGTGCCCTGAATCCCAATGAGGCGGCCGGGCCTGCCGCCGGGCCCGCTCCCCGGTGGGGAGGTCACCCCACAGCCCGCGGCCTGTCTGCACCAGGCCGCTGTTCCACGGCTTGCAGTCCGGCTCCTTCACGACCCTAACGTGGGGTCCCACGGTCGCAACGGGCTAATTCGGGGCACAGCAAATCCGCTCCCCGCTTTATTGTCCCTCGAGCAGCTGGACGGTTGTGCGGTGCGTCGGCAGCCCGCGTGGCCGTGACTGACGTGACTGCCAACAGGTTACGAAGAAACGCCGCCTCCTCCTCCTCTAGCCCCGCTCCGGCTTTTCTAAACCTACTGTCGTTTCTCACGCTCACACAAAGCTGCAATACAGGGCACCTGCTTCATTATCATATCTGGGGGGAATTTGGGGAGGGAGGGAAGGAAGAGGGGAGCGGGAGGTGGGGTGAAGGGGGACGGCTGAGTGGTCTGGCCTTCGGGCAACAAAGGGAGCCCCCGCAAGGACTACTCCCGGTCACCTGGCACCCCACATCTGCACATCAACTTCAGAAAAAAAACAAACTGCCTTGGCTTAGTGCTATCCCACAAAGCTCCAAGGGCGCGCTGGCTAGAAAATAAGCGTATTGGAAGCTACCTCCGTCTTTAGTTACACAACAGCACAGATGGGAAACACCTAAGGAAGGCAAGGAATGGGTGCTCTGATTCACTAAGCCAGGCCATGGGAGAGATCAAAAGTCAGATTGGGGAGAAAGAAAAACAGATTCTCACCCAATACTTTCTCCATGCAGGGGATGGACAACTACCACTTTCCCCGATTCCATCTCTGTCAAAGGGTTTGAGATCACCACCCAACACCACCACTACAGAAGATGACACCTCTGTATTTTTTAATCACTGTATTTCAACTGTATGATTATGTAAAACTGAAACACAGACGTTTACTTTTTTTTTTTTTTTGCTGAATTTCAGTTTAGAAGGTCAAAAATGTTGCCATATTGCTTACAGCAATCAATTTAAGCAATACTAGATAATCCCAAAGGAGAGAAAGAGAATTAATCAGCATGTAAAAAACTCCTTACTCCTACCTTTGGCACAGCTTAGTCAGGCTAGTCCTAACCTACAGCTGTCTCCTGTGGGAGAAGATGTAAATGAAGTTTCATTAAAAACAGCAGTTTTAAGGATAGCTACATAAATTACAGGAAAGTATAAAGCGATTTCTTAAGCTATGCTGAAAACAATCTCAGAGTGAACTGCATGTCCGCTACCTCATGGTGGGAGCAAAAGGACTTAAAACTACAAGTATCCAACACAATTAGAGAAATCCTTTCTGTAACAGGCTTGCAAGCAGCTACAGCATTTTAACAAAATAAAATGTTCCTGTAACAGGAAGTGCCATCACATATTCCTCTGCTTTTGACAGGTGCCCAACTCTCTCATTTTTATAAATAAATAAAAATGACAGAGGAGGTGTCAGATTCACTGAGCTGAATTAAGCATGCTTGGAACAATTATTTCCCCCCAAGTAATTTTTACCTTGACACTATGATGGAAAACAGCACAAGCAGCTAACAAGGCACTTAAGCTAATAAGCCTGTGCAACTTTTAAAATATCTTCCCTTAGAGGAGGGAGGTACTTACAACTTTTCCTTCAACTCAGTCTGAAGTTAATATAATCAGTATTTCTGCAAATCAAGCTCTTAAATACACTGCATGTATTTATGTAAAGGGTGTGACTTAATCCTCCAAAGATTTTATGATCTCTACTAAAAATAAAAAGAAAAAAAAGTCCAAACCAAAAACACCAAACATGCCACACCCTGGTGTATTTGAACAAGGAAGAGCTTTTCTAGACATCATCTAAAAGCTGATTTAATTATTTTACCTCTTAGCATAAGCATCCTTAGCCGTGACTCTTGCGCTTATCTGAACACATGCCTTATTTGAATATGACAGACTCAGTTTTGTTCTTCAGTAAATCCTGCCTAGAGACTGAGAGATAGTGTAAGAGAGGACAAAGCAAAGAAACGTACACAAGCCAAAGCTCCTTCAGAGATTAAACAAAGTAAGTAAAAAAGCACATTTTTAGCTTGTATTCCTAGGGCTACTACATAGAAGATACACAGGAAAAGCACCATTAATTGAATAAAAATTGATTCTAAGTCCCTTCCCCCACTCTGCCCCATTAAAAAAGAAAAAAAAAAAAAAAACAAAAAACAAAAAACAAAAACAACAGCTTAGGAGAGCCAAAGACTCAGGCGAGAGTGATTTTATGATGCATTTATTTGCTTTGCAAACGTTAAACCTGAAAAGTACTCAGCGGAGGCTCCCCGTTAAAATCCCAAAGTTGGTGAAGCTGAGAAGTGAGCTGGTAACTTGGGGGGTACACACAGGAAAGTGAGAGCAGGGGAGGGAAAAAGCAGAATGCAGCCATGCACAAAAAAAACATCCGTGGCGAGGAGTCGCGCGTCCCTGGCTCACTCTTCTAGGCTCCCATTACTAGATCATTGTGTCATTCACAAAGCGAATCAAAACCTCGGGGAATTGTAAAGAAATGGTGAAAAAAAAAATGCTAAGGGACATTAGGGGAGATTTATGGAAAGAGCAGCTTTTCGAAAACAGATTATATGGACCAACTTCAGAGGCAGTTTGAAATGGGAAAAAAAGCTCTATTTGTAAAAACTAAGCTGCAGAACATGGACTTTTATAAATCAGCAATTTATGGAGGATAAAAAATTAACACATTGTATTGTTATCCTTTAGCTTCTGGGTTTGAGTCCTAATTTTCAACAGAAATACACAGAGTAGTTTTAGACCACTTACAATAAAAGCTCTACCAGTAATTGTGTGACCATGCTGTGCATCAGGGAATTTCTTAAAAGTGCCCAAGGAAAAAAAAAAAAAAAAAACAAAAAAACATCAATGCAGAATTTTAAACATGTTTATACAAACAGTTACTGAGTAAATATTTCATAGAAAGATGTATAGAAGCCAAGTGAAGCAAACATTTCAATGGCAAAAATAAGAAGCAACATTAAAAAAAGAGGTGTGCTGTTTATATGGCTGGGGCTAATTTGGATTTCCCTTCTTCATTTCGTCACTAGCAAGTCTGCAAAACCCTGGAAGAGCACAAGGAGACCATGTTAGTTCTAACAAAACGTTTCATTTATCTTCAGCCATTTAATGGCCATCAATGGAAAAATTACAAGCACTTCCCAGAAAGCAAGTTCTAATATTTGTTATCATGGCAACCTCCTGGTTACGCCTCCAAATTTAGTATTCCACAGATAACTTCTACTGAGTCACTACCCCAAACTCAGCACTGAAAGTCTCCTCCAGATAACAGGAGTGCCTGCCTCAGTTCAGAGGAATTTTGCTAAGTAACTTAACTGCATACTGAGAATTTATTAAAGCAACTTCACCACTGGGTAACATGAGAGCAAACAGCCACCGTAGCTCTGGTGCTAAGCTTAGCAGAGTAACGCAGGCGTAAGAAACTTTGCCAAGGATTTTTGTGCCTTGGACTGAGGCATGTCATCGCCATAAAGCGCAGCACAATCCACGCTGCTGCCTCAACAGGGTCACAGGCTCAGCTAGACACACTTTCGTTACCTTAAACACTAATAAAATTCACTTATTTTTACAATACAGAGTAAAAATACTAAGTCACAATGTAATGGAACAGGAAAATTCCTGCTGGATTTCAGTGGTACCACAATTTAGTCCTATAACACTGAAATATATATACGTACTACTAAAACCACATATAATCATGACTATTATTTTTTGAACCCCAAAGTCATCTATTACAGCAAGCTCATATGTCTCCCTAAAAGCCCTAAGCTCGAGGAGAGATGCATTCCAGTCAGTCACAGAAAAATCTGTTTATTTCATTCCTCCTTGTGTAAGAAAGACCCACCTGAATAAAGACTGAATACAGACTCATCTACCTTAACATCGTTACCATGAAGTAATTTTCATGTTGCAACAGCATCTTGGTACCTTAAAGCCACTTTTCACTAAAAAAAAGGCCAAAAAAAAAAAAAAAAAAAAAAAGCATAAAAAATGAAAGGTATACACCATGCAGAAGAAAAGAGCAGATGGCCACAGGAAGATGGGAGCTTGAATTACACTTTCCAGCCTGCTGTAGCCCTATACTGTTGTTTTGGGAAGACATGGCAAAAATTCCAGTTACCTCCTATTCCCAAGGGAAAAACAATCAGCACCCCCACCCCCACCACCAGTCAGTCCTAAACTCACACAAGTTTCCGTGGACATCAAACCCAGCACTTGTCCCACTGCATTTTCAGAGGTCAGGGACTGCTGCATCAGCCCCACCTTTCCTCTGCACCTGATTTTCCAAGCGCAGTGCACCACACAACTGCTCCTCACCAGGCACATCCCCCTGACCACCTGAACCCTGAAAGCCTTGTCCCATAACTGAGCACAGTCCACTCTCTGGAGTTCATTTTCCCACCTTTACTAGCAAGTCCCCAGAAAAAACAGAAGCGAACCAAACACAAAACCACATCCCTTGCCTAGGTGAGTTACAGCTACCCTACAGGTTTATAGAACTTGCAACAACAGCAGCTGTCCAGGAGAGTGAGATTCTCACACTTTTAAGCATGAGAACACCAGAAAGCCATAAATAAAGCTTTAAACTCATATGAGGGGTTTTTTTGCCTTGTTTTGTTAATAAAACATTTTTTAAAAGAGAGAAAAAAACCCTACAGGTCACCTGGGGTGACATTCCTGAAGAGGTCATCCGGGGCCGTGTTCCTGCCGCAGGGATTTCTGCAAAGGGAGGTACACGCACACGTACAGAAAACTCTGCATGCAAACCCTGCTTTGTCGTTCAACGCTTAGCGCATGGTCTGGGTACAGCGTTTTCTTCCACTTGCTCCTGATCTGATGCTGTCAGCTCAGGTGGCAGCTGCTAGGGGCTCCTCTTGCCACCCCAGCGGTCAACCAAGCAAGGCCACCCTGAAAACCCTGCTACTGCTGCCAGCAAGGCAGGAGGGGAGCAGGAGGAGAAAGTTGGGGGACAGAGGGACTTTGTTGAGGGTAAAGACTGTGGTAGAGATGAGCCAAGATGTGGCTACCACAATACTGGCTGGAGTCTGCTGCATCAGAGAGGAGGATGCTGACAAAGGGACAAGCTGGGGTGTCCCCAGCTCTGGGTCTCTGCTGGGCAGGAGGGAAAGCGCTGGGCTGCTGAGAGCACAGGCAGGGCAGGGAGAAGTGACAGCCTGATCCTCACCCCAGGCCACGCCGGCTGTGCTTGGGGCCATCATGGTCCCGGTCCCATCCCAGCAGCAACAAGGGCAGCTGGAAGGGCAGGTTGTCCCCAGGCCATGGGGAGAGCATTGCTCCCCATTCAGGGCCTTGTTCTTGAAACATGGTCAGATCCGAGCAAGTTTAAATGGCAAAGCCACATCCTTTAAATACACACACACGTAGGTACGTTAAACAGAGCCTGGCCTGGCCATGAGCACACAATGTCGCTGCAATGACCCTGCTCCTTCACAGGCAAGCACAGCCAGAGCCAGCGCCTTGAAATCTTCCAAAAGTCAGGCTGGCCACGAAGACTCAGCTCACCCTGTGGTGTGGGGAACCTATAAAGGTTATTCCCAAATTAATGCTTTCTTGCATTTATTTCCCACTCCCCCTCAATACTGCGAGAAACCATTTTAACATCAGGATCACAGTTTCAGTATCAAGCTAAGAGAAAAAAAAGAAGTTTCCAAAAACCAGTCACTGCACACTTGCAGTGGCTAATCTGCAATTTTCATTTATCCGCAGCACATTAAGTGAATCTTTGTAGTGGGCAGACCTTCTTGCAAATTATGGGTTTCTAAACAAAGCCATGCTTGGGTAAAGAAATTGGAAGGTATAGGTAACACCCTCTCCTTTAAAAAAAAAAAAAAAAAAAAAGAAAGAAAGAAAGAGAGAACAAAGGATCCACATAAAAATTACTATCATGTTATTATATTTAGTGATAAAACTGCAGTTCAACTACAAAATTAACTCAGCACAAGTCGACTACTGGGTCACACTGTTACTGGTTCGAGAGTATGTTTTTCTACATACTTTTTTCTCCTCACCAGAGAATCCAAGTTTTCTAGTCTATTAATTTTCCCTCTTTCAAAGAAACAGGAGCCTTTTTAAGCAATGAAGACATTTAGTTATTTAATCCCAGGCACAGTGCAAGATGCAAATTGATTAGAAAAATTAATCCAAACTCAATTCCTCCATTATGATCAAGTTTCCCAATGAACCTTAAATCAACAAGTTTCCAATTTCAGATATAAAATCTGATTGAAACTGCTGCTGCTTTGCAAAACTACTGCTTTCTCCTGCTCCTCCTTACTAAAAATGCAATCCAAATTGCTATTTCCATAAAGAAATACATCTGATATTGACAGGAGTTCCATGAAAAATTCTTGATGGCCTGCAGGGATTATTGTACTTAACCCAAAGGTAAAATCTACAGTAATTTATCGCACAAAAATCAACTGCTCTGCAGATCAGGGCTCCTCTTCCACACTGCAGTTGGAATTTCTACCAAACGGGGGGAGGGATGGGGGAGGAGGGGGGGGGTGTAATTAAATAGCTTCATTTGCAGTTCTCAGTTCTTCACGTCTAATTCATGACAGCACATGGGATGGAGAGGAAGTGAGTTATGACAGTCTGTATACTTTGTATTTCATCAGGTATGCTTCCCTGTTTTTAAAAAGGAAATTATCAACAGCAAGCTGCAAAAAGGTTGATGATAAAACAGTAAAAGACAGACAGGGTGGAGGAAATAAAAATAATCACTAAAAAGGTTTTCAGCATTACAAATGTTGATGCCTTTTAAAATGAAGGGATCCAGACATATTTCCCCTCTTCCTTTGTACTGAAGTTTAATAAACATTTTCTCCGAGTTACCAATTTTGAGAAAATCGCTGGATAAACACTTGTGTTAACCCAGTTACATGGCTCGCTGCCAAATGTAATGCCAAACTTCCCAGTTGCAAAACGAGCTGTTTTTACACACCAAAGTAACCACGCAGCAGGCCTGCCGAGCCTGAAGACAGCTGACAGAGATGACTGTTGCTGTCCCCCCATTGCACCGACATCCATCCAAATACCAACATCTGCTGTGCTACAATTTACTTTTTACACAACATTTAGCAAAACAGTGCCTCTGACTGCAACATCATTAAGGAAGTAACAACAAATAAATCGCAAAGTCCCATCAGACAATTGTAAAATTAAAGCGTAGTTTGTCTTGCATACACTGAGCTTTAGTTCAGATGTATTGGACTTCAAAAATAATAAGCATTAGAATCAGTTCTCTTTTACTAAATACACAAGACAAAAATGCTGTAAACCATGACAAGCGTAATCCATCATTACAGTGAAAATTACAGTTTTGAAGATATTGACTTGACTCAATAGGCAGAGAAGCAGATGCCTGCGAGGCAGCCTGGCCTGCCCGGTAGGATCGCAGCAACCCAGCCTGCTAACAGGATTACACTATGCCTGGAAGCAGAAGTGGTGCGCTCTCAATTTGGGGCCCACTCCTTTTCAAACACCCAGAGTGTGTATTTGTGCTGGTGAAGTAAGGAATTAGCGTTCCTAAGAACTAAAGCGCCCTTCGCTTTAAAAGCAGGACAGAGCATTGGGGCCAAGGCCATCAGATGCCACCCCACAGAGGTGAGGTGGCAGGGCAGGCTCGGGTAGCAAGTCCTGTTACCAATTCATAGCCTAGGGCTTCAAACTGGGAATTAGGCTCCTAAGTGAAAGCCAGGATGGTTAGTGGTTCCACTGTACTGCCCAACACACTTCACCTCTCAGAAGTCCCTACGTGACGTGGTGTCCTCCACGCCTGAGTCACCCAGGGTGCTCGCAAGTCAAAATGGGGCAGCACTGCCAGCCTAACACTGCCATGGGGCTTGGGCTTCCATCAGCACACAAGCAAAAGATGAGGAAAAAAAGGAGAACTTTAATCTTTAAAACGGTCACTGGTTTTCAAAACCAATTCTTTTTTCCTCCTGTTTCACAGTAATTCTGTGAATGCAAAAAGAGGCAAAATAAAAAAAAAAAATCTCTTTTGAAAAGCAGATATAAAATGAAAAATTTCAACCAGAAACAACTTGAATTCTGTTAGGCAACAACTAAGGTTTTTTTGCCCCATCAATCTTTCTGTTCCTCATCACCACCTTTAATACAATCTAAAAATTGCTGAAGTTACAAAAAGCGAATTATTTTTTTGGTGGGAGCAAACACTCCCCCTTACATCTCCAGACAATGCGTCTGTCAGGAACAACAACATACCCAACACTCAGCTCAAAACACAAGAACTTGGCAGGCTGTATCTCAAAGCAGTTTCACCAAAACAACACAGTTTCCCTCAAATCCCTATCAGCTTAATAGTGGAAGACAATAATATTTCAGATAACGTAGGCAGCAAATATTTTGGTAAGTTCAGTGAACATTCTTTACCCAATTTGTAGATAAACACAGTCAACCTCCACAGCCAAATTAACAAAAGTGCCTCACTAATTCAGTGCTTAAATCATGCTAAAGTCAAGGGGCTAGGTGCTTAAATACTTCTGGGGGTTTTGGCCATCACTGATTTGTATCAGACTTTATGGTGCCCATTGTGGGACACAGGAGAAGACACGCAAAGCACAGCCTGTGCATAGCTCCTCTCCCAAGCAGGGATTTAGAGGACAGTCTCCTCTGTGCTAGCTACAACATGTTTGCACAACAGGAGTCAAGGTCCATTGGAAACTTATCTGAAGAGTTGCTCCTGCGTAAACTTTAGGTTCAACCTCTGAGTTCAGAACTGAAACACTACTTGTTTGTCCATTTATCCCCTGGCACGGTTGGCTTTTTGTCAGACAGATGTATGCCACATGCAAGTCATTTCCCAACCTCTCTGCTCCACCTCCCTCCACTCTGCACACACACTGACCCCTCAGCAAACATTATAAGAGAGGAGGAAGTGTTTCTGACAGTTTGCATACTCTTCACAACAATTTTATTGCAGGGTATAAATGTCTCCTCCTGCCCCCCAACCCTACTTGTAAGGAAACAAAGCAAAACAAACAAGAAATCCAGCACTTCCCAAACAAATGAATGCCCTAAACCCAGCAGCAGGAAAGGAAAGGGGAGGGAAGGGGTGGAGAGGAAAGGACAGAGAGGATGGATTACACTTAAGTTATTTTTGTCCTGTTCAAGTGGATGGGCAGAGACAGCTAAATATAGAATTTATCAAAGCAGGTGAACGAGGAAGATGACATGAGCTACATGTTTCAAGGAGCAAGCAATGAACGAAGTACACTTGTATCCTTCCTGGCCCAAAAAGCTCCCCAGATCCACACTTCAATTTGCATGAGCGAGATTTGACTGAACAAACATTCAACTCACCACAACCCTCCCTTTGGACATGTGACAATGTCAAGCAAAGCAGACAGGTTTCCTGTCTCTTACCTGCTTGTACTATACATGAACAAGCACTATGAAGCCCACATTAAAACAGAAAGAGGTTTGTACTCTTCTGTAGTAGCTTTGGACAGAAATTCTGCCAAAGAAATTACGTTTGCATATACAGCCAGGTGATAAAGTACTGCTTGAAATCAAATGTTAAGGAATGTTATGTTTGTTAGTGGCAACACAAAAGATGTTGTTTCCAAGAAATTTAACCAGTTATGTCAAGGACAATTGCTTTCTTCTGGTCAGACTGCAGTCCACGGCTTGCTCAGAGTAACTGCTGCAGTAGTTTGAATTTCATAAGTGAAAATCATATTTTTAACTCCTTCCAGGGTCTCAGTGAGTTTGTGAAACGCACTGGGTGGCTGTTGCACATACTCCATTCAGTCACTGTGAGCAGCCCACGCCAGTAAACACAGGAGTAGGAAGTCTCACCCTGGCTCTTGGGCTCTCAGAGCCTGCAGCCAAGGATGCAAACAATAGCATTTAGCAAGGACGTTAAGTGCTTTGCTGGTATGCACACAGTAGTGAGCAAGGAAGCATTTGGGAAAAAGACATGGCACCAGTCAAGCCATGACTTCAGCGGAAGCCACGCTCACATCAGCGCTGTAACCTACTGCTGGGCTTAAAGAACAGAAAGCTTTTATGCGGAACATTTCCCTTCTTCCATCTGTGCCCCCAGTTACCACAGTATCCAAGAGCCCCACAGCCTGTGCTGCATTTGTCCTCACAACATCCCTGCGAAGTAGGGAAGTGCTGTTATCACCATTTTACAGATAGGGAACCGGGGCACAGCGAGATAAAAATAACCTTATCCGAGATGATCATACAGGAGGAAGTTTGTGGCAGAGCAGGGGAGGACTCAGTGTTTGAGTCTCAGTGCCAGGATGGTACTCTAATACACTGGCCATCTCTTCAGCTTCTAGATGCTCTGCCTTTGGTTTGACCTGCCTTTCTTCCCTGGACAGCAAAGAATGGGGAATGCCTATGCCTTTTATTAAGAGCCTTGCAAAAATGGAAGAGGGTATCAGATGCAGCCGTTGTTTACATTCAGAAGTCCAAATCTGAACAAAGAAAACAATTTCCAAAATAGTCAGCACTATCCTGGTATTGTCAGAAAAGGAAGGAAGATGTATTAAGTTTTCAAAGTAGAAAAAATTTTTAAAAAATTAAATCCACGGAAGGTCATAAGTACAATTTTTAAAAACATTAGTGAAAGTTTTAATAGGAAGCAGGTATTAGACATGTATCCTTCAAGAAACTCCCTGTTCTGGAGATTTTAGGTTACAAAGCAATTAAGAAATAAAAAAAAACCCCTTTGCGACTACAGCTGTCTCATTTCACACACAGATCTAAACACTTCATATGGAGACCCTGAGTTCAGACTTCACACAACAACCTTGTCTCAGATAAAACAAATTCCAGAGGCTGGAGACTGCTCAAGGTTTCCCATTCCTGGCTGAGTCAGACTTCAGTCCTCAAAGGTTCTCTTTCCCGAGTGAAATGGCATGTCAGGTCCAAAATTTACTCTGTCTTTTGGGACTTCAGTTGCAGCCATCCAGATCACCAGTTGTGAAACACGCTTCAACAACTTAAGGGCATTCATAAAGCAGCATATAATGTCAACTGTTTGAGGTGACTATTACCCCGGAACAAACAGCAGAGACCCATCACCCTGCGGATCACCTGGTCATCTGGTTTACCAAGTCTGATTCCAAAAGGTGGCTGCCCATCATAAAGGCCAAAGGATGATGGACTGCTATTACACCAACACGAACATGCCTTGATGAAGGGCACAGTCTTCTTATTGGGACAAAGGAAGAAATTTGTGGATTGGTGTGAGCTGAGGGCACTAGACCAGCCATGCACCAGATCAGCCACTTCCAGGTTGCCTCTGCTATTGGTAGACTATCCTATTAACCACTGCTGATAAGCTGGACCATACGGGCCAGGCCTCTACTTCTACAACAGGCTGTTGCTGTAAACTTCAACAAGCAGCCACACAATGTGTATCTAGAACACACCTCCTCTGCCATGGTCAGAGTCTCAAGGAGCTGCAGCCAACCAGCTATTGCTGAAGGTGACCATCAAGGAACCTAATTTAACTTGATCAGTGACATAAAATAACTGAAGCCTTGCTCAGAGAGGAGCAGAAAGAACAAAACTAGCCCCACCGCACATCTGCTACCGCTATTTCTCCCCCTTCTTCTACACCAGGACTGCAGAAGGGTGAAGGAGAAAAGGCTGGGATGAGGTTGGATTCATTTCTACTTTCTGACAGCGAGCCTCACAGCAACAATCACCAACCAAACAAAAGAAATCAAAACTCCCAGCAGCTTCACGGCTACACAGCAATCTTAGTAAACCATTCTAGTAATGAAAGCAAAAAGCAAATTTTGGTTCCAAAGCACTGACCCAGAACACTAACAAGTAGCAAATTAGTGAGGTTTGTTTATTATTACATGTTTTGAACCTTTTCCTTGAAAAATCCCGACTTCTGTATTTGAACAGACCAGTCAACACTGAAAAATGAAAACGCCTGTTGACAACAGAGGAACTGCTATTTATTTTCTGTTTGATGGGCATCACAAGGAGTATCAAAACTAAAACCAAACACCTCTACAAATGGGGTTGTTATTCTCCTTCAAAACCAGGCTGGGCTTTGCATGAGATTCCCTATATCAAACCAGTCAAGAATCACAGAATACTTTATGTTGGAAGGAGCCATTAGAGGTGATCTGGTCTAATCGTTCACTCAAAGCAGGGTCATTCAAAACGCTACAAAGAAATCCTAACACTAATAGTACATACAGGTAATTCAGGAGAACTATAAAAATACAAAGGCAAAACCCAGAATGAATGGAACTTTATCAAACTGTAACTTTCAAATCAAATTTGAGGAACAAAACCTGAAGTCTACTTGGCCATTTGCCCTCATTTTAATCTCCTTGCCTCCAGTAACTGGTTTGAGGATTATAAGAGTCAGCAGAAATATGAATATAAAGAAATATTCTCTGTGTGTTCTGTGCATAAAAAAGGAGAAATGAATTCTGTGTCCCTCCATATTTTATTTCACCACATGAAGCATGAGAGAAATAGCACAGGATCGTACATGGTCAAAGAGATATGCACGGCCTCTGAAGTGTGAACATGTATCTACAACCACACATCCTGTGTGTGTCATTCCACTTCTAAAATGGTGCCTGAAAACAGAAAAGTCTCCAAAAACATGAGGTTTTGCATAAGCACACCCAGTCTAATCGAGGGAGTAAACAAACCTCTCCAAGACACCAACAAGAGTTGTTGTGAAGTAGCCTGTTTCTAGCAGACTGGAGCTTTGCTGAGAAGAAAGCTTTCCTCTGGCTGTAGGTAGGAGGATTCTCTAACGTGGAAGAAAACATCATATATACCGATTTTTGTACATTCCTGCCAGTAACCTCTCAAAGGATTAAAAAACACACAAAAAAAACCCCCAGAAAATCTCCAAAACAAGCACAAAAACCCCACCAAAAAAGCCCTTAAAATGCACAAAACTCATCACAATAAATTTAGCTTTCTATACCATAATTCTTTGTATTACTGCAGCACACTGCAACTTCAAATACACATCTGGAGACGAGCCACCTGCTGTACAAATAAAACAATGAGACAGTCCCTGTTCTGCAGTATTTACTGTCATAGGACAGGGACAATGGAAGGCCAGACATAAAAAAAAAAAAAAAAAAAAAAAAATCAGACCAATACTGGGCATCACAGTGAACAGCAGTGTCAGTACACACGCACTGCAAGTTTGTCAAGGCCTTTTATAAGCAACACAAGGAGGGAGAGCTTTGAAAGAGGATAATAAAGCAGTACCGCAGCTGTTTACGGGACCATTTCCCAAGTGTGAAAGGGTAGCACAAGAGAAAGCACAGAAGTGGTTGCTTGCCCCCACGTTGTAGTCTCAGTATAGAGACATGCTAGGCTAAATGGAGACAGAAGTTAACATCTTAATAGCAAATTAGAGATGGTAAAAATAGGTATGAAAAGCAAAAGCAGCTGGTTTTGCAGCTCAATGCCACAGGAACTAGTAAATAGCAACAAAGCAGCAGTCCAAAGAACGAGCTCTGCCCTGTTCAGAGCAGCGCTCTGAATGCAACAAGGTTACATGCCAAGCATACAAAGATGCAAGATGATGCAAACCTTAGAAAAGCATATGCCTGCTCTCCATGTTTTGCTTTTCTTTTCCATTTTCATGAACAACAGTATACTCCAACAACTACAGCAACTTTGAAAACATCAACTTCTTCGAAGATTGAAAAATACAGTCTCTGGAGACGATCTGGTTAGTTGCTGTAGAGCCGAGACAAGTCCCTATTTTGGAAAGATATTTGGCCACATGCTTTTCTCCAAAATTACAACTGATATTACCCAGGAAGACAGACTAGACTGGGAAAAAAAATGCATTAGCTCCAAATGGTGCAGTTATGCTGAACTGAATCATAGTCCTCGCTCAGTTGTAGCAGGTTTGCTCACCTTAAAATAATTATCTATTATTCCCTATGAACAATCTCCTACAGCCACTTTAGACCACTGGCTTCCTTTCAAGACAGAGGGCAGATATTATTAAGGCTAGGTCATGTCAAAGCCTTAAGTATTTTTTTTAAAAAGAAGTTATAGCAGTTATTATGGAAGGATGAAACACCTACAGAACAAAAGGTTGATATTACAGCAAGAACAGCACATTCTAACCCAATAAAAGCAATCACCAAGTCTAGTCCTAGAGCTTACTTGGGATCAGATCAGTTTCCACCAATGACAAGGTCTCAGTTTTAAGCAACTGCTCTTAATGCAGCTGAGCCACCACGGCTGATGAGAAGCAGCTGCTCCATAGCATCAGCCTTTAGCAGGGTTGTCCACTGTGTTCAAAAGGTGAGGTCAGATGTGGCTGCTACATCTTTGCAACCCTACTGTGTAAAGGGGGAACATTAACTGAGCTTGTAAAGGCAACAGTCCAGAGAAAAAACACCTCATTTTACCTGAACACACTGAATCTAGCAAGAGCTGATGGTCAGGGAACACACAGAACCCTTTAAAAATACACAACATCGTTTATTACACTGGGACAGTACTTTGCGTTGCACAATCCAAGCTTTTGTTTCAAGCAAGAAAATGTTTTCTAAATATTTTGTCACCATGACAGTCTAGCCTTGGACTCGAATTCTGCCCTTGGTTACTCCTGAAAACCCCTGTGAAGTCAACTGTGTTGCACAGCTCGTCGCTGTGTCCTGGGCTGCCAGGAAGGCTCACCTGGCAGCGCCGCTACCGGCGTCCTCTCGGCCCTCTGCGCTCTGCAGGGCTCTCTCGTCCCAAGCTGGTTTTGCCTACCCACAAACTAAAACATTCAACATAAGATCCGCATGAAGAAACACATCGCACGTAAGAGGAAGACAGTTTTGCAACTAAGAAATACTAAACATCTCCCCAACAGCTTCAGCTTTATCCAATGAATACAGGCAAAACAAAAACCCCAAGATGGTAGAATAAAATATTTTAAACAGAGAAAGACAGACATAGAAAAACATCCCAGCTTTGAGGGCCCAGTTCCAAGTAAAAACATTCATTTCAGGGACATTAATTTGGCAAACTAAATCTGAGCAGATACAGCCTAAGTCCACAGCACAGCCCTGAAAAGAGCAGTGGAGCATTTCTGTATGACTCAGGAAGCCCAAAGAAGACTTCTGCAGAACAAGATCAACAGGGTGTTTATATACAGCCAGCAGCGTCATGTGAACGGGCAGTTTAGTTTGTGAAATGAATGTTTGCATTGTCATTTAAAAAAAAAAAAAAAAAAAGAACACAAACAAAAAAACACCCTCTATTCCACACTTACAAGTTTCCAACATTAAAAACATAGCAGGGGAAGGAAATACTCCAGCAGCCAAAATTTACAAATTCTTACCATAACTTTGGCGCAGTAAACTTCTCCAGTGTCACAAAGGCCTATTCTTCAGGGGGCTTGGGTGCCTTTTTTTTTCAGAAGGACTAATCCACACGTGAAGGCTATTAAAGAACATACAAAATGCCAACAGAAGCATAAACATGCACACACTTTTTGTGTGTGTGTGTTCTTTTTTTTCAAAGTTTTACCTGTTTTTCCTTACATGGAAAGATACCTAGGAACAGCCTGGAGGCAGGTATTTCTGCTTTCTCTCTTTTTACTAGTAAAGCTCGATAAGCTTTTTCCTTTCATCAAAAAATGACAATGCTATTTTATTTGAATTCATTTAAATCAGTGACAGATATTCATCCTCATGAGTTTCATTCAGCAGCCAGGTTTCAAGAATTTAAGAAAGAATGAAGATTTTAATATGGGGAGGTGTGTGTGTTTGTTTGCTTTACTAGACTCAAAATTCCTAACAGTAACCTTTTAACTGTTTGAGAGGCACCTTAGTAGAACCTCAAAGAAAACTGTAATACTCTAAGTTACACTTGGCATTTCTGCAGTGCAAAAACAAATCCATGCTTTGAAAGTCAGCACTTTTTCCTCTTACTATCTGAAGCTATATAAAAGCCTTAACATAGATTTGAAAGAAATACAACAGAAAATCCTGCCTGATCTAAATACATAGAGCTAAATTTATCTTTCGGTTTTCGAAACACCGCTTAGAGATTGGGCATTTAGAGTTCTATTCACTGGCTAGAAAAAAGCCAAATGGTACATTTTTTAAAACTGGCTTTGAAATATTGTTATGAGAAAAGGGACAAGCTATGTAAACCCTAAAATTCTGTGAGTCTTTGTATTCACAATTATTGTCACAAACTAAAAGGCTCATATTCCCTACTAAGCAAACATTTACAATTAAATCCATTCTGCACAAGGCATTTGCATTTTGAGATAGAACAGTCAGTTGTTCAGCTGCTGTGATTTAGATGGATTGGTTCATTATTGCTGCAGTTCAGTTTTCAGCTACACTGTATAACAAAGGGGTGCCAATGTAGTCTTGAATGGCTTTAAAGCTAAGTGTGCTGGTATTCTTCCATGGTGATGTAATTTAACTATCTCTCCATCTCTCAGATCAAGATAGCTTGACTTTACTGGCTAAACTTCAGAGAAAATGACAGAAACAAGCTGTCACAATAGTGTTCAATAGGCAATATCTCTGCAAGTCAGCTGAAAGCTGTTGCTGGCGAGTTTGCAGTGATTTTCTGTCTATGAAGAAGTATTTTTCCCTAATTCTTATTTAGAATAAATACTTTTCCTATCATGCAAGTAACAATGCAACTTTGACTTCCACACAAGGAGATATATCACTTATACACCTTCAAATGTTCATGCTGTAGTAAAAATCTATCTTCACCAGAAAAGAAGACCTAGAACTACAATGATCTCTGATGCAAAGAAAATTTCAAGTTGAAAAAGTCAACTACTACCCTGCTCCTTCACTGTCTGACACATATCACCAAAGGTAGTATTAAAGCAGTGAAACCACTTTTCTATTAACCACATAAGGCAGGATTTCTTTTTTAAAAAAAATTATTGAAGAAAAAGCCATGATGATTAGTGGTGTTTAACCTCCCAATCAGAAGCATGGTCTTTTCAAGACACTGTGAGAGCAGCACAAAGAACACTTATCACTGAATGACTTGATTACTGAATTTACAGTGGCAAAGGATTAATATCTCACGTTCAGAAATCAATTTCCACCTATAAAACTACTTCCAAGCCCCACAACCAGCATTGTCACCATAGAGCATCACAACTGGATTCTAGTCTGCTCCATGGATAAACTTGCAGTGGAATAATAAACTTATAATAGAGCTAATCCTATGCAACTACACAATTAAGTCAGCTCTTGAAATAATAAATAAATTGCCTTCTCTTCTCTTGGTGTTGCCCAAGTTTAACTTCTACTTAATAAGGACAGGAGGGGAAGTAGCTTACATGATCAAAAGTTAAAAACTAAAAAGACAAAAACTCCCCAAAATCTGCACTACAGAGAGAAGATTTAATTTAGTTAACTGACTGCTATTCATAGAAGGTTTACAGACCACAGGCAGGCACAAGGATAAGTATGACATGCCAAAAAACTAGCAGTACAGACACTCTATGCCTGAAGTCCCTGAAAAGCAACCAGCAAATAAAAGGCAGTATTCCCACCTTGCAGCTATGAAGAGGCCTGACAATGGATTTTGAACTGCTTAACAGTTCTGTTCAAGGGTGTTACTTTTTATTGACACTCAAACTGTGAAGCTCCGACTTGGGCATAATGGCAAGAATATACAAAAATAGTGGGCGTTCTTGTATTTCAGGGCATAAACCCTGCCCAGTGTAACTACTTTCTGCACCAGCATAACTACATCATTTTTAAAAAGACAGCATTATGTTGGCAGCTGTAATATGGCACGTACAAAGGCTCATATGAAAACATATAGCAAAAATTTTAAATAAGTATTTTTTCTCTCGAGATTTAGATTAACTGGAGTTTGATGGATAAAAAAGCAGTTCAAATATAGTTTAATTTGTATGTTTCTATCAGCCGTTAGACCTGTTGAGCCTCTTGAAGAAAATGCAAAAGTTATTCTTTCATATCGCCTGCTTTCTGAAGTGTAATCAGGATGTATTTCTCGATCCCTAGATCCTTTGACAGAATTGCAGAAACAGTAGGGTATACTGCTAACACCAAGAGTTCAGAAAATTAAAATCATTTATAATGTGTGTTTTTACATCTATTTTTGAGAGTTTTCATTAAAAGTAATTAAATAGCCCTCTTTCTTCTCCTTAGTCTAAACAGTGAAGAAGGCACTCAGGTCACATTTTCCAGTTTTCCTCTACGTCATGAGGATTAGCAAGCTTCTCCGCTTCAGAAAGTAAAAGGGGCAAAACTTTCAAAATCTTGTGACTTCTACATGTGGGAGCCGATTTATAAAACCACAACAAACATAAGGGCTGCACTTAAAAATGGAGAATTAGCAGCAAGTGCTGTAAGCAGCCTTGACCTCCATTAGCATCTGAAGTCCACTCAAGTAACACCAGTGTCACCTCACGAGTAAGACTTTCATACCAGCATAATAATGCTTGTCTTGAAGACCTCTCCTATGAAGAAAGGCTGAGAGAGCTGGGGCTGTTCAGCCTGGAAAAGAGAAAGGCTCCAGGAAGACCTTATTGCAGCCTTCCAGTACCTAAAAGGGGCTTAGAAGACCTAAGAGAGGCTTTTTACCAGGGCCTAGAGAAGTTACGGATGCTCTGTCACTGGAAATGTTCAAGGTCAGGTTGGACGGGGTTTTGAGGAACCTGATCTAGTGAAAGATGTCCCTGCCTAGGGCAAGGGGCATTGACTAGATGATCTTTAAAGGTCTCTTCCAACCTGAACCATTCTAAGATTGGAGCTCCTTCCCAAAACAGGTATCTGCTATGAAGGCTGTATTTCACAACCAAAACAAAATCCACTTCTCTGGCATGCCTGTTCTGTGGTCCTCATTAAGAGTACATTAGCAAAGTACAAGCAGAGGAGACTGATTTGATAGCCCTGTAAATGATTCAGATGCTGCACTCAGTCTCAATATTAGCATGAAATACCACTGCAGTCATGCACAGAACCACTGACTCCACAGTGGATTTCTACATGCAGTTCACCAAAGGCCTGGGCTTTGGACAGCACTTCAAAACAAGCTCTCCCAACTTACCCAAGAGACTCAGGAAAACAGTAACTGACTTGCCCACAGTCTGTGATGACTGTTTACCTCAGCTGTCCTCAAATATGACCATGCACTTTTGAATAAATTGACAGATTTCACAATGTTGTTTGACCAACTATCTTTTTCACATTTTTGGCTCAACTTGAAGAGGTGGGAGAATAATCCCAGAGTTCAAATAACACGTTTTCCAACTGCACTCAAAGTTGGTCTTATTTCCCCCTTTCAGTTGCAGTAAATATTTCTCACAGAAGCGCACTACTTCACACCTAATATGGTACTATTCTTTCTCCATTCTTTTTCTTCCTCTTTCCTCACACAGTTTCCTGGTTTTTGTTCCCCCTTTAAGAGGCACATTGTACCTGCAACATAATACATCTGAAAATAATAATACCTCCTCTGTCTTCCCCCCACGAGAGATGACTTTTTAAATAAGACTTAACTCATTTTTTCTCTTAGTAAATCAGTTACTTCAATATGTAAAAGGAGAAAAAAAAACCCCACAAGATTGATAGATGCTTGGGGTTTGCTCTGTCTTCTAAAATGCATGCAAATTAAATGTTCAAATGACAAGCAAATCCTTCTTTCCAATGCATATTAAAGTTTGTTTCTTGAATGAGTGAGACCAACCACCACTCCAATTTTCAAGAAAATTATTAGTAACATAAGAAGTGGGTAAAAGGAGATAAACTACACATCACCATGTACTACTCTAAGAGCATCAAAGACCTCACCAGCTTTTTCAGACGGTAAATTCTAGGGGTAGGAGCGCTAACGCAGAGTAAGTTTTGGCAGGGGAAGCCACAGGCACAGGCAAGAAGTGCAACTGATGGTGCTCAGGCATGGGGAGCGCCAGCAGATCATGGCAGAAAGGAAGGAACCTTCTGGCATCCTCACAGAGGCTACAGGGGAAGACATTTTCAAGTGAGGACAAGGCGTCAAATTTAAAATGCGTGGCACAGTACCTTGCCTAAAACCACTCCTGCAAGAACAACGAGCAAGGGTTACTCTCTTGCTTTCTCTTTACCTCAAAATAGCATACTCACTTAGTACTTCTTTCTTCCTAAATCCAAACCTGATGACTTCTCAGTATGCCTACTGAGAGAAAAAAGAACACATTTGGGCAACTTACTTTTTTTTTTTTTTTGCACAGGCCTATCTTTTCCTTCTCAAAAATGAAGGAACCATGAAAGAGAGGATCAAAGCCAACGCAAGCAATTTCTGCATGACCCACTCTCTCAAGCATTCCCAGGCTCACTTTAACAGGGCTTGCAATGTCCTAGATCCCTCATTCTCAAATCTCTTAACAAGTAACAGTAATTTATGATGCTACCCCGCTTTTAGAGCTAAAACTGAGACCTAGTTTGTTTTGATTCTGATGTACAATGAAACAGAATATGAAAGTAAACTTCCAGGACTGACATAAATAACATGGGCATCGACAGCTGAGTTCTTCCTCTTTGTCATTCAAAGTGAGAATGTGTTTAGTGTCACTCGAATGTAAGTTCCAGGCAGTCCATTTATAAACACAGAGACATCATCTAACCTAACATGACTTCTCTAAAGAACTAAAAGTATTTTGAAAAAAAAGGTGGGGGAAAACGTTGGAATAAAGATTTTTAGGGAGTTTTTACTGCAAAAAGAAGCATTTGGACTTCACCCTCCAAAAATGTGAAGCTGTGGCTTAAAAAACAGGTATTCCTAAATGAAAAGTGTTCTGGAAGAACGACTTTTCTAAAAGGACACTGGAAAGTAACAAAGACAAAAGTAGTCTGCTTAGTGGAAGACGAGCAATCTCTAGGCTACGCCAGCTCTTTCAAAGACGTAGTACAGTACAACTGTCTCAGCATCTGACTTCCCTGTCATCCAAAGCGCACTTTTTACAGTACACTAGATCCAGCCTGTTCTCTATGATCGCTCCACAAATGAGTCCATCAGATGAGATTTACTCTCCAAAAGTCCAGCTGACTAGCCATTATCAGCTCCTATTTCTCCAGATGTTTTGTGATCTCATCCTTTCTTAATGTCTCTAGCATCTTGCCTACCACCAAGGTCAGATTTACTGGTCGACAATTTCCTAGTTCCTCCTCAATCCCCTTTTCCCAGAACAGAGTAAGCAAAATAAAAGCAACCGAGAGCTAGCATTGCAAAACTATTGCCCCTTGTGTTGAAAAAGAAACACAAGAAAAACCACAAACTGACAGAGCTTATCTCTTGTTTCCAAAAAGAAGAGCAACAGATTTCCCTGTAAACCCAACCCTTCAGCTCTGGAAGCAGCATCAGCTTCTTTCCCTCTGTTAAAAACTTCCCCGCTCCGTTCCTTGTTCAGCCCCTATCTTGTTTCTTACCTTTCCTCTTCCCCTCATTTCTTCCTCTGAAGCAGCTGTACCCTCTATAGCTGGCATCTTCAGAGTTCAGATGTCTCTTAGGATGCTTTGTATCAAGTGCCACAGCCACTCCTTTGACATATCGTGAAAGCCAGACGATCCTTCAACTAATCTGAACCTCGATGGTTCTGGTTACAGAGGTCATCAAGAAACGGCACTGCTACATCCCAGGGACAGCCAGAAGTCAAGGTAAAAAATGAAAAACACCCCAAAATAAAACACACACACGCACGCACAAATACAAAAAGAAGTAGGGAACACGGTAAGAACAGAAAAGAGAGAAGAAAGAAGAGATGAAGACAAACAGCAACACAAGAGACTGGCTTAAAAAAATAAAAGTTAACTTCTAGTCACACCTCATAAGGTCCTGTTTTGATTCATACTAACAAAATACTGAAAGTATGTATCTGTGGTCAAAATAACAACGTTAAAGTTCACCGTCTGTGCTATTCCGCTAGAGAAAGTTAAAAGAGCAACAATCAACATTTAATTATTGGCTTGTATTTTACAGATGGATGCTGCATTCATTTTATGCAATGAAGCTACAAGAAGACAAATCACCATGAACTACTGGTTATTATTAGGACGTCTGTATCACTCCATTGTACTACAGAAATAATTCTTTAGCAAAACGAATTAGTAGTATTTCCAGAAGTGGAATAAATATCTTTTGTATAGTTTCTCATTTAAGGACCTCTAGTAATTTTGATCAGCTTGGCAGCCAGACTTGCAAGCAGTCAAATAGTTTTATCTGCCTAAAGGCCACACAAATTGACATTTGAGGACATTTCCTGGTTTTCATGGTTAAAATTACTGTGCAGTGTTTATATGCAATTTAAAAACAAAAGCAAAAAGTAGCTCCACATTTGCTGCTAAACATTAATGGACGAATACACAGGTCTCTCTTGCTGCTTATAATTGCTTCAGAGTTCTCAGAGTGATAAATTGAGATTTCTATTTCCTTCTTTAAATGCCAGTGTACATTTCTCCCTCCCCCCCTTTCCCTGTCTCCAAAAGACTCCTTTTTTCATATGTGTTTATGCCCTAATAAGAAAACCGGACATACTAGGGAAGACAGAGATGACAGAGTATAAAAACACACAATCCCCTTCTTTGTTAGCCTTAGAAAGACTTCAAGAAAAAAAAAAAAAAAAAAGAAACAGGATGAAGACTGAAGACAATAGAAGGACCTTTATAAACAGGGACCAGAGCAGCAAGATTCAAGAAATCCAATAAGATCTTTAAAATGGATCAGTAAAGTAAATAAAATACACTCAGACATATCTCTTTTATCTAAAAAGTTCCACAACACATGACCAGAACGAAGAATACTCATGACATACATCCAGAAAAGCAGTAATCTCAGAACTCAACAAGTAGCAATTTGGGCAGATAATTTTCTCCTTCCCCCCTCATGTTCAATCACAACTATAGTACCTCTGCATCAAGCTGTTTCCCCCATCCTTTCCCACTAAACAAACCTTCAATCCAGGGACTACATATTCTGGGCGCACACACACAATAAACCAATCCCAAGTCTGAGTTTCTTCACATTTTCTACATGTTTGCTGGAACAGTCACGCAGTTACGTGAAGAGTGGTTAGCATTGTAACTACTGTTTCTGTCTTCACGTAAGAGTCTCTCGCATCAGTGCGATTACAGTAATAGCACCGAGCACTGCCAACGGGGAAGAGGAGGGGAAAAAAAAGAAAGTTCATTCATGAATTCTTCTATTTCTGCTTGGTTGAGGTTAGACATGTCATGAAGATGACTCTGGTCCCTGTACAAACAAACATCTGCGCTACTGGAAGTAGAGCTTCCTTTAACCAACTGACTTGCAGAACTGCCAAGAGCTCTCAGCCAGGCAGCGATGTTTTATTTCATTTCTCCATTTGTATTTTTGATCTTGGAAACAAAAACAGAAATGTAAAAGCATACTGCAGAAGAAAACAACCCCACAACTCTAGAAAGCCCTGCTATTTCCCTGCCAGGCCAAAACACCTGCTCCTGCTAATGATGGCTTTATGCTTATATACACCTGCCATCCAGAAGGGCTCCAGAGCACTTTGCAGCCTGATTTATACATACACAAATCATTAAAACCACCAAAATTAAGCCACTGCTGGGGTGAGATGTAGCAACTGTTTAACTGCACACAACCATGCTATTCAACTGCTCAGGACGTGAACTAAGAGACACCATACCCAAGCAAAGCTACGGGGCAATATTAGGTAGGGAGAACATCATTGCCCAATCTGGATTTTGGCCAGTCACTATTTAAAACATTTGCATGTGGAAAGCCCTGGGATCTTTATAGAACACATGCAGTGCAACCTTCGGTTTTATAAATGATCCAAAAGAAAAACAGTATACATTTCCTATATCTAAAATCCTCCTTTAGCAGTACCTCCCAGCAGTAATTACTGTTTATGCCTTAACTTCAGAAGCTGACAGTATCAGACATGAGTTTTGGAAACATCCTGTGGTTGAAGCACTTGATCTTGCAGAGCCAGCAAACCAATAGGGTCTGACAATAAATGTAGGTGATTTAAAAAAAAAAAAAAAAAAAAAAAAAAAATCCTTCACAAAACACACGAGCAGATCGGTTCCCCCAGAAACACCCCCAGCCAAAAGAACGGAATTTCTCAACTAATCCCGAAACAGTTACGAAAACCAAGAGAGTAATGGATCTGACACACTGGCAACGCGATGATGAGAGACAGTACTGCTTTCTAAAACGCTCCTTGCATGGACAATGCCAAATGAACAGTTGCAAAGTCAATAAAGTGGGATGAAATAGGTGTCACCGCACATACCGAGAAGGCAAAAAGGCATTGGGGAACAGGTTAAAAAGATTAGGAAACCGGGCATGCAAAAAATGCCAAAATACATTTAACAGTTTGGGCATTTGGGCACAAATTTGCAATCTCAAATATGCATAACATGCAGAGTAACATTTTGGAAATGGAAATGCGCTCAGCAGATAATATCATCATCATATTATCAGCAAACCATCAGAGATAATAATCTGTTTCTCCAAGGTAACTTGAAAAACAAAAAAAAACCCCCATAGATCAGAAGATCAGGGCATCTTTTACCAAGACCTCCTTCAGAGGTCTCCTTACTTGAATGTAGCTTTATCATAATCCTAGAAACAATATAAATTCAATTCACAAGAGTAAATACAGACAAGCTTGAAATATAACACGACTGTTTTAAAGTTTGACACGTCTGCCTCTGAATCTGGAGAAAAGGAGGCTCGTGGAAACCTTAACGCTCTCTACAACTACCTGAAGGAGGCTGTAGCAAAGTGGCTGTCAGTCTCTTTTCCCAAGAGTGATAGGACAAGAGGAAACAGCCTCAAGTTGCGCCAGGGGAGGTTTAGATTGGATATTAGGAAAAGTTTCTTCACCAAAAGGATTCTCAAGCATTGGAACAGGCTGCCCAGGGAAGAGGTGGAGTCACCATCCCTGGAGGTATTTAAAAGACATGTAGATGTGGTGCTTGGGGACATGGTTTAGTGGTGGAGTTGGCAGTGTTAGGTTTACAATTGGACTTGATCTTAAAGGTCCTTTCCAACCTAAACAATACTATGAATCACCCTGAAAATACAATTCCATTTTCATACTTTTTAAAGTAAGTGTTTCTCCCCCAGATTTTTGTACGGTGCTCCTCAAAATAACAAAATAGTTTGTTTTAAGTTATATGTAAGTGCAGAAAGAATTACAACAGTCATTAAAAAAAGCTCAGCCTAAAAACATCATTTAAAACTAAAACCATAACTCTCTGATTTGAAGACTTGCTCGATTCATAAATGGGAATGGGAAGCATAATTCTGTATTTCATTCTCCTATTTTATCCAAACATAGCATAATTCTCAAATACTTTATCAAAACAAGGTAGCCTGGGTACAGCAGAATTGTTGAATGAGTTATTTAAGATAATGAGCGGAAAGGTGTTTCTAACTGAAATAAACCAGAACAACAACAAAAACAAAAATGTTACAAAAAAAAAAAAAAAAAAAAACACAAAAACAAACTTTATCAGAACATTTTTTCATCAAGCATCAGACAATTTGCTGAACTAAGCTGCACACCCAGCTGTTAGAAGTATATGTTTTCACCCTTTTAAAACATGGATTATCAACATGCTTTCTAAATTCTTAGAAATTTCTTATTGTTGCAGAAGAACCATCAGCTTTTATCAAGGTTATGATAATGTATTTCCATTTCCTTACACAAATAATTATGCTACACCTTTGCACCTTCAGGCAAGTTGTTGCAAATCCTCTAGAAAAATCCTGAGTCTGCAGAACCATGCGAGCTTCCCTGCTGTTGGAGCACACAGATTCTGGTTTTGGTCCCAAAAAATGATGATATTATGGAAAGTACCTAACACTGCTCTCTCCTTTCCAAGAAACAGTAGTACGACACAAAGAAACAGGTAGTAGGTCAAGCACCTTAAAGGAGTAACACTGCAGTACTTGAAAACAAACACCTCTTACCCCACTCTCCACCCCCCCAAAAAAAAAAAAAAAAAAAAAAAGAACAAAACTGCTGTTTGGGGAATAAAATATTTAAGAATCCCAAAAGCATAACAATACATGACTGTTATTTCAGTTTTGCCACCCAGTCAAGAACAAGGACTTTTTAAAAAATTACAAAAGGTCTTAATGGTACAACAGAAATGCAGAGAGCGCACAAACTCAAGGCTGTTCTTCCCATCACCGGTACCAAGAGCGGTTCAGACACAAACAAAACAGCACATTCTCTAGCAAGTCTCTGCAAGAGCACAGCACTGTTCACAAAACACAGGCATATTTTTCACTGTTCAAATGAAGATTCACCTCAAGACAATTCTACCTTCTAACACAGAAAGAAAAGCTACTGACCTGCAGATAAAATAATTTGCTGCAGTTTAACCTTTAACACACTAAGCAGCATCTCCTTCAGTTGCTATCTTTATCATAATTTTCAAACCAGTTGATGCAGTGAACGCACACACAGGCACACACCCAAAGCCCCTTATACGTGTTTTCTCAAACTTGAGAGAAAGTCATACGTGCTCCTTATATGCTGTTTCCCATTAGTGCAAACAGGAAAATTAATGGACTGTTTGAAGATACGTTATTAAAGGATAAATCTTCGTGCAAGAGAAAGCCAGTCTGCTGTCCTGGAGGGAAGAGACACTTACCTCGTTTGTGAAGCCACCCTTCCTTCACTATTGCTACTTCATTCATAATGGCAGGAATGTCTCTTGAAAAACCAGTTTATGCCAAAAGATCACTCTGTTGAAATTCCTGAACTCCCGCAGAAGGCTCCACAAAAGGGATTTTTTTTTTCTCTGTTTTTCTCCTTCTCAGCTATTTCTAAAAGGATCAAAAGAAGAGAGCACCATTATTTTGAAGCATGTCACATATGAACAGTAAGTGATACAACAGGGAGTAGCTTTCATTGCTGGGATGTTGGTTTGGGGTTTTATTATTATTATTACAAAACCTAAATGAGGGCTTTGCTCTTCACAAGGGTTTTTATATCTCAGTGAGCGGAGGTGCCAAAATACATCCTTGCTACAGTCCTGCTTCTTCACTGAGCAGGTTGATCGTGGGCAGACTCACATCATCACACACTGTCTGGATTAGAGGTGCATGCAAGACCCTGCCCAATAGACCTCCATCCCTGCAACACCATCTCATTCTCCATAACAATAAAAATCCTGAGATTTCACAAAGTCCCATTTTAAATATATTTCCTGGTAAGAAGACTTCCAGAACCTCTTCTGGAAGGTTTCTTTACAGCCTGATGCATAGCAGTCTATCAACTAGCACACAGTGCATCTTAGAGATAAACCTCTGACTGTAAAAATTCCCAGTACTCTGCTTCAGATTTTCTGACCTTTAGTGTCATTCTGTTAATCACGCTCAGATCTCCTTGACTCCCCAAAAAGTGTCTTCTCTACTTTTGCTATTTGTAACTCCTATCTCTCCTAGAGGTATACAAAGAATCTCAGATAAGCTCACGTACCTTTTATTATCCTAAATCAGCCCTTATAGCACCCTGATCAACTTTATTTCTCTCCTCTGAATGCATCGCAGTTTGCTGCAGCCTTTCTTGCAATGTAATACACCTCAGTACAACTCAGGAGTTTTACCCCTCTGCTTTATGAGATGAAGTCCCTATCTAAATAGCTCAAAATTGCTGTATTTTATTGAAAATGGGTCTAACTCACAGCTGACTACCACAGAAATGTTCTTCACTTTTCTCTCCCTCATTGAAAGTAATTTCTTCCCAAATGCATTAGCTTTTATTATTTTTCTAAATTGAATCTGATATTTTTTCTGGTTGTGGTACAAATGTTCTCTGTTTGTTTTTCTTTAATGACTTCAGAGCTCTCCAAAGTGTCCATATCGCCATTCAATTTGGTATTACTTGGGTGATCAAAAAAATTTAATTGGTGACAAATGCCCAGCAATAACCCAGCAGCATTTGTAACTCACTGTCAAAGACCTGGCTTTTACTGGAGTCTCTCCCCAGCCATGGAGACATTGCATTCCCACCTAACAAATACAAACCGTCTCTGCATGCATTTGGCACACGTGCATCAATTATCTGTGAGCACGCAGGTGATAGCCATCCATCAGAAACTAGATTAAAAAGAAACTAATTCCCCATAACTCACTAAAACACAACGCTGGATGGAAGAAACAGATGGTCAAAATGAATCCAACCTAGAACTGAAACCCCAGCAGGGACAGAGGGCTCTGTACCGTGCATCACCACTGCTCTGAAACGGGCAGCCTTCAAAGCAAAGAGGTCAAATTTGAACAAGTTCCATCACTGCAAGCAGAAATGGACTGGGAGAAAGGAGGTCACTTCCCTGACATTTTGCCTATGTCACTATTCCTCAGCTTTTCCCGTAACACTTCATTTTCTAGTTTTTCCCCAGAAACAAACCAAGTTATTTTTACCAAATTAAAAATCTGCCATATCTCACTGGTTATAATTATCAGCTCCAAGAAACAGATAAGTCGTTTCCCCGAGACAGCAAAAACACAAAAATTACACTGGAACAAGAGATATGTAAGAATTCCTTCATTTCACAAATAAATATGAGGACACCGTGTGCTGCAGAATAGAGACCAGTAAACCACAGCTGCCAAAGTTACCTTGGAACAAACTCCGTTAGCTCCAGAGCAACTAGGATAGAACCTGATGAACACGGCAGGCTTTCCTTCTCCTTTCAAAAATGCATGCACAACAGTCATGCGAGCTAGACTTACTTGTTGATATCAAGAGGAAACTAGACCTCGTTTAGAGGCTTCGTTTAAGCATCAAGTAATTTGCAAAGTGTTGAACAAAACCCCTAAGATTATCACAGCTTACATCTGAAAATGCAACACCCAGGTGGGAAAGTTAACGCTTCTAACATTTCGCTAGAACAGAACACCAGGACTGTGCAACCTACTTCTGCATCTTGAATTCAACAATTTAGCTGCACTGGATGATCAATATCCTTCTCAATAACCATATGTAAAAAAGGAAGCTACAAGCCAAACTAGTCTATAGAAAGGATAATCCTATTATTAAAAACAGGAAAAAAACCACAAAGGTCCAAAATTCTGCAATCTGGAGCTAACTTATTCCAGGTTTTTCTGGGTTAATGCTTGCCAAGATCACCACTTGGCAGCCTCCTGGTTGTCATCAGCTAAACTGTCATAATCTGAATTCGAATGACAATACGGCCCCAAAAAAGCAGATCAACAAAGAAATCCAAAGTTCAGAGGAAATACTTTTTCTGCTCTCTGTGGTGTCCAAAAAGTTTAGATTGCCTTTTCCCTACAATTTCTACCCCGGAAACGTTCCCCACCTGCTACTGCACCCTGCTATCATGGATGTGTCTTTACCTGCCCATCGCCTTCAAGAGGCAAGGGATGGTGAAGGGTGTGGGGGGGACTGTAAAGGAGCCATGCACAGAAGATTGGGCAGCAGGGCACAATGAAGTGGGAAAACACTAAACATTTCCTGACACTAACCTGCAGCATGGGCCCCACCTCAGGCCTTCAACGAGCTATGCCAAAGTGCTTATTTTATAAGGGGGAACTTAATTTAATTTTTCTTTACAGTGGGAAGAGCTGGGAGTCCCTTCTCGCTGTCCAACAAGATGCCCATAGACGCAGCTCCCAACAGAAGGAAACTCTCTCCATCTGGTATATTTTAAAACACACGTTCAAGCTGTGCCTAATGTATCTTATTTTAGTAAAAGACGCTATTGAAGACAGTGGCAGCAAGTAAGAGTAATTTCTCGGAATAGGAGAGCCAGTTAACTACAGGTCAACGTACTAATGGAAGATGCGTATACCAGAGAAAGTTCCTTTTCCATAAAATCCTTAGAGGGGAGGGAAAAAAAAAAAAAAAAAAAGGCATGATTACAGTCCTCATTTATGGCCATCTAGGAATGGTTCCCAGTGAACAGAGGGCATCTGAGGTAAGTATGACCTGGCTGCTCCAGCCTGTGTCTGCACATGACTGAATACTGTCAAAAGCTAAACAAATCCGTCTTTCTCTTAGCCTTCTGTTTGCTTGTTTTTCAATATGCATTTCTGAAATACCTTTTTCAATACCAAAGTATTCCTCACGTGGCTGAAGTGCAGTAAATCATGAATGGCACAACATCAGCATCATATCATAGTGATGCTGCTTTTACGCACACATTAATTCCTTAAAGGTTACTAATTTCTTCATGAATAATGAGATAACTCACTTCCCTAGGCACTGCAGCAGCAAAATCTGCTTTAGAGTCAGTCAGACCAACTGTCCAACAGAAGGTGGAGCAGAACCGTCTTTTCTGTACTTGCGAGAGTCATGTTAGAGCTCCTTCCTTCATGCTCTTCCACTTATTATCCTCACCTTCTTTTGTCTCTACAAGATCAAGAGATGAATCTGTCCTCTTTACAAGATGAAATTTTACACTTGTTTCTACTCAGGCCCTAAAGCAGAGCAGTTAAAAAAGGAATTATTCCGCAACGCTGAAGCTGAAACCTAAGTTTAGAGGATGCAGGAGCATCTATGGTAATTGCCTCCTCTATGAGGGAGAGTAAGCAAGAGACTGAAGGAGGATCAGGCCCACCAACCTCAGTCCTGCCACTGCCTCACCTGGCACGTTAGACTGTGTCTAGGCTGTACGAGTTAGCCCAGATCAGAAAGCAGGTCACAGCAAAGCATGCTCCTAAACTAACGCTTTGCCCATCACACCACCAGTTACCGATGCCCACTGCCCTGGTGTGGCACAGCCCTGATCCTCCCAAGACACCCTGAACCCTAATGTGCTACACATCTTTACACGCTCTTATAACACACCAACAGCAGGACTAGGCAAAAAAGGATCCAGCTGCCCCCATTTGCCTGCCTTGGCCATACAACACTATCACCAGAGTAGATGAGATGCACAGGAACCAGAGGGGGCCAGAGGGGTCTGTGCTTGGGCCCATTACACGGGATATCATGAGCAACGTGAAATCTGTTCCCACAGCAGATCCCAGATCCTGGGACAAGCTCGCAGCTGACAGCCAACTCCACCTGAACAGCACAGACACAACAAAGTTGGGCTCCAGCCAGCATTTCAAGTGGAGCGTACAGATAGATGTCCCCACCAGGCTTCGACCAGCAAAGTACATCTCCTGCATTATGCAAATCCTGCCTCGGTTGTTTTGCTGGAGCAGCAGCAGTTCCAATGTGCTCAAGGCCCTCTAAGCACACAGTAGCAGCTTCTCACCATGACCCAGTTACCAAATCTTGCAGACAGCTTGCAAGAAAGCTTAGAGGGACCAGGTTGCTCCAGCATCTTAGCTTACTTTACAAAAACTCATTGTGGGCCATGAGTTAGGAGTAGTCACTAGTATTTCCTACAATATGTTCTGTCGAATGACACCACATCTAAACTGGTATTTCATGGCAGGGTGCGCAGCTCATCACAAGGTTCAGAAAGGCTTCTCTGATACTAAGAGCTATAGGGAAAATGGTAGTAGAAAATAAAATAAAAATCTCTAAAGCCACATCCACTTTTCTTTCAATCTGTTAGCCTAATTTAGGTTTACAAAACTGTAATCTGAAATACTTGTGCTCTCATGCCTTTGCTGATCAATAGACAGGAAGTTAATACTGTTCAGGTGAGGGGCCAGTTACAACATCCAGCTGTCTAAACTACAACCAAAACCGTAGTCTGACAGGAGAAACTAAGCTGCCTATTTCAAAACTGAGTCATGGCAGCAAAGAGACTTCTTCATACCCTCTCTGTCAAAGACAGCCCAGACAAAATCCTCTTTATGTTCCCAAACAAGAACAAGTCCTTTTACAGTTTATGCTCATATAATTTAAGAACTGTGCTGCTCAGCACTTCTGTACCAACTTGAGATGTATTTAATCAAATTCTATTTTAAAGTATTTATAACAGAACTTTTGTTCTGTCCCCAAACAAATCAAGTCATGAACTTACTTAATTCTTAATGTAATCACTTGCAGGACATTTTTTATAAGCTGGCAAGTGAATGCTAGAGATACAAGTTACTTGTAGACACTGGATCAATCATTAAATTTGATTTACCACTGCTGCGCACCAAAAACACTTCTATAAACATCACACACAACAAAACCCCTCCTATTTTAAAAAAAATCAAAGCTAGTTCCACAGTGTCTTTAAATCTGTTAACTCAGACAAATGTTGTGGCTGTCATCAGGAAATTAACTACTACATAAAAGTAATTACTAGTCACGCAGTATGTCAAATTTATTTACCTGTAAACAAATATTCTTCTGAATTAAGTTTTAGTAACTCCCCTTTATAACTGTATTTTGAAATGCACATCCCTCCTGTGGTATAAATAAAACAAACAAGAGCAAATCAGGGATTTGCTTCTTATATGTTAGAGGTGGTAGGAAAACAAAACAAAAAGAAAAACAGTTAAATATTTTCCCGGGCAGGGGGGGCAGGATGAGGTGGGGGATACTGATAAGGTGTAACCTGCATTAGCATCAGTAACGTACTGTCAGTAAAAGATATTAAAAGTCCCAGCACGTTCATATACTTGGTTATAACTATGTATTTTACAAAGGAACAGAAGCAAAAGTCCTAGAAGTCTCCAAGAACATTTCGGCAACTGCAGAATTTCACCTGGGAAGTCAGGGGGGCATCCGCAGACTGCATCCCTACAGCTCTGCAAAACACGACTGAAAAAAAAAAAAAAAAAAAAAACCCAAAAAAAACACAGAAAGAGGGAAAAAAAAGAAAAAAAAAAACCGAGTCCACAAACGCTGCACAGCCACCTACACACGCCAAATGCCCACGGAGATAATCACACCCCCGTCGGCAAACACTCAGTGGTCCGCAAAGCGGAGCTGGGCTAAACAACGCGGCTACAGAAGACAAGGGGAGAAAACGGGGGCGGGGGTCGGGGGGGCGCACTTAGCGACTTTATGTGCCACAGTTTTAGAAATATCTCCCTCTCCGCCAGCCCCGTTTCCCTGCGGGATGCTCGGGCAGGCTCCCGGCGGCCCCAGCCCCCGCCGGCGCTGGAGGGGCCGCAGCTCCGAGGGGGCCGGGGCGGGGGCAGAGGCCCGAAGGCCGCCGGGTGAGCCCCCCCCGCCCCCGCCGCCCTTCTCATCCACCGCATCCCGGTGGAGCCAACAGCTTCCTGCCCGCCCCGGGCCCGCCGGCAGGACGCCGGCCGGGGGCCGCCCGCTCGCAGCCAGGCCCCTCTCACCCCCACCCCGCAGCGCGGCGGTGCCCGGGGTGCGGGGAGGAGGGGGGGCGGCGGTAGGGCAGCCCCCCACTCGCCGCCGCGGCCTAAGCGGGGTCAGCCGCCGCCGTCCGGGAAAGGCGGAGGGCAGCCGGCCGCCCCCCTTCCCTTCCCCTCCCCTCCCCTCTCGGCCCCGCACAATGCGGCGGGCACGGCGCGGCCGAGCGGAGCGGAGCGGAGCAGGCCCCGGCCCCGTCGCTTCCTTCCCCCAGCCCTTCCCAGCCGGGGGAGCGGGTCACTTACATGGCTGGAGCCCCGGGGAGGAGGTGATGGGAGGGTGGCGGCGGCAAGGGGAAGGGAGCCGGGGAGGAAGGCAGGGGAAGAGGAGGGAAGGGGGGAGCGAGCCAGCGAGCGGGGGAAGGGGGAGGCTGGCGAGGCGGGCTCTCCAGCGGGTGCCGAGCGAAGGCCTCACTGGGCTGCCGGCAGCCGCCGCCTCCTCACCATCCCCGGGCGGCGGGCGGCGGGGCGGCTCCTCCTCCCCCTCTCGCAGGCGCTCGGCCCATGGGGCTCACACGCCCGCTCCGGCTGCCGGCCTGCCTTCCCCGCCGCTCCGCTCCGCCTCGCCCCCGCCGCCGCCCTGCCTCCGGCCGGGAGGAGGAGGAGGAGAAGGCCGCCCCTCGCCTCGCTCAGCAGCCGCCCCCGCAGCCGCCGCCTCCCCCCCGCGCCCACCGAGCCGAGCTGCCGCGGCCGGGTTCGCCCCACACGCGTCCCCGCTGCGCTCGCTCACATCCTCCGGGGAGCCGCCACCGGGTCCTACCGCCGCCGCGCCGCTTCCCGCCTGCCTCGCCGTGCCGAGGGGCCGCCCCGCTCCGTTCCGCGGCGCTCCCCGGGGGGGGGGGAAAGGGGTTCGCCGCCGCCGAAGGGACCTCGCCGCCCGGTCCCGTCTCGCCGGCCTCGGAGCTCCCCTCAGCGCGGCGGGGCAGCGCCCGCCGGCCCGGCCCCCCCACCCCCGCCCACCCGCCAGGCCGGCCCCAGGCCCGAGGGCGGCGTTTCCGGGCCCCCGGCGCGGCCAGGCCGCGGGCGGCCCGGCGGCGGGGTTGGGCGTCCCCCCTTTCGGGTCCGCCCCGGCCCTTGACCCGGGCGTTTGGGACGCCGTGCCCCGCGAGGTGATGTGGCCTCTCCTAACTCGGCCCTGCGGGAAGCCGCCAGCCTTAGGAGCCTGTAGGGTGGACTATTCACCCCAAAAACAGGGGCCGGACCCCGCCGTAGGGGAGAGGTTCGGGCAGCCCTCAGCATTTCAACCTCTGGGAAAGGCCAGGCCCTGGTAAACCTCTTGGGGAGCCACCAGCAAGCTTCCCCGAAAGCCTGGTGTGCCGTCCGCTTCCTCTGCACTCAGCTTTGCCTCGCCCCTGCCAAATAGCGATTGATTAAATAACTGGATATCACGGTACCTCAGGGGATATTTCAATATCCCTTTCCGCAGCAGGCGGGCTGCGAGGCGCGGAAAGGTGAAGCGGCTGCCCAGTGGCGGTGGGTCCGGGGCGCTGAGTCTGGACCCTGCTCTCCCCAGCACCTTGCTGGGCTCAAGGCCGTCCTGCTCTCGCATCAGGAACGGGTCAAAACATCACAAATTGCTTGAACTGTTGCTTAGAGGGCAGCAATATTTTGTAAGCTTTTTAAGAGCCGTTCTGTGCTGAAAAACGATGTTGTGGAAGTGCCTTTGACAGATTTATTATTTCTCCGTGCTTCCAGTATCAAAATTTGCCCTCTTTGGTCATTAAAGGAGTTTGTTTATTTTCCAGTTGACAGTGCCATAAACACTAACTGAACTGATTGGATTTCTTCAGAAATGCGTGATCACTGCTAATGGCATTTCTACATTCGGAAGCTATCTGGAATTTTGAAAGCAGCACATCTGCCCACAGCTTTGCACTGTTAACACATCAAGGTGCATTAAATGCATTTACAGCAGTAAAGCTGGGGAATACGAGTCTGCATTTACACTAGTAGCAAACCTATTTGATGTAATAAGAGGCTTTTCTACCGCATCATTTGAATGATCGTACACGTTTAGTAAAATTCACTTTCTTCTTCCATTTTGATCAGCTGGGTCTGTCTAATCATATCTGCCACGAGGGTTCCTGAGCATCAAATGGTTCACTGGATTTTAGCTACACTGGTGTGCTAGAGGAGCCAACCATGAGACAGAGGAGGAAAGGCTTCACTCTTCTTCATGGTGGAGGGAGACAGAGCAAGACCTCCCCACCCACCAAGGAACAGACCAGTTCCTCCTGGCAGAGCTGCTACACCGGCATGGTGTTTTCTATGGCTCTCTTTGGGTTTACTGGGGCATGTTTCAGCACAGTTTTAGAAAGATACCATTCGGGCAACCTAGCGGAATAAGCAGACCCCGTGGTAGAGGGCCAGTTACCTTGTTTAGGGTCAGATCCTCATCTGCTGCAGTCAGTGGAGAGATTTCTGTTTATACTGGGGCAGAATGAAATGGCTGTGAGAACTCTTTGGGATGCAAAGGTAATGAGAAGGAAAAATCAGGGTTTATGATCACATTTCGACCTGCTGTGCATTGCGTGCAGAATATTTAGTGTAGATTAAAATGTAGGTAGGCATTGAAGATATATTTAAAATTAAATTTAAAACCAGTGTTCAAAGCTTGGAGGCCACTCAGAGGACGTGTAACAAACTTAACAAAAGCAAGAAGGAAATGCATTTATGAACTAATTTTGAGTCTTCAGACTGCAGTTACACCTAGCAATAAAGAGCAAGTGTAAGTACAGGAGTTCACTGGCTGCAAGGCACTTCTGTCCAGGCAGGGGGATCTCTGGTAATAGATCTGATTGCAGGAGAGCTTTCTTGCCTTCCTGCCAAACCACGTCCTGATTGATAAGCTCCCAGGCTGCGTGGTAAGCAAGGTCATTAGGACTTCCCCCTCCAAATGAAGCTGCAGTTTAAAAAATAAGGTCACACAGTAAACAGTTTTCTGTCCTGAAGAGAAGAAAATAAACCTCTGTTGTTTTCTAGAAAGGAAGTACAATTTAAAAAAAAACCCTCAAATTTTAACACGAACAGATTGTTTAGATTTGCCGATTGTTGATTTAACATGATGAAAGACAGGCCCAAACCAGAAAGTTTGGATCCCGATCTGGATCTGACATCCTCCAAATTTGAGGGGGAAGTGCAATTTGAAGTCTGGAATAAGGGCTTATCTCTCAAATGCAGCAAAGCACTGTGGATAAAAATACCCAGGTAAAGTAGGAAGTGCCTGGTCTGCAACAACAAGAGTGACTTTGTATCAACAATGAACAAAAGCAGCTTTTTTTCCCCTTTGAGAACAATGAAATCACTCAAGAATTGTTATAAATGCAAACAATGTGGGTTTTATCTCTCAGTTATCATCAATGGGATTATAGTCTATAAACCCTAATTTTCAGGGAAGTCCCTAGATTTCCCTGAGCGCTTCCTCAAATTTCACATCTGTTGACTCTAGTTTATTAATTGCTTCAGGATAAGGTGCATCAACTGTTCCTTGGTATTATATTACCCGAAAATGCTGAGCATAGGGATTAGTGGCAAAGAATAGCTGATTGCCAGACAACGTATCAATACCACACCAGAAGAGCAGGCACTCCTATTCTCATCAGTTCTTAAGACATATATATAGGTAACATATAATTTGATGTAACTTTAAAAAGTTATTTTAAAATGTTTAAATTACACAGCTTTGGATAAAAATGTTTTTTATCCCATCAGGCATAAGAAGAAAGACTAGTATGGTAAGATAAAGTGGAATTATTGAGTTAACCTCCAGTAGAACAAGTTCTGTTCCATGATTGCAAGCAATGACAGTACTTTTATGGGCCAACAGTGAATTTGTTCCTGCCTTTTTAAAAGAGGGGCTGTACTCAAAGGAAGAGACTACATGACATCCTATCAGAATTGCAGGGCTAGTATCTCAGTCTAGGCATTAACAGCTTTTAAACAAGCAACTGAGGTTTGGTCTCAGACAAAAATCTAGCTCAATAACAGGACAAATTAGAAGTGCATTTCGTGGCACCAAATATAATAAACATAGTTGTGCTTCTAAAATTCAACTAATCCAATGTTTGAAGGTGCATTTCTCAATAGCAAAACAATAGCAGGCTATCTGGAAAAAAAATAATAAATATAGTCATACTGAAACATTGTCGTTTTGCTTTTTAGAAATTCATCTTGTGAATAAATAAATGTATTATTTTATTTGTAATTCTTCGATGCATTTCCTACAAGATTGTGTCAGCTAAGGAGCAGCAAACTGAATGACGCCTGTTTGCTGAAGCATTTTCGGGAGCTCTTCCTGATGGCTTGCTAAAAGCGCTGGGAGAGGTGGGGCAAGAGGTTTGGTTTCCAGCTTCTCTTCCTGGTCACCAGGGTGCTGAAGCTGGACAGCCATGGGACAGCAGTGTGCTTTCTCCGGCTGAAGTGGGAGGAAGAAGGCACGCTTCACAGTCCTGCAGAGAGCTTTTGTGTCATGAATGGTGTTGACAAACTCCTAAGCGAGAGCCATACAGTCCTCTTCACGAGGAATAATGATAGCCATGATATGGGGCAGCAAACACTCCATAGGGAATTTGGTATATAAACAGGAACCAAATTGGTTTGCATAGAAAATGCGCTAGTTAGATATAGAATGTACAAAAATAGCAAATATATCAGTTCTGTCCCGTACACCACCACAGTTGCTTTTGTTGTTACAGTAATAACCAGAAGTCCCAGTCTGGACCAGGCACCATTAGGAACTGTAGAGACACATGAGAAGACACAGTCTTTGGTCTGAAGGGACTGAAGTCTGCTTAAAACCACTGCTTTTCCTTCTTGCTCATAAAGTAACATGTCATGAGTTGTTAGTTCTGGGAAGATACCTGAAAATGCTGACATTCCAATGATCTATGTGAGGAAACACCATGATCTTAACTGTAGTCAGAAAGACAAATCCTCTGAGATTGAAATACTGAAGTTATGTACACATATTAAAACCAAAGTAAAACCTTTCAGGTCCCTGTTGCATTCCCAACTCTCACACACCCAACACTGATTATGCTCTTCACCTAAAGTTACAGAGTTAAGTACAATGTGGGCGTACTAACTGCAGTGCAGTATCTACCCTTGCAGATGCCCCCGTGGAAACGTGGAAGGAGCAGAAGCTGTGCTGCTGGCCATGGGCTTGGGCACAGCAATGGGTTCCTGGAGCACTGGTTCTGGCTGCATTGAGCTCCCAGCTTCTTCATGACGTCTGGAGTTTCCTTGAGATCAAGAGCTGTAATCAAGGCATTAAGGTTTTAGGCATGATGGTGACAGGGGCTTCCTAGATCCTTTACAATGTATATACATATGATATTATATTAATGCTAGAAGATAAGGGATTGCTTTTAATTTCTTCAGTGCATTTTTAATGGCATCTGCATGCACGTGAAAATCTGCTACCCTTTGAATCACCTCCTCAAAATTGTATAGTTTGGAAACTTTTAAGGGCAGAAGTGACTGTTTCAGCATCATTCTGGTCTGACCCTCCGGCTACCGCAGCCATAAAATTACACTTAGTCATGTCTTCATCTGTATTCACACCTCATAGGTAAAAGAGATGACAGTACCATGAATAAAAGCAGGAACAGAGAGGAAAGACAAATTCTTATCTTTGGTGCTTTCTTTACTTCAGAGCCTTGCTGCATTCTCATTTCTGCAGTCATGCCGATCAGACACCAGCCAAAAAGCAATGGCTTATGAGCCCAAGAGAGAGGAGTTTCTGCTTTACTTTTATTAAAAGAAGCAGTCCTATGAAAGGAGAGTCCTGGTAATAATTTATGTATTGTATTAATATTTTATATAGACTAAAATATATATTAAAATACTTATATATAAATTCTTTTTTTTTTTTTTTGCTGTTAGAGCATCTCTCTCCTGTAGTTCTTTGATGTCTAATCAGGTTTGAGCTCATACTACTGCTTGCCCTCAGTGAAATCACAGAGGTCTCCTTTTCTGCCTGACTTCTTATTGTCAGAAAACTTCCAAGTGCTTTTACTAGCCTTTGGCTACACCTACGCTGGCTTTGTTAGCTCTGCCTACAGATAGGTTTGTGGCTGTTGCACCCTGTGGCCAGAGCAAGTTATGTCCATCCGGCTTTGTAGGGCAGGGCTCCTCTCCAAGCCTGAGCCCTCTTCCTCTCCCCCCAGCCCGAAGTTTCCTGTGGGCAACAAGCTGAGATGTGCTCGGTCTGCGTGAGCAGTAGTGGCCCTAGGGCTAGCTGTAACAGGGTCCCTTGGGCTGCATGCCCAGTGGTGGCCAGGGTTCATGTGAACTCATCTGGAGGACATGACTGCTTTAGGTTCACTGGAAGGGAGCCCAGTTCCTGCACTCCAAGACTGGTCTGTGATACGAACTGAAGCAATAAATCAGCATGTTCAGGAGATTTGCTTCAAAGCACACTCCTGATCCAGTCTCACACGCTAATGTAGATACAGGCATGGAAAATGCTGGTGCCATGTGAGCTGTGAGCTAATGGTGTCCAGAAGTTAAGCAGATATTAGGAAGGAGAAGTTTAAGAAGATATTAGGAATAAGAATCAGGCACATGCACAAACACTGCAAAATTCATGCTAAAACCCCCTGCATGTGTGCTGATATAACAAGTACCTATTTGGTTGCCCTCCCTACCCCACCCCTCACCATACTCAGCACACAGCATTGGTTTTCTTAGATCTCAAGTCATCAAACATTGCCTGTCTGCTGAACTCCAGATACTCGCTGCCAGCCTGGAGGGAATCAGGCCCACTGTATTTTCTGCCACATGCAGCCTGGCTCTCGCACAGCGTTCCCGCTGCAGCCCCTACGCCTGCCAGGACAGGCTGGAAGTTGTAGAAAATGATGTCACCAAATGGGCAGGGCTTCTTCCCCACGGATAACATCTCAGCAGATGTCCTCCAAATGTGCTCACGGTTCTTCCCTTTATAGCATCGTTCTTTTCCATTTACCTTTCACCGTCCCACCTTTAAAATAAGCAAAGCGGTTACTCTTTTCTAAAGACTATTTATGTGAAAAAATGGAAAAGAGCTTTGCTGCAGTTGTTTTAAGTGATTCTTATTTATTCTTCAGCAGGAAATCTTTGCAATTCTTTAAAACACCAGTACTCAGACACTTCAAAGCATATAGATACCAGACTGTCACTGAAGAAGTTTATGATTTTCCCTTACCATCTTCCAAAATAGAAAAAAGCCATCAACAAAGTTGTTACACTGCATACTTTACACAGGCACCCCTGTGATCCCATTACCTATAATCTGTTCCCCATAAATCCTGCAGGTTTTACTTCCACCTACTGCATCTCATCCCTATTTAGAAAATCAGATCCACCCCAGAGTATCCTGCTGGACGTGTAGAGTTCCACTGAAATCAGCAGGGATCTGTTTAAGGACATGCCTGCGGAAAGTATCTGTTATTCTATATTTACACAGTACCCAGCATAATAGGACATGAAACCTGATTAAAGCCTCCGAACGCTACTGCCATGGAAATCAGTCTTGTTATTGACTGATGACTCAACATGTCTGAATTTAGATGGAAGAGGGCTACTTTCAATTCCCGATTCTTTTATAGACTCTCTGCACAATCTAGCCAAGTCATTTAATCTCCTTACCTCAGACACTCCTGTATTTAATGCAGAGAAAGTCAATCATTGATTAATTCCCTTCCCCCATCCCCTTCCCTGGTTTTTGATTATAGGTTCCTCGGGGCAGACCTTGCCTCTTGTGAGCTGCCAGGACACTGCACAGCACCAGGGAGCTCTGGCAATCCCATAAATGATAAAATAACATTCATGTTCAGTAGCACAGAAGCAGCTGTGATTGCCCTAATATTTGTCCTAATAGAGTCATTTTAAAATTGAAAGCACACCTGGGACAATTCAGTTCCAGAAGAGGTTCAACGTGATCCTGGGATGATGACAACCCTAGAGTAACCTGAGCCTACAGCATTGCCTTTAACAAAGACAGAAAAAGTAAAATGAAGAGAGTCATAGATTTTTTTACAAAATGTAAAGCAATATGGATGGATTCAAACCTTAAATAAAATAACCAGCAGCCACACAGCTTTCCCTCTTCATGAGAACAGATGTGGAAAGCTATTATTATAATTTGCAAATAATGTTACCCCCCTTATGTGTGTCATTGGAGCTTTTTTATGAGACAGTTTCTTACATAACACTGTTACTCTGTTTTTATTTCAGACGTAGTTGTTAAGTGATGGTTTTGCATGTACAGGTTCTATTAATAAATAGCCATCAGTTACACAGCTAGTTATCCCTCAAAAAATTAGCATTTTGAAATTGTGAAGGTATTTCCTAGGTTAAAATATTTGCCAAAAGTTAAACCCAGGAGCAAGCGCAGTTCTTTGCAGGTAAGCTATACAACTTGCACAGACAACCATTATTAATACAAATCACTTCAATTAAAATTGACATGTGAGCTAATTAATAGTATGTTGACTGATAAACAAGACCTCGCTCATTTTATCCAGGCATTTGTTAATTACCTGCCTGACGTTGCAGCTGACCGGTGAGGACACACTCCTGCTCTAGGAACACCGTGGGTTCTGTATGCGTTCCAGTTTACCAGTGATCGGTTGTACCTTGAAAATAGCAGCATTTTTGAGCCGTGGGATATAAAGTTTTGTGTCTACCTGCATCACAGCTGGGGTACAGTACGCATCAGTTCATGCACAATAAGGTGAGCATTGTCTGCCGTGTGATGCTACAGTAAATTCTCACATTATTTGCTGACTGTATTTTTATTTTTTTCTTCTCTCCACTGATTCCCCCCTCCGCCGCACCTGACAGCGCTGGCAGCCTCCACAGCACTCCGTAACAGCGAGCACACTGCGACACTGTTGCAGGGGTTCCCTACAGCAGAGCCTTCCCAGTGCCATTGATCAAGCCACAAGCGCTAGTTAAGTAACGCAAGGCTGCTCTAATTCCCTGACTCACCTCCTCTTCCCCCTGGAAATCCTAAACGTGGTGCTGGAAACCGAACTGCAGTCCTCCGACTGCAGCAGGATGAGGGAACTTTGATTGCTGAGTCACCACGTTGATCCACACAGCTCAAATTTCTGTTTATAGTTAGCAATAGTCAAAAATGCTCATTGTAATCTTACCACATTCGAGGTACTGAGTGCACATTCCCTGGAAATGCATTCAGCCTGGCTTTTGGCTCGGGGCTCAGATTCCCCAAATCACTATTCGTGTAATGTCTACAAAAACACATTTCATTTTAAGTAGCCTTGAATTATTATATTCTTTGGGTCCTTTTTTTTATGCATATGTCATCTTAGAGCTAATCAGCATTCTGCTCTTGCATTTGCAACTGCTGAGAAAGTCAGATCTTAAAAAGCCATAACTCCCTGACAATTTCTGCCCATCAATAGCCCGTACAAGCTGTTTGGGCGTAGTAAGTAGTGTGGGGGAAAACTGAAGATCAAATTATTTGCAGGTATGAATTAAATCTTTGTAGCTGTCAACACGTCTCCTTGCTCTGCATGATGAAATTCTCCTTGTTATGTACTGCATGCTTTTACAAACGCTGGTGTCCTTCTGAGCATGCTATATGTTTCTCGGAGAGAAATCTGTGTTTTGCTACAGTGGCATCACTGTGCAACACTTCTGATAATGTTAGCTGTGAGTCCCACTGTTTTAGATGCAAACCTTTTGTTCCGGTCCATGACGTGACGTGGAATGAATTTGACGTGCGCCTGACTGCAGAGAAAAATGGAAGAGTAGAAACACTTGTGTGATGCAGTTTGTTTCTAGAATTGATCTTGACCAGTCAGCATAAAATGCATCATGTCAATGCGATTGCTGTAACGCTCTTTCATTAGGAAAAATGATTCCTCTCAGACACAGGGCAAATGGGAGCTGAGTGGGGATGCCTCCGCCGCCCCTTCAAACTAGCTAAGAGTGAAAAGTCTGCTTGCAATTCACAGCAAAATATGAAAATAAATCAATGTAAATAAAGATGATGGAAGAGGAGACTCACATCAGAGAAGACACAAATGAAAAGGCATGTGACCAGTTTAAAACACGAATGAGCTTCTGTTTAAAGAACTCTCTTCAGTGACCTTCTTTCCTGCCATGTGACCAAATTCTTCAGTCAGGCACTGTAAAGTACAGGAATGCTAAAATTGCCTTTATTTTCATTTCCGATCAGGCCACGTTAGCATATACTTGCTCTATTCGTTTATTGCCCAACTAATATCACTTTCTGCTGAAGTCAAAGGGGGTTTTTCTTTTAACTCCCCTCCTGGCTCTGCTCTGGGCTGCAGTGGTGCTGCCTGCAACTTTTTACAGCCCCGAGGGCCCGGGGCCAGCCAGCTCCGCGCTGTTATCGTGCTCATCTGGGAAGGGAGCAAATTATTTTAAAGCCAGCAAGTGGCTATGGAAGAAAGCTGGTCTCTGTGCAAGGTCTTGGGCTGAAGGGCAAATATCCCTGAAAACAGCCGGCCCCGGGATGAGCTGAGTCTCTTTGGAGTCTGTATTTAACCAAACCAAATGTCCTAAAACAGGCTCGGAGGGGTACCAAGGTGGTATCAGTATCTACATAGCCTCTGTAATTTATCAAAATCCTTGTGGAATCACAGACCCAGACCTGGAGGCAGCAGTGGCTCGGTTGCACCTGGTGCCAAGTGCAGCAGTATGGTAACTCCTTCTCCACTCCCCCCGCTCAGACTTCCAAGGATCACAGAAGAATTTCTGGCGTGCTCCAACATTGAACAAAGCAATCTCTGATCTTAAGGGGGAAAAAAAAAGAAGGGTTCAGTTTAATACAGGCAACTGGCAAAGATTCAAATTGCATCTTATTTTAGCCAAAGCAGTTCACCAATCCTGAGGAGAGATGTGAATTTTCAGCTCCAGTCAGATGCCTAATTATTCATTTTTCCTTATCTTGCCTTTAAAATCTTGCCAAGGCTGCACCCATCCCTATATCTCTAGGCATTTGAATACCACTGAAGAAGCATCTGAACCCTTTGATGGTCGGCCGGTTCTCAAGTCACCAGGTAACCTCTCAGAAACCCCTGCAGATGATGACGTGCTGACAAAGCGCACCTCGCACTGCAACGATGCTGCCTCTTACCTGTAGAGGTACCACTCCATCCACTGTACCTGAAAGGATCTCTGGGACCGTCAGCCTGGTCTCACCAGGCAGGAGCATGCCCTTCTCTAGGGGACATTTAAGCAGAGCTACTGTGTGTCACAAATAATATTATCTTTTTTGCTCTAGGCAGGGCCCAAGATTGAATCCTCAATCTGTTACTGACTACACAGTAGGGGCTTCCTCAAATTGATGAGTCTAAAATGAAAGTGAGTGGGAAAGAGGGTAAAACATGCAAGTTGTGCAGCATAAAATTAGACTTTTAAAAAATTCCAGTTTTGTTTTCCTCACAGATTTGTTCACCACCCAGCTTCCTCACCTTCCATTCCCTCCCGACCTGTGTTTTCTGCAAAGATCCCTTTCAGAGGCATGTCAGTCCTGAAGAAGGACAGGAGAGGATCACGTCTGAGCCCTGGAGGAAGGACACTTCGGCTTCTGGCAGGGAATCAGTTATAAAGCCAGAACAGATTTTTTTATGTGCCACTTCCAATTAGAGGAGCAACTTGAGTGATGGATAACTCTCGTGCAGGCTTTCCACAGGGGCTGGTTTCATCAAGGTAAGGGTTAGCCCCACCATGAAAGACTGATGGCATCTTGTATGGCCTGGGAGAAGTGCTATGCAAGCCACAGGATGAGTTTCTTAGTATATAAGAGGACAATACGGTTTCCTGTACCATCGCCTACTTTTAGATCTGCTTATACTGTATTCCTTATAAAAGTGATTCTTGTGCATTACCTTTGGCTTCAAAAATCACCTGCGACTTCAGAGTACAGGACATGTTGAGAATGAAATTTATTTCAGTTCCCTCTCTTCTATCGGCTGCTTTGTGCATGGGCTTCAGGCTGGGGAGTGGAAAGTTTAAGTGAAATTCAGATTGGCTAATGCAGAACCAAAGTGACTTTTTTAACCTTACAGACCTTTCTAAAATGCAGCATTTCATGTAGTCCTTGGAAAGCATGTGACACCAAAGCCCCTCTCTGAAGAGCCTGGCTCCTTTTCTCTTACGTTTTAGACAGAGCAGGCATCAGTGACATTAATACATAATTTAGGCACCACCTTCGGGGTATGTTAAATTAGCAAATTCTCTAATTCGCTAGGAATTCGCATAGATTAATTGATGATTAAATAGGTGAAGAATCCAAATGGAGCAGTTTGTTGCTAATTTAAATGCCGTCTGTGTCTAGACCACTCTCCTTGTTACATTCTAATTGACCTAATTATTTCCAAAAACACTCTTTTTGTTATTTCTTTTGCACTTAGATCATTCTGTACGGGGGCTGGATGTGGGAGGATGGCTGTTCTGGTGTGTTGCAACAGCGGGGAGTATTTTAAGCAGCGACTTTGGATCGCAGCAGCAGCAACTGGTTACGAAGCTGCAGAGCTTCACGTAGATCTGGGGAGAAGATTGTGGGCTACCTGTTTGAACTTCACCGCCGTACAACCACATCCACTTTTACCACGACTTAAGAATGAACACATCTCCAAAAAGGTGTTCTCATTTTCAGTGGAGTTTCAATATTAGTGCTCAGACATTTGATCAAGTTACTGCCATTTGACGAGCTAGCGCTTGTCAGCCCACCTGAGCTGGGCAATAGCTATAATCGTGAGCATGCTTCACCTCTTGTAAAGGCAGTGGAATGGCACTTGTAGTGGGGAAAGCAAAACTGAAATCGCGCTCATTTGCTGTAGGGAGCGATTGCTATTGCTTGCAGGAGCAAGTACCCGCAGAGTTACTGCATCTCAGCTGACGTGAGGGCGCTTGCTCACTCGCAGTAACTGGATCGCGCATCCGAGCCCTGCAGAGACCCAGGTTTCCCTCACATGATAGTACTATCTTTAATTTATAGTAGTGAGGACATCAGGTTTCAGATGAAGGAAAAGTGAACGTTAAAACACATTTCTAGTTGTCTGGAATTCTCTATCTTTAATGTTAGAATACACCCAAACCACCTGGAGATATTCTGCATGGAGAATACACCACAGTCACTGGTAAGTTGTTACAGTGGTTCATCATCTGCCCTAAAAACATGCTCTGTACATTCAGGGTGAACTGAAAATGTTTAACCTTCCAGCTCCTCATCCTGTTTTACCTTTGACTGTTGGATGATCACCAAAAGTTACATACAATCATCAGTGGAGCCAGAATGGCTGTAATTATGTTTTACACTTCTAGACTGCAGTGGCAGATATCAGCATGCATGACCAAAGCAGTCTCTCATTTCCCTCATTTAGAGAGAGAAACTGAGGCGAAGGAAAGAGAAATTACCCAGGGTTGCACACAAAATCAGTGATGGTGCAAGTGCGGGAACCTGGGTGGCCTTGTTCAGAGATCGTCTCGTCAAGCTGGAACATTTTAACCAAAGTTCACACTATCTTTAGCCTGCCCTTCACTGACTTTAGCTGCATTACTTCGGGCTCAGGACTGGTGGCTAAGAGAAGAGAATGAGGCTTAAGATGCATAAAACTGCATTTTGTTATCCCTGGTGGCTGCTTTGATTTTTCTCAGTTTTCTGTAGCTGGAGACGTGTCAGTCAGATGCCGTGCCAGATGTTTCCCACAAACTGTCACATAAATGAGATAGCTGGAGCGAGGTACGAACGTACCCGATTGCCGACTGGCTGCCAGCCCCCACTGACTGCGTTCGGCAAACCACGGCTCTGCTCTCCATCCAGTCAACCTCAGAAGACCTGTCTATCCAAGAGACAAAGAGCAGATTGTGATGGCCACAACGACTAGGAGAAAACAACTAAGGTGGCCCCCCTGCACCAGGCTGCCCCTTTCTCTCACTCCCAAATGCTCATGACCCCTTAGCAAGGGCTGGTCAGTGTGGGGCTTGTCTAGTGGCAGTGCTGAAGACCTGGGCAGAAGGGCAGTTGCACAACTGTCAGCAAGAAATAGCTCAAAGCTTGCTGGTGTGAACGGTCCTGCTTCAAAAAAACCTTCTGACACTTTCCCCAGTGAAGTTTCTTTTCCAAATCCAGAGTGCCAGGCAGGTGTTTCCTTTACATAGGACTACACTTGAATCTGGGGCTTTATAGGAGGTTTTCAGCTTACAGAGCACTGGATGCCTTCTGTCGCATTAGGCCATCAGAGATTTCTGTTGTGTACTCATTTCTCAAATTAAGTACATAAAAAGATGGTGCAGGCAGCCAAGTCTCACACAGATCCGGCCATGTACTGCCAAATCTTTACACGCTGCCACTGACCCATGGAACTGGCAGCCAAAAGCAGCTCACTAAATCCAGCAGCCTCCTCTGGAGCTGGTGCATGATGTGCAGATGCAGAACGTCCCACCTCCCTGGTGCACCACCGGCCAGAGGCTCTCCAGCCTGGCCCCTTGGTTTCCTGATCCCACTGTGCTACACCAATAGCAGGGAAATGGGTCTTTTCCTTTCCTCGAGACAGTCTCTCCCTTCCCACCCTTGAATCTCTCAGTTCTTGTGGATTTCATCCAAGAAATACACCCTTTTTTTAGGGAATTTAGAGATAAAAATGGTGTAACAGCAGCTCTGTCCTTCCAGTGCTTTGCGCATTATTACTCACTGCACCTTTGGATGTGTCTTAGGAAGTTTGTGGTTTAGGAAAGTAACTGTCACCTGAAACAACATCCTACATAAACCTTCCAATTGCTTCTGTGATCTCTCCTCTGCCCATCACAGACTGCCCTCCCTCTTCTGGTGCTTCAGGGAGCTCTTTGATCTTTGCCAGGTTTTCTGTGTTAGTCCTCTGCTCATCTGCTATGATCAAATTGTGGATAAATTGGTGAGGCATTTGCAGAGAACTTTTTTTTTTTTTTTTTTTTTACTTACAGCATGGTTTTTCACTTATGATTTTCCCAAATCCTGTGAACTAAAATTCTTTTCATGTGTGCACAGTATTTTTCTCTGAACAATATTTCTGCATGCTACCAAAAAAAAATCCTGATTCTGTACATTTTATAAATAAAGCTTCCAGACTTATATTTAGATTACAATGATCTCTTGAGCATGAACTGTCTTTCCAGTCTCTATTTATGAAGCACACAACACAGTAGTAACAATAAAAACAATATCATCTAGTTGCATTCAGGCAGTAAAGATCTATTACCAGCTATATCTGGATATCCTCCTTTCATCAGCGGCGTGTGAAAAAACTTCTGTGAAAATTTCTTGCTGAAAAAAAAAATCCCAAATTAGATTTCCGAAAAAGAGAAGTATTATTGGGAAATTTCAGTTTTACTTGTTTTTTTCATTGTTTTCGTTGGAAAACTGGGCACCTTAAATTGCTCGCAAAAATAAAACTTAGAGTTTCGTTGTGTTGAGGTAAAAACCCACAATTTTTTGTTTCAGCTCAAAGCTGCCAACAATAGAGGATGTTTTTTAATTAAAAATAAAAAAAAAAATCTTCTTGCTATTCTTTTGTGTTTCAGCAAAAACTGCTGAACAACGTTTTCTTGCCAACTCTAGTGCAAATAACCTCTCTTCTGATTTTGACAACTTCCTTGGGATTATGTTGCTCTATTTCAAGTTCTTCCTTGTTTTCTTTCCTCTACCTTAATGCCAGCGTTGGCAGCGAAGCCTCCCTTAATGATGACATATGTTCCTCACTCATCCAGAATATGATCTAACTCTTTATATAGAGCATCTGTTTATTTATCTGTGGGACATGTGGCTAGAACATAAACTTGAATGAGCTGTGGGAAAGGCCAATTTTAAATATGAAAATAGACTAACATTGGTGTACTTACAGACACTCGCAACTCCATGATTTGATTACTAGTCACAGAAAATGCTTAGACATTCTCATGACAATTAGTACAAACATTATTCTTTCCATTGGAAAAAAATATTATTATAGCTGGACAAATAAACGGACCCACAACTTGAAAACGAATGTCACTTCAGAATTGCCTTTGAAGGCAATAATTCAGTAGCAGTGCTTAATATTCTCAGCTGTCATCGCCCATGCAGTAATTAGTTTCTGTTCTAATGAATATTTATTTATATGAACAAAGTATAAGCATTGCAAATATCATATGTATTTGACCACTGTTTATGATGATGATATAGTATGATTGCATGTATGTATTCGTTATTATTACATGAATATTTCATAGATCAGTGTGAAATGTAATTACACCCTAGTATGTTTGTTTAATGTCAGTGTCAACAGTTGGATCAAGATTAGCATAAGATCAAATCATTTTCTCAAAGCAGACTCAAGTTTCTCATCTCTGGTATCAGGATCAAAATTTTGGGGATCACAAATCACAGTAAGGTGCTCAGAGTGTATGACATTTTCCGCAGCTTGAATGGCTTGATAGAAAACTTTTCCTCTAGTCAAAGGCAAATATAGGAGAGGGGGGAAAGCATGTTTAGTTTTCTTGAATGTTTAACCCTAGAAGAATCAAAGAGACAGAGCATTTAGTTATAGAGTATGATGCAAAGATCTGCAGTTCATTTAAAGACATTTATCCATCGTTCTTGCTGGTTTCTGGGTAGAGTCCTAAATACATCTGTGTATCCTGCTGTCAGTAAGAATAAGATATTGTTTCCTTGCATGCTAACACCTAAACTATTCTATCAGTTGTTTAAAAATCTCCCGTTCGCCTGAAATGTAGGAAGTTCTCCGTAATCACAAATATCCCCTAAAAAAGAAAGATCAGAGAGAAAATAAAGCACTGCTTTCTATTTTGGTCAGTGTTTACTTTGTTCTGTTGTTTGCATGTCATACACGAAGCCATTTCAGTTTCCTCCGTCGAGACAGTTTCTCTTGCAGTTTCAGTGTCTTTCTCGCAAAACAAGACGGCAGAGAGAACAGGTTTTAAAAATAGGAAAATGTGATTGTGAAACCACAAACTTGTGTTTTGTACAGAGGAGAGGTGAAGATGGTCAATGACAGCTGCTGCACAGAAACCGCTTTAATCTAAGTTTTGAATTTACAAAGTCTTACTAAAGACGAAACTCCTCACTTTTATACTCATACTAGCCTTGGTATCAGAACCTGTGTACGTTTGCGAGTGGGAGATGATTTCTCAATATTATTCAGCTACATAATTTCCCTTTTTTTCTTGTGATTCCCCATTTTCAGCACCTTTCATTTGCTGGTAACGCTGCCCCACATTTTTGATAATTTCTGAAATACTTCTGCGGAGATCCTAAATAATGAAGATTTCCCTTGATTAATCCATCAGTGCTGCAATGCCAAGGCGGCACTGTGATGCTCGGCTCAGCTCCAGTGCTGGCTTGGTCCATTTTGATGTCTCTCAGGGTTTGAGGGTTTTTTTGTAATGAAGATGGGATAGAGGGGAACAAGTAGGGGAAGAGAAATCCTTTCCATGGACAGGTTCACAGACAACTTGCCTTTCTGACCCTGTTAATTGTGAAGTGTGTGCTGACATTTTCTACTAGTTGCTCTTGACAATCTCTGAATGATGTATGTGGCTTTGCTTAGGACTTGACATTTACTTACCTTCCCTAAGGCAGAACCTCATGGGTTCTGCAAGGGGCACATTCCTATCAGTGAAACCTGCTGGTGCTGCTCCCAGTCCCATTCACCTGAGCATTATTGACCCAGACCACACATGGATTCGATGGGTGGGCTGTTCGGGGGATGAAAAATTGGTTGGATGGTGGCATCCAGAGGGCAGTGGTCAATGGCTCAATGTCCAGATGGAGGTCGGTGGCAAGTGTTGTCCCTCAAGGGTCCATACTAGGACTGTCCAACATAGCATCATAGAATCATTAACGCTGGAAAAGACCTCTAAGATCATCAATCCAACTGTCAACCCAACACCACCATCCCTACTAAACCCTGAACATCTTCATCTATGTCTTTAATGTTTGCAGATGACACCAAACAAGTCAATACACCTGAGGGACAGGACGCCATCCAGAGGAACCTGGACAAGCTCAAAAAGTGGGCCCATGAAAACCTCGTGAGGTTCAGTAAGACCAAGTGCAAGGTCCTGCACATGGGTTGGGCAACCCTCGGTATCAATACAGGCTGGAGGATGAAGGGGTTGAGTGCGGTCCTGCCAAGAAAGACTTGGGGGTACCGGTGGAAGAAAAGCTGGACATGAGCCATCAATGTGTGCTGACAGCCCAGAAGGCCAATCACATCCTGAGCTGCATCAAAAGAAGCGTGGCCAGCCAGTTGAGGGAGGTGATTCTCCCCCTCTACTCCGCTCTGGTGAGACCCCACCTGCAGTACTGCATCCAGCTCTGGAGGTCCCAACATAAGAAGAACGTGGACCTGTTGGAGAGGGTCCAGAGGAGGCCATTGAAGATGATTAGAGGGCTGGAGCACCTCTCCTGTGAGGACAGGCTGAGAGAGTTGGGGCTATTCAGCCTGGAGAAGAGAAGGCCCCAGGAAGACCTTATAGTCACCTTTCAGTACCTAAAGGGGGCTGATAAGAAAGATGGGGAAAAACCTCTTTAGCAGGGCCTGTTGTGACAGGACAAGGGGTAATGGTTTTAAACTAAAAGAGGGTAGATTTAAACTAGACATAAGGAAGAAATTTTTTACAATGAGGGTGGTAGAACACTGGCACAGGTTGCCCAGAGAGGTGGTGGCTGCCCCATCCCTGGAAACATTCAAGGCCAGGTTGGATGAGGCTCTGAGCAACCTGATCTGGTTGGAGATGTCCCTGCTTGCTGCAAGGGGGGTTTCATGGGAGGTGGGTGGCAGAGACGTGGGAGGGGCTTCTGAGGTTCAAAGTGCTGAGGAAACCCCATGGAGGGAGTCATCTGATGGTCAGAGATCTCTTTTGAGACTGGTGTGCTTTCTTGGAAGAACTTATACATTTTTGTTGCTTTCAGGAAAAGATTTGGTTTGGAAAACTTCTGGAAGAGGAGGCAGGATTTGTCTTCGCCTTAAGTCCTTCTAAGTCTATTGGCTCATGAGGCTGAGATAGCTCCCGGGTGTTTGGACCACAACCACCAGCCAAGGTGACTGCACGCATGCAGTCTGTCACAAGATGATGTGCATAGTGCCCGGCACAGGCAGCGTACCATGACGAGTTATGCTGAGAGAGTGCCCAGACCCAGTGTCTCTGATATTTACCTCTGAAAAGCCACCAGCCTCGAAAAGTGCTTGGCAAAGAGGTGACAAGAGCCACAACCTTTCCAGGCACTGCTGATTTTGGGGTTGCATAGCACTCCGTGTTTCCTCTCACGTGGGCTGTTTTTCTTGGCATAACAGGTTGATTTCAGCACTTTGCTACCTTGCCTCTACCAGCGCTTCCCATAACCACTGCATAGCTAGCACCGACGTAACTTCAGCTGCTAAGCCTTCAGCTCTTTTTGGTTTTAATCTTCCTATCCTTTTCCCCGTTTGAAATCACAAAGATCCGTCCTCACGAAGAAGGGTCCTTTTTTTCATTGCACAACTGCTTGTTCTGCAGCTGAATCTTTCCCTGATGCTTCCCTGGTGCTTTGCATCTCAGGCACAGCACAAAGACGTGCAATGCAATGTGCTCCCTCCTTATTATTACAGATTGATGTTAAAAGGAGTGCTGCATGTAAGATTTTAATCAAGAAACTGCAGTCAGTTTATGAGCAATATATATCTCTCTTAATTTGGCCAGCAATAAAAATATGGTTGGGGGGAAAAAGGAAAACTCCTTCTCGCTCACCAATGTACTTTCCAAGATGAAAAGAAGGATTTTGAATAAAGTGGCAATATGGATGCATTTGAAACTGCAAAATGTGATTCTTAATTGCTCATGATTGTCTCTCCAACAACTGGTAGGTTAACCATGGCAGGCTGACAGCCTGTACTGACTAACAATCAATATTGTTGAAGCACAGAACCTTTGCCTGCGAGACACAAAACCATTTCATTTTCAAACACTACAGGACATCTGCTTCTGGAGAGAAAAAGTTGCTTCTTCTCGGCAATATGCACCGACTCGTAACTTGTTTTTTCTCCTTGCTTGGAGGAAACAAAAGTCTTCTTTATACCATATCCTTTCCACTAATCTGGCAGCTATCCAGTGTGGGTTTAAACAGATGTTCTGGAAAAAAATATGGCATATACAAATGAGATGGAATCCAGCAACTCAGTCATGGATTATTACAGATATAAAATACGAAGGGCTACATTCTTCCCAGATACGCATCCTATAGAATATTTGGCACTAGATGTAAGAACAGCACACAAACAAATCATTAATATCCTCATTAGAATAATTATTATATATTTAGCACAAAGACTCCAGGCTGGCTCAAACCCTTTGCGTTAAATACTGTACAGATGCACGTTCAGGCTGAGGAGTTCACATTCAGATGGCTGCACGCACCGAGGACTTAGACATGTAAGTAACTTTACTGGTGCATGTTTACAGGATTAAGCCCCACATGTGATTATATTATTGGCAGCAAGGGGCATTTCTTACTTTCCATGCTGCAGCCTTTGAATAAATCACACAGTAATGAACGATTTGATGTTAAAAGGAAAGAATTTGAGTCTTGCTGTTTGTAAGTCTATTTAGCCTTAGGGCTGCCACGGGGTTAGAAGCTCAGCAGTAGAAATCATATGGACACACACTTCATAAATATATATTATACACAAGGTAATGAAACTGATAAAATTGTCTTTTAAAATGCTGAATTGCATCATACGGTCTTCTGATGTGAAGGGCAACCACCTAGACCCCAAGCTCCGATACCACTCCGAGGAGGATCTGTATGAGCAGCTGGGAAGAAGAGCTGATACCACGCGATGGGCCAACCGTGAGGTGGGAACAAGGGATGCCAGCAACTTTGGGAAAGGCACAAACAAAGAAATAGCTTTTAGATTTTACTGTACAAAGAATATGATCTGATGGACAGAATAACGTTTAAGAGCAAGAGTACCTGCATGGTCCGTGGAGACCCTGCTCTTCCCATGCTTCTGGGCAAATCCTCGTCTCCCATGTTCAGCCTGAGCTCCCGGTGGCTGGGAGTACACCTACCATAACCTGCTTGACTCCCAAACTTTTATTTTCAACTTTTCCCATTTTTCCCCCTCCGTCACCTTATTTCATCTGAATTTGAAATGAATTTGCTTCAGGTAACTTTGGTGTCCTTTCAAAGAAATGTGCTCTCCCAAAACAACAACGCCCCTTTCAAATCATCCTGAGAATGTATAGCAGCGAGGCTGAATACTTATGGAAATAAACTTAAAAATCACTTTTCTGAGCATTCACAAAGGACATTTGATTACTCGATAAATAATTATGTTTCCTATTGTTGTTATTGCTGAACAAAACAAAACAAAAGATGTCGGGGAGATGCCAAGGTGAGGAGTGGGAGGAATTCATTTGTCCCCATTTTCCCAACTGCTTTTCTTTTCGGTCTCTAACTTCTCATCAACTTCAGAAAAAATTACCGGGAAATTAAACTACAGCAAACTCTAGCTTTTCTACTCCTGTACTTTTTGAAATGAGAGTTCACTTGATGAGCTGCAATGGAGGAATAATGAGAAAATCTAAATATGGAAAACAAAGAACTGAGCAGGTTTATTTTTTTTCCCTGGACTCAAGGTGAAACACTAATCAGAAGTTTGGTAAATTCAAGGATATGAGAAAATTGCTGTCTAAGAAATATCATAAACACAACTGGAAAAGCTGCTGCATTTGAAACACCTTGAAAGAAAAACAACCTGCACTTTTCTTTCCAGGACCATGGCAAGTCCATTCTTTCCTTTCCTCACTGCTGCCTCTTGCCGCTACGCCCATTTTTTGCCCGTCTGCTGCAAAGGGCTGGGCTCACCCCCAGCGTGGTGTCGCTCGCTGCCAGCGCCCTGTGCCAGGGGCAGATGTGCTGGCGCTGGGAAAGCGGAGGTGCCAGCACTAACCGTGCCAGCCCACATCGCGGCACGCATCCTCCCCGATACACCCAACTGCACAGACCCACCCAGCATCCCCGGGTACTTCGTGCCTCTGCAGAAATGCTGGTGAACAGCCACACAGACATGGGGTCATTCCATGCTCTTGAGTGATTTAAACAATTTTACCTACGGAAGAAGGAGCTGAATTGAACACGTGGGCTGACTGCGGCAAACTGCCTGGTTCTGGTTACCAGCTCAAGAAACCCAGTGAAATAAAGCCCAAAGCTTAGTGTATCCTCCTTAAGCCAGTGAGCAAGTCAGGCTTAGTGGGTTATTTGATGATATTTGACTCTCCTTCTATATGAATAACATCTGCAAATACGCTGAGTCTCTTTGGAATTGTTTTTGGTTTAAAAGAATTTGTTATATAGACCATTTCAATCAGTCACTCCCTGGCCTGCTGTTTTGGCTGGTCACAGTGTCACGTTTCAGCCTTCCCATCCCCTGCCTCAAGAAACATCATTCTCATAATAATCAGGTGTTTGTTACAGAAACCTCCAAAGACAACAGGAGAGAGCCCTGATACTATAAGCCAACTGCTGGGGGTTAGAAATGAGGATGATGCTAAAGCAGGGAAAGAAGACAAAATTAAACGAAGAAAAAAGATCCAATTTCAGAAACTCTGTTGGCTACGTTTAGATTTCTCAGCAGCTGCCAGCTCAGCATTAGGCTGGTTCACACATGCGTCCTGCCCCGTGTCAGTGCATCCGCCCAGCTGCCATGGCAAGGGCAGCCATACCGGCAGCTTTAAGCATCCCAGCCATCCCAAAGGCTCTTCCTGAACAACAATGTCTGGTCTTTCTAGGAAAGAGCTCAAGCAGAACTGTTTGCCTTTTTCACACCAGTCAAATCACAGGAAGGAATTAGGAGGATGATGCTAGAAAAAATTGGTGGCCACCACACCTACCTCCATCATCTCCACCATACGTCTAGAAGGCTTCTGCAACGGCCACCAGTAGCAGAGCGACAGCTATTCCCTATCTCAATCTAGAGATAACAACATAAAAAAGACCATCCTGGGGTGGACCGAAGGTACACCTAGCCTAATGTCTTCTCCCCAGCAGTGATATGGAAGGGTGAATGTGAGAACAAGGTGAGCAATCAGCAGTGATGCTTCCCCAGAATATTCTTCACACCATCAACACTGTGTGGCTTTCTAAGCCAAAACCAGCGCATTGCATTTAACACCTTTTGGTGAATTTATTGACAGTTAAATTGTCTCCTGGTCCTCCAAACCCACGCAGTCTTGGCACCTTGAAAGTGCTGTACCAAGGAGATCCACACCTTAACTACAATCCCACAAAGAATCACCGTCTTGCCAAGGTTCTCTGCTGTCTCTGATTCTTATCCTGGAAGAAGGAGGGAATGACTGATCTCCCTGTACTGATCCGATCCTGCAGGCTCCTGCCATCCCTCCCTGAGCCGCCTTGCATGGAGGCTGCAAAAGCTGTCCCTCTGCGACCACCCTGATGCTACGCAGGAGGGCGGGTCGACATCCCACCAGCCTGGACAGCAAGTCTGGGATTGGGAATGGTCTCGGACACGAGCTCAAAGACAGTCTTCTCTCTGGTAGCTTCTTAAGCCTCACCCAGGCAGTGTGTCTTAATTCATGGTCGCCGGCAAGGAGTGCAGGTGCACAAGCGCAAGGCACCGCACGAGCAGCATGGCAGCAGACAGATCAGCCTATACCCCAGCCTCTGTGTGTGTTTAGGCAGACAGCAACGTTTTGCAATCATAATTTTTCCACAATTTGCCCAACCTTACCTCCCCTTTCCTTCCAGACTTTCAGGTAAGCAACCTTAAAAGCAGCTCCAGAAGTGGGCAGGGACTAAAGAAGAAAGTCCCAGAAAAGACATCTGGGCAGGGAGAGGTGGGAGGGAGGCACATGCCCGTACACACCATCACCGTCCTGCCTGAAAAGAGAATTAATATCATTTGTGTGGGATTTTCCTCCCCCTCCCGCGGATCAAAAGGACAGCAGCAATGCAATCTGCTGTTTGTGTAGGAAATGTGTCAGAAGAGGGAAGGAGGGGATACACATGGGAACATCTGCTCTAAGAAGCCACTTGAAAATTAACCATTTAGGTCCTGATCCAAGGAGCACCTGCCTAGCGCTAAGCCTCAATGACGCCGGGGCCGTGCACGTTCACGGTGCCTTCTGCAAAGTCCTGGAGGAGGATGAGGGTGATGAGCAAGTCTTCCTCTGGCTTCCTTGAGCTGGGCTGATGTGGGCAGAGTGGAGCCCTTCCTAGTGCTGCTGGGCAGGCACACACAAGGGTCACTCCGATGGCTGCATTGAAGATGTTGGAAGAGTCCTGCATGGCTGGAGTCACTCATGGCCATCCAGGTACACCTGGACCAGCGCAAGATTTGCAGCTTGGGTCCCTCAGTCATTGGTGCCAAGAGCAGGGCACGGGGGAGATGGGACTTTTTATCTCATTTGTCTATCAGGCTTCAAGCACCCAAACTCTCCCTTCTCCTGCTCCGCTCATTGCTCTCTCCCTCTTTCTGCATCAGCCTGCAGCTGAAGAACCCATTGCAGAAAGTTAAGGGGGGGGGGGGCAGCACATTCTGGGTTTTCTCTTCTGTCTGTGACTATTACAGGTGCCCTGGATGCTCACAGCTGCCTCTTGTGCCCTTTGCATGAAAACTTGTCACCAGAATAACATACTTGCTGACCTGGCTTTGTAACACCGCCACATGCAAAGATAAGTACAGTGGAGAAAAGAAAAAAAAAAAAAAAAAGAAAAAAGGTTGTATTCTTTCTTCTGTGTATAAAATTTAAAATCTCACATTGTCCCAGCGCAACGGAGTTGAGCACAAAAGGGAAAAAACAGCCCCGTGTTGTTCTGGGCCAGGCGCCAAAACAACTTGTGCGAGTTTGTGCTGGCAGCGGCATTCTCCGGCGCAGGGTCCGCGCTCGGCCGCGGCAGAGTCATAACCACTGACCCTGTCTCCCAGGTCACCCAGTCACCTTCCCGTCAGCCTCCCTCCCACCTTGAACCTCCCACACACTTAAGCAAAGGAGGGGTTTTTTTCTTATTATTTATTCGGTGCATCCTGTAAAATGTGTCCCATGATTGTCATTTACCCCGGGGTGGCACACGAAAGACTGCCGTCTCTGTGAAAACATCAACCTTCACCCGGTTTTGGACACAGTCCAACAAATCCTTTACCCTCAGAAATACTTTTACACAAATATTTAAGTCACCGGGATTCCTCGCATGAGTAAGGGATTGTGGGATTTAGCCTTTACCCATCTTATTTTTCCAGTAAATAAAATGTACTTTTTTTCAGCCTCTCTAGAGAACATCACCATTTTTATCCTTTTGCTGCTCTTCAGGTTTTGCCTATTTCCCCCGAGTTCCCTATCACTTCAAACACCATTTAACTTACAATTTCTCCCTTTCCAATCTCTCCTCTATATAAATCTCTCTCCATTTGCCCACCTTACCTACAGACATGAGTTAAATTGGCAATCCCATCTTGTAGTTAGGAGAGAGGGATTGTTTGGGTTTCAGTTGCTGCATCAGAGCAAATCTTCTTGGTATTGGTTCTGCATCAAATGCAGTGCTGGAAGAGCTGAGAGAGTTCAGGTGTAACTCCCAATAATTAACAAAAAAACCAAAATTCCAGGTTTTTTTTAAATAATAACTGATCTTAAAAGGACCTCTGCTTTCCTTTTCTTTCCCTGCCTTCTTACAAGTTTGGTCTAAATTTGTGTAATCACAAATCCTTCCCCATATTCATCCCTAAGACGCAGCAGAGAGCCTGAGAGTGCCCCGGTTTCAAAGGTGCAGTTTGAACATTGCTCTGGACTTGAGCTGGAGGCTATCTCTGCTTCACTCACTGAAAATAAGTACTTAGCCTTTTGGACTATGGAATTAAAGGCAGACACGAGCGGCAGCACATCACTTCACGCTGCTGGCTACACAAACTAAGGTCCTACACTCACCCCAGCCAAACCGACCGAGAGGCACATCCTCAAGTCTGGGTCTTGAAGGTCAGCCAAACTAAGGGAGATGTAAAAAACGTGGGGTTTTGGCCCACTGATACTTTTTCTGCAACTCTCCTAGTCCATTTAGTTTTACTTTTAGTTTAGTCCATCCTTTGTTTTCTGCAAAGCAACACTTCACTGTCATGCCAGCTTCTGCGAAACCCCTTTGTACACCAAATGGAAAAGTCACCAGCAGCATTTCCACCGCAGCGGTCCATCCATCCTGTCCTGCGTTGACTGAGCGACATCCTACCAGTGACGCCCCCAGGCCCCTGGCAGGTGACTCCCATTCCAGGTTGTTTCCTTTCACTTATTAACTGTTACGGGCTGATCTCCAGTTAAGGTCTTTTGGAAGCCTTTTTTCCAAATGCTCTTTAATAAGCGTTACCGAGTTTGCCAGACAAGACTGACGCTTTGCAAAAGCATCAGGAGTACGTCTTCATGAGCTGGTATTTTTTCCCAAGGTTTTGCACATTTTCCGACTACCATCTCATTTTTTTTTCCAAGAGCAAACTGCAGCTAAATTCAGGTTTCAGGGAGTCCCTTCCCACTTGCTACACCTTCGCCCGGGTGCGGAGCACTCCTTTCCCCATCGACTCAGCTGGGCGACCAGCTTCAAGTATCCAGCTCTGCAGCTTAATGTTATTCACATATTTCAGTGTTTCATTAAAACAGGACTTACGCTGAGAGTTTAATTAACACCAAAGTTCCACATTCATTTCCAGAGCAGCAAAAGGGAAGTTATGTAAACGCACAGCAAGTACTTCTTCTTTTACCAGAAGAGCAAGATAAAAACATAAAACACATCCATAGGCAAAACAGCAAAGGAGGGGAATGAAGGTTTTGGCAGGCAGTGCATGAGAGAAGGAAGTCGAGAAAGATATTTTTATTTGCATTTCTTACATGACATGCTCTGGACTTCCCTTCCACCTGGAATACATCAGAGGGAAGCAGAGCGACCAGTGTGGTGGCTACTATACAGCCCCGAGACAACAGCAGTTCTTTTTGCCTAAAAAAATGGTCTGTCTTGCTCTCCCCATCCCCAGTCTCCTGTTTTTCTCTCCACTGCCTGGTGCTGGACTGTTCTCAGAGGCGCGGGTTTGGCACCCAAGCTCTCAAAGGAGTCGGGAGCCCACCGAGCCCAGCCTCTCTCTGCAGAGCTCCCAAACTCACCCCCAAATCCTTCCCATCCACTGCCACTCCTCCCCAAATCCTCATCCCAGCTCCTCTGACTAGACTGAGGAGAGTGACACCACAGAAGGTTTGAAGCCCAGTGAAGAGGAGGACAGGTGTCCAGGCTGAACAGACCTAATATGTTTAAAAATTGGTAGTTTATATATCTGGAGAAAGAAACAGTGATTGTGATGGAAGAAGTGTGGCTCCTTGAGCCGGGGAGGCAGCTCTAGTCCCAAAGGACAGCACAGAAAGGATGCAGGAGTGAGGGAGGAAGAATATGTCCAGAGAGGGTAGAACAGGGGGCTAGAAGATGACAGCACTGCAAGCACCCCAAATTAGAGAAGTTCTTGGAGGTGGGAGCAAGGAGCTTGGTTTTGATTCAGTAGGCGATAAAAGAATAAAGAAATAGCGAGGGTGATCGCTGCAGCCATCTGGACGGGTTTGAGACGGCAGAAGCGGGCATCGCTAGGGCCAACAACTAAGAGACTGCAGCAAAGACAGCGTGAACTGTGTAGCATGTGAAGGTTTTAGTACAGGGAATGGAGAAAAGTGAGATGCCTGGGATTTTTTAACTCACATCTGGGATGCTTATGCTTGTTTATATTTGCTTGGGCTGCATTGATTTGGAAACCCCATGGAAAAGCAAAAATCAAGAGAAGACTGAGATTATATGCCACGCACATGGGAAAAGATAGAGTCTATCAAAGCTCGGGGTAATAGTTGAAGGTAAAACTGATTTATCCTGGGACAAAACATTTTCTGAAGAACTGCTGCTAACCTGGCACCAGAACATCGCTAGTACACAGCCCTTTATTCTAGACGATATTTTTGCTTAGCAAGTATTTCCATTGTGAGATTTCCCAGTCCTAATCTAGCAAAACACTTCTGCAGTATTTAGCCTTCTTTTCTTCTGGGACCTACTAAAACAAAATGCATTGTTAACACAGTGTATTATTTGCTTACAAATAGAGCAACACCAATTAAGAACCTCTCCTTTAATGAGAAATTAGTAACTCTACACTGGACCCTACCAGTGCTGCTCAGCTTATCTGAGAATACATCACCTTCTGATTTAAGGAGTTTTCTCTGGGTCTGACAAATCTTACACCTGGTCTCAAAGCAGGCACCAATTTTGTCTTTTACTGTCCACTGCTGTTTATGGCCTTTTATTGCCATTCTCTATATATCCTGCTACAAACTTCTATACACCTGTCAATTTATAACCTGGGCTCTCAGATTTCCTTCCTTGGGGTGGATAAATAGATAAAATAAATATTAAAAGGTGTCCTGGTTCTGGCTAGAGTAGAGTTAATTTTCACCTGAGCTGGGAGCAGAGCTGGAGCTGGTGGCCCCTGTGGCTGGGGGACACAGCTGGGATAGGTTACTAATTAGCCAACAGCTGGGATAGTTTACCCAAATTAGCCAAAGGGCCATTCCACACCTTGTGACATCAAGCTCAGTATTTCAGCGAGGAGGGGGCTTGGGGGAGCCTCCTGCTACTTGGGAGGAAGCTGGGCATCAGGATCTGCTGTGAGCTATTGTACTGCAAATCATGTGCTTAAGTATTTTCTCTTATTGGGTTTTGTTTGTTTATTTTCCATCTCTGTTTTGTTTCCTTCTTTTGTTCTCTTTTTCTTGTATCTCAACCTATGAGTTTTGCCTTATTTTCTTTACCAATTCTACTCCCCATCCCACTGGAGGGTGGGGGGAGTGAGCAAGAGACTGCGTAGCTTGGTCCTGAGCGCGGCTAAACTATGACAAAAAGGAAATAATTTGCTTCATTGTATTAAATCTTTTGAAGTAAATATTTATTATATTCTGAAGGTGTGCAATAGCACCCAAGCAACATTAAAATAAGGCTGACAAGGTGATTAGCAAGGGTGAAAGAGGAAAAAAACCCTTTCCAAGGGGAGCATGTGCTTTATCAATGCAATGCAAATTTCCTTCACCACAGCAAACCAAGAAATGTGCTCCCTTATGGAAAAAAAACAATGTATTTTTACAGGCTGAAAAAGTACCTTCGCTTCTAGAAATCCAGAACGTGTCAGATTGTAACAAAAACAACCAGAAGCTGAGGGTTAGGCAAGCTGAGTGAAGCTCTGGAAGATGAATAACCGAGAGGAAGCTGGCTCCCAGCTGCTGGGAAGGGAGCTGCAGTACAGTGTGGTATGAAATGCCTGGCTGGTTCTGATGGGGATGTTTTGGGCTCTTGCTGCGGAGTCAAATGTGACCTGTGCCAGCGGTACCTCTGCAGAGTCCTTTGCGCTCTCAATGCAGGTTGCTAGATTGCTGTATCCTTATTGATAGCTGTGTTACGGCAAATACAACACATTAATACATAACTTACATATGCAGCTTAGCGCTGTGAGCCTATCCATTTGGCAGGATGATTTGACAACGGCCCTAGCTGCTACAATATATACTCACAAATACTCCAGTGCACACACAGGGTCTCATTATCAGGGAGAAATCAGCAGGACAGCCATAAAACAACTACGACTCACATAAGCACACTGCTCAGGAGACTGCCTGCAATATATGCTCTGATTAATGTCTGGAATGGCAATAGGGCAAGCTAATGCTTCCTTGAGTCTTAAACGGCGGGTTTGAAGAGATCTCTGGGAAGGTCATGCCCACTTTTATCACTTGACTGCAAACGGAGCAACCCCCCTGACTGCTGACCTTGGACGTGACTGCAGGGTAAGTGCTGGAGTACATCACAAATCAGGGAAGATCCATGGCCACCAATGGCAGCTCCTTCTCTTACCACTATGCGACTCAGCATCCTTTGGGGTTAAATTCCTCCATTTCAGAGGAGGGAATTGAAGCATTTGGTCCTTTTCATGCTGTCTGCGTGGGATAAATCAGCCTTTGGAAAAGTCTGGAAAAACTTCTGCAAATAAACCTTGCTATGACCAATACACTGAAAATATCTTCAATCCCTGCAAGTATTCCCTCTGAAATGCAACTGGACTACCACAAAGAAGGTTCCCTACCCAAAAAAAAAAACCAACCCAGCCAAGCACAAAAGCATTGCAATCGTGTAGAAACAAACACAAAGAGGCTTCTGCCCAATGTGATGAGAGAGAAAATGATTAAATCACATGAAAAACCTGTTGCTACCACTTCTACATTTGGCCAACAAAGAGAGCTAGAGAGGCCCCGCTCGGTAAATACCTACTGTGGTTGGATCAAAGGGGGAAGAATGGAAGCGAGTCCTCAGGCTTTATGGACCTGACCCAGTTGGTTTTTCTACTAATTTCTGTGGGCTCTGGCTGGTGCCCAGGCAGCATAAACAACCAGAAGCAGGGCTACCCTTGCTTGGAAATGAGAGCCCTGCCAGCACCTCTGATTTTTACTCTCTCTGTCCTAAACCTGAGCTTTCTGTTCAACTCTAGAAGGCTCCACTAGCAGCAAAAAGCTCGCTGGCACCCAGGAGGGTTTTCGCCAGACCCAGGAACGCATGCAGCCACAAAATGATGCCCAACACGGTGGCTCCTGATGTCTTCCATCAGCTTCCGTTCATGCTCAGCGGTGCGACGGCTGTGATCTCCCTCAAGCACGGATGCCGGTCAGGGAGTTTCCTATCAACTGAGGCAGCCGGGCAGCTGCTGCCTGGCTCTGTTCCCTCGGGGAAGGACTGAAAACGGAGCCTCTTCTAGGCTTCGTGCCGGGGAGCCTTCAGCCTGCAAGGGGCTCCGGGGCCCGAGTGGTGAAAGCAGAGGGTTTGCTTACCACGTCGTGTTTTCACGAGGGCCTTCAGGAACGCAGGAGCTCTCAGAATAAAGCTTCTGGGGCAGTTCTTCCTGTTGCCTTGCCTCCAGTAATCGCTCCGGGCTTGTTTACATTAGAGAGTTGTACTACCAGTATTTTATACCACCGTAGTTAAATCTGTACAACACCTGTATTGTATCTATCATTGCCTTGGTGTGAAGGCGAGTACAGTATTTCTGAGCCCTGAAAACGCAAGCCACCAGCGTGCAAAATGGATACCTAGAGAAAAGGGGAATGCTCTTGCATCTTCTAACATTTCAAAATCGGTAATGACCACCGCTGACTTACTGTGAAATTGTAATTGGTTTGCTAAAAACAAGACACTGCTAGATTGTAGACAGTTATTCTTAGCTTACAGAACTCAAGCAGGAATTAAAACCTTGGTTCTTTTTTTAATCTTATTTTTCTCCCCTTATTATTACAGAGGAGAAAGAAAAATGAACAATGAATTACACAAAATAAGGGATTTCTGCCAAGCAGCGTAATTCATATGAATACATGAGACTGCCTAACATTTCCAGCATGCAAAGACAGCGAAACTCTACAAGCCAACCCATCCTCAGAGTAACTGAATGGAAACAGCACTTGCACTTCGGGGAAGAAATTGCTCCATTTTCAGCAGAGCCTGTATTATCGGGCTGCGACTGCAGGATAATACCATCTTTACAAGGACAGAGAGCTCCTGTTCCCTCATCATGTCTGTGATCCTGGACAAACAGGTAAAACTCTCAGCTTTACGGAACAGTGACAGAATTAACCCCAGGATCTTTAACTCTTCTGCTGGAGTTGAGCACCTCCACATTCTAGGCTGGAGTTTCCCAGTTTGAACGCTATGGATGACACCAGATTACCAAATATCTGAGAGGAACTTTGCGATGGTGCAGTCGTTAATACTCAAAACCCACCCAAATATCCTGCCATTCGCTCCCAATGGAGTTAAACAGTTGAAGTCTGTGAGAGAAAAGTGGTGTCGGCAATGTGGACCCTGACTTCTGTGACAAAGAGTCCAGAGATAAAATATCAAATAACTGGATTAAATTAGTTAGCAACCAATAAAACTGATGTCTTAGGATGCTAATGCTGCCATTGTACATTGGAAAAAGAGATATATTAAAGAAAAATATTTTAAAGTTGCTATCCTATGAGTATTATAATCTAGAGAAGGCAACCCAGAGGAAGGAATAGAAAGGCTTTTTGCTTGTTGTTGGAGGCAGAAGCCCGGGCTGGAGACCCGATGGGCACTGCACAGGGTGTTCGCAGGGGAGCTCTGCAGTGCTCCCAAACCCACCACGCTCATCCCTTTTTCTTTGCAAGGGCTGCGAAAACCCCTAAACCATCGACCCGGAGCACCAACGCAACGCCTCCCCTCCCGGGATCAGATCCACGGCGCCGAGATCCAGCCCCTGCCCCGGTCCAGTCCGGCTGCCCGGGGGTTCCGGCAACCGGAATCTGGCGGCGGTGGCGGCCGGGTCTGAGCCCGGGAGCTGCGAGGGGATCCCCGGCCCCGGGCCCTCTCCGCTCAGAAGGCGCTCGCTTTGGATGGGATTACAGCTCGTTAAAATTTAAAATTCAAATCAACTATCGGAAAGGTCATCTTGAAGAAAAAAAAAAAAAAAACAACACACCACCAAAACCCCGTAGGCATCTGGTATTTATCAGCCAACTAAAAGATAAATCCGGGGCAGCGCCTCGCCTCTCGCCCCATTCCTGCCGCGGGGCAGGCGCCGCGCAACTCCCGCTGTCGGCGTTTCCCTCTCCGCGGGCGCGGAGCCGGCCCTGCTCTCCGGCAGGCAGGCCCTCTCCGCGGCGGAGTTGGGAGCGGGACAGCCAGAAAAGGAGGAGGAGGAAGGGGAGGAGGAGGAGGAGAAGAGGGGGGAAGGGCGCAGGCGGCAGCGCGCACCGGCCGCGGCGGCGGGGCTGGCCGGGGCGGCGGGGGCTATTGTGTGCACCAGACGGGGACACACGGACACGCACACACACACCCGCGGCTCGGAGGGAAAGTATCGCGAGAGCGGCCGGCTAACAACCTGCTCCACGGCACCGCCGGCCCCGCGCCGCACCCGCGCACCGCCGCGCACATGCGGACGCCGAGCCCCGCCGCACGCCGGTAAGTACGCGCTGAGCCGGGGACGGGGGGTGAAGGAGGGGTCCGAAACGCCCCCCCCCCCCCCCCGCCACCCTGCACCCGGCAAGGGGAAAGTCCTCCCTGCAAAGTTGGGGAGCGCGGCTGCAAAGCGGGGGTGGAGGTGGGGGGGGGGGTGCTCTGAAAAGCGAGCTCCGCGGTGCCTCTCCGCTCCCTTCCGCGGTGCGCGGAGCCGGGCGCCGGCGAAGGTCACGGCGGCGGGCAGCAACTTTGCGGCGGGAGGTGGGGTCCGAGGTTGGGGGGGGGGGGGAGTGGGAGAAGAAGTGTGTGTAAAGGCGGGGGGAGGGCGGGCTCGGGGCAAGTTTGTGGGATTTAATCGCGGGCTATAAATGGGGCTGCTGGAACTTTAAAAGGCAGCAAGCTGTGGTTGGCTGGTAGCGAGATTTGGAGTAACATATGGCATTAAAAGGCGCACAGCTGGAGGTAGCATTTCCATCGCAGTGAAGTCAGAGCAGCTGACTCTCCAGCTTGCGGTGTAATTAGCAAACCGAGCACTCCTCCTTCTCTCCCTCCCTCCCTCCTCTCCCTCCCTCCCTCCTCTCCCTCCCGCCCGCCTCCCTCCTCTCCCTCCCTCCCTCCCGCCGCGCCTCGCTCGCACTCGTCCGCACCCGCGCTCCCTCCTGCCCGCCCGGCTCCGCGCCCGCGGCCGGCCCCGCCGCGCCCCGCGGGAAGGTAAGCGCCCGCCCGCGGCCTCGGCCCTGCCCTCTCCCCGTCCCTCACGCCGCTTGTTTTCCTCCTGGGCTTTTCGTAACTTCAAGGGAAACTTTTTCCCTTTATCCCCCCCTCCCTCCATCCCCGTTCCGCATGCGGGTGCCCGGGCCGTCCCGTCCCGTCGTCCCCCCCCCCCGCAAAACGCCGTTTCCCCGGCCGCGACTGTTGTGTTGTGATTCGGTGCATAACGACTGGGCGTAAAGTTTAAACGCGCGTGTGTGCCCGTGGGTGACGTGGGGAATATGCTTTGTGAAAAGATGCCCCGAGTTGGTGTAGCTGGGAAGACAGCCTGGGAGTTTGTGTTTTTGTTTATTTTTTTTCGCTTTTAATATGCGTGTGCGTGCTTTCCTCCTCTTAATTTTATTAAAGTGCTCAGTGGGAGAAACAAAGGTTGGAGGGGCTGCTGCTTTACTAGCTTTTGTTTACTTACAATCAAGTTTTTCCTGTTTGGAGCAGGTGCGAAAGGATGAGAAGCATGTTGTGTTGGGGTTTTGTGTGGGTTTTTTTTTTTTTTTTTTTTTTTTTTCCTCCTCCCCCCTCCCCTTAATAAAACTATGACAGACAATTAACAGTCAACGTTATCTCCAAGGCTGTTTCTTTGGCTTGGGTTACCAAAAAGCCGATCTGTTTGTTACAGCTGCTAGGAGGCTTTAGTTTACAGTAGCATTCAAGTTTTTCCTGTTTTGAACAGGTTATGAAGGAAGAATGGAGTTTCCAGACCATAGCCGCCAGTTGCTGCAGTGTCTGAGTCAGCAGCGTCACCAGGGCTTCCTGTGTGACTGTACTGTTTTAGTTGGAGAAGCTCAATTCAGAGCTCACAGAGCCGTTCTTGCCTCTTGCAGTATGTACTTCCATCTTTTCTACAGGGACCAGTTAGACAAAAGGGATATTGTGCATCTGAACAGTGACATTGTCACAGCCCCTGCCTTCAGCCTGCTGCTCGAATTCATGTACGAGGGAAAGCTGGAATTCAACAGTCTCCCGGTGGAAGATGTGCTGGCTGCGGCGAGCTACCTTCACATGTATGACATTGTGAAAGTCTGCAAGGGCAAGTTGAAAGATAAAGAATTATCTTCGGAAGAGAAGATGAACGACGAGGTGGCTAGTTTGGAGAAAGCGGAGCGTTTTCTTGATGCTGGGGTGCCCCACGTCCACGAGTTTGACCCGGGAAACAAACAAAAATTCAGCATCGCGGAATACGAGCGAGCGGCGGGCAAAGAAAAGGTCAGCAGTCACCCCGCCTGGTCCTCCGATCGTCTGAGTGTCAGCTCTGTGCCGGCAGAGGCAGAACCCTGCGCCGCAGCAGCTGGAAAAACAAAGGCTAATGTCAATAGTTCCACGGGACCTTTGTCCCAAAGGTCTGTTAACCATCCCCTGGCTTCGAGCGATGCGGACTGCGCGCTGGATTTGTCTTTCAAGCCTGTGCCGGGGAGAGATTCCTTACACCCCTCCTATGTCTTTGGACAGCTGGCTTCCGACAGCCAGCAGCAGGGTACCGAGCCACTTGTTAAAGACGAACAAGACTTGCTGTCAGATCAGGAGGACGGCGAAGCCAGGAGTCCGGAGAGTCAGCATTTTGGGAATTCAGCCAAGAGCCTAGTGACAGGGTTAGGACACATGTTCACGGGGAATGGCAGCTCTCATGCCCGAGAGGAGGATGTAGATCAAGAGCGAGACGAGAGCGAGGACGACATGGATTCATCGGACATCTCCTCGGGCGTCCTCGTGCCTCCTGGGCATATCTGCATTTGCCCCCTCTGTAGCAAGGTGTTCCCGAGCCCCCACATCCTCCAACTGCACCTCAGCTCCCACTTTCGTGACAAGGACGGCTCCCGGACCCGCCTGTCCCCCGACGGGTCCGTCCCCACGTGTACCCTCTGCGGAAAGACTTTTTCTTGCATGTACACGTTAAAGAGGCACGAGAGGACTCACTCGGGGGAGAAGCCCTACACCTGCGGCCAGTGCGGAAAGAGCTTCCAGTATTCCCACAACCTCAGCCGCCACGCGGTCGTGCACACCAGGGAGAAACCCCACGGGTGCAAGTGGTGCGAGAGACGGTTCACGCAGTCTGGGGATTTGTACAGACATATCCGCAAATTTCATTGTGGCCTTGTGAAGTCCTTGGTTGTTTGAAGCGTGTGATTTATTTTTATTTTATTTTATTTTATTCCCCCCACCCCCCCCGCCCTTTTAAAACGAGACAGGAAAAAAAGGCAGCATTGGAATTTTTTTTTTTTTTCCCCCCTCTCCTTCCTTTATTTTATTTTGGTGATATTCACTTCAGGTATATGATCTTTAAAAGATGCAGAGGTATACACTCCAGAGGCCTTTTAATGCAATTCTTCCACCTCTCTGCTTCCCCTGCCACCCTCCCTTCCCAGCACTGTCCTTTAGGTCTTCTCTTGCGCACCCATGTTACATTATTAATGTGAAATGATCTAAGTAATTCTGCAGCGATTTAGCATCTGTTTTCATGCTGGAAGTACTCACTTCGTGGTCAGGGTTTTTTTAGTTTTGGTGTGGGTTTTTTTTTTTAAGTTTGAAAAAAAGATTATCAGCAAATTCCAGAGAAAAATTTGGATTCCATTAAGCTCCCCTAATGTTCTCTGCGCGTTGCATAGAAACATCCGAAGAGATGAACTGTGATTTAAATACATTTCAGTGTAGAGAAACTTGTCTGCGTGTCGCAGAGTAAGCGGCCGTACTCTTATTTTATAGAGCTAGACGAGACCTTAAATTTGCCCAAATTACAAAGGGGGTTGAGGATTCCTGGCTGCATCTTTGGTACTGGTCATTTTTTATTCTCTTTATTATATTTGAATAGTTCTGCACTCTCTCCTAAAATCTGAATGAGAAGTTTTTGCCTTGGGACTTGACTTAAATTTTCCCTTCCCACCCGTCCTCCTCCCTGGGCTGACCTGCTGAGAAGCTGCTTTTGAGCCTAAAATGCGAACGGAAAAACTCTTTCTGTCTGCAGCGTAGTCACTCCCAAAATGTTGAAGGAAGCGCGCTAGGACATAAAAGAAGTCATGCGACATGAGAAAATTTTCATTCCCATTTTGACACCCGGGGGGCTGATCCTGTCCCCTTTGGTGGCGGGGAACGGCATCCCTAAAGCAGCTAAATGCCCCCTCGTGATACCGGGCTCTGGGGGTGTCTTAGGTCAAAGTAGCTCATGCTGCATTTGTTAGGAGATGCCCTGCTATCTTGTCCGAAAAGTTCGCTGCTACGCTAAAATCAGCAGCTCGGAATTTCATTTTGTTTTTTATGAAGTGGGTGATTTGAAGGGGCAGTACGAATTGAAGCCGCTGGAGGGAAAACATGGCCCAACTTTTTCCGCCCACCCCACCAAACCGCTTCCCACCTTTTCAGGAGAGGTTTTTTGGGGTATTTTTAGGTGGGTTTATTTTTTTTAGTTTGTTTGTAAACTGAGGCTGCCTGCGCCTATAACCAGTTTTACTCCCAATAACTCAATTACTTGCCTAATAGAGCATCCTTTGGGCTGTGCGTGTCGGTAAATATCAGATTATTCCCTTCCAGCCAAATGACCCATTCAAGGTACACGGGCGCGGGACTGCAGTACAATCATAATAATAATATCTGAGGGGTTTGAATGTTGTTCTGCTGCGTTAGCGTTGCTTCGCCAGCTTTCCTGACACTCCTGGAGTTCTTTTGTGAAACTTAAGTGTTTATTTGAAAATGAATTTGAAGCACTGAGTTAGATTATTTTTTAAAGTTGTGCTTAAAATACTGTATTTCATCTTATGAAGAAAAAAATTTCCCAATGCCTTCCCCCTCTGGTCCAAAAACTGAGCACTACCTACATAAATAATATGGGATTGATTTTTTTTTTTATTTTTATTTTTTTAAACTAAGTACTTCCTCTTTTAAAGAAAATCAGGATATACTTGTTACAGCCTCCTCTTATTATTCATCTCTTAAACTATGAATGTACATGTAATGTGAAATTTTGCTTCTATTTATAGTTTTGGGTTTTGTTGTTTTCAGTCTAATTTCTTGACTGTAAAATATTTTTGCTGAACCTGTTACATATGAAAGTTGTGGGAGAGTACTGTATCTTGAACATAAGTGGCTTTGGTACTGTGGTCTTATTCTACTTAATCAGTTTTTTTCTTCTTTTTTTTTATTTCCTTTTTGCTGTGATTGGAAATAGCACTGAACAAAATCTACTAAAATTAAGTTATTTTTCTTTCTACTAAAATTAAGTTATTTTTTTTTTCTCCTGAAGATACTTGATATAGTATTTATTAGATTTTTTTTTTTGAGTGGAATTATTACTGTTAATCTATTTTAAAACTAGTTAATTTACACTTCACTTTAAATTTTATAACAATGGTTTTTGCATGTTGAATAACATGTAAAGAGTTTAATGTAGAGTCAACATTACTGAAGCTGGTAATCTTAATTTTACGTTCTTGTGACACTTTTTGCATTTCAGTCTTCATTTACTGTGTTGTTTGTTTGTTTTGTTTTTTTTTAAGAAGATCATAAAATAGCATGTGCCATAAGAACATCATTAGCGTATGGAGCGGGGAAAAGTTGAAAGAAGTTTGTGTCTGATCTTAGTATAGAAATAATTCATTAAACTGATGCTATGAGCATGCTCTGTACTGCAGTGAATATGGGGCAAAAGTTTTTTTTTTAAAAAAAAAAAAAAAACAAGAAAAAAAAGAAGACTTTCTCATTCTTTACTACATCATGAACACACTGTTCTCATAGTCTGGTATTTGTGTTCCCACTCCTCATAGCTTGAATTTCTAAAGTAAAAAAAAAAAATGTTTGCACTTATTTTTGTTCTTAAGGTGACTTTTTTTTTTTGCTATCTCTCTGTGTGTGTGTCTCTTATTTTTAAGTTGCAATAGCTCGGAGCATGTTTTCGAAATGGTTCATGACTCTACAGAGAAGTACTAAAAACATTGCACACTTAACGCTTGTCTTTTCATAAACTATTTCACTGTGGGGCGGTTACTGTCTCTGCAGGGGATGGTCCTGCTCAGCATTTTAAACACTGGATTTGTCTTCTACTGCAAACAAATACTGTGAAGTTAATGTAAAAAAAAAAAAAAAATCATTGATATTTTTAATTGTTTTTAATCTTGGTGCAGTTCAGATTAAATATGTATATTTAAAGACACTAATTTTTGTGGGAGAGTTTTATAGTATACAGTATGTAGAGAAGCTATTGGAATGGAATATATTTTATAAAAATGTTCTATCACTGTTTTATAGTGAGCTATTTTTCCTTCAGTGTTAGCGTAATACTGTTAGCCTAGATACGACAATCGCAGGAAGAGTGATCCAAGCTACTGTTAGCGCTTAGTTCTGCGTGGAGTTCTGTTTGCCACTGTATTGGTATGTGCTGTACAATGTGACAATCGTGACTAGGATTGTTGTCTTTATAAATTTACACAAAATAAAACGTGCTAGAGTTGTACGCTTGAGCCTCCTCCTCCTCCCTCCTTTAGTGGAAGGGGTGTGGTGTCTGGGGTTTTTAAAATTATTATTTAATTTATTGCATTATTTTATAATTAATATTTTACAGGTGGTTGTACCACTTTAAAAAATATATTATTATGTACTCTAATAATTTCTTTCTTTTTCAGAGCCATGTGGAATTTTAGGCGTGTTTGGAGCTTCAGTATCTCAGTCAGAGCCTGACCGAGCTTTTCCTTAGTCACTGGGCAGGACTAAGACGGGCCCCACTTCTGTATTTTAAACCAGAGTATCAGGGGGGTTTGAAGGGGCTCAGCCCTCCCTCCAGTGCCCTGAGTGGGCTCTGGACCAGCCCTGCCCTGAGCGATGCTGCTTTACTGGCGGGTGCTGGGGACTGGGTGACGAGCCCGTGGACACAGAAGCGATGCGGCGTGCGCGGACAGCCCGGCAAAGGGCACCGGTGCCCGCTGGCATCCCAGCACCTGACCGAAGCCGCGTCGGCTAACTTGTATTAAGAGGTTCTGTTAACATCGAATCTCTCCTAGGCTTGGGAAAGCCAAGGTCTGACCCAGCTCCCGGTGACATCCACCTTAAAACTGGAGTTGACTTTAGCAGGAGCTGGGATGAGAAGGAAGAAGGTGTGAGCTGCCCGCGCCAGCTGCTGCTCAGGGGAGGAAAATAAGCTGGTGGGTAGGTTTGCACCTGTACTATCTGCACTGCATCTTGTATTTCTTAATTATTTGGAGGTGAAAGATGCTGGCAGAATCAGACTGCCTCGAAATGGTGCTGGTTGAGGGATGGGCAAATTACAGTTAATGCTGGTGTGGGGGCACAGCTTTCTCTCCCCTCCTGCTATCGCGTAGCTGCTTCTTTGCAATTATCTTAAAACAGTTATTTCTTGCTTTCAAGCATGCATCCTGCCTCGTGGAGCTTGTGCCTCCATCCCTGTCTGCAGCGGGGGTGGAAAGCTGCTGGAGATGTCCCGTGGTCCTGCTCTGATACAGGGAAGAAACTATAAATATATTTATATACTTTTAAGATTTCTACCATTGGAGGGTGGATGTCCCTGCAGCTGCTTGTCTGTGGCACTCTCTGTTTTCACTCTTTTCTGCTGTTGCAGATGTGTGGAAGAAGATTCAAAGGTGTTTTATCCTCCCTGCCCTCCCAAAATTAACTAAAAATGTCCAAATCTGGATGCTGCACTAGGGAAGGGGGAGGCAAAAGGCTTTTCTCTGAGGAGAGGGTGCTCAGAAGGGAGCTTGAAGCTGAACCTGGGAGGTGGATGGCTTGCAAACAGGCTATAAATAACCGTGAGTAGATGGAGGAGAGCAGCCCACATCTACTCTGGCATGGGCATGCTGTGCCCATTTTCTTTGTTGATAGCAATTGCTAATGTGAATTCTGGCACTCCAAATCCTGATGCCTGTTGTTCTGATAACGTAATTAAATCTTAGGAATGTGAAATATAAAAAGCTTTGAGAAGGAACCAGGCCACTAAGCGGATACGGGAAAGGCGGGGTGTGGGGTGCGTACGAACCCAAGAAGCCCTGGGATGACTCTGGGGGAGATTCTGCCTGACAGCTTGTGGATATGCTGGAATGATCCTGCCCTTCCTGATGGGAAAGGGGGTGACCCCCCCAGGGCATCTGCTGTCCTAACTCCAGGCTGCAAGGGCTGTCATCTTCCAGGGCTGCAGGACATCACAGGCTCCTTAGGTGGGAAAGGGTCAGTCCTTCCAGCTTGGATTCCTGCTGCCCTTGTAAAGCCCAGTTCTCCTTGGGGTGAGTGTTGTGAGACGTTTTTATTTATTTTTAGCTTTTGTTTTGAAGTGCTGCGTGCCCTCTGGAGGTGGTCTGGCCCTGGTACGCACAGGGGTGGCTGTGGATGTCGGGGTGCATCTGACCATGTGTCACCAAGTGCCCCCGTGCTTTTTTTTTCTAGCTTGGGTCGTGGGATGCGGGTTTGGACCGAGCAGCTCCCAGTCACTGAGGAGAGTTTGTACTGACCCATGGGGATGTCACCAGGCGAGGCCCCTGGTGCTGCAGGATCCTGCCTTGTGGGAAGCGCTGTGCGAATGGGTTGTATTTATTGCTTAAATTAGATTCTTGCAGGTGAGATAAGCCTCCAAGCTTGTTAATGAGGGAGATCCCCCATGAGAAGCAGTTGGGGTGGAGGGGTAGAGGGTACAATTGTATTGTACAATATGGTACTGTATTGCCCAACTTGTTGGTAATACCATCACCATCCAGCTTCTACCGGTGATCCGGGCTGGATTGTGCTGCCCTGAGCTTTGCTTGCCCGTGACTGCCTTTCTGTGCTGTTTTGCTGAGGAAGGTGCACAGCAGAACGTGAAACAGCAGCTGTTATCTGAGGAAATCAATGGCAGGTGTGACCCAGCAAAAGCAGCCTATGTAGGGCAAAGCTGGGCTCAAGTGAAACAGAGCCGAGCCTACGGTGCAGTTGGTGTGTGAAAACGCATTGTCCTGGGAGGAGGAGGAATCGTGAACGGGGCTGCGAGCGACCTGCCTAGAGAACATTTTGTCTCAAATGACTTGGTGTTTTGTGCCGGGGAGGGCCTGGCTGGAAGTGCCACAGATTGAGCAACTTTGTGCAGTGAGGTGTCTTTCATAACAACCGGACTGAAGGACTCTGGTTTCTCAGTTTTCATATGTGGGGATGAGCTGCTGCAGAAGGATGCTGAGCGCTTTCCGAGCGCGCACCCTCTGTGTATGCGCTGTAGCCCTCCGCTCTCTTTCTGACTGGCTCTTTTCATCCAATTAAAAAAAAAAAAGAGAGGGAAAAAAAAAAAACAACACGCTAATGCTGTTTAACAGGAGGAGAGCGAGCAAACATGTTGGTTATTGTTACCTGTTTCCTGTTTGTTGTTCCCTCTGATACAGCTGCACACTTCTGTGCACAGCTGGCTCCTCTGCCCTTTCAGAATGAGCTGCCGCAGAAAGGAAAAGTACTTGCCAAAGTTACCTTAAAAAAAAAAAACAAAAACAAACCAAAACCAAAAAACAAACAAAAAAACAAAAAAAAACAAAAAAAAAAGAAACCCAAAAAAACAACCCAACCAACCACCAACAAAAAACCCACCACCCAAACAAACCCAATGCCCCTAAACCCCCTGTTCATGTTCTTGGGCCCTGTACGCACATCAGAGCGACAGAGGAGCAAGAGGGGTTTGGCGTGGGCAGGGATGAGGGCTGCTGTTGCCGCCAGCCAAAGCAGCCTGCGCCCGGCAGCGTCACTGGGATTTTCCAGTGGCAGAGGGTGGGCTCTGGCATCCCGAGGGGTTTTAAAGGCTTTTCCCAAGGGATTTTGAAGTAATATACTTTGTAGACCTCGGGACAGAACTGTTAGGAAAGGGATATTCTCAGTCTTAATAACATAGGAATCTGGGGAAACAAAAGTTCAGCTGACGACGTTCTCCACAGGTTACCTCTTCCTGGGGATAACTCAGCCCACACACTGGGTACTCTCTGTTCCCCAACCTTCCTTATCTATCTTTTTTCTTCTTTTTTTTTTTTTTTTTTTTTTTTTTCCCCCTGTACTATCCAGGTGGTGTTACGAACCATCTGCTGCAGTGATTCAGCAGAATCCATTTAGCACTTTCCCAGAGAGGCCAGCATCTGCCAGGCAAAGGGGAGACGGTGGGGAAGCCCGGCACATCTGCCACCCTGTCTGCGAGCGGGGTCTGGGGTCAGCCCCGAACCTCCACCTCACGGGGCATGGGTTGTGCAGGAGAGCACGGCCATCTTCACCTTCATCGTCGTGGCTCGTCTGGCTTGATCTGGGTGGTTAATTATCAAATGGCTGTTTTGGCTTTGGCTGTGGAAGGGAAGAACCTCCCTTGCACTTTGTGATGTTCTGCGTTGTTTGGCAGGCGCTGGGCTTCCTGGCTGGCACAAGATGGGAAGGAGACAGTGCCACCTTCATTCCCAAGGTCACACGGAGAGAGCTTGGACTTGAAAGCACAAGTGTAAAAATACGGTGTCTCCAAATTGGGGGGAAAACAAGGCAGCTGCAAGCCAGCAGGATTTTGCAAACAAATGCTATGTGGGGCTGGGCTGGGTGCAAGAGAGGGGCAGAAATGGTGATGGCAGTTCCACCTCAAGTGTCAAAAATTCCCCCCCTTGAGTGTGAGAATTTGAATTTTGCTCCAGGATGGGGGGCGAGTAGATACTATTAAGAGTTTCAGCTACTATGAAGAATTTCGTTAGCCGTGCTGACTTCCCAACCTATTGGTAAGACTCAAGCTAATGCTTGGCAGTGACTGCTGACAAATACTGAGTCAGTATAAAAAGGAACTACCTGGCAAGGTGTTTTGAAAGCCTGTACACATTTGAGCCTCTAGCAGGAAACATAGTAGATCTTGTGTCCAAAATTCCATCACATCTGTGCAGTAGGTTATGGCAACAAGCAGCAGGAATGAGTTGCGACACTTCTCGTATACCAGAAGTTATCTTTATTTTACAGAGGGCATTTGGAGTAGCAGAAGATTCTATCTCCCTTACTTGGTAAATTAAATGAAAATATCTTATTTTGGTAGACCAGGAGCAGTTGCAGTGACTAGGATTTCAACCCTTCTGGTGATTAATCAGCTTTCAGAAGAAGCTGGTTTCCTTTTAATCATTTTCTTAGAAATGTTCTTCCACATCTAACACTTTTGTTCCTGAAAATGTTTTGTCAGCAAACTGTTGCACCCTGCTGCTGTCAAAGACCATACACAAAAGCCTTGGAAGAAGACGGGAAGAGACCTTGTCTGGGCATCTGGTCTGTCCTGCTCCCAGGCAGGGCGAACTCGATGTTAGTTTTACCTGACAAATATGTGTCTAACCTGCTTGTGGGATCCTCCTCAGGCAAACTGTCCAGAGCCCACCAATCCTTTAGCCTGAAAAGCTTTTTTCTCCCGCTAACATCTAGCCCAGGTCATATGCTGTGATGCTTTTGGATTTCCCGGTGGATAAGCAGGGAGGGTCTACTGGCAGTGCGATGACTGAGCTGTAAAAATGGGCTTTTGTGGTGAACAGGCCCAACTTATAAACTAGATCTGGATGCAGAGTTGGGCAAGGCAGCCAAACTGCAGAATGAGGTTATTATAAAGCTCCTGGGTGTTTTATTTCCTGGCCAGTAAAGGTATGGGAGGCCCCAGGGTGTAACCTGCTGTCTATAGGTGGGCAGCGTGGAAATGGGCCGTTGGGTCACCACATGCAGCAGGGACTTCTGTAAAATGTGCAGGGTTAAGGCCTCAGTGCTGTGTTTGTTCTTCAGGAAGCTTTTGGGGACCTACATCTGCTTGGCTATACAAGTAGGCAGTGTTCTCCTGTGCCTTGTCTTAGGCTTTTGCTTACGTTAGAATTTTGGTCTCTTTTTAATGAACCTCATTGAAATTTTTTGGGGAAAAAACCAAATGTGGTTGCCTTTTCTTTCTTCTAGACTTCACAATGAACCTCCAGTTCTGGCCTCAGAAATAACCCAGTTAGCCTTTTACTAATGAAACGATTTTTTTTTTTCTTGCATTATAATTGAAAGGCAAGTGTCCAGATACATCATGCTAGGAAAAGGGAGCTAGGGGCCAGGCTACACCAGGGCTTATTGTGAGACCCGTTAGACTGGAGCTGGACCAGCACAGAACAGCGTAGCCTGTGCGTGGTAGTGAACGTGATGGTCCTTCCTATGTTCTGCCCTATAACATCCAAGCACTTCAGCTGGTGTATGTGAGAGTATGGTGGCCAAACTCATTGCTGGAGGGAAAAGGGTCTGGTGCTGCTGGGGGACTGCCAGGAGAGACCTGGCCTATGAGACCTGGTGCTGCAGGTACTTGTATCTCTGCTCTCCTCTGGGCTGATGGAAGGGGGAAGCAGGATTAATACCTGCTCTCCATCGTCTCCTGGTCTGGGCAGTGCTTTGTTTCCTGGTGCTTCTCCTACACCTGTCAGATGAACTTTCAGCTCCATGCCTCTGAGGGAGCATGGAAAGTTTACTTAAGCTCAAGTTTACCCAGGGGGCTGAGTCCTGCTCTAGCTGGTGAGCCGGTCTGAGGGAGCTCTGCCGAGCTGCTCAGCTGCCACACACTCCTAGTTTCTATGCCATGAAACTGGAGCACTGCATTATGCTCAGCTCCACGTATCCAGAGCTCGTACAGTCTCAAGCACCTGATGTTGTCTTGTCTGGACCTTCTCAAAGCTAGAGAAGGAAAGGAGCTGGAGTCAGTGATGCTGTTCTGGGCAATAACTTGCCGGGGAGGGAGGCAGGCAGAGCAGGAGGTTGGAAGAGATGAACAAAGATGAGAGCCAGGCTCTGCACCCAGTGGATGAGAGCAATTTTGGGGAAGGAGGAATCTGGGGTTGCAGACTTGAACACAAAGGGGTGACTGCTTTTTCGAGCAAAGTACAGGGCTCTGAGCCATGGTCTCACCCTAAAATGATGGTCAAGGCGCTGCTGCTTCTTGTTGTTGGTGCTAACGGGGCTGAGGTGCTCTGGCTGCTGGTAGCACCATGTTCCAGCGTGGCAGAGAAACTGCAATACTTCCTGAGCACTCTATTTTGTTACCTCTAAAACTGGGCTAAAAAGTCACCCGAGACGTTCAGCAACAAAAGTCACCTGTTTTACTGGGCTCAGTTTTTTTTTTATGCTTTGCTGCTTGTAAAACTTGAATTTAAAAGATTAGACAACACTTTGTTCTACAGTATTTGCAAACATCAAAAGATGCTCAAACTTACTGAACGCTGCTCTGAAGTACGGTATGAGCGCAGTGTGACTTTCTTGCAACGTTGCACTGTGCCTCCAGTAACATCCTGGCAAGTTCTTGCAACGCTTTTTTATTCACCTTCAAATCAGAAGTTCTGGCTTTTTGTTTCGTTTGTTTCAAACTCCACAAAAAATGTCAACCGCTTTCAGAATAGAGAAACATAGGCGATTTATCTTGGAAAATGATTTTTCAAAATGTGTCTTTTTGTGTGTGTTTTTTCTCCGTTTACTGGGTCTTCAGGGTATGCGATGCGGCTGTGTGCAGTTGATGGTGCACAGGGGAGTGCGGGGAGGTATCAGGAATGTAATGACAAAACCTGAATTTGTCCCCCAGGATGATCTCCTGCACCGTCATGCTATCTGGATCTCTTAATTCCCATCTCAGGTTGACAGATCTGAAAACCTTGTTGGTGAAATGTCAGTGCCGGGAGTTTCCCTGGGAGAGCCTGTCTCCACATCACGACCTGGCACAAACTCCCTTAGCTGTGTGGTGTCACAGGGTTTTGTGGAAGAAAAATAGATGTAGTGAGAGCTCTAACTGCATTGCTGGCTTTTGGCACTGCAGCCAAAGCTGGCTGATTCGGTGGATTTTAAATATGGGTTTAAAATATGATTTTTTAAAAAGGAAAGGAAAGTATTAAATTTGCAGCCTTTCAGTTCAAAGTGTTTAGATTTGCCATCCCTGTAGATTTTTGTATGTGGAGGTGCCGAATTGCAGAAAATATAACGCACTTTCTACAGAAAGCGTGGGGTTTGTTGGCCATATCCTGCGAAGCTCTGCGCCGGTGGGGCAAACTCCAGCGCGGCGGTGCAGACTTTTGCCGGCGTAAAGGCTGTCAAGCGGGCTGTGACGTTGCACAACTTCCAAGCGGGCACAACGGCCTCGGCTACCTGTGAGCCTCTCCCTCTTCCCTGTGTACTTTGAAACCCCGAGGGAGGCAGAGCGGAGAATGAGTAAGTCATCGGGAACAGATGTTGCACAGTAGCAGTGAAACAAATATTTTGTGTTTACGCTGCTTCCATTCAAGGGTAACGTTAACACCGATGCGTCTGTGTTAACTCGCCCTTTCCTCAGCACAATCCTGCTGCAGAGCCGTCGGAGCCGGTTACCGATGAAAGTCTGCTTGGAGAGGGGAGAGCCCTGAGCTCCGGACTGGGTACAGCTTGGCTCCTAATTCTGCAAGGCGCGTTGGTTATTCCTTTCCTGATGTGTCATTTCTTCCCCTGCCTGACCTGTTTGCTATTCCCCGCTGCGAGTGGCGGTTTGCTTTGCATAAGGAGGAAAGACACTACCCAGAAGGACTCTGAATTTTTTTTTTTTTTTTTTGCAGCACCTTTTTTTTTTTGTTGGTTTTTTTTTTTTTTTTTTTTTCCCCCCCGAAAGGAATTTCTGGGTAAGAAGCAGATACCCTGGTGTTGTTTTTTTTGTTTTCTTCCTTTTTTTTTTTTTTTTTTTCCACAGAGACTTCCCTATGCCTTTCTCCGGGCTTTTTCTTACAGACATGATGGCTCGGGGGGCACAGCTGCCTCTCCATCCCCTTGTCCTCAGCTCCGTAGGCTGAGAAGTACCCGGTTCCCCAGCCTTGGAGGATTTTATCCCCGCGGCAGCATCTGGCTCTTGGCAGGCTCTGCGGGCAGCCACGCTGGCAGGGTTTGGAGTTCCCTTTTAGCTTTGTTATGTGGTAATCTGTCAGTTGGCTCTTCAGGCTCCCTTGTTCTCCTGCATGCTTTTTCTTCTTGACAACCTTCTTAATTCGGAGTCGGTCAGTGAGAGCTTTGAGAATGCTCCTTGGAATTGCTCTCCACGAGTAATTTCTTTTGCTTTGCTCCAAAGAGGAACTTTTGGCAAATTTTTATTTTATTATAATAGTAGCAAGAGGGAAAACATCTGATCAGGTTCCTAGTAGCTCCGTGGAGTTTTTTGGTGTCAGCAGACAGGATAATTTACTCAGCTGATTGTTCTGGCTCTGATTATTTACAGTAACCTTAAAAGCATCACCTCCCTCCCCAGGAAGGAAGCACTGGTGGTTTTAAACAGCAAGAAAAGACTTTAAACAAACAAAGAGTAAAATATGAAACACCAGCTCTGCTGCTTCTCTTGAAAATGAGCATGTTTGGGGACAGATCCTCAGCTGAAGTGAATCCCGCCTGTCCCAGGGACTGTGCCACTGCACACCTATCCAAAACTGTCTCCCAAGGATATTGCTATTCTTTTCTCCTTGTATGAATAAGCCACTTACAGTGCATAGCTGCTATATTACAATTTCCTAAGAGGTGCTGGCATCTGGCAAGATGACATTCCACTGGCCCCTGGGATGGAAAGAATGAGTTCAAGAATAAAGAATGAAATCCTCACTTCTGCACTCAGAAATCCAATATTTGCCAAAGGCTAGGGGTGAGCCAGTAGCTGGACCTTGACATTGCCGCTGTTTGGTACAACCTTTCTCTCTTCTGCCAAAAACCAGGCTGCACTGAACCATCCATAAAATTAAACTCAATACCATTCAGGCTGAACTCAGTGGGTTGGGTGGGGGGATGAAAAATCTCACCAGTGAACTTTGCAACACCAAAATGTGTAGGATTAACAGCTCTGCACTCCGGTGTCTATTTGCAGGACTGGCACGGTTCACACCGTGGTCTTGGCAGCCGGAGCGCAGCCCCGGCACCTTGCTCTGCGGAGACACCTTTCTGGGTGGGAGGAGGACGCTGAACGCCCGGCTGCCTGCCAGCTAGCGTTGAACCGCCACGCAAATTGCAGTGTAGCTGCGAAAAATTGAGATCGCCCACTCCTTGCAGTCTGTGCCATCGGCTGTCTGGCAGGATTGATGGTTGTCACTACCGAACGCTGCTGAGCTGGAGCCAAAATCAAAGGAGTGGATGTCCTCGTGAGCCTGCTTGGGGGTGGGGGGAAAAACCCGCCTTAAAAAACCTAAGAACTTATTTTCTGTTCAGAAACTAAACTGAAGAGGCTTGTTCCACTTTATAATTGCTTAGCTGGGAAACATTCCTGCTGCATGCAAAAGTGGAAGGTCACAAGTTTTCAGCTGTCTCTCCGTGGTACCATTTTGGGGTGGAGGAGACTCTGGCAGGGAGGAGAATGTGTCTCTTCCTGTGTTAAACTGTCCCTGGCACCAGAAGATGTATTTAACCATGGTCGACCCTGATCTTAACAGCTATGGTGTAACACTGGTGGTGGCAACAGGGGACAGGCTGATGTCCTTTAACATTTTTCCCTCTTCCCACATGGACAACCAGGCCTGGGCATGCCTTAGGCCACAGTCGTAGCAGTGGCTGATGCATGATGGCAGTGAAGTAACTGGTTATAACCTCCTTGGTAAATCATAGAACAATTTGGGTTGGAAGGCACCTTTAAAGGTCATCCAGTCCAACCCCCCTGCAAGGAGCAGGGACATCTCCAACCAGATCAGGTTGCTCAGAGCCCCGTCCAACCTGGCCTTGAATGTTTCCAGGACAAAAAGTGGGGACTAGGTTTCCTGAATCTGAGTGAGGGGTGTAACCAAAGGATTTTTACAAAATCCTGGTAGGAATGTGGTGTTAGAGCCTGATTTGGCTGTAGTGGCTGAATTGAGCCAGATCTACACCAGCAAAGCAGAGATCAGACCCTGTAGCCCTAGCATGAGGTCTGCTCACCTTTTGGCCTCCAAGTTGTTCACAAAACAGACAAGAAGTATCTGGGCCAACATATCCTGAAGGGCAAGAATTACCTGGAGAATGGTATGTGTTAATCTCTGTTTCTTCAGCTCTTGAAAGAGGGACAAAAGGAAGGAAAGCAATGCAGAAAGGAAGGAGACATGCTTCCTTTTCTCCTCCGTATTAAAAAAAAATGCTTATTCTTCTGCCTGCTTCCTCTTTCCTTCCCTCATGTCAGTAGTGTGGTAAGATGCAGAGAATAAAAAGTGTTTTCCTTGATTGTGTGTGTCAAATCCCTCTCCTGGGATAAGGGTGCTGTGGTACTGCTTCTACCAGGGCTGGGGAGGGCTGGCTCTGGTCCTGCCTCTCCCATTATTCCCACTGGTACTGATAATTTATTTTTGGGGGCGCATCTGAACTATCCAAACTAAATCCATGGGTCCTGCTAGAAAAATGGTGCAACATATTCTTGAACTACATCAACAGATGCAATACTGAAGGGTGTCTTTGAGCCTGCATGAGCTGAGGAAAAGCCTCCTGCCTAGTGATGTGGCCTTTCTAGGATGGGTCCTTGTGTTTTCTTCTGGTGTGACTTGAGGGAACTGATCCTGGCAGTGAAGGTGGATACTGCTGTGAGGACATCCTCATGCCTGCGGTGGAGAGCAGTGAGGGGACAGGGGCACACTTCTTTCTGCGGCATTAGCAGCACCTACATTGCTCATTCCTGGGGAGATACCAAGTTGTAGTGCTAAAATGCATCCTACACATGCTGCAGAAATTTGGGTGTTTGTGATCTTGCTAAGATGCTGAGCATCAGCTGCATAGTCCCACCTGGTACAAAATGAGTGGAGAAATCAGCCAGAAGGATGCAATGGCAGCAGCAGGGCAAGGACCGTGTCTCCTGCCCTGCAGCCCAGCGCTTCTTCGGTGTTGTATCCTTCAAGAGACGAATCCTTCCCTGCTGCTCCAGGCAGGGACGTGAAGCTCTCCTCTTCCTCGGGAGCTTCTTCCCTGCTTGGACAGCAAACCCTGCTCTTAAGATGGGCTGTAAATATTTATAGGAGGAAGCATAGGAGCACCGTGCTGGACTAACATCACCATGACTCACAAACCTAAATTACTCATGTAAGTCAAATTCTCAGTTTGGAGGCTGCCTAAACAGCACATTTGAAACAAACTCTTCCCACCTCCCTGAGCAGACCCTTTCTCTCTGTGTTGGCTTCAGGAAGGATGCTCACCTCAAGCTGCCTCCTTCCCAGCTCTGGTCCCAGGTCCAGCCTGGCTTTGCAACCCCATGGCTACCTTCAGCCAGAGGGATCCTTCCATCGCTTCTCTGCATTAGAGAAAACCAGGTCCAAGTGTTATGTCTGCCCCTGGGCAGGCGTGCGGAGGATTAACTGGCTGCTTGTTCGCATCCCATCAAAGATGATACTTGGTTTGGTTCCTTCGCCCTCCCGTTTCCCCGTTAGGTTGGATGGTATCTTTATACTAAGCAGTGAATGAGAAGAATGAAGATTTAAACTCATTTAACCTTGAACATAGCCATTAGTTAAGCAATTAAAATTAAAGGGTGAGTTAATGGGCAGTGTCAAACATTCGGAGAAACATCTGTTGTAATAGAAGTCTGCCTTTTAGCTGATGAATAATTGATCCGCCATTCGTCAGCACCTAAGCCCAGCTGAGGAGGCAGCACTGGCACTGCTGGAGCATATCCAGTGCCCCCTCCATAGCCGCAGGCTCCAGGAGAGCAGGAGGACCCAGCCACTACCACTTGAAGATACATTAGGAAAGCCACCTGCGTTGTAACCCCTTGGCTGAGGTCGTCCCTGTTGGGTCTTTTGCTTTCCTGGGATCAGACGTGTTATTTCAGGTCTAGAGGAATCAATGGTCTATTTTTAAGTCTTTATTAATGCATGCGTGGATGGATGCAGTGTCTGTCTGGACACCGATAGCCAGGGATGTAGATGACTCAAACTGCTTTGAGTACCATTGAGCTAAATTAACTTGATTTTAGCAAGCAGCGGATGTGAGTGAACATCTTCACTAATGGATTGAGGGCAATACAGTAAATATTGACTGGAGTTTGAGGGGTAAATAGCAGAAAGTGTTTGTCTCTTGGCTGTGGTAGACCAAATAATGCTGCAGTCACTTCTGCCATACTACCATCTCCCATAGAAAGCCCTCTCTCCCTGGAATAACAAACAGCAAAAGATATTTGGGTGAAATCTTGGGTCCTGTGAAATAAAGGAGAATCTGCTATTCCTATCAGTAGGATGAGATGTTGCCCTGCAATGCCTGGCCCTGCAGACCCACCGGGGAAGTGCTTCCATGCTGCGCTGACAGTGGTGATGGAGCGAGTCGGTGTGGATGCGCTCCCTGCACGAACTGGGTTTTGGCCAAACTGGGCTCTGCGTGGGGTTGAAAGCGCCTGAATGGAGTGGGATGATAGAGTATGGTCTAGTCCCCGTGCTGAGCTCCTCCATGTACCCCGCTGCTGGGGCTGGGCCTGGGATAAGTGCCAGAGTGACCCAGAAACTGAATTGAGGGCATGAAACATTTGTCGTGTGGGATGTGGGAGAAGGAAACCCAAGTCACAGAGGACTCTTGACGTGCTGTTTTCCATATTACATCTTAATCCCTTAAAAAAAAAAATCAAACTGGGCCTGTTGTGTGTTTCCTCAAACTTTGTGTGTGTGTGAAACTGCAACAAGCTGGACTGAACCAAAGCCAGTTTCTCACTCTAGCACGGAAGGGACAGCTGGTCATTAGCAAGCCCAGATGAGCCCCTCTGCCCCAGTATTGGGGAGCCATGAGCACAGGCCTCTTTATAGGAGACAGCTGGGAAAAAGCAGTGGGAAGGAAACAAAAAAAAAAAAAGGAAGGAAACAAAAAATCAAAAGGAAAATTAATCTGAGGGTATCTTGGAGGCAAATGTTAACAGAATTTGGGTTCTTCCCTCATCCTCAAGCTGAGTCTCATCAAGTTGTTACCCTTTAAGAGACAAGGCAATAATACCCACTTAGCTACTTGTTAGAGAGAAAGGTAGCAAAATCACCTCCACACTCACAAAGAAACCAGTTGCATTCATATTTGGTTTTCATATACTCATCTCCTTCTTTTTTGTTTTTTTTTTTTTTTTCCAGACTATCTGCAGAACTTCAATTTAGGCAACAGTTCGGGTTTTGTTTAAAATCGTGTTAATTTGTACTTGCATCATAAGCATAAAGAAAGGGAAATAAACCAGGATGGGAAAATTATCTGCATGTCTTCAGCTGGTTTTAGCTGACAACAAGCAGAACCTGTAGCTCAGTTTCTTCCCTTGTCTCCCCCTCCACAAGCAGAGGCTGCCTTAGCATCTGCCAGCACTTCTGCTGCTGCTTCAACTTCTTTCTCTGCTTCTTTAGACTGGAGCAGCTCTTTTCTCAAGATAGAATTGCCCCTGGATTATTCTCAAGTGTTTGATGCCTTGCTCCACTTCTACCTTTCATTAACTCACCAATATTGTATTTAATGACACGCGAATGCAAACAGGCCTTGCTTTGAAGCTTGTGTACATCAGGCAACAAATTTGGTTTCTTCTGGAGTTCTTGGAGGCAAGTTGTGTTTAAACAAAGTTTTAACGTGCATAACTGCCCATCCAAATGTGTGTAGGATGTGTACAGAGAAGATGTTCATGTTGAGCTTAACGTGGAAACTTTTTTTAAAGCAAAGATAACCGTGAGGATGGGTGAAGTAGAGAATTTTTTTTTATCCTAGAGGAATTTTGTTTGAGGTAAGGAGATTGTATTCAAAACTGTAATTCAGCTAGTCCAGCTCCCTCCCCAAAAACCTGCCATTTTTACATTTCAATAGCAAAAAAAACCAAAAAACCAAAACAAAACAAAACCCTGAGAAACAAACAAAAAAATCTCAAAACTCTGACTTTTGAAATTCACTTATTTCTGTGCTTGGCTATATTGTAGAGCCAGAAGTGTATTTTTTTTTTCTTTACCAAAAAAAATGCACGTACATAGCTCCATCTCAGCCACAACTTTGGCACTGTCCCTCTGGTGACATGAGTGACATAGTTTCCTTTATAATAACCTGGTTATATTTTCTTGGCTGTAAACCTACAAAAATCATGATTGCGCTTTCTTTCACCCAAAGATTTTGAATGAAGGATCTGTGAAGAAATCTCTGCTACGTAGTTTAGCCGAGGTTCATGTTTATTGACTTAAATGGAAACAGATTTGAGTCTCAGGAAGGCTGCTGCCCTCCAGATAACTTCCCCACACACCACTTTGTCATGTGTAGTAGCCAGATATTTTCTGAGCCCTTCTGTTTACATCTATGGATAATAAATGGGGATTTACCCCAGAGCTTTCTTGCCTCTGATGATCGTTTGTCCCTCACGCGCCACGTCTTCTCAGGGAAGAGAGCAAAGCAGTGCCGGGTTATCCAAGGATGTGGGGTACAGGAACAGCTATTTTAGAAAAGCGGAGTTTATGTGAATATGGGATAGTTGGGAGCCGCTGACTGATCTGCTTTAAGCTCACCCTGTACATTGTTACAGCAAAGGATTTGGGTGGTAATGCTTAATTTTTAATAGCATTTTTATTAGGATTATCAACTAGTTACTTCATCCCCATCGGTAGTGGCTGGGCAGGGAGGAAGATGAGCATGCACAAGGACATCCACTGCCTCACCTGGTCCAAACAAACGCTGCAGCGTTCTGCCAGTGGGGATAAACTCGATGTCTCTGCCTCAGCTGCTCAGAGCCCTGATACAAGAGTTATCACCTGAAGGAAGGAAACTTCCCGGGAGCCCCAGTGTGATGGACTCGGCTACTTCTCCACCTGCCTGTTGCCCTTTCTGCCCAGCACGCGTGGGCAGAGGGAGAGGGAGCCCTGGGAGAGGGCTTGGTGTGGGTATGGCCAGAGGCACACGGCTGGCTGCCACTGGCACAGGTGGGGAAGAAGCAGGTGGAACCCTGAGTGACGGCTTCATTGGCCACTGTCAGCCGTGCGAATGAACTGGGGAAACCACACTGATTTGACTTATTGGTGGCCAGTTTGCCTTTTTTAAAGTTGTCTTGCTTCAAAAATGGGAGAAGAACTGTGTTTGGAGGCCTGATACGGAGATGCTTGGCATAGCTGGTGCTCTCCTGGCTCTTGGAAAGGCTGGTTTTGGGTGTATGTCCTCTTTTACAAGGCCACTTTTGGATTTCTCAAGGACAAGATGGGTGTGCTCCACCCTGCCCCGTCCCTGGGGACCACCTTTGCCATAGGCTGAGGGTTGAGCACCTATAAGGAGGTGGCAGCAGGAAAAGGGGCCTGAGCCTGGACCCCCTTTGCTGTGGTGTAGCCACATCCAGGGCCCACCACACCCTGCCTGCAGGTTGATGTGGGCTGTGTGCTTTGAAGCTCCCTGTTGTGTTGCCATCCCAGACTTACTCCCGTGAGAGACAGGCCTGAAGTCGTTCAGATCAGACTGGGCTGGTAGGCTTGAACCAACATCTGTCCAGAGCTGCTGCTGCTCCTTAACAAGAGCAGAGCAGGGGCACTGCCAGCTTTTTCCTTTGTCCCTTGATCTGGCTTTTCCCAACGCGTCCTGAGAGCCACCAGCCCCTGCGGGCACTAGGGAGGACAAAGTGAAGTTGGGGAGGGAGGAGGAAACCTCTTCACGTTGCAAAGACATCCTAGAGATGCTGCTGGGGAAAGTCAGAATAACTACTGCTTAATTTCAAAATAAAAGAGTATTGATTTGGCATTTTATTCTTAAAACTGTTTGTGATGTTAGGCACTACCCAGGAAAAAATAAAGGAGAAAGGTACAACTTCCTAAGCCTTGGGTGTTCTCCTGCTGCCAGGAACTGACAGCTCTGCTCTGCCTGTCATCTGCAAACGAGCTGAATTCCTCACCATAACAACAGTTGGAAGAATCTGTTTTTATAGCCTAGAAGTAGGGGTTTGGCCTTGGCCTTTTTTGGTAATCTGTTTGGAATTTGGTGGTGGTGGTGATCAACAGTTGTTTAAAGCTGCTGGCAGCTCGCTGGCCTTCACGCAACGGCTCGGTGGTCTTGGGCTCTTTCCAGCTCTGTGCATTAAGCATTGCTTTCCCATGATGCAAGGAAAAGGGTGCAGTCGATGCTAAAAGGCAGAAAATTTAAACCTGATGAAAGGAAATGCTTTTCCACACAATTAGCCTTTGGGATTTGTTACCACATGGAGCTGCTTAGGCCAGACATTTCGCACATGGGGGAGGAAAGGGTATCTGGGGATTTATATAGAAAACAGATTTTCTGAGGAAAAATGTTCAAATTTGAATGAGGAGTCTGAAGTTCAGAGCAGGAGTTTCAGCTTCAGTTTGAGCGATTGAGATGCTCAAGGTCTTGAATCACAACCTGCAGTCCCAGGCGAGCATCGTGACTACCTGTTACGTCATTAATCTGCTTTTATAATTGTTTTTCCTACCACTGGTTCACCCAGCAGCACGAACTTCCCCACCGGAGGAGTTCCAGCAGCGGTACAGTTTACGTTACCTTGCTCCTTGGGGCCGTACCAGCACTATGACGGACTGGGCTTGATGATTTTGTGTGTGGGCAGCAAAGGCGTTGGTAACTTCCCCCATTGCTCCAGCTGATGCATGACTTCATGCTGTGGGAAAAGCCAAAATCTAGCTTCCCTTCAGACAGGAGCAAAGTATGGGAAGTTTTGTGTATTAAAGAAGCTCTGCTAGATGGGCTGTCAAGGCTGAAGGCTGGAGCAAGCCTTGCTCCTGTGAAAGGATTCTCCTGGCTGCAGCCTCATGTGCGCAGGGCCCCTGTGCAGCCACTCGAGCTGGAGTTTTAGCGTGGTTATGACGGACACCGCATCCTCTAGTCACCTCGTGCTGAAATTAATGTGGCTTTTTAAGGCGGGTTTTCCTTTCTCTTTTGTTTTGAGAATGTCAGTGCCATTTTCAAAAAACATAATTTCCCCTTCATGGGTTTTCCAACTCTCTCTGAAATTGCAAGCCCTTCATTTAAAATCCTCCCTTTATTAGGAGTTTGAGTTTCACCTGAGAGTCTGGATTTGCATCCAGGTGTTTTGTTACGCTGGATTTGTTCCAGTGCACCGCCATGGGTTTCATCCTGCAAAATGAGGCCGTTTGTTGAAAATGGGGCTTTTAAAGAAAGTCTTCCAAACCAGCAAAATAAAACCATGGCAGAGAAGACACTATATTAATTATAAACCAGTGTTACAAACACAAATCTCAGCAGAAGTTCCCTCGTTACAAGTGGGAGGGAAGGCACTGCTGCGTGTCTGTATTATATCTGTTGATGTAATCTTGGATCAACGGGAGCACTTGGGTGCTTAAGGATATGCTTAAAATTTCTGCTGGCCTCCATCCTCTGGGCTGTTGCGTGAGGTTGTCTTGGACCCAGAAACACCCCTGCAATACCCCAAAAGCTGCTGGGAGAATGGGGGCTGCTGCTTGCGCCCAGCAGCCTGAGCGCAGAGAGCCCCTGAGGCTGAAATTCAGGATTTTCATGGAGTCGTAGGAGCTCCTGCCTGGTGGGAGATGAGTGCTGCAGTGGGGTGGGTGCTTCTTCTGGACAACAGCCCCAAAGTTCCTCCTTCCCTTCCTTGTTGTCTGCGATAACGATTACAGCACATGAGGATTTAGAACTGTCCTTTGTCTGATATTTGCCCCTATTATCTGTCAAAACTATGTCCCACGTAATGTGTAATGAATAAGTGATTTAAGAAAAAAAAAATAAAAGAAACTATTGGTCTTGTCTAGGTCCTGGCCTGCCTGCTTGCGTATTTTAAGTGTATATTGAGTGGTAATAGCATTGCAAAAGCAGGGAGGAGTAGTTTTTGTCGTTACTTTGTCATTTACATTACACTTTTGTCCCTGTGTGAACCTTTTCTTCTATCTTTTCTAAGCCTTGAAACACCACCTAAGCCTTGGCTAAGCCTTGAAGCTCTTTCTGAGCCTTGAAATGTCTCGAAGTGCTGCAAATTGAGAGTGGAAGCAAGCAGTCTGTCTCTCACTGATGACCCAAGAGCATCCTCTAGTGTGTATTTAAGGTAATACTTACTTGCTCCTTGCCCGGTTCCCTCAGGAAAAATGATATTGTCAGAGCAAAGCGAAAACTCTGCCTGAAGTTCATGGTAAAAGGCAGCAGAAGATGCTAGCTAGGGAAGCAAATGCGAAGACAGGCAGTAAGTGCTTGCTTCGATTCAAGTCTGGCTTCAGAAGGAGTTAGGACTGAAAACGCCGCTGAACTGAGCCTTTCGACGGGGCAGTTGGGTAGCTCTCACCTATAAAACTCTGAGCGTAATTGAGGGCCAACCATTTCATAATGTTAAATATATTGACCTGGCCAAGTATACTAAAAATGGAAGACTTGCTGCAGACAAACACCTTAAAATGAATTAAAAAGCATATTATGGGTGTCTTATGAATATAAACACATTTTACTAATTAGAAAAGGTAAGCGAAACCACCTTTGAGGTTGTGGGATTTTTTCTTTTGCCATGAAAACCTACTTTATATTTTTGGTAACAGTAAGCAATTTTCCCACACTGGGACATTTTGATTTTCACTGCACTGTGAAAAAAACTGTGCATAATGAAGAGTGCAGCCAAAGATTTTTAAATAGCCTTTACACGGCTATTATGTGTATTTATGCTATTATGGTATTATATAACACAAATCTAGTCCCCCTGTGCCTTATTTTTTCTCCTGTAAAATGGAAAAGGGGCTAATTTCCCTGCCTCAGAAAGGAATAAACCTATTATCCTGAGTGCTCAGTTAAAAGACGATGAGGAGCCGTATAAATATTAGAGGTGGGCGGACACGCGGCCAATGACAACATATTACCTTCCAATGCCTGAACAGAAGAAATGATGCCATACTTTCTTTTCCTGCCCCGCTGCACCTTAGCATTTTGGCTTTCCTCAGCTAGCAAAGCACCCCTTTCCAATAAAGTCATGGCACCGACACTGTTTCCTCTGGCCACCTTGTTTTGCAGAAAGTGTACTGCAAGCACGACTCTGTGCATGCGCGTGTGCACGTTCATAGAATAGATCATAGAATGGTTTGGGTTGGAAGGGACCTTAAAGGTCATCTAGCTCCAAGGACACCTTCCACCAGACCAGGTCACTCAAAGCCCCATCCAACCTGCCTTGGACACTTCCAGGGCATCCACAGCTTCTCTGGGCAACCTGTCCCAGTGCCTCACCACCCTCACTGTAAAGAATTTCTTCCTAATATCTAATCTAAATCTACCTTCTTTCAGTTTAAAACTGTTACCCCTTGTCCTGTTGGTACACTCTCTGATTAGTACACTCCCCATCTTTCCTGTAGGCCTCCTTTCAGTACTGAAACCATCTTGTTATCAGGGTGGGTTTTTTTGGTTGTTGCGCTTGTCTGCTAAAAGCATTCGGCAAAACACTGCTGAAAATTTCTGCATTAAAGGAAGACAGCACATACACTCTGATTTGGAGAAGAGCAGATATTAGGGCAAGTAACGTTCTCCATTTGTGCACAAACTTTGGAGAAGTAAAGAGGAAGGGTGAGATCAGGACAGCCACAAGTTGGATTAATTTCACCTTTGTGGGATGAAAGGTTTTCAAAGAAACTTTGAGGGGATGAGCACTTACCAACATGGAAGCAAATAGAAAATGAGATAACATGCAACAGAGCTTGCCCAAGGTTGACCATGCCAGCCTAACCTGTTAACTTTATTTTATAAAAGAACTGATCTTCCAGACAAGATTTACTGCATCCCTACATCATCAGCCTTGTCTCAGAGCAGTTGATAAAGTGTCATTTGGGAAATCCTGCATTAAGATAGGAATTAGTAGGAGAGTTTTGGTGTGGTAAGGAACTGGCCAGGGCAATGTGAGTAGTGGGGAAGGCCTTGGGGGAAGCTGCTGGAGGAGTTCCTCAAGAAGGCAACTGGGAAATCAGTCCCAGTACGAGGGAGCTGGTGTGTCCCAGTGGGGCACAGATGGAAAGAGCAGAGAAGGGGATGAAATTCCGTTGCATCCTAGATGCAATCTTTAGGGTGCAGAAGCAATTTCTATTTCTGTTTCTACCTCTTTAACTATACCGGCATCAACATGAGAGACAATTCCTCACCCATCTCCCTCCTTCATGAAGGCACGGTTTTCATTATAAAATGGTTTGTGACAATTCTTTTATTTATTTTTGGAAGGGAAGGGAAGATTGTTAGACAGGTATAAGCCAGCCTTACACGGGCGGGCTGCATTACAATAAGTTTATTTAGCTTTCAGAAAATAAAGTTCACATTTTCAAAGATTCTTTAAGGTTGGTGTTTTCTTTCAATTAAGCACACACTAGTGTGTACAAATATTACATATTTGTATTTAAAGCCAATCATTGTGGTATTCATGTGCTGCCCTGTACAGAATCAGTGTTGAAACAGCTGAAGGAATCACAGCGAAAGCAGGAACTCAGAAAGTCTGTTATATATGACGGAATCTTAAAATCCTTTATTTTGTTTAGATACCCTCCAAACGATTTTCTAAATACAAATATCTCTTGATGTGATCAAATATGTGAAGGAACAAGTTCACAGCCTATTACAAATCTCAGAGAGGACTGAAACCACAAAATGTTGAGTTCCGTTGACATAATACCTTTCATAGGTGATGTTGGCTGTGCTATTAACTTCTAACTTCCTCTTATAAAGCTATTTTCACTTACTTATATTCAGCTTAAGTCTTAGTCATTTGAGTTAAACCCCTCCATACTCTCTTTGCCTCAGGCCCAGAACTGAAGCCAAGTTTCTTTTTTGTTATTTCTAAGAAAGACTAGACAGGAAAAGAAATGCTGGCAACCCACTCTCTTCGGAAACTCTAGCAATGTGCTGTGTTTCAACAAGATGGTGAGATCTGGCAGGAGCTTGGTCTTCATGCCTGCCTCTCTTCCACACCTGACCCATGTTCTTCACTCAAACACACTGACATATCCCCAAATGGAGGTGGCCAAGTTGCCACCTGTGCCCCCTCAGCTACCAGTTCCCATTGCCTGAGTTTTCAGAGTGGACTCGATGATCTTAAGGGTCTTTTCCAACATAAATGATGCTATGATTCTGTGATTATGAAGGAGAGAAATAACACCTGGATGAAACCAAGGCATCTAAATATGGCCCAGTCCTTACAGCTCAGGCTTCCTGTCTCTATCTACTTTTATACCATTTCAAGCCATGATAAAGCAGGATTTCCAGAAAGCCATCTTCACTGGCATCAAGGAACTTAAGTAAATTAAATCTAAGGCACATGCCTGGCATGTCAAATTTTAAAATAAATGTGACAAAATGACAAGTAACTGAGTAAAGCCTGATCTACTGGGAGGTAGTGGGTATATCTACCAGGCAAGGCGGTTGGCTCTGGGGAGAACATGCATAGCTTTTTATAGGCAAATACTGCAGTTGGACTAGATGATCATTGCAGGTCCCTTCCAACTGAAACTATTCTATTCTAATACCTTGAAGAGAACTGCTCGGCATGGACCATAATTTTGAGCTTACTTCTTTTGCTGACTTATGATTTAATCAGGTCATGGAGCTAAACACAAGATAAACAGGTTCAAGCAACGCAGATCCTGAAAATCAAAGAAGAAATGTTCATGTTATCAAGGCCACGCTGTATTTTGCCTGTTCAGGATGCTAACTGCATGGCAGGTTGCTGAGTTCTGCAGACTGATGCCCTCCCATCCACAGCTGGGGTGGTTTCTGTGCACTGGCAGTGTGAGTACGTGTGAACAGTTGCTCATGGACTTGCAGGGTGGAGTGCTCACCTCCTGCCCTGCCTCATTCCTGTATCCTCTGGGCATCCCATCGCAATCCCACCTTGGGAGCAAACAGGGAGCCTTCAGTTTATACTGGCAGTGGTTTCAATAGGACAGCACGGATAGCAGAAGCATTGCAACAAATGCATATCATGAATAGACGCAGGTGGGGCCAAATGATGTATCATTTGGTCAATAATACGCCTCTTAATAATACTCGATCTAGATTGTAGAACTACTGCCTAACAGTGGTGAGGGGAGGTGTTGCCAGAGTTGTTCATCTAACCTTATGAAAAATCTTTCAACTCTCTGCCAGGTCCCATCACTGGGTCCCAAACCCGGCCTTCTAGCTATGTCATCTCCCTTCAGGTCTCAGACATCCAGAAGCTGCTCTTCTCCAACAGAGGAGCTATGCTTGATTTATAAAGTCTATGGTTGCGATCAGCGCAGGCTACTGACTGCTGAACTTCTTCTCAGCCTCTCCCTTTCCCTAGAAGGCTTAGAAGTTGCAAGATCCTTTGCGTTCACCTCGCAGACTTGCTGAGCACAGTGATTCCGGTGGGAAGTCTTTCAGAGCCACAGCACCTTGTGCATGACTCAACTCAGGTGAATCATTAGTGCCCAGTGCCAAGAAATCACAGTAATTGCATAAAGGCCTGAAGGAGAAGTCACTGCAAGCTGATCTATAACAGCCTTCAAATGACACGAGCTCTTCTGACACAGGTGTCCTAAATCCCCTCTGCCTCCACTGGTACCAGGGAGCCCACTGTAGCCTGGTAAAGGAAGGCAAAATGTGGCCCTGTGTGCCTTATATCTCTTTGGTGCAATATTACATTGCACATCATAAAAATTATCCTGAGTTCAAGGAGAGGCTTGGCACGTTCACAAAAGGAAACCACAGAGATCTCAGGAAGCCTGTGAGCTGCGAAGAGCTGGCAGCTGGGTGATACCCAGGGCAAGCAGGTATTTTTGCATTTTTCTCCAGGAATCCACTCTGGCTGTGGCCAGAGAGGCACGGCTGCCTAGGTGGCCCCTTGCCTGATGGAGCAAGGCCATTCCCAGGAAAGCCGTCGCTTTCCAGAGCGCGTGTGACCTCTTGGATCTCGTCATGGACTGGCTCTGCCTGCGCGGGGCTGCCCTCAGTGGGAGCAGGTCCCCTGGGCATCGGCAGCCTTTGTAGCCTGGACCTTCCTGCTTTGTGTCAAGAGCAGAGCAAAAGCTGGTGTGCTGCCCGAAATGCAGCTGGCAGTGCTAATTTTAGGTCAAGAGCTTTGAGTTTCCCTTCAAATAGCAAAGGCTGCAGTTTAAACCTTTCCCTGAGCACCGGGCAATGTGTGTCCCTGATAGACAAGGACACTGTGTGTAAAAACGTGCCTCACTGAAGTCAGCGGGAGTTTACCCCTTCACTTGAATGAGGTGTTTTCTGTACATCCCTTCATGAAGGAGCAGAGAGGTGCAGTCCCACGGCGGAGCCTGCAGCCAGCACATCCTCCCGTCAGTAGCAGCAAATTTATGAATTCTCATGGTATCCCTTAGTAGTAAGTAGAAGTTGCCTTGAGACAGACTTTTTGTTAATTAACCTTCTAAACATGCACTTTTGTTTCTAACTCGTGAATGAATTTGGTGCTCAAAGCCTTTCCCACATGCATCTGCTTTTTTCCTTATCTCTTCCAGGTTAATGGCTTTGTAACCCTTCATGGCTAGTACAATAGTTACCAGGAGGCAAGAGCGGTAATTACATGGAGCAGAATAAATGCACGTGGTTGGACCCTCTGCTAACTTAAATAGATTTCAGGGGATCTATTCCTACTAGATGAGGGTGTTCAAAGCCTCTCCTGCCCTTCTTCCTCCCCTAAAAGAGGAATTTGGAGCATAAGTTCTCAGGGATGTGAAATCTTGCAGTGTAAGGATGTTAACATTGCCATGTTTACTTCTTGGCTTTCTATTTTTACGCTGCCTAGCAAAAGCAGTCAGAGCACAGACAAAGTACTCAGCTCTGCTAAATACTTACAGCCGGACTAGTCTGGTGACCAAAACTCAAAATCCCAGACACTGAGCCTCTTGTGCTCCCCTGGGTCCCCGAAGCTGGACCACGACAGATGGGGCTGGGAGGTGTCTGGGAACAACGCATGAGAGGACACGACCCATCTCCAAGCAGCGGGTGATGTCCTGATCCCAGAGTGTGGTAATGGGATCTGGGGGCTCCATATGAGCACTGAAGTGGAGTGGTTCAGATTGACTTGCTTCTGCATCTGACCAGCATTTGTCCCTTCTGCCACAGCCAGGGGAGAGGCCCCAGGGCCGAGCTCCTGCCCTGCGCGTGCTCTGGATTTTGTATAATACCCGAAGGCACCAGATGCAGCCCAGTTATACAATGATATTTTTTCATAGCCAGTTGCAGAGGAAGCAGTGGTACAAAACCAGCTTCAGCTGGCATCCTACGAACCAAAACATCTCATTTTTTTTTAATTGAAGTCAGTTTTACACAAACCACCCACCTTACAAGAGGCAGCTGGGTGATGTTTGCTACAGTATCAGGACCTGGTCACACTTCTATTTCTTTCTATTTTACTGAAATCTGTATTTTACCTAAGACTTGCCAGTTTGTCAGTTCTTAATTCACTTACCTGACACTTCAATGCTATTAGTTACTGTGGTAATTTATAATGAGAGTATTGCAAACGATCAAGCAATCTACAAAAGGTAAATACCTTACATCTGTTTAGTAGCTGTTATCAACTAAACCAATAACTTAAGGAAAAGAGAAAATCAAGTTTCTTTCACAAGACTTTTTCCCTATAAATCATGTTGACCCTTATTATTTCCACAGACATTCTTTATTTGCTGACTTCTATACTAATATTTCATCACTTTGCCCAGAATTGCTAAATCGACTGGCTTAGAACTGCCTCAATTACCCTAATGATTTTTTTCTTAATAATTTGCCCAAAATGTAGCATTTCTCCATTCCTCTAAAACATTTGCAGTCCTCCAAGATTAACTAGGCATGGGTTAGGGGTCCCTTGAGCCAACTGAGTGGAGTTGTGAGGGTGACAGTTGTCCGGACCTGTTAAGGTAATAATGTTTATCTCTAGTAATGCTGTTTAATAGCCTCCTTGGTTACTAATGGGATGGAAAGTGCATTGTCCTCATGACATCAGTGCATGATTCTTCTTGTTTCCAAATTCAGAACCAAAATATTTACTGAACACTTCAGTCCTTTTCACGTCATCATCAACAATTTTACTGTTTCCATCCAGTGATGCAAGTGCTTTCGAAGTGAGCATAATCTTAAATGTAAACTAGAGCCAAATGCCAGCTTATTGCCCTGTTCTAGTTAATGTACTTGTGACCCATTTAGGATCTGATTGTTCAAGACTGTAGCAATAAGAAAATCCCACTGAAATCCTAAAGGATCTTCAGGGGTGAACTCAACCTCCCAGGATGTTGGTATAGAATCATAGAATCCTAGAAAAGTTTAGGTTGGAAGGCGTCTTCAAGATCATTCAGTTCCAAACCCCCTGCCCTGGGCAAAGGACACCTTCCACTAGACCAGGACACTCAAATTCTCCTCCAGCCTGGCCTTGGACACTTCCAGGCAGAGGGCATCCACGACTTCTCTAGTATCTTTGCTGCTGCCTGCCAAAATTACTTCAAAGATTGAAATGGACAATGACTGACACAGCATACAGCCTTATCAATTTTGTTAAAGCTAAAAATGGCTGCAATTCAAGTTTTAAATTAGTCTGAAAGGCAGCACGGTACTTTTCTTAAGCCAACAGCATTCTTAAATTTATTTTACAACAGCAGGCATTTTTCATACAGTGCTTTTAAAAGCTGCTTTCTACGCACCATGCAATCTTAGTGCTTCTAATGTAAAAAATTAACCAGCTGTAGCTCAGAGACGGAAGAAAATATCTTAACTCTGATAGCACAGGGCAGAAATGGCACAGAGGTACAAAAGCGTGCTGTAAGGAAGTGCCCAATGGCCAACGACATCGTCGCTGCCGCTGTTAACGTCTACGGATGGTCTACGACCTGATCTTGTGATGAGGGCTCTGAAAGTACCGACATCCCTCCAGGTGGGTTGTTACATCAGGCAGACTTCTCTCTCCCTGGACACTCTTGGGCCCAGGCTTCATGCTGCTGTGAGACAGGCAGTGAGGAGGGGGCTGTGGTCCTGCCACACTCCGGCCCCACCAATGCAGTGCCTCTCCTCCTGGTCACTGAGCGCGAGGCTCTGTGGCGTACTAGGAATGATACACTCGTTTGCGTCCTCCATTCCATCCCTCCCTTCCTTTAAGGAAAAATAAAAAGCATATTTCAAAAGATAGCTATTTTGGGTGGGATTTTTGTGGGTATTTTTTGTTTTTTTTTTCTTTAAAGCAGGAAACGTTGTCTCTTTGAAAGCTATTGTGCCCATTTCTGTTTGCAAAGGCTGATCCGTAGGGGTGAGGAAGCCTAAGCCATACTTCTGCCTGACTTTTTATCCTGCAGGGTGGAACAAAGAAACCTGGCAAACAGTTGGCCAATGCACTAGTCAGAGTTCAAAATGCTTTCAAGTATTAACTGGAAATTTCAAAAGTCCTTTTATGTCACCAGGACAGTATTGTACTGTTTTTTTTCCTCCCTTCAAATACTTGCAAAAGACATTTGCATAAAGTTTGCTGAATCCACTGTGAAAGGGCATAGAGAGCTCTCCGCAGAGCGCGGTTAACCTCAGCTCCTCTCCTTGTGCAGACGTGTCCCGAGCAATCAGCTTAGGGCTGAACAACAGATCACAGGACCAGTCGAACAACACACTGGGGAATTTCCTATTCATCTTCTCCTTATGTTAATAAGATGACTTGTTATAAATGTGATCATTTAAGTAAAAGATGTTGGTCATTCAAAGAAAGAAATTACACACCACGTCATCAACCTTAACTGTAACACCATTCTTCTCCCTTCCTCACTTTATTGTCTTCATAGTTAAATTCCTATAAGACATTATCTCCAGTTTACCTGGGGTCTCAAAGGGGTCTGATTTTCCACCTTGCAGGTATACATTAGCTTCTCTTGAATGACTATTTGTATCAGGGGCATGCTGAGAAGCTCAATGCATAGTACAAAAAAAGTATTAAAGAGAGTCCCTGGTTCAAAATGCTTGCAGTCTACTTGGGTACCAGAGATGACAGAGACACTGCAAAGTGGGGCAACTCTCATGTCCCACCTGCTGTTGCTACCTATCACTCTTGTAGAACACCGAGGTGTACAGTCTTCAGCCTTTTTATTGCTCTCCTTGCACTTTCTTTCACGCTTGTTTTTTTCCGAACCATCCAGTCTCAACCACACCACTTGGCATCTCTCTGCTGTGTTGGCTCCTCTGTTCTCCACGATGTGTTTGAGCTGATGCATATGCAGGCCCAGGTACTGAGAGGTGTCTGATGTAGAGTGGGGAAATTAACCCTTGAGAATGAATGAGAAATTAAGATAAAATACAGTGCTAATGAATGTCTCTGTATTTAAATTCAACTCAAGGTGAGTGGGTGGAAAGCTCTAGGATGTTTGGCCTGCAGCAGCTAGTGGCAAACGTAAAATGAGGCTGAGATGGCGATGTGCCGTGGAGAAGGCTCTGCCCTATGATGTGATGCAGAACCTATTCTGCATGTCCCAGTGCCAAAAAGAGAATGGCTACAGCCCCTTGGAGAGATTTAGCAGTGTAATTAGTTTTCATCTCTAAGTACTCGCTGTCGGGCAGATGTGACCAGCAGTGGCTGGTGTTATAGTCACTGTATTTTCCTAGAGGCACTGTTCGCTGGTGTTATCTGCCTCCTCTTCTCTCTGGAACCAGTGCCACGGACACAAGTCATTGAAAAAGAGGAAATCTTCACAAATCTGCTGTGCTGCAGGGAAAGGAGAAGCATCAGCCAAAACTGATGACTGAACCCTCCTCTGAGAGATCCTATGCCCTCTGATATCAGATCTGGCCAGTGAGCTGCAACAGGGTCCTTCTGCCTGCAGTGGCCAGATGTGATCAGTTCAGAGTTGTTCTGCTAAAGCTTTTCCTGCAGAAAATGCAATTTACCCCCAAAACACCGAAGGTTATATTAACAATGGCTGTTGGATGGTGCCATTATCTCCCAGCAGGCATCCATCTTGTAGGTATAGGTATTGAAAGGGCCTAGAATTGTATTAATCTCAAAAAATACTGCAAGATAGTGAAACTCTGGAAGTGTGAGGTATTCTGAGTCTCTTCTGGACAATTTAAACAAAGCAGCCTGTGTGTATAGGAAGCATACAGTTGCTCCATGCTTGGCAGATGACCAACACTGTGGTACCTCTGGTTCTTCTTCAGGTGTCACTTTGCTTTCCTCAATCGTCTCACCTACCCACAACTCATTTTCAGGAGTTAATTTCACCAGAATGGAAATACCCTGGAACTTGAGACTTTGCAGGAGTGTTGAAAGCATCCTGTAATCTGTGCCCAAGTTACCTGAGAGCCTGTTTCAGTAGGGATCGCTCTGTTTACCTCAAACGGAACTTCTGCTTATAAAATCTGTGGTGAGGACAGCCTCAAGCATGTATGTGCAGCTAGCTAACATGGATATTCTGCAGGGTTTTAAGATGAATTAATGCATGTGGAACACATGGAAGTTCATGCACCTGCTGAGTAAAGAAGATTATTCCAAAGCATCCTGAAGCTTTTAAGAATCGGTATGTAACAAATCCACTACTACACCTCAAAAATACTGCTCTGCTGGTCTCCTTCTGGTGGCTTTTATTCTCCTATGGTGCTCCTAATCCAACTGTTTCCCCAAAAGAAATAAATATTGCTCAGATGAGTTCTCATAAAATGCCTGGCAAGCATATAAATCTCCAACTGATGGCTTGTATGGTATAAATTGCTAAAGCTGCTCCTACAGTTGACCCCATCGAAGCAGGATGACACTCCTGACCTTTTCATCCGTATTCATAACATTCTTCTCCACCATTCTCAAATTAAGGAAGAGAATTGCTGAAGATCAACACAGTGGAATACGGTTTTAACTTCACAGGGCAGAAAATAGGTGAATTTCCAAGTGATTTAGTAAATTATTCCCTGCAGGCCAGCAAATTATGAACCTTCTCTTCCTGTAAGGCCTTTGCCTCTACATTGGATATTACTGTAGATATATCCTTCAATTTAAAGGGAACTACTTTTTTTTTTTTTAATGTATGTGTTAAATATTTCACCAAAGCTTTTCATCTTGCAGGGAAAAATTATAATGCAATAGAACAAGAAACCAAGAAGATCGTTTCAAGCAGAACTGACATTTTCATTATACTGGAATAGTATGGTCTAGTATCGGTTAGCAGAGCAAACACTTGGCTACAGAGACAACAGTAATGATTCCTCTGGAGATGCAACTGTCTACTCTAACCTAAAATCTTGCCTCTTTTTTTTGCCTTATTTATAAAGCCAGCAAAGAAAGTTCAACAGTCTTGGATTTCCAGTGAAATACATTAATTTTATCAAAACATACAGGAATGGCTTCTTTTTCCAGAGTTCTCATTCACTCATTGCCAAGTCTTTTAGTTTTGTTTTAGTAAGTCTCAGGCAAGGGGCAACTTTGTGCAGTTCATAAGTCAGTGAGCTCCTGTTGAATGACAATTTCCATTTTCTTTTGTGTAAATTGGTGTTTAAATTTGAAACAGGATTTTCATCCTCTTCATGAATATCAATCAAATGTTCCCAGTGAACTAAATATCAAGAGGATTTTCCTAGAAAGGCTTGAAATAGATCCACTGGGAGAAGTTCCATAAAGCATCTTCTGAAGAAGAAATCCTTTGGGACAAGGTAGCAGAGGATCAGCTGTGTGGAACAGAGTCTGCAGTGCGTGTACTCTCGAAGTAAACCTTAGGCTGGGTCTGAAAATGTGCAAGAGCACGACTGAGGTACTCTAGGGGAAAAGGAAGGAAAAGAAAACCAGAGGTGGTTACTGGAGCAAAACTGCTTGAGGAAATCTTGCATCTCTGGTATTCAGCTAAATATTCTTGCCTCACCATTATAATAACAACCACAGAGGAAAGGGAGAAGGAATTTGCTTACGGTTTGGAGAGCAAAGTACAGCCCTCTGGCCATGGACGTTGCATTGGATTGTCCAGGCCAGGTAAAATCATTTTTTTCCTGTCTAAGTAGGCTTGCAATCTTTCTCATAAGTAACACACGCATGCACAAAAATTAATTGCGTGAATAAGAGGAAAAAACCTGAAACAGAGATAATCTCAAGCTGCCTGTTGTTCCCATTCTCCCGCACAGGAGCCCTCAAGACCCTGCTGCTTCTCTTATGAAACCAATCAACTTTCCCCGAGAAGCTATTTCTTTAAACGTGATATTGAAATAACTCCGACTTGCCGTAAGGTGATTCCTGTTTAAAATGCTACACCATACAAACATGGTATCATCTGACCTAATCTCATCAGGCAGCATGACATCATCTTTACTGAGCTTTCACTAATTAAAATTGCCAAATATGAGATCAGTTAAGTGTACGTTTTTAATTCTTTCAGCAAAGTTTTATACCACACAAATCCTAGATGAGACATTCTAACAACATTCACACTACACCAGCTCCACTCTTTTATTGCGTTGATATTTCTTCCTGCCCCTCCTCAAGTTATGAGGGTCATAAATTAAAAATAGCTCTACAATTTAGGCTACATAATAAAAAGAAAATAATTTCTGTGCCATAGCAGGGGAATAAAAGAGAATGACTGGAGAAGGCCATACAGCACATTCAGAAAAGAAGTATTAACACATACAGGGTTTTATTTTAGCAAATTCCATAGTAGTAAAATTAAATATCATGTTGGTACATAGGACTATGTTGTGGGTAAAGAAAAAAACAAACCAGGAAAAACTCTTCAGCTGGTATAAAACAAGGACACCAAACTGAAGCCAGTTTGTGTAATGCTACTACACTCCAGCTCAGAATCTGTCTCTATAGCTGGTTAAAAATGGGTTAAAAATACTAATCCTGTAAAAACCCATCTTGTAGAACCATCCAAATGACAGAGGCCTGTCCCAGTCAGGCTGTATCTCTGCAAACATTTATGCAAGTGAATAACCGTGCACATGAATGGCCTCATTGTTTTCCAGTTGACTAGGCAGGGTTGGGGCCTGTTCCCGGCTGTACGGGAGATGGGAACGCTGGCAATCAGCACAACTGAGATATCGGGCAGAGGGAAAGATTGATGCTTAGACAGAGAGGAGGGGCAGACTGCTTTTGCTGGTCCAAACTCAGTTCAGCAACGTTGCTACACCAGTCTAACTAAAACTAAGATAAACATCCATACTCTTGATGAATACCTAGTCATTTAAAAATCAATCAACAAGGAACAAAAAAAAAACCAAGGGAAAGATTTTCAAAATGGCACGTAAAAAGTGCACATGCAGAAAGGGGATTATTTGCATTTGACGATGATCCAGCTGATGCTGATACCCAGACCCAGTGATGAAAAGCCTTGGTCTCAGGCTCTAGAGGAAAGGGCTCCACCCCACGCTTTCTGTGGGCAGGCAACAGCACCATTAGCTGCATAAAGGAGACAGCTTCAGACCTGCAGTGTCCCCTTGGAAAAGTCCACAGATCTTTCCTGCTCGCATTAAAAACCAGTGCAGAAATCCTGATCTGAAGTGAGACTGCTGCAGGCACGCACCAGGAACGTACGCAGCTCCCTGCAGCGGGGCCGGAGGAACTGGCCTGGCTGCAGTTTTGGCTTTCTGGAAAAGAAAGTCATCACTGGGGAGCAGGATCCATCCAAGTGAAGAAGGGGGTTAAGAAACCCTGCGTGACCTACCTGTGAACCTCTCCTGATGCATCTCAAAGTAAGTTAGCTAAAAGCAAATGAAGTAAGCTTGGGGAATGGCGCCTGATGACTACTTCTACAATCTCTTTGATGCAAAGCAGCCAGGAATTTGCGAGCTGCACACGTGCCTGTGAATATACGTGCACGCAGCTGCACACACCGGATTTCAGCCAGCCTCTAACAGGTTAATCAGGCAGCGCTCACATAGCAATCTGCACATCTCTACTTATAAGCTACCCAACATGTGAATTTCTTAGCAATAATCAAAATTATTTCTTTCCCTTAGCTCACACACAGGGAAAACTGCCCTTTTGGGGGAAGCCACATGGTATACCTGGATCAGGCTATGACCGGTCTGGAACAGAAGCCTCTTCTGCAGCAAGATGTTGCAAGATGGTTCATGTTTGGGAAGTCTGTTAAAAATCTCCCTTATATTAGAGCCTGGCAGAAAGAGCTTAATTTAGTTCAGCTCCTCTGGGGATGGTGGGGTCTTTGTTTTGAAGTGAGGATCTAAAGCGGTTTTGCTCCAAGCAGCGATAGCTGTGGGCTCAGGGTGTCAGACAAAAGGTATTTCAGTAGAGCAGATGACCTGATTCAACAGCTTTGGATATAGAAATCTGGCTTTCATTTAGCCCTGTCACCTGCTGTTATTCTTCTGCCTGGACATTTGATGTCACCTTCAGACTCTTTGTTTACTGGGAATATGAGTGCTTTGGGACAGGGACTGGTCCTTGCTCTGCATCTGCACAATGGATGGTACACTGAACCTCCTGCCACCTGGGTCCTGCAGGTTAACACAGCCGTGGGCATGTCCCTTGTAGTTGAAGGTGACAGTGCTGGAGATGAACAAAGAGAGATTTGCATCATAAGCACCTTCTGTTGCAATCTTAGTGTGAGCTCCATTGTGCTGCTGCTGCTGCCCCCAACTTCTTGAGGTCTCTCCCAGGCCTTCCCTCCTCCCTGCGGGAAGAGATGGTTTTAAGACACTTCTACAATGTCATATTTTCAAAGACAGTTGTGTGTTTGGGCAGCCTGCAGTGTAAACTAGAGCAGCCTGTGGGTTGAAACGGCTGCCAACGGGGCTTGTTCCAATAGGGAAAAAAAACTAAAAATCAAAACACGGCAGTGCAAGTTTCTCTTTCCCTCAGAAGCACTCTCTGCCTGGATTCAAAGATGATAGTGTAGCACCAGGCTATTCTGCAGCCCTCAAAGCTCACACACTGCTTTGGGAGGGGTGAAGAGAAAGGAGAAGGAAAGACTCCACTTATTAGCTTTTTTATTCCCTTAAGATTACTGGAATAAAATAAAGAGGCTGTAATGCAGAATTCAGCCAGGCCCAGTGTATTGGCCTAAACTGCATCTTCAATCAGATCAAAAAACACGTGGTGGGAACAGGAACTATTTTTCTTCCCTATAAATAGTGACATACTCAGACAAATACATGTGTGTAAATGAACAGTAAAACCAGGCTTAAAGACAGACTAAAGCAAACACTAACCTTTTTATAGTAGTAATGTATAACAAAGATTTGCCTAGATGGCAGGCTTGTATAAAAAAGTAAATTATCCTACTTCCTTACAACAGTGTAGGGATGCTCTACAGATCAGCTCATAGAGCAGCCTCTCCAGTAAACAGATGTAGTTCAGAAAGAAGTGAATATTATTTATAAAAACTTAAACTATAGGTCAGTTAAATCAATAATAAAACATCACTCAACAACAGGACAAACTGGCAAATATGGTGAAAGTCCATTTTTTGTTTAGAAAGGATTTATATTACTTTATACCAGCACTCAATACAAAAGCCTTTAATGCACCCCGGAAGCCGTGGCTGCTCATCCTGTCCTTCTGCCTGGCGTCCGAGGGACACAGTGTGCTGTGAGGGTGTGGTGCTCTGCTCCGAGGCGATACCAAGAGCACTGCAATAAAACAGATGCTGCAGCCTCAGCCAGCTTTGAAGCCTTTGAAGATAAGCACACCTTGAAATCACCCTGGAGCATGATGCATTTGCCAGGGAGGAAGTCAAATGTTGATTAAAGAAGGCAATAGAACTATTAATTAAACAATAACAAAGTCCCACTGCTCTTCAGAAAGAGGAAGGAAAAGAAGAAATGTGGTTTTCCTTCATCCTCCCTGACTCTCCAGCCTTGCAGTGGATGACCCTCCCTGCCACCGTTCCCAGGGGGATGAATCCCACTACTGTCTGAGCCGTAGTGACATTAGCTTGACTGGAAGCTGTAGGCTGGAACTAAGCCCACGGAGTGACGCTGCTGTAGGACTGCTCCCAGCGAGTGGGTACCAGACCTATGGTTTCCATGCCATCAAATATTATTAAGGTTACATCCTGGGCCAAAATTCTAAACGATAGCACTGAAGACACAAAGGGAAGCCACTGCAGGTGACTGAGAAAGGATACTCAAAACCAAACCTATAGCACACAAATGCAAAGACGCCTTTTCAGCTGGAATATGAGCCTAGGGAAACATCACTATGAACTTGCTGTCTTCCTAGAGTCTTTCCTTAGCAGCCCATGCCAGCTGGAGCCGGAGAGCCAGTGTGAAGCTGCTGCTGTTTGCAGCTCCATTGACATCTGCAGGAGCTTTTGCATCAGCAAAATAGTTGGATCCACTACCATAATACTCGGTCTTCCTCCTGATGGGAAAAAAAAAAAAAAGTCGTCATTGCTGTCTGCACTGACTGCTCTTCATGAATTTTCTAGTTACCTATATCTGAAAAGAACCCATAAAATGGCATGTCCTTTCACAGGACCCATTTCAGGCTCTTATTCCATGGTCAGATCCTTGAGATGAATTCAGTCCCATCAACTGCCTTTAGGTACTGCTTTGCAAGAGGACCTGAGGCGGGCATGTGGAGATGGACGTCAGCCTATTCCCAGGTGGAGACTGAGGGAGAAGAGGCTGGCGTTGGGACATACTTGGGCAGGAGAAGAAGCTGGCTCACTCCATGGGCTAGCAGAAGCAGCACCTCCTGTCCCACAACCTCGAGCCTTGCCGAGGACCGCCGTGTCTCCCTCAGAGCGGTGTCGTGAGGCCCTGCGGGCGTTCGGTGAGCCCCTCAGAGACCCCGCAATGAGGGACGCTGAACCAGGGCACGGCTGTTGCTGCGCCGAGGGGCCGTGACCCAGAAACCCCCTCAGCCTCTGTCACACCTGCCGCTCAGGTGCCGCCGCCCAAGGCCGCAGCGCCGCTGCGGACGGGGACGCCGGGCCCGGGCAGGGGCCACGGTGGGAGCGGGGGCGGTGTGGCCGCGGCCGGGCCCGGCGGCTGGAGCCGCCTCCTGACGTCGGGAACCTGCCGCGCGCGGGGGCGGGGCGGGGCGGGCGCCGGGAGCGGCCCGCGGGGCAGGCAGAGCCGGCTGGCGGGGCGCGGCGCCCGGCCTGCCACCGCGCCGAGGGCCGCAGCAGGTAGGGCGGCGGAGGGGGAGAACCGGGCCTCAGCAAACAAAGGGCCGGGCCCGCCCCGCGGGGTTGGCGGGGGGAACCTTGGCGCCACACCTGGCCCGCCTCGGCTGCTCGCTCTCCCCTCAGCGGCCGGCGCGGCCCGGCCGGGGCCCTGGGGAGGGGGCCGGCCCCGGCGGCAGCCCTGCAGCCCGGCTCGGGGGCGGTGCGAGGCGGCCGCGGGGCTCGGCCGGCGGCTCCCGGCTCCCCTCCCCGGGCGCTTTGTCGGGGAGGCGGCGTTTCCCCGGGCGCGGTGCGGCGGGGCCGGTCGCTTGTCGTGACAGGGGCACGGGAGCCCTCACCGCCGGCTCCCAGCGCGGTTTTGCCTGTCCGCAGCGACAGGGAGGGCGGCGGGGCGTGCAGGGCTCTCCTCCTCTCCACCCTATCCCCGCCCCAGGCCTGCGCTCGGCTGGGGCAGGTTGTTCATCCTCCGCGCCCGGGTTACCTGCGCTTCCCCGGGGCCGCTGGGGTGGGGGAGGCCGGGGAGCTCAGCCCAGCACGGATAAAATGGAGATCTCCTTCCCCGGGCGCATTTAGGAACGCGACTTGGATCCCGGGAGGTGGGTGAGAGGAAGGAGAGAGGCTTGATGTGTGCCACTTTTATTTTCCTTCAGCCAGGGAGAGGAAAATGCGATATTGTGGGAGAGGGAGGAGGAGAGGCCGCAGGGCCAGGCTGCCTGCAGCCCGGCTGTAGCAGCGACAACAAACAGGTGTGGCTGGGAGAGTTCCCGGTAAGTGCTGCCCTCGCAGGTTACAGCTGCCTGCCCTTTTGCCTGTTGCGGGGGAAAGAGGGGCGGTGTACAGCAAAACCCTCTGGTGGGGACGGCAGCCTGTGTTTCCTGTTCTCGTGGTGCGGGTTTTGGACCAGGGAGGAAGGAGAGAAGGATCTGTGGGCTCCCGACTCATATCGGTGTGGAAGTGGGATGAGCAATAGGGAGGCTGGTCTCCTCCCAGCTCCTGGGAGTGTACCGTGAAAGGTTATAGAAGCCAGGTTATGTCACCTGATATGCTAGCGCAGATTTTGAGGATGGGGCACAGTGCTAGTGATGAGGAAATGTTCTGGAAAAAATGTCCTTTTTTTTTTTTAATCTTCTTCCTACCGTATTTCATCATCTCATTGATTGGATTCTGCTGCCCGCTTCATTTCCTGAACAATCCTTTCTTCAGACGCTTAGTCTTACTTTGCTGTGGGAATATTTCCAGGGCTGCAGAGCTCCTACACATGGCACATGGGCAAAGCATCCTGGCATGCACTTCAAAACTGCTTGTTGCCACGAGACGTTTAAGACAGGAACACAAAGTGCAAGAGGCAGCACTGGGTCTTGTGGCACAGGGAAATTTGGGAACTGCAGCTATGCACTGGTGTACTTCCACACTTCATTAAGAGCTCACTGTGTGTCATGGTTTTTTTTTGTATTTAGGATGTGTAAAGATTAAGTGCCAAGCACCAAAATGAGCGTGACTTCGTGGTTCTTGGTGAGCAGCACTGGCATTCGCCATCGGCTCCCTCGGGAGATGATATTTGTTGGCAGAGATGACTGTGAACTTATGCTCCAGGTAACACGACTTTTGTTTTTTTGTTATTCCTTCTGAAGATGAGGTAGATGTGAATGTAATGCTGGGGATCTGTAGAGGTATTGCATGCTTTCTTCAAATGACATCTTTTAAAAGGAACTTCCTTTTTATATTGAGTCTGCGGTTCCCATGAAGACCTCATATGTTTGTGAAAGTGCAAGTGAGATTTCTTTCAAATTGCCATGTCATCAGATGGATAGGCATTGTAGTGGTGAGAGATTAATCAAATAGATTAACTATCTTGATGCTGCTAGAAGTAGTCAACAAAGACATACTGTTCTATCCTGATCTGTGATTATGCTACTGTTTTCTGTAGCATTTAGTACATGCACTGTTTACTAGTATGTGTGATTTGGATGGGGATATGTTTTTTTGTTTGTTTGCCTGTTTTTCCCTTTAAATTTGATTAAATTGTCAGTGGTTGTATCTCTTACTTAGGTTTTTTTTTAATCATGGTTAAAAATACTGATGTTTAGCAGAGAAACTAGCTGTTTTGATGGAATGACTAAGGTGGTCTTCCCAAAGTAGTTGTGTTGCTTGAGCGAACTTGCAGCTTGTGTTAGTGCTTCCCATACCAGCATGTGTCTCTGCTGGACCTAGTCCAAAGTGTCTGGAGTGGTGACTGTGGTCTGATGTTTGACAGCGTAATGTAATGGACGTCACTCCAAACAAATTGAGCTGGTGTCTTGCAAAGAGCTTTTGACAGGAGCAGTTTAGCTCAGGAATTTGGAAAAGCTCAGAATTAAATTAGTGTTTCTACTGGACCATGCCGTGAGTACTTAAATGCAAAAAAAAAAAGATTGATTTCACCTGCCTGTCCCCCTTTCCCCCTTTACAAAGGGGCAAATGTGTCTACTGGTGGAAAAATTAGGAAGCTGCCCAACAGGGACTCCCTCCCCCATAGCTGCTGCTGCTGCTAACCTGTCGGGATTTTGTAAGCAAGAGGTCTGTAGAAGTTCTTGTATGAGGCATACTTGGAAGGCAAGGTGTTGTCTAGCTGTAATAAAGTGTTAGTGTCCACAAAAGGAGAGCTTGCAGTGTTTGTACTGCTCTGCTAGCTGGCAGTGAATGGCATGGCTGTGCTGCAGTGGTAGAGTCTGAAGCATGCTCCTGCTCAGCACCAGATTGTTTGTTTGGGTTTTCCCATGAATCACACTATCGTTTATGTCATGTTTTTAAGTGTCTGACTGGTGAGGCATATAAAGGTGAGACAATAAAACTGTCCTGGTATTTTCTGTAAGTCTGCATTTGACTGCTCAGAAATCTGATTGTGTGTTCTCTTGTGACTTGAAGGGAGAAAACACCCACAGTGGCTTTGATTTCCAAAAACAACCCGAGTCTTAGGGTGCCCATCTTAATAGCTTTTGAAGATACTAGAGTTTGGTTTTTTTTTTTTTTTTTTTTTTTTTACTGTCAGGGTTCAGCACTCCTAGAATCACATGTCTCAAGTTGTGGACCCTAAAATAAAAGTACTTGAATATCAGTTATACTTAAAATGCGTTGCTTGTTTCTCTGGTTATTCATGGGGTTAACTGGACAGCATGGATTGTGAACCACTCCATATGATGTGGAGTATTTAATGCTTCTTTGCAAGTCTGAGCTGGCTTGTTGGTGTTCCTGTGATGCTCTACACTTGCTGTGCATGCTCTTTTCTACAAGGTAAATGAATTGAGGTTCCTAGAGGAGGCAGCACTATCTGTGAGAGCGAAGCGGTTGTATTTGGGGGCTCATAAGTGGTGATGGTATTAAAGGAGATTTTCATTAGTTCACCAGAATGAAGGCTCTGGATTGTCTGTAGAAGTCAGCTGCTTATGTACATGGGATGAGTTACATGTAACCCTAAACATAGTAGTCTACTATCTCTAGTAATAAAACTTTTTCTAGCATCACATGTAAGGTCTTATTTTGAACAGCACAGTACATTATTTTCCTAGCCATTTACTTATAAAGATGTTTTCCAGAGCTACCTTGGCCTCCAAATGAGATGATTGTAGTAAGTCTCGGTGCGGAAAAGAGACTGCAAACAGAGACTTGATATCCAAGCGAAGTTGTGTGTGAGCAGATGGAGGACGAGATCTAAAAATAGCCTTTTTTCCTACTGTGACTGTCCATGTCAAAAAATCGTTGTGCAGACTGGCACAATCATTTATCTTGGGGAATCAGGGCGGTTATCAGAGCAGATGGACAGAGCTCTTGTGGCAGCGTTCGCACCTGTAGTGTTTCTGTGGTACTGACCCTGAAACTGTATATTCCCTGCTCAGTTATTTTGCTTTTATATTTCAAGGTATTGGCATTTAATCCCCTAAAGTGCACAGCTGGGAGCAGACTGGCAGTGACTGGGGAAAGGACTGGATGACCTGGTCAGTGTGTTTTCATCTCTAGGACTGGTACTGCTTAGTGATTTCATCCTGATATGGTTTGTGGTTCCCTGGTCAGACTGTGTGTATTAGATGGCGCGCAAACATATGACACAGAGATAACCCTTGTTCTGGAGACCTTGGGGTCTTGCCTTTCTCATTTTACTGTTTTAGGAGTGTCTTGTCTTTTGATATGTTCTTGGAACATGTCTCAAGGTATCAGATCCTTAAACAGCAAAAAATGATGGCTTTGTCACCAAACAATCAAGCTTTAGTTTTTCCTGCGTTTGCTTATTTCATACAGGTACTAGATTTGCTTTCATGTCAATAAAGAGGTGAAGAAAACCAGAGTCTTTAAGCTTAAAATTAAGTAGGTTTGTTAGTGGGGAAACATAATCTACCTTGAAATCTTCTATACCTTGAAATCCTTCTAAGAGGATTAGAAATGTTTTAAATGTTTTTGCAGCACTGTAAAGCATCTAGTTCAAGTAAATGTGAGATTTACATTGGGTTTGGATGTTAATGCATGGGCGAAAATGCCGAGTGATGTAGCTTGGCATGCACAGTGTTGTTATGCAGACTCAAGGGTTTAGTTCTGCCCTTTTTCTGAAAACAGTGCTTGGTTTCTTCAACAGTCACACTGGCTCTCTTCAGGTAATGGTCAACAAATAGCAAGAGCATGGAAATCTAGGGCTTCACTAACTTGCACTAGCGTGTTTTTTTCTGTGAAGCTTGGTGGTGGTAGGAAGTAATTCTCTGAAAAGGTTTACTTTTTTTTTTTTTTTTTTAAACCAAAAATAAGAGGGTTTTTGGACCATCTTGAGCAAAGTAATTCTCCCCCTCCTCCAACATTCTTCTTGGGAAATACAATTGCCATCAACTTTGATAATTTGCTTAATGTGATGGGTATTTACTCAGGGGACAAACATTTTCTAAACTCAAAATTTTAACTTGGCCATTTAAAATCTTCCCATCTGCCCCTAACCAAAGCCTCTTTTTCATTTTTGCTAAATGTAAATATTTAACAGAAGGGAAAGCAGGGTCATGATTTCCCTGTTTTTGTTGGAGTGAGAGATGTTTATTGGAAAATTTTGGAAAGCAAAATGTTTAACTAGTGCTCCCTTGTGTATTCCCCTCTTTTGAGTGATGGTTTGAGCATGCTGTTGTCCCACACCAGGTGAGGTTGTGCACATGAGTGTGAGTTACAGCAGCAGCTGGTGCAGATGGCATGATGCTTTCTGTTTTATGGCTTTGTCCTGTGTGCCTTTTAAGAGAGCTTGGCACTTCCTCTCAGGAGACACTGTTTTCAATTGCTTGTAACTCTGCTGAGCTTCGTAACTGTTTGGGATGAGAATTTAACTTCCAGGCATGTTTTAGGCAGTGTGTTCGGATACAATCAGCTCCCGTCTTTGGTGTAAGCAACTTTGAGAAAAATGTTGTTTTCTTCATATAAACTATTTGAAAGTATATTTAACCTGTGCTTTGAAGCTCTGGCTTTGTAGAGGTGAGGGGTGATGCTTTTCAAGAGTGAATGCGTAGGTCAGAAGTGGTTCCTGCTCCCCCTCCTCAATCTAAATGTGTTTGACCAAGTTCTAAACCTTTGGAAAAAAGTTGGAGTTTGCATGTAGTCAGCAGGGACTTGTTTGATACTGTTGTCTTAAGTCGTATTTCATCCAGGAGTGAGGTTGGTGAGGGGACAGATTGCAGGACAGAGCTGTCTCAGGTTGGTCAAAGAGGAACTAGGTGCAGGGATGCACAAGACTGAGGTTTAGATGTAAGAGCAACTGTTCTAGATTAGATCAAGGTGCATCTAGCTGGGTATCCTGACTCAGACAGTGGTCAAAGCAGCTGTTGAGGAAAGTGCGAGGACAAGCCAAGAATGTAATGTGTGCTTCAGTGTACTTGCTCAACCTCTTGACCTGTGTTTCAGGAAGCCAGAGGCCAGATCTTTGCATTTAATCATTGGATTTCTACTCTATAAAGCCTCACCAGGAGATTAAGGTATGGCTGAGCTGGGAGGCACAACAAGTCTGCCATTTGTGCAGAGTGACAGAAGGAGCAGCAGGACTTGGAAAAGTGTAGAGTGGTGCATATTCGGCAGAAGCTGTTCAGTGAGGGGAAAGTGGGCATTACAGGATGTGACTGGTGAGCAGCATCTCCCTTAGGGCTGAGATGGGCTGAAGACTCGCTTTTATTCTGACGTTAGCAGATAGATGTGAAAGCTACTAGCCAAGCATCTGTCAGTGGTCCGTATGGGATATCGCATGCTCCTTATGGCATCAATTAGTCAGTTCAAGTGGTAGGGGCTTGTAAGCTGAACATACAAGTTAGTTCTGCTGGTGAATAGGATAAATGGTAACTTGATACTGCTTGAATAGACTTTTTTAGCTTACTTTGGTAAAAAGCTAGGGAATTACAAGCATTCTAGGCACTGAAGGAACGTTCTTCTGGCTGCTAAGTCAAGTGTTTATAACTGCAGAGCAGTTACAACAAATCAGTGTGAAGATTACCTCTGTAATCCTGCTTCTCCCCCTGTGTACGTAGGCATGAAGATGCAATCTGTTATTGTGTCGTTACCGGATATTTTCTCCCCGCAGGATCTGTTCCACCTTTGGTACGCAGGGTCCACGGTGCACTCCACAGATAATACCGTGTGATGGTGAACTCTGCATGTGTGTGTGACATCTGGGCAAATTAAGGTTTCATTGACCTGATGTATCATACCTTTCCTGGGCTGTACTTGATAATATGATGTCTCTCCTATGTAGTTTTGTAAGTGTATACATAAACAAGTGCAAATAAGTGTGGTGTAGTTTGTGTGCAGCATTATGCTGGGAGGAAGCACATGATGTGAACTTGGTAGATTATCTTTTTCCTGTACTTCTAGCTGAATTCACTGTGGTGCAGAAGTCATATCCCTCCATCACTCTGGTATTTCCTGCCTGGGGAGCTCTCACTAGAAGCCATAGGGAATCTCTGCTGCCTTTTGTGTCCCAACCTCCTTCCTCATGGAAGCGCGGGGTTGGAGTGGGAAGCTGTAGTTGGGACAGGGTGGTGCTCTGCTCGTGCTGTTTCGCTGCAGTTATCCAGGAGGTGTATACCGGCACCTATGTTAGTCCCAGGGCACTGGGAATTGCAGTGATTCCGAGAGTCATTCATTAGGTGTCACAAGGGAAGTAGGTGTCTCACAGGCAGAAGGGAGAGGACCTAGCCTTGGGAAGGCTCTGCTTTTTGACAGGTAGTGTTTCCAGGTGCCTGGGCAGCAGCTATGGGAGGAAGGATGCAGATCCCGTACTTCCAGGCCTAGAGTTGTTTTTTTGGCTCTTGCTTCTCCCATTGTTTTCTGTTAATGTGCAGTTGACAGGAGGATTACAATGTCTGATGAAATGTGGGTTGAGGAGGCTGGAGGCATGGCAGGACTGGCAAACCTGGGAGGGGAGTTCATTGCTAGAGGCAGGGTAGGGAGAGAGGTGATGGTGGCACTGCAGGCAGGTGGTTATTAGGGGTGAGAGGGCTGCACACGGCTGGCAAGGTGCTGGAAGCTTGATCTGCAGAGGGAGGGTTTGTCCCTCTTCGGAGTGGGCAGGGAAGAAGGGGACTCCTTCCACATCTGAGATCCTGATCCAGGCACTAGCGTGCAGCTCGGCTGCGCTGTAGAAATTCAGGCTTCTGTCTCACCTAAGATAGTGCTTTTCCATGCTTCCTGGGTGGCTGTGTAAGACGAAGGGAAAGCCAGTGCATCTGTGGGCAGTATGTTCCCTCCCCATGGTCAGGATCTGACCTTGGGTCTCTTGAAGCAGTGCTCTGCTTTGGGAAAGGGGAACGATCAAGGGAAAACCTCTTCTACCCCAAAATAAAGGGTTAAGTTGTTGTGGGCACTATGCCAGCCTCTAAATCCCTTTGCCAAGCTGTGGGGATTACAGTTTCATTTTCCTGGGGGATTTCTCTCTTTTGTTCAGTGCCTTATTTTTCACATGAATACTCAGGCCCTGGTCCTGCCACAGATCCACTAAGCCCATGATCTTGACTGCAGCAAAACTGAAGGCAGGAGCCTGTGCAGCTTGGGAGCCATAAAGTGAGTCCAGCCCCAGGATGAGGTGGCTGCCCTTGCTGAGGAGAAATTTGTCTGCTTAGGGCAGAGTCATTCAGAAGCCGGCAGCATGTACCCCTGGGAGCCATCAGGCTGCCTCTTGTGGGGGTGTTACACTTGCAGTCAGCCTGGGGCAGGACAGACTATTCACTAATATTCTGGAAAAGTACTGAAGTGGATAATATACACAACTCTGTGAAATACATAGTGGTGAAAAAAGGAGACCCAGTGTTTGTATCTGTAGTTAAATGTTATCTGGGATTTTACTTTTTGAGGAGCAAAAAAATCATATTTCAGGCCAGAATGCAAGGGATTTTTTTTTTCTTTCTTTTTTTTTTTTTTTTTAAATTTGGCTTTGCCTGTCTCCCTCCTAAAGTAGGACATGAGGAGAGGTTTGTATTTCCTTACTGGGACACTTGTGCAGAGCACAGTACTGGCAGAAATGTAACCTGTTCACTATGGAAAGTATTTGAGCAAATGTTTATTGCGTGCTGCCACCAGAGTTCTGCAGTTATCTCGTGCCAGACACGCACAACAGACTGCAGTGAGGAACAGGGAAACTGCTCTCGTTTGTTTATTTTATCTCCAGTACCACGATGCCTCATGGCACTGGGAGGGCTGAGGTCCAAACCTCAACTCTGAGCAGTAGGTTTTTGCCCATGGTAAATCTCTTGGGGAAAAAAGCAGCATCTGTATCTACGTAGACAGCTGAGCTGCATCTGCTCCCTGGCCCTGTGGGGAAATGCAGGCTGTCTGGCTGTATTTCTCCTCCTGCCTTCCTAAGCAGGTCTTGTTTCCTTGCGGGTTTTGCTTGGCATCTCTGCAGCTCGTGCTTTTATCCCAAGTGCCCTGTTCTGTGTATCAGACCCTCCACCAAACACAAAGCTGTAGGGTATCTGCAGCACACGTAGCCAGTGTGATAGTGGAGACTCCTGCGCACTTAAGGTACTTTTGCTGCTCCCATGCTAAGCAGGGGCTTTTGCTGATGTGATGCGTGCGGATTTGAGAATCACAAGCGAGCTGCCTGGTTGCATGACTGCTGATCCAAGATGTTGGTACTGGTATGGGACTGGCAGACTCAGGTGCCATCCCTCTCTGTGATTTGGGCTGTCTGTTTAATATGATTGTGGCAGAAAGAAGAGCTATGAAACACCAATGTCTGCAGATATATGCCACGTGTGCATTTTGTCTACTAGGTATTTAAAACATGATGCATTGTAGATAGTAGGATGGAGAAGCAGGACAGCCTTATATTAGGAAGTTATTTGAATGTCTGGAAATGCAAGCTCTGGATGAGCTTAGCGTAGTAACAAATCAGTGTCCATGTTTTCCCTTCAGACAAGTGTAAATGTTGTTAATCAGAAAAGTACATGTTGTGTCTTCCTGAGAGTTGTTTTCATTTGATAACAGGTCCAGTGTTAGGACATGGTGAGAACACTGTTCTTCCTTCATTCCCAGCCTCTCACAGTGTAGTCTTACTTCTTGCCTGCAGATCAGTAGTGCTTCGGAGGAGACCTCCATTCCCTGCCTTCTCTTCCCCTTCTTGATCTCATCTGAGGTGCTCCAGCTCTGGTTTTGCTGTTTGGGTCCAAGCAGATCCTTGCCATAGCTGAGGAGTGCTGCTCACCCATTGCAAGTGCTTTTCCAGTGAAACATTAACTGTGAGGGTGTACCAGTTTTCTGCTTTTAACATCTTGGTATATACACTTCAGGTTTTGTTAATGCTTCATTGGAAATTCATATTTTTTTTTCTGCTTAGTCTCCTGTGTCCCCCTGGACAGGTGGATCGGTCTTGCCTTTTGTTGTGATTGATTGTAAGCAAGGCTCAGTATTTGCTGCAAGTGTGCATTTAAGCTAGAGTCTCCTCTTATATTTGTGATTCAGTCAACTTAATTGCAGCTTTTCAATTTATAGATGCCTAAAATCTTTCCAGTGGAGTTGCAGACCATTGGCAGCTCTCAGCTGCTCTATAATGTGTGCTGACTCAGGCTTCGTAAATCACTTTCTGTGATTCAGAAGGTCATGCATTAGAAACCACTGGCCTGCTGGGCTGCAGTGACTTCTGCAGGACTGTTCTCAGGCTCTTGGCTGTTACCGGTCTGGAAACTGGTTAGTCTTTTCTTTGGAAGTGGGGTTGAGGCAGTCAGCTCCTCTCTGAGAACAAAAGGATGATCAGCTGCTGGGTTCCTGCTGTCACCGCACGCAAGAGCGGTTTGTGTTATATGTGACTGATGTTGAAATAAACCACACCTCAGCTGTCAAGTAAGAGTGACCTTTGGCAAGTCTGTATCAAAATAAATAAGGTGTGATTTTAGTTATTTTAAGTTGAGTTTCCTTGGAGATAGGCCCTGAGGATCTCCTGCTGCCAGTTCCTGTGATGTTTGCTGATTTAACATAAACGAAACTAAGAAATTCCTCTCTTCTCCACAAAAGCATGAAATTTCACAGAAGTGTGATCTGCGTAACAGTTTGCTGTGTTCCTGTGAAAGGCTGCTGAGAGGTTATATGAAGACTGTGGGTCAGATTTTGCGTATCGTTTTGACTCCTTTTGCAAAGGGACATCTTGAACACAGCTGGAACTTCCTTGGAAGATGGGAAGTTTTGGCACAAATTTGTTCTTTTGATGACCTCTTCCTGCTTTTATGTAGGGGAATATGATGCTGCTGGAATACATCTCTGCTACCCTGTGATGACCTTCGTCTGGTTAGGAACCCTAAGTGGCTGTAGTCAGCTGTTGTAAAATACAGCAGCCCAAAGGCTGTGCTGCCTTACAGCAGGGTCAGATGCAGGGCAAGTTGAATTTTTGGGAGACAGCTGGTTCCCAGAAATAAACCCCTTTGTAAATGACCTGTGATTCATTTAAAATCAAATACCAGATAAAATCTACCCTAATTTTTTTGTCTGGATTAGCTTTTTGGGGTGGAAGCCTTTCTGCCCTTTGAAGGGGGCTGGAGGGATTGTTCTGCCTTTAAAATCTGTTAATCTTTAAATGAGTCCCTATGACACGCTGTAAAAAGCTAAAGCAAACACTACTGCACCAGTTAATCAACGTTCCCTCACATCCTGTTGGGAATGGTAAAGTCCACAGTTTTGAGTAGCAGAGGGAATAGGGAAGACCTTGCATCTGTGCTGTGCAGCAGGACCTCTGTGTGCGGTTGTCTTTGAGTCCAGCAGGTTGAAACGTAGTTCTATAAATGGCCATGGATGGGGAAAGGGGATTTCTACCCATGCTGTGAGTGGGGATAGTCCTCCCCCTCTGCTTTGTAGGTAAGGCGCAGTGAGCCCTTGAAGGAGCCCCAGCCCAGGTGCAGTGCCCACACAGTCCCAAATTGTTGTAGGAATGGACCCAGGGCAATCAGGGCGGTGGAAGGAGACCCTCCTGCATCCTCTTGAAGAATACGAGGGACCTTGTGGCAGATCAGGTACAACTCCAGCTCATGAAGGATCAGCTGCTGCGATAGCCAAGGTTTTGCAGCTGGAGACGTTCCTGCCCTCAGGGCTGTGTGCGGAGGTGCAGGTCCTGGGCAGCATGCCTCAACCATCCTTACCTTACACTGCACATACCTACCACAGCCACTTGGGTGATTGCAAATTGGACCGAAGGGCTGCATCTAATGGGAACAGTAACAGAGAGAAGCAGCAGCTTCACACTGCCAGTGCTTTAACACCTGCCCTGCCTTGGGGTCAGGGTCAGACAGCAAGCGTGGGGATTGCATGAGGGTGAGAGGTCTACGTGTGCCCCTCCTGGGAGGATGTTGCTGTATGTCGCTTGCTGCATTCAGGGCTCAGTGTAACTGGAGATACAAGTGGGGTGTCCTTGACTGCATTGTCTCTGCCTGTCCCACCAGCTGTCGGTTGTTTCTTTGGGGAGTGATTGCTGTCTGAGCGACACCAGTTGGGCAGCAAAGCATTGAGTGCTAGGACTCGTGAGCTAACACTTTGTAAATTCAGCAGTGTGTGTATAACTGTATTAGTGATGCAGCTGGAGGCTTGGAGTCACCTGCCCCTCTCCTCCCTGTCTCTGCTTCCAGTGGCACGTCATGAATGATTGAGGGACATCACAAGGTGGATGGGCAGTCTTCTGGCCAAGTGTGTGCTTGTTTCATATTGGTACTTCAGGGTTATTCTGCAGGACAGGTCTCCTGGGCTGACACATGATCTGGGGAGGAGCTGCTATTTGTCAGCTGTTGGGAATATTACCAATCTGCTTGACATTGGCAGGGGCAGAAGAAATTCCTGCAAACAGTAGCAGTTTTTCCGGAAAAAAACTCTGTGTTTTCACCAAGGAATTCCCCTGAAACAGTCTTTGCCTCTGCATGCTTGCAAGGAAGTAGATAATGTCTTGATGAGAGCGGTGCTGTGGAAACCAGCATGTTTATACTTGGGAAAAGGAAAGGACTTTTCACCAAGAGCTTGTTGGTTGATGTCCAGGAAGAGGAGGATTAGCTGACTTAGAGCCTGGCTTGTCTCCCTGCTTTGGTAGCACGCCCTGCCCTCCCCTGGCCTGAGATACCAAGGAGGTCTCAGTGTCACATGCGTGAACTGATGGAGTTACCAGTTCCAGTGAACGGTTGAGGTCAACTGCAGCAAGATTCAAGTTACGAGAGGTGGTAGATCTGAATACAGACAGTCTGGTGTCTGTATAGCTGTAACATGCCATATTTCAAAACTATTCAGAGGTTTTGTTCTAACACTTCTTCCTCAGAAGTCTGACACTATTCCTGCTGAAGTGTCACACTTTGTTTTGAAGATGAGATGCGTTTGGTACTTGTGCATTGTGGCAAAGCCAGTGGGACCAAATCGCTGTCCAGTTCAGTGTTCTCAAACCTAGCTTTAAATTTGAGTTGCTTTTTTTTCTCATCCCAAGTTTACTAACCTCCCTTCAACTTGGAAAACATCCTAGAATTTAAATCAACTCTCGAATGTAAACCTGGGAACAGTATACATTGTTGTGAATAAGTTTGGTTTGTAACTTAAGAAAAACTACTTTTTCTCTTTGAAAAATAGGAAGAAATAATCTGAAATAGAAACGTCCTTAGTGATGAGGCCACTGGCTTTAGCTAGTGAAAAATGATGCTCTTCTAGTTCATGCTGGCTGAGATCCTGCCCCTCAGGCTTTCAATTTGACTCATTTTGTTTTCAGTGTGTATTGATATAATTTATTGAAATTATGGTGTAGTCTTGACAGCTTTCAGTGATTCCCCCCCCCCCCCCCCCCCAGCACCCCCTTCTCTCCATGCAAATAGTGTATTGTCTTCAGTGAAGTGTTTGGAACAACCATGGAAACATTTACTATTTGTTCTGTGGCTATTTATAGTAGTAAATAATACTTAATCCTTCCTGCTTTTTTCCCCCCTTTCCCCCTACCCCATGTCAAAGTAGTTTAATGTCTAAATGTTGCTTTGATTAACAGTATCTCTTATGTCTGATCATTTCATTGTGCTTTTCATTGCCAGTCCCGCAGTGTCGATAAGCAGCATGCTGTAATCAACTATGACAAGGAGAAAGATGAACACTGGGTGAAGGATCTCGGGAGCTTAAATGGCGTAAGTAGCAAACCTTCTGGCTGATGGAGGCGAACGCATGACGTGCTGAGTCTGCAAGTGCTTGTGCACTTATTTAATTCTACTGTTAGATCCTTTTGGGTCACTGCAACTGTTGGCATGAGTTAAGCTAAACATACATAATTATTTGCAAGGCCTGAGATGGAGGTCATGTAGCATCTCGTCTTAGAAAAGGAAAGCTTTGGTGAATATTGTATTTCTTTTCCCCTTTCTTCTGGTGTCCTTGCAGAATGCTTCATGGCTTTCAAAATCATAGAAGCTCTTGCAAAAGAGGAGGAAATAAGTACAGTCTCATTTTGGGGATGTTAGTGAAAATTCTGGAGCAACTCTTCAGCATGAGCAGGGTGACCTTTTGGCAATTCAGTTGTCAGCGCATGGAGTGGTTTATGGGATGATGAGAAATTTAATTTCTTTGGGGAGAAACTATTTAAAACCACCTCTTTTTTGTATAATAGAAGTTACTCTTTTGCCTGCCTTGAGCCTGGTTTGTGTGAAGACTGAGGGATAAATGTGAGCTCAGAACAGGGAGCTGAGTCTGCATGAATCTTAACCCTTCCTCTGGTCCCAGTTCACACAGTGCTGTTGGGCAGCTTAGTGAGAACTTCGTCTGCCCACCTGAATTCTGTGATTTTTAAATACACCATCATAGTTAAAACTGTCCTAATGTCATAGCATTCCTCTCTTTCGCTGCTTCTTCATACCAGTGGAGCTGTTCCTCTGCAGCAGCAGGTCTAGGCTAGATTCACATAATTGCCTTCCCAGTAGGGGTTTTACTGCAGTCATTGTTTTGGGCTTAGAAGCAGAAGCCCTCCACCATCACAACCACAAAACCACAAAATGAACCCAGAAACTTATATGAAAACAGTGTCTAAAGTAGACCTCAACTGTTCTGCCTCTTCTGGCATCTGAAAATAGCAAGGAGTGTTAATCCTTCTCAGCCTAATAGCTGAGGGCAGAGAGCCCTACTGAAACGGGAATTATTTCCGGTAACTGGTCTGGGCTCTAGCTGGATCCCTTGTTCAAAACCTGTGGTATTTAACTCCTGCTGGGAAAATAGCAGATGAAAATTCTGCTTGCAAGAGAGGGAAGGCTTGTACCACCAATTCTCTTCTTTCTTCACAGGCTAAAGAATATGAATTTACAACATTTTAATAATAGGCTTATGCTCAGAGGGGCAGTGGAGTAAAAGGAGTTTAGAGCAGTGCTTGTCTTCTGCAGCTGACCAGACAGACACACTTCTTTTGGAGAGGATTGTTGTGGCCAAACTGAATTTATTTAGCATGAAAGAAATACATGTCCTTATTTGAAAATTTCCATGAAAACTTGTTTCTCCCCCCGCCCCTGAAACTAAAGAAATACTTTTGAGGACCTTGATTTTAATTCCATGTTCAGAATTGGCTTTTAGTTTGTATTTACTTTATGACTTGTCAGCTATGCATTATATGGCTTTGCTGGATAATCTGGTTCATATTAATTGTTGGAATGTTTTGCATTGTTTTTATTATAATGTTCAGCTGATTCTGCAGTCTCTAATAAGGATCTTTTGGTTTTGAAGGTAGCATTTTTGTCTGCAGTAAGTGGTTTCCTTGGCTTATTTTATTTGAAGTAACCATGGATGAATAGGTGACAACATCAAAATGAGTTTTCTTGCAGACTTCTGTTTTGAAGAAAATTCAGCAAGTAATTATTCCTGTTCCGGATCAGACTGTTGTGGGATTTTTAAATATTAAAAAAAAATTTATGCAAATATGAATTCTGTGCCTTCTAACTAGCTTCCTTGCTTTTATTCTGAAATTACAGGCCTGTTCACCAGCTCTTCTGTAAATTACCAGGAAGCTGGGGCCTGTTGTCTGCTTAAGTTCTAGTTTCCTGCTCTAGCATTTATTTTTCCCTTGTGGTTAATACGTGGTCTTACCATACATTTTTGGCTTGGCTGAGGTGAGAAGGCAGAAGGAGAAGACTGTGCCTCAGTGGTGAAAGCATGTGAATTCATTTTCTAGTGTAACTTTGGTTCATCAGAGCGTAGCTGCATTTGTGTTGAGGCTACAAAGACCCAGCAGTGGGTTCCCGGTCTGTGAGCCTGGGTGAATCCCGCTCTGAGGTGGGGTAACTCCTGGTGTCTGTGAGCGCCTAATCGCTATAAGCACACTGGTGCTTCTTCAGCCGAGATCCTGATTTATTTTTATTTGTCCTTGGTTGTTACAAAAGTTCATGGGTTTATTTGTGAAAGATGTCCATGAGTGCTTGGTTTGTTCCTCTGTTGTTCGGTGAGAATTGTTCCTTGGGGAATCCCCTTGGAAAGCAGGCATCCAAGACATCTAGGATGTTTGTTTGCAGCTATGAAGTACATTTCTTCCACCTTTATAAGGATAATTTAGTTTCTTTGGGCCTCAGTTAACTGCCTGGAGCACAGGAAAAATGAGTTTGTGAATCTTTTGCGTGACGGGCCTGTTATACTGATATTGGACAATGTGGCCTCTGACATCGTGCTGATGTCACTGCACATGCTTGTTTTCCTGTGCATTTTCATTTGCCCCTTCCTATGTGATAGGCTTTGTTTGTTAAATTGTCACGCCTTAGGGCTGACACCGGTCTTGTTTGACATCCAGCAGAAAGCTGATTCTCAGCTCAGTAATTAGAGTGAGAGTTGCACCGTTTGCTGCTCTTGCTGGGTGTGAAGGGCAGAGGAGAACCGAGAGCATCTGAAGTTCCTGACTTCAGGCACCTCATTTACATGTTCAAGTTGGGGACTAAAATTTCATTTGCAGTTGGTGGAAAGGTAAATCTCCCTAGAGGTCCCTTCAGAGCACCTTGCTTTGAGGCATAATTGGGGTGCTCTATTTTGCCCATGGGAGCTACTTGCCAGTGGTGATTTTTCTAGGGAACTTAGCTCCTCACCTGCCTTTGTGCTGGTGCACCCTGAATGCATGCAGTGCCGTTGGCAGATGGGCATGGGTGCCCTCCAGGAGCCCTGCCCATCTGAGATGCATTGCCTTGATACCCTCAGTCAAAAAACATTCCTGTGCTTCTTTCCTGCAGACATTCGTTAATGACGTGAGGATTCCTGACCAGAAGTACATCACCCTAAAACTGAATGATGTCATTCGCTTTGGCTATGATATCCTTCTTGTCTGAAGAGGGAGTTGGACGCAGTCTTTGATTGGGTTTTGTGCTGTTTGCTTCTTGGAGAGTTAACAGTGCTAATTGTGACTAATGACTAAGGGTGTTTATTTTGCCTTCTGGAGCTTTGGATTGCTATGAGCTTTTGTTTCGCCACCATGGACCTGATTCAGAGCGTGTTAATCATGATGCCAGCTACCTCCGTGGGACTTTGAATCAGGCCCTGCACTGGCAGTAGGGACTGTGCAGGTAGTGACTGTGAAGGTGCCTCTTCAGCCTCTTTCTAAGGAAGGGTTGTATTTTTCTTTTTATTTGGATGGCTACAAATAAAAGCAGCCAGGGAGTGAACATATTTCATATGCCTTTGTATGAACTAATATCTTCCTTTTTTTTTTTTTTTTTTTTGCTAATCCAACTTGTGTGGTTTTGTTAATCATTTCACCCAAATGCCTGCTTTCAGACAATTTGCAGATCTTCAACCTTGAACATTTAGCTTTGGGGCTTGTGGTCAGACCCATGGCTCTGTATCGATTGAAGTTTGCCTGTGCAAATTGCTTCTGCCACAAAATGCAAGAGTAAATCTCTCTTCAGCAATAGCAAATTTCATCTCTGTCGAAGGAGACTAGGTTGCAGTTACTGCTTTGTTTACAGAATCACAAATCCTGCTAGTGTCTGTTAAAACACCTTTGCCTTTATCCCGATGTGACTGTATGACTGGCTGTAAGCATAGGTGTTGGAATGCCTTTCTGAGCCTGCAGAGCAACAGTGGTAAGTAGAGGCTCCTATTGCTGCCTTTTCATGTAATCTAATCCTTTTCCAAACCTTTTTCAGTTGCTTCTATCTGCCAATCTTTACTGACTCAGGCTGAATTTAGAAGTAGCAAGTGTCTTCTCCAGGTTTCTTTTTTCTTTTGTTGGGAAATTTCAGTTAAAACAGTCCTGACATTTCTGAGAATAGAGGCAGAGACTAAGTTTTAGCACTGGGGGGGGGAGAAAGTGTTTGACTGAAAAACTCTTGTGCTTCCTTGACCCCAAGGCCACATTCTTGTGCCTTTTGTTGTCCCTGTGATAATCTGTTTGTGCTTGGCCATGCTGTAGCCCTTGAAATACTCAAAACCTTGCTGGAGCCCTCAGAACTGAAGCAAGGAGGAGACGGTGAGCCTCCCTGGTCTTCCAGGATCTGAGTACCTTGGCTCTAGACTGTGACAGTGCAGGAACACTCACTGCTGCAACAGGGATGCTTAAACTAATGCGGGTGCAATCCTAGATCTACTGGAAGAGAGGGTTTTCAGGGCCTTGTATAAGATCATACTTTTGGCCTTCATCTCACTCTATCTCTCACCATTTTAGAAATAACAGAAAAAAAAAGGTGAGAAAGGAGATAGAGTATTTGCTTTCAGATCAGCATTTGAACAGGGTGCAGCAGTTGATGAGAATTCAGGCATGCATGGCAGGGAAAAGTCCTGAGTAGCCCCTTTCTGAGTGCTGTCTAATTAGAGCACTCTCACCTGGGATCACGTCATTAAAGGTGATGTCTCAGTGCACGCGTGATGCAGCCTTTACGGTTCCATCAGCAACCTCAGTTCTAGCTTTTCTTGACTTTGCAACTTTGCAAATGTTCTTTTGATGTAGCTGCTCATGTGTCTTCTGCTCTCTAGATGTGTGGGGAAACTCGTGGAAGATTCACTGTGAACTCAGGTCTAGCGAAGGCATAAGCCAGGGCCTGGAGCATAGGTGGGTTTTAATGGCTGCGATACAGGTTTAAACTTTTTATAGAAAGTGATTCTGAGCACTAAGCAGCTGAGTTGAAGTGTTTAGTCCTGCAGCCCTTACATGGATATTCATGTGAAATGAATTATTACATTTATGAATTGTAGAATTTATTGCCCTCACCAGGAAAACTTCAAAGAGTGTAGGTTGTAGCTTAATCTTTTTACTTCATTGTAGCTGTTATGGCAGTTACAATCTCTTTCTCTCCTCTGCTAGTCAGTGCTGCTCTCTTTAGTGGTGCTTTCTGTGCCCACCACATTCAGCTCGGTGTGGATGGCAGCATCTCCTGAGGTCTCCGAGTCAGCTGTGCAATGTTGCAAAGAGGATTTGTTTCTTTTCCATTTACAGATTCCCTTGCAGACTGTGCAGAGTTTCCCTGCTATGCCAGTATCACTTGGTTTATTTTTAGTCTAACATTTTCCATCTTTCTTTTTTCCTCCCCTTTGCTCTCTGCTGTCCTGATTGCATTGTTCATGATGACATTGCCAGATGCTTTTTTTTTTTTTAATGTAGTTGTTGCTGAGGATTATTGCCTAGGCTCAACCATGTTGAACGCCTCCCTTCTAAGAAGTCATGGCAGCTCATGACCTGATTTACTTTTCATCCAGGCAACTGCAGTGACTGAAAGGCCTTGGCAGGGCAGGAGAGCACCAAAGTCCCAGGCATCCCTGCAGGGAGCCGAACTCTTCCGTTCACTTGTCCGGAGTGCACAAGTGCCCAGTCTTGGCCAGGAAACTGTGGGGAGAGAGTGGTCTGCCTGGAGCTGCCAGCTGGGTGGAGAGAAGCGGGCTGTGAGTTGAGTCAGGGATCTGGTTGCCCCTCTGGGTTCTGCGTGGAGCTGCTTGAGCTCCCCCAGGCTTCTCCTGCCCTGCTCCACTTGTCTGCTGCCCTTCAGCTGGCGTGAGTCTGACCAGCAAATGAGATAAATGCTCTGTTGCAAAACATGCATGACAAAGACCATGGTGGGATGCAGCACAGGCAACTTTTAGTGCCCTGCATATTTTAAGCTTCTCTGGTTTTATGATCTTGTTTTCTTTCTGTGACTAAGTGCTAGATTTTTCTGTCCATCTAATTCCTTTGCCATTTCCTTAACGAGTTCTGTACATTCGAACATGTACGTCCTGGAGCAAATTCAACACAAAGTTCCAGAAGAAGCATTAAAGGTAAGGGTTTCTGGGTGCAGGTGGGTTTGGTTTTTTTTTTTTTTTTTGTTGTTGTTGTTATTGTTGGTCTTTTCTTTTTTTTGTTAAGTGTTCTAGTAATGGTCAAGCTGCCTGAAATAAGAAGATACCTTGATGGCAGTGAAATGTTCCACAGTGTGATGCTCTCCTTGGATTGGGACTTAAAACTTTCTTTTGAGGAGAGATACATTTCCCAGTTATCTCAGCTCTGATCTTTCTAATCCCTGTGCCAACATGTAGATGAAGTTATTTATGATTTAAAAGAATGGTGATATATGCATGAAAAATAGAGTGGCCAGGAGGTCAAGGGAGGTGATTCTCCCCCTCTACTCCGCTCTGGTGAGACCCCACCTCCAGTACTGCAGCCAGCTCTGGAGCCCCCAACATAAGAAGGAGGTGGGCCTGTTGGAGAGGGTCCAGAGGAGGCCATGAAGATGATTAGAGGGCTGGAGCTCCTCTCCTATGAGGACAGGCTGAGAGAGTTGAGACTGTTAAGAGAAGGCTCCCGGGAGACCTTATAGCAGCATTCCAGTACCTGAAGGGGGCCTGCAGGAAAGATGGGGAGAAACTCTTTAGCAGGGCCCGACGGGTAATGGTTTTAAAATAGAAGGAGGTAGGTTCAGACTTGATATAAGGAAGAAATTTTTTACACTGAGGGTGGTGGAACACTGGCACAGGTTGCCCAGAGAGGTGGTGGATGCCCCATCCCTGGAAACATTCAAGGCCAGGTTGGATGAGGCTCTGAGCAACCTGGTCTGGTTGGAGATGTCCCTGCTCCTTCCAGGGGGGTGGGACTGGATGGCCTTTAAAGGTCCCTTCCAACCCAAACCATTCCATGATTTCATGATTGCCAACAAAAAAAGGTTACTAAAGCTGTAACATATTAAAGAATAGTCAGCACATCAGCTTGTGGGTGAAGCACAGCAGAACTTTTTCCCTCCCAGAACTGGAGCACAGATGCTTTTTTTTCTGAGCATGATGACTTAGGCCAGCTCCATCATGCTTCCTCCAGCAGACTAAAGTTTGCTTAATTTATTCTGTATATCTTCTCATTTTTGCCTTCAAGCTCTCAATTTTTAGTTACTGAGCAATGAGAGAATGAGAGAGATTTTTTTTTTAACAAATAGTTCAGCAGCAGGTACGAAATATTCAAGCATCCTCTTATCTAAGGCAGAAAAGCAACCACCTCTAGGCAAGAAAGCTGTCATGTTCAGCTGAGGGACTGGAATATCAGTGCCAAACATCACCTCTTGGCTAGCACATACTATCTTCTTAGCCCTGGTTCCATGTTTAGGACTTGGAGAGCATTGAAAATGTAACAGCTAGAACTAGGCAAATGATTCACTGAACTTACTCAGGGGTAATCTGAATTGCTACACCCTTTTATTAATTTACTTGTAATAAACCCACTTTTAAATAGCTCACTTACTATGTTAACGTGGAGACTGTTTTAAGGCAGAATCAGTTTCCTAACTGGAGAGAGGGTTTAGAGAGAGAAATAATTAAAACATATTTTAATTACCTTTGCTGAAAAGCTGAGATAATGCAGATGAGTGCCCTGAAAGAATTTATAATACTGCTTTAAGAACAAAGGGAATTCCAGGTTTTGAATCCTGAATGGAAAATGGCCTAAGTTCTGATTCTTCTCAGTTTGTTCTTTAAAGGATTTCCTAATTAGCTGTTTTGCAGAGCGAAGTCACAGTGACCTTCTCATGGACTAGAATTATCTAGTCATAATAATGTATACTAAATGGAGTATTTGAAAGCCTCTCAGCTGCCATTTCTGCTGTTCTGTAGCCTCTGCTAAGGTGTGCTTTCTTTTTGTTGCAGAACATAGCTGCAGTATTTGCCTTTGTGTGATCTGTTTGCGGGAAGGGTGGTTTATCTTTTCTGTGGGCTGGCACACAGATCGCTGGGGCACCCTGCAACTGTTGCTTGTGTCTCTGCAGCATGAGAAGTACACCAGCCAACTTCAGATGAATTACAAAGGCACGTCAATGAAGAGGGTGGAGCAGCCCGTGGAGCACGGTGTCTACACCGAGTCCCCACAAGCAAAGCTGGAGAAAGGAGAGAGGAAAGCAATTACAGGTACTTGCTTGGAAACCAGTTTATCAAGATTCAGAACAAAGTGCAGCTTGAGCCCTGCGCTGGGTCATGATTCTGACAGTCCAGTGCTGTGGGTTGGGTTTAGGAGGAGTTCCAGAAGGATCATCTTTTTAAATCTCTGAGTATTCCAGACTCTCAGTTTTTGGAGATTCAACCTCTGGAGGGAAAAAAAAAAAAAAAATCAGCTGGTGTGATGGCTCACACATGCCTTGTTGCTGTGTATGTGCTGGAGAACCTGTAGGCTGAGCAGGTTTGGTAAGTTCTTTGGCATCTGGCTGGTCTATTTTTAATTTCTTAATAGTGAGCTGCTGTTTGAACAGAGATGGGTGACTCAGAGTAGAAAATGTATGGCTGCTGTGGTGTGTTGCAGGGAGACAGGCAAAGAAGCAACAAGTCATTTCTTTCAAAAAGCCCTGTATGGTCTTAAAGGGCTGTATTTTTATTGTATTGGAGAAGGTCCAGAGGAGGCCACGAAGATGATCAGAGGGCTGGAGCACCTTTCCTATGAGGACAGGCTGAGAGAGTTGGGGCTGTTCTGCCTGGAGAAGAGGAGGCTCCGGGGAGACCTTATAGTGGCCTTCCAGTACCTCAAGGGGGTCTACAAGAAAGATGGGGAGAGGCTGTTCAGTAGGGCCTGTTGTGATAGGACAAGGGTAATGGTTTTAAAATAGAGGGAGGTAGATTTAGATTGGATATTAGCAAAAAATTTTTTTACACTGAAGGTGGTGGAACCACTTGCACAGGTTGCCCAGAGAGGTGGTGGATGCCCCATCCCTGGAAACATTCAAGGCCAGGCTGGATGAGGCTCTGAGCAACCTGGTCTGGTTGGAGATGTCCCTGCTCCTTGCAGGGGGGTTGGACTAGATGGCCTTTAAAGGTCCCTTCCAACCCAAACCATTCCATGATTTCCTAACATGCCAATACGTGGGGTTGAAACTGACTGCCAAACTGGGAGACATTTGCTTCAGGTTCACCGTTCCCAGCTGCAATCCTTTTCCAGAAAAATTCCTTTTGTTCTCTATTTCTGTGCCCACTATTGCCCTCCTTTGAAGATGTATTGTCAAACTTGCTCCCTCCCTGATCCTCATCATGGTGGGCCAAGGCCTCATCAGCAATCTTGCCTCATACATTTTCCTACCTCCTGTATATACTGCCCAGGCAGGTCTCTCCCCAGTTCTGCTCAGGTATCAGTTGGTGGCCTTCTAGAGCTTGATGATGCATGGAAGGAACAAATATGGTTATAAAGCATGCCAGTGATGGATGGCTGCAGTTGTCTTGTTGCACCAGGATGGCAGAGCGATTGGAAAGCTTTAGGGTTAGCAGAGAGACTGCCCACTGTTGGAGGAAGGAGCAGGCGGGTGAATGGACGGAAGAGTATGGGCAAGTAAAAGAGTGAGACAGCACCTTGGGCAAGATACCTAGAGATAGATGCAGCTTTCTAGAAATGTGTACTACTTTGGGTAAATCCTTTAAGATTTCCTGATAACTAATTGGAGTGGGATAGCTGACCTTAATCTCCTATGTATTGTCTTTATGAAAATCCCTCTAAGCTGACACAGTGTACTGAAACAGCATAATTTCTCTCCCTGGTCTCATTGCTTCCTCCAGCTGTGCGTGGAAGCACATGCACTTGCATGCCCAACTCTGATTTTCTGCACTGCAAAACCTTTCTTTTTGTTACTTTAGCTGTGTCTGTGCATTGCCCTTCCCCGCGGATGTGGCGTTGGTGACTTTGCCTCACAAGCGTGCAGTTAAAGGGATGAAGTTGGTGATGATTAACTGTGACACCACAGAGGGTGAGAAGAGGTGAACCTCACTGGGGGGAGAGCTCTCCAGCTGCCTTGCAAGGGGCATGGGGCTCTTGAAAGCATTGCCAGTAGCTGGACTAATTTACTGGTAACCAGTTTGCACTTGCTGCCTGATTGCATGAACATTCTCATTTTTATTTTTGCCACCTTCCAAAATACACACTGGTTGGTTTTAACCTACATAGCGTAAGCGGTTGATATTTGGAACATCTTCAAAGTCAGAACGTTCAGTGACTCTTCAGCAAGGTGACCCATTTCTCTAGCGTGAGGTTCACAGACCTGCACTACATTTCTGTCCGTGTTGGTGGGCGCAGTCTGTAGGTCTGAGGCAAGAAGGGCTGTGAGTACTTACTGGGGGCCGGTGCTGAAGTATGTCACGTGCGGTGGCACTGATGGACAGATCAGAAAAACAAAACAAAACAAAACTGTGAAGTGTTCCTAACCCCACTGAAAGATTGAGGAATTCAAGACTTCTTGTTGAAAGTATTGTGCTGGGTTGGACTGAAGCCTGTGGAAGCAAGAGAGGGAGTCTGAGCACTAAATCAGCACCCTGCTCTCCAAAAAGTATCTCTCATGGGCAGAATGATCGGGGGGTCCCTTTTTCATCTGTGTTGTGACTAATTCACCTTGTCTGCAGCTGCACACATGCATGGTTTCTCCTTGGTCGCTCTGAGGAGTGGCAGCAATATAAAATGATTAGTGGAAACAAGAATGTCGTATTCTTAGGGGCAGTGGGCATGCTTAGTGGCAGCAGAAAGAGGCTTTGGGGGGAGAGCTGTTTTACTAAGCCCATAGGCATTTAGGAATTTGCATTCACTAATTAAAGCGAGGTCTGGGGTGACAAAAGCCTGTAGAAAGATCGCTTCCCAGGGCCCGGGTGGAAAAGAGGCAGAGGGAATGCAAGTTTTCAGGAAAGAGGTTTAACAAAACAATGTGAACAATTAAAGCTGCTTAGAAATGGGAGGAGGTGAGGGGCTGAGGATAAAGAGATCCAGCAGTGTGAATGGGAAAGAGCTCAGCCATTTTGGTCTTTATGCTGTTAACTTGCAGCTTTTGGGCGTGTGTTGCCTGTAAGCAGAAAATCATCAGTCTCTGTGAAATGTTTGAAGCAAGGAGCTCGCTAAGCCCTGTAGGTTGGATATGGATATGAATAAGAAAAGTGCCCACAGTTCAGCTAGTTAATGCTAAAAATAGCCATCAGCTCTCGTGTTTAGAGCCTTAAGCAATCAAGAGGCCAGGTGCAGCCTTGAACTGAGCAGATTTTAAGACTGTCACAATTCCCGTCTGTTGCTACCTGAGTTGGGATACTGGATGAGTTAAGCTACTTTGTAGTCTTCTGTTCTCAACACATAGCTAATCCTCAGGCTGATCTTTATTTATATATGTATTTATTTATTTATTAAAAAAAAGCCCTCACAGGCTAATGGGACTAGATAATACAGAATCTGATGACTAGCATCTGAATAACTTCTGCAGGCCTGAGTTTCCAGGAGTGGAGACTGCCTGCAGTGTCCGGCTGAAATGGGCATCAGCAACTGCAGGAGCCAGGGCTTGAGCTTCTCCTGGCATCTGTGAATTAGGCTTGCTTGCCAGGTTAGCGTCCGTGTCATTAGGGAGTCCTCTCAAGAGAGTGGCCGACTTGAAAGTCTTGTTGGTGTCTGGGGCTGAGGTCAGCAGGCAGTGTGGACGGAGGCAATGGGAGTTGTGCCCAGTTGTGAAGTGGTTTCCATGGTCTTTGGCTACTTTCCCCGTGAGATCATGGTAATAGCTATTTAGATGCACAGCTCTACCCTAGCTTGTAATTGAGGGGAGTGGTGGTGGTGTATCTGCTTTTCGTCTGAGCTAGGATGGTGGTACCTGCAGCATGTTAAAGGTTTGACTGTGTAATGGATACAAATACATTTGTGATTGTCAGCCTGATTTGAAAACCTCTGGGATCTGTATATGTTTACCGCAGATACAAAAGATCAGGGCTTAGGTTTGCTATGCATGCATGAAATAAATACTGCAGCAAAGAGTCAGAGAATTGCTTTATGGTTATTCTTGCTAGGTCTGAATTCTTTACTTTGGAGAGGAGTTAAAAACCAGAGATGTAAGGAATTAATTTTAAAATGTTACAGCTACATCATATCCTTCCCCCTCCTCCCCCAAGGCCTCTGCTGTAAGAAGCCTACTCTGCATCTTCTGGAGATGGACATCGTTATTAATAATGAATCAAAAAGGGTTTGACTTGAAGCAAGCTGGATTTCCCATGCTTTCGTTATGACTTACTGTAGACAGCTTCAAAGCTGTGTGTGCTTCTGTCAGCAAAGAAACTTACCATTGCTGTCTGTGTCTCTGTCATGATGGTTTGAAGCTTTGCGAGTACCTGGGTGAAGCGCAGCCCTCAGTTCAGTCCCAACCACAGGGGACACCTTCAAGGGAACTCGGAGCCCTCTGCAGTGGGAGCTGCGTGCTCGTCACGATAACTCTTCTGCCCACTCATTAATAGAAAGCAGCTTTAACACAGGCTTTCTCCTTTTCCTTTCATCACCTGGGCTGTATTTTTCATCCTGCAGTTGTGTTGTTCTGTGTGATTCACTTCCCTATAAATACATCCTTTGAATTAATTAATCTCATTTTCTCTCGTTGTGGTGCCTCTCCTTCAGGTCATCAATAGTTCTGTATTAATTTAACAGACTGCATTCTTGTCAGACTTGTTAAACAAATGGACCTCCCTTGTTCTGTGCTAAAACAGCCTTCCTCTTTTTCTTTTGAGTGACTGCCCCAAAGACTGAAATCCAGGAGCAGAACATGTGCATGTCAGCGGTCTTCCCTGTATTACACCGTCACAGATAGCTCAGTATTTATCTGGCTGAATGCTTGTGCTGACCTCAATTCAGTTATCTAAAAGGATGGTTTTCAGGCTGTCTGCCTGAATTGATGAGCCAAGAAATATGTCTAAATGAATTGGCACCATCTGGGCAGCCTGGCACAGAGTGGGGAGAGGTGGTAATGAGCTGCCATCAGTTGGAGGGAATCTCATGTCATTAAAGTGACTGAGCAGTTAGTTTTCATTGGTGTTCCTCGCTTCACCGCTGACTTGGGCAAGCCCCGAATCTCTCTGCTCTTGCGAGAGCTTCCATCTTGCACTAAAATATTACAGACAAGTGGTGTCTTTGGTGTGGTATGCCTGTCTTGGAGTGCAGGCAGATGCGCTGCTCTGGATCCTGCAGGTCCAGGTTGAGGTTGCTACCCTAAATGCATCCCAGCTGGTCAAGACCAAAGCCCCCTGGCACAACTGCATGTGTAGCTGCTCCCTGACCTGCTTCTGTCACAGCCATCTGGTTTAGCTGCCTTCCTATCGCACTTTTTTTTTTTTTTTCCCCCTCTCGCCTCTTTATACGATATTGTTGTGTTAAAGCTGGAGCAGGGAGAGGTGTCAGGCTGGTTCTGCTGTCAGATTAGAAGGGACAGAAGCTTTTGACGTGAGCAGGGCACCAAATTCATGTAGCTCTTCTGAAGTCAGGAAAATTTTACTCTGGATTAGGATCTGGCCACTTTCAGCAATAGCTAGAAAATGAGGGTGTGTGTGTCACTTGATGATGTTATTCAAAATGCAAATTAATATGAAGGCTCAGTTGAAACATGAATTGCTCTTAAAATATTGAAACTGCCCCCAGATAGCAAGATACTGATTCCTCAGCTTCTCATCTGTGCTTTTTGCAGTCTTTAGAATGAAGTTCCAATTTATTGTGGAGGCTGGGAGAGGGAAGGAATGAAAAAAAACCCCACAGAGTTGAGCAGATGTGTTACATGTGCTGTAACAGAGCGTCACAGGTGGGCTCTGTGTCGGCCCAGGAGGGACCTTCTGCTGCCTTGTGAGTGCAGTGCAGCTGCTCCCACCCTGGAGGCTCCAGGTCTGTGCACTCCGGCCAACCTGATACATGCTCTGTAGATGCTCCTTGATGTGTCCTGGGGTTTTGGCTTTGTGCTAGCTTTTATCAGAGGGGGAATTTGGGGAATTTCCAAGTACCTGTTAGGGCTCTTTAGGGTAGAGGGGGAAATTTGAGAAGGCAGAGGAGCTGGCTTATTATTCTTTATAAATCTGCTTTTTCTCCTTCAGCTTTCCTTGCAATACTAAAGTTTCACATCAACAAAAAAGTCTGACCAAGGTTGAGTTGCTTCCCTAGCTGGCTTTTCCCTGTAGCAGAAAAGCTCATGGAGGATAAAGACAGTAGCTCCTGTGTCCAGTACACAGGTGGGACAGAGGTCTTGGAGCTGAAGCAGTTTCTGGGAAGAAGTCTGTCCTGCAGGATGGATGTGAGCTCTCTTAGCTCACTTCTGCCCCTTCAGAAACAAAATTTTTTTGGAACAGTTAACTAGAAGCTTCTAGACTAGGGGGCCTTTGAGATCCTCTGAGGGGCTCAGACGTGATGAATAAACAAGCTGTAAGGAGGCAACTAGGCAACTCTGCAAGGTGCAAGTGGTAACAGCACCCATGTTTGGGAAAGATGCTGCTTGTGCAAGAGTCAAGTGCGAGGTGGTCTTTGCATTTCATCTGTAGGGTAGTATGCTCAGAATTTGTTCCACCAGCAACTTAAAATAAACCACTGATGAGCTTTCAGAATTGATTATATTAATCTGAGACAAGTATCCAAAGTCTCATGTGTTACTTCAGGGTTTAGCCCTTCACTGAGCCCCATTGACCTTTAGGCATGAGTTACCTTAGACACAGCTGGCTGTTGTTAATGGATTTGTCCATCACCCTGAAGTCGTGTTCTCCTTCTCCTGACCCTGACTGCCAGTTGGCTGTTAACCTTAAGATCAATACTGCATTTCAGAGGGTGATAATCCCTTGCAGTGTATGCCCAAAAGAAGTGCCTGATGTTGGTAAAGCAGATCCTGTGTGGTTGGGGTGGTGGTCTAGTGGGCAAGTCATGGCATGAAGAGAGGGTGATAGGTTTGTGCTAGGCTATGTGACAGAAGATCTCACCCAAGCAGAGGCCAAGCCCTGCATTTGGTTGCCTCTGTTCATTGACGGGTTGTAAAGAGGTTTTTTCTTTTGTTTTTCTGTTTTTCTTTTTTTCTTCCCCTCTCCCTTGAGTGGTTTACCCATCCTCAGTTATGAAATGTATTCCTTGGCAATTCCAATTTATTCATGGTGAGAAATGCTTCCTGCTTTGAACTTTCAAAGGCCGCCTACGTAGTGGGAACACAGTTTATCTTCTACGCACTCTAGGCAGACAGGAGAGTAATACTTCTCAGCCTCTTTTGATCCTCAGCGTGAAGGGAGGCAGCGTGGTTAATTTTGAAACACGAAGAAGATCTCTTGAAAAGGGCCTGTGGGCTGCATCTGTAAAGCAAAATTTTTGCCTGTGGACTGTGAATGTATGAGCTTATGTATTTCTGGAACTATTCTAGAAGAAAAAACATCTGAAGTAGTGGTCATTGTGTCCGTGTAGCTCTAGAAACAGCAACATAAAATCAGGCTTCTTTTTTTTTCCTTTGACTTGATTCCCCTTCCTCTCCCTTTATGCTAACAAGTAGTTTCTGTCATGTCTCTGTTAAAGTAGGGAAGGCAAAATTGCAGGACTGTTTGAGGGCTGCTTTACACAGAGCAGTGTGTGGTTTTAAAACCACAAGCCGAGCAGCAGTTGGCAGTAGAAGCCTGGCTGTGTCTCTGTAGCTGGAGCCCAGGGTTTAAGACGTGCCTGGTAAAGCATGTGCTGAGAGATGTTATGGATAGAGGCCGAAGCAGCTAACAAAGGTGGAGCTTAACCTCGACCCCTGACCTATCCTTGTGTCTCTATCACCTCTAGAGGAAAGAATAAAAGCTACTTTATTTGCTTCTCTGAAACTATTATAAAAACATAATAATAATAATAGCTATACCACAGGTAAATTGAAGTCTATTCTTTTTACTTGTTGCATAAACAGCAGCAGCCCAAGGCACTGCCAAAACGCAGTCTTGTTTTGTGGGAGGCAAAACAAGAAGCAGTGGATCAGATCCTTTGGGTACCAGCTGTTGTAGCAAAGCCCTGATCTTCCAGTGAGTGCTGTTTGAGCTGGGAAATGATAGAAGCCTAGCTCTTCTAGGGTAAGCTTCTCCATGAGAAAAACCTCTGTTCTGCAGCAACTCTGGAATCCACTTGGTTTACTTTAAGCTTTAGAGAGCAAGACTTTACTTCTTTGTGTATGTCTAAAGAGATGATTTTGCCATTTTCCCTAAATTTGTAATGCTTCAAGAATTTCCTGTTGTGGGATGTGTGTCACTTTAGAGTGGGCGTGGTGAATAGTTGGAAAAAAATCCTGGCCTCACAACATCCAAGGTGGGGCAAGAAAGGGCAGAGCTAGAGTCTTCCCAGTTAAGATCAGGAAAAAAGTCTGTTTTTCACCTGACTTGCAGGTGAGTTGCAGACAATTTTGTGGTTAGCATTTTGTAGTACATCCTGCCAAAAGTCTTCCACTTCCTGTGAATAATGAGGCTAGAAAGGGAGAAAAGCCAGTATTTGGGAAACACAGCTATGAGAGACAAAGAAGGGAGGTGGAGTCAGCATCTTGCAGCAGAATGTAAAAAAGAAAATGAGGGGGGAAAAAGAAAAGCCTGAATATACTCATTATTATGCATAACTTGCTGCTGTTACAACTGCAGTGTAACAGGTACATGATCTCCTCTGACCCTGCCGTTTTTCCTTTTTGGCATGTAGTGTACTTCTGTGAATCTGGTAAATTGAGATTTTCTGTGTCAAAGTATTTGCTTATCCTCTTCCTAGAAACCAATACTTACCGCACCCCTCTTTATGGGCAGCCCTCCTGGTGGGGGGAAGATGATGCAAATAACAAGGAGGACAGAAGGCAAGAGGAACACTACTCAGGTAATGGAGGTGATTTGGGGTGGGAGAAGATGTTGGGGGAGACGACAAAATTTCTGCATGCTTTTGGTCTTTACTGTGTGAAGCCATCCTGCTTCAGGGCTTTAATTACCACTTTATTTGTGCTCATGTTTGCACATTCCTATGTGTGGATTGCTGCTGATGAAACCAGAATAAGGGAAAGTTAAAATGTTTCCCCTGAAATATTTGAACTTTAGAAACAGCAGTTGTGGAGTAGTTCAGTATGGATGAGAAAGGCTTTGCTAAGCTTTTTTGAGACCTAGTTATGCAGCAGTGCTGTATCTGTGATTGTATGCAGCCCACCTGAATAAACCATCTATGTCTCTCCCAGGAGTTTCCTACTTAAGAGACACTTTAAGAGCTGATGCGTTGACTGGATTTGATTAATGTGGAAGCAGTCTGTTTCTCACCTCATCATCCATGGAAGCCATTTATATAGTGTTACCACTGTATAAATGTTGTGAGTTTATATGTGTGAAAGTTGCATCTTTTTTTCACTTGTACAGTAAACCTAATGTTTCTATCAAGCGTATGCTTTACTGCACAAAGAAGTCTAATTTTGATGCTTGTGCAGTGTATCTGTTCTCTAGCAGAGAGGGGTTGTGATTAGCAGCCCTTTGAAAAGATTTAAATAAAGTAAGTGAGCCTCTAGCCAAGAAGTTTGGGTACTGGTGAAAAAATGTGGTTTTATCCATGGTGATCTTACAGAATTAGGTGTTGATCCAGCGAAAACATGCCTGTGACCAGCTTTACACACTCAAGCTTTCCCTTTGAACTGTAGAAAGTTGAGTAGGTGTGCACATAAGTGAATTCAGCAAAGTGAAACAGGATCTTCCTTCCACATCAGCCCAGGCATACAGAAACCTTAAAATGCCACCGACTACATAGGTTCTGTCAAAATGTAAAACTGTACATGTGTGTGTGCTCGGCTGTCTTTTTGGGAAGCAATGGAAGAAAGGACAAGGTGAGTATAAAAAGTGTTGGTCAGGCTGCAGCAGTGCATTAAGCACCGATTTTAGTGATGAAGCCAGAGTTCAAAGCTATCTAAACCAGAACTTGTATTTTTTCTTTAATCCATTTCAGCTAATGTTTGTGAATTTAAGGTTTTCTTGCCTTTTTTTTTTTCTTTTCCCTTTTATAGAAAGATCAAAAGAGATAACCCAACATGAAGAGGAACTGAATGGTAATATTTCTGCTTATAGAGACTCCCAAGAACAGTCTGTATTTGCTTTCCGGAGAGAGCCAAGTTACTTTGAGATTCCAACTAAAGAATTTCAGCAGCCATCAAAATCTCCAGAAGCACAGGTCCATGAGATTCCAACAAAGGATGTTGATGCTGTAGTAGCCCCCGTTGTACAGAGTCATGCCTCTTTCACCATTGAATTTGATGATGGTACCCCCGGTAAAATAAAGATAAAAGATCACGTAACTAAATTTTCGCTCAGACAAAGACGACCGTATAGTAAGGAACCAGCTCATACAGAAGTGATGTCAGCGGAGAGCAAAGTGGCTGATTGGCTTGTCCAGAATGACCCGAGCTTGATAAGACGGCAGTCTCCCGGAGACGATGTGTACAGTACAAAGAGTGACCTGCCGGTTCATGTGAGAACGCTTAAAGGTGAGTGAATGTCCTGTCATATGAATGTAGTTCTCTGTTGGTTGTGTGAATGCAGCATAATAAAAGGGGAAAACCCTTCTCCTGTCAAAGAAAACTGGACTTAATTATCTCTGCTCCAAATTTGCAAGATGAATAATAATTTTAATGACTGCTAATGTTTTCGAATCTGGCTAGCAGGCTCTTCTCCTGGCCCTGAAGTCCTGTGTGATGTTGGCCTGGGGACACTGTGATGTGGTTCCTCTACATCTGTACTGCCAGCTCAGCAGTAACAGTGATTGAAAAAAGGATTTTTATTTTTAAATGTCTAAAACAATTTCCATGTGGTCAGGCAGGCTGGTCAACACAGGTATTTCAGTGGATTTTCTTCTCCTGGCTTCTCCTAGCTGAAGGAATGACTTTTCTTTTTAGCTGTAGAACTGAGTGTGATCATCCTGAATGGCTGTCATGACCAGAGCCGCTTGGTCAGATGACCAGATGTCCTAACAGGGAGACTGGTGATAGAGTTGAGATATACATGATCACCGATGGAGAAAATGGTTGTGGTTGTAGAAGAAGGTTTCTTCTTTTAAACTAAAGTTTCTCTGAAGTCTTACTCTATTCAGAAACTTCAGATTTTGTGGACCTGTATCATGTTAAGTGTGTTACTGCAAGGAATTCTTTGGGAATTTTCAAAGATCTGAAGTGCAGTTTGGGGCCCAGTTCTTACTGCAGCTGGTGGAAGTCATGTCTCTCGTATATTTTGCAAGATTAGGGCTTGCTTGGATGTCTGTCTTGGGCTGTACACTGAGCAGCTAGGAGGAGACTACGGATTCCTGCATTCTCACTGCCTTGCCGGCCTCTGGAAAAGCTGTTGTTTTGAACTGCAGCTTTAACTGATGAAGTCATATTGAAGTTTACCAGACCTACTTGTGTCTGAAGTCCTTCTTAAAAGAGAGCAATACTTTATTTTACCTTAAAGGAGTATTTGCTTTGTCCTTGATGGAAAAAACATCCTCATAATATTAAGAGTTTTACCTATTACACCTCCAACTTACTCTTTCGTGTACAGTTTTTTGAGAAGCCTCGATGGTCAAAAAGGTCTCACGTATCCAGCCCTGGGGTTTGGCGTGGCATGGAAATGGAACTGCTTTGTTGTCATTATTTGTTTCTAGTTCTTCCCAATAAGGGACAGTGTTGAGGTGTCCTGCCCGATTATTTGGGGTCTTATTTTCAATCTACTGTGTGTGATAGAGGAATTTGGGGTTTGGTGGGGTTTCTAGTTTTGGTCTTTTTTTTTTTTTTTTTTTTTTTTTTTTTTTTTTTTTTCTGTTCTTATAATACTGGATTTTGTTGACTTGCTGGACAACATTGTCAGGGATACAAATGTGCTTCGGTAGTTTTGCTCTTTCCTCTTGGAGAAAAGGAGAGAGTTAGGCAGCTGTTGCTCATCTTAGGATTTTCCTGAGTCATGCACAGGAATACTAGACTGACTGCGCTTGCCTTGTTACAGTCCATAAGGCATGGAAAGAAGTTGAAGTAATATAATATATAATTTGCATATCAAGAAATCAACTCTTTGGACATTTGATTAAAACATACAGTGTTGGTGGCCTGAGGAGTTTATCCACCTCTGCTTTGGAAGAGGACAGGATGTCATTTATCTGCGATAGCTGTGTAACGTGTTCTTCTAGCAGAGCTAAATTTGAAGATGCCTTGGAGGCTACTGCTGGCTGCCTACCAGATTTGGCTCTTCAGGATCAGAGACACCCACCGTCAGGGTTCATTAGTAACGTTTGTTCACTTTCAGGAACAATGTGGTGAATGTAAAGCCTGATATCAAGACTAGAGAGTCTTAGCAGCTTGAGGGGGTGTGCATGGTGTTCTGCTGGGGCATCCATGGGCACAGCCGGTGTTTTTCCTTGTATCCTCACTGTTTTGCATTCAGCAGAGTTCTTAGCCAAGACCCTTTAATTTAAGAACTTTCCCTTCCAAGGACAAAGCTTATCAGCCTTGAGGGCACAATGCAAAGTTCACTGACTTCTTCATGAGGGTGTTAGGAAACTCTTCAGAGGACTGACTCCTGGGTTGAATGGATCTTGTATTAAATTCTAATCTTTCACGGCTAATTCGAGGTAATAAATGGTCTTCACTCATGTGTCTGGAGAACTTGCAAAGTAGGTTTGAGCAGTTCTCCTTTCAAACACGTGGTATTTTAGCCAGTATATCTTGCTGCATATTACAGTCTAGAGCGCAGAGACCTCTTTCCCCGTTCTCCCGATGACAGGTTCCTGGTCGTTGACTGAGTCGTGTTGTGTGCCTTCACACCTGTTTCCTTCTCCAAAAAAAGGTTTGTTTTTTGTTTTACTTTTAACTTACTTCCTAAGAGTCCTGAGCTAAGGTGCTGTGGGGCAGAGCATCACTGATACAAAAAGAAGGTTGTAAAGGTAGTTGTTGCTAACGTAAGTGAAAAGAATTATAACTTATTCAAGCTTACTGAACTCCTAAGTAATGATTTAACCTTTGCTTGACTGGTGATAGGATGGTGTAACTCATGGGGGTGTCATGGTGCGATTCTTAAATCTTCAGGGAAAGTAAATAATCCTGCAAATTCACTTTTCTGTTAGCCTCTGGTTTATTTCACCCATGTGCACGTGGGTGCTCAGAGGTGTATACACTCATAACGCACTGATCTGGCCTTTCATTGTGGGGGTTTCATGAAATGCCGTGTGTGGGTTATTTGTTGGTCCTGCCAAGATATTTCTGCTCTGTAACAGAGAGAACCTAATGAGGTGATCTTGAACTACAATAATTGGGCAGAACGGCAAAATAATGTCATCATTTTTATTTAAATGGAAAAAAAGAAAGAAACAAAACATTAGGTATATAAAACAATCAGTGTTACAAAATCAGAAACCCTTGGGGTTGAAATAATTTCTTGAATTGTTTTTTAATAATGTGATAGCCAACCAGTTGTGAAAAATGGGATCAGGAGACAGCTACCTTCTCTTTTATTTCCTCTGATGGGATGCAATCCCTGTACCACAACAGATGTCTTTGGAGTTGCTTAATCCTACAGGATTTTTTCTTTTAACTGAAAAGATAAATTTCAACTAGGAGGTAATGAGAGGGCCGCAGCAACTGAGAATATGAAAATCAAATCTACGTACCTTGTTTCCAGGCAATAGGCACGAGGACGGGACGCAGAGCGACTCTGAAGACCCTGTGGCACCCAAGGCAGAGAAGGAGACGACAACAGGCAGCGAACGTGCGACAGAGCAAACAAGGCTACAGCGCCAGATGAGGCGTGATCCCCACGAGATGCTGCACAACAAGCAGGCCTTCGTCATCGAGTTCTTTGAGGACACACCACGGAAGAAGCGATCACAGTCCTTCACGCACAGCGCTCAGACTGACACCGATCCGGGGCTGAAGACCAAGGTTGAAAAGCGCAAGAACGCATTGCCAACAGAGAAGCTGGGAAATGCAGTGCCGCCATCCCACCTCGGGACCCAGGCGGGCAAACCCAGTAACAGCTCCTCTGGGACCCAAAGAACTGGCTCCTTCAAGAGGGAGAAGACGGAGGATCGGATCAACTCTTCATCCTCATCTGCCTCCAGAGCATCAACCAAAAGTTATGGCAGCGTTGGGAGGAAGTCTAAAATGGCTCAGGATTTTATGGCTGAGTACTTGCGAGATACTGCTCAGTCTGGGAAGCCGAGTGCTGAGAAACCGGCACCTGTGCCCATGCCAGTAGCTCCACGTGTGGTTATATCGTCAGAACCAGAACCTGCCTCTGCTCCACCTCCGGAGGTAAAGTCGGCCCAGGGCAGGAGGAATGATGAGGAAGACAGCATAAGCGAGACAGGCACATACACCATTGAGACAGAGTCGCAGGATAAAGAGGTGGAGGAAGCACGAAAAATGATAGATCAGGTAAATGCTGCTTTTCTGTACTTGGCCAGTGAGCTAAGGACTGGAGCCTTGGGCTTCTGCACCTTGTGCTGGAGGGCCTAACTTTATTAGCTGTTGCTGTGAAAGACTGCTGCCTTTTGAATTGGGTGCAGCAGGGGTTTATGGTTAGGAGTGGGAAATCATCCTGGGTGACCTGTGTTAAGGATAGGCCTCGAAAAAACTGAGAGACTGGTCTTTAAAAAATACTCCAACGAAACAACAAAATGACAAAGAAACAAAAACCTCTCAGAGTGCAAGAAGGCAAGGTAAGCCCACAGCAAAGAGCTGCCATGCTTCCAAAATGGGATTTGGATACAAAAGTGCAAGAGTGGGCCTGCTGTCTGTTTAGAGGAAAGGCAACAGCAGAATAAAAATTGGACTGATCCTGCTGAGAGCCGGGGCTGGGAGCAGCTCTGCTCTCTAGGACTGCTCCCAAGCCTCTGCCTCCGCGTTGCATCACCTCCTGCCCACTGTTACAAAGACGGGAGCCACAGCCCATCGCTGATGCGGCATCCTGTGGTAGGCCAAAGGAAATGCAGGCCAAGCGCTGGTGCTCTTGATCCTTCACAAGCCTTCGTGGTGTGGTAGGTGGTTCTGTATTTGGCTGTGCGTGGTTGGAAAGGGAGAGCTGGCTGGCAAGGCAAGCGGTAGCTAGTTGGCAGAGCGAAGGGTGTGGTCTAGGACAGAGGCAATCCTAGATGGATCTATACTTGTTTGGATTTTGCAAAATGAGTGATAGCCTTAAAACAAAACCCCAGAGATGAGGGAGAGGCTTAAAAAAACCCCACCTAACTAAGCAACCACAGGGCAAACCAAGGTTTGGCTGATTTTTCAGGTTTAACTTTTATCTGTGGTCTATTACGAAAACAGAACTGGCAAGTTGCTGTGAAGATTTAGTGAAGTTGTAGGCAGGAGGATGGTGAGATTTAAAGGAAGCCTTAATTGAACCTGGCTTTAGAGCTTTGTTTACAGTGTTGTGGGAGCCTGGATCTAGCTTCCCTCATTTGCTTGTTTATTACACTTGTTCCTTACATCTTGTTTGAAATGTGATTGGAAGCTTTCGGGGCAGGGTGTTTAAGCCACAGAAAGGCCCTAGTCCTGACATTAGATTGTTAATTGTCCTGGTGGAGAAATATGAGGAAAAATGCCACAAAAATACAATTATTTCTGGGGAGTAGTCTTGGCAGCTTTGTTACTTGGACAGACAAGTTGGCCCAGTTCTGCTCCTGACTTGCCACAGACTTGGTGCAGCGCAGACCTGCCACTTGGGAAACCACTAATAACTGGACATCAATGTTCTCGTCTAGGAAGAAAGATGATGTGAATTCTGAACTTGCTGAGGTTTTGAGGTGACTCTGCTTTTTATTCCCCCACCATTGCACACACTTTTTTTTTTAGTAGAAGTGAGAGTGGAGAACTTAATGACTGTCTCTGCCCAGCCTAGCCACCCCCCATAGTGGCATCTTCCTCTGGACTACTTGTAGTCAGGGAAGAGAAACAAACCCTTTGAGGCATGGATCTTTATCAGTCCCCCTGGGAATGCCTGTTTATCTCCAGAAGGAATCTGGCCAACTAGCTGAAACACTAACCTGTATCAGAGGTGCATCCTTTCTCAGGTCCTTATGTGTCAGTCCGAGGCTGCTTTGCTCAGCTCACTCTCTGCTGCAGTCTGTGAAAGACCTTGAAGATGAAGCTTTCCCAGCTTTTCCTAATTCTCCTTAAATTAGCTGGTAAAGAGGTTTCCTGACGCTCATCCTAAGTTTCTCAGGACTGAAAAGGGACTCCTTTTCAGTGAAAGTTACTGTTGTTAAAGGCAACACACTGAAATAATGAGGGTGAGAGAAAAGGTGCACATGAGTATGATTCTATCAGTAAGTGTGTTTAAAGCTGCCACTGTGGAGTAGAGAAGAAAATTATTTACTTAGTTTGTATGGAAGCGTGGCAAGTGTTTCTTGCTGTTTGGAGTCATAGTTTGTGTGAGACAAATGCTCTGTAAATTTGGATTTTAACTTAATATTTTTCCTGTTTTCTTGGTTTTTAATTTTTCCCCTTTTCAGGTTTTTGGTGTTCTTGAGTCGCCTGAATTTTCCAGAATCTCTTCAGCCTTTAGACCAATAATTAAAGGTGAAAAAGACGACTCTGGTTCTCATCAGCATCTAATCAGTGAAAATGGCACTAGTCAGAAGTCACCCTTGCTCCAGGCATTTGCCTCAAAAGCTGTGAGTGGCTCTCAGGCTGATGCACAGGTATGGGCAGCCCAGGTGGATTTGCTGGGATGGTGGAGGTGTAGATGGGTTTCTGTCTGGATGAAAATGTGATGTGTAGATTGATTTCCATTTTGAACAGACTGAGTGTTGTGTGTATGAGAGGAGACGTTTTGTGGCTGGATTTCTTTCTGACATGCCTTCCCCACCTCGTTGTAGATGTCTGCAGCATCTCAAGGGAGTCAGAAGTGGGTGTCTAGGTGGGCGAGCCTTGCGGACAGTTACTCTGACTCTGGATCTGTCTCTGGGCAGGGTGATGGAGGTACAGGTAAGTCTCATCCTGACATTACTTTGGTGTCTGAATCTAAGCTGAAGTGGTATGAAAAGCAGGAATTAAGATCTTCTACGCGTGTGCCTGGCTGTGGCTTATTTTCTGTTTTAGCCAATGTATTTTGGAATGAGCAGGACAGTGAGTTGTTCCCAGTGGAATAAAGATGGAGAGAGCCTCTAGTTTGCATTTCAGAGTCATCCAAGAAGTTCTTAAATGTTACATTTAACATGACTAAAGGGCACCTGGGAAGGAGAGAGATTTTAAGGGCCTTGGGTGTTAACTAGCCCCAAGTAGTTCTGTAGATGGCCTCAGGATGCCAGATGAAAGCCCTTTGCAAGCTGTCTTGGACTTAATTGCTGACTTGTGCTTTTTTGTGTGCTTCTCCTGTGTCTGGCTGTGCTGAGAATTTTAGGGTATTTTGGGGTTTCCTGTTGGGTGTCAAGTTTGAAGTGTGGAGATTAGCGTAGAAAACTAGGTATGGAAGGGAGAAAGGGAGCAGGAGGAAATCAGGCTCCCATCACAGCTGGCAAGACAGCTTACAAACCCCCTGGTCCTGTTGGTATGTAAAAAAGGGAGAACAGTACTTTGTTGGCTTTTGTAAATATTTTCACCCTTTTTGGGTTGGAAATATTTGTTGTTACCTTCATGCCATCAACAGCAACAGATAGACTCAGTAAAGATGAGAAGAAACCTTTGTTTCAGAGGTCACTGCCACTGTTTTCACACTGTGCGAGTACCTGACTCCCAAAGCCTTTGAAATATTACCGTAGTCAAATAACCAGTTATCCTGGTTTTTAAAGGCAGTATCAGATATGAAGTCCTGGCCAGTGGCATGGGAGAAATGAGAGCTCTTTTTGTGAAGTGTGTCCCTACTGATAAGCCCACTCACGCTGGGATGGTGAGCTCTAATTCTGAGCCTCTTCATTGTTACAGGGTCTTTCTTCTGAGACTTTGCTGTGGGATATGATCATATGAGAACTTGTACTGTGAAAAATGCCATCTATTCAGTCAAATGGGCTATGTCGTGTAGAATGGCACTTAAAACACTGCATCACTGCAGTGGTTTGTCTGATGGCTTTTCACCTCCTTCCCATGGCCTGATTTATGGTGACGACAGCAACACCGTTAGCCTCTAAATGTATGTGGTTGTACTGAGAGGTAGATCATGGGAGAATGAATATGAAATCCTACCTTGAGAGAGGGAAGGTGTTGAGCACTCTAATCCAGCAAAGGAATTAAGTACAATTTTACCTTAATTGTCTGTATGGATAAACCTGAGGGACCAAGCAGGAGCCAGGCCCTATTGGTGTTCATATTACATAAAAGCCTAGTTCTAAGCATGTCTCGTGCATGCCGTTGTGGATTTGCATTTTGCAGGATCAAGGTTGTCCTAAATTAAAAAAAAAAAAGTGGTATAGTTGTACAACAGTTGATTCTTGTCTACTTAAATCTTCAGAAAGCAGTGTAGCGCCAAAACCTGGGGAACCAGAAAATGCTGTGCCCTTGAGAACAAGACGTCTTCTTCCCCAGCTCCCACCAAGTGATAAATCAGACAGTCCCACGACCACGGTCCTGGTCTGCCAGGAGTCCTACTCCGAAGTTACCAAGAGAACCATCGTGAAGGACCACTGCGTGGAAGCCTACGGTGATTCCAACAGCCGCCTCCTCATCCAAGAGGACTTGGATCCAGATAGCCTCAGCGATGCCAGCAGATCTGATGATGGCTTTAGCTTGGAAAAAGGCAAGAAATATAAAGAGAACAATAAAATGCTAGAGCAGATGCGGGAAGACACAAAATCGGAGAGCCAGCAGCCAGGAGCCTCCCGGGTCTCAAACATGAGAGCTGTAAGTGAGCCAGTTTCTACTTCATTCTACATTGGTGATGACAGCAGTGGTGTGGGGATTCCCTCCAAGTTCTCTTTAAGTGTGTCCCATGCTCGAGCAGACAAAGACAGCAAGGATCAGGAGTTTTCCTTCAAGTCTGCTGGCACACCAGTTCCTGGAAAGCCACCAGTCAAAGATGTTAGCGCTTACATTAATGCAGCAGGAAAAGTGGTTATTTCCCTTCATCAGAGTCTTCCTCAAGATAAAGAAAATGTGGCAGGAAAGGAAACATCATCTTTTGTTAGACAGGAAAGCTTTACCAAAGATAAATCAAGCAGTGGTGTTCCTCAAAATAAACTTCCGCATATTTCAAGTCACCCTCTGCTTAAAGATTTAGAGGCTGTTCGTTCAACGCGCATGGACTTTGGTCAGGAGACTCATCTTCTGCTTAAGGACACTGAAACTGCCTTGGCAGCTCTGGAAGCCAAATTACTTGGTCAAAGCCAACAGCTGGAGCCCTCGGAAACTGCTGGTCAGCTGGAGGACTCCTTGTCAGGGGACTCGGACGTGGACACTGCAAGCACGGTCAGCTTGGTGAGCGGCAAAAATGTCCCAACGAGTGCCCCAAAACGCAAAGCAGTCGTGAGCTTGCAGAAGGAGAAATCTTCCTCCACACCATCCATCCAGGACCAGTGCGGGCAGTCGAGCGCTCGGGACAGGCTGACGGAGAAGCGGAAAACGCAAGCACCAGAGGTATCAAACCGTGCCGAGGCTGCCAAACGCTTCCAGATGAAGCGGAGTACTGGGACTCGAGGGTCGCTCGACTTCACGGATGATGAGAGAAGCTCAAGCTTGCCCTACTTGCCAGTCCCTGACGCAGTCGTGTCTGACCATGAGCACTCGGTAACCCGGCCTGTTCCCAGAAGGAAACCTTCTACTCAGGCTGCCAAGGAGGACCACAGCAAAACAACATCGAATGTGCAGAAGATTCAGCAAGTTCTCACTCGCTCCAACAGTTTATCGACCCCGCGGCCCACAAGGGCCTCGAAGCTACGTCGTGCCCGGCTTGGAGATGCTTCCGACAACGAGTGTGTCGATGCTGAGAAAACAGCCCCCAACGCTGAAGCCACCACTCCGGGCCCCAAGCAGTCCACAGAGACAAAGAAGCTCTCCCGACTGGACATCCTCGCCATGCCGAGGAAACGGGCAGGTTCATTTACGGTGCCCAGCGACTCTGAGACGGCACAGTCGCGGTCAGGGTTTTCGGGACGGAGTGTGGAGTCCTACCGTAAGACAGGTGTTTCGGAGGTTAGAGCTGCGGCAAGGAAAACGGCGGCCGCTGCCTCCGCGAAGCAGCCTTTCAGCAGGACACGTTCAAGCAGTGTCAAGTATTCCTCCACATCCAGTAAGTGCTCGTGCTTTGTGTTTCTCCTCCATTACCCTCTTTCAGATTTATAGGCTGCACATGGTTGCCAAGGATTGGTATCTCAGTAATACGAGTGCTGCATCGGTGAGTACAAAACTCTGCATTAATGAGCGGTATGGAGGTTGAGGTTTCCTCTGGAGTTGGAGATGGCAGAACATTTCTCATACCTGGTGAGACGTTACTGTGATGTTTTTTGTGAGGATATTGCAAATAGCTATTTTTCTTTTTCCCTCTCAATGACTTTGCTTTTTGAGCAACTATTTGCCATTTGCCAACAGCACGTTAGCCACTTTTCTGTTTTAAAAAGTAGAATTTATTGTCTTTCCAGTGCTACAAGGAGTTCCGTTCTCTTTTTCTTTGACTTCTGAGAGTCAAAGTTTGCTTCAAGAAAGCTTATCATGGTGTTCATGACAGCTGATGTCCAAGGTGGCAGTTTCTGAAGGCTGTTCCCTTGTTCTTTCTGTAAATGCAAACGTGGGGCTGAACACTACACATTGATTACCCCAGGAGATTCCCTCTACTGTGTGTTTTCATTCACCTTTGCCATAGGTAAGGCAGGTGCACAGTCGTGTTTCGCATGCAACGGAGATTTGGGGGCTGCCTTGCCCCTTAGCTGTGCACTCAACAGGCCCTTGCAATATCAACATTTGTCAGATTGAAATCAGCCTTTAATTAAATGGTGTGGACAATGCAGATGACCTCTCTGAGATGGTAATTGGTAATTATAGATTGTCCCCGACACCTTTGGTCTGAGTCCTGGTCTATGCCTGTCCTCTTTGACTTACCATGGATGTGGCAAAGCAGATCTGTTTGCTTGGGTTTTTAGGAAGATGGGGGTAGGAAAGGGAAGAACCCCTTTGGCTGACTTTCTCAGGATTGTGGAGAGGAATGCTATTTTCACTACATCTGTTTTTGTGAGGAGTCTTAAGAGTTCTGGGTGTATAATTTTTGTATACTTTCGTACAGTTGAAATAATTATCCTTCTTGCACTATTCATTTTTATTGCATGCTAAAAATGTTATTTGCTGCCTGTTTTGATTTGGGTTGGTTTAGTGCATCCAGCTTCCCTTTGATTTTATTTTATTTTTTCTTGCACATTTGTGTATGCATGTAAATCAGAATGGGAATAAGCTAAGCTTCTCCTGCCTTTTTTGAGATGATACCATTATTGATGACTTGTGAAACAATAGCAAATTTAAAACAAAATAACATGGTCAGAGTTCTCTGAACAGGAGGCACTCTTTGCACTCCTCTTGCCTTTGGACTGCAGACTTCGAATCATTTGGAGAAAAATGATAAGTGTTGGCCAGTTCTTGGTTTAAATGAATTGGTTTTTGATTTCCAGAGCTTTGTAGCAGCATGCTAACACCTTTCCTCATGCATAGTTGCAGCAAATGATGCTAATCCTTTCTTTGAATTAGTTGCTCTTAAAATACTAACCTCCTAATTCCTTGATAGGATTGTGGACCTTGCATAAGCTCTGAGTATACTCGTGTACTTCATGCTTCGCTGTGCTGTACCAAGTGTGTGATGCATGTTCCTATACTAATGCTGTTACAGTGAATCAACACCTAGCACACCATTCTTTAACAAAAGCGAAACATTGATAAACTGAACTATTGCGCTGTGCCATCAAGACATTTTTGAGCATGATACGATAACCCTTGAAAACATTGAGTGTCAAGCCTTGGGAGTAAGGCAAATGTGGCTGATTTATTCAAGGATTTCTTAAAGCGTTTAGCTAACCCAAGAGTTTCTAACTCTCCCAGGGGGAGAAAGTTACTCTCACTAACAGAGGAACAGAATGAACTATCTGGCCATGAGACAGGAAATACCAGTGGATTGTCAGGCCATCTGAAGTAACTTTATGTGAAACACACAGATAACATCAGAATAATCCAAGATACCAGTTCCGAAAGCTAAGGGCCTGCCTCTCCTGCTCCTCTGTGTACATGGTTTGTTTACTCAGTATAATTTGAATGGCACCAAGGCAGTTTATACTGATTTCCCTTGGCGTACAGGGATGGAAAATCAGGTTCTTAATTTTAAAATTGCTGTTCAGTGACAGGGTGACCTCTTGATTCTAAACTTGTGTTTAAAAAAAAAGGCCAAACCTCTACTGCTGGAATATGAGCAATTTTTTTTTTCTGCATGTATTTTTTTAATCCTAAACCAAGACATTTATATAGCTATAGTTGAGATAGCAATGTCTAGCAATGTTTTTTTTTTTTCACTATACAGTAACTATCTATAGTTTCTACCTGCGTCTTATATGCCAAATTATTATTTTTTTTTTTTATGATCTGTGATGCCAGCTTAATTCACTTGCAGTAGTTCAGTGTTACAATAATCTTGGTAACACAGTGAAGCTTTTAGGTGTTGTAATTTTAAAAAAACTGCTGGTTCTTTGTTTGGTGGGTCTTCATTCTGCGGTGAAGGGTGGAAGGGAATGAAGCGGTTTCTGTAGAGAATGTGGTGAGGCAGCAAACACTGGGAGCCCAGTTTTCAAATAAGGACATCTCGCTGCTTCTCATGCAAGAAGGACCTGGGTGTCTACAGATCTGCAGAGCCAGTTGGGATAAGTGTTCAGCTTCCACTTGGTTCCAGGTGTTGGACCTGGTCCTGACTGTGTGAACACTTTCTTGTGGACTCTTGCGAATAACTCATGCTAAGCACCATGATCTGTTGTTCTTCACTCAAAAACCCCTCCTTTTGCTTGTACTCGCAGCTAATTGGTAAGATGTCTGTGGGCTTGCAAATTGGGCTCTTATTAGAAAAGGACTTCTGTGGGCTTACGAGGAGTCTGAAATGTGTGCTACTTATACACAGAGCTTCTGTGCATGGAAAGCCAAGTCTGTGGTAAGAATTTACTACATTGGAGTTGTTAATACAGTCATTTTGCTTTTCCATTGGAATTTCCCACTCTGAATTTGTATAGTGAATGGGAGCCATAGAAATGCTCAATTTGAAAAAAGCTCTGAAAATGTACTGTTTAACTTAAAATCTGCACAGAAACTCTCCTTTCTTTGTGTTCTTGGGCTAGTTTTGTGTTACCTTTTGCCCTTTTGTAGTTATTCTTTACTACTTTCCTCGGTCTGAAACCAATTCATTTTTTATAAGCATCAAGGCGGAGACCACAGGGTTCAGATTACACTTCTACTTCGGAGGAGGAATATGGCTCAAATCACAGCTCCCCTAAACACAAACGCTCCCATACTTCAACAGCCACACAAACACCGAGGATACGCAGCACGGGGCTGAGCAAGCAGAAGCACAATGGCAGAGAAACAGATGAGGATGAAGATTTTGATGACCACCCTGACCCCTACAACTTCATGGCGCAAACAGCAGAGATAGCAGAAATAGCCAGGTGAGGTGGGACTTTATGCATTGACCCACATGCTGAAAATGGATTGAAGTTTTTTTTTTGGTGTTCAGAACAAACCTAGGTGCGGAGGTAGGAGGAGAGGCATTCTCTCCTATTTGCATGCCCCTCATCTCCTTCATATCTGAACATCAGTGTGTTCAGACTTGAAAGGTTTTCATGAAACTTTACAGCCTGTGCTAGTCAGTGCTGGTTGTACCTTCTCTCTAGAAAATGCCAAGGCACAGGAAAGCTGGGTTGTATCTTGGTTTGTTTCTTGTTCAAGCTGTGGACGGGTATTCTCTTTTAGCTCTAAATCTATCAAAAGATTTAAATGTCTCTACCTGCTTGTCTCTGCTTTCTATAAAGTCACTGTGTGTGCATGGACATGGACTGGTTGGTGTGAACTGTCCTAATTTTCTGCAGAGGAGGTCAAATGGATTAGCAAAGACTGAGTATGTAAACCATGAAGCTACTTTGCCTGAAGCTGGTGAGGGAGCAGTAAGCAGTTGCTGAGGGGCAGAAACCTCTTTGCTTGGTCCAATTGAATCCAAACAAGAAAATCTGTCTGGGCCCTGTGTATAAACGAGTCGTTGCTTAGCTTGATGTCCCTAGATATGAGACCTATTGTATACTGGTGGTCTGGTGGTTGCCTGGAGGACTTCATCAGTAAAGCAAATAGATTCTTTTTTTAAACAGTGGCATTTGAGGTTTGACATCTCTAATATGCAACTGCATTATGCCAACTTTCCAGAAATACTCATCTTCCATTATACTGGCCATACTTGAAATTCTTTCGGCGGAGGAAGCTGTCTTCTGTCTGCTTTTGGTCAGCATTTCCACATCACTCATGTCGCTTGCTGCACTGATCCTGAAAGGGCTTTTCTTGTGTGAACGTTGCTGTCGGGCTGCTAGAAAGTGTGTCAGCCTTCAAACCAGACTGCATTACCTTCACTGCACAAAGCGGTGCGTGTGGCAGATGCTGGCTTTCCTCCTAGCAGCCTTCCTAGCTTGGGAGAGCGCTTTGGGTTGCAGCAGCTATAAATAAATGGTTGCGTCAGATCTGTCTGGCGCTGTGCGTTGCAGGGCTCAGTCAGAGACTGCTTCGTAATTGCAGTTCTGATTTCCGTTGCTGCTCCCAAATTAACTGGGAGGGGTTTAGAGGAGTTGGAGTTAAAAGGGAAAATGCCACTTGTTTACAGTAAGTGAATCACATAATGGATGCGTTTGGTGACAGCTCTATCCAAACCAGCACGGGTAGGGGGGCACCTTGGGCAGGCAGATCAGACCGCTTTTTATTAGTTCAATTATGCATTTTCTTTCTGAGGAAATGTTTTGATTAATTGACAGTTTTATTACGTTGCTTGATTTTTCAAATTAAAGAAGAAATTATCTTTCAGATAAAGCTGGCTAGCTGGAAGATATTTTTTTTTTCTTCTTAGAAGCTTTTCTTTAGTATAACCACAACAGCTACTTTTGGTCTGAAGGGGTTTTATTTAAGCTCTGCTAGCAATAATCCAGACACTTAAAAACTGGTTTTGAGATCTAGAGCAAGTAGAGCAGAGTGCTGCAATTGGTGAGTGTTAACTGGACACCTGTCAAGGGGCTTGAAGTTTGAAGACTCGGTTTCTGAAAACCAGATCCCTCTGAGGTATGCTGTGCTTACCCTGGTAATCCCTCAGCCCTTCTGGAGAATGTGGAGGCATATTTTGATTTACAGTCTGTAAAGCACAAGTAAGAAGGAAAGAGAATTTGAATTTTTATTATTTAAGTAACCAAAAAAAACCTTTTTTCCTTGTATGGACGTTTTAAGGGAAAACAAAGAGGTCCCAAGAAGAAAAAATGACTGTCTTCTATTAAAAAAAAAAAAAAAGTAGAGTGGATGCGTGGGGGAGCAATAACATAAAGTTTCTTTGTGGATTGTCTCCGATACTTTCTGGTAGTGTGTAGTCACTAGAATTTGTTTTTTATCAAATCTCTACTTTGAAGATAGGTTCAGGAGGGGAGTGGATTTATTTTGTGTGCAGCTAGAGTGTTCCTAGGCACCCTCAAAAAACTTGCTTTCCCTAGCCTCTGCAGAGGTTATAGTTCCCACAAACTTTCTGTGGCTGGTCTTTTTAAGTTTTATTAATGTGAGGCTTGTTTTATCATGTGTCCTAATGGCTCTGGTGCATGCCCTGTGCTTTAGGCTCAGCCAAACCTTGGTGAAGGATGTCGCCATCCTTGCTCGAGAGATTCATGATGTTGCTGGAGATGGGGACTCTCAGAGTTCATCGGGGACGGGGCCAACCACCTCCCTCAGCTCTGTGCCCAACACTCCTGCTTCCACCATATCAGCGAGAGAAGAGGTAAGATCCCGAACAACAGAAATCTCTGCCTCTGAGTGCTTGGAGGTACGCGGGGCACAGTTGTGGTGGGAGACCAGGGCAGCATCCCCAGTTGCTGTAGCATTGAAAAACCGTCATCCCCTGTCCCCCTAAAAAAGACCACCAGAAAGACTGACTGCAGTCCACGCAGGGTGCTCTTTATTTTGCCCTCCTCCGTGCCACTGCCAGCCTTGCAAGAAGTGGGAGTCGTATTATTTGCTAAGGATCTCATGGCCTCTAGTTGGACTTTGGCCCCTGAAATTTGCATCTGAGGAACAGAGTGGTTGTGCTGCACTGCTGTGCTGGGGAGCCAGAGCCTCCCTCCTTGTCTCAGACAAGGGACTAACTGTGGGCTCTGGCTGCGCGCTCTGTATCAGCTGTGTGTTTTGTACCTCTGCTGTGTCCTTTCTGCAAGGGCTGTTGAAACACTGTGCAGGTGTTACTTGAATCCTTTCCCTTCATCTGTGTAATGATGTTTGAGGGCAGGGACTCTGCTCTCCAGGCAGCAAGGGGGACAAGGAGGAAGGCAGTCAGTTTGGGAAGTGAAGCTGTGGTTTTTTTTCCCAAGCTGTGTAACACAGTTTGTCTGGTCTACTCTGGAGTGGGGAGGAGAGAGGTGGTTTCTTAATTTGGCTCACCAGTGCCACAGTGCAGGGACTCAGCTCGGCTCAAACTTGGCTCTGAGTTCACCAGGAGGCTCCAGCTGCCAAAGCAAAATTACCTTTGCTGCTGTTTAAATCCAAATTTCCTCCTATCTACCACCAGTGTCAACTTAAAAAAAGATACAAGTGTCAGCTTAAAAAAAATACACAGCTCTCTCTATCTGCTGTTCAGACTAGTCTGTTGGCCCTCTGTTGTCTTTGACTGTTGTGAGAATTGCAGACCTGTCCTAAGGGGGGTTCAAAACTGAGGACTAAACCTCTGTTACCCTGCTGAGAGAGTACTTGGAGGCCCTGTGACCCTGATGTGATCATCACTGAAGGTGCAAAGCAGAAGTTTAGGGAGATACCCAGAAGATCAAGCGAGGGTGGCTGTGCTTGTGTTAAGCTGAGATCAGCTGCAGCCTGCTCAGGGAGGGTTTTTTTTCCCCGCAGACCATTTGGAGCCACAGTGCACAACTATTTCACAATGACTTCAGGCTCTGAGATAGTGTTTTATTGCTTTGTTCCTTTGCAAGTGCCATGCCTGTAAAACTGCCTTTTGTATTATTGTTTTCAGGCAGTTTTACAGGTGACAAATCTACCTTACTTCTCACTTGCAAATGAAACCTTTACTTCGGATTGGTAATGACCAGTACTCAGCACCCTCTTCCTTCCAGAAAATCAGTGTACCTACTTTTGTTGAGTGTCACTGAAGAGTACGACAGAGAGTCAGCTCATACAGAGGGATATGCCCTCTGCTGCTAGAGGAGGGACAGCTGAAAGCCGCAGTTTCTCCTCTACAAAAATGACAGGCTCCAGAGCGCATGGTTGTGATGTTGAATGGCAGGATCACAAAGTGAAGACTGCTCGGACCTAGGCGAATTGAGGGTTTCTCTGTGCCGTGGCTTTGCAGCGCTACTGTGTGGGACATGCCAGTCAGCCCCTCACAGTAGTCGGGAGAGTAAATGTAGGGCTGTGTCGCGCTGTAGGTGATGCTCCCCGCAGTACCCACTGCTTGAACAGTTTTTGAGATCTTACAGTGGTGTAAAGGAAGAAACACTGGTAGGAGCCTATGAAGACAGATCAAGAGTCATAACCTTTGGTGTGTTCAACCAGTGATGGCTGAAACCACCATAAAGGGTTTTAACTAGACTCACTGCAGGTAGGATTGGATAGCACCATGATTTCAGCAGGGCCAGCGGCTGGGAGGCCCTTTGAGTGGCACCCAAAATACCACTTACATTATCAGTAGCCAGGAACAGGTTAAATCAGCAGGACTTTCTATGGTGATTCTGAGATATAGAGCTGAATCCTGAATAGCTTGGGATCCTGAATGGTGCTTCTTGAGGGCCATGTTATGAATGGGAGCAATATAAACTGATATGGGTTTAATGAACACACATCTCATCTTTGGAACTGGACTAGAATGAGCACTAGAATGTGCTGCTGAATCTGTGCTAAAATAATTATTTTGGCTTAATGTAGGGAAGTTGCTAGGAAATCTCTGAAGATCAGTGTTTGTGATGCTAAGCACTGTGAATTTTGTGAGTGTTTATTAAACAACTTTATAATAAATATTTTAGGAAAGGACATAGTGATGAGAAATAGCTACTATAGTTGTAATAGTAATGTATTGAAATATCAGATAAAAGGAAGTATGTGAATAAGAAATGTTTGCTGTGTGTGATTGTCTCTTACACTGCTCTGGCTTTTGCAGTGTTGTATGCCATTCTGCTAACTCTTGATTTTCTACTACTAAATATTTATACCAATTCTAATAAAGTGGAGAAAAATGCAGGAAAAATAAGTACTGATGCTGGAATCAGTTTTGATCAGAAAAACTGTATCAGAAGCTTCACTTTGGACCAGTGTGTGGCACAGCATTTCTCAGCCTCAAATGATTTGCTTTTAAATTACTTTTATTACAAAGCGTGGTTAAAGATTAAAATAATGAGTGTTCTCTTAAAAGTTAAGATGGAGCCTTAGATTTAAACCTTATACTTCATTTTCTGTCCTTTCAGGTCCAGTGTTGGCTTGGAAGTTTGCCAGGGAGTTTTTTTTGTTTCCTCAGTGCATGTTTGGGGTGGTTTTGTTTGTTTTTGTAGCCTCAGCTGTTTAGTTTATGATAACTTGGATTCTTGGCATACTGAGCTGCTACAAATTAAGCAAAAAAAAACCCCAAACAAAACAAAAGAGTTCAGCAAGGGAATCACCTTCATGATGCCTGTTTACCAAAGCCACGCGTTGTTTGGGATGTCTTGGGTTGTGGGTATATAGGTTTTACAGGGCCCAGCTTTCTGCAGAGCTGAGCAGTCAAACTGAAATCTCAGCTGCTGCAAGTGTAGTCAAGTGGGTCATCCCCAGTCACTGGCCACTTCTGCAAATATTAGCCCTGTGTGACATTCTTTTGGTTGGTCTTTGTTTTAAGTTGATAATGATACAGCAAAAACCTTAGAACCCAATTACATTTTATAAGCTGTTTAACGTACTCAGTATGAGTGTCGGTATGACGAGGAAATGCTTATGGATGTGACAGAATGGAAAGCATGAGAAGAGACCAAGTCATGTATGAAAATCTGCTGTCCTTGCCGTGTTTTCTACTGGTTGTGCTGAGATCTGCTGGACTGTAGGAATATCTCCTTCCATTCTGATGCTGTTTCACTGCTGCCAGCAGCCTAACTTACTGTTTCTGCACTTCATGAAAGGTTACAAAAAGAGAAGCTTATTAGCTAAACATTCTGGCTGTTGTGCCCCTGTACCATAATATCTCGTATCTTCTGCTGTGCGTAACTCAAGTGCTGTTGCACAGAGTGTGGGGAGCCTGGACTTTGGACAGCACAATGTTTCCTTGGAAGAGCTGTGTGCTTTGCCAACCAGAGAGCCTCCTGAGCTGTATGTTTAGCCCGTTCTCTGTGCTCGGAGGGCTGCTGATTTCCCTCAGCACAGTCTGTTTTGACTTAACTGGAAAGCTGCCTGACAGTGCCTCTGCAGAGCTGGTTGGCGACGAGGACCTCCACGGGCTTCAATGCATGCGGAGGGTGGGTGTCGACTGCTGGTCCTCAGGAATGTGCTTTTGGGAATGTCAATCCAAAATAACCCCAAACCGTGTGTTCTCTTTGATACTTGCTGCCACAGTCATTCACTAGCATTGATCTCTTTGTTTCTGTTTTAACACAGATTGCTCGTAGATCTTTTCGGCTGGCATATCCATCTCAGGTGCACTTTCCATCCCATTATTTTTTGTATCTTTGTCTTGTCACTGTTGTTTTCTTCCCCTTCTTTTAGAGTTTTTATCTGTCAGTCAACCAAACAGGAGTAGCTGTCTTGTCTTTTCTGTTCTTCCTGTTAATTATTTGCATTATTAGTGGTTTTGTATTGCTTTTTCATCTCTTCCATGTGTTACTAAATGGTTTCTGATTAATTTTAGTATGGCTTTAATGTTGCATTGATATATTAAAATATAAGTTAGGGGAAAACAAGACCTTTTGAGTTTTAGCTAAATTTAAAAAAAAAAAAAGTACTTTTCAACTGTATGCTCAAGACTCAAAATTATGAAGTGTAATAGCCCCACTGATTTATTTTTTTTTTTAGGATGACTCCAGTGGGTAGATGCTTGCAGGATTGGGGTCTAGTAATTTGCTTAGGAACCCATACCTGTCTGAACAGGACTTAAATGAATCAGTGTTACCTGCAATGAGTGCCTGTGTGCCTCCTTCCCTACTAATTTTTAATGACTCATTACTCATTATTTCCAAGTTGGTGCAGCACATTCCAGAAGCAAGTCTGAACTACCAGAAAGTGCCTCCGGGATCAGTGGAACTGAAGGATTTTGACCAAAATATGAACGATAACAGAGAAGAGGATCCCTCGAGAAAAACAAGGACAAGAAACCGTGAGGAGGCAGGCCACCTTTTTCTTTACTTTGTATCTGACATTGCTTTAAGCTGCAGGATGTATACCTGCTCTTTCTAAGCTGCCAAAGGAGGCTACTCAAAAAAAAACCAAAACAACCCAACAAAACAAAGCACTTCTCAAAAGCCCTGAGTTGTAGGTATAGAAACAATGTTTAAAAAAAAAAAAAAAGGCAACAGAGTCACCCTTCTCTTCTTGCCGATACTCACTGGAAGCTTTCTCTCTTGTGTAAAACTAAAAACCTGAAGCTTGGTCACTTGTTTCGATGGAGGCATTCAGAGTTAGGGCCCAGTTAGCTATTTCATTGCTAGTTTAAATGAAACCACAAAAATCTCAACTTTGAAATCTGCAGCACTGTTTAGTGGCACCATACTTTTCTGCAACCAGCATCCTGGTTAGAGCTGCCCATGGAGCAGCAGTGGCAGAATCTGGACCTTACAAGGAGTTTCTGCAGCTGAGCTTGAGTGCTGTGGCACAGCTGGCCTGCTGTGCTGTGCTGTGCAGACAGCAAGCTACTTATTCTGCCTTGCTCCCTCCAAGATATGCAATTTGATGCAATTCTTCTGAGCTGAGAGAGCAGGGTAACCTGGAAATCACTGGGGTGATGCTAAAGGGTGAGGAAGCCTGGCCTTAAACTTGAGGCTGGGGTTGGGGTGAGGAGCATAGCAGAGTGATGGTGCCAGAGAGCAGAGGAGCAGGCTGCTGATGCAGCGCTTGCCTGTTGCTTCTGCTTGCTTCCTCACTGCTGGTTGGGGAGGAGGAGCTGGGGCAGAGGCTCCCAGGCGACAGTGCAGGCAGGAGGGGAGAGCTGAGCTGCTCTGGAGGTGGAGTGTGGCTCAGGTGGGCAGATGGAGGGGACACCTGGGCTGGGCTGCTGGTGCTGATTCTGTCCTGTGGCTGACTTGAACCAGTCCCTCACTTTCCTGCCAAGGTGGAATAAAAGGTGCAGGTTCAGAGTGTCCCCAGCTGATGTGGGCTTTTCTTGCAGAAGCCTGGGACCTCTGCTGAGCCACAGGACTTGAATATTTGGGATTTGGTGTTTTTTTTGTTGTTGTTTTTAATAAAACAGAATGTAACATGGTGGGATGCCTGGCTGTGAAGGTGGCTTGAATTCATATAAATCACACTAGATGGTTTCAGTAAGACTGCTTGTGGGACTTCTTGCATTGTGATTTGGCTTTTGGGGTTGTTTGGTTGGGTTTTGTGGTTTTTTGTTTTTTTTTTTTTTGTTTTGTTTTGTTTTTTTTTGTAAGGAGGGGGAGTGTGCCTGTGAGCCTTGGAAAGTCTTAAGCTGTTTCTTTCAGAAATGCTTAAATAATTATGTTACTGCAGACAGCTCTGTCTCTAGGAAAGGAAAAAACAAAACTGAACAAGTTAGTATTAATGTTTTTGCCAAAGTGCTACAACAAAGCTGCACATCATCTTAATCTCCCTGGAGCTTCCAGTATCATCCCCATAGATTAAGATGTTTCAGTGAGATCATTTACTGTAAAAACTTCCAGTTTTGTAATACGCCACTTTTGCTAAAAGTTCTCTGATTTGCCCTTATATTTTAGGTAATCTTTGACAATCTGATGTTGAATCCAGTGTCCCAGTTATCACATACAATCCGTGAAAATACGGAAAACCTAGCTGAAAAAATGAAGTAAGTAACTTTTTGTCCCTGGCCTGGAATGTTGGCTTGCTGCTGAGTTTGTTGAATTGCTCCTTGTGGAAGATAATGCATTGTCATCTCGGAAAGTCTTGTTATCAAGATGCAGGGAATCTAGATGTAGGAAACTATGTGTGTAGTGAGTGAGGGGTGATATTATTTACCGTCTCTTTTCCTCATATGTTTGGCCTTTGGAATTTCAGTGCTGGCTTTGTAGTGCCTGTTGATGCCTTAACTTTGAAATGTTGCCTGTGCAAAGATGGAGCAGAAAATTGGTGGATTGTTTCCTCTCTCCTTCTTTGTCCCAGGCTCCCAGAAAGCCTGCAGGTCACCAAGCTTGTGAAATCTCTTCAGAGCTTGTTGTTGCTCTAGAAGACATCAGTTAGAGAAGGACTTTGGATTGTTCCTAAATCAGCTGAAAGGCGCTTTACCCAGTCGCTAATCCACTAATCTCCTTTGTTGCCACATCTTGTGATAATTAAGTCTTTTAAACAAGTAGCTTTTGAATGGCAATTTTAAGACCTGCTCCACTTCTTGTGCTGCAGGATTCTGTTTCAAAACTCGGAAAGGACCTGGGAGGAGATGGAGGCTAAAATTAATTCCGAAAATGAAGTGCCAATTCTGAAGACATCAAACAAGGTAAGACTATGCAAATAAGTGAAATACTGAAGGCTTTTGTCCATGAAAGCTTTGTAAGAAACCAAAATAACAAGCTCTGGTCCTTCTCAAATCCATTTCTGCAATTTCTAGTCCATTTGCATGTGTTGAACTGCTGGTTGTTATTGCTGTTTGGAGTGTGACAAAGTGAATTTCTCCAGCTGTCATTTTTCACCAAACTCTTCCCCTCTCCCTTTGTGATTCATCTTCAAAGACCCAGTCCTTTAAGAGATGCTCAAGTTCAGGGTCATGAGGCCTCGTTTAAACATCTACCAAAGCATCATCTACTGTGTGGCTGCCACAGCTTCAGTTGTAGACAGATGTTTCTTGTGAATGCTTGTGTTCTTCACCTGTAACAGGTCGATAACAGGGCAATAAAAAAACCTTCTGCCCTAGAGTGGTGTTTGTGCTCTCATGACCTCTTACTATCATTTATGGGGACTGCCAGTGGGGATTTAAGTACAATAATGGACCCAGCAAATCTGATTAGTGCTAAGCATACATATAACTGTGCAGCACCTGTGTAGCTCGGTGCTACAGCAATATATATGTGGCCAATTGCTTTGTCTGTTCTAGGAATTGAGTTTGCAAATATCTTTGTGCATTTGGTATTAAGGAGAGTGTGGAGGGCGCTTTGTACAGTTAACTGGTTAGCACTTCAAGTCTAAAATCCACTGTGGCTATGAATTGGTAGGTGCTGTAGCATTTGGTGAAATGATGCAGAGCAGAGGTCGCAGTGCACTGACCAGATGTACCTAGACACAGATCACAGAATCACAGAATGGTTTGGGTTGGAAGGGACCTTTAAAGGCCATCCAGTCCAACCTCCCGGCAAGGAGCTGTCCCCATCTTTCTTGTAAGCCCTGTTTAAGTGTTGAAAGTCCGCTATAAGGTCTACCCACAGTCTTCTCCAGGCTAAACAACCCCAACTCTTTCAGCCTGTCCTCATAGGATTATCTTTGTGGATACTAGCTCTGTCTTTTCAATTAAATATGCAAAGTTGGAACTGACTTTGAATCTTCTTGATTGGATAAAGCAGAAGGAGTAGGACTAGATTCCTGTGTCAGTTGAGTACTTTGTTGCTTAATTTTCCATTCTGATGCTTTTGTTTCTAGGAAATCAGTTCTATACTGAAGGAGCTCAGGAGAGTTCAAAAACAGCTTGAAGGTTGGTCATTTAAAGTGTTCTTTTTGTCTCAAATGCCAGTAATTTGCACAAAATAAAATAATGCGACTTGATTTGCCAGTGAAAGCTGGGAAAGGATGCAGAAGTTTAGTTTGCTAGCATAGTGCTCTATGATGAGTGCATATGGAATGAACAGTAGATTTATCTTGTGCTGCCAATTTTTAAGAAAATTGTTGACTTTTGCAGTGTGGAAGCTGTTGCTGTGGAAATGCTCTGTTTGTGGTAATTAGCCTATTCCCATAAGATGGACTGGGAAAGGTCTGTTCTGCTGAAACAATACTTAGCAGCTCCTGTAGCCAATAAGCTGTGCAGTGCTTTTTGGACTTGAATTTTGCACATACAGCTCTGTGCAATAGAAGAATCAAGATAAACTCATGCATCATCTAGAAGATTAATAAAGACATATAAAAACAAACTGGCGTCATTTTGGGTTCCTGATAGAGCTTCCCATCTGACTGCTATAGTTTGACTTTTCCCATTTAACCAGAAAGTTGAATGTCCTTGTAGCTTCGATTTGGGAGAATCAAAGAGTAGTTTGGGTTGGAAGGGACCTTAAAGATCATCTAGTTCCAACCCGCCTGAGAAGTTTTGCTTGTTAAAGCTGCTTAGGGCTGAAGGTATTAACAGAGAAAATATTGTGACTAAAATGAACGCGAGTACTGCCTACACTTCTAGTACCTTCAAAATGAAGACAGCAACCTTCTGTTTAGAAACTCTGCTCAGTGCTGCTAATATGTCTCTCTCTCTTTTTAATTTTTCCTTCCTGCCCCACCACAGTCATAAACGCTATCATTGACCCTACTGGAAACTTGGATGTAGTTGCCAGTAACAAAGCATCTTCTGCTGCTAAACAATCTACAGCCACTAAAGTCAGGACTGCTAACACTTCTGGGTCCACACTGGAGACTTTGTCCCCAGCACAGATGAGGAACTACACGCAGAAATCGAACTGTGGGTCTTCTAGATTACAAGATTCGAATTTCATTCCAGATGGAGAGAAATATGTGATCTGATACAATATTTTGTATTGCTATCATATTGTAATCTACTGTCGCATTAGTATTGTGTATGAGTGGTTTGTGGACAGTTTGTGTGGAGCAGTTGTTTAGATTGCTAACACGTTGCACAAAAAAAAAACCCCAATCTATGCTGTGAGGGTGAATGGAAAGTCTGTGTATGCCCTTTAAACAGACTAGCACTGTGGAGCAGCACATACTCAGCATAGAGGCAAACGGATTTTTAGAAAGTTACTCACTTGATCTTCCAGTGTGCCATAAAAAAACAGGCTTTGCGTACACTCCATTCAATACTGCCGAAGCTGAAGTGTTCTTGCATTGGCCTCTTCGTAATTATTCAGTTGTAATGAGGCGCAATTTAAAAAACACTTTTTTGGTACTATATTTGTTTTGGTTTTGTTTGGGGTTGTTTTTTAATTGTATAAGTGAAGCATTACAACTCTGTTGGAATCAACGTGCAAATCCAACAGAATGATTGTGCAATATCGTGGGTTTCTAGGAGAAACTCTTAGTACAGTTGTGTAAGAAGTCCTTTCCAGCGGTCATAAAAAGATGACCACAATGAAGTTGTGCATCGTCTTATTTTCAGTCCAAAAACCAAAAAAAAGGCAGAATAAACCCTTTGTTTTTCTCTTGGAAAAGTGTGAAAGTTAATAATGATATGAATGTAAAGACTACTAATACAGTTAGTATTTTTGATGGGATGTTTCAGGCCCAAAGTTTGGGGTAGGTAAAAAAGGTCAGATTTTAGTTTGGCTTGCCAAATTTTCAGATTTCGATACAAATGCTGTCTTTAAGCTGCTTTTTTTTTTTTTTTCTTTTCTTTCTTTTTTTTTTTTAAATATACTTTTTTTTTTTTTTTTTTTTTTACAATGAACTACAAATGTGCTTGCCTGGGCCAAAGACTAAGATGTTTGCGATCAGCTAATTGCTAAGAAAAGCATCTGTTCCAATGGCTCGTGTAATAAACTTCATTGCACAGTTGCTGTGAACTAGGATTCACTTGACAGCACTGAAAAAATAGTGGCTGAAATGGGCTGAAATGTAGCTCCACCTTTATGGCTAGTTGTGTTATGAATTTTTTTTCAATGCAAAAGTGCTTGAAGACCGCCTTTCTGTGGTATTCTTCAGAAACTATTCAGCAGTGTCAAGCACTTGGTACCTTTGGGGTTTTTGTCTGGATTTTCTTTTTGATGTGTTATAATCCTAGAAACACTAAGGATTATGTGCAGTTACACTGAGCAATTCCTTGTTTAAAAAGATGTTTCTGTATTCTGTCCTTCAATTAAACTGCAAAACACTAAGTAATTTTTTGTTGCTTTAAGAACAAAAGTTTCGGTTTTGAGGGGATCTCTTCAGACATGTTTGCCTCCAATTTTTTCTGTCCTGTATCAATTCCTTTTTCATTCTCTCCTGGTTGATAAATACTAATCAGGCAAAGAAATTCTTTTGTAGCTGTGGAGGATGCATTTACTGGGAAAGGTGAGCAGATGAGTTCCACTTTGCCCTCATACAGTATGTAGTTTAACCAGTGAAAATGGTTTCCCAAGCTTGACTGCTTCTTGTGTGCTGACTTTATATTTTGGGGTGGGTAGTGGATTCCTTAGTTAGCTTCAGTAGTTACCTGAGCTTTTCTGCTAGAATGTTGTAAGAGTGGGAATCTGTTGAAGTAATTTAACTAAATAGAGATGCTCACAAAGTGTTTAATCTTACTAGCAAAGACCATGATTGCTTTCCTGGTGCAGCCAGTGGGAGCTTTCTATCCATTTCGGCAGAAACAGGATTGGTCCCAAAATGGGAGTATGCCAACAGGCTATTAGTTTCTTTTGAGCGTGCAAGATGCTGGCTGGTAAACAATAGGTGCAAATATCCTTCCAAGATTTCCAGTAGGTTATAAGACTCATCTGCTTGTGTGGAGATGCTCTTCCATGAAGAAATCTGCTGGATTTCACGTAGATGAATGCAGAATAAAAAAAGAATTTGCCCTTGATGTTCTTCTGCATGTAATATACGCACTGTCTGAATGTGTTCATTCTGTCATTTATTCTGAACTGTCTTTTCTTGAAATACCTGACTGTGTCCTTGATGAATATCGTAAAGTGGTGGTATCGTTCCTGACATATGAGACACAATTTTTCAAGCCCTTCTTGGTTAGGGTTTGAACTGACCAGGTGCTACCCCAACTCATTAGGAGTTGAAAGACCTTCACAGATAGGGTGTTGCTGTTAGTTTCGGTTTTGCTGTAGAGACATATGAATTACTCAGCCATCTGACTTTTATTATTATTTGTTACCCACATTTCCCCATCTTCATGGCTATGCTCTAGAGGATTTTGTTTCTCTACAATATGTCCTTGATGGGACTTCCGTTTACTTTCACTTGAAAATTGCTTGGTTCTTTCATTCATTAAACACATCAGGGATGGATTTTCTTCCTTGGTTGCCCTGTTCTGAATTTGAGAGAGAACCCACAGACACCTTACATCAATTAAATGATCCTGCAAAATATGGTACCTCATCAAGTGACTAATGAGGATGCAACAATTAGTGTCTTTGTAATTTGGAAATGTGTGTCTGAAGGAGGGGGAGGATGCACAGCTTGATTTGTTTTATTTGTGACTTAGCCAAACTAGAAAATGCTTCTGACACAACGTTCATCCTTGAATCTTTGCATTTAAAACAATTTTGCTAGTCAATGATGAAATGCTGCATTTTTTTCTTGTATTCACGGCTTCTGAAGTACATACACCCCATTTACACCTGTCTGCTCCAGATAAGCCAAAGAGCTAAGCCACCTGACTAGTACTCCTTCGTTGATTGTTCGTTCTACAAGCAGTACTGTATGCAACCATGAAAACATGCCTCTGTGACTCCAGCGTGACCATAACAGATGCGTAGTGGTGTATCTGGGTGGCCCAGGATCAGTGCGTAAGATACCTGTGGGCTCTCATGAGCTGTGGATGGGCCTTGCATTGAGTTTGACGCTGACCTGTGGGTCGCTCTCATACAGTGTTGCTTTCATGTGTTTTGTATCTGACTAAAGAAATGTAACAAAGGGTGGGATTTTCGAAGTCTTATGGAAGCAAGTGCTCAGGTTCTCTTGGGTTCCCATGTGCTTTGGGTGCCTGATGCCACGAGCACCTTTCAAAATCCCAGCCCTCAGCTCTTCCACTATACTTGAAAACCCCGTTCTCAGTTCGACATTTTCAAATGTAAAAACCCGTTACTCTGTTCTGATGGCGTGAATGTAAATTCCTGCGAGAATGTGTAGGAGCTTTGTGAACGAGGACCTAAACGTGTCTAGGGTGATGTCATGTCGTGGTCGTGCTCCAGGAGAAAAGGACGTCTGCATCATCTTTGAGTATTTTAGTAAAGGTACAACTAGTGGAATGTTTACATACAGCCTACTGAAAAAAAGAGGGGACAAAAAAGAGATTAAAAAGTGTAAACTATTTAAGTGCAAGATTCTACTAGTTTTTTTTTTCTTGTTTTGTAGATCACAGTAGCTATTTTTGAAGTTCAGTAAATGTGTATAACTCTTGCAAAGACCAGACAGAACTACCTGTTCTCTTTCGATGTGCCCCGTGCTGAATTGTGCCTATTTCACTCTCTGCTGTTGTTATGCTGCTGATTCTGCTGTTCTGAACTGTTCACTGGATCATTCCATTTGCATGCAACACAAATGCAAGCTGAGCTGTCTGAGAGTAAAGCTGAAACACGTCTGTATAACTTGAATCAATTAATGACTTTCTCTTTTCCACGCCCTCTTGAAATGCTGTGTATAATTTTGATTCGTTTCTCCTGCCCTGATTTTTTTTCTGCTTTTGTTTTGTTTTTTTTTTTTTTTGAATGGTAATTTATTTTTTTTGGATTACAGGCAGTATCTGTACATTTTGTTTCAAGGTGATATTGTGGACATCTTTAAAAAAAATGTTATTTTATATAATTTTATCATAAAGTTGCTCTAATAAATCATTCTTTTATCATGTGACAATGATTCTGGATTTCCTGTGTTAATTTAGGGGGGAGTATGTGCTTGGTGGACTAAATAGTTGAACTGCCTGTTTACATTGGTGTTAAGTACAGTGTAATGAAAGAATTTGCAGAAACTGAAGACTCACAGTGCGACTGGATCCATCCTGGTGACACCTATGGCTGGGGCAAATCCCTCTCCAAAGGTACAGAGGTCCCCTTTCCCCTGCCCCCATAGTCATGGGATTGAAGTCTGCAAGTCCCCATCGCCTGAGCATGGTATGGTGATACTTGATTTAATTTTTAGTACTGTTTTATTTCATTGCTATGGTTAACAATGGTAATTAAATCCAGCCTGGTTATGTGATTAAAGAAAAACATTATTAGACTCACTCTTTCGCTCTCACCTTATATATATATATATTTTTTTTTTAAATATATGTATATATTGGAGTTTATATGTCTGTGAATTTTTTTTTTCTCCCTTCATTCCATCACTGTTGTTCTTCCCTCCTGCACTTCTGTCTGACCTTTGCATCTTTCGTGGCACTTTTGAAATAATGTTAATTCCTCCTTCCCCTCTGCGCAGCCTTCGGGTGCCTGCAGCCTCCCGCACACTGCTCGGTGCCGTGTGGGACTCTGCCTCCGTGTCCTCTACATTAGCACAGCTTCTATTGGAAGTAGAACACGTATAGCTGATAAACACATTGCATTGTTAGCCAGCAGTAACTAAAACACAAAGGGGAAAAAAGTAATACTAGTACCTAACCAGGATCAGTGGGAGACTTTGCTTGCCCTGGTGACCTGTGCATGGGATACTTGAACATAAGCATGCGTAAAGTTTTGGGAAGGGATTTCGTGTGTGGTTTTTTTTGTTGTTGTTGTTTTTTGTTTGTTTGTTTTGTTTTAAGGAATTTAAAAATAAAAAAAAAGCTTTCTTGAGCTTAGGTTTCATATGCTGTGTCTGCAGAGAAGGCTTTCTGTGCTCTCTAAAATACAGGGCTGGGTTACATGTTAACTGTATTGCCTCTCCACAGGCTTCCCCAGCAGTCCTGGGTGGTGTTTGAGCTGGGACACTATGCAAAGTCCCTTTTGAAATCAACAGTGCATCCACTTCATTAATTTTTAACAGTCTGACTGATTAAACATAAGAGAGAGAGGAACTGTGGTGAAAGCTGTTTGCAACATAATGAAAGTTGCTATCTGGCAGAATTTAAAAATAAAGGATAGACGGCGAAACTGATGATCTCCTCTGTCCATCTTTCTGCTGAGTGTTCAGCTGACATCCTGCCTGGCTCTTCAACATCCTCATCTGCATGGGGAAATGCAGAGCCTGGTTTTGCACACCAGGAAGTGTTGCCTTCAGCAGGGTTTGCAGGATCCTTCCTTAGAGCAAGACTTAAAGTCAGCGGAGAGACAGGTTCTAATTTTTTAACATCCTGTGAAGATCTACCCTCATGTAATGAGTCCTGGCCCACGTGATGGTGTGGGAGGACTGAGCCTTCTTCGACAAGGGCATTTGTGGACTGTTCAAGAGCAAAGCCCTGCTGGTCTTAGCTTTTTCTGGTGGGATGGGGTGGGCGTGGAGCAACAGCGGGTGGTTTGGCTGTGGGGTGTTGCTTTCCTTAGAAGGGGAACAACCATTTGGATGCAGCCTTGTAGAGACTTGGAGCCTCTGCACACAGGAGCATGTTTGATTGGGTTATCTAGAAAAAGTTTTATTTCACTGCATTGATTTTGTAGGTCTCTGAATGATGTGGGCTGAGCAAGGGAAACGAAGAAAAATGAACATAAGAAAATAGTACTCACTAGGACTCTACCCTCCTTAAGCCTTTTTTTTTCCTCCTCTGAAATTATTGAAAATTCTGTACTTGCCAAAAGAATTAGTGCCAGAAAAGGCTTGTTCAACAACAGTAATGCTTCTGCCTGTCAACAGCCAATTCACAGGAACCACAGGAAGAAGGAAAAAAAAAAAATATACAGACCCGAAATGCGGCATCTGCCTGGCAGATGGGGACACTTTGTAGACAAGGAAAGATCCAGAGGCACAGGTGAAATTAGCTTTCAGCAAGAGGACCTGTGGCTTTAGCGTAGCAGTAACCATAGCCCATCACTCCTCTGGGGGCTAGGTTTCTCGCAGGGAATGGCTCTGTCTCCTAGCTGCTGATAGCTGCGTGGCCTCGAAGAGGATGGGTTATAACAGCCCGTAACAGAGCTTCATCACAGGCAAAGCAAACTCTGTGCAAGCAAGAAAAATGTTCCTTATCTTCTGGAGGACATGAGGATAGCAGTTGCATTTGGCCTGTGGTTGCTGGGTACTTTGCAAATCAAAGAGGAGGAGTGTAAATTTTCACCGTACAAAGCCAGATGTGTTCAAGGCAGACGGCACATACTGAAGCTTTTCCTAACACTTGGAGGTCATCTTTCGTAGGTGCGCCTGGAGGGCGAGCGCCAAGCAGGAGGAGTGACGAGACTGAGACAGCAAAGGAGACTCTGCAATCTCTTGAGCTATGCAAATCACTGATTTTTTTTTTTTTTCAATTTAAATATTTTTCCAAACAAAATACAGCTGACAAGCATTTAATTTTAGGTGGGACAAAATTATTCCAAGTAATTGTTAAATATTTCAAGTTAAATCTTTCAAGTCCATGGTTAGATGGAAATTGATTAAATCTTTAAAAATATTTCCAAAGAACAAAAAAAAAAAAAAAAAAATCACAGTTTTACTTAGAATTTGAAATTTTCTCTAGGCTTGTTGGCTGAATTACTTCCCAATTCTTGACCTAAAATGACTTCTTCCCCACCCCCCCCCAGCTCATTTGAGCATACAGTCTTTTGGCACAAAGTATAAATAGAGCATTTTTCTTTCCAAGTGTAAGGACCCTGGCTGTTCCTGCCTCCCATCCTTCTGTTGACTGTTGGTGTTTGGAGCCTGGCCGCATAGTCACCGTGAAATGCCAAGTGTAGTTTTGTAGTAAACTCTGCAGTGGCAGCGACGTTCTTATCTATTATTAGCTTTTGGAGATGAGAACGTCTTAAACTGGCAGTTTCTTCTTCGCAAACCTCCCACACAGGCATTAAAAAAATCTTTCACTGTGTCTTTTAATGCACCCTTCTAACAAACTGGAGCCCAAGCGTGCTTTTTAGAGAGAGTACGTTAACCACAGCGTGGCATCCAGCTCTATGGTGAGAGATATGTTTACTCTGGGTGTGGGAAGGTGGGAAGCCAACCAGAGCAACTGGTAGAAGGAGCCTTGTCTGAGAAATGGGAAAGAGGAAGAATAAAAAAGATCGCTTGTTTGTCCTGAAACATGACAGTCTTTTTTTCTTTCCTCCCTCCAGTTGCACGAGTTGGTGAAATAAACCATATTACTTCTCCCCACAAATGCGCTTTCACCCTTACACCCTCGGTGTAGAGCTACACCGCTGCTAGTGAGATCAGAAACACGTCCTTGATCCTGGGCTGGTGTGTGAGATCAGACAGGCAGAAGGAAACCAGGCTTTTGCAAGCTGGAGGGGAGGAAGACAATGAGATTAATCAGAGCTGCCAAGGAGGAGGGGAAATACAACTCCATTTTCTGGAAGCTGCTCCTCCCCCTGATATAACCCAGCCTCTCCCGGTTTGAACTAAGCTGGTGGCACTGGAACAATAAATGATAAGTCCTGAACTTCATATGAATATGCTGCTGCTTGTGCGGTGCAATCCTGACCTCACTGAAGTCAGTGGGAGCTGTTGTGACTTCTGTCAGCATAGCTGATGCCAGGATTTCAATCCTGCGTGCAAACCGAGCACGGCGGCTCATTGCTGAGCTTGGGGATGTGTACAGCACGCACGCTGACTTAAGCTCATGAGGTGCTTAGCTGAAATATTTCTTCTGGATGTTCAGTGTCTGAAGTCAGCAGGGGGACAGGGACACTTCCAGAGGCGATTGAGACCTTTGGCATGGTAGCTTGCTGGAGTTGCCTCTTTGCCCTGACTGCAGATGAAGCCTCAGTCAAGCAGGGTCTTGCCTTCAGCTTTCTGGTAACTGGAGTCTTTAGCAATGGCATTAGCCTTTGCCTTGTTTTTAAGCCCTGTTTTGATACAGATTTGAGATGGCCCCAGTGACAGGCGACCTGCGTACAGCAGTAAGTTCAGGAGAGAGCTAGCTGGTCAGACAGGCATCGTATCTGCTCCTTTTATATTTTTTTTTTCCTCTCACTTTTGGCCTTCGTTGAGTTATCACTTGTGTTCTGGTCCCAGGGGAAGCAGACGATCCATGACACCTTCAGCTTCCCAGAGAAAAGCCTCTTTCTGCCGTACCCGATCCATCCTCTGGCTGCTTTTAGCTTTTCCATCTTCAGCAGCTTACTATGAGGTGTGATAAAGCCTCCTGATCCTTGCTGGCCCTCTGTTGTCTCTCCACTGTTTCCCCTCTACAGCAGCCTTCCTCAAACACGGAGCTAGGGAACCGCATCCTTCGGTTCAGTAGGATCAAGGGACTGCCTGGGGAATAGCAGCAGCATCACCACGTGGAGTTGTGTCGACTGAGGTGCAGCCTTTGGATTTTTACAGAAGACAATTTCTTAGAAGCTGCCTCAAACTCAACACTGCATGTAGCCTCCTCCCTCAGCAATGCCACTGCAAAACCCAAAGGTCGTCTGTTTAAGACAAAAGCTGTGTTGTTTCAAAGGAGGCAGTTTGCTCCCTTATGTTTGTCCAAGGATGACTGGGCAGGAGAGTGCTTGCAAGAGCAACTGGGTAGAGAGGTGGTTTTGGAGGGTTTGCTTACAATGAAGCTTGTGGTGGGTTAAGAGTGAAGCAGTGAGAATGCTGCCGTGCCTGGGATGCAAACTGCACCAAAGCTGAGCAGTCCTTTTAACCAGGGGCTTCTAGTCCTGATCTAGACTCTGATCTTCCACTGCTGAGGGCAGCGGGAACATTCAGCGCAGTTTGAACCAGGTCAGGCACTGACGACAGTTTGGCCGAACAGGTAGAGATCAGGACCTGGAGTCTAAGAACTGCATCGCAACAACTAGGTGCCATCTTGGGACTCATTAACTGTCAGTGCGTGTTGTGAAACTCGGCGTTTAAGAGGAAGTAATCTGCAGCAGGAGGAGGAAAAAAACAGAAGAGCCTGAAACAAATCTGCTGGCAAAAAAGCATGGGTGCTGCCTCTTGTAAGTAGAGTTGGGAGTAACACTGGGCTACAGTAGGACACCCACACAGGAGGAGGTCTTCCAGGATGGTAAGTACGCCTGCCGTCATCCTGAGAGCGCTGGAGGGTGGTCGTGGAGAGATGAGTGCACTTTGTTCACCTGAGGAGCTTCAAACAGCTGCTGGGGAGCATTTTGTATAGTGAAAAATCTCATCCTTGCGTTTGAAATCCAAAATCTGCAACAGTTTGATGCTGATGGAGAAAAGAAGTACCAAGAGTTATTCTGGGGGCAGGGAGAAAACAGCCTTAATGCTATAAACAAGTCTCCTGTGTGCACTCGGCAGATTGTGGTATTAGCTTCTGTTCCAGCCCGTGAAGCAACGCTAAGTAGCGCTTGTATTTATTGCTCTTGGATGAACTTTAGTCACTGAAATTGCCAGCTAGTAAAGCCCTGAAAGCCTAGAGGGAGCCGTAGTTAATTACTGACCAGCTACAATATTATTCTTAAGAATTCTGGTTGAGTCTGTGATGTTTTCTTTCTTTAAAATTAAACTGCATATCTTAGTGCAGTTCTCATGACTTCTGTATGGCAGCTGGGAATCTAACCCGTCGCTGGTCACAAATATTAAGGATGACTTTGAACCAAATGGTAGATGGCTCTATTATGGCACGGATTTGATCAGTTTACTCTCATATTTTAAGAGAAAAGCTGCTTTTTGAAGCCATTTTGTAACTGCTGCTGAAAAAGAGAACCGAAACAAGTTGTTTCTCATAAGCTGCGTCCTTCTGAAGCCGTCCCATGGCCGTAGGAGCACCTGCAGCTGCAGTTCCTTACCCAGGCACTGCTTGGGTCGCCAAATGTATGGCGGGGACCGCTTTAGCTCTGGGGGCCAGAGGGACAAGGCAATGGCTCTCAGGCTCTTGTTCTGTGGTGGGAACCACCTGGGGCAGCCGGGGGCTGCTGGTTACGGGATAGCCCAGCTGGCTGGGACAGCGACAGCCAAAGCAGCGAGCTGTGGAGGGTGGTGACCTGCAGCCTCACTGGGCTCTCCTGGCCTAGGCCAAAGGGCTGCTCCTGCTGTTTTTCAGCTGCCTTTCTCCCCCCCCCCGCCTTTAAAATCCCTTTGCCTCAGTTTCCTACTAAACTCCTTAGCTGCTTCTCTCTTGCTCTCTCCTCCTTTTACTTCCCAGGAAGTTTTCTGGGTTGGTGTTTGACCACTTTCTCTCAAGGTGGGGGAACAACGTGTGTCACACAGCTTTCTCTGCATGTCCTTCTATCTCCCCTCTCTGCCTGGGCTGTATTTTGGGGTGAGACACCACGTCTTTGTTCTGCGCTTTCAGCAGCAACTGGGATCTCAGGGGTGTGTGGGCTTGGTGTTCACCAGGGAATGGCCAGCTGTCCCTGCTGGCAGCAGCTCTGTTTCTCCAGGGCTGGGAGAACAGGTGTTTACCTGCTAGCATTTATAACTATTTCCAGCATAAAAGCTTGCATCCAGATTTGGAGACTGGAAAAGGAAGGGCCAGTGAAAAGCGTGAGTAAAACTGGCCTGGAAAGTAGGGACTGCTGTACTGCATACAGCTGATAACAACAAGAAGCAGACCCTGAAACAGAAACTTAGCATTCATCTCTGCAGCTCTAGCATGTTTTAAGCATGACTGTTCATACTTTTTCTTCCCTCTCTACCTTTCTCATTCTTCCTTGTCTGCTCTTTTACCTTGGATCCTCTCTTTTTGCATCCCTCTCCTCATTCCCCAAGTGTCTGTTTCAGACCCGCCTCCCTTGTCTCCCAAGACATCCTCCACCTCTTTGGTTCAGCCCCACTACTTCTTGTGAATCGGGTCCCACAAGAAGCCTTTGGGGCTTTCGGGAGCTCACAGACGTGTGGCCGTGCTGCATTACTGATGTGGAAGGGCAGGCACCATGAGCCCATCCACTTCAGGTGATAACAGCTGTGAACGTATGGCAAGATGGATAGGACAAGCCTGGCAGGAACCTTCCCACGTAATACTTGCTGGAGCGTGGCTGCCTACAGAGCAACCGCGTATCTGACACCATGACAGCACATTCATCCTCCAGGCTATCAATATCCAGTGGCTCAGGGATAGGAAGCAGTAGTTTGGGGACTGGACAGGTGGTGATATCATCTGGTAGTGCTTTTTGAAATCTACCAGACTCCAGGATGTACTTCTTGCTTCTGAGCACGAGAAACAACAGCTGACTCCTATGGGGTGAATTCACCTCTCCCAGTGCAGGGATGATTCATGTGGGGCATGTGTGAAGTTTTTGGTTCAACCTTTTGAGAAGGCAAAGTACGCAAGCAGCCGACTACCCCTGCCCTACCATCTGCTGTGAGTTTGGGCATATTGTGGTATGTGCTTTTGTGGTTGCCTCTGCTAGTGATAACAAAAGATTGGAGCAATACTGTCTGTGGAGGAAAAGAAGTTAACTTATTTCACAGGGTGATGGTTGCAACGGGAGAAGAGTTCAGATTTCAGCCTGGTCCATATCCCCTTAATAGAGCCCCTTCTGGAAGAGACATCAGCAGGCTGAGGGAGTTGGGGCTGTTCAGCCTGGAGAAGAGGGGGCTCCAAGGAGACTTTATCTGTGGCCTTCCAGTACCTAAAAGGGGCCTACAGGAAAGATGGGGAGAAAGTCTTTAGCAGGCCCTGTTGTGATAGGACAAGACGTAGTGGTTTCAAAATAGAGGCAGGTAGACTCAAACTGGATATAAGGAAAATTTTTTTTACAAAAAATGGTGGTGAAACACTGGCACAGGTTGCCCAGAGAGGTGGTGGATGTCCCATGCCTGGAAACATTCAAGGCCAGGTTGGACGGGGCTCCGAGCAACCTGATCTGGTTGGAGATGTCCCTGCTCCTTCAGGGGGTTTGGACTAGATGGCCTTTAAAGGTCCCTTCCAACCCTTATGATTCTATGATTGAAGACAACTCACATGCAGAGAAAGCGAGCAGGAGCCCAACAGAGTCACGCACACAATGACACTGATGCCCTATGCTGTCACCCATGGCGTCTGCTTCATTATTGCTCGTTGGCGAATGTGTTGGCTTGCGACAGGGCAAAAGTGGGTGTTGGAGGATAACTTGAAGAGGCAGCGATGCAGTTGTTTACACATTAATTACAGCACCAGGGAAAAACTGCAGGGACACGTCTCTCTCTGGTTCACTTCAGAGTCTGTTAACGTTGCTCAGCATCTACAATGCAGTGAGGATGTCGCATGGATCTGTATTAAGTCTCAGAGCGCTGTATCAAGCAATGTCTTTTTAGTCTCTAACTGGCTTTATCCAAATGTTGCCATAAAGCTTTATTTTTCCCCTTGCATACATTTCTGTTTTTCAGATTGTGAAAAAAACAGTAAAAACATCCCTGATGTTTAATGCGTCCTCCAACACGAAATTAAGCGTGAACAATCAAAAAGACGTCAAAACGGTAATTATTGGGATACGCATTTGCTTACAAGAGCTGAGGTTATACTGACATTTCTGAAAAGAAATGATGGATTAAGAGGAAGGATTTTATTGCTCATTTTAGAAATCCATGTAGGTTTTGATCCTCTTTGTAAACAAGTGAGTGACAAGCCCCTCATTGATTTATCCAGTCGGCTGATCAAACCTTGCCGAGAGGGAGCAACGTGGAGCCTAATCCTGCAGCCCTGGCCCAGGACAGTAAACTTTGCTCATGGAAATAGCCTCACTTCCACCATCAGCACAGCATTATGTATTGATTCAGCATGCCTATACCACTTCGACATCACAGCCTGCAGTGTGGTGACAGGCAAGATGTGACTTGATAAAAATAGATCTCTCAGCTTAAAAAACAGAACCTGTGCCATGTTTAAGTCTTGCCAACGTGTTCACAGGATGAAATGCAGAACTGTTAAAAAATCCTGGGATTTTTTTTTGGCTGTTGGTGAGATTGAGAACAAGCCAGAGGGCAAAAATGTGAGTAGACAGTCAGTTTAAGAACACTTTTCTTGTTCAAATCACTGCCTGAAACTGATGGCAGCACTGTAGATCTCGAGAAAAGCAGAGAAAATGAAAATAAGAAACTTTACCCACATAGAAACTGAAATAGATACTTTCAGAGGCAACTGGTGTCTGGGCAATTTTCGTATGTACCATTTTGGGAGCTCACGTTTATAGCTACAGCCTCACCATCACTCCCAGACTTGGTTCTCCTGCCTGGAGGTTCCAAAGCTCTGCTCTGAAGTGCACATTGCCTATCACAGGGTGGCGGATGGTCCCAGCTCCCGAGAATTGCTATCGGGAGCCAAACGTGATAATTGCTGGGGGGACATGGATCTGCACTGGTGGCTGTCTTTTCCTCCTCAATATTGGGCAACATGCAGAGCCAGGTGCTATGCATTCCAGCACATGAGTGGCTGAACTCCAGGTCTGAATATTCCAGAAGGCCAGGCTATTTTTTTTTTTTCATCCTACATTCAGGAAAAAAAAGGAAGTACAGTAAAAGGGAAATGAAACTAACTCACCACACTAGAACGACAAGGAAATACTATTCACTTGCCACATGGACAAATGAAATTTGTGTAGATTCATTTAAATGAGGTTTAAGTTAGAAGACAAGACCAGAACGTGTTCAGAAACCACAAAATGTCCTTCTGTTTCTGACATTTTCAGACCTGTTTTTTCTCCCCTGACTTCATTAATTTCCTCTTTATGGTAGTGCTGGACTTCATCTCACAGCTAATCTTGTGTTGTGGATTTCCTTGTTTTGATTTTGGTAGAAATTTTGCTGAACACCCTTTTATCTTGTGCTAAAATAAACCTAATCAATGTCAAACTAATTGTAAGGTTGGGGAAAAAACAGGTTTTTGATACGTTGGCACAGACAACGTATGTATGGTAAACAAAACTAAAATCACGATTCTCATATAAACCAACCCCTATGCAGCTTGCGGTCCTCACTTTCAGTGACACATCCACGAATGCCATCTGCCAGTAGCTGAAAGCAGAACTACTGATTGTGATTTACTCACCTGCAACAGGTAGTCTACCATTAGCTGGTCTATCAGTGACTTGGTGATCACTTGAATCTTATCTTCTTTGGATTCTGTTCTAGTTTCAAATCTTAGGGACAATTCTGTCACTTGGTCTTGTTGTCCTGATGGCTGCTTACTTCATGAGAGTGGACAGCATAGTTGATCTTGAGGAAGAAGAAGCAGTTGTCAGCATTTACAAAGAGGTGGAGGAAGAGGAAGAACTCTACGGAGATCTCCCAGGAACCACAGTAATTGAGGAGGACACCTATAGGTCTAATGATTCCTGCAGGTAAGCCATGCCCAACCGCACAAGGAGAAATAATCACCAGGTGGAGAAATAGTTACAATGCTGACAATATCAGCATGGCTTCTGTTCGCTTCCCATTGCATAATAAGTGATAAAGTACCACTAATTTGGGAAAAGTGAGGGTGTTGTTTAGGCCTTGGGTCATTAGTAGTTGCCTGTTATGAGGGGCGGTAGGGGCAGTAACACAGCCCCACTCCTGGTCCTGTGCTCATATGTTCAGCGCAGCTCTAGCTGTTCCACCGCCTCCAGCCAGCCTCCTTTTGTGGCAGTGGTGGGAGGCAGCAGGGCCACCAGCAGAAAACCAGCCTCTGCTGAGGCTCCTCTTCTTTCAGAGGCTGGAGGGGGCAGTGGTGTTTGTCCTGGCAGAGGGTGGACAGGGTACCAAAGTGACACCCAGCCTCAGGGGGTTGCTTTTCTCCTTGTCTTTAGGACAGTAAAATTCAAAGCTCAGCACGGCTACTGAGAAGGCATTCTGCTGGATTTGGGAGGACAATGTACATATGTGCTTGGCTGTAAAAACTGGGGATAGAGCTTGTTTTCCAACTCAGCTTGTCTGTGTTTGAGGCTGATGTTCAAAATGGCCAACTGTAGAGCATGACAGGTGCTTGGTTTCCTGCTTCAGTCACAGCCGCTTCACGATATACAATTGCCATTGCAGCTTTGAACTTGTGGAAAATGTTCCTTATGACTTAGCTTTTGAGATAAATAGTACTGCAGCCAAACCCTTGTACCAAGCTTGGAAGAGACTCCTTGATATAGCCCAGGAACAAATTCACGTGGCTTCTTACTATTGGTCTCTTACTGGGAAGGATATCAACGTCAATGATTCATCTTCCAAGCAGGTAGGAGAAAATCAATGACCAGGACATCTATGGTAGTGTGTCTTGTGTACATGTGGTGCAAGGCAGGTGGAAGATTGACTGTGTGCTCTGTATCCCTGAGATGTTGCTTGACTCTTCCTGCAAACCCAGAAAGGTTTTCCATGCTGGTCTGAAGCAGCACACCAACCTTCCTCCTCCAGTCAAGCTGGACTCCATCTGGGCACTGTCTATGTTTCTGCACATTTTTATGCTGTGTTTTAAGAACAAACAGAGGTCCCAATTCTCTCTCCCATCCTGCTGGGGAGGGGGAGTGAGAAACTGCATGGTGACCAGGGCTAAACCACAAGAGGCCACAGCACGGGCTCACCTCGCGGTCATCCGTGCTGTTTACTTGCTTCGGGGCTCTCTTTTGGCCCATGGCAGCTGGCAACCTCTGGGCAATCCTGGGCTAAATCTGGGGGACAGTATGGGCTGGGGACTGTTCTGAAAAGCAGAAGGGACAAGGCCACTCTATTTCAGACAGGTGTGGAGTTTAGCCAAGGAATCATGCTGTTTGCTGATAGACCAGATACTGGCCTGTTTATTACTGTGGGCCGAGCCTCTGCCTCCCTCCTGGTACACCTTCCTCATCGTCCTCATGGGCTCTCTGGGACTGCTCTCCCTCTCCTCCTCCCTAGACGGGTCTGGTGGTGTAAGCTGACTCATTTCCTCCACGTGAGAAGAAGTAAAAGTGCCAAGGGTAGGGCTGAGCCCTGTCTCTGCTAAAGGGACAGCTCAGTTTAGAAGTCTGTTATTTTTAACCTCAGGGAGAAATGACGCAGCGTATCTGCTGAGCATCAGTGACAGCTGATCTTCATTGAGGCATCCACCTTTGTAGTCTAGGATGTCTGTGGTCGTACTTTTAAATACATCTAATAGCATTAAACAATAGGAAATAAACTCTGATTCATACATTGGATCAAAATCTCTGTTCCCTTTTTTCTCTAGCTGAAACACTCTTGAAATTTCTGACCTTCCTTGTGTTTGGGTTCTTCAACGGAAGCACCCATTAGTAACTCTACGCTTGCATGTATCTTACTAAATGTTCTATTAAAAAATAGAAAAAAAATAACAAACGATATACCATGCAGGGTGAAGATATTCTGAAGAGATTTGAGAGATTGCTTGCAGAGAATGTCTCTGTGTATGTTGCAGCAAGTATTCCAACTTTGGCTACAAATTCAACTGACCTCAAGTTTTTAGAGGAAAAAGGTAATTATCTCACTTCAGTGATGCTCTCAGAACTTCAGTGTTGCAAAAAGGCATCTGAGAGAAATTGGTCTCCAAGGCCTATTCTGGCATGGTGCTTGCGTGGGTTCACAGGACAGACAAGCACCAGGTATTCACTAATTCATGATTTCTGTGTATGTTGTCAAGCCCTTCAGGATTTTTCTGAAAGTTCACATTTTGTATATTTTTGCAAGTTATGGTATTCCCAGGAATGAATGCTTGTGAATTTTCATAGTTATTACCAGTTGCAGGTAGTAGACACGTTCTGGCTCTCAGGGGAGCAGCACAGGTTACCCCTCCATGCTGTATCTGAACTCTTTTTGCCCTCTCCTCCTTTCTTCAGGGGCTCATGTGAAAAAGATTGATTTTGGACGTTTAGCAGGAGGAGTGTTGCACAGCAAATTCTGGATTGTAGACATGAAACACATTTATATTGGTAGTGCAAATATGGACTGGAGATCTTTATCTCAGGTAAGCTCTGCTGCTGCATATGCAAAAATCTGGGGGAAAATTCATGTCCTAGCACATAACAGAGAAAAACCATAATGATGTCAAATATTGACTGGGTGGGGAAAACAGCAAAGAAACCCCTGGAAGTGGCTCTTTCTGAGGGTGTGACATAGCCTGCTCTCTTTGCAGGTGAAAGAGTTTGGTGCTGTGATATACAACTGCAGCTGCTTGGCCAAAGACCTCTGGAAAACATTTAGTACTTACTGGGATCTCGGACATGCTAATGCTACCATCCCATTCCCTTGGCCTCTTAATTATTCTACCCACATTAACAAGCATCAGCCTCTGGAAGTAGAATTCAATGGAATGTTGACAAAAGCCTATTTTTCTGTAAGTATGTTTCAAAATAAGATAGACTGTGAACCATGTTTGAGTGTTGGCCAGAAAAGTTTCTTCAGTGGTCCTTGGTTACTTGTGCTCCAGTTGGAAAATAACACATTCAACAGGTTTCTCTGGAGCTACTCAAGGAAAAAGGGTCGACCCAGCTTCGGCTGTCAGGTAGCATGGAGGGGATGGGGTGCAGGTCTTCTTTAATCACCTGTGGGCTCAATATATGGATAAGTATCTGAACAATCAGGATATGGAAGGCATGAGGAATGGTAGTGGTTCACCTCAAATGCTTTGTGCTATTGTAATGAGTACTGAACAGATCTCAGTATAAATTGATCACGATCTGACAGAAAAAGGATGAAATCACTGACCTGCATGTTTGTTTCTTCACAGGCTTCTCCTCCAGCATTTTGTCCAGGAGGTCGCACCCTGGACCTCTTTGCTATAACCAGTACTATCAGTGAGGCGCAGGAATTTGTTTATGTCTCTGTTATGGAGTATTTCCCTACCAGCCGTTTCATTCATCCAGAAAGGTACAATTTTAATCCTGAGCACATTGATTGGCACCCCTATTTAAAGGAAATACCTTCTGCAATGAAAATATTCAGAGTGGAGAGATCTGAGGCTTTGCTCTGCATTCATGATTGCCTTGTAGACTGATGCTGCAGGAAGGACAGTATCCAATACTGCCTGTGTGCTTCGCTAGCGCTTTCGAGCAGCCTCCTCTGTCCTTCACACAGCAAGAAAACTGTGAAGTGCCAGACAAGGGACAGCCAGGTGCAGCTCCCTCCAAAGTACAACAGAGCAGCTTTATGAATAGAGAGAGAACTGGGAACAGCAGAAATATATCTGACATCAGACTTTTCAGAGAAAATATTGCTCTGCTCCTCTCGTCTGCTCCTGTTTGTCTCCTTCTGTTCTTTACTCTTGAAGACTCTTGACTTCAGGCTCTGCTGCTTGTTTGACATACTTGACCCATAGTATTGAGAGTGATTCTTAACTGTCCTTGCCGACCTCTGCTGAAACAGTCTCTAAAGGAAAATTCCAGGCTTTTCTTTTCCTTTTTAAGTAATTCCATCTGAGGACATCCAAGTTCCTGAAGTGTGCTAGGTGCATGCAGCAGCAGCAGCTCTCAAAGAGAAGTTGGTAGCGGCGATGTGAAGTGATCCAATTGTATGTGGTGGACCACTGCCGTGGTCCCAGTGGACTGCCCAAGGTCACAGCAGAATTATGCAGACTCTGCACATCCACTCACATCTGAGTAACACAGAAAGTTAGTCATGGGGCAACTGCTAAGACTTGAAATCCTCTCAGATATGCTTGAATTTGGATGTTGACATCCAACCAAGTGCTCTTAGTATTACCCGCTTGTGACATTTCTGAGTTTTCCAATCATCTAAATAATCTGACTGAGAAAGAGGTTGAAGCAAAATACTTAGGTATGATGTGGCTTGTAAAGAATAGTGTGCGCCCTTGGTTGCCATTCTGCCAGAGTTATACCATGCACCACGTCCTCTGGCACGACTGTGTAAAGCCTCTGTTGTTCAGCTGGGCATGTGCGTGTTAGCAGGAAGGGTGTAGGATAATAAACAGACAGAGATAATTCCACTATACTTGAAATAAAATTTCAAAGACTAGCTTCCACTCGGAGAATACTTTTTATAAATCAAACAGCTTAGAGGATTTTCAGTTTCAATGTTGTACGATTGCATCTCCAGGTTTCTCATCTCCTGCTTTTAGCTAAGAATAGGTTGACAGAAAGTCTCTTTTCTCCCTTAGGAATGAGTGTGTTAATACTCCTCGTTCTTCAGCTGAAGCCTTAATCCACCATTTGTGACATCTAGGGCCTGATCTGATGCAAACAAGAGCTTGAAAGACCTAGGGAGAGCGGCGTGGGGCCTGGGGCTATCTCCACAGCAACCAGCTGTAGTGTAATGAATTGCGGCTGATTAGTTCAGGTTAGGTTCCTCCAGCAGCTGAGGCAGAGGGAACAAAGCTGCTGTCTTAATGCCTGAGCGTTAATCAACTAGAAACCCACATATTTAAAAAATGGAAACCGTTCAAAAATAGCATTTTCAAATAGTATGTTTTTCCAAGTTTTTCAGGATCTACAAGTCAGCCTGAGCCTGAAAGCACATGGCCAGTTTGTTGATGGTGGCAGGATGATGTCTGAGGGAGGATTAGAAAATTCAGGGCTTTGTACATAAGACCAAGAGGAATAAGTTAGGCAAATTAATTCATCATTGCTCACGGGTCTGTGAGCGAGTGCAGGACCTCTCTCTGTATCAGTCCTCCAATCTGTACTAAGGATGCTTGTCATCATCCATGCAGCGCTTTTTAGGATCTACGGAATAGAAGTGCTACATGGGTGTTTGGAGTTATTAGTCCCGGGATGTACATTGTCCAGCTCTTAATGTTGTGCAGTTGGGTGAAGGATGTTAAAAAAAATTGCCCCAAGCTACTGCCAACACAAATATCAGCAAAACAGACAGCCCTGTGTTCACGAGAGCACAGCTGTGTTTGTCACCTCGGGGGCACAGGGCGTACTTTTAAGAGGGCAAGGAGGGATGGGGAAAGATGGAGTCTGTCCACGCTGGCCGATGGCACAAGACCACTGTGGACACTAGAAACAGACTCCAGGGTCCTGAAACAGCCATGTTCTGCAAAATGACTCTTAGCCTTTCCTCTAGGCTCCGCACTGTCCTTTCTATTTCATGCTGTATGATCTGGCTTTACACTGTAGTCGCTATTGTTATTTTTAGTTTCCCAAGGAAATGAGCACGGTGGCACCATGCTGTGTGTGTATCTGTGTACATGTACTTTACTAAGCTTTAAACTTTTTGATTGGTTTCAACCCAGTTTGGCAGAGACTGGAGGTCTCAAAACACACCAGGAAAAGAACTGGCTGGGTAGAAGGCAGAAATCTTATTTATAGCTCCAGTGAAGGCACAAGTGCTTCTCTTACCAGATATCAGAGATCCCATCTGCGCATGGTGTCACAAGTATTCTCAGTTTATTGTCACAGCTTTCTACTGAACTGTTTCAAAAATATCCCTTTTCCCATCCACCTACTTTTCTCTAGGTACTGGCCAGCCATTGACAATGCTCTGAGACGTGCAGCTTTCGACTACAGAGTACAAATCCGGCTCCTGGTCAGCTGCTGGGTCCACTCTGACCCCGCCATGCTCTACTATCTGAGGTCCCTACGTGCTCTCAACAACCCACGTGCCCACATCAGTGTCGACGTGGTATGATAAGAAACCTGATTTTGGAGAGACAGCTTGAGGATACGGGCCCCCTGCTGATTTTGAGTCTAAGCTGCCAGTTGCATGAGCAAGTGTTAGGTTTTAGAGAAGCAGATTGTCCATTGTTGCAGCAACTGTTTTGGGTCCTTGAGAAAATAAAGCCCAAGAGATAACCTCCGAGGAAGCAGCTATTGCAAGCTACTAGTGACACCAAGGGATGTGCCTCGCTGCAGCGCTTGCGACATTATCCAGGCAGTTGCTTTTTCTGAGTACCGTGACAGTAACAGTTTATATGACATCTTAGTGCTCTTCTCATAGACCTTTTCATGTATGGAGTGTCTTAAATGGGTGCAATTACGATCAGTTGTTTTTACAATTTAGAGCTCTGCTGACTGCCTATAGAAACAGACCCATTTTTGAATACTAAATATCACACACAGGCCATAGGCACTAGGCTGGAATGCATCAAGCAGAGTGGGGATGGTGTGGAAGCTCCCAACGTGATGCAGTTACCATGACAGAGAGAAGTCACAGAAGTAAGGAGGAATAGTTTTTACAAAAAAAACCCAAACAAAACAAAACCAACAAAAAAAAAAAAAAAACCCAAACAAACAAAACCAAACTGAAATGTAGATTTTAGTAAGAGTTAACAAAAAAAGTGAGGCATTATTGTTGCCTGTAGCACCCCTCGTGTCTGTGATCAGCCCATTCCAGCACAAAATAAGAGTAGCAATCAGTGGTAAATGAAGATCTATTAAACAGCTGCCTAAAACTGCATTTAATTGTCTGCCCTGTAATGATAATAGCTGTGCTACTAATGGAACATTGTGAAGCAAACATTATCCTTATCTGATCTCAATTGCTTATCCAATTCTATGTATACTGGAAGTACTATTTGTTAGTTTTCTTGGATAAGAGGAAAATACCTTTTTTTTGGTACATTTAATGACAGGGTATATAATATTATCTTCTGTTCTTTCTGTGCTATTCTATTCTTTGAAAATATAGAAAACCTGCATTGTCCAATTACTCAGCCTGTTTCTCACTCTGGTATTTCTATTTATGTTTTCAATTTCTCTCCATACAGAAACTCTTCATTGTTCCAGTTCTGAATCATACGAATATTCCTCATGGGAGAGTGAATCACAACAAATACATGGTCACTGATAAAGTAGCCTATATTGGTACGTATTCCATTATTCCAAACACTTACAGTATCTTCAGATCTGTAGGACTGAGACTGAGATAGGATGGGTTGCAATATCAAAAAAGACCTAATTTTGCCATGTAAAGCAGATAAACATATCAAAGTACATGGCTTTATCAAAATGTCTGCCCTGGGTGAAGAAGTAGAGATGTGGAGGGGAGAGAATAATGTAGGTCAAGTTCAGGAAGAGATTATTTCGTATGATTGTGAGCCATTAAGAACGGAGCACGGCAAGTCTGAGCGCACAGCCTGTGACAAGCACAGTAGGGATTTCACAGACTGGGTGCTCAGAACGATGCAGTGATAGCGGATGCTCTACTATATAACATTATTGTGCTTGAATAAAAAGAAATTGCTGGGAGGAATTAATTCCACGCACTGTTTGTTGAATAGAACTCCAGGAATGGAAATGAGAGAACAGTAATGTCAATTGCTGTTCAATTCCTGAAAGTTAGGATGATGTTTATTTTTCACTCTTTCATTAGGATCCTTCAAAAAAGGGAATGTGAAAGGGCTCTGCCGTTTCAGTCAGCTCATCCCTCAAGCAATGCAAACCAGCAAATAGCCCGATCTTCCAACTGGCTGAGGACTCTCAGCTCCAATTGCTGTTAATAGAATTTGATTCTTACTGAGTTGTCTTTTGAAGACAGACATACAGATAATTTGTTTTAATGCCTAAGCACCTTCTGGAATTAGCAGTAGATAATTCTGGCTAAGGCGAACACCAGAAGAGCTAAGTGATAAAATGTGTATTTTTTCACAGCGTTGGATTTTCTGAATGATGGTGGCTTTGTAAGGAGCCCTACACGATGCCTACAGCTGGGTTCCCAGCTTTGCCTGGTTTAAAAGTGGGCATGGCATGCTGGGCTCAGGACAGCTCCTGAGGGTTTATTGATCAGTTTGTTGGTCCAGCTTCTTCTCTTGTTTTCCTTTAACAAGTAAAGAGAATTAAGCCCATTAGGGTTTTTTTTTTTCTTTAAACACAGAAACCCATATAAAACACTGGCTTTTACCCCCTTTAATACCCAAATGTTGCACTCTATTCCCATATTTATAATGAGTAGATTCGTGCACCTCTGCCACAGGCAGTAAGGAATCAGACTGTTACGAAGCTTCAGGGTTGCAGTTAATATTGACTTCCCGAAACCTGAGGTCTGGAATAAGAAGGAGGTGACCTGATTTTTGCCGCTCCGTTGGTCCTAATGAGATTTGCCGTTGTACAGCAAATCAGCAAAGCCAGGCAATGTGGACTTAACAAGTATGGAGATCAAACAGAACACAGGGAAATGAATGTTTTCTAATTAGCTACTTTTCCATTGCATAGGGACTTCCAATTGGTCAGAAAATTACTTCATTAATACAGCTGGCGTGGGACTAATTATCAAACAGAATTCGACCAACCTGCAAAGACATCAACTGCCTATACAGAAACAATTAAAAAACCTTTTTGAGCGAGATTGGAATTCCAAATACGCAGTGAATCTGGAGGATGTGCAAGGACAGAAAGACTGTAACTGGAAGGGACTCTGAAGTGAATTGAAATATACAATTAAAATAGAAACAAAACCGGTACTTGAATCTTGTTCTCTGTGTAAAACAAGGAGTTTTCTTCTTTATGTCTTTGTCAGAGAAATCACTTCTTCTTGGTGTCCACACTGTTTGATGACAGGAGAAATTCTCATGCTTGAATCTACCTGCAAAACCATTAGTCAGTATGTCACATTTCCTTTTTTGTGTGATTACCTCATCCCAGAGTTAATGAAATGCATACAGTGTTATATGACAAGCTGTCTGATACAAAAGCAAACAGGAAAGGTACAACCAGATCTTAATATATTAGAGATGCAGATCATTATTCCTGTGCTATTTTATCTTAGGATGCTGTACATTTCATCTTTAATGTTCCATTAACATTGTTTGCTTATGTGTATTTAGGCATTTTTTAATAAAGTCCTAGCCTCTTTAAGATTTAAATGATGTAAGTAATCACCTACTGCAATGAGGGCAGATTTTAAAAATCATTTAGGAATTAGAGGTACAGGGAAATACTTGTATTTAATTGTAGAGACTAGTCACCAAAGTAAAACGGCTGGTTTTTAAATCTTGAGGCCAGCTTCCAGCTCAGCTGCCCTGGACCCTTGTGTGTCTGGGGGGGTGTTTGGATGTCTTTGCCTTGGCCTCATGCAGCAAACAGGAAGGGGGGAGCGGGGCGAAGCTGCTGCGTGGGTGCTGGTGTGGCAAAGACATCCCGCCTGTGCTGCGGGCAGTGCCTGGAGAGGCTCCTTGCTCCTTTGGGGCTGTCCTGGTGCTGGGCCTGACCAGCGTTGTGTCTCCGGGCTGCCTTCTCTTCTGCAATCACACAGGGACCATAAACCTGAGCCACCCTAGTGCCTTATGTCCATAACCACCACCACGCAGTGGCTCTGCCCTGGGTGGCTCTCAGAAGTGACTGGAAAGGAAAGCAGGGCATGTGCTCCAGCTGTGGAGAGGCACAAGTGACACTGGGCTGGGACTCTGTGACACTCACCAGTGCCAAGCACTTTTGCCTGACACTGGAGATGGAGTCGCAAAGTGAGCTTTTTGCTCGAGGACTGAAGTACAGAGCAGAGGTGAGAGAGGGCCCAAGGCAAAAGCCCAGAGCAGAAGGGTTGGGCAAACCCAACTGTGCTGTCCCAGCACCCCGTTTCTGAGCTGCAAAAGCACAGCCTACCACTCCAGCCCCAAAAGGCGTGTGGCAGCTCGTGGCTTCACTCCTGTCCTGGCAGGGCCCCATTCAGTTGCGTTTTGGCTTTGAGGCTCTCCCTCTTGCCGCAGACACAGCCCTCAGAGTACAGGCTTCCCCATCATGGTCCAAGCTCCCCATTCTCCAGAGGAAGCGTTCTGATGCTTTTGAATCCCTGCCCTGTGCTGAGAACAGCAAAGGGACCTGCTGTGATCCTCTGTGTGTGGACTGATTTATATCCTTGTGAATATACACAAACCCCCCTACAAACAAGGCTCCTTCCCCATGAGGTCTTTTGGAGATGATCCCAGCCAATTTTCCATTTTTCAGTTTCCAGGCTGCTCCTTAGCTGTCTCTTCCAGACACTTCCAAGATTCCTTGGATTGTTTTATCCATCGTTACAAACCAATGCTTGTTACTATGGCAGATTTTTAAGAAAGACATGTAGTTGCATTTACAGATAACACTGAAATGTTGTGAGTATTCACATGTGTGCAAACAAATTGAGGAAGATGCTGGTGCTTTTAGTGCTCTCCTCCCCTATTTCCTTTCAGGAGACTGTTTAATATTTGGAGATTTCCATTTGTTAATTAAAATTGCTGGCAAAGCAGAGCCTCCCAGCTGGTTTTCACTGGCTCCATTTCATGGGTTCATTGTCCTGTACCAACAAATACATCTGACCACACGCTGTATTAACACTTGCAGGCAAGAACGACACTGGACAGATTTTTCCCAGTGCAATGAGCAGATGTGAATGGTGGGTCATTTTGAAAATGTTTTTGAGAAGTTTCATCTTTAACCAAGAAACCTGATTTCTATAGAGGAGTGGCTCCCCTAGATGGCACTCGAAGCCATGTTTTCACTCTTTTAGGGGGATAGATACTGCAGGAATAAGAAGAAAACTACTCTGTGAGCTCAAATCTGACAGTGCTGGATAAGTTGTCCAGTGGGACAGAGTTTCTGGGCAAGACGAGAGACGTCTTCTGGCAATGCAAGACTCGTGTGTGGTAAGGTTCAGCTTGTAAAGGAAAAATTGATGCTTAGGAGTGGGCTCTTTTATTTTCTTTACTAGCATCGCCTGTGTTGGTTTTCTTCCACATAGGAAGGAGGGGTTTATGATTAAGACAATGAACTTGAGTTTATTTCCCTGGTTTCTTGTGAGACTTTTTAGGCCCCTTTGTAGCTTGATTCTCATTTACTTGTTCTCTGTTACAAAGGTAATATACCAAACATGGGGTAAACTATAACCAGGCTTTGAGTCTCTTAGTATCTTTCTTTTCCATTTATGAAACAGCGTTAATAATAGTCCCGATCCACCCCCCTGTTGCTTGTCTCTTTCATTTAGATTGTGATTTCTTCAAGTTAAGGACTGTACCAAATGTAAGCTGGGGCCTCCAGTAGTATTCATTAACATTTATTTATTATCCTGGATGGATTTTCTAGTTTGGAGCTCAGCTAAATCCTAGTTGCGCGCAGTTCAGATGTTTCTTGGTGTTGCTTTTTTCAGGGCTAAAAATGTTGCTGGTTTGTATTTTGAGTATGGATACTCTCTGATCAGCTCTTCTCACATCCCTGTGTTATGATGGAGTACAACTTAAGGGAACTGGCCCTGCTTTACCCGAGTGGATTTCACGCCCAGCTGCTGCACTGCTCTCCTCGCAGTCTCGTTTCCGAGAGCGCTTGGTTTGGTGCGGTGCCTTGCAGCTGCAGAGCTGCTGACGGCAATGCAGATGACAGCAAGACAGAACCTAGCTGGCTCCATAGGTTTATGAGCTCTGACAGGACTACAAAGTCACCTGGCCTCACACATTAGACACCAGCTTGTTCCAAAAGCTTTAATATTATTGTCGTGGTTTTGTTTAGTAGGGGGGGGCCTAAGGTGGTAGCTTCTGTAGGAAACTGCTAGAAGTCGCTCCCCTTTGTTCAGGGGACTTGGCCAGGCCTAGGGCAGACCCACTGCTGGCCAAGGCCGAGCCGATTGGTAGCAGAATGTCTCGTGATAACGCCTCTGCGATAACGTATTTAAGAATGGGAAAACAGAAAAAAAAAGAGAGGAGAGAAGATGTGAAGAAGCTGAGCGGGGGCAGAGGCGCAGAGGGGGAGGTGCAGGCCTCATGGGCCTTGCAGGCCTCACCCTCTGGCCTCTCGCCAGGCAGCCGACTGGGCCCGACTCGGTCCAGCCCGGCTGCAAGAAGTGGAGAGGAGATGAGAAGTGAATAAGATGTGATGTAAAAAGATCCTGAGAGACATCTACCAGCCTGTTGTGAGGAACGGCTGCAGATGCCAAGGTCAGTTCAGAAGGAGGGGGAGGAGTAATGCGACTCCTGGCCAAGATTCCCCTGCAGCCTGTGGTGACGACCATGGTGGAGCAGGTTGTCCCCCTGCAGCCCATGGAGGTCCACGGAGGAGCAGAGATCCACTTGGAGCCCGTGAAGGACCCCATACCGGGGGAGGTGGATGCCTGAAGGCAGCTGTGGCCCGTGGAGGGCCCGCTGGGACAGCTGTTCTGGAGAGACTGCACCCGTGGAAGAGATGACCCACGCCGGAGCAGTTCCACAAAGGACTGTGGCCTGTGGGAGGGACCCCACGCTGGAGCAGGGGAGGAATGTGAGGAGTTCTTCCCCCGACCATGAAGCAGCGGCGTAAAACAACGTATGATGAACTGACTGCAACCCCCATTCCCTCTTCCCCCCTGTGCCGCTCGGGGGGTGGGGGGGGGAAGGTAGTAGAGATAATGTTAAGCTCGGGAAGAGGGAGGGGTGGGGGGAGGTTATCTTGTTCTCTGTCTCATTATCCTGCTGTTTGTAGTAATAAATTAATAGTTTTCCCCAAGTCGAGTCTGTTTTGCCCGTGACGGTAACTTTAAGGATTTCTCCCTGTCCTTATCTCAAACCTCGAGCCGTTTTTCATTATATTTTCTCTCCCTGTTCTCTCGGAGTGTGGGGGGAGTGAGAGAGAGACTGCGTAGTCTGGTCCGATCGGGGCTGAACTACGACAATTATCTGTTTTCAGTTTTTTCTCCCCATTACCCAGGATTTTCCTTTCCCAGTTGTTCCGGATAAATGATACCCTTGTTGCCTTCATCCAGCTACTGAGAAAATATTTCATCTACCACTTATGCTATATCAATGTACACTTAATTTTTTTGAGAGTCATAAATATCTCCATAATTTCTGGAAGATAGCTCCTCTGTCATGGGCACTGACTCCTGGACCTCTTCTCTCTGCAGCTTCCTGAGGAGGGGAAGTGGAGAGGCAGGTGCCGACCTCTTCTCCTGGTATTCAGTGCCAGGACATATGGGAATGGTTCAAAGCTGCATCACGGGAGGTTCAGACGTGACATTAGGAAATATTTATTTACTGAGAGGGTGTTCAAACACTGAAACAGGCTGCCTAGAGAGGTGGTCGATGGCCCGTGCCTGTCAGCTTTTAAGAGACATTTGGACAATGCCCTTAATAACATGCTTTAGCCTTCGGTCAGCCTTGAAGTGGTCAGCCAGTTGGATGATCACTGCAGGTCACTTCCAACTGAAATATTCTATTCTATTCTATTCTATTCTATTCTATTCTATTCTATTCTATTCTATTCTATTCTATTCTATTCTATTCTATTCCTCTTCATATGTATTACGTCATTCAGGATTAATTTTGGCTGTCTTGCCTTTGGGATATATGAGAGGTCCTACTTAAAATCTAACAACAAAACAGCCAACCAATAGAGATGTATTCATATCTTAACAATACAAGATATTATTGGGGTGTAAGTATCTTTCTTTTTAATGCATTTATACCTTCTTTTGCATGTCAGATCACAGTTCTAGGTTTGTTTGGCTGCAGACTGCACGTAGATGTTTAGCTGAACAGCCCACTTTTTCAGATGTTAAAAAATAAGTAGCAGTAATCAAGGAAACCTAGCACACTTAAAAGAACAACATGACATCTCAAACTAAGTACAAAGGTGAGGTCAGAATCACAGGAGGCTGTTGACATGTGTATGTTCTGAAGGTTTTCATCTGTGCTCCTTGCACCCTTTTGAGCTCTGTTTTTAGCTGTTCCTGTGGTCAAACCCTTGGGTAATACCTTGTTGCTTTTTCACTAACCTTCACCTTTCCCAAAGCTGATAGTAGCCTATTTGGAGGAAGATTTTATTGCTGCTTCTTTTCTCTACTGGTATTCCCTTAACTATTTCATTCATCTTTTAGAAACATCATAGTGATTATTGCACTGTGGTCATTGCTGTCTCAGAGGTCAATCTTAATTGACTTGATTCTTTCACCTTTGCAACAGACGCCTACATTCAGTGCTGTCTAGGTGGATTCCTGTTTGTTGGCCTAAGTAAAGGGACAATACCTGAGAAACACTTCATGTGAAGGCTGCTTCCCAGGCAGATGTGAACTGCTGCTAGAATGAGATGTCCTTTATTACACACATCGCCTTTTTCTGGACTCAATTTTTCTGTCTTGATCACAATGTTTTCCTCAGTCCTGGTATGCACCGTTGCTGTCTGACATGGAAATTTTGGGTCTACTGAACAATGACTTTTAAACTTAGGGAAAGTCCAGGGAAATACTGCATGATCCTAATAAATGACACATGCCTAACTTTTATGTGAACAGACCCTTCAGAGATAGAATAACTGCCAGCAGTTCTCTTTAGAATATTTAAGCCTACAGCAAAGATACAGAAATGAAGAACTTCTCAAGCCACAGGTGGTGAGACAACCAAGTACACTTCCTTCACAATGTAATTTCTAAATGTTTTGCTTTGGGTTTGCTTTTCTAACAGCACTATCAGTAACTCATGCTGCTCAAGTTATTATTCATATGGTAAGTTTATTGTGAATTAAGAATACAGACAGTGTTTTAATGATACATGTGAAGACTGTCACATACACACTCTGGTTTTTGTTGTGCACTCGAGAGAAGCATTAATATAAACAAAGAAGTAAATGATTATATACATCTCTTTTCCCAGAAAACCTTTGAAGCAATTTCACCAGTGTGGCAGATCATTCTGTGCATTTAACTATCCAGTAAATATATACATTAAAGTTTATTTATCCATATTTTAATAGTTACTCTTTGTCAGCATTTTTTATTTTGGTATCTTAAAAATGTGAATTAGCAATATGGGTTTTGGTCTTGAATTTATTCTGTTGGGTTTTTTTAAAGTTTTTTAAGGCTAAATGTGACCCACCAGAATAATCAAACAATGAGAAGAGAGGAAGGGGTAAAGCATTAGTCTCTTTACGCTGGTATTTGTTTTTTATTTTGCATTGCAAAACGTTTGTAGAATATACATATTACCTTAGCTGAAATAAAGAAAAATATTTTAATAAGAAAGCAAAAGTAGGTCAGAAAGGTCCAAAATCTAAACAGGTTAAGTAGCGTTCTCATAGTACTACTTTATACTCCATTTTGGAAATAATCTATAATCTAAACATAATTGCTGCATTTTTGAGAAGCCTATTTAACAAGTCCTTTTGCTATCATCGAGCCTTTCAGTAGCTTACTTGCATGGTTCAGGTATCTTTTCCGACTTTACTAAAACTATGGGCTCCTATGTACTTGTAGTAATTGTTGCCTTTGGAGGAGATCTGAAGAAATGAATATTTTTATTAGTGCGCAGTATAGCACATCCACATACTTGAAAATTTAAATGTGGTAAATTCTGTTCAGCTGTTTTCATAATATCAGCTTTGGATTTTGTTTAATTTTCAGTTGCTAGAAAATTAAGAAAACCTTTTTTCTGTGTGTGTGTAGATTATTTTATTTTCATCGAGGGTTGAGAAAAGACAATCTTCACTTGGTTGCATCTCCAGGAATATTAGATTGACTGTCTTTTTCTTCCTCCAGCAAGATTAATTCAGTTCTTGCTGAAGATGTCACGATAGTTCGTGAAACTGGAACATCAGATGAGGCCGGATGAATTTCAACTTTTTCACCCTCTGTTGTTTCTTTAGGTGATAAGCTTTCTTGTGCGTCAAAAAATACATCGATTTTATCTGATGGGCTATCTTCATCTGAGATTCTTCCCTCTTTATGACCTGTCTCTACTTTGTCAACAGTTTTAGCCTTTTTGGAAGGAGATGTGAAACCAAGCTTGGGAAATCTAAACCATCCGGTTTTCTCAGTTTGCTTAGAAGAATCATGGTCTGATGCGTCAGCAGATTTCACCTCTTCTGGAACTGATTTTTTTACTTCTGCTTTTGAATCTGTGCTCGTTTCATCACCAGAAGATGAAAAGCCAACAGTTGGAAGCCAAAATTTGAATCTTCCGGGAGATCTTTTACTATCAGTCTTTTCTTTTTCATTGGTTATGTCTTTTTCTTCATCTTCTACTGCTTCAGCTACACCCTCATATTTAGAGAGAGGACCTGCAGTTATTCCCTCTCGTGACTTATCAGGATGAGTCTCTTCCAGTTTACTAGAAGGCTTCACTTCAACAGCAAATGTTTCTAACTTTGGCAAACTTACTTCTCCACTAGATTCTTCAGTCTCACTGCATGGTTTGCCAGATACTTTAAGCTCAGCACTGCAAGTCCTCTGTGCTGCTACTCCAAAGCTTTCATCAGTACATTCGGGTTTACTCACTGATACATCGTCTGCCGAGGATGGCTGCTGGACTAGCACTTCTAAGTTGCTATGTGATTCAGGCAACTTCACCTTGAGCAAAGAGAATCCCAAAGTAGCAGTTTTGACTTCTGATGAGAGAACCTCTGATTCTTTCAGTATTTCAGCAGTGTAAATCTCACACCTTTCAATAGCAACATGTTCAGGTTCTACTTTCTCACTCACTTCTTGACCTTCTACATATGACCAGTGCAGGTCTTGCCCTACGTTTGAAAGGGAGGACTCTATGGTAGTAGTCATCTGTGCTGTCTTAATGTCAGGTTCAGTCAGTGTTAGAATTTTGCTTTTTGCTTTTTGAATACCACCCTCTAGAGCCTCTGGTGTTTCTTCAGGGACAGCAGAGCTTGCTTGCAGTTGCACTACTTCAATGTCAGTACTAGATCCCTTTGGATCCGTAACCACTTTTGACACTGAAACAACAGCTTCAGTTGGGAGAGATTTGAAGGTGAATCTTGGTATTCTTAGTTTGGGAATTTTTATATTTACTTCTGGGACACTTTGTGATTTTTCCACTGTTTCCACTGTTATTCTGGCAGATGTTTCCATATGATCTAGAGCTGAGCTTTTCAGGCCAGTGATTCCTTCTGATTTTTGGAACTGCATTTCTGTTGTGCCTAGTTCAGTTTTAGATACTGAATCAACTTCTGACTTTGGCAAATTGATACTATCTTCAAAACCCTTTGCTTCTGAATGCAGCACTCCAAACTTTGGAATCTTAAACTTGTATGTTTTAATTTTACTTGTTTCTGCTCCATCTTCTACTTGCACTTCCACCCCTGCAGACCTGTCCTTTTCAACACTTTTCACTTGAAATCTCATTTCAGGATCTACTCTAGCAATTTTAACATCCATTTTCATTCCTGGAACTTCTACCTTTAGATCTTCCAGCTTAGCTGTTACATAAGAACCATCTTCTGATCCCTTTGTTGTAGACCATTCACACAGAGGCCTTTTTAATTGGCTTCCTTCACTGTCTTTTCCTATCATTTGAATCTCATCCTTTATCTTTCCTTTTTTAATTACTGCCTCTTGTTTTTGAATATCTAGCTCTTCCTTTGGAAGACTGACATCTATTTTCTCCTGTGTTGCATCCAGGGTAATTTCAGCTGAGGACGGTTTACCTCCTACTTCTGAACTCTCTAACTTAGTGGAACTTTCTACCCTTGGGACTCCTATATCCTGTGATTGGACTTTATGCTCTTGAACAGTCAGAGTACACGTAGGAAACTTATTTGTTAAACTATCTTTGTCAATTTCTGAAGCACTTAGGTATGATTTAGACAATTCTGCTGAAGACACTGTGAATTCAGAAGTATGCATTTTCTGTCCTTCAGCACCGCGCTTAACTATGTCTGCATACGTTTCAGTTTTTAAAATACTCACTCTACTATCTGTTCTTTCTGCAGATAATGAAATATCTCCTTCCATCTTTGGCAAGCTAACATCAGAACTTTTCACAGAATCTCCTAATTCTGGAATCTCTTCTTTTCTGATAGCAATTTCAGCAACTGCGTGTGGTAATGATAAGCTTTTTTCAGGAATACTTGTTTCAATTTGTACTTCAGCAGAGGGAATGCCTGCCTGAGTTTTTTCCATACTTCTTTCAATATCAGCATCACTTTTTTTTTCCTTTAAGGATGTCCTGCCAAATGCAGGTATTCTGAATTTTGGCATTTTAAACCATCCCTGATGTTCTTCAGTCTGAACTTCTTCAGTTTTTATTTTATGTTCTTCTTTTAATTTGATTTCTTTCTCTTCAAGGCTCTCAGTAGCCCCCTCTGTCCTTGGTTTAGACACTGACTGGGACTCTGCCTTTGGAGCTTCAATGCCAGTTGTCAGAACTTGGGGTGTTTTAATCTTACAAGCATAAACCCCCACTCCAGGATCTGACATATCAGATGTAAGTTCTGATGCTGGAACTCCCACAGCAATGTCAACAATTTCATTTGTCATTTTTAGCTGGGGTAGCTCAGGTTCTATTCTTGGAGAGCTGATCTCTGCCTCCGGGCTTTTCCCTTTTGATAAGGAGATTCCAAACTTTGGCTTTTGGAATTTGGGCTTTTTAATCTTCCCTTCAGGACCTTCCAACTTCATCTTTCTTCCATCCACAACTGATGATCTTTCTGTTACTATTTCAGGGCTACTTAGTTCATTTGAAGCTTCTCCTTTGGGGAACTTAAAATCTGTTTTTTGTGTGGTATCTTCATCAGTAGAACTTGATTTTAGGACAACTTCTTGAAAACTCCCCTCTGAGGGAGGCAAAGTGGCATCAATCTTTGCTGAACTGACTCCCATGTCAGTTTGGGAGGCTCCAGTTTCTATTTTGGAAAACTCCAGAGTGGGGATCTTAACATCAGCCAGCCTTATGCTTATTTGTGACCCTTCCTCTGTCCTTGCAGAATGACTTTTTTCTATATCAGGTATCTGTATTGAAACATCACCCTCTCTTTCTGTTTCAGGAATAGCAGTATCAGCTTCAACTTTTGATGAATGTATCTGAGATTTGGGAACCTTGATCTTGGAGAGTGAAATTTTAGGCATGACAAATTGAGGCTTTTTAGTTGGACTTTTTTGTTCAACTTTTCCTGCAGATATTTCCAGATCAAGGGCTGGCCCAGTACCTTGATCATCAGTTATAGTTTCTCTCGCTTCTGTGTCTATCCTGCCTGACATTACAGGAAGTTTATGATCTTCCGAATTTGCTCCAGAATCCAATTTAACACTTGCTTCCTTCTTTGGTGACCAACTGAAGGATGGCAATTTGAATTTGGGCATTTTAAAATGTCCTTCTTTCTCTTCCCCATCTCCATCTTGCTTTATTTCCCCTTTGGGAAGTGCTGCATCTGAATCCTGAACATCACTGTCTGGTTTTGGAATAGAAATATCAGCTGATGGGAGGTGAACATCAGCTTCTAATGCCTTATTTTCATCTTTGGTAATTTTGACTTCAGGCCTGTAAGTTTCTGTTCCTGTACCACATTCCACCTCCAAATTTGGTGCCTCAACAGCAATGTCAGCTATTTCTACCATTGGTTTGAGTTGGGGAACTTTGACTTCTGTTTTGGATTGGCTGACCTCCTTTTCTGACCCTTTCCCTGTAGAATGTGTAATTCCAAACTTTGGCATTTGGAATTTAGACATTTTTGTTTTTCCTTTAGGACCTTCAATTTTTACTTCTACATCACCCACAGAAATTTCACTTGATGTTCTTTCAGCACTTATGTCAGGACTCTTGACCTCAAGGGAGCTTTCTGTTATGATCTTAATATCTGAGGTGGAGAGGCTGGCAGCTGACTTCGATGTCAGGTCATCTTCTTCACATGTAGAAAGTAAGACATCACCTGTACGTATGCTAATATCCATCTCTGTTTTGGGAACATTGACTTCTGGTTTGGAATATTCCAAAGTTGGGACTGTAACTTTTACGCCCATTCCTGCTTCTTCTCCACTACTCCTTTTCTCAGATTTCTGTACTGAAATGCCTTCTTTTTCTTGTTTGGGTTCTTCCAGATGTCCCTCAACCTGAGAAGGAGCAATAGCTTCTTTCTTTGGTGACCAACTAAATGAAGGTAGTTTAAATTTTGACGTTTTAAATTTGTTTTCTTTCTCCTCAGTGTCCTTCTCTCCTGAACCTACTTCCTGTTCTGCCTTGCACTCTAAATCTGGGCCATGGGTTTCCACTTCTAATTTTGGCATGGTAACCTCTGATGATGACAGATTGACATCCAAATTTGGTACATCCAGAACAACATCAGGTGAAGACTTGTGCATCTTTACACCTAATTCGGCATCAGAAATCTGAGCTGATGTTACCATATCAGTATCAGTCATATCAGATGTTATCCTTCCTTTGGAAATTTCAGATTCTAATTTGGAACTAATGTCACTTTCTGACGGTTTTCCCTTAGACCAAGAAATTCCAAATTTTGGTTTTCGGAATTTAGGAATTTTAACCGTAAACTCTGTGTCACCCACAGATGTTTCAGCAGCTGGTGTTTTCCCTCCAGGCTTCAGACTTACTTGGTCCAAAGAAGCATCTTCATTTAAAATTTCAAAATCTGTATCTGAAAGATTCTCACCAGAAAGAGATGATATTTTCGAGTCAGATTCTGCAAAATTAATTTGATATTTAGTAAGAGTAATATCCCCTTTGTGTAATGGGGAATCCTTTTCAATTTTAGAAGAACCAATATCAATTTTGGAGAAACCCAAGCTAGGAATTCTGAATTTAGTACTTCTAGAGCCACTATCACCCTTATTCTCTGGAAGAAGTTCAGATCTGACATTGCCTGAAAGAACAGCAGGAGGTTCCTCTGTTACAGAATAACAAACAGTTTCTGACACAGAAATTTCACCTACGGCCTTACTCTGTACCTGAGATTTAGAACTTTTAGACAGGGAAACCTTAGGCATTCTAAATAAAGAACTTTTAGATTTACCCATATCAACCTCTTTTCCAGAGGAGAAATCGGTGACAACTTCAACAGCAGATGGTTGGAACTCGGCCGCGGGCAGGGTCACGTCGACTTCGGCGGTTCCCGAGGGCACCGTCACTTGGGGCTCCTTGAGGCTGACGTCCACATCGGCGGCCACGGTGCCCTTGGCCTCTCTGCTGCTGGACCAGCCAAAGGAAGGCATGCCGAACTTGGGCATCTTGAACTTGCCGTCCCTGGTCTTGGCGGCCTCCTTCTCGGGGGCTTTTGCTTCCCCTTCCAGGGTGAGGCCTACCTCGGGCGCCTGCAGGTCGACGCTGGCCTTTGGAAGGGGGACTTCCGCGGACGGGAGGCTGATGTCCACCTTGGGGGCTTTGATGTCAGCTTTGGGCATTTTCAGGGAGGGCTTCTCCACCTTCCAGCCGGCCCCTTCGGCTTTGGCGCCGGGGACGTCGGCTTTGAGGCCCAGCGCGGGGCCCTCCCCTGCGGCTGTCACGGTGGCGGAGGGCAGCTCGACCTCTGCGCTGGGCAGGCTCACCTCGCCTTCCAGCCCTTCCGCCTTGGGAGGCGACACTCCGAATTTGGGCTTGTCGAACTTGGGCATCTTCAACTTGCCTTTCAGGCCCGTCACTTCCAGCTGGGCTGCGTCAAGCGAGCCTTCAGCGGAGGGCACTTGGAGGTCTATCTCGGGCGCCTGCAGCTCGAGGGAGCCCTCGACGGAGGGCAGCTTGATGTCCGGGGCGGCGATGCTGATGTCGGCGGCACCGGCCTTGACGTCTGCCTCTGGGAGGCTGGCCTCGACTTTGGGCGGGCTGACGTCTGCGTCCAGTTTGGGAGCCTTGACGGTCGGCTTGGAGAAGACCACGCCGGGCACCTTGACTTTTGGCATGTGTATTTTCATGCCACCGCCCTCAACTTTGCCGGCAGCCACCTCCAGGCCGCCTTCGGCCTCGGGGCCCTGCAGGCCCACTTCGCCCTGCTGGACTTCGGCCTGGGCTTTGGGCAGGGACACCTCTGCCTTTGGCAGGCTGACCTGCACGTGGGGACCTTTGACTTTGGGCAGCTTGACGCTGGGCATCTTGACGTCGGGCATCTTGAAGCGGCTTTTCTCGCCCTCTCCTCCGGCGGCCGTCTCGACGGTCACCTCCACGCCGGGCGCTTGGATGTCGGCCGCGGGCAGGGTCACGTCGACTTCGGCGGTTCCCGAGGGCACCGTCACTTGGGGCTCCTTGAGGCTGACGTCCACATCGGCGGCCACGGTGCCCTTGGCCTCTCTGCTGCTGGACCAGCCAAAGGAAGGCATGCCGAACTTGGGCATCTTGAACTTGCCGTCCTTGGTCTTGGCGGCCTCCTTCTCGGGGGCTTTTGCTTCCCCTTCCAGGGTGAGGCCTACCTCGGGCGCCTGCAGGTCGACGCTGGCCTTTGGAAGGGGGACTTCCGCGGACGGGAGGCTGATGTCCACCTTGGGGGCTTTGATGTCAGCTTTGGGCATTTTCAGGGAGGGCTTCTCCACCTTCCAGCCGGCCCCTTCGGCTTTGGCGCCGGGGACGTCGGCTTTGAGGCCCAGCGCGGGGCCCTCCCCTGCGGCTGTCACGGTGGCGGAGGGCAGCTCGACCTCTGCGCTGGGCAGGCTCACCTCGCCTTCCAGCCCTTCCGCCTTGGGAGGCGACACTCCGAATTTGGGCTTGTCGAACTTGGGCATCTTCAACTTGCCTTTCAGGCCTGTCACTTCCAGCTGGGCTGCGTCAAGCGAGCCTTCAGCGGAGGGCACTTGGAGGTCTATCTCGGGCGCCTGCAGCTCGAGGGAGCCCTCGACGGAGGGCAGCTTGATGTCCGGGGCGGCGATGCTGATGTCGGCGGCACCGGCCTTGACGTCTGCCTCTGGGAGGCTGGCCTCGACTTTGGGCGGGCTGACGTCTGCGTCCAGTTTGGGAGCCTTGACGGTCGGCTTGGAGAAGACCACGCCGGGCACCTTGACTTTTGGCATGTGTATTTTCATGCCACCGCCCTCAACTTTGCCGGCAGCCACCTCCAGGCCGCCTTCGGCCTCGGGGCCCTGCAGGCCCACTTCGCCCTGCTGGACTTCGGCCTGGGCTTTGGGCAGGGACACCTCTGCCTTTGGCAGGCTGACCTGCACGTGGGGACCTTTGACTTTGGGCAGCTTGACGCTGGGCATCTTGACGTCGGGCATCTTGAAGCGGCTTTTCTCGCCCTCTCCTCCGGCGGCCGTCTCGACGGTCACCTCCACGCCGGGCGCTTGGATGTCGGCCGCGGGCAGGGTCACGTCGACTTCGGCGGTTCCCGAGGGCACCGTCACTTGGGGCTCCTTGAGGCTGACGTCCACATCGGCGGCCACGGTGCCCTTGGCCTCTCTGCTGCTGGACCAGCCAAAGGAAGGCATGCCGAACTTGGGCATCTTGAACTTGCCGTCCTTGGTCTTGGCGGCCTCCTTCTCGGGGGCTTTTGCTTCCCCTTCCAGGGTGAGGCCTACCTCGGGCGCCTGCAGGTCGACGCTGGCCTTTGGAAGGGGGACTTCCGCGGACGGGAGGCTGATGTCCACCTTGGGGGCTTTGATGTCAGCTTTGGGCATTTTCAGGGAGGGCTTCTCCACCTTCCAGCCGGCCCCTTCGGCTTTGGCGCCGGGGACGTCGGCTTTGAGGCCCAGCGCGGGGCCCTCCCCTGCGGCTGTCACGGTGGCGGAGGGCAGCTCGACCTCTGCGCTGGGCAGGCTCACCTCGCCTTCCAGCCCTTCCGCCTTGGGAGGCGACACTCCGAATTTGGGCTTGTCGAACTTGGGCATCTTCAACTTGCCTTTCAGGCCCGTCACTTCCAGCTGGGCTGCGTCAAGCGAGCCTTCAGCGGAGGGCACTTGGAGGTCTATCTCGGGCGCCTGCAGCTCGAGGGAGCCCTCGACGGAGGGCAGCTTGATGTCCGGGGCGGCGATGCTGATGTCGGAGGCACCGGCCTTGACGTCTGCCTCTGGGAGGCTGGCCTCGACTTTGGGCGGGCTGACGTCTGCGTCCAGTTTGGGAGCCTTGACGGTCGGCTTGGAGAAGACCACGCCGGGCACCTTGACTTTTGGCATGTGTATTTTCATGCCACCGCCCTCAACTTTGCCGGCAGCCACCTCCAGGCCGCCTTCGGCCTCGGGGCCCTGCAGGCCCACTTCGCCCTGCTGGACTTCGGCCTGGGCTTTGGGCAGGGACACCTCTGCCTTTGGCAGGCTGACCTGCACGTGGGGACCTTTGACTTTGGGCAGCTTGACGCTGGGCATCTTGACGTCGGGCATCTTGAAGCGGCTTTTCTCGCCCTCTCCTCCGGCGGCCGTCTCGACGGTCACCTCCACGCCGGGCGCTTGGATGTCGGCCGCGGGCAGGGTCACGTCGACTTCGGCGGTTCCCGAGGGCACCGTCACTTGGGGCTCCTTGAGGCTGACGTCCACATCGGCGGCCACGGTGCCCTTGGCCTCTCTGCTGCTGGACCAGCCAAAGGAAGGCATGCCGAACTTGGGCATCTTGAACTTGCCGTCCTTGGTCTTGGCGGCCTCCTTCTCGGGGGCTTTTGCTTCCCCTTCCAGGGTGAGGCCTACCTCGGGTGCCTGCAGGTCGACGCTGGCCTTTGGAAGGGGGACTTCCGCGGACGGGAGGCTGATGTCCACCTTGGGGGCTTTGATGTCAGCTTTGGGCATTTTCAGGGAGGGCTTCTCCACCTTCCAGCCGGCCCCTTCGGCTTTGGCGCCGGGGACGTCGGCTTTGAGGCCCAGCGCGGGGCCCTCCCCTGCGGCTGTCACGGTGGCGGAGGGCAGCTCGACCTCTGCGCTGGGCAGGCTCACCTCGCCTTCCAGCCCTTCCGCCTTGGGAGGCGACACTCCGAATTTGGGCTTGTCGAACTTGGGCATCTTCAACTTGCCTTTCAGGCCCGTCACTTCCAGCTGGGCTGCGTCAAGCGAGCCTTCAGCGGAGGGCACTTGGAGGTCTATCTCGGGCGCCTGCAGCTCGAGGGAGCCCTCGACGGAGGGCAGCTTGATGTCCGGGGCGGCGATGCTGATGTCGGCGGCACCGGCCTTGACGTCTGCCTCTGGGAGGCTGGCCTCGACTTTGGGCGGGCTGACGTCTGCGTCCAGTTTGGGAGCCTTGACGGTCGGCTTGGAGAAGACCACGCCGGGCACCTTGACTTTTGGCATGTGTATTTTCATGCCACCGCCCTCAACTTTGCCGGCAGCCACCTCCAGGCCGCCTTCGGCCTCGGGGCCCTGCAGGCCCACTTCGCCCTGCTGGACTTCGGCCTGGGCTTTGGGCAGGGACACCTCTGCCTTTGGCAGGCTGACCTGCACGTGGGGACCTTTGACTTTGGGCAGCTTGACGCTGGGCATCTTGACGTCGGGCATCTTGAAGCGGCTTTTCTCGCCCTCTCCTCCGGCGGCCGTCTCGACGGTCACCTCCACGCCGGGCGCTTGGATGTCGGCCGCGGGCAGGGTCACGTCGACTTCGGCGGTTCCCGAGGGCACCGTCACTTGGGGCTCCTTGAGGCTGACGTCCACATCGGCGGCCACGGTGCCCTTGGCCTCTCTGCTGCTGGACCAGCCAAAGGAAGGCATGCCGAACTTGGGCATCTTGAACTTGCCGTCCTTGGTCTTGGCGGCCTCCTTCTCGGGGGCTTTTGCTTCCCCTTCCAGGGTGAGGCCTACCTCGGGCGCCTGCAGGTCGACGCTGGCCTTTGGAAGGGGGACTTCCGCGGACGGGAGGCTGATGTCCACCTTGGGGGCTTTGATGTCAGCTTTGGGCATTTTCAGGGAGGGCTTCTCCACCTTCCAGCCGGCCCCTTCGGCTTTGGCGCCGGGGACGTCGGCTTTGAGGCCCAGCGCGGGGCCCTCCCCTGCGGCTGTCACGGTGGCGGAGGGCAGCTCGACCTCTGCGCTGGGCAGGCTCACCTCGCCTTCCAGCCCTTCCGCCTTGGGAGGCGACACTCCGAATTTGGGCTTGTCGAACTTGGGCATCTTCAACTTGCCTTTCAGGCCCGTCACTTCCAGCTGGGCTGCGTCAAGCGAGCCTTCAGCGGAGGGCACTTGGAGGTCTATCTCGGGCGCCTGCAGCTCGAGGGAGCCCTCGACGGAGGGCAGCTTGATGTCCGGGGCGGCGATGCTGATGTCGGCGGCACCGGCCTTGACGTCTGCCTCTGGGAGGCTGGCCTCGACTTTGGGCGGGCTGACGTCTGCGTCCAGTTTGGGAGCCTTGACGGTCGGCTTGGAGAAGACCACGCCGGGCACCTTGACTTTTGGCATGTGTATTTTCATGCCACCGCCCTCAACTTTGCCGGCAGCCACCTCCAGGCCGCCTTCGGCCTCGGGGCCCTGCAGGCCCACTTCGCCCTGCTGGACTTCGGCCTGGGCTTTGGGCAGGGACACCTCTGCCTTTGGCAGGCTGACCTGCACGTGGGGACCTTTGACTTTGGGCAGCTTGACGCTGGGCATCTTGACGTCGGGCATCTTGAAGCGGCTTTTCTCGCCCTCTCCTCCGGCGGCCGTCTCGACGGTCACCTCCACGCCGGGCGCTTGGATGTCGGCCGCGGGCAGGGTCACGTCGACTTCGGCGGTTCCCGAGGGCACCGTCACTTGGGGCTCCTTGAGGCTGACGTCCACATCGGCGGCCACGGTGCCCTTGGCCTCTCTGCTGCTGGACCAGCCAAAGGAAGGCATGCCGAACTTGGGCATCTTGAACTTGCCGTCCTTGGTCTTGGCGGCCTCCTTCTCGGGGGCTTTTGCTTCCCCTTCCAGGGTGAGGCCTACCTCGGGCGCCTGCAGGTCGACGCTGGCCTTTGGAAGGGGGACTTCCGCGGACGGGAGGCTGATGTCCACCTTGGGGGCTTTGATGTCAGCTTTGGGCATTTTCAGGGAGGGCTTCTCCACCTTCCAGCCGGCCCCTTCGGCTTTGGCGCCGGGGACGTCGGCTTTGAGGCCCAGCGCGGGGCCCTCCCCTGCGGCTGTCACGGTGGCGGAGGGCAGCTCGACCTCTGCGCTGGGCAGGCTCACCTCGCCTTCCAGCCCTTCCGCCTTGGGAGGCGACACTCCGAATTTGGGCTTGTCGAACTTGGGCATCTTCAACTTGCCTTTCAGGCCCGTCACTTCCAGCTGGGCTGCGTCAAGCGAGCCTTCAGCGGAGGGCACTTGGAGGTCTATCTCGGGCGCCTGCAGCTCGAGGGAGCCCTCCACGGAGGGCAGCTTGATGTCCGGGGCGGCGATGCTGATGTCGGCGGCACCGGCCTTGACGTCTGCCTCTGGGAGGCTGGCCTCGACTTTGGGCGGGCTGACGTCTGCGTCCAGTTTGGGAGCCTTGACGGTCGGCTTGGAGAAGACCACGCCGGGCACCTTGACTTTTGGCATGTGTATTTTCATGCCACCGCCCTCAACTTTGCCGGCAGCCACCTCCAGGCCGCCTTCGGCCTCGGGGCCCTGCAGGCCCACTTCGCCCTGCTGGACTTCGGCCTGGGCTTTGGGCAGGGACACCTCTGCCTTTGGCAGGCTGACCTGCACGTGGGGACCTTTGACTTTGGGCAGCTTGACGCTGGGCATCTTGACGTCGGGCATCTTGAAGCGGCTTTTCTCGCCCTCTCCTCCGGCGGCCGTCTCGACGGTCACCTCCACGCCGGGCGCTTGGATGTCGGCCGCGGGCAGGGTCACGTCGACTTCGGCGGTTCCCGAGGGCACCGTCACTTGGGGCTCCTTGAGGCTGACGTCCACATCGGCGGCCACGGTGCCCTTGGCCTCTCTGCTGCTGGACCAGCCAAAGGAAGGCATGCCGAACTTGGGCATCTTGAACTTGCCGTCCTTGGTCTTGGCGGCCTCCTTCTCGGGGGCTTTTGCTTCCCCTTCCAGGGTGAGGCCTACCTCGGGCGCCTGCAGGTCGACGCTGGCCTTTGGAAGGGGGACTTCCGCGGACGGGAGGCTGATGTCCACCTTGGGGGCTTTGATGTCAGCTTTGGGCATTTTCAGGGAGGGCTTCTCCACCTTCCAGCCGGCCCCTTCGGCTTTGGCGCCGGGGACGTCGGCTTTGAGGCCCAGCGCGGGGCCCTCCCCTGCGGCTGTCACGGTGGCGGAGGGCAGCTCGACCTCTGCGCTGGGCAGGCTCACCTCGCCTTCCAGCCCTTCCGCCTTGGGAGGCGACACTCCGAATTTGGGCTTGTCGAACTTGGGCATCTTCAACTTGCCTTTCAGGCCCGTCACTTCCAGCTGGGCTGCGTCAAGCGAGCCTTCAGCGGAGGGCACTTGGAGGTCTATCTCGGGCGCCTGCAGCTCGAGGGAGCCCTCCACGGAGGGCAGCTTGATGTCCGGGGCGGCGATGCTGATGTCGGCGGCACCGGCCTTGACGTCTGCCTCTGGGAGGCTGGCCTCGACTTTGGGCGGGCTGACGTCTGCGTCCAGTTTGGGAGCCTTGACGGTCGGCTTGGAGAAGACCACGCCGGGCACCTTGACTTTTGGCATGTGTATTTTCATGCCACCGCCCTCAACTTTGCCGGCAGCCACCTCCAGGCTGCCTTCGGCCTCGGGGCCCTGCAGGCCCACTTCGCCCTGCTGGACTTCGGCCTGGGCTTTGGGCAGGGACACCTCTGCCTTTGGCAGGCTGACCTGCACGTGGGGACCTTTGACTTTGGGCAGCTTGACGCTGGGCATCTTGACGTCGGGCATCTTGAAGCGGCTTTTCTCGCCCTCTCCTCCGGCGGCCGTCTCGACGGTCACCTCCACGCCGGGCGCTTGGATGTCGGCCGCGGGCAGGGTCACGTCGACTTCGGCGGTTCCCGAGGGCACCGTCACTTGGGGCTCCTTGAGGCTGACGTCCACATCGGCGGCCACGGTGCCCTTGGCCTCTCTGCTGCTGGACCAGCCAAAGGAAGGCATGCCGAACTTGGGCATCTTGAACTTGCCGTCCTTGGTCTTGGCGGCCTCCTTCTCGGGGGCTTTTGCTTCCCCTTCCAGGGTGAGGCCTACCTCGGGCGCCTGCAGGTCGACGCTGGCCTTTGGAAGGGGGACTTCCGCGGACGGGAGGCTGATGTCCACCTTGGGGGCTTTGATGTCAGCTTTGGGCATTTTCAGGGAGGGCTTCTCCACCTTCCAGCCGGCCCCTTCGGCTTTGGCGCCGGGGACGTCGGCTTTGAGGCCCAGCGCGGGGCCCTCCCCTGCGGCTGTCACGGTGGCGGAGGGCAGCTCGACCTCTGCGCTGGGCAGGCTCACCTCGCCTTCCAGCCCTTCCGCCTTGGGAGGCGACACTCCGAATTTGGGCTTGTCGAACTTGGGCATCTTCAACTTGCCTTTCAGGCCCGTCACTTCCAGCTGGGCTGCGTCAAGCGAGCCTTCAGCGGAGGGCACTTGGAGGTCTATCTCGGGCGCCTGCAGCTCGAGGGAGCCCTCCACGGAGGGCAGCTTGATGTCCGGGGCGGCGATGCTGATGTCGGCGGCACCGGCCTTGACGTCTGCCTCTGGGAGGCTGGCCTCGACTTTGGGCGGGCTGACGTCTGCGTCCAGTTTGGGAGCCTTGACGGTCGGCTTGGAGAAGACCACGCCGGGCACCTTGACTTTTGGCATGTGTATTTTCATGCCACCGCCCTCAACTTTGCCGGCAGCCACCTCCAGGCCGCCTTCGGCCTCGGGGCCCTGCAGGCCCACTTCGCCCTGCTGGACTTCGGCCTGGGCTTTGGGCAGGGACACCTCTGCCTTTGGCAGGCTGACCTGCACGTGGGGACCTTTGACTTTGGGCAGCTTGACGCTGGGCATCTTGACGTCGGGCATCTTGAAGCGGCTTTTCTCGCCCTCTCCTCCGGCGGCCGTCTCGACGGTCACCTCCACGCCGGGCGCTTGGATGTCGGCCGCGGGCAGGGTCACGTCGACTTCGGCGGTTCCCGAGGGCACCGTCACTTGGGGCTCCTTGAGGCTGACGTCCACATCGGCGGCCACGGTGCCCTTGGCCTCTCTGCTGCTGGACCAGCCAAAGGAAGGCATGCCGAACTTGGGCATCTTGAACTTGCCGTCCTTGGTCTTGGCGGCCTCCTTCTCGGGGGCTTTTGCTTCCCCTTCCAGGGTGAGGCCTACCTCGGGCGCCTGCAGGTCGACGCTGGCCTTTGGAAGGGGGACTTCCGCGGACGGGAGGCTGATGTCCACCTTGGGGGCTTTGATGTCAGCTTTGGGCATTTTCAGGGAGGGCTTCTCCACCTTCCAGCCGGCCCCTTCGGCTTTGGCGCCGGGGACGTCGGCTTTGAGGCCCAGCGCGGGGCCCTCCCCTGCGGCTGTCACGGTGGCGGAGGGCAGCTCGACCTCTGCGCTGGGCAGGCTCACCTCGCCTTCCAGCCCTTCCGCCTTGGGAGGCGACACTCCGAATTTGGGCTTGTCGAACTTGGGCATCTTCAACTTGCCTTTCAGGCCCGTCACTTCCAGCTGGGCTGCGTCAAGCGAGCCTTCAGCGGAGGGCACTTGGAGGTCTATCTCGGGCGCCTGCAGCTCGAGGGAGCCCTCCACGGAGGGCAGCTTGATGTCCGGGGCGGCGATGCTGATGTCGGCGGCACCGGCCTTGACGTCTGCCTCTGGGAGGCTGGCCTCGACTTTGGGCGGGCTGACGTCTGCGTCCAGTTTGGGAGCCTTGACGGTCGGCTTGGAGAAGACCACGCCGGGCACCTTGACTTTTGGCATGTGTATTTTCATGCCACCGCCCTCAACTTTGCCGGCAGCCACCTCCAGGCCGCCTTCGGCCTCGGGGCCCTGCAGGCCCACTTCGCCCTGCTGGACTTCGGCCTGGGCTTTGGGCAGGGACACCTCTGCCTTTGGCAGGCTGACCTGCACGTGGGGACCTTTGACTTTGGGCAGCTTGACGCTGGGCATCTTGACGTCGGGCATCTTGAAGCGGCTTTTCTCGCCCTCTCCTCCGGCGGCCGTCTCGACGGTCACCTCCACGCCGGGCGCTTGGATGTCGGCCGCGGGCAGGGTCACGTCGACTTCGGCGGTTCCCGAGGGCACCGTCACTTGGGGCTCCTTGAGGCTGACGTCCACATCGGCGGCCACGGTGCCCTTGGCCTCTCTGCTGCTGGACCAGCCAAAGGAAGGCATGCCGAACTTGGGCATCTTGAACTTGCCGTCCTTAGTCTTGGCGGCCTCCTTCTCGGGGGCTTTTGCTTCCCCTTCCAGGGTGAGGCCTACCTCGGGCGCCTGCAGGTCGACGCTGGCCTTTGGAAGGGGGACTTCCGCGGACGGGAGGCTGATGTCCACCTTGGGGGCTTTGATGTCAGCTTTGGGCATTTTCAGGGAGGGCTTCTCCACCTTCCAGCCGGCCCCTTCGGCTTTGGCGCCGGGGACGTCGGCTTTGAGGCCCAGCGCGGGGCCCTCCCCTGCGGCTGTCACGGTGGCGGAGGGCAGCTCGACCTCTGCGCTGGGCAGGCTCACCTCGCCTTCCAGCCCTTCCGCCTTGGGAGGCGACACTCCGAATTTGGGCTTGTCGAACTTGGGCATCTTCAACTTGCCTTTCAGGCCCGTCACTTCCAGCTGGGCTGCGTCAAGCGAGCCTTCAGCGGAGGGCACTTGGAGGTCTATCTCGGGCGCCTGCAGCTCGAGGGAGCCCTCCACGGAGGGCAGCTTGATGTCCGGGGCGGCGATGCTGATGTCGGCGGCACCGGCCTTGACGTCTGCCTCTGGGAGGCTGGCCTCGACTTTGGGCGGGCTGACGTCTGCGTCCAGTTTGGGAGCCTTGACGGTCGGCTTGGAGAAGACCACGCCGGGCACCTTGACTTTTGGCATGTGTATTTTCATGCCACCGCCCTCAACTTTGCCGGCAGCCACCTCCAGGCCGCCTTCGGCCTCGGGGCCCTGCAGGCCCACTTCGCCCTGCTGGACTTCGGCCTGGGCTTTGGGCAGGGACACCTCTGCCTTTGGCAGGCTGACCTGCACGTGGGGACCTTTGACTTTGGGCAGCTTGACGCTGGGCATCTTGACGTCGGGCATCTTGAAGCGGCTTTTCTCGCCCTCTCCTCCGGCGGCCGTCTCGACGGTCACCTCCACGCCGGGCGCTTGGATGTCGGCCGCGGGCAGGGTCACGTCGACTTCGGCGGTTCCCGAGGGCACCGTCACTTGGGGCTCCTTGAGGCTGACGTCCACATCGGCGGCCACGGTGCCCTTGGCCTCTCTGCTGCTGGACCAGCCAAAGGAAGGCATGCCGAACTTGGGCATCTTGAACTTGCCGTCCTTGGTCTTGGCGGCCTCCTTCTCGGGGGCTTTTGCTTCCCCTTCCAGGGTGAGGCCTACCTCGGGCGCCTGCAGGTCGACGCTGGCCTTTGGAAGGGGGACTTCCGCGGACGGGAGGCTGATGTCCACCTTGGGGGCTTTGATGTCAGCTTTGGGCATTTTCAGGGAGGGCTTCTCCACCTTCCAGCCGGCCCCTTCGGCTTTGGCGCCGGGGACGTCGGCTTTGAGGCCCAGCGCGGGGCCCTCCCCTGCGGCTGTCACGGTGGCGGAGGGCAGCTCGACCTCTGCGCTGGGCAGGCTCACCTCGCCTTCCAGCCCTTCCGCCTTGGGAGGCGACACTCCGAATTTGGGCTTGTCGAACTTGGGCATCTTCAACTTGCCTTTCAGGCCCGTCACTTCCAGCTGGGCTGCGTCAAGCGAGCCTTCAGCGGAGGGCACTTGGAGGTCTATCTCGGGCGCCTGCAGCTCGAGGGAGCCCTCCACGGAGGGCAGCTTGATGTCCGGGGCGGCGATGCTGATGTCGGCGGCACCGGCCTTGACGTCTGCCTCTGGGAGGCTGGCCTCGACTTTGGGCGGGCTGACGTCTGCGTCCAGTTTGGGAGCCTTGACGGTCGGCTTGGAGAAGACCACGCCGGGCACCTTGACTTTTGGCATGTGTATTTTCATGCCACCGCCCTCAACTTTGCCGGCAGCCACCTCCAGGCCGCCTTCGGCCTCGGGGCCCTGCAGGCCCACTTCGCCCTGCTGGACTTCGGCCTGGGCTTTGGGCAGGGACACCTCTGCCTTTGGCAGGCTGACCTGCACGTGGGGACCTTTGACTTTGGGCAGCTTGACGCTGGGCATCTTGACGTCGGGCATCTTGAAGCGGCTTTTCTCGCCCTCTCCTCCGGCGGCCGTCTCGACGGTCACCTCCACGCCGGGCGCTTGGATGTCGGCCGCGGGCAGGGTCACGTCGACTTCGGCGGTTCCCGAGGGCACCGTCACTTGGGGCTCCTTGAGGCTGACGTCCACATCGGCGGCCACGGTGCCCTTGGCCTCTCTGCTGCTGGACCAGCCAAAGGAAGGCATGCCGAACTTGGGCATCTTGAACTTGCCGTCCTTGGTCTTGGCGGCCTCCTTCTCGGGGGCTTTTGCTTCCCCTTCCAGGGTGAGGCCTACCTCGGGCGCCTGCAGGTCGACGCTGGCCTTTGGAAGGGGGACTTCCGCGGACGGGAGGCTGATGTCCACCTTGGGGGCTTTGATGTCAGCTTTGGGCATTTTCAGGGAGGGCTTCTCCACCTTCCAGCCGGCCCCTTCGGCTTTGGCGCCGGGGACGTCGGCTTTGAGGCCCAGCGCGGGGCCCTCCCCTGCGGCTGTCACGGTGGCGGAGGGCAGCTCGACCTCTGCGCTGGGCAGGCTCACCTCGCCTTCCAGCCCTTCCGCCTTGGGAGGCGACACTCCGAATTTGGGCTTGTCGAACTTGGGCATCTTCAACTTGCCTTTCAGGCCCGTCACTTCCAGCTGGGCTGCGTCAAGCGAGCCTTCAGCGGAGGGCACTTGGAGGTCTATCTCGGGCGCCTGCAGCTCGAGGGAGCCCTCCACGGAGGGCAGCTTGATGTCCGGGGCGGCGATGCTGATGTCGGCGGCACCGGCCTTGACGTCTGCCTCTGGGAGGCTGGCCTCGACTTTGGGCGGGCTGACGTCTGCGTCCAGTTTGGGAGCCTTGACGGTCGGCTTGGAGAAGACCACGCCGGGCACCTTGACTTTTGGCATGTGTATTTTCATGCCACCGCCCTCAACTTTGCCGGCAGCCACCTCCAGGCCGCCTTCGGCCTCGGGGCCCTGCAGGCCCACTTCGCCCTGCTGGACTTCGGCCTGGGCTTTGGGCAGGGACACCTCTGCCTTTGGCAGGCTGACCTGCACGTGGGGACCTTTGACTTTGGGCAGCTTGACGCTGGGCATCTTGACGTCGGGCATCTTGAAGCGGCTTTTCTCGCCCTCTCCTCCGGCGGCCGTCTCGACGGTCACCTCCACGCCGGGCGCTTGGATGTCGGCCGCGGGCAGGGTCACGTCGACTTCGGCGGTTCCCGAGGGCACCGTCACTTGGGGCTCCTTGAGGCTGACGTCCACATCGGCGGCCACGGTGCCCTTGGCCTCTCTGCTGCTGGACCAGCCAAAGGAAGGCATGCCGAACTTGGGCATCTTGAACTTGCCGTCCTTGGTCTTGGCGGCCTCCTTCTCGGGGGCTTTTGCTTCCCCTTCCAGGGTGAGGCCTACCTCGGGCGCCTGCAGGTCGACGCTGGCCTTTGGAAGGGGGACTTCCGCGGACGGGAGGCTGATGTCCACCTTGGGGGCTTTGATGTCAGCTTTGGGCACTTTCAGGGAGGGCTTCTCCACCTTCCAGCCGGCCCCTTCGGCTTTGGCGCCGGGGACGTCGGCTTTGAGGCCCAGCGCGGGGCCCTCCCCTGCGGCTGTCACGGTGGCGGAGGGCAGCTCGACCTCTGCGCTGGGCAGGCTCACCTCGCCTTCCAGCCCTTCCGCCTTGGGAGGCGACACTCCGAATTTGGGCTTGTCGAACTTGGGCATCTTCAACTTGCCTTTCAGGCCCGTCACTTCCAGCTGGGCTGCGTCAAGCGAGCCTTCAGCGGAGGGCACTTGGAGGTCTATCTCGGGCGCCTGCAGCTCGAGGGAGCCCTCCACGGAGGGCAGCTTGATGTCCGGGGCGGCGATGCTGATGTCGGCGGCACCGGCCTTGACGTCTGCCTCTGGGAGGCTGGCCTCGACTTTGGGCGGGCTGACGTCTGCGTCCAGTTTGGGAGCCTTGACGGTCGGCTTGGAGAAGACCACGCCGGGCACCTTGACTTTTGGCATGTGTATTTTCATGCCACCGCCCTCAACTTTGCCGGCAGCCACCTCCAGGCCGCCTTCGGCCTCGGGGCCCTGCAGGCCCACTTCGCCCTGCTGGACTTCGGCCTGGGCTTTGGGCAGGGACACCTCTGCCTTTGGCAGGCTGACCTGCACGTGGGGACCTTTGACTTTGGGCAGCTTGACGCTGGGCATCTTGACGTCGGGCATCTTGAAGCGGCTTTTCTCGCCCTCTCCTCCGGCGGCCGTCTCGACGGTCACCTCCACGCCGGGCGCTTGGATGTCGGCCGCGGGCAGGGTCACGTCGACTTCGGCGGTTCCCGAGGGCACCGTCACTTGGGGCTCCTTGAGGCTGACGTCCACATCGGCGGCCACGGTGCCCTTGGCCTCTCTGCTGCTGGACCAGCCAAAGGAAGGCATGCCGAACTTGGGCATCTTGAACTTGCCGTCCTTGGTCTTGGCGGCCTCCTTCTCGGGGGCTTTTGCTTCCCCTTCCAGGGTGAGGCCTACCTCGGGCGCCTGCAGGTCGACGCTGGCCTTTGGAAGGGGGACTTCCGCGGACGGGAGGCTGATGTCCACCTTGGGGGCTTTGATGTCAGCTTTGGGCATTTTCAGGGAGGGCTTCTCCACCTTCCAGCCGGCCCCTTCGGCTTTGGCGCCGGGGACGTCGGCTTTGAGGCCCAGCGCGGGGCCCTCCCCTGCGGCTGTCACGGTGGCGGAGGGCAGCTCGACCTCTGCGCTGGGCAGGCTCACCTCGCCTTCCAGCCCTTCCGCCTTGGGAGGCGACACTCCGAATTTGGGCTTGTCGAACTTGGGCATCTTCAACTTGCCTTTCAGGCCCGTCACTTCCAGCTGGGCTGCGTCAAGCGAGCCTTCAGCGGAGGGCACTTGGAGGTCTATCTCGGGCGCCTGCAGCTCGAGGGAGCCCTCCACGGAGGGCAGCTTGATGTCCGGGGCGGCGATGCTGATGTCGGCGGCACCGGCCTTGACGTCTGCCTCTGGGAGGCTGGCCTCGACTTTGGGCGGGCTGACGTCTGCGTCCAGTTTGGGAGCCTTGACGGTCGGCTTGGAGAAGACCACGCCGGGCACCTTGACTTTTGGCATGTGTATTTTCATGCCACCGCCCTCAACTTTGCCGGCAGCCACCTCCAGGCCGCCTTCGGCCTCGGGGCCCTGCAGGCCCACTTCGCCCTGCTGGACTTCGGCCTGGGCTTTGGGCAGGGACACCTCTGCCTTTGGCAGGCTGACCTGCACGTGGGGACCTTTGACTTTGGGCAGCTTGACGCTGGGCATCTTGACGTCGGGCATCTTGAAGCGGCTTTTCTCGCCCTCTCCTCCGGCGGCCGTCTCGACGGTCACCTCCACGCCGGGCGCTTGGATGTCGGCCGCGGGCAGGGTCACGTCGACTTCGGCGGTTCCCGAGGGCACCGTCACTTGGGGCTCCTTGAGGCTGACGTCCACATCGGCGGCCACGGTGCCCTTGGCCTCTCTGCTGCTGGACCAGCCAAAGGAAGGCATGCCGAACTTGGGCATCTTGAACTTGCCGTCCTTGGTCTTGGCGGCCTCCTTCTCGGGGGCTTTTGCTTCCCCTTCCAGGGTGAGGCCTACCTCGGGCGCCTGCAGGTCGACGCTGGCCTTTGGAAGGGGGACTTCCGCGGACGGGAGGCTGATGTCCACCTTGGGGGCTTTGATGTCAGCTTTGGGCATTTTCAGGGAGGGCTTCTCCACCTTCCAGCCGGCCCCTTCGGCTTTGGCGCCGGGGACGTCGGCTTTGAGGCCCAGCGCGGGGCCCTCCCCTGCGGCTGTCACGGTGGCGGAGGGCAGCTCGACCTCTGCGCTGGGCAGGCTCACCTCGCCTTCCAGCCCTTCCGCCTTGGGAGGCGACACTCCGAATTTGGGCTTGTCGAACTTGGGCATCTTCAACTTGCCTTTCAGGCCCGTCACTTCCAGCTGGGCTGCGTCAAGCGAGCCTTCAGCGGAGGGCACTTGGAGGTCTATCTCGGGCGCCTGCAGCTCGAGGGAGCCCTCCACGGAGGGCAGCTTGATGTCCGGGGCGGCGATGCTGATGTCGGCGGCACCGGCCTTGACGTCTGCCTCTGGGAGGCTGGCCTCGACTTTGGGCGGACTGACGTCTGCGTCCAGTTTGGGAGCCTTGACGGTCGGCTTGGAGAAGACCACGCCGGGCACCTTGACTTTTGGCATGTGTATTTTCATGCCACCGCCCTCAACTTTGCCGGCAGCCACCTCCAGGCCGCCTTCGGCCTCGGGGCCCTGCAGGCCCACTTCGCCCTGCTGGACTTCGGCCTGGGCTTTGGGCAGGGACACCTCTGCCTTTGGCAGGCTGACCTGCACGTGGGGACCTTTGACTTTGGGCAGCTTGACGCTGGGCATCTTGACGTCGGGCATCTTGAAGCGGCTTTTCTCGCCCTCTCCTCCGGCGGCCGTCTCGACGGTCACCTCCACGCCGGGCGCTTGGATGTCGGCCGCGGGCAGGGTCACGTCGACTTCGGCGGTTCCCGAGGGCACCGTCACTTGGGGCTCCTTGAGGCTGACGTCCACATCGGCGGCCACGGTGCCCTTGGCCTCTCTGCTGCTGGACCAGCCAAAGGAAGGCATGCCGAACTTGGGCATCTTGAACTTGCCGTCCTTGGTCTTGGCGGCCTCCTTCTCGGGGGCTTTTGCTTCCCCTTCCAGGGTGAGGCCTACCTCGGGCGCCTGCAGGTCGACGCTGGCCTTTGGAAGGGGGACTTCCGCGGACGGGAGGCTGATGTCCACCTTGGGGGCTTTGATGTCAGCTTTGGGCATTTTCAGGGAGGGCTTCTCCACCTTCCAGCCGGCCCCTTCGGCTTTGGCGCCGGGGACGTCGGCTTTGAGGCCCAGCGCGGGGCCCTCCCCTGCGGCTGTCACGGTGGCGGAGGGCAGCTCGACCTCTGCGCTGGGCAGGCTCACCTCGCCTTCCAGCCCTTCCGCCTTGGGAGGCGACACTCCGAATTTGGGCTTGTCGAACTTGGGCATCTTCAACTTGCCTTTCAGGCCCGTCACTTCCAGCTGGGCTGCGTCAAGCGAGCCTTCAGCGGAGGGCACTTGGAGGTCTATCTCGGGCGCCTGCAGCTCGAGGGAGCCCTCGACGGAGGGCAGCTTGATGTCCGGGGCGGCGATGCTGATGTCGGCGGCACCGGCCTTGACGTCTGCCTCTGGGAGGCTGGCCTCGACTTTGGGCGGGCTGACGTCTGCGTCCAGTTTGGGAGCCTTGACGGTCGGCTTGGAGAAGACCACGCCGGGCACCTTGACTTTTGGCATGTGTATTTTCATGCCACCGCCCTCAACTTTGCCGGCAGCCACCTCCAGGCCGCCTTCGGCCTCGGGGCCCTGCAGGCCCACTTCGCCCTGCTGGACTTCGGCCTGGGCTTTGGGCAGGGACACCTCTGCCTTTGGCAGGCTGACCTGCACGTGGGGACCTTTGACTTTGGGCAGCTTGACGCTGGGCATCTTGACGTCGGGCATCTTGAAGCGGCTTTTCTCGCCCTCTCCTCCGGCGGCCGTCTCGACGGTCACCTCCACGCCGGGCGCTTGGATGTCGGCCGCGGGCAGGGTCACGTCGACTTCGGCGGTTCCCGAGGGCACCGTCACTTGGGGCTCCTTGAGGCTGACGTCCACATCGGCGGCCACGGTGCCCTTGGCCTCTCTGCTGCTGGACCAGCCAAAGGAAGGCATGCCGAACTTGGGCATCTTGAACTTGCCGTCCTTGGTCTTGGCGGCCTCCTTCTCGGGGGCTTTTGCTTCCCCTTCCAGGGTGAGGCCTACCTCGGGCGCCTGCAGGTCGACGCTGGCCTTTGGAAGGGGGACTTCCGCGGACGGGAGGCTGATGTCCACCTTGGGGGCTTTGATGTCAGCTTTGGGCATTTTCAGGGAGGGCTTCTCCACCTTCCAGCCGGCCCCTTCGGCTTTGGCGCCGGGGACGTCGGCTTTGAGGCCCAGCGCGGGGCCCTCCCCTGCGGCTGTCACGGTGGCGGAGGGCAGCTCGACCTCTGCGCTGGGCAGGCTCACCTCGCCTTCCAGCCCTTCCGCCTTGGGAGGCGACACTCCGAATTTGGGCTTGTCGAACTTGGGCATCTTCAACTTGCCTTTCAGGCCCGTCACTTCCAGCTGGGCTGCGTCAAGCGAGCCTTCAGCGGAGGGCACTTGGAGGTCTATCTCGGGCGCCTGCAGCTCGAGGGAGCCCTCGACAGAGGGCAGGTGACCTTCCAACTTTTTTCCCTCATCCTTTTCTGTTATTTTTCCTTTTGACGTTTCTATTTCAATTTCACCAGTTGGAATCTTTGGAACATCTCGTGATATAGTCATTTCTGCTTTCACACCTGCTTCTGCGGATGGTGCTTTTCCTTCCATGTTCCTTTCTTGAACTTCCTTTTGGCCTATCTCATCCTTTGTTGTTACCCAGGTAAAAGTAGGTAATTTAAACTTTGGCAACCTGAATTTGCTTTCTTTTCCCTCTATATCCTTTTCTTCTGTCTTGATGCCAATATCCTTTTTCTGGCTTTTATCACTTGTGAACGTGTCATCTTCTTCTGTCTCTCTTTTTTTTATAGTATCTACTGATTCTACTGTGCTTTCTGTTATTGGTATTTTCATGTCAGGTTTAACTGTTTTGGCCATTTTGAATGATGGCATTTGTAGTTTCCAAGTAGATACTTCTGATTCTGTTTCAGGCACATGAGGTTTCACATCGAAACTCTTGCCATCTTCTGAACTTCTATCAGCTGTTTTTTCTGGTACTGAATGTGAAACATCAGTTCCCAGTTTGGTGTTTTCAGTCTCTGACTCTTCTGTTTTGGGCATTGAAACCCCAAATTTTGTTTTCTGAATTGTTAGTATTTGTTTGTCATCTTCTGTTTGTTTTTCTCTTGTTTCCAGTGTGTCAGATGTTGTGTGTAATTCTGCTTTAGCAGTGCCTATTTCTAGACCTTTAACCTGTATGGATCCCTGTGCTGTGTGACCTGTCATGTCTATCTTAATTCCACTTTCTCCTTCTTTTTTATCTGCGGTTCCTTTCTGTTTCTTTTTTCGGGATTTTGATGAGGATTGTGGTGATTGTTTAGTTGGGCTCTCTTTCACATCAGATGTTTCTAAACTAGGCTTCGCTATCTGTATTGTTATAGCTGGTATTTCAGGTACAGTATATTTTGATGTTGATTCCTTATCTTTTTCTTTTTTAATGCTTATTTCAACTTCAGGGAGTTTTTTTGCATGAGATGGAATGCCATTTTTCATATCTTTTAGTTCTTTTGTTAAAGTTTCATGTATCTCCCCTGTTTTAATTTCATAAGCAGGAGATGTAGTATATTCAACAGTTAGGATTTCAGGATTTTCCAAGCTGATATCTTCTTTATGTACTTTTTCTCTTTCAGATAACAGTGTAGTTTTTATTTCTTTTTTTTGCTTGTCCTGTGATTCTGGTTTGGATCTATGCATTTTGAAGCCAATGCTAGGGAACTTCAGTTTCTTTTGGCTTCCCTTTTTTTCTTTGATATGGACTTCTTGTTGAAATTGAGACTCAGTGTCTGTGCTTGTAGGGGAAATATCCTGTATAGCAGGCTCATATGCATCTGATGTACTATGAGATCTTCTGTGCCCCAGTATCTTTTTATTTTTAATTGACTGGAATTTTGGCCATGATAATCTATCTTTTTTAGGTCTCTTGCTTCTTCCTACCCTTTGGCTTACAATTAATGTTTCCCTGTCTTCTTCTGAAATGGTTTTTCCTGAAATGTGCAGTGTTTCTTCAGGAATGCTCTCACTGAGTTCTTTTTCCTGAAAGAACAAATAGTAGTCAGAAAATAATGTCATAAAATATGTAGAAAAATGTGCTTTTTTAATTGACAGTATCTACTTGTTATACAAAAATTCCTGAAAAGGGTGTACAAAATTCAGGCAGAAATTACATAAAATAAATGGATTATATGGCTGTAATATGTAGATTTCTGAAGGTTTACGTTCTTTGCAAAACATTGCAGTAAATAGAGGTTTCTATATGTATCTCTCTCTATATATATCTGTACAAATACATATATAATATTTATATATATGTATATGAAGAGAAAAATCATTTTGAAGGTGATGGAGGCCTATGAGCAGATCATGTCTATGGAGGTATCAGTGATTAAACACATATTTTAAAGAGAAAATGTAATTGATGAGCTTTGGAGAAAAATATTTACTGATATTTCACATTCTGGAAAATACTATTCAGTATCTGATCTCTCAGATCTTATCTGAGCCTGTTGAATCAGTGGAACTTAACAACAAAAAAGTGCTGACTCATTAGAGAAGAATGTTTTTCTATCCCAATGCAAGATTGTGGCTTTGTCCAAAATCTATAGTCTTGCCCAGGATATTTATAAAGCTGAAAATATTGTTTGAGATTTTTTTTCTTCTCATGAATATTCATACTAGTAAGTTTAAACACATGCTTAAGTTTTAAGAAGACACAAGTGTGTATTTTCTGATCTATTTCCACACAGCACATTACTACAGTGTTATCGACACTTTGTAAACGAATCAAATAACTACCTGGCTTAATCTTTCCTTTTTGTACTGAGTTGCAGAGTGAATGTGCTCTAGCTCTTCTTTCCCAGCAATTTTTCTTTTGAGGCTGAATTGGACTCTGTATGGCTCGGAATATTGGAGAATCTTGAGTGCATCTTCATATTTGATATTATCAAAAAATATTGTAGCACTTAGAAGCTGATCACCTGCAAGTGGAACCAGACACGATTTTAATTAGTTTGCAGTTTCTTCCAGTTTTTCAAATTTTGTTGAATGCTCATTAAAAAAAAAAACAGTTATCACATCCCATTTATTTAAAATATAAAATGATGTTCACATAATAGAATCACAGAATAGTTAAGGACCTCTGGAGATCATGTAGTACAACTGCCCTTCTCAGGGAAGGGTGAGCTACAGCCAGTTGCTCAGGACTGTGTGCAGTCAGGTTTTGAAGATTTCCAGGATGGTGACTCCACAATCTCTCTGGAAAATCTGTTCCAGTGTCCGACCACCCTCACAGTAACAAAGTTTCTTCTTACATTTTTTAGACTTCGAACTTTTGTTCTTGTTTAAATAATTATTTATTGTCATTTTGTGACATACTCTTTTGTGAAAGAATCAAAGGCAAGTTCTTAATAAATGAGTTGGATTTTTTTCATTTTAGCTGTGTTTAGACTACTTTCTATGTATCTTTTTCACTGTTGCAGTGAAAAAATAGATTTTTTTTCTTAATGGCATATAAAAAAAAAATCACATTTCATTAATGTTTAAGAAGCTGATCTTTGAAATTATTTATATGGAAAGGTTAAGCTCACACATAACATCAGCTGGTTTGGGATCTACTATTTCTACAAGATGACAGATCAGGTAGGTATCTATATGCACACACAGCTACATAAATGATGATTATTTTAAGATATTAAAAAAACTAAAACAAAATGGAAAATCAGACTGTACCTTCTCTTAGACTAAATATTTTTGAAGCAGGAGATTCCTTAAGTACTTTTTTAATAAATATTCCTTCATTTCCTCCACCTGTCACACTAAAACCACTAGCACCAGCTTCCACTTCTGTTTTCAGGGTCACTTCCATTGTCTCCTAGATATAGAAAAAGATGTGAATTTATAATTTTTATTCATTGTATCAAAGTGTTCTACATTATTCTACAATTAAAAATTGAGTCTCCTTAGGTATGTTTTCAGTAGCTCAAGAAAGATTATCTAAAATACAGAATGTACTTGTTCATGGTGGGTTTGATACTGTTCTAAAATAGAATTAAGCACGTGTCAGGGTTATGCTGGATCAGGGCCACAGGGAAAATAGGTTGTAATTGTAAAAGGTGAAACATATGGAATCTTTTAGGGCTGAAATATTGTCTTTTCTGTGAAGATGTTAAGCACCTGAATTAGAGTCAATGGGCCAGAAAAGTCAGACGAAGAGCTAATGCTGTACTGTACTCAAACCAGAGAAAGCTAAAGAACGCTAAAAAGAATTATGGAAGTACCCCAAATAGGACAAATAATTGTTCATGCTTGTGCCACAACTAGGCAATTTGTGAAGTTCCTGGTCGAAACAAGTCTAAAGCGATTCTTTGCCCATTTGTCTTTCCCTCTGTCCACCCATCCATGCCTGTGTGTTGGAACAGACTTTACTATTACGCAAGCCACATGCCTAAAACTAGAAAGCGCTTTTAGACCGACCTGTGGATGACTCTGTTTTGATTTGTCTGTAGAATATTTTTTGTTTTCTTCTTGAAGCTGAAAAAATAATTTGCAATTATTTAGTGTGCAGAAGTCACGCTGTTGTAAAGTACAACAAAAGTCCTACATCAGTTAAAATCCCTGGTTGTGCTGGTTTTGTGTAGCGAGGGGGGGGCTACATGGGCAGCTTCTGTGAGAAACTGATAGAAGTTTCCCCTTTGTCCGGTGGACCTGGCCAGGCCTAGGGCTGACCTGCTACTGGCCAAGGCTGAGGCAATTGGTGGCAGTGATAATGCCTCTGTGATAACGTATTGAAGAAGGGGAAAATAAAAAAAAAGAAAGAGAAGAAGCAGAAACACAGGCAGAGAGTGGGAGGCGTGAGCCTTGTGGGCCTTGCAGGCCTCACCCTCTGGCCTCCTGTTGGGCAGCTGACTGGGCCCAACTCAGCCCGGCCTGGCTGCAAGAAGTGGAGAGGAGAGGAGATGTGAAGCGAACCTGAGAGGTGTCTGCCTGCCTGTTGTGAATAAATTTTTGTGAGAGCAACGGCTGTAGAGACCAAGGTCAGAGAAGAAGGAGAGGGAGCAGTGGCTGCTTCTGGCCAAGATTCCCCTGCAGCCTGTGGTGATGACCATGGTGGAGCAGGTTGTACCGCTGCAGCCCATGGAGGTCCATGGAGGAGCAGAGATCCACCTGCAGCCTGGGGAGGACCCCACGCCGGGGCAGGCAGGTGCCTGAAGGAGGCTGTGGCCCATGGAGGGCTCACGCTGGGACAGTCGTTCTGGAAGGACTACACCCCGTGGAAGAGATGACCCACGCCGGAGCAGTTTCACATAGGACTGCAGCCCGTGGGAGAGACCCCACGATGGAGCAGGAGAGGAATGTGAGTTCTTCCCCAAGGAGGAAGGAGCAGCATAAAGCGACAAGTGATGAACTGACCATAACCCCCATTCCCTCTTCCCCCCTGTGCTGCTCGGGGCAGGGAATGAGGTGGAGATAATTCAGAATAAAGTTAAGCCCCAGAAGAGGGGAGGGGTGAGGGGAGGTTGTTTTTATCTCTTTCATTATCCTGCTTTGGTTTTATTGTTAATAAATTGAAATGGTTTTCCCCAAGTTGAGTCTGTTTTGCCCATAATGGTAACTTGACTGATCTCTCCCTGTCCTTACCTCAAACCTCGAGCTTTTTTGTTGTATTATCTCCCCCCTGTTCCCTCGGAGGGTGAGGGGAGTGAGTGAGTGAGACACTGCGTAGCCTCGTCTTGAGGCTAAACTACAACACTGGTTTAGACGAAAGAGCTGAGGTTGACCTTAATGGCAACACAGCAAAATTGGGATCTACAAGTGCAAAGTACAATATGTGAATGATTTAACTATATTATACTCAGTAGTAAATTAGATGTCGAGGTCTCCCTACATTGTACCAAAACTTGCATTAAATGAACACCAGAGACTAATTGTATAAAGACTTCAGGATCTTTTCTGTGTGTTACTCAGGTAGCACATTTCTCATGCTTTCACCTTTGCAAACATATATCCTTTTCATTTATTTGACTTCAGCATGAATTTCAAACTGTTGCCTACTTATCTTAACATGACTGTACTGATTCAATCTTTAACTCTGAGTAACCAAGAGGTACCATTAATTTTGAAATACTTATTAGTTAGATTCAAGGAAAAGCACTGTGATTTCTTGACACTCTCTGCCCCAGGTCCCTTAAGGAATGGAATCAAATGCGGGTTTTTTTTTTTGCCAAGAAACAAGAACATGTCCAACAAGAAGTCTAGTACAATATAAACCCATCAATGAACATAGCTCTGATTTTGGTGTGGACACGAAGACAATATGGCTGCAACAACATCCTGTTACACGACATGAGTCTTGGCTAGTTGTAGCCTCTTGAATCAACTTGGTAAAGCCAAGTCGCCTGCATGCAAAATCAGTGTCTTGCCTTTAAATATTCTTCTTCTATGGGATATTCATAAACTGGAGAGGATCCTTGTGGCCTTGGACGAATGTCTTCTACTGCCACTTCATTAACCTGTGGAAAAGAAATGAGTGATGGGAAAGGAACATCCACCATTAAACAGTGACCAATTGGTTTAGGAGAGTCTTTCTAGTTAGGCATAGTCTCCTTCTGTGTACAAATCTTTTATTAGTAATGGCAGATGTACAATAACCAATAACTCTTTCCTTAGGTCAAGAACAAATACAATTCTCATCAAAAGATGTTACTCAAGAACACAAAGGACGGACTCCTGAGAGACAAAACCAATGGTATGCTGATTTTTATTTTCTTTGTGTAACATATGCATCTATGGGCTAAACAGACTGAAAATACTGACAGATCAATTAGTAATAACTGAAAAAGGCAATAAATTCCCTCCCCTGCTTTATTTGCACACCTAACCTTCGCATCCTGTGGCTTCAAACTTTATTGCCCTCTATAACCAAGCAAACCAAGGAAGAGTCCCAGCAGGAATTTCTGCTGACAAGCACTTGGCATGCTTCCTTCTGGAGTGAAAGGACAGGGAACCTAAACCAGCTAAAGCTTTAAAGAAAAGTTACTGTAGTCAACAGCCATGTAATAGTTTGCTAAGTCTTGATATAAAACTTACGCTGGTGAATCATGGGAAAGAGCAGATTACTTTATATTGAATCATCATTCGGACTTTTGAGCTGGCAGGAGAATCCCAAGCAGAGATACAATATTTTTAATGGGGACAAGATCCAACTATAAACAAAATATTTAAGATCCGATTTTAGTAAGGTAACTGCCAAACCCCCATCCCAAAAAAAAAACCCAGCTCTAAAAAAACTCACAGAATCTTCATCCTCTGCATCCGCATCCGCATCAGCATCTCCTGGAGGCTCGGCTGGTCTCAGCTGTCGTCCAGAACCTGCAAGCAGCATATAAATTGTTGGCGTGTGGGAGCCATGCAGAGCACAGAGAAGTCAGCTTGCAAGCTGAAGCTTGCTGGAGCAGCATGCCCAGGTGACGTGCACCAGCCTGCTTTCATTTAGATTCCTTATCTCAGATCTCATCAGGCTGATCTTTCCAAAGACACCCAGAAATATTCATATCCAGGCTTTTGTGAAGGAAAAAAATCCCCAGATTGAAGAAAATGTAGAACTAGAATTTGGCCAGATTTTTTTTTTTTTAATTGCTATGGGGGGCTTGAGGTGTGTATTGGGCAGAACTCGCAAGGTTTTGGCAGCAGTGTGGCTGTAGGGTGGTCTCTGCGGGAGGAGGTCACAGGTCACCCTGTGCCAGAGGCAGCTGCTTGCAGCCAGTTCCACCTGCAATGCTGAAACGATGAGAGCTGATTCTTGCACCTCTGTGAAAATGTGCTTAAGAAAGAGTGGTAAACGCTGAGAAAAAGAGACAACACCACTAGAGGAGGAGAAAAAAGACAGAGAAGACCACACTTGAGCAGGAGGGGAGAGGAGAGGTGGCAGAGCAGGAGAAATGCTGGAGCAAAATAGAATCTCAAGCAGGGGCCAGAGGAAGAAACGCTGCCTGAGCAGGGGTAGAGAGTAGAAGGCTCAACTCTAACGGATTGGTGACTGGTGGAGGAATCCACCCTGGGGCAACTGAGTATGAGGCAAGAAGTGGAAAAAGAAAAGCAGCCACTATCTGCTGACTCCCGTCTCCTTCACCAACTCTCACCTCCCCAGAGGGACTAAGTGTGGCCCACAGTGACAGGATTGGAGACTGGAAAAAGGGAAGGAGAGGTGTGCAGAAGGAAGCTGAGGTGTTTTTCCCAAGCAGTTTTATTTTTTTATAAATATCAGAATCAGTAATTAAAAGTTCAAGAATTGGCAGCAAATTAAATTGATTGAAATTCCCCATCACGAAACTTTTCCTTGCTTCTGATAGAAGTCTTAAGACATGAGCCAGAGGGTAAACATCATGAAGCACTGATGAGTCATAAAGACTCTGCTTTCTTGGTTTTCAAAAGTATTGAGGGCAGAGAGAGAGGAGGTGAAGCAGCTGGGCTGTTTGAAAGTATGATTTTGTTGAAATGCCTTAAACTGGGCACCGAAGAATGAAAACACCATGAATACATCATGCTTTTCAGCGATCTGGGCTTAGCCAGTAGAGGACAGTGTGGCTAAATTACACATTCCCAGATGCACAGGCTTTTCTAACACATGCATGAGTCCTTGTCCTGATAGCTGTGTCTCTTTCCTGTCTCCATGCTCCATTTTTTTTCAAGCCATCAGGCTGTCTAGCGCTCTTACACCCAGTTCTGAAGCTGCCATTAGAATACATAGTTTTGGCTCTCCTAATCAGATCCTCTGGCTTAAAAATATGGTCAAACACTAGAGAAGACAACCGCAAGCAGAACTGTGCAACTTATTAATTGTCTACTTTAAATGAAGAATCTTTGGGCTGGAACACAACATTTCTGGATGTGGATATTACATGCTGTGTGTGCAGACAAGATGGCATGACTTATGCATGTATGCAGTCTAACTTAGACAAGTCATCAAGCTCTTGTTAAAACGGCTGTGACTTTGCTAGCCTTTCTTCTTAGTTTTCTGAACTCCTTCATTTATTTTTTCTTGACTTCATTGAAGATGTACAGGCAGGATTTTGAAAGAGTTATGCAACATGATCAATGATGGACCACGTTGTCAAGATGAACGGTAATAGTGTGCTTCCAGCGGGAATATCCCATTGGGCCAAGTTTACAAACATGATAGAACAGAAGGCATCCTCATTAGCCATATTTACATCATCTTAATCAGCCCTCCTGTGTTTTTTTAGCTCCAGAAAACTAGGATCAACTCAGAACACTCAGGACTGCCAGACCATGCCTCCTTTAGCCTTCACAGAACTAATCCTGATGCCTACAATGGACAATTCTAGAAAATGGGCTTAATGAAGACTCTAATTCAGATTAAAGACCTGTATAAATTGGCTTGATTTTTTTTCCCCCCAAAACTCTAGCATTTGCAATTTTCAGAAACTAAAAAAAAAATTGGAAAAGGAACATAACCTTGTTAAAAAATTAGATGTGGATTTATGAACCTGATTTTAGGCATTTCTGCTTGAAAATTCTGGAATCCGTTCATGAAGCTCTTCACCACATGTATTTTAACAAGCATCATGATGCAGGACTGAGGCTTGATTGTTTCATTTGCTTAATGTTTCTAAAGATTCTGGTGCCAACAGTGAATTTTATGGCTGTTACTAAAATTCCAAGAAATAGTAAAGAGTTAGTCTTTAGCATTGCCATATTTTTCACTTGGGAGAATCCCACCCACAAGCTCTGCAGTCCAGTAGAATGACTTAACAGAACATTGCTTGGATTGCTAGAGAGTTTGCTCTTCAGTGCGGCACTTCAAGGCTAAGTATAGCATTGATCCCTGGTGGCTGCCAATAATTTTGCTACTGGAAAAGAAAAAGGAAAGAATTATCTGGGAGAATTCTTGGGCTGATTCACTCTATTTCTCGTTTTTTATTCTGGTGTAACTTCAGTGACATTTTATTTGCTTAGAACGGAAGCAACGCAAGTATGGAGTGCCCCGTTCTCGGGGCTTGAATGATCCTGTATGGTCTGTGCCATTGATTTTTCACCATCCAGTGGGGCATATCCTTTGAGTCTACTGTACTGCAGCTGTCCTGAAGGTTCTAACACAGGTGAAACTTTTAAAACAGACGTTTTAAACAAAGGATTCTTAGTATGATTGGGTGACCAACACCTTCAAAATCTTCCTGTTGCTAAGACCAGGTTACTCATAAAATCCAAGAGAATTAGATCACTTTCCACAGTGAGACCTGAACACTTATTTCTCATCAGGGTGCCATTTTAAAGCAACAAATTATACTGCCAATTCTTGTTCAGAGTGGATGTAGAAACATAGACCTGGCCTGGATGACATCTCATCTGAGCCTGGAGAGAAGTTTCTTATTTTTCACTAGCTGTTGATCAAGCAAAACAGTGGTGTATGAGGCACAAGGGTGGTTTCACATGCTTGGCCAAGTATTGGCAGGTTATTGCTCTCCTTGTCCTTGCTAGAGGGGCTGCTGATCAAGGTTTGCCAAAATGTCACCAGAAAAATCCCCTGCTGTTAAGAGGAAAATCTGTCAGCATAAAAGGCCTCTTTCACCCACCTCACGATGAGTAGGGAGGGACAGAGTCCTCCTGTGAAAGCCTTCAGTAAACTGTTACCTCTCCTACATGGTGATAGTAGGATTCTTTCCTACAAAATGGAGCAACACATTACTGTCCCTAGGGCTCGTATAGAGACGTGGCTGAGATTGCATGGAAGGACATCAGCTACACAAATGACCTTCCCTCCCAAAGCTTCATGCCGAGGCCTTTCCATCCACCCTGATTTCCCCAAACTCAACCTACTCTGCCTGTTTACCATAACTAACCTGTCTCATAAAAGACTTCCTGTGCCCTTGATTCCTACTGTAGACTAAGATTTGTTTCAGATTTTTTCCCAGTTCGGAATACTTTAAAAACAAATCTGTAAAAGTAAGGAATTACAGTACATCGATGAATTCCATTTTCAGCAAAGCCTTCTTTCTGTTTACAAAAGACTGTGCCAATAAACTATGATTTATATGCATGTCATTTTCATGCCCCAAATAGCAGTGATGCCAACATTTTATAGGTTTTAACTTTTTTTTTTTATAAACCCTGGACAATCAATGCTTTGTTCAAAAAGTTTTCATAAACAAGATGGAATTTACATCAGTGACTACTTCTAATAGCCACTGAACTGACTTCAGAACAAGGGAATTTTTTGAAAGTAGGCAGTAGGAGTTATATAGGCTGGAACATTTCCATATCATATGACTGAAAAGTGTATTTGCTTTTTAAAATGCAATTAAAATAATTATTTTATCTTTAATCTAGCAACCCAGCTGGACTGTTTTGAGTAAAACCACAAAAACGTAAAATCCGATAATTTTTTTTCAGTATTCACATTTGGTGGGTTACAGTCCCCAAAACCACATTTGAGACATTGAAATTGATTATAATTTCAAGTATGACAGTGCCATTGAACTAAACTCAATTGTGCTTTAATGTATTGTATAAACTGAAGAGAAACTTAGTTTTAATTGGGACACTGGCATACAAAATTACCATAATCTGTATACTTTAAAATCAAATAAAACAGCAAATGAGAATACCAGAGGTGATGTTAAAAAAAAAAAGAAAAAAAGTAATATTCTTTACTGATATTCCTTGCTTCTTTGCTTTCAAGTTATATCCCTTTCTCTGCAATTCTTAGATTTGGGCTTTCTGCTTTTTAAGATTTTGTACTGAAGTTATGTTTGCATATAAATGTAATGAATTTAAGTAATCTGCTCTTATATTTAATCATAAAACATTTCCTTGCATCAGCTTCTTAGGAATTATCTTTCCTGCTAAAAGTGGCTTTGTTTTGTTTCATTTTATTTTATTTTGTTCCGGTTTTTGTCAAAGAGAACTAAAATGCTGTTGTTGTGGTTTTTTTCCCCTGGGAATTTAATGTAGATCAGTTAAAAGTGACAAGAGTAGCAATGGTTGCAATGCACATATTTCTCAAAAAGATGCAGTTTAAATATTGGTCATTCCCAAGTAACATCTTTACCAGGAGAAGAGGTTCTTTCTTGGTATGTACTGACTAGCATGGATTATCTAACTTCAAAAATAGTTTCTCTTAACAGGCAGAAACCTGATCTGTGGTAAACATCTGCCCACAGGTGAAGACTTGTATGCTTTGCTCACTCATTTATTATTATTTGTTAATATATGAAGGTCACAACCTATGCCTTTTCTTTACTAGGATTTTGGTGTTTGCCAGTTATGATTTCTTAGGCAGTTACCGTTTCTTAAGACACAAACAGTCCTGTTTGTGCAGTATTGTGGAAATGAATGGCTTTTGGGTCCACAGTCAGTCAGAAGATTTGTGTCTTGACATGTGAGCAAGGCTGGGACATCTTTAGATCAGGTCTCTTCTGACAGTGCAAAGCACAGTGTGGGCACATAACCTGTTTTGTATTATTCATAATGAGAAGGAGGAGCGAATAATTGCAAGACAAATGACAAAAATAATAATTTTATATCATTGACATTGTTGGCACTGTGTTTGACCCAGGAAAGAATTCGTACATGTAGTCAGCAATTTTCACAGTGCTCCCTCATGTGCTTATGTCTCATTGTAAACACGGTTCTGCATCGCTGCTGTCATGGATAGCTTCAGTTGGCTCCTCTGTCAGACCCCTCTTCCTGCAGCCATCACTCCCTGTACCTGCTGATCCGTCTGTCCCTGCGCCCTCAGCCACCCTGTCATGGGCCTGGTACTTCTCATGTATGCACGGCTAGTCACTACTAATGCACTGCTCCACAATTCCTCCTATGTTAAAAATTAAACCCCTTTCTTAGAGTGCCTGATTTTTTTTTTCCCCCACAGCTTGTTCTCCCTCTCTTGCAGGTATCACAATTACTGGGATTCCTTCTCTTCCCTCAGAGCTCTCACAGCTGCCTGAGCAGTGCTGGTGCAAAGCCCCGCAGCCCCTTCTGATTCACTTCTCATATTTGAAATAGGGAATATTTAGAATAGTTAGAATGTTTTAAATTGTGGGTCTTAGTTCAGGAAAGCACTTGGTAAGAGGAACACTATGCACATGCTTGGCATTCACCTTGGCCTCTCAAGAGTGCTTTTTCAGATAGATAAGTTCACCTGACTTTAGTTTACTAAGAGAAATTTTTCACTTCAAGGTTATGGGCAAAAAGACAGGAATTCAAACATTTTACTTTTTTTTGGCAACATCAGTGCTTCATTTTCCCTGTCTGCTTCTTTTTTTTGTACCCATCTCAATCCCCTGTCTATTATTTTGATGAGTTATTAAATTAATGCACCTTGCTGTGGGTTCCTTGAGTTTCCCAGGATATCCCAGAAGACTAGAGACTGATGAATAAATGTAGATCAATCAGCTAATTAAAATGTCACATCAACTAAGCAGTGTCATCAAGCAAATAAGCTATTCCATTCTTGGTTTGGTTTCCTTAAAGCTCCCATGACTGAAACATGGCCTAAATCAGATTTTTTTTTTTTAAAGCCCTTACAGACAAAGTTACAATGACAGCAAAAGGATCACTCTTCCATCTCAGCTACCATTTTCTCAATATGAGCATGAATTTTTGGCACTTAAAAGAACTATTTTCACCACTTTCCAAAATCAGCTATGCTAAAGATCTCTGAAGCCACAAGCAGATCATTGTGTTCTGCATCAGTTGGCTTGGTGAGCCAGGATTTGCTAATCCCTGAGCTAAAAATGTTGTGCAAATGATATGTACAAGCACAAAATTAGTTACTTAGCATCAGCAGTGGCCTGAAATGTTTCACTATTTATCTTTGTTTCCCCTTGAGTTTTTTTCTTCAGCTTGAGTTACAAATGGACGTGGTGACCTAATGCTATGTTAAAAAGGACTAAAAGGCTAGCAATACCGTAATACTTCAAGGCCTGTTGTTAAAAACAAACAAACCATGGCAGATTTGTTGTCCAGAACTGCTGTCCTTAGGCTACAAAGCAAAGAGCATCAGCTCTAACACCATACCTTGTGTTCTGCTGTGTATTTCCCTAAATGTACATGCCACGCTTACTGTAAAGACCATGAACAAGAACTGGGAACACATGACTGTAGCAGGGCTGCTCAGTGTGAGGGGCTTGGCTGTAGCAGTTTAGAGCAATCATCCTCACCACCCAAATTGTCCCAGGCAGTTTGGTGGAGGAGTCAAGTCCTTCCAAGCAAGCTGGCCGTGAGGGAAACGATCCTGTGAGCATCAGCTGGCAAATATAAGAATCTGAAAGTGACTGCAAATAAATTATTTTATGCATGCACTGTGTTCCTTGAGGAAGCTGCCATGAAGTTTAAAGCACAGCCCATGGCATAGGCTCTTGCACAGTCTATGTAGGCTTGACCATCATCTCCAGCAGGCCCATGGCATTCCCAGTAAGCAGCTCCAACTATGCTGGGGAAAACCCTCAGCAAAAAAATCAAGAGGTTCATCTTCTACAGAGATTTCCTAGCACATTCCAGAGACCTGGATTCATTCCATTGTCCTGCAAGATCCCACAGACTGAGTTACAACAACTGCTGGGCAGGGCTGTGGAGCACGGCAGGACCGCAGCGGGAATGCAGCGGCTGTCACTCTATCCGGGCAGGACACATGGCAATGGGGAGATGCGGGCACAATGTCACGGAGGAGGCTGCCTCTCCCAGCCCTCCATTGCAGGAATGTAATGTTACTTCACTTGAGCCACTGCCAGTGAGGCAGTGGGGACACCCAGGAGCTCCACCTAAACGAACCAGTTTGTCAGCTCTGAGATGAACTATTGCCACAGTGGAAAAAGCAGCCGTTCTGCCTCAGAAAAAGCGATAAAGTGAGGAATAGCACCTCCCCTTTAGTGTTTCCCCTCTGTGCTGTGCTGGGAGTGGGACCCTCCCCACCCAGCCCTGAAATTCTGGTCTCCCTAGCTATTTCTGTGGGATGAAGACAAAGGACTAGTCTGTGGAATGAAGATAAAGATTTTGCTGCTAAAGGGCTTTAACAGGCCTTATTATCTGCAGGATGCTATCAGAACCAGCTAGGCCTGTGATTGAGCTGTACTCCTTCCTTTGTTTTGCTTTGGGTTTGGCAGTGCCCCCCTGGCTGCACTCTGTCACGGAGCTGCATACTTGTGCTGTGATGAATGTAGCTCAGACGTTGGAGCCGAAAGCAGGGGCTTGTAGCACAGCAGAGCTAGAGGAGCAGCTACTCCCAAATAGCCAACGTGTGAATAGCTTCCTTCCATTCAAGGCATGAACAAGATGTTTTAATTCAATGCCTTGGTATGTTAAGCTGCCCTTGTCGGCAGTTAGAGTACTTCATTAAAAGCCTTCAAATCATCTCATCTCAAAACCTTCCGAAAACAGAAAATTATGTATGTTACAATCATCAGTCTCCTCGCTCGGCCGGAGACTTGTTCATGAAGATAGCTCCTGCTTTTATCAAAAGGAATGGTACTCTGCTCTGCAAAGTACATCCAAGTACGTGTCTAGGGAATTAATGTTTCTTACAGATCATACTGAGCTCTGCAGGATTTTATAGAGCATTTTCTACAGGTTGACTAATATCAGGGAAGATGTCGAAGAGCACTGGCAACTAAGAACAGATATAAACACTACCATAAAAAGAGAAACTACCAGCCCCCAGATGAAAAGGAGAGTGAGTGGCTTTCCCATGAGTGTGTGTTTATTGATAAGCTCTGCCCGCAGATTTAAAACTATTAAAAGCATGCCTGCTTATGCTTCACAAGAGGAGCAAAACCTTTAATGAGACCGATCAGAAAGGAGCTCTTTATTTTCACAGTGGTCCAACTTTCCTCTGATGGTAAAGATAAACTTAATAGAATCCATAAGACATTTCAGAGCATGAGAATAAATCACTCTGGTGAGGCTCTGCACAGACTTTCTCAGCTTGAGTTATATTTAAACATGAAAAATACAAGGAACTTTTTTTTTTTGTTTTAATTGTCATATTGAAATTTCCTAGATCCTGGGTTAATGAGTTTCATCCAGATATCACCATTTTTTGGTTACTTGGCTATACAGGAAATGTAATTTGGCCAGATCCACGTAACTTTTCCAGTACAAGAATAAAATATTTACTAAAATATTTTATTAGTCTGATATTTCACTCATTACTAAAAAAAAAAAGAATAATGTTTCATAGGAGTAACACAATGTTTGAAAACAAGCTTTCAACCAAATTTTCTTGTGAGAACATGGTTAGAATGATGTCCAAAGGAGACAGCAAAAGCAGGTGGCAGTGGTCGATACCTGAATTTGTCTCTCCTGGTCCATCTCTCCTCTTTCTAGCTGAAATACAGCTGCAAGTGGCAGGGTGAAAAAGGCAGCTGCAGAAATGGTCATAGCACCCACCAGATGACCAGAAGCTCAGTGCTGTTTACCCCTACCCAATGGTTCTGTCTCAGAAGTACAAGTTCTGCACCGTCTCTGTAGTTGTAGCCTAACAACTGCCTGAAAGGTTGGTGCAATGTCCTGCCCTGTGTCTGTGTGTTTGCTTGTTTTAGGCAGGAATTTTCCTCTCTCTCAGGTTTTACGTGACGGAATGGGTTTCCAACATGTGTTTTACTTCCTGCAAGAATTCCCACAGTGATCTGGTGTGTAATTATTGTGATGATGGTGTGACACTAGGACCCTCTCTGATAATTACCAATTATGATCTTTTTCCTATTTTCTATTCTCACAAAGTCAGTAAGAGCAGGGACTCACTTTTTAGTAATTGTTATTACATGTGTCCTAGGTCCTGGACTGAACAAAAATTGCTTACCACTCTTTTGAACAGCGCAAAAGCGAGTTAGAGATTCAGAGCCAAATAAAGCAATTAAGACTCGTCTAATCCACTGTGATCCTTAACAGCTTTATCTCCTGGGACTCTCAACAATTTTCTCTCTTAGGATATACTGCTTTTACTTGCAATTGAGTCTCTACCAGTGTTGTAAATAGTTGCGTGGATACCCAGCTAAAATCTCCTGGGGTGTCACTGTCCATCTGGATGGTCTGGATTTTAAGAAGGTCTTCAGGGGCATGTTGCAGGCGAAGTGCTCTCACTTGCTTACCAGCTTCAGAAGCCCTAGTAGGAACTACTTTGCAGTTATTTGGTTATCCAATATATTGATTAGGCATGTTGCAGCTTTTTTCACTCCAAAGAAAGGCCTTCCCCTATATAACAAACTAGTCTTTGAAAGTGAACTCAAAGCTGCCCTTGTCTCAGAGTGAGGGGCACTTGATTCCTACTGTCCTCCCTGTTAGATAGCTGTGAGCTCCGTTCTTACCATCACTTGCCTAGAAGCGGAGGCAGGTGGGTGCCAATTGCAGATAAGGCCCATAAAGCTCACAAAAATTAATTTTCCTGCATTCCTTCTCCTCGCTGATTCAGCCCCCCAAGAATCCAGGCTTCTCCCAGAGCAGATTGCCTGTTCCACCGCCAAAGCACAGCCCTGCTCAGATTTAGAAATGAATCAAATGAATACATTTATGAAAAATGATCATTCTCCCTGTGTAGGCTTAATTGGCAGCCCTGGAGATGGAATTTCTCTGGCTGCAGAGCCAGTATTGCTTGAAAAGCAGTGGCCGTAGCCCCAAGCTGCCTCTTAAGGTAGCCCTGAGAGAGTACTGACTGGAGAGGTAGCAAGGGAAGTTGAGTACGTGCCCCTTCTCTGACCCATTAAAAGAGGATGGTAACTCTTGGTGCTTTTGTTAGAGAGCACATTTGTACACTAAAAACAGGTTGTAAGATAAGAATCAGAATAGAGGATCTACTATCATTATGTAAAAAAGCCCAAAGCGGGCTTTATATAAAATGGCGCTTAACACTCAAAATTAGAAACAGATTTTTCAGCCAAAACTGCTCTTCAAAACCACTGCTTTAAAAACATTCTTATCAGAATCAATGCATGGTAAAAAAAAAATATTGTATTTTTATATAACTCTGAACATATATCTACACATACATATATATATAATTTTTTTTCACATTGAAGTTCCTTATGGTCTAGAAAGATTTTTCATTTCTCTTTACTCCACTGATAAAATTTGGTGCAGAATTCAGTGCCCAGATGTAGCGACTTTAATGGGGTGATGTTACTTTGCGTGTCTCTCTGGTATGCTGGGTATAGCCCCTCTCAAAACAGGAATGCAGCAAAAACTTTGTAGCTTTTCCACAACCTTTTATGGGGGCTTTTATATAAATATCTGCCCTTGGAAACAGGTTTTCAGTTTGAGAGAAAGTTCCCTGGGCAACTTGTTTGGGTGTAAATCACTATAGAAGAAAATATAATTTAAGCTTTTAAATTCCTTAATGGATATGTAATACAAGAGACATGGGATAAAGGTGACAGAAAATTATTATGGGAAAATATTTTACATCAAAGATAAAGTTAGCAGTTCCTTCACTCTGTTAAGATAAAAATATTTTCTGTCAATAAATAGTGATGGTAGCAAAATAGTATTTGGCACAGTTCACTTTCTCTTGTTTTTATGTGGAGTAGGAGAGTCCCTTTAAAATTAAAGAGAATTTCTGGATATATACTGTGGCTTTACAAATGCATAAAAGCTCATTTACAGATAAATTAATCAATTGAGTCAAATAAATAAATTCTAGTGTAGTTCTGTTCACATCACTGTAATTCAAATCTCAAGAAACAAACTATAAACTGGATCAAAAAGGTCAAATTTGAAAAAAAGGTCAGATTTCAAAAGAATTCAACACCTACCAAATTATTTTCAAAAATATTCTCTTCTTATTTCAGTTGATTGCTATTCATCTGTTTTTTTAAAAAATCTTTCCCCAGCATATGTATATCTTGCCCCAGCATTTTCTAAACTTTTCATTTGATAATTGTCTTTTGCAAATTCAACTTGTGAACTTAATCTTTATCGTCTGAAATTAGAAATATTCAGATATGTGAGACTGAAAAATATTGGAAATTTAAGTACCTGTTAAGGTATAGAAGGAAAAACTGAAGATGAGAAACTTTCTTTGCATTATATTTTTGCAAAAAATTGATTTGAATCTTTGCGTGTGGTTTTTAAGTGTGGTTTTTAAATGATTCAGTGCTCATTTTCCCTCTCTGTGCTATCTAGCCAGTACTGAGGCACCCAAAAATAACAAACCAGCATGCTTGCCTAATAGATTAGAGGAAAACACAGTTTAGTTAAGGAAATAGATTTGTTTTACGTTTCACAGAGGCTAATATAAACGATAGGGAGAAAACATTTTTTTAAAGACTCATTACTGCAGTTCTGGATTTCTTTTTATTAAAGATTCAAAAGGTGAGAAAGTAACTGTGCTGCAGTTCATCCGTGTGCTAACTGGTGAATGAATTGAGATGGGTGGAGCTCCTTGAAAGCACTAAGAGGAATATTTCTTGGATTTGATTATCAACCCTAGGGCTGATTCATAACAGTTCCAAACATTCAGAGCCTCTTTGTAATAAGAAAATAATGATATATTCTGGAAATGAGTAACTGTTTCTTTATCATAATGGTCTGTGCACACACAGGTTAAATATTTTTTAACTCAGTTAAAACAGGATGCATTCGTTTTGGTAACATTTTTCTCAATGGACAGCTGTGCTAGATTCAGATGAATGAGTAAGGGGGAGTAAATTACATTTTGCCCTTTAGCTAGACCAAGGGCTCTACTGAAATCAACAGCCTTGTGCCAATACAAAGCTAGCATAAGGAAAAGGAAGATCCCAGGGCTTCAGTTACAGAGATCTAATCCAAGTAGGTAGATTGATTCTTAATTTTTTTACACTGAGGGTGGTGGAACACTTGCACAGGTTGCTTAGAGAGGTGGTGGATGCCCCATCCCTGGAAACATTCAAGGCCAGGTTGGATGAGGCTCTGAGCAACCTGATCTGGTTGGAGATGTCCCTGCTCCTTGCAGAGGGGTTGGACTAGATGGCCTTTAAAGGTCCCTTCCAACCCAAACCATTCCATGATGCTATGATTTGTGGAGCTGTGGAGAGTTTCAGTGCAAGAGGATAGAATGGGAGGCACCTTGAGATGTCCTTCAGTCCATCTGTAGGTTTTTCTGCACATCCTTGCAAAGAGTATTTTAAAACCAATGATGTTTTACTACTTATGCTCTCTTGTACCCTGCCTTATCCAATGGCCCCAGTGAGGACTCTCTGCTTTCTGTCTGTGAGCTGTAGTTCTTCATGTGCAGCAGAGAGACTATTTCTCTCCTCTAAGGAAGGTGTGTTTGCATTCCTTGCCCCACTACTATACACAGTTTACAGTCAATAAAGCCAGAAAAGAAGAATGATTGCTACCATGACATTATCCTGTCAAATGTTTACAGGGTGGACTATTTTTCCCTTTGCTGTCAACAAACAAAAAGCTTCATCACCATCTTACTGTGACATTTTAAAATACTGCAGTCCCAAAGTCCTCCATGAACTGAGATGTCAATAACATTGCAGTAATTATTGAAATATTTGCTTTATATAGTGCTGCTTGGATCAGTTTTGACAGCATTCTACAACTACACTGAGAGCAGAATTTGTTTTTCTTCATTGCAAATACTTTGAACGCTGCTTAATCACACTTTGAACACCCTTATGAGGAAGGTCCGTCCCCATTTGACCAAAAGGAAGTAAAGGAAACAGAAAAGTGCTAAGCTGATCTTTGAAGAAGACAAACAGCCAGAGCTCATCTGTTTTCAGAGAAATCAAGTGTTTGACATCTTTCAATCTTGATGGAACTGGGCACAGATGGGAAAAGGGCAAAGACAACCCAGGTGTAGCCCACAGTAAGTCCTACTTCAGGAGCTGCTATCTGAAAAACAGGTCCTTTTACGCTTCTACACCAGGTAAATATGCCATGGTAAGATTGTCTTGAAAGGTTTTGAAAAGACACCAGAGACAGGGTCTCAGGTGGGTAGGACTCAGAACCAACACCACTAAGCAAAGCAGAGTGAACAGGGCAGGCCTAAAATGTAGGATCTCCTGGGGCGTGTTCTTCTGCTTAGGGGTTTGGTTAGGGAAAAGAGCTCTGTTTTTGGAGCACAGCTTGGTCAATGTTTGGTGCTAGTTCTTGTTCTTAATCCTTGGACTTTGAAGGCCCATTCTCAGAGGGCCTCTGCATGCATATGCAAACTACATATTGCTGTGGGATTCTCCTCCACAGCTGGAGCCACTGTCCCGGTTAAAAACTTCTAGACTTGTAGGTACAAGAAGGCTCTGAGGGTTTTGTTACTCTTATCGCTTGGACATGCGGGTACTACTTTTACTTTACTCTGCACACCTCTGCAGCAGGGAAGGTCATGAACACGTCAGAGCTGAACGTCTGAAGACAGGGGTCTGAAAATGTTTCTGAACAATTTCTAGGAAGTTCAAGCTCTCCTTGCTGAGCAATGCCAGCTCAGAGATACTGGAAAACACGTTTTTCATGCATATGTTTTTTATTAAATGCAGCTGTCAAAAAAGAGGAGGGCTCATGTTCCTGAAAAGGTGCAGTGAAGAGAAGAGAAATGGTTGGAATAAAGCATTAACAGGAATGTGCCTACCCAGCCTAGGCAAAAATCACCACGTCTGTAGAGCCTTCAGGGCACCCTTTAAACTAGCTGGCTCAGCTGTGGGATTTCAGTGAGTGCTGTACAAACCAAACCAACTCCCCAGGGAAGTCAGTTCTTGCTGCACAAGCCGCTCCTCCCCGTCCCCAGACCGGCCGGATAGAAACCGGCTCTGCACGAACAGCACCTTCCCAGTGCTGTATAGGCTCATCTGGAGAAAGGCTATCTTTAACTAAGCCTTGCTGTCTCTGCCATGCTGCAGATAACATTTTCCAAGTGTCTTGGCAGTTAACTTAACCCATCTACCACAATCTGATAAGGCTTACCTCTGATCATTTTGCTGCAGTAAAATACGGAGGTGAAAACAGCAAAGGCAAAGCGAGTGTTTATTTGCTTGATGATAATTTTCCTCTTATTCAATAGATATAGATTCTGATTTTGTACTCTGATCTAAATGCGTGTTCTGAAGGAATTCAGCTGGATTTATACCAGTGCAATAGCAGAATTTGGCTCGTGATCTTCAGATGACAACATCAGTTAACAGACTTGCTTATTTCTCTGTAAGATAGTCTCTGCGTTTTCTGTGAAGTTCCTATTCAACAAGCATAATAGTCTTAACTACGATACAGTTGTGTGGCAACAGTGTACCACATAAATTAAGCTAACTCTGGGTAATATCACAAAAAAATATGTGTTTATAGCCTCATGCCAGTTTCTGACTAATGCTTTTGTTTGTTGCTATAGCAAACCACACATGAATCTGATAGCCAAAAGCATGTTTATGACTAAACTTAGCTCTCTGGAGACTGAAAATATGGAATAAAAATTAAAAAACCCCACAACACACAATGTGAGGGGAACATGATAGGAAACACCTTTTTTGGCATGAGTTACTATGAACATTAAAAGAGAAGAACATCATGAGTGGAAAATAGGAAATGGGAACTGTGGGAATAACCGGCTTTAACCCACGACGATTCAAATATAGCTTTTATTTCACATCGCAAAGTTGTCTGTGCAGGACTGGAGTACACTGCAGGAAGTCCTGGCTGGGTGTTAAGGGATGGACTTAAGCCTCTGAAGGCTGGAGAAGCTTTGGATCACGCTTTAAAACATTCAGACCACTTTACTCGAGATAATTTTTACACTCTGCCTTGACACCTAGGACACTGGTATTCACTTAATTAATTTCTATTACAGTTTATACTTTGGTACTGTTCAAGAGCCTGTCCCATGTCTGACACCTCATTACACTGTATAAATACAAAATGGAGAATAATGCCGGCCCCGATGCGCTTTCTGACAAACTAATGGGGAGAGCCAAAAAGAGAGAGCATGGACAGAGGGAGAGTTGGTTGCAGAGACAGAGGCAATGTGACTGCACCACGCACCAAATCAGAGGTTGAACCCAGGTGTCTTGAACCCCAGTTCAGTTGACTGATTCAGGTTGCCAAATATGTTATTGTGTGAAGAAGAATACATTATGTACCCTGCAGAGGAGGGAAAATTAATACAGCTAAAGTGATTGCTAAATTAGGATAGCTTACAACAAGTCCACATCATGTCAGGTAAAATTTATACTAGTGTTGCCCTCTTATTCTTAATAACCTCTTTCCTTCATGGGCTAAAAAAAAAATAAAAGGGAGTATTGCTCTACAGTGTATAGATACAAATCAGTTTCTATCAATGTTTCCTATTGATATTAATTACTCTGGCTCTAGACTGCATATTGCATATTTATTCACAGACTTGTACTGTGCATCAAGGCATACAATTATCACAATTCATGGCAAATCCTTCCATCATCTATCGCAACACTCAGCAGAGTATCTTGAGTATCAGAGTATCCACAGCTTTGTGGAGAGGTAGGTCTGCCCAAGCTCTAGTGTTCTAGGTACTTCCAAGGACATGAAAGACATCTTGAGGAGATGAGAGGACATCTTGATGTCTTTCTGATGCATGAAAGACATCTTGATCCATCAGTAGGATAAACAGGACAGTGTTGTAAATGGAAGCTTACAAAAATCTGTAGGACTCAGATGATACCTGCTGGTCATTTAGTGCCACAGGATCAAACCTTGAAGTATTGAGATTTCATTCTGTGCCTATTCAAGCAACACATCCATTGGCCTCAATGAAACTGATACATGGCATGCTACATCGCATTCATCTTGTAATTCAGACTGTGATGTCGGCTGAGATCAGCTTTCATTTCATCTTGTAAAATCACACACACAGGAATTATGCCTGCATCCTTGTAAGACTAAATACTTTTAGAAAAAAATGCGAGCATTTTGTAGATTAACCATTAATTCAATTGAGGGATACAGCAAATATCATTAGGACATCAGTGTTGTATAAAGTGAAGAACAAAGGCCAATAAGATATAGGCAGAAGTTTTACAGCTATAGCCTAAATATCACTTCTGGACCACAGAGCAATTGCTGGTGACATGCAGAAGACCATATATGACTCTCTTTTTGCTTTCACGTACTTTTTCATTCACATTCTGCCTTCACATTTGGCAGAAAATACATCTAAAAAAAAAAAAACACAAAAACAAACAGAAAAAAAGATGCTAGGCTTCTTTCCTCCACATGGAGAATCTGAAAACAATTTCGGGTACTGGAAACACCATACAGAGATCATTTCAAAGTAGCTACCTCATTCCCTGTGACTTACCCCAAAAGCAACTGCTCTTCCTTGGGAGCGGTGTAGTAAACGAAATAAGAGCTCATAAGTATAGGTGAAAGAGGTTGCCAACCCAACTCCTGCTCTGACTGTCTTTCTGATCTGTAGTAGCAGAAGGCACTGGTTACTGATACTTATGGATACGTATTTATGCAGATGCAGTGCTACTTAATGAGCATCTTTCTCTTTGTGTTCTCAAAAGTCACAGCTACCCCTTGCACCCTCTGGGGTATCGATCACCCAGACAGCATTGCCTGGCACATATGAATATGCCAGCATGGCAACAGCAGCGTTTGGTCACAGTCCCCAAGAAAGTCCCAGCATCTGCCCAGAGCACCATGTGAAAGCAGGCGAGCTCTCCTTGCTTCACAGAAAGTAAGGTAGCAAACCAAAAAAAGTGACTTGCTCAGTCACAAAGCAAGTTGGCAGCAGAGCCAGCAATAAATACAACCCAGATGTCCTGGATTCCACCTCCTCCCTGCACCATGCTGCCTCTCTTAGCTCAGTGCTGGAAGGAAATGTTTTACATTTACTCATCCCTCCTTTTCCTTTGTCAATAGAAATTAAAGCAGGCATCTGACTGCCTAAGCCTTGAATACTCCGATGGTTTCCAAGGCTTACAGTGAAGTCAGCCAACATTTCTATTGAATCCAGCTCTAACGGACAACTAAAAGTTATTTATTTGCCAACTAGCCTATCAGTGCAAAACTCATCTAAGTGCATACTACTTTTATATAGATATGCATTGTGTGTATGTATATATATATACTTCATGACTGTGCAAAGAACCACTAATTACAGAAATACTATTTTTGCAACTCAGCCAAGCAGTGAATAGACTGATCTACTACTATTAAAAAAACCCCAAAACTGCATCATGATTTTTGTAAATATAGATTTAAAACAAGCCTCTGTATCTTTTCACTTCGTTGAAAGGTAGGAAGGTCTGCAGGATGGTTCTTGCATTGAACCCACTCAGGTCTGCTTAAAGACTGATGGCTAGTTAGCCTTAATTTTCCATTAATTTATTTTGTGAACAGAATGTCCAAATATTTAAAATTTGCTCATTAAGCTATTTGGGTGTCTGTGTGGAGGGCCACTTCCATATATTTTCCAAAAGCAATGTAAATCTCATTTCCATGGGAATACATCATGTCCTGTCAGCAAAATATCCTTACTGTTGTCAGTCCAATGTGAGCCCAGGTCTCTGAGCAGTTGAATACACTCTTACTTGCCTTTTTTTTCCACCCTTGAGGTGAATGCTACTCCATTTTTCCTGCCTGTCATCATAAAAATCCAGCTGGGAGATGTAGGTGTTGTGCTGCTGTTGCTGTCACTCCACTGCCAAGGTGTTGCTCCGGCTACCAAAGGGTACATCAGGGGAGCTGGACAGAAGTTAAAAACAAATGCAGCATTGCACATTTTATCCTTCTCTCCTCAGAATACCCGAGGGGAATGTGAATGGGAACGAAAATTTTTGCAGCTGCAGGTTGCCTAAAATACTTAACTCCTCTTTGCAAACCTCCCTCATTTTTCTTGGCTAGAAAACAAATGTACGCAAGATTTTGCTTTCAGGTCTCCAAGCAGACGTCTCTGCCCCTCAGCGGGACAGCAGCAGGAGATCCCCCACGCAGCACCATCGCAGGGCTCGTGCTCAGCTGTACTGTGTGCCTCCCCCACGAGCACTTTGCACAAACCCACATGCTGGATAACTGCATCCATGGTTTTGCTCCAGCCAACAGGGATTTATTACGACTGAGAATTTCTGCGATCTTCTAGACAATGAAACAAACCAAAACGCAGCCCAAAAAAGCCTTCCTTCTTTCCCTGTAAATTTTTTTTCCACTATTTCCGCATTACTGCCAGCTCCGTTCTGCTCGACTGGCTTGACACAAAGTTTGTAAGTCCTCCGAGGTGCATCCGGGTAGGTGGCTCTGTAGCACTTCCCACGGGGGAGACCTTAACCTGCCATCAGACTGCAGCAGCCATAAATGACAAGAATAAGTCTTGACAAACATGGCAGGGCTGTGCCATTTTTGTGCAACAACAGCAAGTTTGACAGATTTGAGTCTGCCTTTACACCAGAGACATTTGCAAAGTCTCTGGAAAGAAGGAAGTTCTCTCTCCTCTGCCTCAGAGCTGCTGCAGCCAGGTTAAGGACATTGCTCCTGGCTGCAATATGTCAGTGCCAACTTAGCAAGTCCCAGCTCCCTTCCCCAGAGCACGCAGGCTCTGGCTGGCCTCGCACGTAGTTCCAAGTGCGTCCAAGAGCCAAAACCTTATCACAGTCCATCTCTGCCTCCTCGCAAGAAGAGAGTTAGTGGAGGAGTTAGCATGGTCTGTTTGTGCTGGTGTGACAGCCAGCTCCTGTTTTGGATTAGAGGCTGATAGTTTTCCCTCCCTCTCCATCCCTTATCAGGCATTTAAAGGAGAAGGATTTGTGGGAAGGAGAAAATGCTCATGGCTTTTTATATCTTTTTTTTTTGCTCTCCCTTTACTCTGGTGCAAATGAAAGCCCCAGGCCCAGGCTCATGGCCTCTATCTGCATGTGCTGCCCAGGAGCCTGACTTTCACCAGCCCAGGCCATGAAATGACAGCCTGATAGTGGAGAGGTGTTTGTGCAGCACCTGAATTTACCTGCAGCTCCCCACACAGAGGACTGCTGGCAGAAGACCAGTTTTCAACGCATGTCACAACTTGGGAGAGCATTGCAAAAGTGCTGCTGCCCTATCACACGCAGGGTGGAGATCTGCTGAACTCCAACCCTCATTTTTCAAAGCAGGGCAGAGACTGAACGTGAACCAGCAATGAACCCCAAACACAATGGAGTGCAAATAAATTAATAAAACACAGCTGAGAATGGCAGGGGCAGCGATCAGCAGAAACACCCCAGATGCACTGACTGCTGCGAGGGCTGCTGTGCGTTTCGCTGCTTACGTGCCAATGCAGCTTTGCGGCTCCTGGGCCTGATGCAATACCTACAAGGTGTTTCCCCTGGGCTGGAAAAGCTGTAGTTGCCCACGGGGGCAAGGAAGGGGTCTTGCTGCATAGAGTTGTCACACCCACAGTGGTTTTCACTATTTTGTGAAAATGGATGTGTGTGTGTGTGGCCTCCTGGCTACTATCTCAGTACCCCTGAGAAATAATACAAAATCATTGGTTTTCTTTCCTTGCCATTTGCTTCTGTCCCTGCTCTGGGGTCATCTTTGACTCCACTGCATCACGACGGTTTGCAGGCAGCTTTAGGCAGTCTTGCCAAGGCTCTGGACTTTGGCAGTGGGGTGTGCTGTAGGAATTTAAACTTTTCTTCATAAAAAAACTCTAGAAACTGAAAAATCAGGTGTTTTCCACAGGTTTTCCTATCCAAGCCTTGCCATCAGTTTTGGTCCACATCCAACAAGTTAATCCAACTCAGCTACTGCAACCTCTGTTTCAGAGCACCTTGCATCCCTCCAGTGACGAGTGTCCTGAGTGCCCCTGCCAGCATCGCGCTGCCGGGCTGAGCACCTGCATGCAAACTCCCCACCTGCTCAACCATCAACCCATCTGCTCTGCCATCTGCCCGCCACAGCCCTCCACACTGCTGCGCTGTGCAGTTGTCTCCTGGGCCACGGTCCTATGCTGGAAGAGAGGGATTGCATCATTTTTTTAAATCAAAAGAGGGAGATATTTCTGCATTTGTATGATAGCGTGCTCCAAACCCGTAGGTTGACTGGGACATCATCTTGCCAGGCACTGCCTGGATGCACAGTAAATATTGCTGACACATGCAGCTATGGGTGCTGGCTCTGAAGTGACAAAATACTGCTGCCCTCCAAACAACATTTGTGCTACCCCTACCTACAGCCACTGAGATCCTGCCACTCTGGGACGCTGTATTTTCCAATACTCTCTGAGCAGCCTGGCTGAATATGCATACCCTGTGCATCCACGTACCCGCACACGGTCCCAGTTCTGCTGTGCTCATCAGCAGCGGAAGGGGAACAATGGTCCAGGTCTCCGGGAGGAGCCCCGTGGACTAGAGCTGGCCGCGTGGTCGGGATGTGAGCAGTTCTGCAGGGCCAGGACTGTTTATCCACAGTAGCAAAGCAGAAGAAGGGAGAAAGGGAGAGAAGGAGGGGGAAGCAGAGGGCAGAGCTCCTAGGAAAATGTGCTATGGACAGTTTGCGTGGGTTCCTCGGAGACTCCTGATAGCTGCTGTGATCTCCTCACCATGAGACCCAGGGATGATTTGTTGTCACATGCAATGAGCACCCTGTTTTCTTTTGAAGAAACAAGCTGGTGTTATTTAGGAGAGATTATATTCATTCTTGAGCTTATCTGCAAATGCTTATTCTCTGCGCTTTAAGGTTTATTTAGAATAAATAAGGTTTATATATTTGGTTGGTGAAGCATGCAATGTATACATTACAATTATGTAATTAATGCCCTAATCTCTGTGATGAGTTTTCCTGGCATAACCCAGAACAGTTTTCCAAAAGCTTCTTTTTAATCTCTGCAGAAGGATGATTTTAAAAAGAAAAATATTATTTCTCCTGCTATCTCTATCCAAACCATTTCATTCACAGATTCCTGTTAGACTGACTGAAGCAGTTGTTAAATCCACTGTGGACATAGAATCCAAACAGAGATGTAAGATCACAGTGCCATTACTAAATGTATTCCTTTCATAACAGTTCTGTAGGGGTCCTGTCTCCATCCAACTCTGTAAATCACATAAATGTCCCCTTATAAATGCCTCTGTGTGAAACACCTTTCAAAAGCCTGTTTTACACCAGTTACACAGGCAATAATTTTCTAGTCCAACACATGACCCAAAAGAAGAGACTGATAACAGAGCCTAAGAACATATTACCCCTCTTGACCACTCTGGCACTGCTCATAGGAAGACTCATTAATAAGTTAGCATCACAACTGCACCCATCATTTCCCTTTGTAGCCATGCGTACAAATGCCACATGTAGTCATTCTCATGTGAAAATGCCCATTTTGCCTCCAAAATGGGCTCTCACTAACTGGTTACTTTAATTAGGCACCGAATTGTCCAAGCTATTTGTTGCGCAAATATTTTTTTTTTCTCATAATCAAGCACATTATGTGAAAAAGTCAACCTTAAGAAGTGTGAGGACACAGTTCATATAAAAATCAATGCAACCTTTCACTAAAACATAAATCAGATCAGCTCTGACATATATGAAAATATTTGGGGAATGCTTAATGACATTTTTGTGTTCTTGTAAATTATTTGTGTTCAGTTGACTTTAGAAGCAGCGATAGAGAAAGCTCAGCTCACACTAGGAAATATCAGCAATCAAAACCACTAGCTTTCTCATGGTAGTTTCAGAGATCTTCATCTCATATGCCTTCCAATAAACCCCCACACACTTCAAACAAAAAAAAAAAAAAAACAACCCAACCTTTTGGAAGTTTATCTGATCTGAGGGAGAACCTTTGAGGTTCACCAAAAGGTGATTTCTAACTATTTTTCAAAATAACAATGCCTAATCCCACTTGGACATTTCACCCCTTCAGAATATAATGCAAACATCAGTTAAAGCACTTCTTGCTGTGTAGAAAAGTTATTATCCCATTCACCACCAAACACTGATTTTTGCTCCTGTATGCATGTCCTTTGAGTTTCTTCTTCATGCTAAAATTTCCACTTTGGAATTCAGCCCTCCAAATAATTGTGCTAAGACTGGATCTTCAGATTAAAATGAGAATGACATGGGGCAAGGAGAAGAAAAGTTCCTGCCTGTACTTATTTTGAGGGAAAAGCAGCGTTGTGCCTAGCCGACAGTCAAAGGGCTGGGTGCTGGGGCAAGCCACACAGTAAGTAAGGAGGAGGTGACCTGTGGAAAGCTGAATGACGTGAGTCTTCTACTGTTGGTACGGAGTATGGGATACTTAGGAAAAATAGGGATGGTTGGACTAATAAAATGTATGAGCTTTCAGAACTCACTGCAAAGTGGAATATTTTATATCTATAGTAGTCTATTAGACCATTTAGCTAGGATGTGTAGAAATTGGAAGAAATACCTGCAACTTGAAACCTTTGCTTTTCAGGGCTGGTTGAGTCCACAAACATACCACTCGTCAAGGGGGGAGAGCTGGGAGGCCAGTGGGCAGGTAGAAAGGTATTTAAAATCAGATGGCTGCCCAGATAACAGCTGCTCCCCTGACTCTGCAAATGTCAGGCACGGCCCTCCGCTATCAAAATCAAGTGGTGTTTGTTCTCTTAACTACAGAGAAGAAATAACATTTGCCCAACAGTGAAGAAAAGTTACTATGTCTTTGGAGTCTCCAGCATTTATCAGCAGGCTTGGAAATAATATAAACCTTATCTCTTTGTTTGTGTTTTTGAAAAACAGACAACTTTGCCCTCTGAAGACACTGCTATCTTTATTGGGTAGACGAAGTGGGCTCGGTGCCTGCTCTTCCTCAGGCGCTCGCATTCCTGCTCCGTGGAATTTTGCTAGGATTTGGGCTGTTACCATGGCCTGGGACTTCTCCCTGCAGAGCTGCTGTCCCTGTCCCATGGCAGCAGATCGTCCCCTATCAGTTACCTTGGCTTATTTATTAGTTACATCCCATAATAACCTTAACATATTTTGAATTGTTCCAGCCACTCTGGACTACACCTTTGGTCAGGTTTGATGGTGAACTAAGGGGTTCCCCCTTTCTGATAGAAAATTGTAGACCCATTTTCTGCAATAATTCAGAGGTTACTTCCAGATATTTGGCTACCTATAGCCTCCTTTCAGGAAGTAAACACGTTGGTAGGAAGTATTTAGTATGTGAAAGGTCCTCTCCTAGCCTGAAGTTTTGTTTTCCAATAGAAAATAATGAATTCCAGCTTTGTAAAATCCAGAGTAAGATGAGCAAACGCATGCATTTAGCAAGTTTCCTGAGGTGCAGCCATAATCCTCCCACACCGGGGCTAAGCACAGCTGCAGTCATCCAAAGGACCTTTCTTGCCACAAGAACGTTGTCTTGATTTTTGTCGCATGTGGAGAGATGGCAGCCTAATCTTGGTAGGGTTTAATCTTCGCTCCGTCAGGAGCTGAATCCCCTATGTCGCTCGGTGCTGCCCCACCACTTGGCTTTGGAGGGAAAAGCCTGCTAGGCAGATTGGAAGTTACAGCTAAGGGAAGCAGGAAAGGCAGTAGTTGTTAGTGATGTTGTCAGAAAAACAGTTTTTTAATGCACTAGGGCTCAGGGACGTGGCAAACTGCCTGAAAGCAAAAGCTCGCCCTTGCTCGACCTGCCTGTGCCGGTGCGGAGGGCCAGGTCCCCTCCTCGCTCAGAGCAGGGCTAATGTTGAGGCCTTTCGCAGTCTTACTGGTTTGGATTGAACATGCAACATGAAGCCTGTAAACACAGTGAGGTGTTTTTCCAGAGGTGGGAACCCTGATTTTTTCAGTGCATACTTTGCTGCTCCCTGATGTAAAGGACATTATGAAATGCAAAAATAGCTAGATGTAAAAAATAGATTAAATCTATTTACTCAAATATTTACTCAGAATATAAGCTGGTAATGTTCACACATTTCAAATACACTGCCTTATATTCTGATTATTTAGGTCTCCTGATATGAGGAATCCTGGAAAAAAAAAATCTTACTTAAATCCCTCAGTGTTTTACTCTTCCATAGGATGAACTTACTTATTTGTCCTAGTAGAAAACTTGAGGAAAAAAAAGACAACCCAAAGCTCTATGCATCTTTAGAGATTCAAACCAAGGGAATATATATTCCTGTGGCTTCATACAAGACATGGTATTTCAGTAAGACCCCAATGCTGTACGTCCTACTCCCACCACTCACACTGACAACGTTAAGTAAAGAGCCTGTGAAGTTCCTGGCGTGGCTTCCCGGAGAAGGGTGCTTCCAAGCACGGCCTCTTCACACCAAGCACAGGGCGCTGAACCCACTGAAGTCAACAGGAGGTTAACTCAGATCATAGCTATTCCCCAGACCATGCATTACAGACTGTTGGATTTTGTTTCAGTGATGAGCTTCAAGTACAGCCAAAAGTGAATATAGGCACGTTAACCTCATCATCATGAATACAGATTGAGTGTCCAAGACAATTAAAAGCAGAAAATACGTGCCATCTCCAAACCCCTGGCGAATCAGCACTACAAGTTACCACTGCCCCGTTCAACTGAAAAGACGTGAACACCCGCAGCAGCAGAGGTTGGAAGGCAGCCACCCTCAATGGATTGCTTACGAGCACTGAATAGAGTCAAACCGACTTCAGTCGGAGATTTACACAAGCCTCGTAATCTAATAGTAGAGTTTACTTTACGAGAGTGCCACACCAAAGATAGTAAAATGCAATTTTAGCTAACAAATCTGTGTGCTTCCAAAGAAAAGCTACAGCCATCATGGAACATGTCAGCACTGCAGAGAGCCTGGTGCAGATTTATAGTTTTCAGTTTATTGCTGAAGAGTTATTGTTAACTCCATTGTTATAGAGTTACTGCAATTAAAAGTTCCAGCCACACTTATCGTTTTTAAACAAAGCGAATAAAACCCTATAAATTCTGAGGCATGATATGTTTTCCTGTGCTGTTAAACATCTGAAACTTTTTCATGATGGATTTTTGACCTATGTTAGGATAGATTTTGGAGGTAAAGTGGCTGGCGTAAACTGCTCTTCCTCTAATTTTCTTGGCTTTGCAAAATTCCTTATAGTTTTTCTTCATTATAGTAAGAGATATAGCGAGGCAATACTTGAAAATTTTCCCTTGTGCATGCAACAGGTGACTGTAAGTAAAGTACTGTATCTCTTAAGAGTCACCTTCCAACTTTATGTGTTTCTTCTTTCATAAATTATAAAGAATGGTTATCCTTGTTCTATGGGGGGAGACTTTTGGTGTTTTCTCATGTAATGTTTTTTCTCTTTTCTATTAAAGTTTTAAGAACATGTAATTTTCATTCTTTCTATAGGTGGCTACAGATACAAATCCTACTTCCAATCACCGTATTCATGTATTCAGGAACATGCTAAGGTACATGGATGGGTCAAAGAACCTAGACAGGTGGGCAGGAAAATTTCCTCGTGCTTTGTGAACTAGCCTCAGCAGCCTCGCAGTGAATACATACAGGATCCCACTTCTACTGCCAGGGTTATGGATCTGTATTTTAAATGCGTCAGGGTTAATCTTAGTCTCAAATACCAACAACATACAGAGATCCTAGTGCCAAGTCAGTATATTATGATATATATATATATTGCAAATGGTATCTCTTGAGATAGAATATCCACACAAATAGAATGCCTCTTGAGAAGGACAGATACTATAAAAATCCAAACATATCTATGGGGAAAACAACCAAAAACTCATATCAATCAGAAACCAACTTTACTGTAAGTAAATTGCGATTTGCACCTTCCAATTCATTGCAACAACTGGGGCTGGCTGTTGGTACTACAAAAGAGTTTCACTGTCGTCAAGATCGTATGATGGGTTAAGTATACAGACGGAAGAAGTAAGAAAAACAGCGTGCATGATCTGGAATAGAGATTACTGAATGGAGGGGTGTGTAAAGAACCGAGAACCAACATCCCCCTGAAAGCTTTGGGAGCCTTAGTGCACAAGCCTGAAACCCTTGCATTAAAAATTAGATGAGAAACTTTTTAGCAGGCTGAACACGTTAGTTCATTTCTGATCTCACTTCTTCCTACTCAAAAGAAAGAGACAAAGCTTTACGCCAGGTGGGATGCACCTTGGCTGAAGTTCTGGCCGTACATTTCCCCAGCTGTGTTGCTTAGCCTGCAGCGTCTTCAGGTTTCGCTTATCAAGTATAGCAGCTGGGAACATTATGTCTTTTATGATCAGAATGTCCAGTTTCTGTATCAAAGGACACGAAACACAAACACCCACATCTCTTTGCAATTTTAAAAGCTCATCATCTACTGCAAACTTGTGCAATCTGCATCAGAGACTAAAAAGAAAGAAAAAGAGGGGGAGAGAGAGGGGGGTTTGTTTCAAAAAAAAACAAAACTTACCAAAAATAACTGAAGTTCTCTAAAGTTGCCCTGAAGTTGAAATAGCCCAGAACACCAGTGCAGAGCCTGCCTTAAACTCTCTCTCTTTCTCACTCCCCCTCTTTCTCGAGCAATTGGAAGGAGGGCTGTGCAGAAATTCAGCAAACAATTTTCCTTCTATGTCGACCGGGGCGTTCCTCTACGGGCAGAAAGGGGATGGCTAAGCCTGGGTGAGGCTTGTTGCTATCCCCGAGCCGAAGAGCGCTGTCGCAGATTACACAGCCGGTGAAATCCAATCCCTTTCTCTACTACGGCAACAGCTGTACAGCTTCAGCTGAGGCGGGAGCAGGGGACAGAGCCTGGGCGTGTTGTTGGTCAGGCTTTCCATGCCGGGGGACGCGGAGGGACGGGGGTACAGGGGTTTCCGTCAGCTCCGTGTCTTCTCCTCACTGACTGCCTACAGCTACAGGCACGAGCGTACACAGGGTGGAGATACGGGACAATTTCCTCAGGACTGAAAGTATATGGGATGTGGGCGCCCATGCAAAACAAACATCTCTTTTCCTGAAATTCATTCCCAGCCTCGCTTCAGGACACAAGTGGGTAATTAACATGATACGTATTAGTAAATTCTCATGCAAGCATGCACACACAGAGGATGCAGTCTGTCGCAACAGCGCAGTTCAAAGGAGTTTCAAGGCTCTTCTAGTGTCCTCTTTAAGTTCATTTTTCCTTGTCATTTTTAGTCAGCTTTTTAATTCTTTCCAAAATACCCCTGAACTCTGAGCTGACAGACCTTACACCAAATGAAGTGTTATCGTGACGCACAGCGTGGGAGTGCTGGTGTGCTTAGTGCTGCCTTTGCAGCCTGTCCTGATACTAACACACGAAGAGAGCCGCTTCGTGCCAGCAGAAATGGATTCATTAAAATTCCCAGCCCCTCCTCTCACCTGTTTCTATTTCTCCACCCCCTGCAAAGGAAAGAAATTTGCAGTACAGCTGATTCCTCTCTCTCTGAGGAATTCCTCTGATGCCTCCTCCCTGAAGCTTTAAAAAAAATCACATCAAGAGATTCCAGTCTGGGCTTCCTTGTTTCACAGAAGTATTTGGCTGCTCATTTGCGTGCTGTCAGATAGGTGTGAGGTGAGAGAGGGTGCAAAATGCAAATAACACATAGGCAGCCCTGGGAGCGTCCTGCAGTCGCTCCGACTGCTTTGCCAACATGCCAGAGCAGAATGTGAACAGGTCAAAAACACACCAGCCAGGGGAAAACCCACCCCTGTGCTTGCAGAGCAGCCTCATTTCATGTTGGGGTAGATGTTGTGCTGGGGATTTTTATGCTGTTGGCTCCCAGTACATTTTGGTACTTGAAATTCCGTAGATGTCGGACTTCTGGACCCAACTTTGGGACAGGCACACACCATTTCTACAAAGAGGATATGGAAATTTGACAGTAAAAACTGAGCGTATAGCTCTGCTTCCATCCTCTGTGAATACTTAACACAGGCATTTGTGAAAACTGGGTCTTAACAGAACTCAATATTTATATTAAAGTCAATTATGTAATTATTTTGTGTAATTAATGCATACTATTATAGCTAATTATATACTACATATTAATTATATCAGATCACCTATATATCATAATTTAGAAATATGATATGCAATTTTATCTAATTAATATACACAGTTTGTCTGCGTATGAACTGGACAGTGGCTCATAAAATGTGCATGTTTATTTTATTTTTATTATATGATTATATTGTGTATATAGATATAAAATATATATAATAAATAATGTATAGTTATATACGATGTAAAAATCATACATAATTAATATAAATGTTTTATTAGGCACTATGCAGTTCATATGCTATCTTTCTGTGAGTGTGGCATCCACATGAAGAAAGAACACAATACGTTGGCTGTAGCCAATGCCAGGAGGTATGGCAGCGAAGGAGGGACACAAGGTGTTGGGACTGTGTCAGCCCAGGCGATGTGAGACTCTTCAAGGTGACATGTTTCAAGCAAAACCTGCTACAGCTGCCTCAAGGATGGAGGAAACCAGAAGCAATAAAAGCCTCCTGAGGTGTGGTCAGCATCAGGTAAGGCAGTAAACTGTGATAGCTGGGAAATGGAGCAAAAGCTCTTGAATATTTAGCTAATTTTTGTCTTGCTCTGCTGTCATCCCATTTCTGTCTTCAGTCCTTGGGACTATAGTGAGGTCTAGCCTTTCTGAACCATCTTTCAACATCATCCTGACAAAAAACGTATATTTTTAGAAATGGATATGCAAAACAGGAAGTCCAATCTGATACTGGTTTGATGCAGAGACAGCTCATTTGGATGCAGAAATTTGGCTCCTACCTCCCAAGCCAGTGGTGCAGGCAGCAGCACTTCAGCAGAGTTCAGACTGTGGTGTAACAGCGGCAGCATGCTCGATCCCCCTTCCATGCTTTATTTCAACTGTCTTTGCTGAATATATTGATAGGTGTTGTTTTGATCTTTTACGAATTTTTAAAGCCCACATGAGACAAAACCCTGGCTAAGCTGAGAGAAGCCAAATGTTTTTTCCATAAACCTGGAAGAAATTACTATATTATTTTTCAAGGTGTTGGGAAATCTACGTTCGTTGTCACTGGCTTTTTTCCAGTTTCATCTCGGAACTGAACATGTAAGCCCTAACGCCTGAGCAGTGCCCCACTGCTGTAACTGCAGTGAATGCAACTCCTATGTTGGAGATTTGTCCCCATGTACCTTCAAGCCTGAAATCTTCCCTCGTCAGCCAATAGGGTGGAGTTCTGTGACTATCAAATTATTTTAATATTATTTGACTGACATGAATGCATAGTGCTCACTTGGTTTATTTTTAAATATTTATTGAATCAACTGCTTGTCTACTAAGCTATTCTAAAAATGCTACCAAGCTGATAATTTCCAATTCTCCAAATGATTCCAGCATAACAGAGACGACTTACTCAGTGGGCGTACTCCAAATAGCCTTTCTTGTTTACTCTTCTTGATACATGTCTAAATATTAAAAGAGAAACTCTTTGAATTATGCTGAGGCAATATTGAAAGTTCCTCTCTGCTCTATTGCCTTGCCAGGGAACACCATTGTATTTCACATTTTCTATCCAACCTCTAACCCTGTTTCCCAGCTTCCTGTATTAACTCTGTTTTCTTTGCTGGGTTCACAGGTACAGCTGAGAACATACAATAGGATTACAAAAGCTTTCCTTTATTAGTGCTACTCACACCCTGACCTGTGAATGGACTGATGTTTGGCCTGCTCATAAGGGTGTGCTGCTTTACTAGTAATTGAGAAATGAGATGAAAAACAATGGGAATTTTCTTGTGTTTTCTTTGGTCCAAAGAAAGGGAGACAAAATGTCCACTGAGATTATAGTAAAGCACACTCTGAAACAGAAATTCCTGTGGTTTATTGTGGAGGATGCAAGGGTGATCATTTGTGTTCTTTTTCCTTTTTAGCAATTATGAATCTTTAGACATTTGGGGAAAAATATGAGGCCACAAACTTCCACATGTAGACAAGAATGGGTAGCAGAGAAGATCAGTTACAGAAAGCAAACTTTTTAGCACAACTTAGAAAGGAGTTAAAAAATTGAGAGCTTCTGGTTTAAAGAGAAATTAGCTACCGAGAGGAGGAAGGACAGAGGAAAGAAAAAAGGAAGGGAGAGCCAAGGTCAGCGTGAGCAGAAGATGTAGAGGTGTAGATGGAACTGAATGTTAGACTAGCAATGAGAAGGATGAATAGATGGCTGTGGAGGGATCTGGCCACCAACTCTCAGATCAAGCCCAGAGGAAGATAAATATAACATTAATCACCAATTTACAGATCTCTCCTATGCTTTGTCTCCCATGGCTCTACATTTTGTTAAGACAAATATATACATATATATACAGAAATGTATATATTTATATATTTTAAAATCATTTAGTTTTAACCAAAAAGGTATGTCAGGCAGCCACACAAACTTCCTCTGAATTTCTTCTCTTTTGCAATACATAAGCCATTAATTTGATTGATTTGCTTCAACATTTTTTTTGCCTACAACTCATCCAGCTGCAGGTAGGCATATAACCTTATAAACAGAGAGAGAGCCAGGTATGGAAATGAGGTTTCGTCATTGCTTCTTTTAAGAAGCCTCGATGTTGAACTCAAAGACCTCATTTTGAAGTTAGTCAATTCAGATGAATTCCAAAAAAAAAAAAAAAGTGAATGGGCGTCGTTCACATATCTTGTAACCTAACTGAAATCTGTCCTCCAAACAGATTATTCTTGTGTTCTTTATGACCTTTTCATGTGAGAATTTACTCAAAAGAGGCTCCAGTGTCTACCTGCTCTTGGTAGGCTCTACCAACACTATCTGCATGTTGCACTGACAGCAAGCTGCAACGGGTGGTGTTTCATGAGGTAATATGCTTCTCCTTTGTGAAGATAAACACGTCAACTCCACAGTATCCAGGGATGGAGTAGTAAAAGCCAAAGTCAAGGGAAAATAACCCAGACAAACCCAGAGAAGAATTGTGTATTTTCAGAAAGTCAAATGTTCTCTTCCAGGATTCCTAAATACATATTTTTTCACTTTAGTGGTTAATATTCTTGCTGATGGGAAAAAAAAAAAAGGAAGCTAAAAATGCTGATCCGTAACCAGCATAAATAAAAAACTCCACCAACAACAGAGAAAGCATTATTTAGAAATTAAACAAAATGAGACATTTCCAAGACCAATCCTTTCACTAACAGGAGGAGAAGAAAAAGGAAACTAATTCATTCCGGACAGTTTCTTCTACTTTGTCCTGGGGCATACGCTCCGTCTCCCTTTGTCCCCGGAATGCATTTCCACTGGTCCTGACAGTGCTGGCATTGACCTTCTGCAGCCAAAATAGCTTGGACAGAGCAAACTAGAAAAAAACAGCCAGCCAAATCAAGGGGCAATGCAGCCATGGCCATGGACCCTGGGGAAAAACCGCTGTAATTAGCAAGGCCTGTACAGGAATTGAAGAAAACCATAGTCCTCATGGACTTACTGCCTTCCTGCCCTATGAGCAGAGTATTAGCTCCCTCAGAGCAGAGCAGAGCTATCGCCTCCAGAGCTCCTCGCCCACCCTGGCCCCACGGGTCACCGAACCATCAATGTCCTCCTCCTCTACCTGCAGAGATCAGTCTCCAGACTGTGTGCTGTGGAGGGCTTTAATTAAAAGTTAATATTTACTCCATATTCCCTCCAACTATCTCATTCCCTTCTCTCTGCTGTTTTTAATTCCCTGTTCAACTGGGGTTCAGAGCTGGCTGACCCTGGACATTTATTATTTTACTATTTCAAAAGAAGACAGAACCAGGCTCCTCCCTGACAAGTGAATATTAGTGACAAATAGCCGACACAGTGAGAACAAAAGCATCTTTTCAAGGTGGAAAGGTAGGTGTTAATTACCCAGAAATAACCTGATGGTACTAGGTAGTAATGCTCACCAAGTCAGTAATTTTTCTTTAGTTTGGAAATCCAGGAAAAAAAACCCTAAAACCTGCCAAACTGTGAACAAAACATTCACAAGCTCTGTACTGGGCATTTCTGAAGAGAACTTTACTTTTAAAAATCTTTGTGGGACATTGTATTTGACTGAAACACTTTTTTTTTTCTATCAAATTGAAAGGATGTTGCCACCAATCTTTCTAGATCTCACATAAAAAGCAGACACTGAGAAAAGGCAGGTTGTAAACACTTCATGCAGTAGCTCAGATGCCATTGGTAAAAGCAAATATTTTCAGTTGTTACAACAAAACACATTTTGGCTGCTTCACTATGATTTTATTTTTGGCTCTTTTCCTTTTTATCAGTCACTGTATGGAGGGGTATAAACTCTTGCTTTTTGTCGGGGCTTGTATGGTGAGGGCTTATGACAAAAACTGTTTGCAGCTGTGGAAATGATTCTAAGTGAACCTTCTCTTGTTTGTTTTTTTCCCCCTTAAAGCTTTAAAAATGGTCTTAAATAAAAATCTTAAAATAAAAAAGTAGAATCATAGAATGGTTTGGGTTGGAAGGGACCTTTAAAGGCCATCCAGTCCCACCCCCCTGCAAGGAGCAGGGACATCTCCAACCAGATCAGGTTGCTCAGAGCCTCATTCAACCTGGCCTTGAAAGTTTCCAGGGATGGGGCTTCCACCACCTCTCTGGGCAACATGTGCAAGTGTTCCACAACCCTCATTGTAAAAAAATTTATTCCTTATATCAAGTCTGAATCTACCTCTTTCTATTTTAAAATCATTACCCCTCCTCCTATCACAACAGACCCTGCTAAAGACTTTCTCTCTGTCTTTCCTGTAGGCCCCCTTGAGGTACTGGAAGGCCGCTATAAGGTCTCCCCGGAGCCTTCTCTTCTCCAGGTGGAACAGCCCAAACTCTCTCAGCCTGTCCTCATAGAAGAGGTGCTCCAGCCCTGTGATCATCTTTGTGGCCTCCTCTGGACTCGCTGGCAGATGGTCTCACTATGTGTCCTGGGGTTTCCATGGCATTTAGTGAACCAGCAGTGATCAGTACATTTGTTGAAGTGGAGCAGATAAAGGAGTAACTGGGAATCGCACTGAAATAATCCCTTTCTTCTGGCTCTGGGGTCCCAGTGAAACCTGCCCTCGGTGCTGGAAGAGGTGTAAATATTCACGTGGGGACCTGGCTGTGCCCATGCAGTCTCTCTCAGGAAACAGCTGTTTGCCAGCAGTGGCTGTGGGCATGGGGGTACATTTCTTACAGTTACTTCTTTTTGAGACTTTTTTAACCTAGGCCCTTGTAGGCATCTTGAATACCACCAGTTATTGGATTACTTGTGGCCAACATTGTGCCCTGCTCTGTGGGCATGAGCTGGAAGATGCTGCCATCAAGCACAAGCAAGGAGCCCAGCAGAATGGGGAAAACAGGAGGAACTCCCTCAAACTGGGAACAAGCAAGCACCAGCTCCTCTGTCTACTGTCTACCTCCAGGCTTCATTGCAGGGGGATGCAGGGACTCTGGGGATTAAATGAGAGTATTTCACCCAGACAGGGGTTTGCCGTGTGCCATGGCTGGCACATGGCACCATGGAAAAACAGGGTCAAGTGCTGCTGCTGTGCCCGTGACTCGGTGCACACCTTCGGGGTGTGTGGGTTGGGACAGAGAAAGGACTCAGCAGATGACAATGGCTCAGTGTTTGCCGTTGGAGGTCAGCAACACAGCAGGGTTTATTTCTTAATGAAGGGAGTCACTTGATCAGTATCAAGTATCTGTTAAGTCAAGTGGTGGGGTGGATCCTAATGTTAGAGGACTTTGTTTTAAATATACCATTCACCACTCCAGACTGACTTGCGCTGTGTAAACAACATCCCTGAGAGGTGGAAATACATTTGGTTAATTCCATCGGGGGCTGTGAGGTCTCCTGCTTCCTTACAGAGCTGAAACTGTTTTTCCAATGATATGAAATTCACCTCAAACCCCTACATCCCATTACACATAAGGCTCCCCTTGGAAAGGGAAAAGCTAAAAGTACAGGGTAAATAAAATTTGATAATCTGCATGGTTATCTGACTTCTACACTTCAGTTTACTTGGCTGAACTGGCTTGCTGGTGCCCCAGGAAGGAAACCTGTGGGAAATGGCAGCCAAGAAGGAGTAAGAAAAAGACTGCTCCTTACACAATGCGTTTGTGGTGCAATGTTGACTTCGTCCTGTGCAGTTCTCAGCATCCTCAAAGTTGCAATGAAATCTTTGGGCATTAAGGGCGTGTGCACCTTGGCATCTCGGTGCTTGGCAGATTCAGGACTTTTCACCCCTATTTGCTGTCACTGAAATCAGCTGGAGTTTTGCCTTTGACTTTAATGGGAGCAAGGTTGAGCCCTTTAAGGCTTCGCTCCGGCCTTTCTCCCTCTGAACAGGAGAGGGAACGATAGGAACCGACCTCCGCGTGGGGTGAGGAATACTTCATGTTGCCTTTCAGCACGCTGGTGCTGGAGAAGAGTTAAATATGGTCAGCACTGAAGCTGCGTGACTCCTCGATACACATCCACAAACTGAACCTAAATTGTTTTTGATGCTGCTGGCAGAAAAAAAATCAGCTCAATCAGTATGAATAGGATTTCTTCGGGTTCTGATGGAGTACTCTGTAGCAAGGCCGTGTTTGTGTGAAGCGAAGAACAGAAAGGAGCCCCAGTACCAGTAGTATGCTGAAAAAAAAACCTTTCCCCAGCACTGCACTAATGTCTCTGAGTTCAGCTGCCAACTACTTGGTTGAATAAACAAACCAAATGTGTAATAATTAATTCCTCCTAATTCAATAACGACAGTAAAGGCAAACACAGTTGTGTTCAGTCTTGCACAGCACACGGTGCTGTGTTGGTTCTGGCTGCATTTGCCCATAGAAAGGAATCAATGAAATGAGAGCAAATAATTCACTTTTTTTTTTTAAGAGGAGACATGATATATATTGTGGAGTTTTGACAGCAGAAGTAAACACAGGCTGAGAAGACTGCAGAGCCCAAAATGGCCAGGGGGTCGGGAGCAGAGCACTTTCTCTGGGAGCACAGCAAACTGAATACGGTCAGCATTGAGTCCTGTTCTTTCATAATCTCTAACCTCACCTGAGTGCTTGTATTTTCACTCTTTCTTTGCTTGTAAAGAAAAATATTTTAGTTTTCCTTTTCCTAAAAAGCAGAGTTTTGGAAGTATTTGGGGAGTAGGAGGAGAACTGAATTTTAAAGATTTTTCCACAATGTTCATTAAAGTATTCGGAAAGCTAAATCAAGAAGTACTGATAGTTTAGCTTTTTCTTTATCTGTTTTCAAATATGACATTATCTAAAATTATGTTATTAATTAAAAGAATCCCAAGAAGTACCTAGGTTTACCAGTGAAAAAATACAATAGCAAAAAAGAAGGGGGAGGGGTGCAGCTTTACTGTTTTCTACCTCATGCTTGGTCAGCTTAACTATGTTAGCTTTGTTTAAATACATTTCTTCTTAAAAAATGGGAAAAAATCTCCTTAAAAGTTTCTTATTAAAAATGAGTATTCCTAGGGGTAAATGAGTAAGACAGAAGTTATGGGGGATTTTTTAAAATTTATTTTTTTTGCCGCTGCTAAGTTCTTGCTCAAGGAACTGAAATGGGTGTCTAGTGTTCCTTGCAGCATCACTTATGCGGTCCATCCCACTCACGTGGTCCTGAGCTCCCTCCAAGCCCCACTGGCAGCTGCAGGATCCTGCATGGACCAGGCTCCTGCCTGGGCAGACCCACGTGCCGCATCCCAGCCCATGTTTCTGAGTAATGTAAGTGACTCAGGCAACAAACAGCATGTGACAGCTCACAAGCAGCTCTGTGAAGGTTTCCTATTTCACACGAAATAAACACATGATTCATCACCTTCTTCTGCTAACTGGATCCTATGTATAGAGTAACTCAGTTAAGCAGCACCGACCCTACAGATTTCCAAACTCAAAATCCTGATTTTGGGAAAACATTCCTTTTCCAAACATTCAACAAATACATGACAAAGGAAAACACGTTGGAAAAGAAACAAAAGACCAGAACTGCAATCAACAACTGTCACATGCTTAAGTCTGATCTGTTAGTCCTTAATGAAGGTCTTGGGATGCCTGAGGAGAAGCATGTTGTCCTCAAAGCAGTATCCATGGAAGGATGCCGAGTGTGCCGGTGCCCAGCATGGCAAGCAGCGTGCGCTTGGTCCTTGTGGCTGCCTCTGCACAAAGACCTGCTAAAGTCATCCCAGCTATGTGCAGCAGGAACAGGCTCAGCCCCTCGTGCAACAGAATAGAGCTCGATTACACAGCCTTATTTAGTTGGATTCAAAGAAAGTTTGCCCAGGCATTTATTTACAGCAATAGAAGGGCTCAGTGTGCCTTATGATAAACTGCTGCCTGAAGCCCATTTCCATCTGTAATTGTTAACACAGCTGATTCTTGTCCCTGGTTTAAAGGAATTGCCCGTTATTCTGGGCTCTGCTTCATGACTCAGCTCCTGAGAGCTATTTTGAGTGGCAGAGGGGAGAAGCTGCCAGGCTGGCATCCCCTTCTGTTTTCTTTGTGGAAATAGAACGTGGCTTCGCACGACAGGCGTTTTATCGGTGGAACAAAGAAAGTGCGTTTGTGCTCTGCGAACAGTCTGAAGGGATTACAGGGACTGAAGCCATAATCGTATGCTCTGATATTGTTGATGTATTATAAATGGTCCATTATTCATCCACGTGAGGAAAGCCAGAGGAATGGAAAATTAAAATGTGAAACTAGTGAGTACAGAAACCGAGCAAGTGATTCATGCTGTGTGGAAAATGGGCCTCACTGGGTGTAGGTCTGTGGAGTTAAGTACAAATACAGGGGCTAATAATTTAGCTCATTAACAACAATATTTGTCTTTCTCTCAGTCCTGAAAAATGCACGGGTAAAAGTGTCACACACACCCTGAGTTGGGACTTTGTTCACCAGCTCTGTTTCCCCAGGTGCCTTTCAGCTCTCTCTGATGCAGTTATGTTCTGCCCCTGTGGACATGGGGATAAGATGGCAGAGCAGATTTTGCCTGGTAGGTAAAAATAACAACATAACAACAGCAATTAACCAGATTTGATCTGACTGTCTTGTGTTCCCTCCTCTTCTCATATCAGTTACGCTGGGTTCAGAGTTTCTCATTCACTCTTTTCTGAGCCCTTCTCACTGGAGGGGTTCTGTAAGAATACAAATATCACCACCTTGCCTCCTGCTGAGCTGAGTCCCTGGAGGGACTGAGCATCTCGTGTTGAGTCCTCAGCGTTTCTGGTACAGCCCCCTCAGAGACAGCTTTCTGCTTGCCTTGCTTTCAGCATTTTCAGCTCCAAGACTAATTCTGGAAATGCATCCATAGTACTGTGGCCTAGGACTGTTATTTCCCTGCTTTAGACCATTTATATAGTCCCTATTGCCAAGGAATCACAGCAGAAAGGCTGCAGATTGTCTTTCCTGAATATCCCCTCGCTCCTTGCTGAAGAAGCTCTCTCATCCCTCTGTTGAACAGCGAAAATTCAACAGGGAAAAGCAAATGAAGCATGGTTTATATTCAGATATAAAATTATCCCTCAAAGAGAAATTGATATTTTCTCTGGGAAAAATAATGAGTTTCCTCTCCTGAATTCTGAACTTTATTCCTTCCTTAAAGATCCTTCAGTGAGTAATGAAGGACCCATTAACCATCGCCATTTCCAAACTGATCATGCGCCACAGTAAACCAGAAGCCCTTGGAGGCAATGGGAAGTCCCCAAGCAACAACCTGAAACTTTAAAACTGGCAAAGGAAAGAAGGAGGGAAACATCTCAAATGTCCAATTAGTCAGTTTTATTTTCATATTGTGTGTGGTCTCTGTGCAAATCTATCCACATCTCACAAACTCTGAGACCAGCAAAAAGATGTTGTACGCGCACACGCCATAGTAAAGTCATCAGAAACCCACGAGGAGGTTTCTAATGTGAGTCATGCTGTCCAGGAAGAGATGAGGCAGGGCAGTCAATTCACTTTTAAACAGGAGCAAGAGCCCAGTGCAAAATCCACTAATCCAGACAACCATGGGTATTGCAGACAAGTTTGAACAATGTTTATTTACAGCCTCTCAAATGCCTAAATCTCAACCGAGCTGCAAATCTAACTCCCTGCACTGATTTGGAGGAAGGAGGGAGAATGCAGATGCCAGCAACAACTTTGAAAATGTATTTGCACTCTGTAGCAGCCATCTAACTTTCCAGTAAACTTGGAGATAGGTGAACCAACGGTTGCGAGGCAGAGGAGCAAGAGCATGGATGAACTGGTCCTAGGTAACTGCATGGAAGAGAAGCCTTAGTGAGACCTTAAAAGACAGCTTAGAAAAGAGATTAGTTTCAGGTACAGCATTAATCTTTCATTTTCTTAGTTCACACTTTTTTAATCTGGGGGATCTTCTGACTTTTAAGAAAGGAACAAGTTACAACAGAGCAGCACTGCAGAACAACCCTTGGGGTGCCTATGAACCAGAACAGGTTTGGGAATTGGCAACGCAAGGCCCACAGTCATCATCCGGTGATCTGCTAAAATGAAAAAGTCATCCTGCCAGAAGTTTCCTAGATCCTTAGCAGCAAGGCAGCCCATGAATTTTAAGAAATAGTCACTTTATGAAGACCAGACTGTCCCGGCAATATATAGAGGAGGAGAACAGTGCTGGAGCCAGGATGGTGGACCATTGGGTATGGGCTCCTGATGAAGCCAATGTGAGACAGAGAGCCTGAAGCACCCCCTCCTTCCCAAACACTGCAAGATTTTCTTAGCTATCTAACTTAGTTCAGTGGCCCTATTTTTTCCCCCCTTAAAACTTCTCTGTTTCTAGACTGAACATGTCTGTACAGGGAACACTCATCTCCTGGGGCAGGAGAGGTTGGCAGCAGATCAGCCCCTGCTTGGGACGGTCCTGAAGATTGCAGAGCTGGAGAGAGGAGACAGTGGATGTCAGACATTAATGCAATACCCGCTGGAGGGATTAGGCTCAGGTACAGGTTGGACCTAGTCAAGGCTTGGCCAAGGAGAGCACGTCTTCATCCGAACTGAATGAGAAGCACGGTGGAAACTTCCTGAGCCCTTGAAGACAGATACCAGCAGTGAAGAAGAAGGTGGAATTTATTGTGTAGATCAAAGAGGAAGGGAGTCTTGGAGAGATGGGTCTGGTGGGAAACAGTCCTCTCAGGTCTGTAGCTAGGGTTTGCCCCTTGTGCATTTTCTACCCATCACAACTGCATTTCACAAATCTTTTAGCACACAAGTTCATAGGGAAGAGTCTAGAGGAAGACTTTGAGCATGTATTAATAGTAGATGTAAAAACTGGATGGTAAGATTTCTTTAGTCAAGCTGTCTCCTGTGATGGCCAAACAACACAATTCCAATTTTAAACTGTGAGTCCTCACAGCAAAAGTTAAGAAAGACCAATGTACAGAGGAGCCACAGCTGGAGATTTCAAAACTATTGTTATTTCCCTGGAAAGCTTAGAAATCTCTGGCTGCTCATAGAAGCTGCTCAGTAAATAATTTCCAGTCATGAAAGATTTAAGCTTTTAGGTGGCACTTTGCCAGGAGAAAGAAAGGTAGTGCACATCAAAAATATTGTTGTTAATTTTGACTGCACCTGTTGACCCTGACCTGGTGGCAGATGGAACATATTAAACGTTTCATAATGTGTAAATACTGCACCACTCCACCCAGGACAGACTCAGGGCTTCTCATGGCATGATACCCCAAAGGACCCTCTCTTCTCCTATACCTACTGGCCCCACACATCTAACAAGGCAACAAAAAGCTCATTTCAAACCCACCGCTCCTTCCTGGGGGTCCCACAGCCTTTGTATCTTTTTGTCTTTAATTTCAATCAGTGCCATTCACTATTTAATTAGAGAATCCCCCAGTTTTAGGCACAGCCATGAATCTGCAAATCTCGTCGGTGATCACAAGCAATGAAGGACAAGAACGGTTGACAGAAATAAGGTAATTACAGGCTTTTGCACCAAGTCACACCTTCCCCCTAACCTCTCAGCTGAGCAATCTGTGCATGCTCTAAGTCTGGAGGGGTGTCTGTTTACTGAGACTCAGCGTGGGTAGATGCCTGGTTTAGGACTTTTCCGTGATCCTTTGATGTATCCATACAAGATAGAGCAGCAAGAATTGCTAGAAAATTGACACCCTCAAGCAAAGACAGACTTTTATTCTGAAAAAAATTACTTAAATCCAATCTGCTGCTATGTAATGTATATGCCAAAGGGACAAAATACGGTGTAAAATAAGAGCTCAGCAAGCTGAGATCCAGCTTACATATTTGGCCTGTTTAATCCAAGGATGAAAATAATTACACAAAGTCAGTCTAAGCAATCCCAGAAGGATTTGAACATATGAAATATAGTCATTGCAAGAAGCGGAAGGAAGGGAGAGCTACACCATTTTCAGTTCCCCTTGGCTTTCTTAGACTCGTGTGTGAATTTGGCCCAGAAAACTGTCTGGCACTGGGGATGGTGATCATTCATCCCTTCTATTTGCACAAGAATGTGGGAAGGGCTTAGAAAAAAGCTTCTCTTCTCCCATCTGGGGGCCTGGGTGGGTGCCAGTTAAGTTCAATGATTCAAAACCATTTCAAGAAGCTCCTTGCCACTCTCTATTTTGCAGGCGTTTGTAAAGAAAGCAAACGTACATGCCGCAGCAGCGCATAGGTTGCTCAGTCAGGATACGGGGATCCTACTTTCTTCTATCACGACAGCAATACCAGGAGAACGGAAATAAAACCAGTTTATCACCTTAGCACACATCCAGCAAGATTTTCAAACCCCAGCAGCAGAGGAAAAGAGAGAGAATAGACCTAACACACAGGTAGAAGCTCTTGATGTAGTATGTGCTCAGACAAGCAAGAAACTACATCTTCTTGAGGGCATCAGGCACATCTCTTCCTGCACATCTGCAGGAGCGACTGCAAGGCAGCATGAGGCAAGGCACCGCAGCCGAGCTGCGAGAAGCGAGCTCCTACCTGGAAGCTATGAGGAGGTCTCAGTCTCCCAGCTGGCAGCTGTACTCGCCGTGATGAATGAGGTGCTCTGGGTCATTCATGGGCCCAGGTCCCAGGGTGGGGCAGTGGGGAGGCTTCGGCTCCAAACCCCGCCTTGCATCATGTGAGCCCTTCATGGCTAGGTCTTCCCAAAGACAACTCCCTTCACCCATGTTTCTGTAAGCCTTCATGAGCTTCTTTGCCTGTTGAACAGCAAATTGCAGCCAGCCTGCCTTACCTTTGAATACTTGCCAAGGCACTGTTTTCTCCTCTGTTTCAAATGTTCTTTGTGTCTTTCTGGCTCAGTTAATTAGTTATACTCAGCTTCTCCAGTTTTTAAGTGCTGCCCAAATAACAGCTGATCAGATGTAGAGAGACTTTAAAGCCTAGGCTGTAGCTATGCTGAAAAATGAAGGTGCTACTCTGTCTGTGGCAGATTCATCCAGCTGATGCACATAACAACATCAGAGAGGACATGGTGGCTCAGGGTTAATGACCATAGTAGGGTTCGTGCCTTGGTTTCTGCAGTGCCCTGCAGGTTTCTGCAGCACCATGCCTTTGCTCCTAGTTCTGGCACAGATGACAGAATTAAGGTGATAGTGAAGTAATTAACAACACCTGCAGTTACAGGAGGGGTGGCTGGGACATAAGGAGAAGATGACATTGCAGATTTATCAGCTGCTAGGGAATGTCCCCAAGGGGTCCTCAGTAGTCAGGAAGGGCGGGAGGCCTGAGGAAGAAGCACCTTGGGAACAAGAGGAACTGCTCAGGAGGAGAGGGGAGGAGAAAGACAGAAAGGCTGTGTGTGGGCAAGATCAGGAATCAAAGCATCCTCAGATTTTTGGAGCAGTTCTACCAGATGGACCCTTAAATTGTGTTTTAGAGGTTTGTCTGAGCTGAAGTATTTTCACATCCCCATGAGGTTGCTAATCTTTGCCCATCATAAGGCAATCCTTCCAGGGGTTAAAGCTGCAGTTTTCAGCCATATGGCAGGCTGTTGTAATCTATCTCTGTTACATAACCCAACAAATATTTTGCTAAAGTTCAGTTAAATTGCAGGATTGATGGTGGTGAGAAGTAGATTCTCCTTTATGACTTTCTTTTTTTTTTCTTTTTTTTTTTTTTTTGCCTCTTGGAAATCAGGATAGTGACACGCAAATGGCAGCTTTTCCTCTGCTTGCCTAATTCTGTGGCCAAGCAAAGGTATTGTGCTCCCCCTCATACCAGTCATGTTCTGCTTGTCTGAGGAAAAGGTTGTTTCTCCTTTCCCTACTCACTCCTGCTGTGGGACAGGGCAGAGATCAGAGTGTAAGAGAGAAGCATGGCACAAGTCAAGCAAAGAAATGGAAACAGGGTAAGGAGGAGGTATGTTATCATTAGACTGAATTAATCTTGTGCTTTTTTGCCAAGGTCACTCTGGATTAAGAGAGGACACAAGGGGAAAGGGAGTGTGACAAGAATAGTCTTGTTCTTTAGCTTTTCCCTGAGACTGTTTATAGGTTGCTTGACATATTATTTTGTGATCATTAATGGCAAAGCTTTCCTAGGATGTTTGCTTCCTCCTCCCTTTAATACTACTGCTGCCTTTCTGGTGATGTGGGATCTGTGTGGCTCTCCAAGTCTCACATTTTCTCCTGCTCCTCCTCATCTGTGTAGTGACTGGAGCCCAACTCTGCTTCTCTCCTCTCATCAGGACTGTCAGCCCTTCTCTATAATACAGAGAACAGCTGTTGAAGGCTCAGAAACTCTGACTGTTGGGCCAGATCACCAATTGCTCTATCCTTCACAACAGCTTGAGACCCATCTTCTTCACACCTTGCTGCTGATACTCACCTTTTTTTTATCTTTTTACATACCTTCTGTTTTAATCCTTTTTATTTTCCTAATTATTGCTTTAACCCTCATTTACTAAAGCTTTTTGTGGTCCAACTACCTCTTCCAGTTACACTGGTGTGAATCTAGAGTAAATCTGCTGGTGTAATTGGGATTGTAAGATATGAGACAAATGTAGGTTCCATCAGCTAGAGCCAAAACCAATGTCACTGTCATCAGCATCTTTCTCATTGTTGTTCCCAATATCAAAGAGAGACTGTAGTCTGGGAATGGTGATACTAATCATCAGACGTGGAGTTAGGTTGCATAATTTGCCTACTTCAACCTTCTTCAGATGCTTTACAGCTATTAATTAAATATAGGAGCCCAATAAAAGTGAGGGTATTCATTTTCAGGGTGAGGCAGTAAGAAGGGAGCAATATTCTCAAAGGCACATGTCAAGGGTCCGACCTGGCTTTGTGTTTAAATCCTCCATTGATTTTTATTAGCTCACAGTCAGTGACAGGACTAAGCAGAAGAGTCTCCATTTCTTGTCCCTGTCCTACCAGAACACTGATCCCACTGGGAAAATGGGTGCCAAAGAAGTGCTGGGTCTCTTCCATGGCTCAGTTGTATTGAATTTGGGGTTGGTGAAAGAATCCTTTCTTGTTGCTTTGTTAAATAGTGGCAGAGAAGACCTGAATATGAATGTCTGGAACAAACCATCCCATCTAGCATTGGCTTCACTGGGAGCTATCGCATTTTCCTCTTCCAGCCCATGGCAGCAGGCTTCCTGGTCCCTTGGGAGTCTGGGGTGGATTCACCCCTTCCATGCGACTGCCAAGTCCCAAAGGGATTTACTGATGTTGATCATCAGTCCAAGCTGAGCACTGCTTTGATGCTGCCAGACCTTGAAAACAAAAGCGTGTGGAACCCGATCTGTTCCGTATTCATCCACATTCACAGCACTTCTGAACAACGTGCGATGCCACAGAAGCTTAAAGCATTCTGCTTCATGCTGTGTGTCATGATCTTTAAAAAAAAAAATAGAGAGCAAGTCTGGAAAACTTCCCAGATTATGCAGTGCCTCTGCCTTCTGTGCCCTGTGAAAAGGGTGAAGGTGATACGGATGTTTCCTCTTCTTTTCTTGGTGCATAGGTGCACATCATGCTCTCACACTGGGCTAATCTGCTGGTCCATCCCAGCTGTGTGTTTCATTAGCAAAAGTTTGTGTGGAGGTGAGATGGAAAGCCCTGTGGCAGTGAAGGACAGATGAAGCAGTTTTGTTTCTTGTCTCTTATGTATTCTACGAATGCAGCATTAAATGCAGGTAAAAGAGTGTATACTATAATTTACAATTAATTTACCAGCATAAATTTACTATTTCTGTCACAGTAATTTCATCAACTGGACAATTTTTTTCCAGCCTGTTCTGACAGAGGATCTCAGACTGATAGAAATCTAATGGTGCAATTGTGCTAAAGAAAACCCTGCAAGCCCGGCCAGGACTAATTACTCTAACCTCAGACCTGGCTGCTCGCCGCATGGCGAGGCTCCGTGCAGGCACATGGGCTAGCAGGGTTAGTAGAGGAAGAAACCAGTAGAGAAACAGGAATGAAAGGTTACACTTGTGCAACCCTTATGGCCTCAAAGAGGCGTCGACACAAAATGAAGATGTTACACCCATAAGTTTTGGTAGGTAGATACTACTATTTAGTAGTATGTAAGCGTATAGGGTTAAGCCTAGAAAAATCAGGATCCTGTAGGCATTTTCAAACTCATCTGTGTCTCATAACTGAATACAATTATGTAATTGTCTGTGCTGACATAAAGGCAGGGATGTATCCTTGAGAGATGGCTGTTCCTTTGGTGTTTGATAGGTCTTCACTTCCTAGGATGAAGGGTCTCTAGCACAGGCTGGCCAGGGTGGAGGAAGCTCCCTCATGCAGAAGACCAGCTCCAAGTGCCTTTTCTTTGACAGCAACACTGGCCTTAGGAGCATCTCATTATCCTCTCTCCTGCACCTCCTCACTGCCATATCATCCCCAAAGATGCACTCTAAGTCAGACAATGGTGAAAATAACTCTCCTGCAACTTCACTGCCAACCAGAAACCCATGAGGATATCCCACTGCTAAATAATGCAGCCCTGAGCACCACACGGATTCAGGTTACCCATGGCTGCTGCGCTGGCAGGTGCTATGGGGAAGGCATGCTGGGGACAGGATTGTGATCAGGACAAGAGTGTGCGACGCTGTGCTCCCAGGACCTGCGAGGTCCATCTGCGTGGGACTCTGGCACTGGGTGACTGTGCGCACTGCAAGCTCAGATCCAGGCTTATTTTGCAGCCGCTCCTCTGTATGGACAAGCCCAGCCTGGCTGTTTGTTTGACTGTTTGTCTTGGCAGCGAGTCCCTGCATCGAACCCAGGGTGTCATTTATCTCTGGCAGCAGCAGCCCTCACCAGAGCGAGTAGCAATAGCAGCAGCCCCGGAGGCCCTCGCTCTGGCGGGGCTCTCCCTGGCCTCTGCTTTGCATTCCTCCGCCTCTCGCACGGTAACGAGGGCCCTGAAAAAGAGATTGTTGCAGCCAGAGTGCATGAACGACTGGGCAAATGCATCACAAGTCCAAATTACTCAGGGAGGAGCACTCCACCAAAGCTGACTTGAGATGTCTCTTAGTTCTTCCTCTTCCTTGCAGCTTTGAAACACAGCAGTAAAGAAAAAGTCAGCATTTTTCAGATGATTTTGGTTTGCTCCTAGGGCATGTCCCTTCCTCTCATGAATCAGAAACTGTGGCAAACACAATGTGCTATGCCTCTAACGGGTACATACCATCCTCGTTTCTTGCAGTTAGATGGAGAACAGCAATACACTTTATTGCCCGGTGGAAGGACAAAGAAACCCTTGTTGCCTGTGGGACTCTGTCACGCTGATGTTCCTTTCCCACTTGGTGCTCGTATGTCACCAAAGCGCCTGTGCGCGCCCATTGGAAATACAAGTGTGAAACTAATAACCAAAAATAAAAACTCTGGAGGGAGGGAGAGCAGAGACAAGCCAGAGGGACGCAATTTACTGAGCCTGATTCACAACGCTGGCAGAGAGCTCTGCCAGAGCCAGATGAATCAGATTCCCTTTCAGTCTCTGCTGGCACCACAGTTATTTTGGTGTCATCGTGGGTAGAAGGAGTGTATATTTGGGAAGCATTACTGGACAGTGAGTTTGACATCCTGACTTGTCTGCTGAAAAGGCTTGTGTCATTTTAACGTTATATTCACTGAAAGAAGTGAAAAAATGAAATATGCTGGCGTGTCAGGTCAGAGCCTCTCCAGAGAGTCAGGGAGGGTGTTCCTCACCCGAGCTGGGAGTCTGGCTCCTACTCCTACAGGTTTTGTTTATCTGTCGTGTCATGGGGCTGGAATAGATGCTGTTGCAGCTCATAGACAAACATCTTGAGAAAATATTTCTAAGAAAAAATGCAGCTCAGCTGGCATTTTGTTTTAGATCCTCAAAATCTGTGGGCCATATCCAGCAGCTTGCAAGACAGAATGGAAACCCCGCCCTTGCTGTGCTTTTGGCATCACAGATGAGAACGGAGGAGAAGGGGTGTCACTGTACTTCTAGTGGGTTTTGGATGTCACAGCTCACAACGGAAACCTGCCCAAGGTCTTCCACAGCTCTGGCTGGTCTCAGGAACCCACTTGTGTGCTATTCTCACACAGTGCAAAGGCGAACCTGGCACCTGAGAAGCAGCAACATTGCAGTTCAAGTGCCCGTTCAGCCAGAGTCCTAACATGTTTTGTTTAGACGCTGTGCTCCAATCCTGTCACAATCAGAAGGCCAGGTAAACTTAATCAAGTGTCTTACTGAACTGGATCTTTTAAAGACTGACATTAATTTCTGGGGATTTAGACCACCCTGTAAACAAGGTAAAAAATAAATTTAGAAAACATTTGTGCTAGACAGACCTTTATATTTTGGGATTTGGCCAATTGCCACAGTTTGCTGATGCAGACGTTCTCTTCTCCTACTTATTTGTTGGTCTGACTCAAAAATTATCCATAAAAAACATTGTCTTGGTGTTCATCAACAACTGCAAAACGCTCCCAGCATCATCCTCCAGATGTCAGATCTGAGAGCGTGCTTGTGCTTGCATGGCTAATAAAGAAAACTGGCGAATTTTTGTTTATCTCTTTCTCACCTGTGTCATCATGACAGTCAGCTAAAGCAAGGACAGATGAACACAGCCAGCAGAGACAGCGGCTTACGAAATGAGCCTATTTTTAACAAGCTATCCCTCTGTGCTGTGGAGGAAACAAGGGATTTAGTATGCACTTCTTGATGTGGGATTCATCATGTGGTTTTCCCCACCCTTGTTCGCATGAGCCTGCCTCATCACCGTGCTGATATTCCTCCTCTCTTTCCCCTGCGCTTGGCAGGCTTTCCCAAACACCTATCCCATGCCGCAGGTAGCGTGCCAGCCTACCTGTCTGAGACAAACAGACCTGCTTTTCCCCGCCACACCCTGACCTCTGAGGATGATAACCCGTTGTCAAGAAACATCAGCAATAACTGTTTGGAAAACAGATGCCTGTCAAGTTTCACATGCAATAGGCTTTCCCTGCGGTGTCCCTTCCCAACGCAGACCTTGTTGGCTGTGCCATGGCCCCGCTCCTGCTCTGCATCCCCCGGGCCGGGCACTGAGGTCCAGTTGGTGCCATGGCATGAGCCGGTACAGGAGATGCTCCCCTTGAGCATGACCCACCACAGCATCCTTTAACACTGCCAGAAAACTGGTACCAGAGAGAATTTTTGAACATGGGAGAATTTTGTTTCCTTAGCAAAATGAAAAAAAAAAAAAATCCAAATATTTTTGCCAAGGAGTGGGGAAAGCTTAGAGGGTCTTTATATGGAGCACTCTGTTAGCATTATATTTTTATTTGTTTCTGTTAGGTAGCACCTGGAAGTCCCAATAACCTCTCTGATGTGGTAAATAGTGAGGTCCACAAAACTAGTTTGTTTGCTAAATAAATAAATCTGTGCAGGCAGACAAACATTAAGAAAAAGTCACATTTATAAAAGAAAATCTTTCCTCCAAAACTTGTATCAAGTATATTTTGAGTAAATAATACTAAATTACTGTCTGGGTGTAGCCCTAAAATATTTACCACAACCTTATACCAATTCAATTACTTAATCTAAACGACAAGTAACAAGCAAAGGGTTGGACTGCGTCTTTTCGTTGGGTGGAGAGAAGCGACTTATTCCTTGAGTCGTCTTCTTGATTTCAACAAGGCAACATAAGCAATAAGATGCTGTTTTGTATGACTGGGAGTCTGACAAGCAATTTCTGACTTTCCATTGTTGTGGAAAATATAATCCTAAACTATTTACAAAAGAAAAGCAGAAATAATCAGGCTTTTTTTTAAAAAAAAAAAGCTCTCCACTTTCAGGCTATCAAAATGTTTACAGCCTGTGTTTTGTAGACCATAACTTCTTCTACCAGAATAAATAGTGAAGAAATTTATTGCACAATGTAGATAAACATAGATTTTACATAGGGGAAAAAAAAAGATACTGTAGAAATTTCAGATTCTTGGCATTTTTGTAGACACAACCTTAAGACGACTAGTTGCTTACTTTAAAACAGGCTAATCTCTGCATAAACTAACGAGCAGATTTATAATTTATTGATACTCTTCTGCCAGCTAAGAACTGCTTTTCATTACTCTTTTGACTCATTCCTCCAGTCATCACTGCTCTGTTTCAGCAATATTTTATATTAAAATGTGTATATTTTCCCCTTTAAAAAAGAGGTTAAATTGCTATTTTCCTTCTGCTATGCAGTAGGGAAACACAGGGAAAAACGCCCTTCTTTCAGAGTGCTGTATTGTTCAGCCAGCAGATTGAATACGGAGCATAGGACAAGCTGAATTTGCAAACAAACATCACACGGCACAGCTTTTAGCTATGGTAAATGCCAGGTAGGTTGTATCATGCACTGTATCCTGCTAGTTGCTTCCTAATCACTCCGAGAAATGAAGGGCAAGCGCGTGAATTAAGGCATGCAACCCAAACCAGTTAATTTAGACACAACTGAATTTAATTTGTATACAAAGTCAAAGGCTTCCTTAAGCTTAGCTTCAACATAATGCAGGCACAGAGGAAAGTTTTTAGCTTAGAGGAGGTAACGACAGGCTTTTCTTAACTATTTTTCCCTATCTGATTCATGCAGCATCAGAGAAAGCCACACCCTGGAAGCTGCAGGCTTTGCCTGGGAGGTTGATTCGCAGCTAGCAGAGCACAGAAAAGCAGAAGCAGAATACAGAAAAGTATAGAAAATGTAAGCCCACCACTGGCTGGAGATCCTGGCCAGTTAGGAAGAACTAGATGAAAGCAGTCACACATCTTGGTAGATTATGGTGGTACAGCAATAACAAGAGAGGAAAACTTTGTCTTTTCAGAGGATCCCAGTGCAGAATCAGTCCCAATCCAGAGGAGGAGACGGAGACTTTGTGATTCTGTGCTGCGGGAAAAGTGCAGCTAGACTGAAACTAAATGCTGACACACTCCTTAGCCTCTTGGTGAATATACATCCTTGGATGCCAACCAGATTATTCCGGGCTGCCCTGCATTGCATTATGCCTGACTGATCACTGCTTGCAGAGCTGGAGCTTCAGGTCATTGCAGAGAGAGAGAGAAAAGAGTGATGTGGATGTTCCTAGCCGAGCCTGAAGACACTTAGGGAGATTGATGAAGGATACACGGGCTGCCTGGCTGCCCGATTGGCTGCGTGCTCCCCGAGATCCGGTTGAGAGGGCAAACTGACACGGAGAACGCGGCAGCCTCCCAGGGATGGAGAGAGCCAGGAGAGCCCCAGGGGAGCGGGACCGAGAAATGGCAAAGCAGGTTTCTAAATGCTTCCCCAGGAGAACGCGGGGAGGCGTGCAAGAAGGGGAAGCAGACCCCGGGATTTTCCCTTCCCTGCAAGGCAGGGCCTGATCCAAACCCCTCTGAAGCCGTCAGAAGGGATCCCACTCATCTGCCAATGCTTAAAAATCACATACTTAAACCCTGGTCACCCAGCAAAGGAAGGGGCTTGGGACACACCCTGAGAATGAACTTCAGTTCATGGCTGGCTACTTACCACCATCAAGGACAAAAAGGAGCAAAATATAAATTATACATAGATCTGCAGTGTTACACTTATGATAATGCTCATACATTTATGCAATGCACATCAGAGAAAGAAATCCCAAAGCCCCTCTATGCCTTTCATTAGTAATTTTTACAAAACATGGAAATCATGCTGCCTGTTCCACATGCAACCAACCTGGGGCCAAAACCAGCCATCATGCAAAAAAAAACCCGAGGTCTGATCCAGCGCCAACTGAGATCAACGAGACAAGCTTCCCTGATCCTAGGGGGAGCTGAGGAGAAAACGAGAGCAACCAGTGTGAGCCAGGAGGTGAGTGCTGCTAAAGGCAGGGAATTTGCCCATGCTGTCACCTTTGTTTTCTGATTGTGAGTATTGCAGTGGTTTTGGTAAGGAGCATAGGGTAGGAAGTGGCTTCAAGGCTTCATGCTAGACTTGACTTGCTTGAAATTTATGTCAAGGAAGGCAACACGTGTGGCTATACTGCTTCTGGCACCCATCTTACATCATACCTAGCCCTTACTTTGTCTAAATGAACATAACCCCCATGACACCAGTTAGCTGGGCCCAGCCGGGAATGTGGGAATTTTGTGCCTCAGGACTACAGGAGAGCTGACTCCCACCAGAAGTAGGGTTTGTGGGCTTCTGAGGGTATGATTCAACTCCAATGGCTTCAGATGTCTACAGAATAAAAGGTTACACTCTGTGTCCCATTGTAGTCAAAGGAGTACAGACATTCAACTATATGTGGCTGTTAAGACACTGAGCTCTTGACTTCACCGTCTGTATGGACCATGCAATCTACAGTGTTGACTCTATGACTGTAGAGCCTTGACCCCTTGGGCTGCCCTAAGTCCAGATACCAAGCTTAGGTGTAGACACCTACCGTTTAGTTACTTACAGGTAGGTGAGAGGAATGCCACCGCAGGTGTCTGTGGGACTGTAGATGCCTGTGATGAAGTGAGCTACTGCAGAGGATCAAGAGATGAGACTGACATTTGTGTTAAATAGACCAGCCCGTATTAACCCACTGCCACAGCGCTGGGCCCGTGCCTGTGACAGACACAGCCTTCATTACAGGGTGGCAGTGTAAGATCACAACTGCTCTGCTTGTGTGAGTCCCTTACACCTGCCCAGACCTCAACAGGGCTTGAAAAGAGGATTCTCACAGTCCATTGAGGCAGCACTTGGGTAGGAGCAGTAATGGCAGTTGATAAACATTTTGCCAGAATATTATAGTCCTAAGCTTTATATTCTGCTACCTATGCCTGATGGCATAAATCCTGGAACAGCAAAGCCAGTCCAAGGCTCCCCAGCTTGTCACTGCTCGAATATGGAGAAGACGAATCAGAAGACGGAGAGGTGACTCAGGGATTCTCTGTGCGCATAGGATGTGGTTTCTCTCTATTTGCAGAACCAGCTGATCAGGAGAGTGGTGTGGCATCTGACAAGCAAATTATTCTTAGTGCAGCAGAGAAATAAAAACCCATGTGTTGTTTCCTGCTGTTGACAGCCCTTTAAAAATTATGCTTTTGAACATAGTAAAATATTTAGTGAGGATGACAACTGTTCAAGTAAAAATGCAGATGCAAGCACATGCACACACACACGCAGGAGAACAGCTCAGCTGCAAGATTCCCCTTATTTACTCATTTCAGCCATGCGTTTGCACCTACAAAGCCAAAATACTTCTTGCAGCAGATCTTTTTTTGGTTAGCTTTATTTTTGCTTCTGATATTGGTAGTGAATTCTTGTAGAATGCAGAAAGTGTGCAAGACAAGGAACGCACTAATACGTCACCATCCGGCACAAGAAGCAGCAGGGCAGGACCTGGAAGGGACCTGTAGTTGGGCACTAGATTCAAATGAGGTTTCAGAGCTCAAAGCATGATGTGTGGTGAAATGAGTCCAGCACTATGCTGCCAAGCACCTCAGCTCTCTGCTTGGTCTGCTGTCTAATGCTGAGCACAAACACACTCTGCAGGTACCTCGTTTCTGTTGCCCATGAGATTGGATCTGCTCCCACATGTGCCCACAGCTGTCCTGTGGGAGAAATTCAATCTACCTGGACTCCTGAGCCTGCTGAGCTGCTGGATCTCCAGAGATGTTTTGTCAGGTGTCCTTGGAGCATGCTTTCTCCACACTAGCAGGTTTGGGTTTCTGCACCTGCGGTGGTTTAGGTTGGTACCCACTTTTATCACAATGCTCCATGGAGCACTCTTCTGGCATGCTGATGGTCTGGGTTCAGTTCTCAATCTGTTTCGCGAGGATGAGGGTTTGAATCAACATCTTCCTTTTCTCAGAAGAACCAAATACATGAATAAAGAGCAACATTGGGTCTGGAAAGCATTTTCTCCTGAGGCTGTTACAAAGGCTCTGCGCCTTTTGCTTGCTGAACGCACTCCATCAGATAGAGTGCTCCTTAATGCAGATGAAGGGAAAATAACAGCCCCTTCATGAAGTAAATGGTGAGAAATCCGTAGCTTCTTGCCTTTGAACGAGATGTCACCACAGTGGAGTGGCTGCTGAAATGTGGGGTTGTCTGGGGCGTTGATGAAAGGGAACAAGACTTGGAAATGGCACAGCATGCACGCAGCTGCCATCACTGGACTCCAGTAAGTTTACTTTGTGTGTGCTGGCTACGTGGAGCCGGGCTGCTGGGTTATGGTAGACACACAACCATACAGAGAGACCTGCTGACCAGCCTCCACAGGGCCAAAGCTCAGGCTGTCCTCCCTAGGCTCTTCCCAGCCTTCCTACTGGTGTCTGCAAGTGTTTCCAGGTTGTGAATAGAGCTAACACACAGTTTCTGAGCATGCCCTTTCTCTGCAAGATCCAATTGTCTCATTCTCTGAAAGGGTCCTCTCTCTGCTGCTCATTATATTTAGCCAGGTGGAGATGCCCTTGGGGCTGGCAGCTGGGTCTGATGGCCTCAGGGCAAGCGTGTCATGGAAACAGGGACAGATGACAGAAGAATAGGGAAAAGCATTTGCAATGTGCTGATGCTCCCCTGGGGGCCATGAACAAGAATAAGATAAAACAGACAATACCAGACATTTCTCGTGACATTTCATACCCCAGAAAGGTTGCGGCAGGGGAAGATCAGCCTCTGGTGCAAGAGCCCCAGTTGGTTGTGGTTTGGGAAAACTGTTTGTCCAGGGGCCTTTTTCCATCTGCTGTGCAGCCATGCTGCTCTGTGTCCCTTTGCTGCTTGTCATGACTTTAGTCCACCAGACCAGGCTGAGTTGGCCATGGTATGTCAGAGCTGCAAGGCCTGACCAGGCCACCAACTGAGCTATGTCCCAGAGTGAACAAGTCATTAATAGCAGAAGGAGGTTGGTGGTGTGGTATTTCCCACTGAGTCTGCAAGGCCCAGGAATGAGATATTGGGGGGGACTATATTCGTGTGACTAAAGAAGGGAATAAATGAAGTGTCTTTAGCTTTCTAAGAGGGATGTGTACAGTCTAAGTTAATTTTTAAAGATATTTTTACAGTGTCTGGAAAGAGAAATGCACCTCTGATGGAAGATTCCTCCTTCTCCAGCCCCGGGTGAAAGGATACACACACATCTCCATTATACAGCACAGGGACCCTAGGGTATTGTTCAGTCCTGCTTCTCCATTTCCTTGCTTGTGCATGGGTGCTCAGTGCCCATCCAGCCACCTTAGGGCCCCTAGACATCTGCATGGGGCTGGTAGATTCAACACAGGACCAGGGAGAAACCTGCCCCCTCGCAGAGAGGCAGGGTACCCTGGTCGTCTCAGAGAGCACCACTTGCCTACATGTGGACAACTGAGCCTAGCCAAGGAGGTCTCACTTCTACGTTGTTAAAGCCGTGTCAGCATAACTGCTCTGCATCTTGACAATTCAAATAACAAGTAGACTGGAATTGTTCTGAGCTGCTTTTTTTTTTTTCCTACATTCATTCCTACTACTTTTGTTTGATTTCCTCTTTCCCTTTGCAGTTCAGCTTTTCCAAACACCGAAGCACCTGCGAAGGCAGCTCCTCAAGGGAGGTTGTGTTTCTGTTCTCTCTGTATGTACTTGCTGAATAGCAGCAGTAATTGATCTTCTGTTAGAAACTTCCTTCTCTGGACATGTGATCTAGTTCATTTCATGGGTAAGGCTGTTCCAGCGGCATTTACGGCCCTGGCCCATCACAACATGTTCCCTCCGCATTGTTGGAGGAGGGCAAGCTGCTCAGGAGCACAATGGCAGGGCGAGAGCAGGGCACAGGCTGGCTGCGGCTGGTGCTGGCCGCAGCACACCTGATCTCCTCCCCGAGCCAGTCAATTTGCACAATAACACCATAGTCTTGCCAAAAAAAATAAATACTTCCAGAGAGCAGGGGCTAGAAATCTGCTTCCTGGAGGTATCCTGAGCAATTTCTACAAGTGTCGGCCGGGTCAGCCCTCACCATGTCTCCAGACAGCAATGCCTTCAGATGACTTTGCGTTAGGTCAGCAACACTATGTACGGAAGGAAGAATTCCAGCTGTCCTCTTGCCTTGCAGCTTTCATACCACTGAAAGGTCAATGGAGCCGAATGCCTCCCTGATCCTCAAATACCTGGGCAAAACACGGGGAACATAGCTAGTGCTTTTGAAACGTAGAGCTGGAGGAAGACTTATTGGTCACTGGCATCTGTTCCCAGCAGGGCCGGCTGCGTGAGACCTGCAGTGTCTTCTCTAGCCCTCCAGCTGCTCTGCAACACGGCATTTCTGAAGTGGGAGAAGCTCCTTGGTTTCCATGGGCCCAGGTGTCACTGTCACTCTGCATTTAGCTTCCCAGATTGCATAATTATCTCCCAGCCTTGCTTCGTACATTCCTCTCTGCATTTGCACTCTAGCAGCCAACTTAAAATCATTACCCTTGTGAAGGCCCTGATCCCTCTCTCCTCCTCCTGCTCCTCCTCACTCTCAAAGCAAGGGTCCCTCTGTCCTTTACCATTGATCTTCAGTTGCTGACTTCTGGTCAGATGGTGCCACCACTGCATGGGCCAATATGGAAAATGGGTGGCAGGAGATTTTTCCAGTGAAGTCTACTGGAGCCAGTGGAAAGCTGCATTGTCCTGGGAAGCATGTTTATGCTGCCATGTCCAACAGAAGGTCCAGCCATTCCCTCCCCACCCTCCGCCCTCCCCACAATGGCCTCCTGAAGCGTGCCCATTCTTATTTGCTAGATGTCTTCTGCTCAGGTTTGTGCTCTGGCCAGTTCAGCTATTTGGGATCCTGCAAGATCCTGCAACTTCTCATGAATTACCTACTGTCTTATTAGTTATATCTGCCTCTCTGCATTTTTTCTAGGATATTTTACTTAACTTTCTAGATGAAAGGTGTTTTAGTCTATGCAGCATGGCCAAATTTCAGTGACTTCTCTCCCCTGACTTTTGTGATTTGGGATGTGCTGAGTTGTACAATCTCCTCTGCCATAGCATCCAGCTAGTCACTTCCGCAAGGTAAAAATCTGCTTAGGGAGCTGCTGTCATCTCAGATGCACAAACCTTTTCTGGCACAAGTGCAATGTGAAAAGCAAAGCAACAAAGTTCACTGGAGACAGATGGGTGTCGTTCACTCCTGCCATCCTGTGTCTTGCTGCTTTAAGCAGTACTGCAAGAACAGAACGGAGAACTTAGAAGCAAGTTTAGAAGTTTTCTGAAACCGTTCATATGGACAGGCAAAACTAATCATTGTGCCTGGAAAAAAAAAAAAAAACAGATACAAAACTGTAAAATATTTTGCCTGAAATAAAAAAAGACCACCTCAATTTCCCCCCTCCTGCCTCATCCCTCCTTTCTAAATATGTCTGTGATACGTTCAGCTGCTGGGGCTGTGCACGCGCAGTGTCCAAAGTGAAGATGCCAGACACCATATGTTCCCTGTTGCCGCCCCTCTGATGCCGAAGGAGCCCAGGTGCGCTGGCCTTTAGCCTGCACAGTCCAGGTGCATGAAAATGGAACTGTTCTAAGAAAACTCGATCCAGCTGTTTACGCCACTGTTTTTTTCTCTAGACTGAGATCTTTTGCAGGCCTTAGTTACTTGGGGCCACACCACTTTGCTGGACTGAGTGAAGGCTCCAGAATATGGGTCCTGATTTTCAAGGATCTTGCTATTTGGGGGTTATTTTCCTGTGTATGTATTTGGTGCATGCATGTGAGTACGTATCGGCACATCCATGGGACAAGGGAGGAGGAAAAAAACTTTGAAAGGTTCATTAAAGTATATCTGAATGTTTCTGAGTGAAATATATCAACCTCAACTTTATCAAAGCTTTCATTTTTATAAGAAACTACTGCATACTCTGAGTAGCCTAGTTATGAGGATAGTTCATTTTTCTCCTTCTATCTTAGCCGTTTGAGTCCCAGAATATCAATTACAGAAAATTCTTCCCTTTCACAAGGACACATTTTTCATTGTTACTTTCCTTGGGCTATGAAGACGTACTGTGAGCTTGGAAAAATGCCCATTGATTATCTAAAACCTGCTAGTTTTCTATCACTCTGTTTCCCAATCTCCTCTTCCCAGCTGAAGAGAAAAAATCAGTACAGAAAGACCTCTTCTTCCACAGTGGTCAGATCAGTGCTCCTCCATTAACCAGCCAAAAAAAGTGATGATCTATTAACTACTTGAGTGACATGCATTGCCTAGATAGATACAGAGGTAGGACCGAGAGAGGAATTATATGCTGCAGGGTTGAGTATTTCAGGGCTTTACCTCATGTGCTTCCTTATTCAGCTCCGATTTGAGTCCTGTGCAGAGCCTGGGAGAGCTGGACGTGTACAAGTGGGATTCACCAAAGCCAAGAAGGAGCAATCACCTAAGTCAGCCTGCAGAAGATGGCAAGCAGAGTAACAAGGACCTGCAAATAGATATAGACACTTAGCTCTGACCTGTACCTGCTCACACTTTGGATTTGTAACCATGGACTCTTTCCTGGAGATCATGTCCAAGCTACCCTTTTGTCACAAAACACATCTGGGGCCGTGCCCATCTCCCTTTGCATACAATAGCTCAGTGTTTGGAGAACTCTTCTGGTAGGTGAGAAGCTAAAGAGCAATTCCCTCCATTTCCTGGAGAGGGATGTCTGAAGGTGACCTCTTGCCTTTTGTAAGCATTGGCTACCCCATGGAGAACTGCTACAGGAGAAAAGAGGCACTGTGCCCTACATCCTTCCGCCCCGCAGGAAAAGTGTGTGAACTGGGCTCTCACAAGTCTGGGAAAATGCTTTGGCTGGTGGGCATCTCTTCTTTTGTGTTGCCAGAGGTCCTGCTCCAGAGCTTGCAGGCTTGGAGGATGCCTGATTTGTAAAGCTCATCCATGACTCATTTCTGCAAAGTCATCTCCCACACGAGAAAGGCCTTTTAACCCCAGGGACTCCCCAGTGCTGAAACCTGCCCAGTCCATATTTGCTAATAAGTCTTCTTTATCCACTGCAGGCTTATGTGGCACTTGTGTAACGCTTGCCACTCCGTTAGCTTTTGTTGCATCTGCTCCCTTTTTCTCTCAGCTTCATCCATGCCAAGACCCTTCCTCTGCTTTCCCAAGGTTGGCTCTGTAAACAAAAACCTTTTACTTTTAAAGAGATGAGTTCATAACAAGCGTATCACTGTCCTTGTGGCCATCTCCCTTCCCCGTCAGTTGGATTCCCAAAGGGACCGCTCAGGAGATGGCAATGAATTAAGGCCCTTTTGAGTGTCAGCTGACTGCCATGCTCTTGTGCTGGCTCCCTGCATGCACAGTTTGTGCACCCATGGTAACTCCTCAGTGACCAGGCAGGGAAGGGTGATAGGGTTTTTTTGGTGTGTGTGCACTTTACGCTCAGCCTGAGCCTATCAGGTGGCGAGAAGCACCCAATAAGCCAGAAGAAAAGTGTGGTAATGAACAAAAAGCTGGTGAAAGTTAACATCTGAGTTAATCAGAAGCCATCCTCTGTGACTGAAGATTACAGAAATATCTACAACACCTCAAGTAAATCTTTGTTACAGCTTAAGACAGTGGCTTTCAGGGCAAGTGCTAATATAGGAGAAAACTGTCTAATGGTTAAGGTATTGGGAAGAAAATTCCTTCCTACTCAGGACTCCTCTGCTGAGGTGACAGGAGGTCTCAGCACCGGAACTTCAACCAATACAGACCTGGGGTCACCTCTTCCCTCTGCGGATCTCCAAACATACAACATGACAGTCATGGTGTCCCTCCATGACTGTGTGGGGGTGTCTCAGGTGCTGATACCAAATCCCCACCGGTGGCCAGGCTGGGACGGGACCCCCGGCAGGGCTGGGGGTGGCAGAGGGGCAGGGGGCTGCTCTGCCCCATGGCCAGCTCTGCGATGCTCACACATGCTGCTCACACAGTGAGACCCAACATGTGGCACAGGGTTAGGAGCTGCTCAGGATTTCCACACTTTGCCTTTGTCTCTGGAAGGGGGGGTCTCCTGGCTCTCCAAATAACGCTAGTTCATAAACAAAAGCATTCGCTTGGTTCCTTTATCATTTCCTCAGCGGGCGCATTCATCTCCATCCTACTGGTGGCTGACAGCCAGCGCCTGGATCTATGCAGGAAATCTGCCTTGAACAAGATGTGAGTGCTGCCAAGAAATGCATTGCTGGTCCCCACAGGCACCAGCAGACAATGTTATAATTACTTCTCCTCGGGAGATTGTGTTGCGCATGGTGTTCTTCTCCAAAAACCTGAGCATTTTCATATTGCACAGTAGCTCTGCTTGGGAAGAGAGGAGGGACAGTGCCTGGGGCTGATGTTGGACCCAGATAGCAGAGAGGTGCTGCAGGACTGTTTTGGTGTTGCAACCTCCGTAGCATCCGACTGAGCTGTTGCTGTTGAGCTTGCTGGGCGCTGTCGCAGTAGGAAAAGCCGTGGCTCACACGGGATCGGATATTCCGAGCATGGCGTGCGCTCCGCTTCCCAGAGGCCAGGGTCTCGTCTCCAGCGAGCGTGGCAGCTGCTCCCTGTGTGCAAGGGATGTCACCTTTTTGCTCACTCATTCTGTAGACCAACCTCAGGTCAGCTCTGGGGCTGAAGTCTGCTGATCTCTCTGGGTAGGGCTGCCACATCTTGTGTGCTTGCAAAACCCTTCCCACCCTGGGGGCTCTCCCAAGGATGAGGGGAGAGCATTTTTCTTTATGCTTAAAAGCACAGAGGCCAAAGCCTGAAGCTCTAAAGGAGGTTTCATGCAGCCCTTACTCTGCTCTTGCACCTCTCCCTGGCAGTGAGAGCTGTGCCCCTCCATGCCCTGGCATCCCCTCTCCCACCAGGATGGGGACTGGCCATAGCTGTGGGATTTTTATCCCACTTTGCTCACAGAGGAGAGCAGGGAGAGGAAGCTCAGAGGAGGAGGAGGCACAGAAAAGGTGATCCTGCTGCTTGCTGGGGTTTGGACCTGGTTCCCAGTGAGGCAGGAGCCTTTCAGCAGGGTTGCTGCTATTTATTTATTTCATGTGTGCTGTACCACTGCAAAGTGAAAGCGTGAGAGTGACTCAGCTGCCGCAGCAAGGGATTTATGACTTCAGCCAGGCACACGGGGAGGGACGGCCGCACCACCAGCACACATGGACACACTGTCGCCTGCAGCTGCTGCTCATTGCCTGCTGTAAAAGTTTGGGACCTGTTCCCACACTGCTGGTAACAGAGGCCATCGCCGTGCACAGCACCATCTCCGGCCACAAGAAAGCTGAGAGGGCTCGCAGGGATGGCTTTTCTCCTCCTTGGCTGGCGTGACAGTGTGGGGTGGGCTGCTCTGTTTTCCAGAGAACAGGGACAAAAATCAAACACATGATGCCTTTGTACCGCTCTCCCTAGGAAAATACTCTGCTTGTGAACAAAAAGATGATCCCAAGCACAAAAGTGGTTGCATAACAAATATGTATACAGTTTTAGGAAGGATAAGCAGTTGGTGAGAGGGAAGGTAACTCCAGTAGCCTCAGAGGTAATGGGACTCCCTAAGAAATAACCCGCTCCTAATCTGTGGAGGTCGAGGGCATCTCAGCACAGCATTGCTTCTTGCAGAAGTTCTGAGCGTTCAACCAGAGACTCTGTAACTGTGTGCTTGAACCATGCTTCAGATCCATGCTTGCCAACCAGTTAGTCCAGTGGGCTCTGGGGGGACGTCCCATCACTCTTGCTAAAATCAGGTCTGCTGTGCAGCAAAAAATTAAAGACCCTGATCAGCTAGAGAGGGAACCGCTGCAAATATGACTCTGACTTAGTGGTCAGGGTGTGCAGGCAGCTGCCAAACCTTGTTGTGCATTTTGCATTAAATATTTAGCAGATAAAATAAGGAAATGGTTTTCTGGAGCAGAGTGCCCCTTCTCCTAGGTAAGTGGCTTGACTGCTAAACCCTCAAAGTCATCACTTTTCCCCTGCTGCAGGTGCACTGGGGTTGCTTTGCCTCCTGCAATCAGGAGGAAAAACTGAAAGTTGAGAGTGTGCTGTCGGAGGCAACTTGCAAAATATGTCGCTGGGGAATACCAGAGTAACATTATCCAAACACTGCTTTTTGGTGAGGTTACAGGATTTTTGTTCTGCCTTCAGCATGCAGACTTTTGAGTTATTTTACGGGGCGAGACTAAGACAAATGGAGTGAAATGCTCTTCTTTCTAAGCTGCTCCACCCATATGAAAAATGAAGGTGATAATATGGCCGTTATCCACTCTGCTTGTCTACGTGGCTTTGTCGTGAATTCTGGGCAGCCAAAGGCACAAAGAGATCTCTCAGCTCCGTGCGAGAAGCGAGTACATCCAACTGCAGCACAGGGCGGTATTCAGGGGTTGCTAAGAGGGGCTGCCATGGCTGCTCTACTGCATTAAGCCCTTAAACGAAGGTTGTTGCCTTTAGGAAGTCTAGAGGTTGCCTAGCATGTATCATAGCGCATGGGCATGAAGACAAGCAGACCGAGGGCACAGGGCTGGGGACAACTCAGGGAGCAAGAAGGTGGAGAAAAGGAGGGACCAGAGGGATGAGGCCACAGCTCAGGGAGAGAAGGGTACAGCGAACAGGCGGGGTCAGGGACAGGCTGTTAAGAAGGAACACTGCATTGGAAAATAACATAATTTGGCTTTTTTTTGTTGTTTGTTTGAAATCAAAATAGAGTGTCTTCTGTGTAAGTCCATGCTGGGACGCCCTGTCTGACCCTGCTCTGAACCCGGGTGTGTGACCAGCCATATCTGGGGCCTTGTAGCAGCCTGTTGCAGATATTTTTTGCAGGAGATACTCCTGCCAGAGGAAGAAGGGCTGTGCCAGGAGCAAGACAGCCCCATCGACAGGGATGTGTGAATAGGGTAAGGGCAGGACCACGGCCACCCAGCTCCCGCATCTTGGAGCCACCCGTGCAGCGTGAACGCACCTTCCCAGCGCGCACCCCGGTGCTGGTGGTTCCGCCTGTAATTCATTTTTCGTAGTTAACTTGACATGATGTAACCCCTGTCCTTATGACTCAGCACGCCAAATATAAGTATCAAATGACTACAGAGTCATCTGATTTACAGGAGTCTCACTTATAACAGCTCATTACCAAGCCAGCAAAGTATCTGTGAGCCAGACAGTGGAGGGCAGATTGGAGAGCTTATGAAAGCAGATTTTGGGAAGACTTTCCTAGTCAGGCCTGTGAAACCATCTTCTTGCAGCTGATAAGTAAAGCCATCCTGCCTTACTTTTTGTTTCTTCCTTCTCACTTCAGTTTCCATCCCTGAGCTGGGCAGCTCACCAAGCTGCGGGAACCGAAGCCACCTGAGGAATGGTCCAGTGAGGCTGTTTAAAACCAAGTCGAAAAGAAATCTGGCTGAGAGCTGGGCACTGGAAGTAAAATTTTCCACTAGCACAGTGCGAGAGCAAAGAAAGCTCCCAGGGCCTTACAGCCCTGCCAATGGCAGAATTTGTGTGCAGCATCTGCATCTCCACTAGCATGTCTTTTCGTAAGTCAATTGGTGATCAGAAGCTGCTGTTGGGTGTGAAGTATATGGTTCACACACGGGCTCTCTGTATTTATTTTATTACATAAGGAGAGCCAGACCCTCTAAGTTTTTCTTAAAATGCCCTACTGTTCTTTACATTCCACTCTTAAAAATGCAGTACATGGTCAGTGTCTTGGGTGGGTAGTTCAGGCTAAGATGTTTTCTGAACTACTACAGCTAAAGTTACTACCATGGGAATATCCCAGGCACTAAGCTTGTGTTATCTGACTGCAAAGCACCTGTTTGATATCACTTGTCTTTAAGAGGAAACAAAATAGTTTTATTTCAGATCTCTGGGCTATGGCCAGCCCCACTTTCTCGGCCGCACCCACATTACGGCCAAGCTCTCTACCTGCACATCTCTTGCTAGTCAACGACGTGATTTAGAGAATAGAAGAGACCCCATTTTTAATGAAAATCCAAAGTGTTTGGCTATATGGTAAACCATGGGTATTTTTCATACTCTTTCACCCTTTTAATGCAAAGGTGTCAGGGGAGACGTGTGGCAGTCAGAACCTCTTGGGTTTTGTCCATTTACGAAAGCTGGTTTTATTTAAAATATAATCCTGGAAATGCTGGGCTCAATTCACATGATTTATTGCTTCAGGATCAGATTTTCTGGAACTCTGGGAGATCCTCTAGGATTAAAGCAGCCTAGTGAAGGTAAGGTGCTGTTATGATGTCTTCAGTCACCTTATTTTCCCCATGGGGAGAAGTAATTGTGAATGCAGTTTTTGTCTGGAGGCAGTATATTCCACAGAAATGCTGCTTATTACTGTGTTGCTTTTCATCTGCAGAGGGGAAAAGCAAAGTGAAAACGCCTGGAGGAGCAGAAATGTGGTAATATGAATCTCATTTTACTGTGCCTAGAAGAATCTCATGCAGACAAGGACTTGATAAAAGGGAGTCAACGCTGAATAAAAATTCCCAATTAGAGCCCTGTGAAAAGCAGCGCTTACGCAGCGAGATGTATTACCTCTCACTGTGTTCACAAAAGCCTGTGCTGGTGCATGCTTTTTTATAATCTGTCTGCACACCTTTCCATCTTGAAGTCGTTCATTTCTTTCCAGCTCCCTGCACACCGTTTCGAACAGTCGGATGGCCAAAAGCGCTGGGTGTGGTGCTGGGTAACCGGGCAGAGGCACCAAAAAGTCATTGCTCCAAGACAGAGGACTGGAAATTCCCAATCCCAGGATAGATTTTACCTGTGACCAGTGGGTTACCTTCACCTTAAATGGAAATATCCAGTTAGCCCTGAATCCAATAAAAAATGATGCTACTTGTGTCAATCTGAGGACAGAAGTCTCATTTTCAGTGCTGGGTTTGGAAAGGACGGAGGGAGGGCATGTGGCTGCTGTTGTGAGGCCCAAAGTTGTTTGGGAGGGCTGGCAGACCCTATTTGTGGGTCTTGCCTGCACCCCACAGGTTGGGACACAGCCCTGGTTTGCAGTGACCAATACAACCCTTGTACAGGGGTAGGTTTTTGAAGACCATCCCCAGCTGAGCAAGGGGATCATCCCAAGAATGCTCAGCCTGGGATGTGGCAGCACTCCATTTGCACCAGCCATCCCTGGCGCTGTGCGTTGGCTGCTTTTCTCACTCCTTGCACCACATAAGCCTGTGGCGCATTTCCTCAGGCAGCGACGTGATGTTGCAGGCTTGTTTTCACCCTTTCTGCCCTGCAGTTTGTGCCTGCAGCACTCTGCGGTGGGCTTCCAGTTTATTTGCTTTGCTTTTACCATCCCATTATGTTTTGAGGGCATAAAGCATGAACACCTTTTGCAAAGCTGTGCTTTGTGCATGTATCCACTCAGCTAATGTAAATCTTCCCCCGCAGCCTCCTTGAGACTGCGACGCATGGGCTGCACCTTGCTCTTGCACCTCCCATGTGCTGCGAGCTCTCGGGACAGCAGCTATGCCCACGCTTCTTGCAGTGATGACCACCTGTGTCTGGGTCCCTGTTCACTCCCCGCCTGCAGTAATCACTGATGGAGAAAAACTTGGTGCGGGCAAGTCCTCCCGCAGCACGTTGCTGGCTGGAGGGATGCTCTTGAGCAGCACCAGCGCTCTCTCCCTGCTCTCAGCACCGAGCCTTATAAGTGGCTCAGCTAACTGATAAACCAGGACAAGGCCATCGGACACTGTTACGTGCATCTTGGCCAAACACACACACGTGCATGCACACACACGCACATTCCTGCCAAGCACGAGGCAGCAGTGAAGCTGCCAGCAAGCTGTGAGTGACCTGGAGTGCTCCCAGGGAAGAACTGAGGTTTTAGGAACCATTTTGCATTCAACCTCTTCCTCCAGGTAGCAGCACTTTTCTAGCATCTGATTTTCCCCTCAGCAAAGCCACGTCACCTGCTTTGACTGAATTATTTCTGATTTCACCCAGAGTAAAACAGATTCTTCTGCTGGGTTATTTGTAACTGACCTGTCATAGGATGCCGTATATCCTGCTGTCGGAGTGAGCACTGGTGATTTATCGGGTATGCCTCTGTTAAGAAATTATTCATTTTCATTCGGGAGAAAAAAAGCTACACTTTTTCTTTATTCTCTCAGATTTTATCACAGCATCATCAAAAATAAGTGCTGAAAGGGACTTCTGAAAGTCATCCAGCCCTGGAGCAGAGCCAGGAGAGACTGAGGATCTAAATCCCTTTGGACTCTACTTGGTCCTGGTGTAAGGGCACAGCCACACACTCACAACATTGCAGCATAACGATCGCTCTGTAGTAGGCAATTTGCAGGATTTGTCTCACCTATGGATTTCAGGAGCTCCAGGGCAGACCTCTGTCCCTTTGCACCAGTGAAAATTTTCTCTTACTGTGTGTCTGAGAGTACCTGTGTCTCCCTCAAAGATACTCCTGGTGGGGAGATTTTCACTGGAAATGGGTATGTTGTCATGTTGTCATGCACTTAAAACCCATGCAAAGTCCTTCCTGGTGGTCACAGGGGTGTGGGAGCAGCAGGCGCAGCCAGCATTTGGCCAGCAGCGGTTGCTGGATGAGCGAATGTGGTATGAGGGAGGTCTCACTGGAGGGAAGCTTGCTCCCATCCCTTCGTCTCAGTCAGCCCAGTGGGACCATTTGTAATCAGCACGCCGCATGCGCTGTACCACCAGCAAGTTGGACCAAACAAGTCCATCATGCTCCAACAAACCTGCTGTGAGCATCAAGGTGGTTTTTTTTCCCTCCATGGGGGCCCGTATGGAGAGTACAGTAGTACTCTCTGTACTCTAGTACCACTGCCTCCAATGCCAGAGCCTAAATCTACTTCTTCCCACCATAGGATGAAGGAGTTTAAAGCAGACCACTGTGCTTCTGGTCAGGTGTGCGTCATCCCTACAGTCACCAGGCTTCCAAGCAGATGTGTTCTGCAGTTTCTGAAATGGCTGGGTGGGAAGCTGCATGTTGCCAGCGTTACCGCTGTGTGAATTCCTTTTTCAGACTTATTTGTTTTGCCATTGCCCTTAATATGTCCTTGCTATGGGTGTAGCATCGTGCCAACAAAAACCTCCAGAAATTTCAGTTACAGCATCTGATCCTGCATTAGTTTGCAAGAATAGTGAGAGTTTTTCAACTGGTACTTGAACTTAAAACTATATCATGGTTTACAGCCCCACTGACCTCCTTTGCCAGCCCTGTGTCTTTCCTCCTTCCCTGGGAGGCTCTGGGCTGTGAGTCGGGAAGCGTTGTCCATTGGGAGTGGTGGCACTCCCTGCCTGCGGCTGCAGTTGGTGGCTCGGGGGACATTAGGGGAGCGCGTCTAGATGACGCATGTGTCGGTGATCTCAGGACTCCTTCCCTGGAGTTTGTCCAGGGACAAGTCCTTTCCGAGCAGGGATTCACTCTTTTCTGAAGTCTTGTCTTGCAACAAGTGGAGTCGTGGGGAGGGTTATGACGTGTGGACATGGGGCAATGCTAAGGGGGGGACAGTTGTTTGAGTCTGTTCGCTCTTCGTTTAATCCATGGAAACAAACCGTTCAGCCTCAAGCGAAAGGTGTTCTTGCTTTCCCTCCCTTCTGCACTTTCAGGATCGTGAACGTTTGTTTATCTGCAATTTAATATCAACACAGAGTGCTCAGAGCACACCGGTCATTGCATTTAGTGCTGCTGAGAGGGGAGGCTTTGCGGTCTGATGCACATTTAGCAAAGTATATACGTGGTGGGGAGGGGGGTGGAAATGCCTAAAGACATGATTTGTGTAACTACATACATAAAAATTTAAGCCACTTCAGTAAAGTACACACAAATAGTTTGCAGTCTGTCTTGAGCTCTAGCTGTCCTACTGTGATTTCTAAATAGAATATGATTAATGTTAAAAATAATCCAATAGAGGAATTCTGTCTTTTGGATTGTTTTTACCGGGTCAAAGGCCATGATTGCAGTAATTGAATAATCCCACAGACCTTTGCTCCAGACATTCACTATGGAAACTAAGCAATGAGGACTGGCTATTCTATTTTCCAATCACCCAGACAGCATTTTAATGGGAAAGAAAAGTCTGATGCAGTTAAAAGCCTCTCTAAAAGTAGATTATGGGGAAAAAAATAGATGCTCAGATGAGATGTAGGCTGGTGATTCACTTCAAAATGCTGTAAATGTTAAAGACTTTGATAATCACTTTGGCAGGAATGCAAAGGCATATAAATGCTTTTTTCCCTCTTTGTTCTCTAGACTCAGAGACAAGGGAGAGGGCTGTTTTCTTTCCACAAGACCAGTGAAAAGCACAGATTTTAAAAGCAGAAATCAGAGTATTGTTCTGAGATTGTTTTGAGACTGCAAAATGAAAAATACTCTGCTGTTAAAAGCTTTGCATGTCGTATTTAGACAACAGTGAACGCGATGATGTTTATTAATTATAGGACAGGATCATCTAATGACTCCAGCTGAGATGGTGACATAGTGTGCCAAGTATTATATCCACATCGTGCAGTCAGGCGTAAACACAGCCAGGGACACCTTAACTCTAAGTAGACTTGTAACCAACCACTGTTTATTTCACCTGTTTTTACATCCTTGCAAATCCATTGACTCCAGTTGAGATGCTCTTGATGTACCTCAGCTTCTGATGGAGATAAATCAGAGGCAAATTTTATTATTCTTATTTTATTTGAGAATGGGACAAGGAAAAGTTAAGTTACTTATCTGAAGTCACAGGAGTAATCTATGGAAAAGGTGGCATTGACACCAGATAGAGTGGCTTAGATGCATAATCCTTTTTTCCTCCTTTACGAAACCAGCTAGGTGCATTTCAAGACGAGTGAGAATTGGCCAGAAATACTCAGAGACTGTTTGGTGTTGGGTCTCCAGCACTTTTCCTCCACCTCCCTGGAGTTTTTGCTAGCGTCCTGGTGGGTTCGCATACCCTCTGGTCCTTTCACAACCACCAAGAAAGATTCTGTTGATCTTGGGAGATCCAGGGAAAGCAATTGCAAACCGAAATGCAGACATCAGGCATGATCCAAACCTTTGACCATGCAGGGCTGCCAATGCAGCACTCATCAGGCCAGCAACTGAGCCAGCCAGACTCGGATGATGTTGCTAAAAACATAATGGAATTTGGTTGCAGAATTTAAGCTTTAGAAGTCCAGCAGCTGCTCCACAGGTCCTCTGAGAGGCTAAGCAGTCAGCATTTAAGATCTCAGATTTGAAGCATTGCAGATTCATTTTTTAATGCGTCTTCAATAACCCCAAAAAAGCTAGGTCTGCTGAATAGGTACAGCTGCATTACCGGGAGAGAACCATTTAAGATCTGGCACAGCAGAGAGCAAATGTTTAAAAGACAAGTCTATCAGTCTTTAATAAGGTTATGTGGGGACTGAGTGGTCATCTCATTATTGAGTAATGCTTAATGCAACATGCACTGAATATATAATTAAAGCAGCTTCCACCTTTATCTCACATGCTAGATCTTGACTTCTCCTAGTTCTTGCAAAACCTCTCTCCATTTTAAATGTCCACCTGATGTATCCATGAGCCTTGGAAGTGTTAGTCTCGACTGACCTAGTGGCATCATGAAGGTCTTACGTGGAGTTGTGCAGGAGAACAAGAAACTCAGATCTGAGATGGTGTTTCACAGTGAATGGGTTTCAGCAAAATAAACCAGGTTTCAACGGAATGAAGCACCTTTATCAATTCTTGTTACCCACAGTCTCTTGCTGCAGTATGGGTCCTGCCTGCTCACACTTTCTCTATGGAGAAGGTGTTCTCTGCTTCTTCTTCAGAAACTCCTCTTTCAACCCAGAGGCCCTTGAGATCCCCCAGGAGCCTCCTTGCCTTCACGTCCATTGAAACCTCTCCCTTGAGCCATTGTAAAACTCTCCAACAGCACCTGTTGTGGACTAAAGCAACTCAAGGCAAAAATTATTACCTATATTTCTAGAAATGACACCTCGGAAGCACTTACTCAGGCTTAATGGCTGCCAAGATGCCCACTGAGATAAGAGAAAGAAGGAAGCCTATAGGTCCTAAAGGGTAAATTTTCACAGAGCAAAACTGGCAGCAGCTGAGATGCCAGACCAAGCCCTCTGCTTGCCTTTCTTGGGCAACTGTGCAGTTGTTCTAAAAGCATAATATAGAACATTATCAGATAGTTTCCTCGTGGCCCAGGCACTGACCAACAATTTGGGATTTTCTTTCAGTTCCTAACTGTACCCCAGGTTCCTGTGTGACCTTCAGCCAGTTCCTTAGCCTAAACTTCCTCTTGAATAGCCAGGTTCCTAATTCCCACTGAGTTAGGTCAGAACGTGTTAAGGACCTCTGCAGCAGCCAAGCTCTGCCTCAGGGCCCAGCTTGTATTGTTGTCCTTTGCTCCTCATGACTTTCTTGCTTATTGGGATATGTTGGGACTGGCTGGCAGGGCCTGTCTCCTCTGCAGCATCCACCAAAGGAGAGTTCCAGTTTCGGTTTGGGGCTCTAACACGTCTTCAACCACAACACAGGAGTCATAAACTACAGATGGTGGCAAAGCTTTCATGTCTAAGCAAGAAGTGCACAGAGCACTTTATCTCCTGGCAGCAGATAACCTAAATGAAGCCCTAGTTTTCCCCCAGATACTGAGCTAGAAGTGCGCGCCAGGCGCAGTTTCCACAGAACGCTAGTTTATCTAATCATGTAGTCAGAGAGCAGAGCCATGTTGATAGCTGTCTCAGCACAAAGAGATAAACTTGTCAAGAGTTTCTCCTGAAGCAGCAGCAACACTTGGGCTGCGACTGTGGGAACCATGTTGCCATTGCCGAGAATTCAGGAGAGCTGGCGTGATTTCACAGCACCACTTCTATGCAAAATGAGAAGCTTTTGAAGGCAGGTGAGCCAAGGACATCTTTCTAAGCAAGCCAAGTGTGTTACAAATAGCTCCTGAGAGCTTCAGCCAAGTCCAGTTGAGCTCTCGCTGCTGCCTGCCATTGGAGGAGGCTTCGTGTGCGCTGTTCCTGCTGCCCAGGGAGCATCCAATGGATGGGATGGGCTCAGCCCTGTGCTCTGGGTGGTCTGTGGTACAAGCTACCAGCTTTGCACGTCAAAGTGAGACCAGAGCATGATCATCCTTCCCCATTGTGCCCAATTTCTGCACAAATCCCAGGTTTGCAAGCTGGAGGAACCTCTTGGTACAACCTGGCTAGGGAGGATGAAAAAAGCACACTGTTGAGGGGATGTTTAGATGATGACCTTGTCAAAGGAGTCCCACAATCTGTTACGTACTGACCGTCATCCTCATCTCTCCCCTTCACAGGCTTGGATCTGGAGAGCCTGGGGGTCTGAAGGAAAGTTGCCCACTTGAGGGGATTTGGTGCATTTGCCAGAGCAAGGCAACGAAAGGGGAGTGGAGCACTGTAAGCAAAAGGTTGCATTTTATTCCTCATTCTTCTAAGATACAAAGCCATCACAGCTAAATGCAAACAGATCCCACAGCGGTATTTTTGCACCTCACTTTTACTGAAATTAATGGGAATTAGGCATCAGGCAGCTAAATGCATTTCTGGCTCTAACCCTAACTCTGTAATGCATCCAGTGCCCTATTAAGAAGACAAACTTGTTAAATGTCACAGAGCTCCTGAAATGAGGGTGACTGATACGTGGGTAAGCTGGAAATGCAATTCACTCCATCTTCAGTTAGAGAATGGTGTCCTGCATCGGACATTGCTTGCATTATATTAGAGTTTTTCTTTTTCTTTTTTGGAGATCATGCTCCTACGGAATTTGAGTCATACATAAATCAACCTGGCTTACATTTCAATTTTTTTTTTATTAAATTGAACAACTACTGGAAGTTAGAGTTTTAGGAGAGACCTTTCAAATTAATGCAAATCCTGAATTATTCTTATACTGCAAACCAGTGGGAAGGAGTAAAGTTCTCTGACTGGCAGCCAACAGCCACTTAAATTAAGGAAGAATTAAGCCTTTTGCCAGTTTTGAAAAAGTCAACATGCCTGTCTGAATTATGAATTAGGGATGCTGAGCTTAGACCGAAAACATGGACAAAACCAGATCTGGATCTTCCCTTTTGATGCAGAGGACTTAATTCTGTTATTCCTACTTTTATGTGTTTCTCAAAACAATGTTGAAAAGCACCTCTGCTTAAATAACTTAATTGCTCAGTAGAACACTAACAATCCTGGAATCCCGTGATACTTTTCTATAGTTTAGGCTTTCCTTTATTGGTTTGCTTACACTAAAACTCCAGCTTGAAATTAATGGGAGTTTCACTCTATACTGAAAGAGCTTGCGATCCTCTGGCTTACTGGGAACTGTTGTGTATTTTGTCTCAAGTCATGCAAAAGCTACACTTTAATAGCAATTTTAATTTAATTATGATGTATATACAAATTATATAACTATGATTTGATTATAATTTCATTATAATAGCCATTACCAGCCCTGTAGGTAACATTTACTATGAGTAGACTTCAAAGCATTTCACAAAGAGAGTAAACATATAATTAGCAGTGTTTTACAAATTGGGAAACTGAGGCAGGAGCTGGCTTGGCAGCAAAAGGTTAGCACCAGGTACCACACCTCAGTCCTCTTATTCCAGCTGCAGGGACAGGCCCCAGGGTCACTTGGATGCTCTGGCACCTTTCTGGCAGCATAAGCTAAGCTGTGTGTTTAGGATCTGTAACTTCTTTTTCCAAACCCTTTTCTCTCTAGTTCTCCCCTGAAAAGTCCTAGTCATTATTCACCTCCAAAAAAAAAAAAAAACATTAGGCAATACATGCTAATTATTCTTGTGGCAAAACCTTCTATCTTTGGCAATCAGTCAAACAAGACGTTGTCATGGAAGGCTTATACACCTTTAGTTACCTCTCTAGCTCTTAAAACAAACCCCTTTCAAGTGACTAACCCTGTTTAGACCTCTTGAGGCTCCACTTGTCCAACCAATGTCCCACTTGCAAGCCTTTTGCTATTGGGCCACCTCCCCTGATCTTGCCTCGCCATTTTGCTACAGCTGCTGCTCAGCCATACAGACAGACACACCAAGAGCTCATGGTTTGTTTGTTTTTTTTTTTGCCAGATCATTATACCAAACAGATAAGCAGGTCTGAATTGCTGCAAGGAATGTGTGGGTGAAGAATGGATCCTTGCCTAATTGGCTGCTAACAACCCCCTAGCTGTGCCGTAACTCCATGGCAAGCACTACACTCTACACAGTTTCAGACCTTAAGAAAGCAGAAACAAGCACCTAAAGCACAATGTGATCCAAAAGGTATTTTAAAAGGTGTGCTACAAAGAAAAGAAGGCTGTATTCATAAGAATAAATCAGGATATAAGAAAAGAAACAGAAAATAAGAGGTGAAGGGTTTGACTGTGGCAGTAACTGATTTTCCTGAGTTGTGGGTTGTTGATGATGATTTCTGTCATCACAACACTCAAAAAAGAGATTGAAATATGATTTTTTTTTCTTTACTTTTAAAAAAAATTAACATTTTTTTTTTCTCTGCACTGGTGAAATAAGAGCACATTCTCAGGAAGAGAGAAGAGAGAGACATCCTTTAAGTAAACTGAAAAGGAATGGGAAAAGTATGGAGTAAAGGTGTCTGAACAAATCACATTCATCTGCTGGGAGAGACAAAGTCACTCAGGGAAGTTGGCATGTTTGTAAAATTTCCTGCCCAGATTGTGCCAGCAGAACTCACACGTGGTTTTTGAACCTGCAATAACCCAGGGGCTTTTGTCCGTGCGTATTCTCCTCTGCTGCTTTGAACAATTCTCCCAGTCCAGAGGGGAGGGCGGATGCCGAGACACCATCACAATGTGTGAAACGTGATCTGGGACTTCAAAGTAATTTTCATTATTCCAGGAAGGTGAGAACTGAGGAAGACATGTTTTGTGCCATTTTGTTTAAAGACCTACAACACAGAGCATTGCACTGAAGAGTAGGATCTCTAGATTTGAATCCTGACTCTTTTATCAGCTTGCTGAGTGACTTTGGACAAGACCCTTAACAGCCTCAGCTTCATCCTCATGCTCAGGAGCAGCTTTCTTGCTGCCTAATTGTGATGAAGAGTTCAAAGAGGTTGGCTTGTGCGCTCATCTCATCCAAGGGCGCAGGAGGGGAAATAGAGGGGGGAAGGTACAGGAGAAACACAGCACAAACCAGCGAGAGGAGTGGCGAACAGTGCATGAGTCCATTTTGATGATGTTGCATGGACGAGCTACCAGCACACCTTGGAGATGATGTTCCCAGTGGAGGGGATTGTGTGGAAGACGGCACAAGGCAAGGTCAGGGTGAAGGAGATAGGCAGTACACATGTGGAAGGCAAAGAGCTAAATTCTCACCCAGGATAAACCAGAAAGCACTGTTAAAAGCAATGGTGAGATCCTGTTTTCCAGTGGCTGGAGGGCTGGCCGGGAAGCGCACCTAGGAGACGGGCTGTGCCCTGAGGAAAGGGCTGAGTCCCGGGAAGTTGTATGAGGGAAGCTACAGGCATCCCTGGGATGTTGGGGGGAGGCTCAGGGGCTCATTGTGGACCCTTATTTGCTTGGTGCTGGGAAAAAGGAGGAAAAAATGATAGACAGAAACAAAAAAAAAAAACCAACCCATAACACTTCATTTTTCCTAAACTAGGTGCAACATTCAGGGCCAGGACAGGAGGTCAGAAACTCTTTGCTGTTGCCCAACCTTTCCTCAGCTGTCTGTCTGCCCCAAGACCACTCAGCAAGTCTCCCGAGGAAGACTCTGCAGGTGTAAATACCTTAACTCCCCTGGCTTTTGGGTGGTGCTGAGGATATTGTTGATTTGAACTAGCTGAGGCTTTGGCTCCTCCAAGCACAGAGTGGTTTGACCTGAGAACAAAATGCCATCCCAAAGAGCATTGTGCCTTGGTGAACTGGAAGGAGGTGACCAGCCTAACAGGTGAATGCTTTCTTGAAAAATCTGATTTTCTGCAGTAGTTATGTCACTGGCATTTGTTATTCTTCATCCGTTCCTAAAATCTAGCTTCCAGGATGTCTCTGTGCTACTGCTAGCTAATGGGAAGCCTGTGTATCTCGCTCAGATGTTATTAATTCCAAGTGAATACACTTGTTAGCTTTCCCTACTTACCGTCCTCATGTTCTCACAGAAAAATGACTCAAAAAAAAAAAAGTGTTTCCTGGAACAGTCCTTGACAGCCTGTTTACCATCTTAAATTGATCACCCATCACAGACTCTTTCTCTGCCATCACGCCTCAATATTTCAGGGCCGGGCCAAGAACTCACATTAAGCAGGGAAGATTTGCACGATGTGTCTCTGAGACAGAGGAGCCCTTGGAAAGGTTAAACGCCTGGGTCTGCAGCACTCCTTGTCTTGGCTGGAGGCTGAAACGCTGCAGGCGGGAGTGGAAGACAAACACTGGGCAGCAGCCCTCGGCCGGCACAGGGACTGCATGCTCAGGCTTTGGGAACTGGAAGCTGGTGGAAATGGGAGCAATCCTCGTTCAGGGGATGATTAGAACAATTTATGTTTCTCTTCCCTTACCCTGCTCCAATCTGCAGTAAAACCATGATTTTCATTTTGGCTGCATGCAAATAAAAACAGAAAACAAGTAATGGTTTGCTTTATTTTTTCCTCCTTTTCTCCCATTTCCATTCCTGCCAGAGGAGGATTCAGGATGGAAAAGCAAAGAAAAGAGAAAAGAAACAAGCACACAAGACCTAAACAAGTGAAAAATGGGAATGATCTTGCAACATCAGGAAATGCTTCATTGTACATCAAAACAAAACAAAAGTCTTGCTTAAAAATGGAGAGTGCTGAACAAGTGAATAAATAGCCAGAGCTCTCATGCTATCTAAAACGTAATCTCTTATCTCAAAAGTGCTGCTCACTGACAATATTTCAGGGAGATGGGATATGGGATATTTGGATACACAAGCTGTTCCCTGCTTTGCATGGCTGGAGCACTACCTGTGGCTTCAGCCCCGGTCTGGACAGTGACCCCGCAGTGGTGGTGCCCGAGCAGCAGGATGGTCCAGCTGAGGGTGCACGTCCCAGAAACAAAGGGCCTCTGAACCAGACCTCCAGCCAGAGGCAAGGATGTGTGGCTGGTGAGGACGATGCTGTCTTCGGCCATGCAGGGCAGAGAGAGCCCTGGGAATTGTGCTGAATCAGTCTGGAGCCAGCACGCAATCGCTCACAGCAAGGTATTTCATTAGAGTCATTTACTTTCATTAAAACAGGTTGGCGAGCAGCAGGACTTCCCAATCAGTCCATTTCTGGGTAGGCTCGTGAAATCCTTCGTTTCTAGCGGCATTAATTATCCACAGCTTGCTGCGCGGGGTGTTACAAACACGAGCCTTTGGAGGTGGGGACCTGCACCGAGAGGCTTTTGAAGAGAAGATTCAGGGCATTTGTGTGCAGGGGGATGCAAGCGAGCCTGGCAGCACGATACAGCACAGCACGGACTGCGCAGAGAGGAGCAGGGAACCCCAAAACAAAGCCCGCCTTCACAGGGAGATGCTCCCCTCGGGTGCAGCAGGGCTACGACCTGGCTGTGCGGCTCCTGATCCTACAGCCTGCAAAGCCTGCGCTGATCCGGGGTCTCTGCATAGCAGCTGCTGGGCGGATGGGTCTACTCTTGGTCACCAGTGTCATGCAAGTCTTGCAAAGCTGAGCTGGGCAGTGCCTGAGCTCCTTGTGTTGCAGCTCTCCAGTAATAAACTGGGAACTGCAGGGCATGCACTTTGCAGGGGAGTTTTGAGGTGAAATCCATCAAAACTTGGGGTACTGCTCAAAGGAGACCATGTAAATCCCATCTGTATTTTCTGAATTGTGTTTAATTTGATTCAGGCATTGTCTGATCATGACATCTTTTTCAGAGAGAAGTCAGTGTAACGTAAGGTATTTCCTTGTCAGGACAAGCTCCAGCTGCTGATCTTGTGTACCCTGGTCCTGGGGACTGCTGTGTTCCAGCTGTACCAGCAATATGAACCTCTTCACAGTGGGGTTAACAGATCCCACCTGAAATCTGTATGGATCTATTGTAAAAGTGGAAGGCGATATCCTTTGATCTGTCTGAAGTTCCTTGCCATTTCCCTGCTTCCCTGGTTGCTAATCTGTCCCTCACCTGGCAGCCGAATGATCCCTTTGCCAGAGTTCCCGGGTGAGTCCATTAACGATGTAAATCCCCCTCACTCTGTGAATCAAGCACACAACTGTCTGATCCTGCTCCTGACGGATTTAGCTTTGGTTTTGCCAGTGGTTTGTCATGGAGCAGAGTCAGGCCACTCTGAGCATCAGACCAGTCACCCCAGCACTGCCCCTTAATCATCACCCAACAAAGCAGATTAATGCCTCTCCCTTTCTCCCTCATCCGCTCCGTGCCTCCCCTCACTAAGAGCTTCTGAGCAGCTGACTTTAGCATAATGCAGTGATCCAAATGTAAGCAGACACAGCGGGATTTACTGGAAGATGTTGTCTCTCACAATTCATTATTTATAACAGTGCTTTATGATTAAACCTGAAGCCATTAGAATGGTGAAAGCTCAGGCTGGGACAATGTCAGCTCACTGAGACACATGTGGGCATGGCCATACCAGAAAAAAACACGTTTCCCTGCAGTGTCTATGGGGATATATAGGGAAAGGCTGAGCAAGCAAACAAGATGAGAGTGTAAGGCCGAAGGGACTGATTCTGATCTTGTGGGAAGGCACCACAATTTGTGTGGGTAGTGCTAGGGCTGCTTGCTGAGGCCAGCTTGTCTGCACAGACCTGGCTGGGGGTGCGGCAGCATCCTCCTTCTCCCGAGCCTGGCCTGGATGCAGGTGCTCTCTGAGGAGGTGTACCAAGTCCCTTTAGCACATTCACGCCCTGGTGTCCTCCCCAAACCCCAGCCCCAGAAGCGAGCTCTGCAACCCTCCATCCCATATGGAAGTATGCAAAATCCTAATGCTTAATCCTTCTGCTGCTGCTGCATGTACAGAGAGCTCCTCACCACATGTGGGTCTGAGGAACCCCGCCGTGAATCTGTCAGTCATAGCTGGCAACTACAGCAAATGTTCTGGCAACACTATTGGTAATATCCAGAGCACGCAAGATGCATCTAAGTCTTGGCAGGTCTGAATCTACAGCCCTCAATGGATGAAGGACTGCCTGCATGTTCGCATCCTGACTGTGCTCACCAGCCTTCACACTCAGGCCAGTGGAACCTCGTGGCAGTTTGGGTATAGCTGCTGCTACAGATGCTGCCCGAGTGGGACCACAAAGCAAAATGTGCCTCTCAGAGTACTTCTGCTTGGTCATCACCCTGCCACCCCTCAGTGATGCCATCCACACTACACATGGGTCTGTGTACTTGGAGGGGGGTCCAAAAACTTTACTGGGCTTCTCTTCAGCTGAACAGAACCTGCTCTGACCATTCAGGGCCAGTTTGTCAGAGCTTTCCTCTCCTGGAGAACTGTTCTTCCCATAGCCTCATCAACACAATTGCATGGGTCATTGGCTGTTCACAAGCAAAGAAAATACTCTTAGTGTAGACTGATGAAGGCTTTTCCTTCCCATCTAGTACGGGGTATCAGCTCCCAGGTGGAGCAGGGCCCTCAGCCAGCATTTGCTTTATTTAGGTGAAAGCAGAGAAGGTCCCAGAGGAGACTTAAAAATAAGCCTCTCCAAGCCTTCTTCATGCACGGCTGCTTTCAGCACCAGCAAGTCAGAGTCACGGGGTGCTTTATCCCACCCTGCACCGCTGCCAAGGGGAGCTTCCTCCAGCAGTGGGACTGAGTGCTGGGGACCTCCCAGAGGAGCTGGAAAGGGTGTGGGAGTGCAGGGGGAGGAAGGAAGAACTGCTGCTTTTCACTCTGTCATGGTTTAACCCTGACAGGCAGCAAGCATACAAAGTGTTACGAAGAAAATTAACTCTATACCAGCCAAATCCAGTACATCCTCTCTCTGTCTTCTCTCCAGCACATAATCTTGCCGAATGAGGAGAGACAGCCAAGTAGAGTGGAAAGGAAGAATAAAGGGAAAGGCCCTTTTTTCTCCTCTGAGAGTACAAGGGCTCGCATCTGTAAAGCAGAGCTGCTATACCCTCAGCTCTAGCAGAAGAGCTCATCTTCATCGGCTGTGATGGCTCCACACCAGACATAGCAGGAACAGTTTTTCAATGTCTTTCAAAAATGTTTGCAATGATGCTCTCCAGAGCCATCCCTCCATTATCCCTTGCTTTGACTCCTTCCTCACCCAGGAGCCGACAATGAACTGCTTCATGTGCAAGCAGGGGCCAAAGGCCAGAGACTTCCAAACTCAGAAAGGAGAATTACTTTCTCCACCAAAGAAACCAGAGAGGGGAAAAAACCAACATACAAACTCAACAAAACCCCATGCTGGCAGCAGTTTGCCAGAGCAGTGAAATCAGGGATCTCCCTATGGTAAGTGTAATACCAGCATGGCATCTTTTTCCGTTGCTGGAGTAGGAGCTGTGGCTCCATCACAGATTTCTCATAGCCAGCTTCACAGCTCAAGCTGCAGAGCTGTGATTTTTATCTCTGCCACTTCTAGTTCAGCCCAGAGTAGAGGATATTTCAGTCATCCTTGCTTTTGTTGGATTTGCCTTACTTTATGGGCCTTAACTCTGCTCCAGCTTCACCAGGAATAGGATCAGGGTCAATATGTACAGTTCCCAGCACTGGGCAGAGTCTGTTCTTGCTTTTTTAAAAATCAAAAAAGTTCATCTCCCTCTAGCCAGAGCCACAGGCTAAGAGTGCATAGAAAGGCTCAGAAAAAAAATGAGAAGGCCGGAGAGCACAAAGTGCAGAAATCAATGCGCTTCTGGGCACAGTCTCACCATCTTATAGAAGAAGCCATCTGAGCTCTGCTTCTAGGTCCCCTTTCTGTCCTCAGTCACTCTGAGTGAAGGAAGATGAGGTTTTCATGTAATTTTTGCTGAGAATCTCAAGCTGCCCCATCACTGCAGCATCTGAACTCACTTGGTCCCTTCCAGGAAGCCAAAGGGGAAATCCCACCCTTGCCCAAGCACCCATTCCATTATGAATGGGACCATTAGGTGCCGCGGGCCCCAGGTGCCAGGAACAGCTTTCCAGCGAGGGTTTCATCAGTGGCTTGCCAGCCCAGGTAAAAAACACCAGCACTGGTATGGTGATGTAGTTCTGGTATGGCTCCTCAGAGACCAGGGCTGGGACACAGCTCTGGGACTGGGGTTGTGCCCAGGCTATGCCATAGGTTGGTCTGTGGCTCTTCACCATCAGAGCCCATGTCATTTGGAACAGGAGACCTGTTTGGACACCACAGATCCCTTCCGACCTTGTGCCCGACCTTCTCTCCCGGGGAATCCCCAAGCTGACAGCAGAGGAGCTCAGCGTCAGCATAGCTGCTGAATTCTATTTTATTTTATTTACACACCACTCACGCAGCGGTGGACTCCTTCAGCTCACCTTCCCATGGATGTAAATTAGGAGTGGCAACACTGCACTCCAGTGAGATAAACATAGGATGAGTAGCAGAGTCCCTTGTATTTCCTTATCTCACTGCTGTGACCTTGCTGCTGAAATGTAACCTCAATCCATCACGTCGGAGAAAAAATTCCTTTACCAAACTTCAGGCCTGGACTCTGTCAGTCCCTGGTGACCAGGGTTAGGAGATTACTTCATGCTATCTGACCTCTGACACTAATTTAAGGGCTCGTCTACAGCTACCAGTATTTATAACTTTTTAATATTTTTATATATTTATACTTGTGCTTTCATCTGCCTGGCTGTAATATTAATAAGTGAGAAAAAATACCAGCTTTGTTAAAACAGCTGCCTCGTAGGGGCACATAAACAGCGGGCATAGTGGGGAGACTTTTTTTCTGCGCTTCTGTCAGATTCCATTGGTACCACCTTATCTTACACCAGTCCAACGGGCTGTATGCTCCTCAGAATGCACCAGACTGGAAGAGCAGCTTACAGCTCTGACTTGGGGTCCAGTCAGAAAGCTCACAAAGCAGGCAAGGTTTTATCCTTCTCAGCAGGAGAATGTGTGGCCTCCTAAAATGAGGACACTGTGAGAGCCAAATAAATTCTCTGTTTATTTCAGCTTGATTCTGCCTATAATGAGCACCAAAAGTGAGCTCATACCTTGTGGTGTAACCACCTAATCTAGCTGCCACTGTCTAGTTGCCACAATTCCAAGCTTGTTGGCGCAAACAGGTGACACCAGACTGTTCTGCCCCTGTGCTACTGCAGAAAATATCCGATTGGATTGAGGGCACTTGGATTACATTTGAGGCCGCTGATCTTGTTGGATTCCTGGTACCAGGGAAGCTGAATAGCAATAAATGGGAAGGACATGAGGAACGATTCAAGGTGGGGAATGAAAGAGGGTTTTACAGTCACAAATGGTGGGGAGAGGGTGACTGAGGAACAAGGAGGCATTATTTGTTATACATGAGAACTGAAGGTGCCCGGTGAAAAGAGCAAGTAGCAGATTTGTTTTAAAATAAACAAGGGGAAGTACTTGTTCACACAATGCATAACTGAACCATGACTCATTGTTGCAGGATGTTGTGGAGGCCAAAAGCCTACACAGGTTTAGACAAACTCAGGGAAAATAAGTCAATTGAGAGCCGTTAAATAAGATACTTCAGATGCTACCTATAGCTCACAGTCTCTAAAGCACTTGTTGCTGGGAATTAGGCTGGGGTGGGATAAGCAGGGAATAGGTAACTCCATACTTGCCGTGTTTCCTACCTCTTCCCCCAGGAATCTACTTCTTGTCGGTGTCAGCAGCAAGATTCTGCTAGATGGACTTTCTGACTTTGCAGGCATTTATGTTTTGCAACAAAAGCTCATTTCTGACACAAATTGTGGTCATATTGATGGCAGGCCTATGAGAAAGATTGCTTTGAGGGGGTCTGGACTGTGTGCAGGATGTGCACGCACGCCTCCGGTACTGAATAAATCGATGGTCAATTATGCATCTGAGCATGGGAGTGCCATTACTCATTGGCTTTGCTTCCAGGCTGTGTGATAGACGGTTGTGAGCAAAATCACAGCTGGTGAGTGCTGCTTTTGTCACGTACTTGGTGTTTTGCTGTGAAGGTGAAAGGCATAGTGCTCAGTCAAAGACCAGGGTCCAGCTAGTTTTGCTGCTTGGTTTTCTTCTAAGAGGTGAGTGAAGGAAAGAAAATACAAAAGGCTATTTAAATAAGTCATTTATAGTAGGCTGCCTAAACACAGGGCTGACGTCTCACTGCTGGAAAGCCATGGTCTGACAGCCCCAGCGGTAGATGGAGCCAATGGCTCCCACACCCACGTGCGCCTATCTCTCGTAGGGCAGCAAGCGGCCTGGATGTGACCTTGGAAGTTTCCAAGGAAGCTCTCCAGCTTGTAGGAACTCATGTGGTTCCCTCACACCATGGCTAATCCTTGCTGTGACTCCTATCAGTCTGTGGCCCACCAATGACCTCAGAAATGTCTGGGCAGAGCACTCACCGGACCTTCATAGCAGTTTTGGATAGCCTGGTTTTCCTCTCGCATCTCTGTCTGCTGGCTGGGCCTTTAAAGCACAGAGGGGTTAAAGTCATTAGATCTCAAATTGGTAAGGAGATTCTTGTTCCCATCCACTGCTCAGCCTCTCACGAAGATCGCTTCAAATTTCATCTTTGTGTCTATTTAATCTACCTAATCAAGTCCATAAGTCCCTGTAAAGCTTTTATATCTGAAGATGGCTCTGCCTGCACGGAAGGAAAGGGGGGATTTGCAACTGGGTTTGAGAGACAGTGAGAATTACAAAACTGCTGCTTTTATTCTCCAAAACCAACTTCATCTAAGTGGATCCAAGTCCCCACTGCAAAGTCTGAGTACATAACACCAGGGAATGGTGGCCAGGTAAGTGAAGAGTAAATAATATTATAACCACAGAAGAGAGTAAGCCGCAGGCGGGCCTTCATCTGTGAAAAGCGTTTTATTTCTGAATTTCAGACAGAGAGTGAGGTGGAGAGCCCTGAATGTCAAAGAAGATGTGAATAGGTAAAACCCAGGGGCCAAGCCTGAGAACATGAGCAAATACCACAGCAAGGTGGCTCTTCTGCCACAGAAATAAGTCTTCACCATTGCAGTAGTGATCTGTAGTAAAACATTTTCTCCTTTCTCTTTGCCTTGGTTCATTGGATGGAGATTAGCTGAACCATCCAGTTCTGAAAACATGGAAAATTTGTATTTTTTTCCTGTGGATCACTCGCTCTTGGCCTTATGTGTAGAAAAGGGTTATGCCCATGTTTGATCTGGCTTGTTTCTCTGACAATTCTCTGAGAATATTATAGAAATTGGATCTGGTCACGTTCCCCCCTAAAACTGGAAAAGTTACTGGATCAGTCAGATGAAAGCAGCTGTACAAATTAGCTATCAGCTGCTAAATATTTGGCAGCCTGGACAGTGCAAGTATCAATCAAGTTAAGAATTTGGTGTCTTGCTCATTCTGATAGATTAATGAAAAAAAAAAAACAAAACAAATTGCTCTGAAGAAAACCACCAGAAGTCATCTTCTCACTACTTGGGTTGCTCTGTGCCTAAGGAGACCTTGCTAGCGTTTTGTTTGCAAGTGCTGTGTTGTGGAATTATGGCTTATCTCCCCATGCTATCCGAGAAGGTGATTAGTTATGCAATATTTTGGCAAGATGAAACAAATTGCAGGAAACTGAGCTTTGATGGATAGGAACTTTGGCTGACACTGGGTGGCACTGAGTCCATACTGAATCCCTCAGGTTTTAATTAAGGGGCCTTTTTGCTTCTTGTTCAATTTCCCTGCTTTAAACCATACGGAATTAACTGTCCTTGGACGAGGGAGGGATGAGGTGCAGAAACTCCACCAGCTTTGTGCTTTCCTTGTCCTGCCAGAGCTGACTCCTGAAAGGGATCATGGCTTTTGCTGTCAGCAGCCCCCTTCTCCAGGCACTATGAACTGCTGCACTGAGTCCCAGCCTTTGAGTCTTTAAAACAAGAAAATAGTTAAAGAAAACCCCTGTGTCAACAACAAATAGAAGTACTACATTTTCTTGGGTAATTTATATCTGAAAAAGGAGCCCTGCTCCAGGACTGAGCCTGTCCTGGCCACATGGTCCTGCTGCCATAGTGCTGCACATACACCTTGGCACCACAGCAAGGACACTGTCACCACCAGCCAGATTGGGGTTGAAGGACATTGAAGGGGAGAGGATGAGGGAGAACTGATTTTGGGGAATGTAACATCCCTTTTAGCTTTATGCCTTCTCCTGCATAAGAAATCCTCCTAAGGCACCAATTCTACAACCTTTGTTTTTATGCTGTTCCTACCAGCAGCTCCACAGAAGCCCCTCACAAAATATACACACTCACAGCGGTTTTGTTTGGGATGGTGTTGTTAAAAGTGAAATCCCTTATTCCACAACCAAAAAGATATTTGAGTTAAAGACAAATGACTTCAGCATTTTGGAAATACAAATGGGCTTAACCATCTTGTTGATCTGATGGCCGCGCTGCTTGAAAAGACAGGATGGGGAGTTGTGAACTGCTCCTACCTCCCCCTTGCGACTTGCTCCCTCCAGACCCTGCTCACTTCAACACGCTGAGAGCACAAAAACCACAGGTAACAGTTTCAATGACTAGAACGTCATATGCTGGTATGTGAGAACTGTACAAAGCCTCCAAAGACACCCTCTATAGCCACCTTTCATCGCATCCAGCCATCTTGGGACTCCCCTGCGCTATGGGATGTGCAGATGTGCATGGTATGTCATCCCGTGAAGTCTTCAGGTTTGTTTCCTTAAGCTACAATAAGACCCCTTTAGACTAGATCTATGTGGCTGTCCTTTCTTAATGGAAAAAAAAACAACACTACATTACTCACGTTACTATTTTCTCCAGGTTCAAATCTAATTTGTTCTGCTTGGTAATGCAAAATTTCACAAATCTGAACTGGCTTGATTGCTTATCCAATTACATAATTGTTTCAGCTACAGAGAGCTAAATAAAGAGTTTCCAGAGACTTTTTTACTATGTTTAAGTAGGTTTTGAAGGGCTAGAATTTAACAGAACTTTAAAAAAAAAAAACCCTTATGCTTTGGAAGATGTTAACTTTGGCTCCTAAAAGGGATTAGCCATAATACTAAACACATGCTATCATAACTCAGGAAAACAGAGACACACAGACTCTTTTTTTTCAGTGATTTTGGACATTGTCTCCATGTGTAACTTTATACATAAATAAGAATTCTTTCTCTCTCACCCCACCCATGCATTTTTAACATTGTCTCTGGAAAGAGTTTCCTTAAACACTTTAAGGAAGCTGCTTCTTCTCCAAAGATTTTTTCCTGCCTCTCTCCTTAAATCAAGAACTTGGGTGGCCTCTTTTCTGATAAAGGGCGTCAGCCCTGTGAGCTTTGGGATTTCAGCTCTTTCCTTGAGCATCTGTCCTGGCTTATGTCTGCACACGTGGTGAATGAAGCAGGTGCTCTAGAAAGACTCGAGGAGAAAATGTTACGCCAGCAATGTTCCCGTAGCAATAACTGCAATGAGCAGAACTACCTTGGCAGCAGCACTCATGAGCACTTCTGATCCAGAGACTGCTGCATTTTTTAAATTGCTGGTTTAGGAATGTTTTGGAGCCCAGGTAGCTCTGGCAATGCCCCAGTAATCTCCGTGCAGTTGCTCCTCACTCTAGTAGGGCACGACTGGGACAGTGGGTCGCTGTCCCTCTCAATTGCACTGACCTATCGTTGAATCAAAAAGGTTTGAGAGCAGAAAGGATAGGTAGGGGTCTGGAGCATATGATGTACAGAGAGGGACTGAGGGAACTGGGCTTGTTCATCCTTACAAAGAGAAAGCTGAGGGCAATTTACTGGTGTCTTCAACTACCTTGTGGCAGAATATTGGAAGATGCAGCTTGACTCTTCTTGGAGGTGCACAGTAATAGGACAAAAAGCAACAGGCACAAGTAAGAGAGTGAGAAACTCAAGTCATATAAGGCAAAAAAAAATTTTACTATGAGGACAGGCAAGCACTGGACAAGCAGGTTGCCCAAAGGATGGGAAATCTCCAAGTAAAAACCTGGATGAGGCCCTGAGCAACCCATGTTGTTGGCCCTGCTTTGAGTGAAGAGCTGGATTAGGTGCCAGCTAGAGGTCCCTTCCAACCCGAATTTTCAATATTTCTATGATTTCTCATGTATTGTTGCTTTCTGTTTTCTTCTGTGCTAGTGGCTTTGTGTGGCTGTGCCTAGTTGTTTTTTTTTCTGAAACCTGCATTAAAAACAATTTTGGCTGGCTCAGTTTTGAAATCTACTGGATGACGATTTTGGGATCCAGGAAAAGTGGTCATTTTTTCATCTTTACAGATGTATAATTTATAAATCACAACTTGCTTTTTTCATTGACTTTCCAATCTCTAAGACCTTCTGCTTTGATACTACAGCAGCCAAAAAATTCTTATGATGAGTGTTACACTGGTTGGTAAGAAGCAAGGAGGCAGAGTCACACACTAGTAGAAGATGCTTGGAGCAGTTTCATTAATTGTGCTTTCATAGGTGGAGTTCTTTCTATGGTAGTATAGTTCTTCCTTTCAATTACTCAGTACACTGTCAAACGTGAAGATAGGGATCTTGAGTCATCTCTTTTGACTTAGTAAAACCAGTGGTCTAATACAGCAGAATATCAAAAGCACTGAAAGGTAGACCTGAGGAGGAGTCTTGTCTCACAGAAGTTAGGGGGAAGAAAAGAATTAAAATGGACTGCCAATGTTGCATCAAGTCAAGAAGGGAAGGCCAGGTCCCTTCTGAAAAGAAACCATACAAGATTCACTCACCTTTTCTGCTTTCGTTGGTATGAAATAGGCAAATGTCCCTATACCTTTTTCTACATAAACATTTCCACTGAAGTCAATATGACGATATAGCAGCATGAGTTATCCCCATGCTTGCCAAGTACTTTGATATCCTTGGAAAACAACTCTGTAGATGTTTTAGCCATTATTAATTAATATGATTATTGATTCTTGTGAAATACTGTCTACTTGGAATACTGTAATGTCACTCTTTAAGTGGTACAGTATTGCAACATATACTTGCAATATACACGGTTTGCATTTGTCAGCCCAAGCACGTATGCACACATAGAGAAACAAACAGTTACAGAGCAAGCGGTACCTATGGTCCAGCCATCTGTCCTTCCTACCCTGACTTCAGGGGAACAAAGGTAATACTCAGGAACCTCAAGTGATTTTACTGGGCATTGAAAATGTCAATAACAGAAGAACTGATTGGCCAAAGAGACAAGTCAACAGTAGTTTGTTAGCTCAATCTGATGACTAACAACTCCTCCTAGTGCTCATAAAGTGAACAAATGAATAAATTATATAATTCCCTATAAAGATTGCACAACATAATTTGGTTCAGGCTCTAGACGTGTGGTTTTTGTTGGCTGCGTTCAGCCAACACATTTCAGCATTCCTGCAGCACTACGAGCTCAGCAGTTGAAGGAAGTGTCTCATTATCACAGCAATGTGTGCCCATAGCTACCATCAGTGCTGGGTCTTTGGGCTCCTTATACGAAGAGCAAGCCCTCAATGTATAAGCCAGGATCACCAGGTTGCTAGGGGAAGTGCAGAAAGAATTGTATCACCCACATGCAGTGATGAGGCTCTTTCCTAGAGCTACCAGCCTGGGCCTCCATCTACTTGGGATCCATATTCTGCACCCCATCAAGAGAGGGACCTCAGCACTTTCCTCCATCAGAATAAAATCTACTCTTTTATTTCAAAACATGGGAGATAGCGTCATACTGAGGAAGGTATTTATGCAAACTCTTCTGTGAGGGGCGTTCAGAGCATTTAAGACATGGGGCACCCAGTATCAGTCTCCGTCTAGTGGCTGGGACAATCACTTAGACTTTCAACCTGACTTTCACCCTCTATTCCTGGGGCTATCTGTGCACTACATGTGAAAATAATCTGCATTAACAGATCCAGGAAGAAAGTTTACACTACAGGATCCCCCGAACCTCAAGAGATTACCTTAGTCTTAACATTTGTATTTGCTCTCTTTCTAACAAAATGTATCCTGAACACCTTTCAAGTGGAAGCTGGGAGAGGCCTTCTCTTTGAGACTCAATGGTTAGGATGTTGTCCTAGGAAGTGTGAATGTGCATCCCTGTAGGCATAAATGAGTGATGAACCTGGATTTCCTACAATCCTGGTGAGTGCTTTGCTGATGGGATCTTCACTTCAAAGGAGACAATGCTGGATTTGCTATTCTCAGGCAGCTGCAGTTGTCTGCACTCAGTGGGAGCCCCTTTCTGTAGGAGTCTCCTCAATGTGTTCTGAGACAACCTCCTGTATCAAGCTCGTTAGATGTACATGGACAAGGGTCTTTTTTTTGTAGATCTGCAGGCCCAGAGCATGATAGTCAGAAGTCAGAGGAACTTAACATCAGGAAATGAAGGACCTTTGATGTTTAGATACTCTGGCCCTTGGTATCTACTGAGGGAGAATGTTCAGAGCCACAGTTCCCCAGGTAAATGCCTTATCAGTACCTTATCAGGTGACCAGGACCCATCCAGTGGGGATATTAGGTACCTAATCCTTATGTAGGCTCCATAGTTTCACTCATGTACTTGGCCCAATGTGCTGAGCGTGTGACGCATGCCAGCATCTGCTTCATCTCCCAGGTGATAGCCAGTACACAGAGGCCAAGGACTGGTCACACTGCTCAGCTGGAGCGCTCGGTTTTTGGCTGTAACCAAGCTGGAAGACAAAATGGGCCACGGGCTGTTCCTGGTCATGGCGTGGCACAGTTCACGTCAATACAGCTCCCTTCTCTTACCGCCTAGGACGTGGCGACTATGACCAAGAGGCCTGCAGGAGCAATATTGACCCCACTAACTCTCAACCCAGGGAGAAAATTGTCCCATGGTGTCCACCAGCAGCTTAGTAATGAGGATTATCACGTACAGTGCTCAGACCCAGGTCTTGCCCTATTTATTCACAGAGAATGAACTTTTAGCTTAAACTGTGGAGGCCCATACTTCTGTTTATGGAGATGCCAGGTTTTCTTTGCAGTATACCAGCATCCCTTGGGTGATGTTCTGTTTCTGCTACATTTCCTCCCAGGTAAGGATTGGCAAATGGTCTCATTTTACAATTTCTTTTTAGTGTTTACACATCATGGTGAAAAACAGGTATACTAATGCTGACCCAGCTGTGAGCACAGACTATCACCCACACAAATCTGATGAGTATATCAGGTTATAAAGTCTTTGATGACAGACAGTATCTTTCTTGTGGCTAAAAAGGTTCCTTCTAGCCAAACCAGTCTGAACTCTTACCGACTAAGTGCTATCTTTCTGATCTCTCTATCCCTGCCTCTTAAATTAGGAGTTGGTAGGGAATTTATCCATACTTGTGCTTCTACCTGCGTTGCCAAAAAGTGGGTGGTTTGACCAAACCCTTGCTACTTGAAATCCTGCTGAGGTACAGAGAGGAAAAAACAGATGAACCCAACAGATAATGTCATGGCTGGAAGTTAAAAGAATCTACATTCTTCCCAAGTTGTCAAGGGGAAATACAACTACTGATTGAAATTGTGAAGATGAGCAACTCTAAAAAGTATTTAACACCTTCAGCTCATGCAGGTAAATCAATGTCAGCATGTAGCATGATATATTCCATGCACATAGTGGCATATGTATATATATAATATGCACCAGACAAGTTACATCCAAGCATTTAATTCATAAAATCAAGACCAGTCATTTTTCACCAATCTTGCAGGCAGAGAGCAACTGTCCTGCGATTCCCCTGCCCACCTATAGCATGTTTCACCTCTGGGAGTCCTGGAAGCAAAATTGTTGGGCCCTGATCTGTTGTGATTGCTTGGTGGAGGGTCTGCCCATGTAGAGCTCATGGGGCATCAAGGCCCTGGTCAATGCACCTCTGGAGCACAAATGTCAACGGGGAAAGGCCAAGTTTGAAAATCACTAGAACTGTTTCATAAATAACATGGAGGATAATTAATGACCCCATTATAAAGACATAGCTATGGAAACAATTGCAAATTGATTTTTGGCAGACTTTTTTTTTGGCAGAGTTGATCTGAAATAGCAGAGAGGGTGTCATGGGATCTGGATCGGTTTGCTACACATAACATTTGCCTGTTGACTCCTGGGGAAGCCACGGGTCTGTACAGAGCACCAGATCACTACTGACCCACAAAGACAGGTGGCTTGGGACCGACCCGTTATTTAGTCTTCCTCCTCCAAAGGGATTAAACTTTTTGTCATCCTATGCAGAGCATGAGCCTCAAAACTTCACCTACTCTTTCTATGGGTAAAACTCAAACTCTGACCTACAAATAAGCAAATGTACGGGCTTCTGCTAACATGCTACGGGGATCTGTGCTGTGAGCACCTTGCTAGTGGCACAGTTCTTGGACTTGGGCTGTCTGAGCAAGTGAAAAATGGCATACTGTTCATAAATATTTTCAAGATGGGGGAAGAAAGGAATGATATTCATTTTGGTATTTACACTCAGTGCTTTAGCAATTGTGTTAAGATCTTTGAAGTCGGAATGTCTGCTCTCCTTTCCCTCTCTTTTCTCATTGTTATATTTTTTTCCCTTTTCTTGCCTCTGCTTTTTTAAGAAGGTAAATTCAAATGGAAAGCAGCAGAGCAATGAACAGAGCATTGGAAACACTGCTGTGGCCCATCAGATATGGATCACAGTGTTTAAATCTGTGATTATGCCACTAAGTGATTTAACTCCCCAGAAGAAAACAAACAACAAGAACAAAAATAATCCCCAATATCAAACCATCAAAATATTTATTTCTGGGAAGCTGGACTATCCCATAGAGATGAACAAGTATTGCTATCACGTCTGCCAAGTACTTGCTCTTCCTTAGAATCTCTTCTCCTACAGCCCCTTGCAGCCCCAGACTCCATGCCACTTTTCCTTCCCATGCCTCTCAAGTTAAGTTTTGTGACTTGTTTGATAGGCTCACAGACTGTGAGCCCCCTGTGCAATCCAAGAGCAACATTTTAAAGTGCCTTCTCATTCCAGGTGCCTCTTGGGGTTTTTAGGAGTCCAAGTGAAGACCCATTAAAAAATTCAGATCCTTCAGTCTTTTAGTGCTCAGAAGCCCTGGCCATCCTACACAGTTTGCACTGCATTGTAGGTTTGCCATCTCATAAAAATAAACCAAAAGAGAAAAAAAAAAGAACACAAGAAAGAAAAAATTATACCTTATGTGTCTCTGCAAGGAAATGACGCATATCCACCTCCTTTCTCAAGCAAGCAGTTTCAGAGCGTTTGGTTGAGTCACAGCTGCCCAAAGACGGCTGAGTAGTGAGCTCCAGACTTGCTTGCCCTTTTGTCATAACTAGCAAGCAGAGCTGAACCAACCACCAGTGATAACTTGACCACATAAAGATACACATCTGCCTGTCACTCTGTTCTGCGTAAGCCCACTTTTAAATAACCATACACAAAAGGAACTGCAGCCATAGCAACACTTTTTAAACAAGCTGCTCCTCAACATGGTTTTTGTACCTTTATGTAACCCCTTCCTAGGCAAATGTAGGGGTATGTATGTCTCTATAATTAGTATTTAAACAGGCATATATACATACTGATGCATGTGTATGTATATATGTGTGGGTATATATATGTACATATATGTAACGCAGAATAATGGTGATGCTCTATAAGGCACAGAGTTCTGTGAAGATGCTCAATGATTTGAAGTACTGCTCATCACCTTGTGAGGGGAGTCCCTGTCTAGAGAAGGTCATATCACCCTGTGTACCAGTTCAGCCACCAGCCTGGCAACAGACTAACCTAGCAGAAAAACATGATGTTGGTTTTTTTCTGTGTTAGAAAGCTGATCTGGCTGATGAGAAAGTCATAGAATTCATGGAATGGTTTGGGTTGGAAGGGACCTTCAAAGGTCATCTAGTCCAACCCCCCTGCAAGGAGCAGGGACATCTCCAACCAGATCAGGTTGCTCAGAGCCCCGTCCAACCTGGCCTTGAATGTTTTCAGGGATGGGGCATCCACCACCTCTCTGGGCAACCTGTTCCAGCATTTCACCAACTTAATCATAAAAAATTTCTGCCTTATATCTAGTCTGAATCTGACTCCTTCTATTGTAAAACCATTATTAGCCCTTATCCTATCACAACAGGCCCTGCTAAAGACTTTCTCCCCATCTTTCCTGTAGGCCCCCTTGAGGTACTGGAAGGCCGCTATCAGGTCTCCCTGGAGCCTTCTCTTCTCCAGACTGAACAGCCCCAACTCTCTCAGATTCTCCTCCTAGGAGAGGTGCTCCAGCCCTCTGATCATCTTCATGGCCTCCTCTGGACTCCCTCCAACTGGTCCATGACCTTCTTATGTTGGGGGCTCCAGAGCTGGATGCAGTACTGCAGGTGGGGTCTCACCAGAGCAGAGTAGAGGGGCAGAATCACCTCCCTCGACCTGCTGGCCATGCTCCTTGTGAAGCAGCCCAGGATGCAGTTGGCTTTCTGGGCTGCAAGCACACATTGCCGGCTCATGTTGAGATTGTCATCAATGAACACCCCGAAGTCCTTCTCTTCAGGGCTGCTCTCAATCCACTCTCCGCGCAGCCTGTATTTGTGCTTGGGATTGCCCCGACCCACGTGCAGGACCTTGCACTCGGCCTTGTTGAACTTTGTGATGTTCACACGGGCCCACCTCTCCAGCCTGTCAAGGTCCCTCTGGATGGCATCCCTTCCCTCCAGTGTGTCGACCACACCACACAGCTTGGTGTCGTCAGCGAACTTGCTGAAGGTGCACTCTAACCCACTGTCCATGTTGCCAACAAAGATGTTAAACAGGGTCAGGCCCAATACCAGCCCTTGAGGAACGCAACTCATCACTGGTCTCCACTTGGACATCGAGTACAAGAGCTAGCTGGAGGAAGCAAATAGATCAGAGGAAGGGACATCACTCTTTCATCATCTCTTCATGAAATCAGTTCAGTGGATCCACAGCCCCAGCTGTTCTCCTGGAAAAGCCTTCTCTCTCCCGTGACTGTGGAAAGAGCCTAGGGAAACAAGTCCTCCTTGTCTTAGCCTTACTAAATATCCCTCATAGTGCTTACACTAGGATTTACAACAGCTTAACTAAACATATCACAGAACTGACTAAAGTAAGACCATGGAATTCAAGATGCATGAATTTCCACAGTTTAACCGCAGAAGTTAGTTTTAATTTCTTGTCTTTTTTTTGTCTCCTTTGCAATATGTCGAAGGAAGCATCACATGGCCCTGCAGATTAAGGGTTCTTTGAGCTGTTTCTATTATTTGAAGAAAACTTGTAATGGGAGAGTTTCAGTGGAGAGCAGTGGAACAGCTCAGAAAGAATATTAACGTACTTCAAAGTGGTATTATGTAGCTATGACAGCTGGAACAGCTTGGACATTTCAGCCCATGCCTCTTGCAAGTCAGAAGGTAAGAACACAATCCCCCTAAGGGAAAACATTGTCATATTTCTTACTTAACACTCAGTATCCATGAAAAATGTCTTTACAAAATTACTCAAAAAATAGGAAAATAAACATTAAGTGTTCTTCAAGCATGTGTTTTCCTTAAGATGACTATTTTGCAACTTTACATATACATGGTGAATCATTTAGTCTGTTTATTTAAATAGCTGCATATACATCTACTTTTTTAGCACTATGTATCCACCTCAGAAATATAAAATTCTGGATTAATTTGTTCAAAAGCTCAGCTTACATGTCTCTAAAATGACCTGATTCATTTTTATATTACTGAAAAATTGTCATTAATTGGGGAAAATTGTTGGATCAATTGGAACAATCAAAGCTTGGTGTGAATTTATCATATCATACAATTATACCATATATGATGTCAGGGTAAATTGCTATTTAAGAAAAGGGAAGAATCTTTTAGTATGGACTTCACAAATCTATTTCCTGAGCTTAGTCATTACAAAATTAGGAAACACTTCTTTACTGAGAGGGGTCAGGCACTGGAACAGACTGCCGAAGGAAGTGGTGGAGTCACCATCCCTGGAGGTGTTCAGAGAATGTGTAAACATGGCACTTCAGGACATGGTTCAGTAGGCATGGTGGTGTTAGATTGATGGTAGGACTTGATGATCTTGGAGGTCTTTTCCAAGCTAAAAGATTCTATGATTAAAATTGTGTTAGAAAATCTGGGCAAATGAAGGAATAGTTGTTAGTGAAACATGTAAACAGGCTTATTCCTCTGCACCAGCAGCTGAGACCTTAGGAAAGAGCTCTGTATCCTCAAAGTATGCTTGTTACACACACAGCCCTTGTGACTGGGATGGACAGGTCAACCTTGGTAACTCACAGTTATGGGAAAGGTGTGGACAACCATCAAAAGGTATTAAGGTGCCACAACCCGGGTAACAGTCTCTCATGTGCTTCCCATCTGCTTCACCCAAGGAACAAAATACACTTAGCTCAGTAGGAGATGCATCTGGGGTCAGCTCCCAGGGCTCAGCTGAAGGGAGGTTGCTCCTTCAGCTGTGATGGTCCTCTTGCTGATGGAAGAGCTCTGAGAAAATGATGCTTTGCAGCATGATCCATTGATGGCTGAAACTGCTTTAATTATGATAGCAGTGGCCAGTTACACTTTGTGTAGTGTTATTCATAGTTTTATTCATAGTGGTTCTAGAGTATACAACAGCTGGGAAGGTAACTGCCCGTTCACGCAGAAAATTTAGGAAAATTATATCCCAGGTGTCTCCTTGTACAAGATACGTGCTCCAGTCAGACACACTGTTCTCAAATTTATTGCTGAGCTGTGTTTCATAGAGTGTCAGGGACTTCAGGGTACAGCCACCAAACCAATCTCTAGAAAGCACTGTTGTAAAATGATGGACTTCGGATTTTATTGAAAAAGTCTCTTCAGTTCCTGGGAAAAGCTTAGGGACGGAAAGGGATACGGTGCTAGAACCAGCCTGCACTTCTGCACACACGTCACTTCTGCTAGTTGTAATTGCTTCAAGACTCTGCCCATGCTATAGATCAGACATTTGAAATCAGTCATTTTGTATGGTTCGTTGCATGTTGAAATCCTTGCAGTGAGAGAAGCCAAATTAGCTAAGACTTCAGATTTTTTGGAGATGTAGCAAAAGAAAAGGGTAAAAATAACAGTAAAACCATGATGGAAAAGACAACACTCTTACACAGAGTGCTCTGAATTGCAGGCTGTCGTGGCTGGGGAATGAGGTGCAAATCATCCATTCAGTCCCTTGGCTGAACCACCTCTCATGGACAGTTAAGCCTGAGAAGGGGAGTGAGTGAGATGTAATCATGTTTTTATCCTCAGGCCCATGAGTGAGAAAGGGAAGAACCTTTAGCAGCCCAACCGCAGTGTACCAACACGTCTCTAAGGCATTACCCTCCTCACACAGAGCCGGGTAAAACCCGGGCAGCAGATTGCAGCTCTCTGCATGAGAGGCAATAAACCAGCAGCCACGTGCTGCTTCTGAGGAGATGAAGCACAGCTCCTCTCCAGACCCACGGCTCATGTTCTGCTGGGCTAGCCAAATCCCCAGCGTGGCGCAAATCAAATGTGTGCTCAGATTGAACTAACCAGGCTGCCCAGTACCAACCCAGGCTTTGTTCAATTTATCACTGGGATGGAGTGATGGTTGCTGGAGTTGCCCCAGCTCTTTGGATGCCTGTGACACAAGACTTGCAAATTTTGGCACGTGGCTTAAGGGACAAGAGGATTAGCCTCTCTCACCTGCACTGCCAGCTGAGCACAGATCTGAGCCTGCACTTCTGATCACGCCTGACCGCTGCCAAGAGTGGACAACATGAACGTCACCTTCACCAGCAAACATCCTGAGATTTACAGGGTGGGCAGTAGGAGCCCAACCAACCATTTAGGTGTAGAGCATGGTGTCAGGAGGGCCTGTTCCTCATCCCTGCTGCAAGAGGAGCAGCAGTCAGCCTTACCACCTGCTTCCATGGCCACAGGACAAAGCATTCGCAGCAAAGCCACAGCACAGCCCAAGAGCTTCCGGAGCAGAGCAATGGCTGAGCCACGGCCACTGCTGGTCAGAGGGCTCCCACTGCAACGGCTCTCTGGCTGAGCTGACATTCCCCTCACCAGCACCATGTCTGAAAATTGTGTTCAGCCTGTGGAACCACCTTGGCTGCTTTTTCCTATATTACAGACTCTGCTTTGCTGCTTTTCTCTTCCCACTAATGGGCTTTCAAATACTCAGCAGTCCTGCAATGAGATTTTCTAGACATCATTCTCCCCATTGGGGGAATATGGAAAACAAGGTACTGTAACACACACCCCAGTACACCAGCAGGCTCGGCTGGGGGCCTAGGAAAATTACACTGCTGTCATCTGCGCGGCTTCTGCCTGGAGAACAGCAGCTTGAGGCTAACTGCATCTTGGAAGGACCCCTTGCAGCGAACGCTGTCGTGATGTGCTGATGCAGATGCGCTGACTGCGTGCATTTGCTGTCTGATGTCAGTGACTTCTGAGTCTTCATTTGGGGTTTGTTGCAAGGAGGTGCTTTGTGCTGTTACAGACCTTTGTAAAGATGTTGTCTGGCCTTGCGTAGTGGAGCTTGCATTGCCTGGAACTAAACTTAGCCCAGTATTTCTATTTTGAAAGATGCTGTATAGAAATGCAAAATTAATACATGAAAATTTAAACAAGGCAAAGATCTAAAAGACTAAAGTTATCCCACATCATTTCAGTCCTCTCTGTATTAAGAATATTTTTTGCCAACCAGCCTTTCCTTTAAATCAATACAAATTGATTAAAATATAGAAACTTCGGTATCATTATTTCAAAAGAGAAGATCCATTCTTTTTTCCAATTATAGCTAATGAACCAATCTCGTTGACTGTAGAGAGAACAACATCCAGGTGTTAGCTATAAACTGAAAGATCTGGAGTTTTCAAATCACCTTATGCTGCAAAGTTCTACTCGTAAGCAGCATATAAAGAATCAATAGCTTGTAAGTAGATAGCAACTGTGAATAGACAGACAGGCTAGTACATGGTTAAGTAGTTTATACAATTTAATAGCTCAGTAAATTTACTTTTAAAGAGGATCTTAGTTAACAAAATCCCTTTCCTTGACATGTTCATATCCATATAACTCATGTTTTTCCACAACACGTTTGTACCCATATAAATCATGTCTGTATTCAAGCTAATAATAAATTAGTGCCCTTTTATAAAATAGTAAAAAATGTAAAATTAATATAAAGTGTCATCAAACTTCTCAACAAGAGCTTTTTAAAAAATAAACTATTGGTGTGTCTGTGCATGTAAAGTTTATATTTTGCTGTGTTATTAATTTTACATTAACTGTGGGCTTTGATGTTGCCTGAATGGAACAGCCTTTTACTGCAACTGTTTCCTTTAACGTAAAATGCGTGTGGCATAATTCTCACTGCTAATTGCAACCTTATGACAATGCTCTGCAGAGCCCTGCTAACCTCATTTAGAATAGCATGAGGAGCCTAGGCCAGCTGCTAATAGATGCATGCTAAGACTTTTCTATTTTTTTTTTTACCATAAATTGAAATTAATACGATCTTAAAATGCAAGTCCTTGGGCATTGAAAGTTTGGATCTAGACCCAAATTTTCAATTTCCAGGCCAGACCCAGTTGTCACAGCAGAGGTTCCCTGCTTTTACGGCTGATTTGTTTTGCTCTCAGAGATGTGACCTCAGCAATGGAGCAATATAAACCATGAAATAAAACACATGCTGCCCTCTTCCAGCTTCAGCTGTGATAGCATCGTTAGCGCAGGAGGAATTGGTTGTGTACTCTCGCCTGCCCTCTTTTGATCCCACTTGCAATACAGACAAAATGAGGTTAAAACCTGCCTTCTGACTAACTGCAGGCTGCGAGGAGTGTCTGGAAGTACAGCTCAAGGAGATGGATGAAGGAGGCTCCAATGCAGTCCATATGCCACGTGTGCACTTCTAAAACATTTGTTGGAGCATGGTACACACTGTATTTTCAGCTGTGATGGGAACGGAGAGACAAGCTGAGCGCACATGTAGGATGTTCACATGGAAGGTGGGAGAGAAGGGTTCGTTCCCGCAGACCCTCCAGCTGACGGCCTGCCCTGCCGCTTCGGGCTCATCCGAATGTGATCCAGTCACTGCGGCTTCACCAGCTGCCATCTGCTCCACGTGCTGCTGTAACACCTTGGACACACATTGGTGGCTCATCTAGCTAGGAGACACCCGTGTCCTACCTTGAAGCTGAGTGAGACATCTGAGATAGCACGTTCCCGTCTCCCAAGGAGTAAGAGCAGACACAGCAAGGGTTTGAAAAGTTCAGCAGGCAGTTTACTTCAGCTTCAGAAATTGTCACCTATTTTATTTGATAGCTAACCCTTTCCCCGTCGTCTGTACCACTGTCATACTGCTTTAGCAGACTGGTGGCACCATCTGGCAGGAAAGGCAGATGATTGCCTTACACACATATGCAAAACTTACACAAATTCTGCCTTTTTGCCATTTAAATCCATGTTTTTATTTTCTTTCAAGGATGGAAGCTATTTTTCATTCATACTGCAGTGCTACACTTCAAGCAATAAAATGACATCTTTACTGATGATTAATTTCATTTCACAGAGTTTGGGACATGGAGACATCCCCCAGGGACTTGGTGTCTCCTTTTGGGGGCAGATAACTTAATCTACCTTTAATTCTGTTGTCCCCTGTGCAAAGTGCAGTGGTGACCACTGCTCCATCTACCTTGGAGCCCTTGTGAAGCTCACTTGGAGAATGAAGAAGCAAGACCCTTGTAATTAAGAAGCTACAAAGATGTTAATTATTATGATTCAGTGTTCTTTCAAATGCTGCTTTAAGTGGGGATTTGAGTTTTTTAAAATATTTTTGTGCTAATGGTTTAATTGATTTTTTTTCCTACAGGTTTGTTAAGTGTCAAGGGCTGTGACTTAGAATTGAAGCACACTTCTAATGGAGTGCCTGACCTTTCAACAACCTCACTGAACAGCACCGATGAAATTTCCAGGCAAGCTAATTAATACACTGCTACAGCACCAGTCGTGTGTACCTCTAGCCAAGAGAGGATGAAATCCTCCTGCCCTCCCCACACCCACCTCTCGTTAACAATAATGGATTTGAGACCTAATCAGGCATTAAAACAGAGGATTAGTGAGCTGCAAACTGCAGCGATCATGACTCGGTTTGCAGTGCATGCAGGAGACTGGCAAAAATGACAAGGCATGTTTTCAGTAAACTAATGTCTACATATCTGGAAAACCCATGTGGGCAGCAGAGACTGCTGTAACACTCAACGCAGTATACGATGATTTTGAATGATCAGCAGAAAAAGCGACACAGAACAGTAGCTTAATGAGAAATTACAACAGAGCAAGGAGCAGGTACAGGTAGGTGGCTGTGAAGCACCAAATATAACTCGATTGTGGTACCACATGCTACTGCCATACATTTAAATGACCACCTTTCTGAAGAAGTGGGATATGTAGCATCCTTCTACAAGCTGTAGCATGTTCCAGGAGCACAGGGCCCACTTTCCCCTGTGTTCAGAAGGGATACCGTAAGGAGAAGATATATTCCTAGTTTTTCTTCTTTGACTACAGTCAGGGCAAGAAGAGATTTAAGCAGAAGAAAACAGCAGTAAGAGCAGCAGGAGCTGGAGATTTCCGAGCTTAGGAGATGTGTAATCATCTGCCTTGAGGATCCTTTCCTCTGTCAGGTGCATCAGGAGAAGCAAAAACCTTTAGATGGCCATTGGCTATGCTACAGTAGCAAATAATCTGGAGCAATAAGACTGACTCTCTGAGGAGTGGGCCCACGGATCAATCACTGGAAGGTGCTGAACTCCCTCCTCCTCTGGCTGCTGCCACTGGCCTGCCTGCAGGATGTGTGTTTGGAGAGCAGCTTGGTGGCTCTGGAGGGAGAGACTGTTGTGGGGCCATGCCAGCCCTCCAGAGCCTTTGTTTCTGAGTAGCCAGTCTGGATCTGGAATAGCTGTCAGCCTTGCTGAATGCATGAAGGAGCTGTTCTACCATTTGTTTTACACATACGTTACAACGTTTGTTGCATGGCTTTGTGGCAAAGTCATCCATACTGGGTCAGGACTGGGCAGGCAGTTCCGGTCGTTATTGATAGTTTCACATAGCTGCTGTGTGAATGATTTCTCCTGCAGCTCATAGACCCTGGGGAATTGCTTTTAGATGTGTGCCAGCTCTCCTGAGGAGTCTGGTGATATTTATCACTTCCCTGAGCCCAAAGCTGTAATTCCATCAGAAGCTTTGTCCCCCTTGCCAACCAACATGTATAGAAAAGCAGTACACGTACTGTGCTGGAAGCAGGAGTGTGCATACAGGGGTGCTGATGCTAGCTCTGGTGAGGAGGAGGTAAAAAAAGGTATCTTACAGTATACCTCAAAGGGATCTTCTGTGGGATTCAGGAACAGGAACCCTGGAGCCATGTCAAAGCACTGTCATTTCTCCAGGTTCTCCACAATGGTGACATAGACCACGCGAGCAGCTGCTGCTGCCGTGTTATGCTCACATAGTAGGCGCGTGTCTGCCATGCTCTCAATGAAGTGTAGTGGAACTTTAAGAGGATCACCTTTATTCTCCTGAAATTTGTGGACTATTGCTTGCCAGTGCACTCATACCAAGAGCAACCTCCTGCTTCTGCCAGCAAATTATTCCGCTACCCAGGAAACCTTTGTCCCTCTCATGTCCCTCTCATGGAACAACAAACACTACCACTTCCATAAGGGGCCCAAGTCACAATTCTGTGAGTTTTCAGGAGGCTAAAGGCGGATGAGAGAACAGTTAGTAAATGGACAATAAGAAAAAGATCTGATAAAAGAAAGGAGGAGTTCAGCAAGTGGGGTTGACAACAGAAGGGAACACAGCTGAAGACAGGAAACGATTTCAAACTGGAAGTGTCAGTGGATGATGGAGCAGTGACAAAGAGCTGAGGGCTGGCAGATGCCGGCAAACAGGAAGGTGCCTATGGCAGTTGGCCCCTTACGTATAGCACAAGAACCACTTCAGGATCCTGTGGGAGCTCTGAATGGTTTAAGAGTCTTCTTTTGGCACATGTGCTGGGAAACATGCTGGAGGATTTTAAAGTAGTGCAGCCTGCATACGTGTTTGGAAGGCAGTGTTTCCATGAAGTGCCAGAGTGGAATGGCATTTCACTGCCTTTCCCCAAAAGACACCTAGTTTGTGCTCCTCTATATCACTCTGAGAACCAGACTAGCCATAGAAGCAAATGTGAGCTTTGCTTCAAAACCACACTTCTGGGCTGGAAAAAAGTGCTAAAGGCAGCCACTGAACACAGGGCACGTATGTCTCTTGCACATCTACCTTTTCTGAGAGGTACATTACAGCTCCCTTATCTTACACACTTGAAAAAGAGAGAGACTTAAAGTACATCTTAGGCTTCCTGGCAAATGATGTTGCCTTTTTTATGGGAAGGTCTTCCTATATCAACAGCCCTTCAGTGCAGCGGGCCTGGGAAACGGGTTTTCTGTGGTCAGCACATGAGCAGCTGGTCTAATACCTTTATAATGTAGTGTGTAGAGGGGATGAATTACTTCCCCTGCTCAAGAGGACTAACAGCATTGCGTGCATGTAAGAGAGACAAGGGAGAGCTGCCATCTGCTGTTGGAAAGATCCTGGTTCATCTTTTAGCCCAGGCATTGCTGACTGCTGTAGGTGTCTCATGAATGACAGTGACTCCCATCCCACCGTTTTAGCACACAGCACAATATTTCACACGAGGACCAGGAAATCCGCACCTGTCATGCACTGGGGAGAGGTAAAGTTTGCCCTCAAGTGCTGCTGTTCTCATTTCTAACTCAGGAAAAAGATAAAGGATTTTACTGACATTTTGAACCATCCTTACCAAGAGCAAAGCAAAGCTAGAAGGTACGGCAAAAAGCACTTTGCCTCCAGGAGGGAGCTTAATGGAATAATCAACCACATTTTCAAATTTAAGCCATAGCTAGCCACTTAAATCAGTGTTTAGATCTGGTATTTGAAATGTTTTTTAAAAAGCTGAACACTACTACTACTGAAATGAAAGAATTGCTGATGGCCTACACTTCTAAAATCTGCGTGCTTATGGTGAGAAAAAAAGATTACTCATCTCCTGAAAAGACAGCACATTTAATGAAATCGCTTTGATTACTTACCAACTTCTGAAAAAATGTTTACTCTTACTTTCTAAATTACATTTAAGCCAGTTTTGGTAAATGTAACGTATTCTTTTAGAAAAGACATCCAAATATTTAATATGATTTAAAGAAAATATTTCAGTTATTTAAATAGCAAAACTATCTTGTTTAATGCTTCATTTAAAAAAAAAAAGCCTGAAAATTATGGAAAGGTACTACTTTTTAATATTTTTTTCCAAGAGAGAAAATGAATGAAGAAAAGAGCCATCCGTATCACCCTAGTCATTTACAGAGGAACCCCACAAGTCAATAATTCAGGACCAGATCATTCACAAAGGAATAAAAATTAATACAGCAGCGTGGTGCTAATTTGATGTGAAAGTAAATACTTTTCAGCTATTCTACTGAGTTTTTTTCATTGCAAATTGATATTTTTCCAAAGGACAAAACTAAAAAAAAAAAAAAAAAAATAATTCTAGAATATGTGTACTAAACTAAAATAATTTTCCAGTAGGAATAGTGGTGGGAGCAGCAATAGCAGCTGCAGATGAGAGTTCAGTCAATTCAGCTGTTTGTGTTGGTTAGATTTTGAGTAATAAGGTTCTGCCCTAGTAGATGCATATATTTAAGTGTCTAAATATAAGCTTACAGTCCATGTTTAAAGCGTTTGGCATATTTACCCTTTAAATAAAGACTGGGTTATTTAAAAAAAAAAACAACTGAAGTGATTGCTCATAAAGAAATAATTCATTTAATGCAGTAATTATGTTGTAAATCCCAAGGCCTGTTATACGTCAGACAAAATCATAAGACTTATCCTCCAAACGGATTTTTGTCCTCAATATCCTTCAGAGGGGAAAACTCTTAATTCAACAGTGATAATGCTTTAACTTAAATTAGTCAGTCTGTGAGAGGGTGTCATTTAAAACATGAATTGGGGATCTCAGCAGCAGCTGCCACACTCACACTCAGCTGGGCTGAGTGGAGAGAAGTGATTTCAGAGGAGGGCAGGTGAGATCCACTTTGCAGGGCGGCAGTACCTCATGCTGACTCCTCCTGATTCGAAAAACTGGCCAGAACGCACCAGTGCTGACTTTTTCTTGCAGTGGTTCTGTGGTTTTTCAGCTGCGTTTGCCTGAGAGTGGAGGCAGCAGCAGGTACCTCCAGCAGATGGTGCAGCCGGTTGCTTCCTCTGCAGGGACTCAGGGGTAGCAACCGGTTTTCCCAAGGTGGGTTATAAGGTGTGCTGGAGAGAGAAATAAACAACATTGTTATGTCACAAGTCTTTAATGAAGTTACTGATGTTATCCTGGGAAGAAGGCACCACAGCTTCTTCTGTTCCTACACTGAGGTTTCTGGTATCTGGGGCAGCTTTTAACTTCTGATGCTCACCAGCTCTCCCACTGCCCCATTTGCGCAATTGCAAAGACAGCTTGAACTTGGCAGGGCAGAAGCAGGTCTGCAAAACCCACGCACTCCTTCTCCTCCGGATGCAAAGCATGGTATGGAGAGGAGCATCTCAGCCTTTGTGCAGTCTGTTTGCCTTTGAGAAGACAAAAGTGAAAATGTAAAGCTGTGCAAAACAACCTCGGTAGCCGAAAAAAAAAAACCTCAGCTACCTTCAAAACTGAAAAAAGAGCTGGAACCCCAGGGGTCCCTGCAACACAAACTTACTTCGTGTAGGATGATGACGCTGTCCTAACAAGTGTCAGGCACCTTGGGGCTGAATCACAGTCTCGCTGAGCTGGTCAGATATCCGCGGAGCTGCAGGCTGTCACAGGATGGCCACGGAGAGTAAGAAACTGCTCCAAAGCAGGAAGAAAACAAATTAAAAAATCTTTTAGAGACTTGCCAGTAAAGTTTCTTTGGCTCTGTGTCTGGGCGTCACTCCCAAATTCAGCCTCTCGCCCTCAGATAAAGCACTACAGCCTGGAATGAGAGTTGGATGCGTGGGAGGGGAGTGCACGTATCTGTGTCTGGGCTGGAAAACATATGTACTGTAATGCCTAGAAAATGCTTTTTACTTTGGGCTGTGCTCCAGAAAACCTTTTTCCTTGCTTTTACAACTGTCCCCTGTTGCTTGGATCTGCCCAGATGTTTAACCCAGCCCTGAGGACAGGGAGGCTGAGGAGTTTTCTTTGTACTCTTCCTTCTGCCACCCAGCTGTGAGAGCAGCCAGCCCTGGGCACCTTGCCTCCAGCCCACACCTCCACTCCCCAAAGAGATGAGCAAGAAGAGGTGGTCACCCCAGGCTGTAGGGAGACCTGTCCACAGCTCCCAGACCCATGGCTTTTGGCTTTACCTTCCACCTCAAGCAGATCAAGTCCCAGGCTCAGCAGAGAGGGGGGACAAACAAAGACCGTGTGGGGCAGAAGGAAAGAGAGAGGAAGAGGAGATCCTGAGGGACTGTGTCACTGGCCAGTTCCTACCATTTTATTATGAGGTTCTATTACTGGGTGGATTGTTTGTTACATTTTTAAGTCTATATTCTGTAATTTTATAATTATGTGAGGATTTTGGCTATTCTCAAATTAAAAGCAAACATAGACCACCACCATCAAATTGTACATCCTTAGTTTTCCAGATCACAGAAACAAGCTGGAAAAAAATACTCTTCTTTTTCATGTCACGATTTAAAAATCAATCTCTTCCTGGAGGGCAGGAGTTGACTTCTGGCTGGAAGACGGCAGGGTGGCTCTAACTCAAGGGAGATGCAGGTGAAGCCAACTGCAAGGACGGAGACCCCGGGCAAGGTCAGGGAACCGGGGAAGCACTTGTCAAAACAGAGGAAGGGGAGAGAATGGGGGCTTCGTTAGGGCCACGGCCGGACTTGGCTGCGGGAGGGTTGAGGCCTGGCAGGGGGAGCAGGCGGAGGCCGGTCCGGTCCGCAGGGGACTGGGCCCACCGCCACGCCTGGGTGCCAGACAGCCTCTCCCGCCCGCCCCGGCTGAGGAGGTCCGGGGGCGCGGACGGCCCTGTTGGGCCACCCCCTCCCCACAGCGGGTGTCCCACCCCCACCGGTAACGGCCACCCCGGCACACCTAGGCCCCGCCCCTCGCCGGTAACGGCCCCCCTGTCCCGCCCCGGCACACCTAGGCCCCTCCCCTGGTGACACTGCCGTGGCGGCCGGGGCCGGGGCGCTGGCCGGGCGCGGTGGCGGCGGGGCCGCGGGTCCGTGGTAAGGCTGCTTCCGCGCGGGTAGCGCGCGCCCAACGGCCGTAACGGCCAGCGCCGCTTAGCTCCCCCCCCGCGCGGAGGGGCTCGGGTGGAGGAACCGGTGGCTCCGGGTCGAGGAGGGGCTCACGGCAGCCGGGGCTTCCCCTACCCCGCCTCGCCTGGGGAAGAGAGGGGGCCCCTGCAGCGGCCGCCCCCCCCCCGCTCCGAGCTCAGCGTCCCCCTCAAAGCCCAGCGCTGCGGGGCCGGCGTCCAGCTGCTGCCCCGGGTTGTGCCCGGCCGGGCCTGCGCCACCTTCGAGGTGAACTTGGGGGAAAAAAAACCGAGATTCGTTCTGTTAAGTACAGAACACGTCTAATAGTGGCCAGTCTTTCAGAAGTGGTTTTAGTGTAGCTCCTAACCCCCCCCCACCCCCGTCGGAAAAATTATTGAGGAGATGGGATTATTCTAAAATGATAAACGCAGTGTTGCCTGTTTAATTTACAGGCGCCAAACTGAATTTATTAAATCTGCCTTAATTGCTGAAATAGTTGGAAGCACCGTGTTTTTCACAGGGTTAAACGGCCGGTTCCCGTGTTGCTGCAAGCCACGGTCACCTCCTCAGTAATCCTTCGGACTGGGAAAGCCCCCTCGGACAACGGCAGCGCTGTTTGGGTATACACGAGATGGATGAGATAAAAAATTAAAGAAAATATTTAACAAGTGTTTGATACTGTGTATCATTACTTCAGTTTGCCTCCTGTATACTCAATTAATATCCAACAACTTCTGTTAAGTGTTTCCTCAATATTGTTCACTAATTTAATGGCTTGCTTGTGATGTGGGCAGATTGTTAGGTGTAAATTTTAAATAATTTTGTCTACAGCCATTCCCAGTTGTATAATACTGTTTCTTTAAGCTTGAGCGTTCTTTCTCATACCTTATCAGCTATCTTTCTTTATTCCTACACAGCCCTTATCACAGAAGTATTTATTTACCATTCTTTCTTTGCAGGCTGGTATCCTACGCAGAAAGTGAGACTGAAAACAGGCACATGCTGATTGCTGGAAGAGAGGCTGAAGGACATCCTGTTTTGATTTAGCAGTGTTATTATTCTTTGGGGTGAAATGAAGAATTCGATTCTGTTTTGGAAATATTCAAGTTTCTAATGCAGCTGAACTTCAGTAGCCTTTTTTTTTTGCAGTACAGATTTCAACAATTGAGTTTTTTAATATATCCAGAAAATTTTTAAATATGCAGAACCTGTCGCTCGTAGAAGGTCTCAGTAATACAGACACATCTCGCTGGATGTCTCTAAAAGACCTAGCAGTTGAAGTAGGTGGTACGTCTCTCTATGAAAGTGACTGTAACTGGAATGAAAGGTCAAATAATGAAGAAATTAATCTTGAAGTAATGCAGCAAAGCCTCCCTGGAGTAAATAGCAAAGGGAGAATATGTGAGGGGTTTTCTGAGACCAGTTGCAGCACCTCAGAACCCAGCAGTTCCTGGGGTGATTTTGAAGGCTTTGGGGAGTCCTTAGACAAATCAGAAAGATTCGGCCATGATGTTTTGGTGAAGTCAACAAAAGCTTTTAGAGGCGTTAGGGACTCAAGCAGAGGACATTGCAGAGCTTCTGCAGGTCGCGTTTGTTCTGAGCCAGCTCTGTGCGGTGGGATACAGGAGGCTTCGAGCTCTCTAAATGAGGTATGTGTTAATGGTAAACCAAAGACCAGAGTGTTTGTGTTACTGCTTCCCACGACTCAGGATTTGTATCTGAATGTCATCTCTGTAGAGGATAATGCTGTACAGGGAGGGAAACTGTCAAGCTACTTTGCAGCTAACTCAAGTGGAACAAAAGCAACTTCTTTACAGTGTTTGACAAATACTTAAGTTATCCTGCTGGAGAGCTTTAAAGAATGTAAGGAGCTCCTTTGCTTCCAGACCCTAGGAATAAGTAAGCACGTAGAATCCATGAACCTTGCCCTGAAGCACATGAGATTTAAAAGCTAGACAAGAATGAGCATAGGAAACAAAAAATAGGGAAGGTGGGTAACAAAAACAGGGTGGAGAAAAATTCTATGAGTTGCCTGCAAGCTTATTGAAGTAAACAAACATAAAATTGATTTAGAAATTGGCAAAACCAATAACTTTTGTTATTTAATATACTGCCTGAGTAATCCAATAGCCTTTCTGGAATTTTAGACTAGTTGTCAATAGAAGTTAATGACACACACAAAAAAATGAATAGAAATAATTTAATATCATTCATTTTCTAGCATAGGATGTTACATTCTCTCAGGTGATGTTAGAACTAATAATCTGAATAAAAAATATAACATCAGCACAAAAAAAAATGTTCAGGTTAAGGGTTATACCTTGTGGCAATTAGTATATTTCCATGTTTACCAAATATGCATCACCAAAGTGAAGCAAAGTAACAAAAGGAAAATAAGAATGTAGGAATACAGAACAAAACACCCTCATTCTTACTACTTTTGCCCTAAATTAAAACATTTGAAAAACAAGAGCAAACAACTAAGACTTCCACAGAGTTAATCAGTAGCAGTGATAGCTTACTGCTTGTAGTCTCTTAGATGAGTCTTAGTATACATTGGGAATGGAGGGTTTTCTGGAGGCAGGCGTTCTTGCCCTTGCCTGGGAGTGTTGCCTATCCAATAGGTATTACGAGGGAAAGCCCAAAGATGCACATGAGGTAAGCTGTCCAGCACTGATAGAGTGGAGGTGACAATGTTATTGGTATGTATAAACAAGAGAAGTTAAATTGTTCATAGTGCTGGCAATAGGTGACAAGAAGTTTTATGTTGAAAAAGGAGAGTATGTCATGACTGGAGCTGAAATAGAATATGACAAGATTGTTTGTTTTCTTTCCAAAAGCAGTAGATCTTAATCTTGCTGAAGTCTTTGCTTTATTGTTGCATTTATTAAAGGCAAAAGGAAATGTCCAGTACGAGCTAAGTAAGTTAACCCAGCCTAGAGTTTCAAGTTGTCTTTTCTGGTCTGAGGGTAGAGAAACAGCTGCAGAGCTGTTTGAGATTTCTTTGGGGGTATGATATACATGTAGCTTGTCCTTCATCCCTGTGCTTTTTGGATTGTTTGTTTGAGATGATAAACTCTTCAGGTTGGGGCTCTGTCTTCTGTATGGTCAATAGAAAAAAGTCCAGGTGGGTTGGAAGTGACCTCTAGAGATTGTCTGAGGTCAGAGGTCTGACCTTCAATATCTAATGCTTATGTTAATTAAACGATGTCAGTCTGGAGCAGAATAATGTATTTTAAGATGAAAACAATCACTGATTTCCTTGCAGTAGCTGGATGCTATGCCTGCATGATTGAATAACTAAGGATTTTTCATGTGTTCTTTAAATACTGGCCATTGTGAGAGGGACTAGTGTACTTGCTTAAGCCCTAGAGTATTCTGATATAATAGGATATAGAGGATTTGTTCAGAAAGTACAGATCTGAAATGTGTGCATTCATATTTTTATAACCACTATAAAGCTACACGGTAAACAGACATATACTCAAATTTTTTTTAGAAGCACCCACTGAAGTAGACAGTTGCCTTTTTCCTGTATGTTGGGCTTTTCATCTGGCTTGGCTGAACTGTAAGCCAGTGACTCGTATGCCTGTCAGAGTAACATCACAGGCTCTGAGATGATATTACAAACAAGGCAGACCCGTGCTTCCCTCAGTTCACACTTCTGTGGCTGTAATTTCCCCCTCACCCCAAAGCCAAGAGCAGCTGCCTGACTTTTCCTTAGCTCTCCGTCCCATGTAGGGCTTGGTACCTACTTGGAGGGTTTTTTCCTTGACTGTGACTCTCCGTGTATGCTTTAGCACTTGTGCTTTCACAGAATTGTGCTTTTCAAACGTCTTTCTCTGCCATGTAGTATCGCTGTTTTAAGTTAAGTCTACTGAAATAATTTACAAATCCAAAAAATTTACAAAGCCTTCTACCAGCTCTGTTGATTTTGCCCACTCACTCATTAGATTAAATCTGTATTCTCTCAATATTCAGTACATTCGTCTGAGTTCACTATAATGAAACTGTGGAAAGATCTTAATTTATTTCAGCTATTAGAATTACAATTAAGTGAACCTGTCAAAATGTGAAGTATCTATACCTATATTTTTCAAATTAAATTGTTGATTACTAGGCAAAGAAAACAAACTGACTGGTTTCATTCTCTAGTTTTCACACAACTTTGCTGCTCCTGGATTGCAGTCCCTCTGCAGGGTGTTGGAGTCAATTAATTGCTTTGCTTTAGAAAATTGCAGTAATTCCTCCTTTGAAGGAATAAAAGAATGAAGCTTCTGGACCAGATGGCATGATAACATCCCCTTAGGATAGGATGTAAATTATCTCCATTTTTCCTTGTATATGTATTTGTTAGTCTTCAGGTAACCCTGTTACTTCCAGTAGGCCTGCTTGTGTGTTTTTGGATCACACTGAACTATGGGGTTGGTCCCTCTGTGCCGTTAATATTAATACAAATTTTAAAAACAGTCAATAATACAATCTCTGGAAACATTGTAGTCTTTGGACTAAGTCTTTAGGAACTGTGGGATTGACCTCTATAATGTCTGCAATAAAACTCTGTTTTTTCTAGGCAAACCACAGCTATGAGGATATATTTAAGTTGGGCTTTCCAGAAATCTTTGTATCACAGTTCAGAGAGAGCATAAGAAGCTTAGATCAAATACTTGATACAAATAATGAAGACGTTGGAATTCCTGAACTTGAGAAGAATCAACTTTGGTAATGCATTTAGATCAACAGTTAAAAAAAAAAAATAGTTCCTCAGCAATTACGCTTTATTTAATAATTTAAAAATTGGTCGTACCTGCAGGTGAACTTAAAAATCTTTTAAATTGCTATGCTCTTTCAGCATATAGATCTTACCAATTTTGTATTGTGGTGATAAAGGAAACGGATTGTGTTTTAGCCATTGGAAAACAAGGAAGAGAATATCTCAAAATTACGAATTCTTACTTGAGGTTTTTCCTGCTGTTGGTGTGCCTTCTTATGACTAAGCTTCCGGAATGCCAGAACAGCCAACAGGCAGCCTGTTCTTCCTGTTTGCTTGTCCTTTCTTTACACCACATCTGACTTACTTCTATATCATCTGAGGCAGGAGCATTGCTGCTGCTTCTACTGACAACCCACCTGTTTTTTTTTTTCTCCTCTCTCCCCAGTTTTCCCAGCTGGTAACTTCTTCCCATGTTTAACCAGATGCGCTTCAGAACCTGTGGTGCATCTGGCTTCTTTCCTGGGGTTATGTTAATAGCAATTAGTATCGTTAACTTAGCTTTCTCTTAAGACAACTGGAGTGTTTTTAGATTTGTTACATGTTTTTGAAGGATCATCGAAGTATTGTAGTTCCTGAACAGTATTGTAGTTATTTTTGCACACATCTGAGGCTTTGCATCTAGGAAGCTGGGTCAGACCATACTTTGGAAATTCATAAGATTCACAAGAATCACAAGAAATGTAGTTAAAACATTTAATATTGGCATCCTTTCGGCAAGTTCCTTCCATATGCATTATATTTTAATCAGCCTCAAATTTGTGGAGAAATAGCTATGTGTGACTGCAATATTATAGCACAATACCAACTACAGACAAAAAAAATCCCAGGTCTACTGTGGTGAGCAACTAAGATCAATGGCAATTGCATCCTTTATTAAGCCAAAAGCAGCTAGATTTATATAGGATGAATGCAATGTGAAAACCCAAAGTGCAGTGTAGAAGGAGCTCTTTAATTCTCACTGTTTCAGCAGCGTGTGCCTTTGGCTTGTTTTGTAGTACCTGGTGTCCAGAGCGGATGCAGGTCACCCACCTGAGCAGCAGGCAGCTGCAGCGAGAAGCATGACTGATGGGAAGGAGAAAGGTTTGAGAGACAGAAAATGCAAAGTGCAGAATTAACAGGGCTGAACTCTACCCACATTGCACAGAAGCAGCTGGATAATCCAGCTGTTGGTGTATAACGATCTCAGAAGTATGCTTCTAATGCACTTCTTATCTGAGAAGTCCAAACATACAGTCGTGTTGACTTACTGTTTCCGTTAATTGTCATGCAAGCTCATTAGTACTTTGGCTTGATAGTCTGAACCGAATGTTGAAAGAGTTTTAAGATAGGTTCCTTTTTAGATCAAGGTAGGCTAGTACACAACTGAATTAGTGAAAATAACTAAGTTTCATACATCTGCAGGAAACTTTGTACACCTTATAACTCAAATTGTGTTTTCTTTCCCAGCATTGATTCTGGAAACATATGGAGAACACTTAGAGACTTTGATAATACCCCCAGCTTAAGACATCCCTGGAGTAAATCTCATTGCCAAGAAAACCTCTTGAGTGTTCTTGGAATAGATGCAAATCAAAAGGTAATTGAACAACGGTTTGCTAGTATGCCAGCACAAACACTTGGTTATGAATCTGATTTTCTGTAAGCTATACATGCAGATGCACGAGGAACTAGATCTGAGTGAGTCATAAGTTTTTTTTTACAGAGAGCCTTTTAAAATGATAGTCTAGTGTTTTCTCATCATTATGTGTAAATAGCTATGAAATTGTGCAGGATCAAATTTTGATTGTCTTTACATTGAAGTGTCCATTATGTAGCGCCCGGTTGCATTAGGTGGTACGTTCAGCTTTAGCATAGATGTAGAATGAGCTCTCAGATGTGTGCAGTAAGATGGTTTTCTTTTTTGCACAGAGTATGAGAAAATTGTTAGCTTCTCTAATACCTTGCCATTAAGTGAAAATCGGATTTGAATCAGAGGGGCTGTTAAAGTAATTACTGGATGTTGTTACTGTGTACGAACTGAAAGTGTGTTCCAGTTCCCTTTTCCTCAGATTATTGTACCTGCTTTTGCAAGGCTTGAGGGAGAGGAGTGTGTTTTAAATTGAATCGAGAACAAACCATCAGTATTGAAAGATCCCCAAAAGAAATGTCAGTTGAATCTCTTCTTTTGAGAAGATAAGGGTATCATGGATGGTTTAGCATTCAACCTGCTTATTTAGTTGGGATGAATTAGTCGCTTTTTTTCAGAAGTAACTATTTCAGTTGATAATTTGATTGCTGAAGCATGATGGGTAGGGTGCTGCGTTCAGCTTTCATTTTATGGACATTATTGAGCTTTCATGCAAGTTATATACAAACAGAACAACACTGCTGAAGGTGTAGGACCTATTCTGCACTTGAAAGTCACTTCCATACAACTGTCACTGAACAGAAGAGAGTGGGACACATTTCTCCCACATAGTTAAACTCCCCTTTGTTCCTTTCTTGCCCGTAGATACCCTGGCATTAAATCAATGCACAGGCAGCTTAAAATTCTGTCATTGCTTCTTTTCTGTTACTGGAAAATTGTATTGCTTTTAACATTACTATGATGTTGTATTTCTCTGCTATTTTCTGGTCTAGTAACCTATATTTTAATTGGTATTTGCTAATTTTAATTGGAAATTGCCGTTTTAAAACTGAGTCAAAATTAGATTAACCTGTGTAGAACTTGTTTTGGCATAAAATTGTTTTAATGCCAGAGGGGCACATGATAAATCACAATAGAGCTTCAGAAAAGAAAATTTAGTTGTTATTGTTATTTGAGGAAAGCTTCTCTTTAGATTATATGCTTTGATATCAGATAGACATTAGTAAAGAAAAAGTAAATAATGTTTTATTAGGACTTTTCGGAGAGCCAGGATGACATTTTTGAGGAATCAAATGTTAAAGATTATGACGACTTCAGATTTGATGGATTCGGAATTAATGACTGCAAAACACTGATCCAGACCAAGGTAAGAATTGCTTTTAAAATACTTCAGAGAACCACAGAGTGTATTTTATATGTTCCTCTGCGCTGTAGCCAGCCAGGATTATATGTCCTAATGTAATTGCTTAGTCCTGATATAATTGCTTGGATGTGGAGTTGTTAATTGCTCTTTGAAACTTGTCTGACTCTTTTAGAAGAGGTACAATATAACGTACCAAATGCAAAGCAACACAATAGGGGGGATACTGAAATGTAACATTACTCATTACATAAGCTGGCTTTTAGGCCAAATTGCTTATTGGTTGAGAGAGAGCAGTGATATATAAAATCTAGTCAGGATGCTCTGATAACAAAGGAAGACAAGCATGTCTGTAGAAGGATCAACACATCGATCACTGAGAACGATGCTTGTAACTCACTCCTAAAATACATGGTAAGGGAGACATTAGAAGCAAAGCTGGTAGAGAAGAAATTACATTCAAACTTGCATTTCAGATGTTCAGAATGATTCAGATTTGGTTTGTTCACTCGAGGGGAAAACAGGGTCTACTTATGGAGGAAGGCAGTATTGATGTTAAAATTACAAGGATTTGAGAACATTACTACTTTTAAGCTGTTACAAAACGTAGAGAAATTAAATTGAAATACTTTGTTGTTAGTGCATTTATGTCTTTGGTCAAACAGGCCTTAGTAAGCTCAGTTTCTTTCTTGCTAAAGCAATGCAAGTTGGAAGGAAAATTCTGTCATTCCCATCACTTAAAAAAAAATCAGTCACGTTCTGTTCTTAACACAGTATTTTGGGTGAATATTCTTAACACTAGTTCCCTTCCTCAGTGGAGAATAAAATTGAGGAACTGTTGTTGCTGTGGAGATGCATAGTTTGAGGCACACCTTCATTGCTATGTTTTATTCTATTTAATGCATTGGATAATGAAGATGTGTGCTGTTCTGGGAACTTTGTACATGAGAGCTGTTAGGCTGGAGAATTCAGAAAGAAAACCAGAAGAGACTGTCCGATTTATTCCTTTGTAATTCAGTTCAGCTTTCTTCAGTGAGTACATGAGGGTGGGATCAAGCATATACTTGGAAATGTGTAAAATACAGAGACAGCGTTCAGGCAAAGCGGTTCAAGGTAGATGAAGAAGGAGTAAAAGTAAAAAGAATCATGATACAAAGTTAAGGTAAATGGACAATATTTTTCTGGAGTAGCCTCTGAAGGGAAAGAACAAGCCCTGCAGCTTGGTGTCTCAAAGTAAAGCTCATTAGGTAATGTATGTTGCCATTTCTAATTTATAAGTAAGTTAAATCATATAGTGGGATGTTTTCCATTTATCTTACTAGTGATGTAATTTATTTTCATATGCTGATTTTATTTTTATGAAATCTGTGTAAAAATTAGATTGAAATATGCCAAGTGATTGACTTACATAAGATGGAAAAAATATAACTTAGTTTTTCTTTTTCACTCAGCTTTCTGTATCACCAGATTCCAGACATGGTCATCTTTTCACCTCTAACCTTTTTTTGAAAACCACATCATCAAATGGAAACATGCAATATGTAACAATCCCAAGGAAGAAGCACATTTTCACTACACACAACCTAAAAATGAAATTTTTCAGTAGTGATGTTTGCTGAACCAAAGGCACTTTTAAATAATTTTTTTTTCTTTTTGAACTGAACGCAGTTTACCTTCATTTTGTTACTGGCTTGGTACTATAGGTTACAGACATTCGTTAGGAAAGTGACATGTTACTGGATACGAAGTACCTAAAGCCACGTTATTAGAAGGTATTTATCCTATTTAGTTGTGAAGTCAAAGGTGTAATTTTGTCCTGCTAAGTTTTGCTGCAGAGTCACCTCTCTTACAATAAATCCAGCTGCAATCACACTTTTAAGATCCTCTGGTGGACTACTCTCCTGAACTACTGACCTTTCAGGTCTTAATGCCTCTTCGATCAAAACCTTGTTTCCCTGCCGAAATCTAACCTCAGGTGTGTTGTAACGTGTGCCTTAACACCATCTCTCCTCATATTTAGTCCAGTCTGGATCAGTGGAGATCTGTTACTTTGCCACTGCTGAACATAATGAGAGGAGCCTTCTACATCTGGTGGGTTTCATGAGGGTTTAGGAAAATAGAACTGATTTATCTGGCTGATAAAGCCTACTGTGGTAAAATGGGTAGAGTCAGAGAAACGTTTTGTTCTGGCATTGGTTTCCAACTGAAATAAATAAGCTCTCTGAAGCTGATTGTAACAAGACTTCTTGGATTCATTCAGCCACCGAACACACCAAGCATCACCACGCTTGTTAAAGCTGAACAGGCCCTGTAGTTCAGGCCTTGCGCTGCACAATGCTGTAAATTGCTGCCCTTTTAAAGTTTTATGGTAACTATCAACCATGTTGCCCATCTTCCTGCATGCTTGAGTGCCAGAGGGGGTGCACTTCACTCTCATTCATTCATATAATCCATGGTGCTTCCTTGCCAACTGCAGCAGCTTTATTTATTCATTGGTAGTAACTTTTAAGCAAGTTACTAATCCATTTACTGCTTTGGCCATTCTGAATATGAGCATTTTATATGGCTTTTTATTTTAAAGAGTCGCTAAGCACTGCAACTGACATTTTATGTGTTAAAAGTAGGGAACAAACTTGGATATCCCCAAACTCGGTTAATTATTTAATAATGTGCCCATTCTGTTTTTAGAATTAAGCATACTATAAAGCACTGACAGCCTCCAACCCTTACTCTGGTAAACTGCTCAGCAGTGAAATTACAATTGCTGTAATAACTTAGAACTTTAGTAACGTTTACGATGCCTCAGTGCTATTAGCGTAGGATGATGAACTGTGTGTTGGTTACTCAGTAAATGGTAACAGGCCATTTGGAAAAGTGCTGTCTGAAAGTGGCTCGGCGGCTTCCCTGGCCCTACAGGGAGTTCTGCAGGGCCAGACTGAAAACTCTGTGAGGGTACGACAGCTGAGTTTGCTTAACGCTGGATTTGAATTCCTTTCCCTCTAAGTCTTTCAGAGCACTTAAATATATATTAAATAGGTTGTAGTCATAAACTCAGAAAATAGTAAATTGCCAATGAATGATGGATAGTTGAGGTTGGTAATAAAAATTACTGAAATAAATTTTAAGAATAAAATCCCATTTTTATACTTTCAGTCAAGTAGGGCCCTGCAGAGGGTCTTGCAGGGCCAATTTGTAGCATGTATAGCACCAGCTGATGCACCACACTCCAGAAGCCCTATTTTTTCTGGGCTTTCAAATTTGCTTTTGCTTTCACCAACACCAGATGAATGTACCCAAGAATGTTACCACAGGAGAAGCATGAATACATCATCTTTCCCCTCATAGTAACAGGTTTTACAGCCCTGTCCAAAGTACACATTGGGGAAAAAAAGGGTTCAGTGGGGAAAAAAACCACTGGCGTTCCAAAGGTGAGGGCTCTGCATTTCACGTTTTTCTTTTTTTGGACAGATGCTTTGGGCCACCTGAGCCCTTACTGCCTGTAAACACGGGCTGTACGAAACAGTGGAGAAACCTGCGACTCCCGTCATCAATCTGAGATGAACAATTCAGATTTGAAATGACAAAGTATTTCAATTCAGCTTCAAGGTTGTGGAGTCCTGGCAGCCTTCCAGCCCTCATCAGAATTTGGACACAATCTGCCTGTTTGGGGATATTCGCAAAGAAAAATCGCACTCAGTTTCTCTTAACTGACAAAAGACCATGCTCAGGGAGACAAATTTTAGCGGAGCATTTCCAGGCGTATAGCACAGTATAAAGTAGCCTTGCTTTCTGTTGTTATCCTGGGAAACGAGGGGTGCCGGAAGCCACGCTGGTGTGTTGTGCACAAGTGGTGGCTGTTCGTTTCCTTGAGTCATTTCCTCGTTCCGGCCTTCCCCCGCGCCCAGCCAGGCCTGCCAACAGTCGCTGCGCAACTCCGCTCCGCGTGCATGGTGGGACGGAGACGTAGCAGGTGTTTATTCTGTGAAAGTGGCGCATGGAGGAAATAAATGTATCTTAGTACATTTTCAGCTACAAATTTCATCATTTCTAATCTTGGTTGGGAGCTCTCAGCTGTGAAATACTGAGTTTTGGTGAACTAAACGTTACTGTACTCTGTGTGTGAGGAAAGTAAATACCACAGACTTTTGACATTAGCTTAGGATTTTGAAAAGGTGAAAACTAAAGCAAGGTAAGAGTTTTAGACAGCAGAGCTAGACAGATATGCCTTTTTCTTCCACTGAGATTAGAGGGAACACATACCCATAGAACAAAGTTTTTAAAAGTCCAAACCAGAAATGTAATTACTGAAATGTTTTCTTTGTAGAAGGAACACTATAAATAGTTATAGGAAAAAAAAAAAAAGACAACTACATTGTGAAAGACTGAAAACATTTCCATGTACATTCTGTTCAAAGCTACAACATAAATACAATTTTAAGGAACTTATTTCAACAAACTCCTTAAAATTAAGCAGAGTAGGACGGCAAAGTTTTCAGCCATTTTGTTTTAGGAACAGCATACTGCTAGTATTAGTAGACTTATTTATAAAAACCCAAATACTATGTAGAATTTGATTAACCAAATAAAACCCATTCCACACCCTAGGATGCTTTCTAAGTATCCCATAACCCCACCATTGGCTGGACATATGCAGAAGACTTGGACTAAAAACCAAGATGTTGTAAAAGCTTCAAAGTTCTTTTCAAAGTGCCAGGATCGCTACAAGATCTGAAAGCACTCTGACCTTTCTAATAGTGAAGATCAGTTTTATTAGTCCTCCCATTTTTTAATGGGAGGACTTCCTGCTCCAGTTAAGATAGCAGAGGGAATTTGTCTGAAAATAAGCTGCATTCCTATTAATTGTTAAACCCCAAACTTCACTATGAAACCGAGTTTCACTTGCCCAATCCACTCTGGAGGATTCAGAGAAAACAAAACCAAATAACCCAGCCAGCAGATGGAACGGGCTTGCTTCGGTTACATCTAACAGAAATTCTCCATTTATTCTACTGAAATACAGATGAGAGCCTCAGGAATTGCCATCCCACAGCACAGCCTGGGTGCCAACACACAGCCAGCCTGGCACAGCGCTCTGCTGGCATAAACAGGTCCTAATGAGAGAAAAACATATGGAATGAAGTTGCAACATTTTTTTTCTTTTTTTTCAATCAAGGCAAGATGCCTGTGATTGCTGGGCAAATACTTAAATGCCAAAAAACTTCCAGCTTCCCTGAACATCTGCTGTAATAATACATATTTTTATGGACACTTCTGCATCTTAATAGCTTAACTCTTCACTTCTAATATAGTTTTTAATAGCTCAAAATTAGTTTTGCAACTAGTTATAACTAATTTTCCTCACAGAACTAATGGATAGGTTTTCTTTTGTGTATTTTACTCTTGCTTGAGCTGGAAAGTTAGGTTTTTTTAAGTCCCATTTCCGGTGTACAGAATACAGAACTCGACAGATCACTCTGAGCATACCTGCACCTCCTCAGCTAGGTCAGTTTTAAACCAGCATTGCATGGTCAGCATACATTTCAGTTCAGATCTTTCAGTGTGGCTGAAACTAGTGAAAGTGTATGAAACCCTACACTGCTTTTAAAGAGTCTCAACATGACCCAGAAGCAAGACTTAAAGACTAAATTGCAGCATTTTCTACTGCCGAACACCAAGACCCATCGGTACAACAGCCGGTCTGTACCGCAGTGCCCTGCTCAGTAATGCAGTGACAGGGCTGCATCACGATGGCAGCCACCCCGCAGCCAAAACCAGATTTCTGTGAAAAAGGTACTTCCAGATGTATGCTTTTCACACAGCAGTCAGCAGGCTCCAGGAAAAAAGGCTGGAAGAACTCCTGCTTTGTAAGTAGCAGGCTTATCAATAAAATGAAGTTCATTGCAAAAGAGTCAGAATTTGATTTTAGAGGTCCACAACTGGAAGAGGATGGAAACCTTTAAGCCCGAACTCACTGGTGTAACTTGTATTAGACACAGACTAGCAAACAACCTTCCACTAGCACTGAGTGCCAGTATTTTTGTCCCTGGCTGACAAGCAGACAAGTCTGAAGCGTCAATAGCACACAGATCAAGGAAACTTTTATCTGCCGCTTGCTTTCAAGCGTGGCAGCCCCTGAAGCAACACTAAGATCTACATGAGCTGGGCAGATGACATAGGGCAGTTGGGACAAAAAACAGAGGACAGCTCGGTACTAAAAACATGTCACAACAGGAATCCCCCACCCACCAGCTGGAAAAAATACTCTGGGGGGCATCCCTTGGTCTGTGGGGACAGGACACATTAGGGGAGGCCAAGCTGTGTATGGTATTTAGTATTTCCGAGGAGAAAGAAAGGGGGGGAAAAAAAAAAAATAATAATAAAAAAAAAGAGGTATAAAAGCAATCACCTAGGGAAAATGTAAAGTAAAAAAAAACAAATGAAGGGTGGCAAGGTACCAGGGGTTTTTTTTGTTTGTTTTTAGAACAGTCAAATACTGAAGGCTCAAAAATATAAACGGTTAAACTGCAAAACTGTGGCTTTTATTTCCAAACATACAATAAATAGGTCCACCACAACTAGCCTCTAACTTCATTTTACATGGAAGGATTTTAAAATTAGTTTGTGCATATTTCAAAATTATACTTCCCTTTGCACATAATTCCATACATAACCGAACTGCATTACATACCAGCTTAGGGTCCTGGCACTGTGATGCAAGCAACCAATTAGAAACAGGGCTTTGTAGCAAGCACTTGAACAAAAATTGCATTTTGAATTGTTGATAAAATATCTACCAACGATTTAATCTATTTCTGAAGTATACAGAAAACTTCAGCATGTAAATGATGAAAAGCAAGTTGTCTTCTCTTATGTTTCTGTACAGGCTGCAAGGTGAGTAAGTGGATTTATTAAGTGTCCACTATTTACTACATGATACAATTTTCATACCAAAATATCTTTACTGCATAGTAACATTCCATATTTTCAAATGCAAAAAGAAATTAGATGCAGTCTTTTATTTTATTTTTCATCACTGAATTTAAAGACAATTTTAACCACAACTCTGCTTCATCACAGTGCAGAAGGCCCTTAATATTTCAAGGATTTATTCAGTCATATTTTTAATACAAAAGTAGAGGCTGAGGAAAAGCCAGAGTAGTCTATACACAATGCACAATCTGTGTACATTCCGAAGCTGTACCTCTTCAAGAACTATTTATACACTCTTCAAACAAATCCCTTTATCCAGCAATTCAAAATACTTTAGATCAGAAGTTTTATATTAGAATCAATACATTAGATGCATATAAATACATTTATACCCTTCGGTTGCTGAACAACCCAGATGGCTGCGAGGACGTGACCTGAACTGGTTCTCCATTGGTTTGGGATACCAAATTGTATCGGCAGCTAACTGTTAACCACATAGTCACAGTAAAAAAAAAATGGAGATCTCTGCACAAGGTAGGCGTGCCACAGCATCAGTTAAGACTAGAAACAGTAGGTGATACCCTGGCCCCATCAAGAGGGCCAGGATTTCAACTTCTGTGAGATGCAACACACAGGCAACAGTTTTTTCCTCTGCTGATGCCTCATTCATGAAAAGTCTCAGCAGAACAACAACAACAACAAAAAAAAACAAACCCAAAACCCCAACAAATCAAAGCAAAGCTTTTACAACTGCAATTTTTCTTACAAGACAGGTGCTGCAGCTTTCAGGAAAAAAAGTAAGAGTTTTACAATTAAAAAATTTTTAAAAAAGAAAAACTAATGTGCAAGTGTGTAGTTCAGAAGATGGTAGCAAGGATCAATACAGACCTCAGTTCAAGCTGAAACACAGTATCCAAACTGTCTCATGGAAAAATAGTTCTCACTGCAAATCTCATCTTCAGTTAATGAGTGCACTTATATTTACTTATACACACACCCGCCACACACACGCACCCCTCCTTCCCCAGTACAGTCTGCAGCACCAGCAGCCACCGCCATGCTTCCAAGGCCCAGGCAGGCCCCCGCCCCGGCGCTGCATCCGAGCAGTCAGACCCCTGAGCTCTCCCGGACGCAGCTGCAGGACAGTTCTTAGTCATCAGCACTGACTCACCACATATCAATGAGTATTTCAGGAGTATTCAGTCACTGGCATGGTAAGAAGTGTTCTCAACTTCCTTTCTTAAAGGATACAGAAATGTTGACTCTCGAGTATCCTCCCAAGGTGCTAGAAGTTTTAAGTTTGAAGCATTTCTTTCTACAATGCCAGGTATACAAGTGTGTATCTTTTTAAATAATATTGCACATAAAAATAATCTTAAACTTTGTAGTGAAAGCAGGGTTGAAGGACAGTGTTTTCCAAAACAGATTAAAAAGCTACCTGTACATAGTAAGTTTTAATTTAAAGAATGCCAAGATTATTCAAAATCTAAGCACATAATACTGACAGAAAAATGTTAAATTGCACAATCTACATATAAATTACATTTGTAAATACTTAAAAGTTTTTAAACATTGAATACCCTTGATTTCACAAATCAGCTAGGTCACTGTCAAAAGATCAGCTTAATGAGTTAGAAGTACTTTCCCCCAGAAAAAAAAAGATCTGCAGTCTTAGACGAAGCACTGGAAAGAGTTAAAGCATTTCAGCTCAGAGGTAGTGCTAAACACATCCAACTAGAAGTCCATTATATTTGAACTATGATGAAATAACGTAGTAAAATGTAGAAAGACTATAAAATTTACAAAAATAAATAGTTCTGAATGCTTTAGAAAATGCAAGAGACTTTGTTGACAAGTGTCTTGATCTGCTTTTCAGACGAAAAGAAAGCAAAGTGTGTCTCATTTTTAAAATATACCCATCTCTAGTAATGCATCTGCAATCCATGCAATCCAACTATGCAACTTGATGTATGCCAACTTGGCATAGACTCTGATATTAAAAATAAAGTGGAGGCTTTGTAAAAGATCATCTTATATGAAATTTGTTTTGCATGTAAATTCTTCTGACAAATTAAAAATTGCACATAAAAAAGTTTATTGAAAGAGGCATGAAGGGTGATAAGGGTATGTGCCCATAGTTCCACATATACCCTGGAAGGAAAAAGATGATTGCACAGTTCTGATAAATAAATATTTATTTTTAAAAATCTGCCACTTTTTTGGTTTGTAAGTTTTGGAATTATTTAGAAAAAAATCCCACTACGGACAAATTATTTTTCGTTTGTGTTTTAAAGAATTCTTTACAACTTTTCCAGTGGCTTTTATCCTGAAACCAAATGAAAGTGGCAGTTAAAAAGTATCTTTGGGTAAAACAAGTATCAAGATCCAACAAGAATTTCCATGATGTGGTCCAGCTCACTCAGATCTGTTCTACATATCTGAATGTTGCTTGCTGAAGAAGAATTACAAGATGGAAAGGTTTTCAATGGTTCTTCTGTAGCAAGAGATGGTGGTCTGGGTGGCATTAGTGGAGGGCAGCAAAAGTCTGAATCATACATTGAAGTGTCGATGTCTTCAAAAATGTCGTCTATCGCCAAATCCTTCAAGTAACTGGTTGAATTTGAAATCTCAAAGGAACCAAACACACATTCAGCTCCCTTCAAATCCTGTCTATCATCTTCTAGTTTTAGACTGGTATTTTCTGGAAACTTTGGCTGGTCATCTCCAGTAGGAACCAGACAAGTAGGCGGGCTTATATCTTCTACAAAGTCTAAATCCTTCAGAATAGATGAAATAGCAGACGACATATCATCATCTGAAACTATCAGCAGGCTATTTTCAATTGGGTCTTCTACAGACCGCAAGTCGCAACAGCTGGACTCTTGCTGACTAATACCTGAAGGCAACTGAAGAGAAATCCCAGATGACTCCATCCCTGTGTAGCTGTGAGAACTAGGAGTAATGCCAGGGCAGACATTAATAGGCTGCTGATTACTCTCTTGCCTCATTTCCTCTTGGATTTGCCGTACTGTGTTGGCTATGAGGACAGAACGGTGCAAGTTCGGTTCCACCAGCATTTTGTACGTCTGTAACTTGGTGAGGCACATGTTGAGCACCAACTGCCTCCTAAGTGGATATGGCAGATTTCGACTGGAATCAAAGGCACTCGAGAGACCAGCCATGTTCTCCTCATAGTCACTCAGCTTGCGTTTTAGACCTCTCCCCAACATGAACCTGAAAGAGAGAAATTATGAATAAATTTCTTGGGCAAGACTATCGCTGCTTCTGCAAGATCTCAACAGACACTTTTAAACAGTCTGTAGCATACAAGGTACTGGTTAACTTAAGACCCTAATGCCATAGAACACTGAAGAACAGAATGAAATCCTACCCAAGATATTGCTTTCATTGATAAGATACACTTTCTAGCTCTATTGTTTTATCTTATTTTGTTTTTAAACAGAAAACACAAAAAACATAGTAATTGTTTTTTAAAAGTGATATACCTCTGAGATTTGGTTTTAAGTTTTACTTTTAACTCTACTATGAGAATATGAATCATTTAAGAACTTTAATAGGTGAGCTTTTTAGCCTCTTACACATTTAAATTATATAGAATAGAAAAATTCATTAATGAGAAATATCTAAATGTCCAAATGAAATAAAATAGATGCTTATTATAAGGATTATAATAGCTATACAAAATATTTCAACATTTTTGTTTTAACATTCATTACTAGGTACAGTAAGATTTTAAAGCTAGTTTCAACACTGATTTTTATCTCATTAAAAGTATTCTTCACATCTTGCTCAGTGTCTCTGAGAACCCTCTATAGAACTAATTTCTCTCCCTCTTCTCTGGTGACAAAGTTGTTTTACTACAGTTGAACCACCCAGCTAGACCAACAACAGGGCCTCCCATGCGATCCTCACATCCATGCCACAGCTTGGTAGTTTAGCTGAACGGTGGGAGGAAATCTGGCTGGGCCACAGAGCTCACAGAATGATGATCACTGCTCACGGCTGCTGGTTCACAACCTGCTACTGATTTAACACGACGGACATCCAGGAGGAAGCTATTAAATGGCACTTTAAAAGTGACTGATTTTGGTAAATAACTAAAAGAAATAGGATTTAGTTGCTGTCAGTGTGCTTTGTGTGGTTTTGCGTTGAAATATGGTAGGTCTAGAACACTGTAGTAGGAAAAAAAATGCATGTGCACCTACAATACACGTGATCCAAACAAAATACATGCTTGGATAGTTCACAATTACCATTCAAAATACGAACTGTTTTATTAGAGACAACAAGCACTACGCAATCACTTGTTTAAACACAGAAAGGAGTATACCATGCACAGGAAACACGGATAAAATCTTGATCACCCACATCTTGATGTGTCCATGGAATATATGGAATACATACACCTCAGCCCCAAACAATTAAAAAAAAATTAAGCAACCATAAATTAGATGCCCAGTGGCAGATTAAGAGCAGATCCTTCACACACAACGATCGAGACCCTGCATGCTGCAGAGGGGCCTCCCAACTCCCTTTTCATGTGAGCACTGGATACTGCCAGCAATAGCTCAGCTGATTGCTGCAGCTGCCAGCTGCTAGCCTGTTGCTAGACTTTTGGGGACAAGGAGATGGCAGCAGGATAAAGCCTCTTTTACTTTTGGGATTTCTCCAGATTTGCAGGAAGCACTGCAGGGCTCCATGGCTACATCCATCTGCCTAGAGAAGGCTGTTGGAGAACTCTGCTCCTCTGGAGGAACAGAAAGTAAGCAAGCAGTTCTCAGCAAGACACACAGGAAAAAACAGACAGTTCCTAGAGGAGCTGAGGTGTAAGACTTCTTGATCATATCCACTTTTTTTTTTAAAGACATACCTGGATGAATTTAAAATTTGTCACAAGAATGCATTTTTACATAACAGGTAGTACTTTGGCCTACAGTTAGTTTACTAACACATTCACTATTAAACCAACAACAAACTTTAATTAATTGTAATTTTACCAGTGCTGTAATTTTGTAACTCCAAAGTTTTCTGCTAAACTGTCAGCACCAGCTGAATCTCTTTTAAAAAAGCCATAAAGTGGCTGGATGCGGCATGCCTATTCACCTAGGTGATCTTACCACACTTATCTATCGCTCCCCCATTCCAGCACCCCCATTTAGAGCAAACAGAACCAGATAGTCCTGAGCACTCAATTACAAAAAAAAAAATCAGGAAAAAAATCTGTATACAAAGTTCAAGCACCAAATATAATAATATAAAGTATATGGGGAGGGGTCAGCGTGCGTGTGTGTATGTCAGGTATCCTCAGCCAAACCATCAACAACACTGTCAGTAACTGATAATTTTAGACACAACCTACAGAAAAGTATGATTATATAGGACTTCACAGTAAAACTGTTGCTAAATATACCAACTCATAACGTAGCACACATACAATTAGTGTCTGCACATCAGAGTAAACTCATAATAAAATTAACTCTCCATTTTAAGTGGCACTTAAACATTGTCTAATACCTAAGGCATTACCTCATATCATTACTATAAAGAATAAAAATATACATCAAAATGGCTATTTATTCACTAAGCACCATCCTTCCCAGACACTGCACACTAGTTTGTTGTTTTGGTTTTTTTTTCTCTCCTTTTTTTTGTTTCCCCCTCTCCACTAACTAATTAAAGCAGACCAAAATTAACACTCAGAAGGGAACAAAATTAAGACCATAGAGGGATCAGCAGTTCTGACGTTTTATAGATTCAGAATGCTAGGTTTTGATGATTTACAGCTTTTAATATTTTTTAAAATATATCTTCACACTTTGTTAGACACACAGGAAATACTAGGACTTAACTATTTGCTTTACATAAATAATGTTAATTTCTAACAACTCAAAGATGTGCTAGTATTTAAACTCTGTAAGCAAGCATGAAGACCAAACTATCATGTGAGGATATATAATTTCACAAAAACAACGTAATGAAATGTTTAACTTTTAAATTCATACAAGTCTAATTAGACTAAATATTTCATGCTCATATATGCAGACACCCTTCTCATTCCTCAAAGTTCTTTCATAAAATTTGTCCCAGAGCATTCTAGAAGTATGCAACAAAGCTTGAGCATGACAGCACTCTGAACTATAAAAAACAAAGTGCAAGAAACATTATTTGCTCCAACTTCAAATGTTTTTACTTAACAGACTCCCCACTCCCTAGATGTCAAAGATTATTTTTTTAAAATACAGAAATACATTCCTATCTTATGGTTTAGATATTCTGCCCGTTTAGTATGATTTTTGCCTAATTGCAAGGATCTGTAAGTCTCCCTCCAGAAGCCAGATGACTTCAGAGGTTACATAAAAATTTGGAAAAGGCTAATGAAAACCAGAGTACCACTGGTACAGTGGATTTAAAAATGACTAGTGTCATGGTTGCTACAGGAGACATTAAATTTCAGTTCTTGTCAAACACACTCAGCTGCTGACCTACAAAAGATACAAAGCCCCTTTGTTACCAACTAATCTACATTTTATCAGGCCTTTTGCTTTACTTTCTAGCATAAGAATTTCTGACAGGGTCATATCCTTAACAAACTACTCTATTTTCTAAGTAACTTGTCCTTTTGTATCACTGCTTATTAATGCACACATCCCAACCCCCACATTCACAAACCAGTCAAATGCTCTCTTTTGATAGCATTACTTCACAACATAAAATGTTGACCACATTATTTAATTATGCAGTGCTCCCTCCCCACTTCAGTTTTCGGTACTTACAAAAACAAACAGAATTCCACACAAAGAAAACCACGCTACCATGCCCAGACAATCCTGTACTACTGACTGCTGCCCAGTTGTCAGTTCACACAAGCACAAGTTGGTCACACTAAAACACAGAGTGCTTAGAAACTACACTATCTTTACTCCATCCTAAATCCAGGAAATCAGATCTCAAAAAATTTGATCAAGTAAGGATTTTGGAACATGCCAATCTGGTAACTCTGTAATTTGTAAGTAAATAAACTAAACAAAAAACAAAGTTTATACCAACTGTGAGGTCTATACAGAGCTGTTCAATAATAAAAGAGGCAAGCTGTAAGTCATCCTTCTCTTGAACTTTTTCTTAAAGTTCAGCAATTGATTTTTTTTTTTTTTAAGTTCAGATGCCCTATTTTAGAATCTTTTGTAACACAAAAAAATCAAGAACAACGAGGAACATCACATCTCAATATTTTTTCTGGCATTTTCTCATCTTCTCTCATTACAGTAATGCAAAGTGATCCACAGGCCATTTATCACAGAATGCTTTTCTAATTAAAATTATTTTGCAGATATAGAGAAAAGGAAGGAAAGTGAACTTTGTGCCAAACTCTCCATCCATGTTACTAAACTGCAAAGGAGTCTGTACATCGAAATTCTGCCCCTGACAGCACGTTCCTCCAGTTCTACGGGGGACATTTCACAGAAACTCCTCCCTGCTAAGATGGGAAGAAGCATCCATGCACTGTAACCCTACACCGTACCAGAGTTTGAAAAAAAACTTGGGAGGGAAGAGGCACCTCCCTGGCTGGCAAATCTGCACAGACAGGCCTGGTCAGAGCATGCAGCTACTCAGAAGAAACATTCCAGGCTACCAAGAAAATTTCACATTGCAATGTGCTGTGGACAACACAAGACTCGTGCCACCGTTTCAGAGGAAAAACACAGCTCCATCTGTCACAGGGTCTGATAGTGCAGTGCAGCTGCCACCGACACATGGTTAGGAAGTACAGCTGGAAACAGCCACAAAGAAGAGGCAGCATGTGAAAACCCTCAATTACTTCTATCTGGGCAAACTACTTCGTAATTTCCTCTTCCTCACTTTCCAAAAAAGGTTTTAAGAGCAAGTTAAGCAATGTTTAGAACTCAGAACCACACACAGAGCTTTGTTTTTCAGTAGAGAAAAAGCTTCAAAAAAACATTAGTGTATAAAACACAACTGCCACTGTTAGTATTGTCTGAACATGAACTTTTCATGCACAAAACAAGCACTACACAAGAGTTACTCATTTACCATTAAAGAATATATTTAAATAGCAAGATCATCCATAAAGGGCTTGGCCTGCACTATACAGGTCAAAACCATTTAACTGATAGTTGTCCCTTCTGGCTTTTCTTTTCAGCATATTACTAAATTCACGCTTGCTTCATCCTTTTCACACAGTCACAGTTTTGCATTTCGCAGCTGTCTCAAGACTGATAAATTACTTTTTCTCGCAGGACAGAAACATTGGATTTGCACAGGTGTACGCACCTCATGAGTGAAAGCTGGCTGTCTGGTTTTCAGTAACACAACTTAAGCATTAAAATAAAAATTAGAGACTCCTTGCTATTGTAATTTGGGTAATTCCCTTTCAAAGTCTTCTTTGGCTCGTAATTGTAGAAAGCATGCAAGAGTAAAAACAGACAGAAGTCTCTTTGGACTGTAAACTTCTGTTAATGACCGACTGGAGCAGACCGATAACCTGATTTTCTGCTCTCCCCTCTCTTCCGTGGACAGATGTTTCACAAGCACAAATCTATCTACAGGAAGTGCAAAGGACCACAAGCATCCCTACAGTTACGGTTATTTCTCAGAATTATTTGATGTATGCTGCATACTATTTTTAATTAGAATCTTTCCCCTACCCAAAATACATTTTAGATTAGGCAACACAATTAATAGTTTTAATTAAGTGGTGTGCTGGCTCTTTACTGGTGCTATTCCATGTATAAGCAGCTGCACAAGAAAAAGGTAAGGCTGAAGGTACAGTTAACAGACAGTATAAATCCTTTCCTCCCATCTGGACTTAACACTGATCACCTAAATATGACTTACGTAACACAGTAAGCTGTCAGACTACACAGAACAGAGTATCTGATCTGGTGTCCTCAGCAAGTGATGGAGATCCCCATAACATCACATCTTGGCTGTTAGCAAAAATTAAGAGGAAGGTGAGGGAAGGAGGATTGAACACCTTAGAAAACACCAAAGTAAAAAGTAATTTGGAACTGATGACACTTTAAAATAAACAAAAATTTATTTATTGCCTCCCCCTCTCCCTCCTCCGGCCCTGCCCCAGTTTAGCCAAGATGAGTAACCGTTGGAGAAGGCGCAAGTGGCTAGAAGTGCGCGTACAGGGAGGAGTGCAGTCCTACCAGCTTACTCCCATACCTAAACTCCTATGTAACAACTTCTTTACAGGAGTTAGATGTGACCAGAAAATAGCTGCTCAAAGAAGGGAGAATTAATGTCAACGTTTTGCTCACCAAATCCTCATGTGAAATATACCCAAGTCTGTTACTACTAAAGCGAATGGAACACAGAACTAAGATATGTTACTGTTCAGACCTAAAAGAAACCCCAACCAAACACCCTCCCCAACCCCCAAACCAAACCCTAAAACCACAGAGGAAAAAAATCCAACACCTATGGATGCATCTAACATCCTTTCCTGCATTTTGAAAATAAGAGTAGGCTGAACAGTATTCATTAAGAGAAAATTGAGTTTAGCACAGAGTTAGTCTGGAATTCAAAACCTTCTCACCGTCACTTCACTATTTGTGGAAGTAAAGAGTAAATACGCATCATACACTCACATGTAGCAGCTGAAGTGATGTTTACAAAGCACTTGGGAATAAGTTTTAACTTGATATAAAAGTTAGTTTGAAACCCTCCCACGCACAATCTGTTTATATTATGTCCAATTTGATCTGGAAAATTCCTGCACTTGAAGGATATCTTCCTGAAGTTCCTTCCTCTCATTTTATTTCATAAAGCACTGTTAAGAGCTTTGCCTTACAAACTACCACAGCTAAGTTTCAGAGCACAACATTTCACTCTGGAGGAAAAGCTCCTCTGTTAGGATGTGTACGTTCCACAAGCTAAAACAAGTGGATCTGGGGTATTTACAACAGTAAATGAACCATATTCTCAGTAGTCAATATCTAGCACTAGAGGCAAATATAGAAAGCTGCTGAGGCATTACCAGTGTTAGAGGAAAAATGTCCATCCTTAAAAGAAAACAAACTAAACTCACTGTCATTCTTCTGCTTCCTTTCTCTCTGTACACTTTTGTATTTAGTTTCACATTTACAAATAAAGCTCACAGGTCTGTATTTTTAATGAAGTGTGTGGTTAGCAGATTTTTTCAGGAATTTGGGGTGGATTTTTTTTTTTTTTTTTAGAAGAAGGGCCCAGAATCATTTAAATTAAGGATCAATAGTAGTTAGCAAAAGCTAACACACGATAAGGAGTTACTAAATCTAGAAACTCCTATAGTAAAACTAAACTATAATTAAAAGAGAGCATAAAGGAATTAAAACAAGAAAAACCAAACCACCAGGGTTCCACCAAAGTATCTCACTGAAGAGACAAATGATCATTAGAACTGCAAATGTGGTGACGTATCTCTTCACAGCTTGTTCTAATCAATTAAACAGTTCTCAATCTGTTTTCTTTACAGTATCTATTACTTCAAATACAGAGATACTGGATGTATTCACCTACATAACACTGACATCTATGCTAGGGTTACAGTGATCTGAATAAAGATCCATTAATAACAGAAGTTACAGTTTATTAACTATATCAAATTGGCATGCTCATACTTTAACAGAAAAAAATCAGATCATTTACAGTAAAAGCAGTCAATCCCCCCCACCCTTCCCCCCAACTTTCTTATTCCTGATAGAGGACCACGCACTTACTCTAGCTCACTGTACAGAATACTTAGGTAAGTAACTTTCAATAACCAAATCAGAAATCACTTTAAATCTTCTCTAACAGAGTAGCACACAAAAACTTTTCTTCAGTATCCAAGGTGCCTTCTCTTCACAAGACTGTAACACTTGATTTCAGCAGCTGAACACTGGACCTGGGTATATGACTTGATACTTAACAAGTTTCCAAGAAAGGCGATCTTGTGACAATATGAAAGTCTTTGTTACATTACAGTACTTCCTCGTTATAAAGAAAAAATCCAAGTAATGTAAATTCAGAATATTCAGAGCAAAGAGCTTATACTATTCAGTAAGCCTAAAATACTTCACTTTATAATATACACCATTTTTAAAAATTATTTTTCTGTTTACCATTCTAGCCCACAAAAATAACATCTACAGCTGATAATCAGAGCATGTGCTATGCATGTAAGATATGATTTCATAAAAATATACAAGTAGTTACCCTTAGAAAACAGGAAGGAGTTCAGGCAGGAAGATTCCAGATTTTGCATAAAGTGTGGTCATCCAAGAGTCTCGAACTATTCAAGAGGCCAAGCCATCCACCGAGGTAGGATGATGTGACTTAAGGGGAAAAACAATACCAAACCAGATTATTACCATGAGATTTTTTTTTTTTAAACTGGAAGTATTATGCACACAATACAATTTTTTTAAATGATTTGTGCTAAATCCTATTAAAACAACTAAACTGACTGAAGTTCATGAATACACTGAACTGATAGGACCTAACAGTTTCACCTATGAACACCTAAAATGTGGAAATTATCTTTGATAAATGAATGCTACAGAATAGAACACTGATCCTCTGCATGCTAGGCTTCAGGAGAAGAACTTGCACTGACACTTCTTCAGGTTACTGAACACTGATCTACAGTTCTAACCACCTCAGAAGTCATCTATCAAGAGAGACAACACCGAAGAACTGCAAATAAGTACATTGCAGAATTACCCCCTAATGCTTAGAGGCTGCAAAAGGAGTTAGATTTGTATTAAATTCCCTAACTTTCTTCATTTTAAGCATACACAAAACCGATATGAGAAGATAGCTGGCAGGATGTTTTATGATTGCATATAATATTCAGTGTGGCACTATTTTCATGAAAACCCTGATGAAACAACATCTGCAGTTTGGCTAGAGACCATATGGTTTAAATAATGGATTAGATCAAGGCACTGGAAATTTTGGGAAATGTTAAAAGGCTGAAGTGACAGTGTGCTATGGACTAGACTAGGAGATGCAGAGGGAACCACATGATCCATGCTCTTGAGGTCTCAACTCTACCTGAAGAATTGAAGTTTTTTAATTGCAAGACTGAAATCCTTATAGAGACTCACAGCCTACCATCCGGATTGTATTTAACATGTTTGTGTGTGTACAATGTACATATATACACACAGAGATACCTGCCTTCCAACTACAGCAAACCAATTACTTCACAAATTTATTGCAAGAGCAAGGAGCAGTACTTATCCAAATAATACAGTCCTTCATGATCAAGAGTTCATACGTTATTTTACAAATCTTAAAATACTACACAGTCTTACATTTAGACACACAGACAAGTAAACAAATACAGTTCATCTACATAGAACTCACAGCCTGATACCGGCAAAGGGCTCGTCTGTTTACTGAATCTCAGAACTGTAAAGACGCAGTAAAACAGCAGTAAAATGCCTGTGACCTGACAACACCAAATCTAGCCCACAGCAATAAATGCATTAGTACCTCCCTCCTTCTAGAAGGTGACTTCTTTCCTATCATAAGGAGATCCATGCTACTGGTAAATAAAATAATAAACCCAGAGACAAATGGAGATTCATAACCTATTTGCTCTGAGACAGCAGGACTTCAGAAGGTCACTACTGAGGTTTTCTAAAGTGTACTTGTTAGGTCACAGGGGGAGGCACACATTCAATGCATTTCCTACACAACAAATAAAAAAAACAAATGTTCTAGAACGTGAAGTCTTTTTAGCAATAAAGAATCTTAAAGAAGCTAACAAGTATACTAAAACGTTGAAAAGTTTTAGACTTCAGTATCTTAGTTTAAAAAAAAAGCTAAAAGCATTGATAAAACATTAATACTGTTAACTGTATTTTAGAAGCCCAACTTTTTGCTAGAAGGCACTGAAGTCCAAAAAGTTATCAAAATTAATTCCATTATTATATACTTTAAAAGACTCCTGCAAAATTAACTCCTGAGGTTATGATTTTTTTTTTCCCTTATACGATTTCACACTGCGATAAGTGTCAGGAAGAAGTACAGAGTTAAGGTTACTAGGTTTATTTTTGACAATGTCTTAAAAAAAGAAACCAAACTACAGAAGACACACAGTAGCTGTAAATCACTATGAACTACAGCAGATTATTTTTTTCTTTCATTTTCTTTTCCTGTAATCCTTTGCAGTTTCCTAGTATGTGTTTATGGGTCACTTTAGAAATTTGAGATTATAATATTAATTTTAATGTACATGGTATTTTCCATATTGTAGTTAACTGCCTGAACTAAAGAACCTTAGCTGAATCTAATAATAGAAAACTACTGAACACGGCTCCTACCTATGTTTTTGGAAATGAACTGTTCCAACATAGTTTGAAAAATCCCAGGCCTATCTAAGACAGAAATTACCAACTGCATCTACCAGGGAGATGAATTTACGACACGCATAGAAGAGCCCAGGCTCACGCTCCTCCACCTACGTGTAGTCCAGGCTAACACAGGCGTTCACCGAGCTAGACAAAACCTGCTGTTCCAAACGTAACTGCAACGAACACCGCGCCCGAACTCCGGAGAGGCGACGCCGCCAGTGCCGGAATTCAGCAGCCGCGGCTCGGGGGAAGCCGCCGCCTCCGCCTCCTCCCGCCGCCCCTCGGCCTTTGCGGCAGGAGTCCGCCCGGTACTTCCTGCGGCCCGCCCGCGCCTCCCCCCGCGGCGGTAACCGGAGACAACCTTGGGCTTCCCGAGCCGCGAAAAGTTACACTCCTCCCCCTTCCTCCTCCCCCGCTTACCAGAGACCCCGGCCAGGCTAATTATAACTGCGCGAACAACTTCGACCGCAGTCCCCGCTCCCTGGTCGCCTCCCCGGCCGCGCTCCCCCCACCCCCGCCACCCCGGACCCAGCCGTAACACCCCAGGGCCGTTGCCTGCGCTCCCCCCGCCCGCCATCCCTCCCCACCTGTCTCCGCCACCCCGTGCCCTCGCCGGGCCTCCGTGCCCTCCCCCCCCCCCTCCACGGGAAGGATCCCCTGCCCCTTCAAGGGGGTTCCAACTGCCCCCGCCTCACCCCCCCCGCGCCGCCCCCAGCCGTTACCGCCCTCCCCCCGCGCCCTGCCGTCTCCCTGGCCCCAGGTTCGCCAGCCCCACGCCCGCGGAGGGTAGGGGGCTGCCCTGCCCCCCCCCACGGCGCCTCCCCTCACAGCCGCCGCCCGGCCCGAGCCGAGCCGACCCTGCCCCGGCGCCTCACCTGGGAGCAGAAGAACCCCCCCCCTCCGGTTCCTTCGCAGCCTGCCGTGCCCTCCCTAGCCAGCCGGCCGGGCTGCCTTCGGCGGGGCTGGGACTCCGACCGGGAGGAGGCGGAGGCGAGCGCCACCCCCGCCGGGCCCCGGCAGCCTCCGCTCCGCCCTTCCCTCCGCCCGCAGCACCCACAGCGGCGGTGGCGGGCAGGGAGGAGACGGGAGGGGGGAGCTGCGTGCACCGCACCCGCCAGCTGGCCGCCTTCCCATTGGCCAACGGCGCTTTCAACCTGCCCAGCAACCATTTTCTCACTGGACGGCGAGCCGGGAAGGGTTGGGCTCCGACTGGCTCTGCGGCATAGCCCAATGAGAAAGCTGCGAGAGAGAAGGCGGGCGGGGCCGCGCACCGGCTTCCTCCAATCGAAAGACGGGCGCCGCCGAGTCCCCCGTCCCCTAGCGCGTCGCTCCGGGAGGCGGCCCCTCCCGCACGGCGCGGGTGGCGCTGACCGCGGCGGGTGGGGGAGCGGAGCGCGCAGGCAGGCACGGGGCGGCACGCGGCGCCACCACCCGCGGGCGGGGCGGGGCACGACCCCTCCCCCCCCCTTTCGCCGGGCCCTGGGGCCGGGGGGGCCGCGGGCGGCGCGTCCGGTTCGGGCCCGCGCTGCTGCCGCGCTTTGGAGCTGAAAACGGTCCCCGGCGGCGGTACCGGCCCTGACCCCCTCCTTCCCCCACCCTTTTTTTTTTTTTTTTTTTGGTTTAAACTCAGCCTGAGACGGAAATTGCCAAATTTAAATGAGAGGAATGACAAGGGCCCCCGTACAGCGGCGTTCCTGCAACTCCCGTTTCCGGGGCGGTTGGGAAACACGGCGCGCACGTCTCTCAGCCGGCGATAAAGCTACATCAAACATTGCACAATTCTTCCATAAATATTCGCTTCATTTTTTTTTTCCCCTTTCTTTAAAAGATTGAGGTGTTTTTGGCCATGCTCAAACCTCTGCTGTTTGCTTTCCACGGGCATTTGCGTAATCGAACTATATTGGCACAGGCGTTCGTGCAAACCAGATTTCAAAATCTGGTGTTCGGGTGCTTGTGAGGATGGATTTTGAGCCTCCGTCGAACCCTGCCATGGGTCACCTGCCGGATCCCCAAAAGGCTGCTCAGCTCTCAGAGATGGGCTTAGGTTAATCCCTAGGACAGTGAAAATGAACAAAAATCAAGCACATTTGCACAGACAGGTTCCTCCCGCGTTGAATGCGAGCGCCGACCAGATTCACACACATTATCCATCCGTCTAATAAATCCTGCAGAAACACTTGCAGTTGTCTGGTGGAGATACTCAAAGTTGCAGTTTAAAGATCAGTTGCTTTTTGTCATTATTCAGCTAAAGAAAACTGATGGATTTTGGAAACCCCTCAGGTCCTCACGGGTACCTGTGAGGGGTGGGAGTGCGCAGGGCCCCTGACCCGAAGGAAGGGGTGAAGGGCGGAGAGGCACCCAGAGCCGTCGCTGACCCCGGCAGGATCTGTTGCCAGAGGCGAGGGGACATCTCTCTCCAGGCCACCTCTCCCTCGCAGCGTGCCGCCACCAATTCCTGGGCCACAGCTGTGCTCTGACCTCCCTGCTGGCGGTCACGCAGCACAGAAGGGGAGCGAGCGCTGCCGCCAGAAGCATTAATGAATCCTTTTTGACACGCTGCCGGGGCCGTGTGGGAGAGGAGGATGCCTCCCCAAATGGCTGAGGGGTGACACCCCTATCCCCACGGTCCATCTGCTGCACCGCATATAAGCAGGGGACCAGTGGCAGCGTTACGGAGGAGAAGTGGACCAAATATTCCCCCCATACCCCTTCCCTTCCCACTACACACTGTGGCTTAAGGGGAAGAGTAACTCTAAGATGTTCAGGATTCTTCTGCCTGCTCAAGTCAACCAGGGACAACGGGGAGCATCACACAGAACAGACCCCTGCCATATGCTAGGGATTATCTCCAAGGAGTAGGTATAGGATAGGCATACAAAGGTAGCTGGTATGGAAGGGACATATCTGCAAATGCAGCATATAAAGGGGTAATTTCACCAGCAGCACTACCAAAATGTTTTAATAACTTGAGCAAAAATTAGGTTTCCTAGACTTGACCTCAGATGGCCAAAACTACACGTTCTCTGAGCAACCCCGTAGCATTGGTACAGCAGAAAACTCATTCCTCTCTAGAGCTACAGCGAGTTCATGCAACACCTGAGCCACCCTGCCGCTCTCGCAGCCCCTTTGCCTTCATGTCCCCCCTCCTTCCGACTGCCGCTGCCAGGAGCCAAGATGGGTAAAGCACATTCGTCCCTGTTCAGCAGACACCAACACTGGTCACCCTACTTTCTCCACTCTTTCTTAAGTTAGTAACCTAATGCAGTCAGCTGTTTTGTAACCAATTTTTGTTTTGTTTAACAGAATTCCGAGGTCTGAGCTCACATATAAGGTCTTTCTTGACAAAAAACTTTCTTCAAAAAGTCCTGGCTTTCTCAAATGAGGTCATGTTCTAAAAGTCTTTAATGCTCTCCCATTTTGCCTTAAACTAACCTCGAGGCAAACAGAAGACTTAACAGTTATGATTTTTTTTTTTTTATGATTAAAACATGGTCTTTCAGTATGACTCTACTCACCGCAGCAGGCCAGGATACCATTCTCATGAACAGCATTTTGCTTTTGCAGCAAATTTCACACGAACCAGAAAAAAACCCCAACCCCCAAACCAATCAGGGTCTCTATATAACTCATCTGAAAGGATTACTGGAGGTCTGCTACTTCTACTTACCTTCGTACTAGGCATCTATTAAAAAAAACAGTTCCAGGAACACAGGAACTAATGAAGACTGCTTTCCTATGGATTTATGCCTGTGATTAATTGCCTGTGTGTAAGGTGCAAGCTCTAATTGAAGCTGGTCTCATGCCTGGAAACTTATAAATGTCTCTCCCTTATCTGGATTACCGGATACCAGTACGGAACACAGTTTTCTTCTGCATTCTTCTCTTTCACCTGCACACTCACAAAAAATTCTTTAAATGTAGTGACCGTGAGATCTGCCAGATTTGGTTGAAATTAAATCAGCTCTTCTGAAGGTGAATGATCATGTATGCCATACTTCCACAGGAAAGGGAGAAAGGATAGTGCCTCCTGCATCAAGCCTTGGTTAGTTTTACCACCTCTTTTTGGTGGTAAAGCCTCTGTGAAATACTAACTAATCCTACACCTACTCAAGTTTAAAAAAAAAAAAACAACCATGACTCAAGATGGTAATTAAAAATTCCCACATTATTGAATATTTGTCAGAGTACTAAATAAGCCATTATTCTATTTTGTCAAAAGAATCACAATTAACAAGAAAAAGCACCTTCTCCCCATACCTTTCAAATAAAGCAGAGATATAAAAGCAAACCACACTACTGGGCTTAAATTAAAACAAATAATAATTCAACAATTTTATCTTCAACTTCAGTCGACTCATTGGACAAAAAAACCCCCAACACTCAGTACTTTCCATACCTAGAATTTCCCTCAGTAATGATCTCAAACACAGAAAGTGATTTTTTAAATAGGTACTGGTTTTCTCCTGAGTATTAAACTCTTTTGGTGGTGGTTTTGGGTTTTTTTTTTTTTTTTTTTGAGTACCATAACCTGCTCTTCCTTAAGAAATCTTGGTTTGGAAGCTTGCACAACCCGAGGCTGAAGTTACATTACATTTTCTTGCTCTCCAAAACTTGTCTGTAACTGGCACATGAAAAATAGGATACGCTGTTCCTTTGTTGTAGCATTTTACTATTGCAGTACTTGCTTGCCATTTCCAGCATGTTCCTAGGGGACTTCCACATACAGAAGACATGTGGATACAGTTTCTTTTTAATTCTGTTTTTGCAAGAAGTCATGTAATCACCTGTATATTCAATTATTCTTCCCTAAAAAGATGACAGTTGAAATTACTGAATGTTTTCCCTACAATGGAAAGCCGCGTCTAGCTTTATATTTTCCTGTTGACTGCTGGTCGTGCATCAACATTTACCACAATAATTCTCTAGGTCATAAAACACTCATTTTGAGGGAATCTCAGTTAAGCAAAGGAGTAATTGTGTTTTGGTTTTGTTTTTTTTTTTTTAAGTTACCATACAAACTTACAAAAATCATGTCATATAATGAAATTTTAGTATTTTTCACTGGCTTTAAAAAATAAGAGTCAAGTCACTACAGACATCTGAAGTAAATCTTTTTCCTGACAACTTGAATTATTCAGCGGGATTTCATCTTTGTGGAAGTTCCTTGAAAAAATAGGAAAATTTATCTTAACTGTCAACTTTGCAAGAGGAGTTTAGACAAACCTTGTGAAAGCTTATAGTTGAATGAGCCAAATTGATAAAAATACAATTTTCCCAAGATGTATATTTAATTTCTTTGCAACTTGGTGTTTCTGTATTTTAGTATTAGTCATATAGTGTGAAACCACACTCATTTAGGAGTTGATGAGCAATCAAAATTTGTGATGATCAGTCATGGGTTTTTTTTTTGCACTAGGGACTATACATCCTAGGCCTGAGACATAAAGGTACTTTCAGTCTGAACAGAAGTCACTTTTGAAAGCATTTTTATTCGTCTTATCCTAGATGTCAGCAAATAGATGTTTGGGGGTTGTTTCACCCTGGCTTTTGACAGTTTGTCTGCTTATGTGGGAATATGGAATACATTGCAGAACTGTAAAGCAGTCATAAACTCAAGTCAATTTTCTGAGGCACAAGACATCCACACTGGTCTAATAATTAAAATACAAAACTTTACTATCAGTCAATTTACAATGATGCTTTTTAAAATGTCTACTAAAGCAGTCCAGACATACTTGAGACTTCAAAAACAGTCTAAGAACAGCTTTGAAAACAAGTAATTCCTGGTGAGTGTGAAGACTCGCATGTGAATCCCTAGCCTGCTCAAGACTGAGACCCCTCACTGCTGTGCCTCTGAGGCAGTCTGGAAAGGTGCGTTTCATCCAAAGAAACGATTCTCTTCATTTACCAGATTTGTCCTTTAGGACAGGCAATGTCTTTTGCTAGATAAACTCAGAGCTGCAGAAGAGAGAAGGGATTAAAAAAAAACTTGACAAACAAGGAAGTGATAAGCAGAAAACCTTTCATGCACACAAGCCATTGTTAATACAGCCTGGATCCTGACACTTCTGCCTCTGCTTAACAGCAGCTCTGTGTTCTGGATTTTCTTGCGAGGGAGGAGGAGAAATAAAACCACAGGCACAGAGGCAGAAGGGGACAGATATTCAAGGTTACCTGAGAAGGAAGCAGATTTGACGTTAGCTGTTCACATGAAAGTCCTTCCTTTGGTGCAAGTCTGAAGCTGAGTTATGTCACTGAGACCAACAGCCTTGTTTCAGACACAGCACTGACCGCCGTGCAAGTTTCACGACTCTTTTCCCTAGGAGCACATAAAAGAAAGGAGGCTGCTAGAAGTGGTAGCAAAATCTGACAGAAGACTTTCCTAATTTAACAGGTTAAATTATTTCCCATTTATACGTAGAAATTAAGAAAATCACCATTAGCAAGTATCATCTCTTGCTATTTGTAGTAACAGTTCACAAAATCAGTAATTTAAAATTCAGTGTCTTGCAGGCACCCTACCCTTTCTGGTGTCTCTCAGTATCTTAGAGGAACACATAGAGGAAATACACTCTATTAAGCTTTAAGTGAGGCCTATTTAACTAAGACCTCTTTTGGACTAGCAAAGAAATGACAATGCAAGTTATAAAATAAAGTTGTGGGGTTTGGGGTTTTTTTTTGTGGTTTTTTTTTTTTTAAAAAAAAGATGTGAAGCTACTCAGAATGAGCAGCTGAATTAGACTGAGACACACCAATAAAGCAGCAGGGATACAAGCTGATTTTACCCTGAGTGGTCCTTGCAAAGTCAGACCAGTTCTAGGCACGCATCAGTTCGGTACAGTGACTGTGCAAGTTTCAGCAATACAAATTCTTGTACCTGCTGGAGACTTGAGCCAAGATATCAGACATGTAAAAACACATAAGATTTGGCATAAGTTGCAAGAACATAATAAAACAGGATATATATTTCTGTTTAAATGCTTAACTCCAAAAATGCATACTTACCTAATACCTTCTCTGTTAAGCCAAGTAGTCGCTCCGAATTGCTCTAACTAGGCATAGCTTCCTCAGTAAAGGAAGGCACCCAGCTAGATGCTTCGTACAGCAATATATAAATGTATAGAGATATATACACACACGTGCATTTGACATACATAGTGTAAGAGTTACAAATAAATTATACTAATTCCTGCCTGTAACATGGAGGCAGGGGAGCGCATTTTTTTAAAATTATCTTAACATCCAATTGCTCATTTAATGAAAATGGCGGGTGAGGCGGGAAAGAGGGGAACACCCACAGCTGTTGAAACCCGTGGGTTCTTAACCACAGTTTGGAGTAGTTTTGGGGAACTCTCCCAGAGGGACAGAAGATACGTGGTTATTCAACTCAATGCTAATGTTCCCTTTATAAAAGGGAACAGCCTGGCTTTCTGCTTTACCCTAAGGCGTCTGCTGTCCAATTCACTGGACCTATTCACACACAGAAAAGCATGAAGAAAAATTTCCTGTGGATTTTTAATTTTGAAGGAATCTCTGATACTACAACAAACACTGCCAAATAAAACAGGCTGTTATTTCACTGTAAGATACGACAGTTTACATCAATATTTGTATTCTCCTGAAGCAGAATGTACTGCTGCAACACCTTTCAGTTATGAGCAATGTCTCTATTGATTAAGACATCTTGTATTGGTTTGTTTCTTTGGTCCAGCTGTATCACATGGACCGAACTTGCAGGTGTCTACATAGAATCATAGAATGGTTTGGGTTGGAAGGGACCTTCAAAGGCCCTCTAGTCCAGTCCCCCTGCAAGGAGCAGGGACATCTCCAACCAGATCAGGTTGCTCAGAGCCTCATCCAACCCGGCCTTAAACATTTCCAGGGATGGGGCATCCACCACCTCTCTGGGCAACCTGTTCCAGTGTTCTACCACCCTCAGTGTAAAAAAGTTATTAATCAAGCTTTAATTGAGGAAACAATGTTTAACTACTGCAGCAACTATGGATTATCTCATGTCAAATTTAATAAAAGAAACATTTTCAAATTCACTAAGGACTCACACTACTGCATTGTTTCATGCGACTGAGCTAATATGCATTCAGCCACCAAGTTTGAAAAATTATTCAAAGTGATACAATTTTCCCCCAAACCAGATGCTTCTAAAGCAGCTGTTGAAATCATAAGCTCAGTGGCCTCCTTCCATGGACGCGACACTTGAATGTCCTTACCCCTACCCCCACCCTCCCCTTTGTAGGGGTCTGAGAATCAGGAAAGGATAGTGCATAGTAAGAAAGGGCACCTGTGGGAAGGCAGTCTGTCAGATGCAGAAATGTACTCTCCATGTCCAGTGACTTGCTTGTTTCAAGTCTACAGAAAACAACTGAGTTACTGGTGGATGTCTTCCCCTGGCACAACCAATGCTAACACATTCCAGAAACCAATCGGTCTTTTCCCTCTTCTCTACCTCCCTATTAGTTTGGAGTTCTTCCCCAGTACCAGCTTATGAAGGTAAACATTTGTCATTTTATAGCAAAATCATACACTGTACTTGATCTATCCCTTTCCCCCGAAACAGTCTCACAGAAATAAGCTTAATTATATACACTCTAAAATGAATATGAGTACTTGAAGAAAAGAACACCATCCCATGTTGTATTATCTTTTGTTATTCAAAAAAGCCAAGAGGAAACTCTTGGTAAGAGTGGAGCATATTAATTATGACAAGACATCATGACATACCAGTTGAGATTTAAAGGCCACTAATAACACTTTTTGTAGTAATTAGTGCAAGATAGTTATCCCATATAAACAAGTATTTGATGGTAGACTTCAGTGATAAACAATTCACTTGATGACATTTACATATAAATACACATAAATAAAAGCCTACGTAATTTAGGTTTGTAGTTAACAAAAAATATGGTCTGAAATGAATTAAATGTAGTTTTATCTAGCTGGATCAAAGCTCTTCCTCTAATGATACTCAAGTATACAGGGTATGAAAAGCATAATTGTAAAATTCTCAATTTAGTAAAGTACTACTCTATAAAACAGAATAATGAAAACAGCTCTTACAATTTAATGTAAAGTATAAAATCGTATATTTACATTTACATACACTTTACTGAACTACATTGGGTAGCTCACAGTAAAAAAAAAAAATCCCTTTTTGAAAATCTTTCAAAAAATACATCAGCTGCAGATATGATCGAAAGTTACTACGTTAGCAGCTGACAAAACATCTGTAGTAAAAATATATTTTAGGAAAATACCTGGAAAAATCTAAACACCAGTAAACATTTTAAAACTATTTTTGAAGTAAAAATTGTAGCAAAAACCAGAATAAGCTAGCTAGGATAACAAGAACTATTGCATACTGCTCTTTGAGAGCCACATAGCGACTTGGAACAGAAGGAGCAGATACAGTAGGAGTTATGTGGTGTAACAAAGTGGAAACCCGAGGAAAATAGGAAACCAGTTATCCGACTTCTCTCTGTTTATTACCATATTTACTGGGAGAAGTATAAGAAAAAGATGAGAGATGCCCTCTCACTTAGCATATCCTCCATCAAAGGCTAAACCAAATTGGTAAAAGGAACCCAATTTCAAGAGCCTTGGACCCCAAACTTAAAAACATTTACCGTGTTTACTTACAGTTCAGTGAATAAGAAATCGGATTATTACACTACAAGTTGCAGGTTAACTTTAAGAGTTAACACTATTTGCAATATGAAGTGCTTTTTAAATATATATATCTATATAATATATAGATATTTGTAAAATACATGTGCAGATTTGATAGAACAAACTGTGGAAATGGCCTTCGAGTCTTTTTTTCCCATCATTATCTAAGGAGTTTCAGGATTCAACAAGGATTTCCACAATATGATCAAGCTCATTAAGATCAGATTTACAGTTAGAGTTAGAAGTTGCAGTTGTTGGAGAAGAAAATGTTTCAAGCCCATCACAGTGTCCCATTTTTGTGTTGCTCATCATGCCTGTTAACATAGTATCAAGATCATAGTAAGAATTGTCAACTTCTGAAAACAGATCTTCAACAGAATTAGGACTTTTATTCTCCAGTGTCTCAAATATTTGATCTAATGATTTTTGAAAGTTTCCTTTATTTTCTTGCAGATTCTCCATTTCCCACACATTGCTCTGCAGGTTTCTTGGAGCTTGCACTGAAGAGGCTGTTGACATAGTTTCTGAATTATCTTGTGCCTGGTCACCCTCAAAGTCTTTATTGAAAGTACTATAGCCTGGAACATGCTTTCCCTCAGCTTGTTCCCTAGATGAACGACAGAGAATATCTGTTGAAACAAGACGATCCAGGGATGTCTGCCCTGTACTCTGTGTATTTATCATCTGCCAAGTCCCATCTTGAGTCATTTCCTCTTGGATCTGCCGTACCGTGTTGGCTATAAGTACCGAACGACAAAGGTTAGGTTCAACCAGCATGTGACACAGCTGAAGTTTAACCAAGGACATATCTAAAAGTGACTGCCGCTGAAGATTATATGAAGGAATAGCCTTAATACCAGCCAGAGTTCCTTCAATATCTTCTTCGCCGTCAAAACATTTTCTCTTTAATCCTCGCACAAACATTGTGTCCTGTTAAAAAAAAAAAAAAAAAAAAAATTCTTGTACAACATAAACAACTCAAGAGGGAGGTGAAAAAAGACTAAAAAACAAAACAGAAAACTTTAATCTTAAACAGCAAATTCTTTTAAAGATAGAAACATCAGAATTGTCATACCAGGTTACAGAATGGCCAGTGTGGTACAACAGGGGTCAGGAACATACGGACTGGGTCCCAAAGACGGCACTCGGGAACCAGGGGTGAGCAGGTCCACAAGTCATGGCATCGCAGAGAGGCAGGGGCTCCCAGCTCCTGGCTCCCATTAAACTCCACACTTGATGGAAGTCAGGAGCCGCTGCTTCACACAGAAGCAAACATCTCAACGGCTGCATTTCACCTATTGGAGAGGCAGTTTCTCCTCGCTCCTCCCGAGTTTCTACTGGCATGCTTAACCTCTAATTTTGGAAATAAAAATACAACCTGGCACACCATCTTTAAAAGATTTGACTCCTCCAGAACATCAACATGCCTAACAGAGTAACATGAAATAATACCACGGGCAGCATACTTGAAAAGGTTAACTTATTTTGGCTACAGAGAGTCTAGATTTGTTCCATGTAACTTAAGACATTCGACTGAGGTGCCTAAAGCAGTCCCTCTGGTTCCCTTACTCAGGTGAGTAACTGAACTGTGTAATTCCAGTATGAATTGTGCAAGTTCCACAAGGATAGGCACCATCATCCTCTGTCTGGGCTTCTGTACTTCTTTCTCAGTTGACTATAAGACAGCAAAATTTCCATATGCCTAGTTTAGGTTCACCAGCTAAAAATAAGTGGGGTGCATCCAAGCCTCTTATTATTTACATCTAAAAATAACTTGCAAAATTTTCCAAGGTATGACTTTGAAGCACAAGCCTCCAGATCTTCTTCTGAATTGCACTAATTTTGACAACAGTGCCTCATGCAAATATTGCAGCTCTCCTGAAATACAAAGTAACTTTTTTTTTAATGCCATAGATATAATTTCTTTTAGTCTTACAAAAATAAGGCTGCAAATGAAAGCTAGTACTTGATCTTTACATTTATGCACCTTTGTTATGTGCCTTCTAAATCTTCTGTCCTTAGAATTCCTATTTTCCCAATATTTGGGCTTTTTTTTTTTAATGTACTGACCCAAACAAAACAAAGTTTTTCAACTAAAAGCTGATAAAACCAAAATACTATAGCAGTGTCTTTCTGTATCATTTTCCATTTCTCTTGGTAGGCCCTTACCTCTGCCTTGCTTTTCTGGTTTCTATGGCATATTCCACATATTTTCAGAGAGTGCGCTCAGCTTTTTCAGAGTCACTAAAAATCCACCGAAGTGCAACAACATTACTCCTTTCAAAATACATTACATGCTTATCTACACTGAAAACCTGGGGATAGCGCAGTAGCTAGATAAACATTTGGTCTGATTCTGCACAACACTTCTTACATTGCTATATATATATATATAAAATAACCTTTTTTGTTTGTTTGTTTTGCTGACTCTTAAAAGATTTCTTTCCACTGAAGGTACAAAACTCTTTCAAAATAATAATATGCAGAAATCATAATATGCAAAAACTACAATATAGAATACATGAACTTGGTCTTACGGGCATTTTTCATAGATTTCTTCAAAGCTATCCATGGATTACTAATCTATTAAATGCTTTGGAAGTTTCTTTTAAAATTTTCTCCTGTAACCTAACATATTCGCATTATTCCCATTAAATACAACCCAAGTTTTTGCCCAATAGTGCCTTTTCCAGATTTGTAGATAGTCCTGCAAACTATCAGAGGACAGATCATTTAATTTTTCCTACAAAGTCGTATGTACCATAATTTCTAAACACACACATCCCAGGTGAAACTTGAGCTCTAGAAACATCTTTTGGGACTACTAATCAACCATGCATGATTATGTCATCAAACATTAAACACTGTGCAGAGTTTGAAGCTTCTTTTATTTCAAATTATATTCTCGTGAAGAATAATTAAAAATTTAATTGAATGTTAACCTCGTCTTCATAGATCTACTATTTGGCATTTAAATGCCTTTTAAGGCACACCAACAGGAGAACCGAACGCAGCAGAAAACTTGAAAACCTTAATACATCACACACACTTGCATCTGTAGAAGCAGAGGAAAAAATGTTTATGGATCCTTAAAGGTAAACCTTCCACAGCATTGACTGGATTTTTTTCTATAACACTTACTTCCAATTAGTATCTTACATTATAAAAAGAGTTCTTTGTCACCCTGTTCTTGAGACTGCACAAAATACTAGATTATAGTTTCATTTAAGAAGCACAAAATTACATACCAGTAATTGTGTTTGATGTAGTCCTTCCTCTTCTCCCATGCTACTGAGCAAGAGTCCATACAGTAAAAAGTTAAGAGCACCACCTACCAAGTAGCAGGAAGCAAGATGTCAGCCGAGTACAGGAGATGCAGAACAAAATAGTTTCCCATTTCAGGAACTTATACACCTCTAGATTTTGTCAATTGCTTCAGTATCTCTATCCTCACAATACTCCTACAAACTTGACTGGTACTATTAAAGCCAATTTACAGCTGAAGCACAAAGGTGATTTGCCCAACAATACAGACAAAAACCGTGGCAGGAGACGGAAAATGCCAGTTTAAGTCCAAGTCCTGGGCTATCACCCTGACCTTCGGACCCGCCTCTCCCTTATCCCTACGCCTTTGTCATTTAAAGAGCAAACAACATCTTCAGCGATCATCTGAAAAATCTGAACGTGCACAAAAGCACACTGAAAGCAAGTCTTCATTACTTTTAACACAAAACTATACACTTTTCACCTTTGTTGTACAAAACTATCTATCTCTGTAGCATCTAGAGGAAAAGAGCAAGCACGTACAAATACAAAACTGAAACACAGCAAAACCAGGGAGAATTTTCCTTTACCAGCACAGAAACTTTATGAGTAAGATTTACTTTGCAAGATGACAATAATGAAAGTAATGACAGTAATTAAATTGTTTCAATTATAAAGGCTGAGGTTTTAAAAACACATTTAATGCAAAATAAGATTTGATATACCAAATACAACTACCAAACACATGCAACAGTTCCTTTAATTACTGAAACCTAAAAGAATGCTCCATTTCAACAGGCTACAAAAATTTATAGAATAAAATATGAAAACAATTCAGATGCTTTTCTAGACATGTCTGTATAGTACAAGACAGTTCAGTGTCCGCAACTGAAGTAAACACCTAGAAAAGAAACAAGTAAAGAGGATGCATATGGACATCTATTTTTGTTTTCTATTGTGGCTGATATAAAAAAAAAATTTTTGAAGAGTGCTTGCTTTCAAAACTAGGGAGGAAGGAGACGGCTGAGAAAGGACTTGGAGGGCGGGTAGAAAACTGCATACTTGTCAAAATACCACAACCCCCCCCACACCTTAAACATTCCCAAGCCAAAATCTTTTTACTTGATCTCAAAATATTCAGACTAAAATGCTGTTATGCCATTGGAAACTGTATTTCAATCAACTCATAGTCTCATTCTCTTTCACAGACTGAGCTCACAGCAACACTCAAGACAGGGACATGAGGCACGAACTCCAACTCTAGTGAGACACCGTAATATCAAGTCAATAAAGTATTTCTTATTTCTGCCAAACACCTTGTGAAGCTATAAAAGTTCAGCAGTTTTTGCTCCCCAGGTATACTTTCAAAACACTCTAGAAATGAGGGCAATCTCTTTGAGAGCCTGTATACAGTAACTATTTGAATCCCTAAATTCCTATTAGATACATTTTTAGTTTAGGATGGGTAACACGGGCATAAATTTTGTTTAAAAAAAACCCAACCAAACAAAAACCTACAAAAAGTCTCACAACAACTATAGATAAAAAATGATGCAGGCATGAGAACAATAAATTAAAATATTTTCTGGTGCTATTTTGGGTATCTGACAATTTTAGAGGAAAAGGCTTTGGCCGTTTGCCTCCCAAAACAGCAGACTGATACAGGACGGGACCATTGATGGGCATGCACGAGTTCGTAGTAAAAGAGCCATTATCACATTCACAAACTAAAAGACATAGGGGAAGTTGGCAGAGCAGTCTAGCCTGTAATCTGTGAACATACTAAGACCTGCTGCCTCTGATTCCAGGAGCTTCCCTAGAGCAATAAACAAAACATGTGGACCTCTGTGAGCATAAAGAATATGCTCATCAGAACAATTACTTCTTCAGATGCTATTAAATGGCATACAAGCATGCCTCAGAACCTAAGTGTTCAGTAAAAAAAAAAAAAAAGATATTAACTTCATAGCCATTATCAGATGCAATTAAAACCTTGCAAATAAACAACCTACCCTAGACTACCCTGAACTATCTCCAGCAAGCACTCATCTCAAGAGAATACTAAATTTAAAACTTAATTAAAATGTAACCATGTTTCTCTATTGATTTACACATTAGCACACGCAAAAAGGTATTAGCCATTGTATAAAACCTCTTGGTACAAGACAGCAAGATTGCTGCTGCTTTAGAAGCAAGGTCTTCAAAATTCCCCGACAATTTCAAGCAGCATCTGTCTCTGTCCAAGAGGCAGTATCTAGACTAGCTATATTATCTCCCTTCTTCCACTGCTATCTGAGTGTCAAAAGCTCAAACTTACTGTGTTAAACTTAACTGCTGTTTGAAATAGCTGTACAAGAAAAGCTGTCAAGGAGACAACAGCTATCTGTATCATAATACTTTATTATTAAAGGAGGTTTTGTGAGTTTTTGTGGGTTTTTTTTGTTTGTTTTGTTTTTTTTTTCAATAGCAGCACAGGGAGCACAGTATTATGCAATTCATTAAAAATTTTGCTTTTGGGATTGACAGATTCGCTGTCTGCTTTGCAAATAAGGTGCTTTAAATGTGATCCAATTCTTACTAGAGCATCAACTTACACATTCCAGATTCACACTCAACTCAGATTCCTGTAGTAACATGCTGACAAAGATATACTTAAGTACTTAAGGGAAAACATTGCTTCCTAAGAGCTGGGGTAACAGAGAAGATAGGAGATTTTAGCACTGTTCATCTTCAGAAGAAAGCAGACAAGAACTACCTAGGCCAGTGCTGGAGGTTCTCTTAAGCAGAGAGCTTTTTCTTTTTGTACAGCCATAAGTATAGTGACGATGGTTAGCAGGGAAAGGTAAAAGGTATTGTATCTCCTCCCTACCACTCTAACCAACCCCCTCCAAAACTGTCCTTTATAATAACTATATCAAAGTTATGTGTAAGAGTGAAAAGGAGATGGAAACCAGGTGCTCCGCTTTAGGCATGCATATGCGCGCATGGCGGTGTTCAGTTGTAAGGTGGGCTGCAGACACAGCAGAGGGCTGGTAGGGCCAGAAACATCCCTATTCGGACCGGGACAAAGGCACCTATAAAGCACTGGGGTTTGGTCCACCCCCCAGGCGCAGAGGGCTGGCAGACACCTCTCCAGGCCACGAGGGCTTCGGGAAGGGGCACTACCCCCCGAGGAAGGGCAGGCTGGGATGCAGAGACAGCCGCACGCCCAGGGCAGAGGCGACGGCAGCCAGTGCGAGGAGCAGAAAGCTCGTAGAAACGACGGAGGCCGGGGCAGCTGAGCGGGGGGAGTGGGGGGGAAGGCGGCCCGCCAGAGCCGGCGGGGAGAGGCGTGACCAGCGGGCGCGGCCGGGGCGGGGAGCGAGGCGCGGCGCAGGCAGGCTGGGGAGGGAGCGCGGCGGGGGCCGAGGCGGGGTTGAGCCGCGATTTGGGGAGCCGAGGGAAGTCCCCGGCTACGGCGGTGGGAGAACAGCGGTGCCACGGCCGGCAATACCGCCGGATGGGTGCCCGGGGGTGGAGACACGGGCGATGAGGGTGCGCGGCTAGGGAAGGGACAGAGCGGCGGAGAGGGTCGCCCGGCACCGACAGGGAAACGGCCGCCCCCCGCCCCTCTCACCGCTCCGGGGGCGCGCGCGTGCCCGCCAACGGCCCCGGGCGGCGGTTACTGGTCGTCCCGCGCTCCCGGCAAACGGCCCGCCGCCATTTTGAATCGGCTCCCGCCTCCGCGAGCTCCGCCGGCACCGGCTCCCAGCCCGCACCGTCCCCACGCGGAGCCCCGGGGAAAAGGGGAGGGGAGGAAGGCAGTTGGGCCCGGCACCCCACGCCGCGCCTGATTCAGCCCCGCCCCGCCTGCCGCACTCACCGCCCCGCCGCTCCTGTCGCCGCCGCTGCCTGCGAGCGCAGCAGCCTCCGCTCCCGCCTCACCGACCGCTCCGCGTTTGAGGCAGGGGGCGGGGCCAACCGTAGAGACCGATCCCGCCTACTCCCGCCCGCCATCTTATTGTCAAAGCCCACAAAGGAACTCGCTTCCTCCTCCCCCGCCCCCGCCTTCCCGCTGAGGGGGCGGGCCACTTCCCCACCAGCCACGCCCGCGGGGGAACGGCGGCCGCTATTGGCCGTTGCCAAACCATGGAGACGCGGCTCGCCGCTGCGATTGGCGGCGCGGTTGCCATGGCTTCCGGTCTCTCCCGCCCCCAGGCCCCGCCTACGGGAGGCTGCGGGGTTGCCATGGCGCCCGAGCCCTTCCCCTCGGCCCTGAGAGGCCGGCGGGAGGCGAGGCGGAGCTGCCCCGATTTCAAACGGCAGCCAAGACCCCGCAGTGTGTCTGGGCTCCCGGCCACGGGTTCCGGCGGGAACAGGTTCAGACCTGGCCCCCGCTGCAGCCCGCGGGGCGCCCAGGGAGCCGCGAGGAGGGAGGGGGAAAGAGAGGCGGCCTCCCCCGCTGGGCCCAGCCCGACCGCTCTTTGCCGTCAGGCGCCGCTTCCCTCAGGCCCGGGGAGCTCCCGGCGCCAGCCGCTGCTGGCCCGCCCGCCTCGCAGCCGCTCCCCGCCCCCGGTGCTGCCGCCCCGCGGGGGGGTGCCAGGCCTCATGACTCCATTAACAAGGCCTGTGGCATTTCCTGTGCGGGCCTGGCCTCTCGGCCCCGGATCTGCGAGTCAGAGGGCGGGGAAGGCGCTTCCTTGGGGCGAAGGGAAGGGGTGAGGCTTCGCGCCCCTTAGGAAGCCGCTGTCCCAAAAGCGCCAACCGTCCTGCTGAGGAGAGAAAAAAAAAAAACAAACCCGAAAGCTTTGAATGCTGCTATGAGTTCCAGCTCGATGCTGCACATCTGCAAGTACTTAGGCCGAGCGAGCGTTTCTCGGTCGCTTTCCCGGTCTGGCAGCTACGTGCCGTCTGTCTGCAAAGCAGCCGGAGGGAGCGGGGGAGGGGGAGCAGCCGGGCTTGGCCTGGCTGCGGCTGCCGGGGCAGAGCTGCGAGGTCGCGGCAGCTGCTGCCGCCAGCCTGCGGCTCAGGCCGGGGTGGAGGCGGGGGAAACTGCTGCCCGCGGTGGGGCTGGGAGAGAAAGAAAATGGAGAAAGGGTGAGCCGGGCAGCGGCGACGGTGGGGGGGGCGGTGTATATCAGCTGGGCTTGGGGCTGAGGTTCGGTAGGAAAAGCTGCGAAACAACAGAGAGCTGTAGCTTGACGTGAGAAAGGAGGAGAAAAATATAATTTCCATACCAAAGCAAGATCAGTTTTTGGCTCAAGACAGGTTACAAAGTGCAGTATTTCCCCTTGGTGTTGTGTGTGTTTGTTTGTTTTTACAGTTTCTTGCACCGCGCTTAGGACATCGTGGTGCAAAAATACGAGTCACAACTTTGCAAGAACAATACCATAAGGAGAGTTGCTCTCATGCTCTAGTCAGCTTGACGTTGGCTGCTTCTAGTTCCGCTGCAAGGAATTCAAATAGGTAATCCCGCAATCAATCCTGCAAGAACCTTTGAGCCTTTCTGGACTTCCCTTTCGAGGCAGTGTGGGTGCTGTTCCCTGCAGCGTCACTGCTGCAAGAGTTCAGTGGTCTTGCTCTTCCTAGTGATAGCGTCATCTATGTACATGAGTCCTCTCTCCTTATCTTTTTTTTTTTTTTTTTTGGCTTTGTTATGGATACAATAAGAGGGTCTTGGCATTTTTATTTGTGTGTGTTTTTCCCCAATAAATTTTCCAGTGAAACAAGAGGATGTATTAAAAACATCATCTAGGTTTCTGATTAAGCCACTGAACGAAAAATTGTGAAAGGTTCTTAGCACTCTGTCTTCCTTCAAAAGCTGAGAAACTGTCTATGTCTCATTGAGGTATGACAATATCTGATTATTCTTAGGAGAAAACAACTCTTACTATGTGAGAAACAAAACTTGAAAAGTCAAAATGGAAAATCCAGACAGACTTAAGGAAAACAATACCATCCAAAGAATTTACTAGAGTTAAAAAGAAAAGGTGAAAACCTGGTAATTTCCTAAACAGATATGTATATATTGAGAAAGCTATCTCAGCCCATTAAACTTTTGCAGCTAAGATAATCAGCAAACAAAAACGGAACTGATGCCTAAGTTAAAGTTGAAGTTCTAGAGACAAAGCATGGACCTGAACTGGAAAGAAATGTCTGCAAAGCAAGCTGATAGGGGAAACTGAAATGAAAACTAACTGCATACAGAAAAAAAAAGAAAAAAGAGGAGAGGGAAATTGCTGGTCAAAAATGGCAGGAGATTTTTAAATCAAAAGATGGTTCAGAACATGTACTCAAAGCTTTTGGGTAATTGAGAGGCATTGCACCTAGTGAGACACTGCAGAGCAACCTGCGTGCTGATGAAATGTCTAACACAGGTGACAGGGAAGAAAATGATGCAAACCAGCTGAGCAGATCTTTCCTAGGAAGATGGGTCACCACTGGCACCCAGCAAAATCTTCAGAGAAAGTGGCAGTGCTGAGGGAATTCAAAAGCACTGGCAGCCTTTATAAAATTGTGATTGCCGAAGATGAGTGAATGCCTGAAAACAGGAGGTACAAGGCTGGTTTAACAGGAACAGGCATTCCCTCGACCTCTCTGAGCGGATCAAAGGCGCAGATCCCTCCTCAGCTCGTGTTGGGGCTTATTTGAACTGGAACTCCTGCCCAGGAGCTGGAGGGCTGAGTCAAATGGACTAAGCCCCTTCCCTCGGCTGGGCAGTGGTTAGCTTGTGCTTGGCGTGGGTGAAGGTCAGGCCTGGCTTCAAGCTGGGAGAGCTGCATGTGCACATGGGCTTTGGCCATGCTGCCTCCCCCGCGGATGAGCGGCTGCGGGAGCTGCGCTGGCAGCCAGCTCCGGCTCTCCCCATCCCGCAGCCTGCCTGCTCCAGCGGAGAGCCTGCTCTCTGGGGATCCTGCCCTGCCTCTTCCTCCGGCGGTGGCTGGTACCGGCTGGTGTGACCTGCGTGCCATGCTGGTTGGAAATCAGCCACTACTCTCTCCCAGCCCCCTTCCTTCCCTTCTGGAGCAAGCCTGTGCTGGGCTGTGCTTGATGTCTCAGGAGCTTTGCTGCTCCTTTCTCAGAGCTGCTCAGCCCCTGCTGAGCTGGCCAGACTTTCACACATCAGTGGTGACGGGAATGCTGGTTTAGAGTTGGACAGTGTTTATAAAGCCACAGAAATTAATAGGATCTCAATGGCTGGGAGCAGGGCTGAAACTGCGCTTATAAAAGACAAAAAAAAAAAACAAAAAAAAAGGAAGACAGAATTTCCAGTTTATTTGTGCAATTTCAAGCTGCACAAAGGATCTCAGTCCGTGACATTTCCACAATACAAATGATTATAATAATAGGGGGTTTTAATAGTTTTAAAAGGCTAATGCAGATGTTCTTTATGTAGGTGAATGAGAAACAGAAATACATGCAGAGTGACGTTCTTCACTTTCCACAGGATCCCTGCACTGATACTATTTCTAGCCCATGGAAAGGTCTCTCTGAGGGTGTGTTTCTTGGGCTCTGACAGGCGCTGTCTCTTACTCAGTGTTTGTACGAGGCTTAGCACAGTGTTTCACAACTGGTGACTTGCAAGCTCTCAGATAAAGAGGTTAGGAAAATTAGTCAGGAGGTTGCTTAAGCTTCGAAACAAATGGTTTCTGCGAGATAGGATGGAGTCCTGTCTCAATACCAATACTCAGCTGACAGTGAAGCATTTTCCACTCTGCACTCCTGTGTGGCTGCAGTGTTTTCTGTCTCTGGTCCGAGGACCCTGGGGTTTACGCAGCTGGGCGAATAGTTCGGAGTTTGTGCAGTCAGAGGCAGGAAAATGTGTGCTTGCACTGCCGGCGCTTGAAGCCAACCAGACATGACTCAGCCCCGAACTGGAAGCCGTGAGCTGTCGTCAGTGCAGTGCTGTGCTCTGGCTAGCGAACCTTATTGAGAGACAAGGTGTGTTAGCTCAAGCTCTGCTGTACCGGCACCATCGCCTGAGGTTTGGAAGAGTTTTGGCTGGGATCCCGGTGGTTCAGAGCGGGGACAGAGCTTGCTTGCCCCTGCCTGCTAAAGACAATGAGGAATTGCTCTGAGTCTGTATTGTTTCTCCCATAATTACTGTTTGATTAAAGTGTTTAAGATACATTTGTCTTTTTAATTTGGCTCCAGAGTAGGGCAGGAGGCCCACTCCTGTATTACCATTTCCTTTAAGCCCAACCTGGCAAATTCAGATTACCTCTGAGATAGGCGCTGTTATGAAACAGTCCAGAGTGCTTCTGCGGGCGAGCACATTCCTGCAGCAGAGCCAGCCTAAAAAACCCAGGAGCAGATGGAAGAAAGGCTAAGGAGGGTAATTACATGTGGCTGTTCCCTAAGAAGTAAGCCTGTTGTAGCAGCTCAGCTGGGCCCTGTAAGCCAGGTACAGGATACAGCTTCGTCGCGTGCGGTCTGCAGCCACAGTGCAGTGAATTTAAGAGAAAGTGTTTTCATATCGTTACAGCGCGTTAATGTGTGGACCACCAAAGGTGGCTGGAAGTTCTACTCAGCCTTGAGTAAGGCTGAGCTTCTCCTTCACCACTCTGAGTCTGCAAAGGCTGTTTGCTCTACCTGTAGGAGGAGGTTGGACAAAGAACAGCAGGTGTCTGGTGCCTGTAAAACAAAGCAAAGCATTTTTAGTGAGTGAGTGAGCATTTGTGGGTTAACTGTAGCTTGATGTTGGATGGTAATGATGCTGGCATCAAATGTTAGTGGCTTACAAAATGAGAATAGCATAGAGCACTCATCACACCAGCTAATCCGAGCACCAGCTAATACATGTCTGAATATGGCAACAGCTGTCTGGCTGCATGGGCTCAGCCGGGTGTTGTTGCTGGCAAAAAACTGAAGGGTGGTAGCGGACAGGTGATGGGAGGGAGGGTACATGGCTGTCAGTACAACAGGGGCAAAGCAAATCCCTTCCTAGGCACAAATCTGACTGCCTCAGGGCACCAGCCTCAGGCTTTAGGTTTTATGGCTGTGGATATCTGATCTATCTACTAGGAGGGCAGGGGGATTAGGGATGACATGAGCTAAGAAACGAGTCCTTCTTAAGAACTTAGACAGACTGAGAAACTCTATGAGTTAAAACCAGCACCACTGTGTTTATCCAAGTCAGCTAGTAACTTTATGGAACCGATAATAAATTGTTAAGAAGAGGTATTAATATGTTTTGACTGCAGGACATGCAGTGGGAACAGGACACAGGAAAGCTGTTGCTAATCTGCAAACTCTTTTAGCTGCCTGGCTAAAGTGGTCATGTTGCGGTTAAGGACCCTTCACAGCTGTAGAAGCTACTGACCGTCAATTTCGTCTTAGAGTGGAAAGAACCTGAAAGAAAGAGCACCCTCATATTACAATTTTTGTTTATGCTCCATAACCACCAGATGTAACAAATAGAAGTGTTTTCAGCACGATTTACAGTTGCCAGCCTATTCAGAAGAATTGTTCTCCATGGTGGGTAATATGCAAAACTACAAAAGCCAAAAGGGCTACAAAGCACACTTGAGAAATTCCAGCTATGAAACCACAAATAATGCATATGCGCGCTGGCAGGCAGGGGCCAACAGCAGTATGTTGTTGCTAGTGTTGCTAGTGGACATCTGTGGTAAGAACAAAGCCCAGATGACACGAAGTTAAGACTTTCGAAGCGGTACCTAGCGAGATACAAAAAACTGCAATAGAAACCTCTAGTGGCAAGACACCGTGTGCTGTACCAAACAGCAAAATTCTCCAGATTATGCAGTGGCAGTCAGCAAAGATGGATTTTAAAGTGCTGAATGTTGTTTGGAGTTTTATTTTAAGGCTTCTAAGCCCTCTTCTGGGTCTTGGTGGTAGTTCTGGTTTATGTTTGTGAGGGACAAGATTGTTTTGTTGTTGGAAAAGTGTTGCGTTATAAAGGTTTTCTAATAACTAGAGGAACACACCTACTTGTTTCATAACAGGAATTTTCTTTTAAACATACGTTTTGGACACTTGAATACCATGTTGTCTGGTGCTGCTTAAAATATGTGTTCCATATCTAAGCATAAATACCATAGGGTATGACAGTTGCTATAGCAACTAAGCATCTACTATTAAATAGCACCCACAAGCTTGAAAAACATGTGCAGCCTGTCACTACACAAGGTATTCCTTTCTTTGCAGCAAGCTAAGTACCATGTTTTCATCTCTGGAGTTCATCTGTTTCTGATGAATGTGTTTGTGCTGTGCATATGAAGATCTTTTTTTTTCCTCCCACCAGCTCTGCCTTCCTTTGAAAACCACAGATACTGTAAGAACAAAATAGCCTGAAGCAGTTGCAAGCTGAAGAAGTTAATAAATAATTCCTTTTTCATATATCCTTGAACATACATTAGAGTATGGCTTTCAGATCTTTTAGGTCAGATTTGAGGTTTACACCTTTGCTGTTCTACATCATTTGATACTACAGTGTTTTGCTCTTGAAACCAGCCTTTTGGAAGGCACTGTGCTGTTTCTAGAAGTCCTCTCCCTGAAAATTACAGTACCAGTGGGAAACTAATTTCTGCAGTAGTGGCAAACTGGAGGAGTTCTAATTCAAAAGCACGGTTAAAGCTAACAAAACTTTTAAGAATATGTAGGTCAGTTGTTTATTTTTAAGTTTACCTTAAAGTTGTTAAGCATTGGGACCATGAAAACCAGGAGAAAAAAGTAGAGAAATAAGAACACTGAGTTTCTTATGCAGTAAAGTCATTCTAGTGGTTGAGACTAGTACCAAGCCATGGAGAGCATTAATCAAATGTGTTTTTCCTTAGATCTGTCATTAGTAACAAGGAGAATAAAATTAAGCATCAGTAAGAGAAATATGCTGGTATAGAAGTTAACACTTTATCTGCAAGTTAAATTGATCCTCTGTGCTCCTTGCAAGAGTAGACAAAGGCTGAGACGGCTTATTGGAGTGTTTGGATTGTTTCCAAATTTTGTTTTAGAGTCTGAGGAATTGATAGGTTAAACAGGAAAACGTACTGTATCCACAAATTATTGCTGATGTTGATTTGATGGTGACTTATCTGAAGTAGAATCTGTAAGAAAAAATATGCCATAAATTATAGTAGGAATATAACAATTGTAGTTTAATGAGGGTGTCCAAACATGATCATAAGAAGTAGGTAAACTGAGACACAAAAAGGCATATTAAAAATACGGGGGTTTTATTCTGTTTTTTCCCTAAGAGAATGATTGCTTATGCCTGTCTGCCTTACCTGGTTAAAGGGTTAACACGGTGAGAAGCATGAGTAGGAACACAGATAAGAGGCTGGGAGCTGGTCTTGTTCTCTGCTCTGGTCCTGTGCCTTAATGGGAATGACAGCTTTGACTTTTGTAGCAATAAAGGAATGTTAACTCATGTCTCCTGGTGCGCTGTCAGCAGCCAATGGTTTCCCAGCAATGATTTCAACATGTCTAATGTTAACGGAATAATAAATCTTTAATTGGCCTTACTTAATCTGACTAACAAATCACCAAATGCCCATAGACTTGGGATAAAGTCACCGGAGCTGCAGCGAGCAGGGGTGTGGGATGATGGAGAGAGGGGTTTGCTGAGGCAGGGAGGTAGAATGAGGCTCTTGAAAGAGTTGTTTAGAATTTGCTGGGTGTTTAGATACCGCAGGGACTGGCTCAGCTGAACGCCTTAGATGTACGTTTACCTCCTGCCACTTACGTCTTCTCCAGGGAATCACAGATAGATCCTGGCAAGCTCCATCCTCCTCTACTTTTTATTGTGTGATGCCAACGGAATTGACTCTCTTTTTCTCTCCATGATTTTTCTTGCTTGTTTTCAGTTCTGGTTTTTGCTTCTTGTTTTTCTGCCTGTTTGTAGCCACCGTTTGAAAAAGTTGTGTGTTTCCACTGTAGCTGGATAAACATTATAACCCAATCTTGTCGCTAACTCAACAGCTATCTGTATGGTAAGCATGAGCACACATACACACATGCTCATCTGTATGGACTGTTTTACCTAGCTGCACAAAGTCTTACAAATTTATGATTACAGCCTGCAAATTTAGGAGACATAAGAGAGAGAAATTTTTTTTCTTCCACTGGGAAGTCCACCATAGCCAGCAGGAGAAATAAACTGGAGTCTGGTGCCCTCTTGTGACTACATTAAACCCCTGGAAAAATATCATCCTGCGTCTTAAAAGGTATCAGGGCTTGAATTACACTGGAAAACACAAATAAATTTATCCAAAACAAAAGCCAGAAGTATAGAAAAAGGGAATTAATCTCTCCTTTTAATTTCTGAAAGGAAATTTCTGCTGCATGGCTCAGAATAGAGGCAGTAGACTCACAGTTGACTGATGTGCTGAATATTTGAATGATACATTGCTTTCATAAAAGTGTTTCTTCATGTTAGTCAATTAGACATATGATGCTGAAGCACTGACAAGCCAGAATTATACATTAATATAGTTTTACATCATGGAAGGATATGTCCAACCTATATTTCTACATGCCTCCCCTCCCCCGAAAAAATTCTCCAAATTCTGGAGGTGTGAAGTCATTGTGATCTGAAACTATGGGCCAGCAAAGAAAGTTCAGATTCGCATTCAATTTTCCACAACCTTAATGAGAGGAGGGCTGGTTTCACAGCTTTGGTTTAACATCACGTTGATTTATTTGCAATGGCTTTCAGTATCTCCAGAGGAAAAAAAATCTGGGATTTTTCCTTGTACCGTGTTGTTTCTTATCTTGGAATTTGACTAAGAAGTGGTTCTATTATCTAAAACTGAATGCTAAGAAAACAAAAAGATAAATACTTAATAGAATTTCCAGTTTTTTCCCTTTCATGCAAGGGGAATGTTTCTGGTCAGAAGAGGGAGTGACTTGACCTTGAATAAAGCAAGCAGGGTCCACTCAGCCTCTCGTCGGGGAAAGCCCCTTGCTGAGTTTTCAAAATCACACAAGCCTCTGAGTTCTGCTTTTGTGAAGTACTGATGTTACCTACTGACCTTTCATTTTCTGTCAGATCTTTTCTATTATTACATTGCAGTCTATCTATCGCTTTCACAGCCGTGTGTGCAAAGGAAGTTCCCCATTCAACCCCTTTTTCTTCTTTCTGATAGAAACTTCAGATTTGTATTTGGCCTGGCTGGAATCTCATGCCTTTTGTTGACGTGCCATTCCCACAGTAACAGTCAAGAAAGCAAGAAGTCAGACATCCTCCTGAGTTCCCTTGTTATTTAATGTACATTTTTCTCCCCTTTTGCACATTGCTGCATCCAGTCCCAAGTGTAGTTTGAGGCTTGTGCGTTTGTTATCTTCGGGACATAGCTATTACTGCAGTTAAGTGCACTATTCCATCAAGAGCTATGGACTAGCTATTTTCATACGCCTTATTTTGTCTAGGAAAGATTTGAACAAGAGACTTAGAGGTAGACAGGAACCATACATGCAGCTAAATAGAAAATGGCAGGATTTTAAAAAATACCTTATCAAATGTCCTTCATCCAACATATTGTCAAAGCATCTATAAACATCAAATATATAATAATAAAAACTGCTGGTAGTGGGTAGTGAGAGCCCAGTCTTCTCAACCATATTTAAGAATGGCAAAAAACAACTCTAAGTTAATCAAATAGGTAAGTAATTGTGCTGTTTTTTCAACCATATCAGGCTCACACTGTCAGAGACCCATTCCAGAAATCTGGTGCCAGGAAAGTGCTTCCCATCCCACGAAAATTGTGCCAGGAAGGGAAGAGCTTGAGAGGCAGCGTCCACATGGACAGTTCTCAGAGCACTAAGGATTTTAGAGATTATTACTGGAGGCCAACTCGGTGCAGAAGTTGCAACAGCAAATGCTGTTAGCATTACCAGTTGTTTTCAGTCCTGTCCCCAGAGAGGTGCTGTGAGCCTTGTGAGCCCATGGCCCTGAGTGTTTCCAGCCTGGAAGTCAACTCTGTGGATTGGGATTACTCTTACCTTTTGGGAACAACAAAACACCTCCAAACACCGAAATATCCCAGTGAGGAAAAATCCCAGTGAAGTCTCCAAGGGTCTAGTGCCCGTGCTACCAAAAGGAGACCCAAGGTTAAAATTAAAGTCTGCAATTTTTTTTTTTTCTTCTGAAGCGCCAGCATAAATAGAAGAAAATAAAGTGCTTTGATTCTGACCCTGAAAGTGCTGATTCATTAGAATTTGTGCTTTAATACCTTATATTTGCCTCCACGCCGGTCACTGCGCTGTTGCAGTAAGCTCTGAATATGCATACGACACACCTGCTTACTCTTTCTAGTATCTCCTGCAAGGGATTGTATTTTAAACTGAGAAGACAGACAAAGCTCGAGGGAAAAGGTGTCCCATTTTACAGATGGGGAACTGCGATAGAGTGATGCATATTTAAGTAGCTTTCTGAACACTCAGGTATTTGCATACTTCTTCAGAACATCTGCAACTTCAGGTTTACAAGGCTTTTCAGGACTTTGTATATCGTACGACATCCTTTTCCCACAGTATCTCTCTTATCTTTGATTCTTCACCTCCCTCAAGAAAATATTTGAAGCAGACCTTTGAACATACAGGGGATGGTCTGTGATCGTGGGCTGAAATGTATGGAGCCCTGTTGCAGACTGAGGCTGCCCGACAGGATGGATCATTTCATGGTGTTCTGAGAAGGCTTGTTTTGAGGTTGCCCATGTAGATGATATTCATGTGATGCTTCGTGAAGCTCTTACCACATAGCTTATCATCTCTCCTCAGCAGACTTTCCATCTGTCTGCAAGGGTGGTTTTTGCTTTGTTATCTCTGAGCATTTCCTAAAGGATGGAGTAAGAGTAAAACCCTAAACGTTATCAGTGATCTGGATTACAGCAATGAGACATAATGAGTTTAGAACCTTACTCTTTCTCACCAATTGCTCATGATGGCAGCAACTAACATCTATTACCAGGATGTTAGCATTAGTCTAATTTGGAATAATAAGATTTCTCTTTTTATGATTTACACTGCTTTCACTTGAAGATTGCATGTCGTAGGGCCCTGCTGCATCCCTGGAGCAAATGGATTATGAGAAATGCCCTCCCGTGTGTAAAGGTTAATTGTGCAGGGGAAAGAGGGAGTGCAGTGGGATGCAAATGGCCCCAGAAGGGACTGGAAGGGATGGAGAGGACTGGTAAGTATCACATCCTTGTCTCTAGACGCTAGTTGCAGAAAACATGCTGGGAGATCCAGCTTTGGGAATGCTGCCATCTGTATGCTTCCCTGCATACCAAAGAGGTTAAAAAAATGATTGCATCTTGCTGATGCAATCCTCTCACCCTTATTTGCTACCTTTAGTTTGTGCTGGTTTGAAAATAAGGGAGGTATTCCAACCTATGGGGCAACTTTGAGGATATTTCCTAAAAGACCTATCCCACAGTGTGACCTGGAGGACAACAACACACTCACAAAGAAAAGCTCTTAGATTGTGGACAGTTTTGTAAGCCTAGCTCTGAGTTAGGTATCATCACCCACTACCCAACAGAAGTTCGACACTGGGTTGTACGTGATAGCAGGGACTAAATCAGACCAGCTACAGGGTTACCAACTGCAGGTGAAACTTTGTCATGCATAGAGAGTCTGAGTTCACTCGTATCTGGTTTTGCCCGTTTTGTATAAATATCCTCTTGAAGTAAAATTTAATACAGAACATGAAAGCATTTCTTAAGACAGGAATAGAGTTTTATAAGTGAGTTACCCTAAACAATTAAAAACAACTAAAAAAATCCAGTCTTTAGAAATAACTTAAAATTGATGAATAAACAAACAAATCAGATACATCATCTGCAAGTCTAGTTTGGCCAGCTCTAGTTCATAGCCAACACTTCATGCTTCACAGTCATACTTAAAATAATCAGCAATCGAGTTATCTCCCAGGTACATTATGAATGTCTGAGGCATATGTAAAAACAAAATCATGTTTTATTTATTAAGTAGCCCACTCTTCTTTAAATCAAATTATGGAAGTTATACCTGAGTAAATACTGAATGCAAAAGAGAGTTAAATTTTTGAATCTCGCCTCCGTTCCACTGGTGAGTGACTTACCCACTCTGAGCCATGTGTGTGAAGACCTGACCGTCTAAAGATTTGGGAAGCACAGCCTAGGTTTCGTTCTGCACTCTCTCCAAGTCATCTTCTAGCTTAAGCTGAGTTGAGGAGGTTGGGGGACAGATCCAGATAGCTGGGTGGAGAACTGCAGATCTGAGGTAGTAGGTGAACCTCTCTTCACAGCAGGAAGCAGTCCCTGCAGGAGGAAGGGAGGGAAGGATCCACACAACCAATCCACCCTTCAGATCTGCTCTGACCTGGGCAGCGTTCTTCGCTGTGTCTCTAGCAAGCATCCCACTGCTGAGACCCTTCCTTTGCCTGTGTGGCACAGCCAGGTATTGTGTGACAAAAGAGATCACATGCTTCAGTTTATCACATGAGAAACAATCGCTTTATCTGATGGGATATTTTAACAATGTGGAAATAGCATGTCTTGATGTCCTCACCCAGACATAAAGCTGTTTTTCTGTTTATCCAAAGAAGTCAGGATTTGCGTGTGGATATATTTCTTGGTACTTGGCCCCTAATCCCTTTGGTAGTCTGTCACAGGATATTTTAATTTGGAAAGCACTCCAAAAGTTGTCTAGGTCATGTTCAAAGTTAGATCAGGCTGCACAGGGCTTTGTCACCCCTAAGGCTTTTACTTCAGAGTGCATCTGAACAAAGAAGCTCCAAAGATTTTAATTCAAAAGAAAATTTGTAACAATATAGTAATTTAGAACAGCATGTAAATTAGACAAGGCAAAAGAATTACAGATGTTGCATCAGACCCTGCTAATCCCTGTTCCCTGCACCTACAGCACTGAGCTCCAATATTGGTTGCTCTAAAGACACTCACGTTTTGTCAGAGGAAAAACATCAAGAGAGATTTCAGAATTCATCAAGGTGAATATCTAATTTGCATCCATTTCAATCAGTTCAGAAGTCTGTATCTTTGGTTTCTTCTAAATTTGCTGCTATTTTTCATCAGAATTTTACATTTAAACTATGAAAATCCTGAGGTTGGGGCAGTTTGCATATGCATCTTCAGAGATTAATCAACAATCTTCTGACTGACTGGGGCTGTTACGAGCAACGCCTGCTGCTGATTTTTTTAGTAATGGAAAGTTTGATTTTCAGCAAAGTTACAGATACTCGGCACTTTGCAGATCTCTTATTGATATTTGAGAGAGTTTGATCTCTGGGACGCATATGAAAATACAAACCCACAGTTTCTTATTTAGCATCACAACAGAATTTCACATTTTTCCAAGAAACAATCTCCTATTCAGTTCAGTATTACGTGAGCTACTTTTGAGGACACAAGCATTTCATAGGTAGGTCCCAGAGGAGTCTTTAAATAGTACAAAAATTAAATATGTCATAAATACAGTAACTTGAGGAAATGCCATTTTGGTACAATGCTTCTTTGCAAAAGAATAAAGCATAATATACAGAAATACCTTTGACCATTTAAAAACATGAAGAAGTATTGTATTTACATTGACATTGGCTGATGTTAGTTCAATTCAGAAATGTGAACATTGGTAACAATTTAAAAATATTACAGAAATAGATTACAGATGGAACAGAATGATACTGTGAAACACTTTACAAACTTGTACTCAGTCATCCAACTGATTCATGATCTTTGTCTCTTTTACTTTGAACACATAAAAATATTAAGAAGCTGTTCAGATATATCTTGACAGATTTGTCTCATTCTTAGTTTTTCATTTCCGGTTTGAAGGCACAGGAAACTACCAGCAATAATTTATTCGTAGCGAAAGTGGCAGCAGCAGCAGCAGCAGCAATGGAATCTGCCCCAGCACAGTCTCATGTGTGTGGGACCAGCGTGTCCAAGGGAGTTCCCATCGATGGGGAGAAGAGACTGCGTTCTCCAGGCAGCCAGCCCTTCCCTGTCAGTAAGGCACTTGACTCTTGTGCAGACTCCTGCATGCCAAAAGCTGGATCAGTACCACGAGGGAAGTGTTAGCTTAGTCAGAAACGAAACACAAGTTCAACAAATGTTGGGAGATAGCATAAAAACAGTCCATGACACCACTTGGAAATGTATAAATTTTGTATATACTTCAATGCATTCTAGATTTAACTCCAAAACAAGTAAAAATTACTGATTGTAAAATGTCAAGCATTAGAATTGTACATTTTAATAATTTCAGGGCAGTGCAGAATCTTGACTAATACAGTAGAAGTACTTCTGGTCTGTGTCATCAGGCCACTGTTTTGCCCTCTAATTGTCCCCAGAATGTGCAAGATAGATAAAGCTGCATACTGAAGAATTAGGAACATTTTCAAGGCTCTTGTTGAAAGACTTCCTCATTTTTCATATTTTCCACTGGTTAACCACAAACGGTAACAACAGAGTACGTGTATGAGAATCTGAACGTCAACCTCCCAAAGAACTGAAAATTTCAACCATAAGAATGGGCCCTATATTGTTCTCCTCAGCAGGGGTATTTTTTGTCCATCTCAGAAGACAAAACTGGTTCTGAATTCATATGAGGAAAAGAGTCAGTTCAAAAAAATAATCTTTTAAGATTTCAATTTGAATCAAAGTAAATTACTTGGTTTACTCCACATGTCCTTAGCAAAGCAATATTTTCACCAATGATACTGGCGGACAAACTTTATTGTAAAAGACAAACAGAATTAAGAAGGATCCCTCCTGTAGCATCCTCAAGGAGCTGCTGGCCTGTGCACTATGGCAAAACTTCCTACAGACATCAGCATGTAAATACTCGTGTGCTGCAGTCTGCAGCCTGCAGCTGGTGTTGGGAACTTCTTGTTTGTCTGAGCAGCTAACTGCTAGCTGCCACCTTCTTGGTCTTTGCCACTATTACAGGTCTTTTGAATGATGGATGAATCTGGTATTTCTTTGTTTTCTTCTCTTAGCCCTCCTTCCTGTGATTCTTTTGACATTTTCAATTTTATGCTGTCAGTCTTGTGATTAATGGATGAATTCAGCCTGGATGAGTTCAATCTCCATCTTCTCAGACTCCTGTAAAAATCTTTTCTGACATTTTCACTAACCAGCACGTAGATGATTGGATCAGCAATGCTGTTTGCAGTGGCTAAACACAGAAACACTGTAAAAATTGAATATATATCTTTTTCAAATGGACATGAGCAATTTTGATGAAACATAAAGTATATGGATCTTATTAGGAGTACCACATGGTAGGGAGCAAAGCAGATCAGGAAAATTACAATAATGGCGATAGCCAGATACTTCACTTTGGCTTTTTGGCGACAAGTCAAACTGCTGCTTGTTTTTGTACTTTGGAAAATTTTGTAGTTTGTGAAAATGAGGATTGCAAAAGGTACAGCAAATCCAAGTAGGAATCTGGCAAAGCCAAAAGAAGCCAATTTTACGTCAAGGGGCAAAGTCTCAAAGCAGGTCATCTTCGTAACTTTTCCATTACCTTCCATGTGAAATACTGGAGTGTGGATTACTGCAACCACAGCAAAGAGAAAACACACTATTATGATTGCCTTTTTCTGTCCTCTTCTCCCCCTTGATTCCAGGGCATACACCAGTGCCACGTAACGATCCACAGAGATGCAGCACAAAAGCAGAATGCTTATGTATATGTTGCAGAAAAAGATGAATCCTGTTACTCTGCAAGCCATCACACCCATACTCCATTGGTGCTCATCTTGCACATAGATAATCCAGAGGGGCAAAGTACCTAAATACATCAGCTCACACAATGATAAACTGAAAATGTAGATGGCAATTACTTTATTCCTTTGGATTTGTACAAATGTAAGCAGGGAAGTTAAGCAATTTGTTGGAAGGCCTATAGCAAAAACGATGCTGTAAACAGCGACCAGAAGCGTCTTGCTGTCTTTGTAGGGAATTCCTGTGCAAGAGGAGCTATTATTTGTGTCTGTACAATTTTCCATTATTCTTTTTTCCAGCTGGTGTTTCCTGAGAATCAGAAGACAAGGTGGAAAGTTAGCATTTGCATCAGTTAAAAAATGTCAGTAAAGGTTATAGTCCTGTAGGCGCCAACGGGACATGTCAGGGGAACAAGTGGGATGCTTGTCTTGAGGAAGCATCTAAGATAGGCCTTTTCCAAGACCTGTTGGATTCCTGTAGTGTCCCCTGGCAGTCAGGTCTAAGTTACTACCAGGAAAAAAATGCCTTTCTTCACAAGGAATTTCTTGCCTACAGCATGCCTAGTCACTAAAACAGAGTATAGGGAACTGTCCCTACACCAGGCTGCCTCATAAATAAGGCAGAGCTGCTGATCAGTTACTAAAGTGACTTCCCAGAAGAAATTAAGGGTATTAGTCTTCAATTCTTTTTTTTTTTTTTCAAACTGAGTAACAAAACCTGCAAACAGTAGAGATTTCAGAGGCAGACATCCAAAAGAAACTATCATTTGTGGAGTCAGATGGGGGAACCGACTGAAGTGGGTAGTGGTAGTTGTGTCAGAGACTACTCCACAGACAGGAACCAGAATCTGGCCACTGGTGTGTACCTCCACACTGTATTACAACACAGTGGTTTAGATCTAGCTAATTCGTACTTCTCTCCTTCCTCCTCTTAATGAGTAACTGCAGATGAAGAACATAAACTTGTAGTGCTGCATAACACCCGCCACAGTAAGACAGTGAAACTGCCTACCATATCTGTTTGATACCTCTGGGAAACAACAGGAAACAAGGGCAGTTAGAGGAACTAAACCAGACCAAAGAGAAGAATATACACACATTTAAGAAATTGAGGTGAAGAAAATTAATGCTCTTTGAACTGGAGTATTTACAAAAAACTCCACGTTTCCAAGATAACCATATACAAGAGCAGACCTGGTATTTGGTTAGTGGTAAATAGTGCTAGGAGAAGCATTTCTTGCAAAGTCACATAATGATTTCCGTGCAGAAATCTTCTCCAAGCAAAGAGAGGAATATGGAAGTGAGTGCACCATAATGGTGTTGTGGGCCCTTAAAAATTGTACTTTGCTGTATTTATGAGTTGAAGGTGTCCACTGTATAGCATCCTTGATAAAAAAAAAAAGTCTTGTCTGGCCTAATCTTTTGGTCATTCTCTTATGAGGTGGACACCTGCTCCAGGGAACAGTCAGCTAACTCCAGAAGGAGCAGATGCGTTGACAGAGATTGAGTCCCTTCAGACAGAGGAGGGGCATGAGCTTTCTTGGTCCACACCGTGCATGAGCAGTTTCTTTAACCCTGAGTTCATGCAGGGGAGAAGGTAGCTTTTAGCAGCCTCAGAACATTTATCTGTTGCTTGTTTGGGCCCGTCTCAAGCAGACTAAGGGGAAGCAGTCTGCTCCCAGTGCAGTGGGATTGTCTCCTGCATCTTTGGGCACATGGACAAGTTGGTGGGGCCATTCCTTCCCCTCCATGTGGGCAAGAGCAGTCCCTGGGGTGGCACAAACAGCTCCATCCTGAATGCTTGCCATGCGAGGTCCCTAGAGCTCGAAGGGCAATCAGGTCCCCTAACTTAGTTGAGTTACCAGATGATGACAACGATATGAGAAAATGGATACTGGTTGCCTTAGCCTGCAAGACCCTCACAGCAGCAGGGTGCTAGCCACAGCCATAAACAGCATGCCAAGAGGGATTCATTTCCAGAAAGTACCCAACACAGTCAGAGCCCGCTCAATGACAGCAGCTTCTGAGTGAAGACATCCTGGCAAGCGAGCAGATGGGGCAGAGGCAGTGGTGGTACCTGCCATCCACGTTGGCAGCGTAAGCTATTCCCTGGAGTGAGGACATTTGGAAGGGGCCTCCACAGAAAGAGGAACTGAGAAAGTGCTGTGTGTTCCAGAAGTACACCGGAGGGTGCAACCATACTCTGCAACTACCTTCTGCTTCCCCCTGTGGCAAACCGTGCTCCACTCGCGTGCTGACAGGTTGACGAGGTTTAGCAGGCAGCAGTTGCTGTGCTTGTTAGGCCCCCCCTCACTAACCAAACCACAACATAAGGACTGGTGGTGACCTGAGTTTTTGCTTCCTTTGGGTATCTGCCACCTTTGGTGAATGAGGTGGGGCCTTCTCTGGACCACCTACCAAGCCACTGTGTAAAGGGGATAAAAAAGGTGCTTGGTTTCAGGGTCAGCAGCAGTTCTCAGCCCAGACCTCACCTGAGAGGTGGCATATGAGAGCTCGTCCTTGACTCAGACACGTCTGAGTGATGAGAGAGCTGCTGTACACCAGCACACCACAGAGCGGTCTTGGAGACTTCCCCTTCTAAGGTGAAGCACAGCAGGTGAATACAACTCATACGTGAGGGAGATGGCAGCAGCCGAAGCGGTTGTTCAGCACGCCATCTCGGTTGTTCAGTGGCTGCCTACTCCTCACACCTCAAGAGTGGTTGAAGGTGCACTCTCCTCCCTTCCTCCTGGGCTTTGCCTCCTTCTGTTGACCTTGTGTTTGTCAGAACATTCTCCTGTCTGCACTGCCTACGCCCGCTGTTTGCCGCGTAGCGAAAGCATGCTTCCTCCGGAGGTACCTGTCTCGGCAGCGAGCAGCCGGTGATGGTGCAGGGCAGGAAGGAAGTGGTAGGTGAGCTATTCTGTAGACACATGGTTCCCAATGTTTCTTTCTCTTGCCTCCTTTGCCTCCACCTTCCTGCTTTGCTCCAAGCCTCCTTCCCATGCTTAGCACCTGCGAATGAACCTCGGGAAGGACATGCCTGAGACTTTTTAAGCTGCCTGCACGGAACATGCTTTTTCTTTTTCTTGGCTTTTGGCGTATGACTTAAGCCACAGGGTTGGGACTGAGCAGAAGAGACCTTCACCCTTGAAATGACTGTCAGCTGCCAAGCGCAAAGCCTCAACTGGCAAAGTGCAGCCATAGACGTAAATTTACACTTGTAGAGAAAAAAACGTGTGCTGAATGCCTCTCCTGAAGGTCTGGCCTGTCATCTTAGGAGCCTGGATGCTCCCCAGCCGTAATGCTCTATGTCTCAGCCCCATATCAGGAAGGGGGAGAGGAGGACATCCATTTGCTCCCCTTCCTCACCTTCTCCTGGCTCCCTGCCCTGCCCAGGGAAGAGTCTTCTGGCCCTGGCCACTGCATCCAGCCCCAGTTCTGGGCTTCACTTGTCTCTGCTCAGCTCTCCAGGCCTGGAGAGGTGATTCCTTCTTAAACTGAAGATCAGAAAGGAGCACTCAGCAGGCAATTTATGAAATTCCTCTGTGTGACATTGCCCCTCTGCAACTGAATGCACTTTTCATCCTGTTGTCAGGCCTTTAGAGTTTGCTGGTTTGATACTTGGCTCAGCCCAGAAGATTCCTGGTTCTGTCTTCTTCTGTGGCGGCTGAGCTACGATGGATGTCACCACTGGGCTACAATGGATGTATCACCACATCTCTTGAATGTAGCAGTCATAACTGTACTGTTTTATCTAAAGAGGCAGCTGGTTACCTGTGAGCACTTTGTTTTTGTCCCACATTGGTGCAGAACTGGAGCAGGTTAACCTGCATGTCAGATAGTCATTCAAATAAAAAATAATAAAAATTACAAGCCGAAAAAAACATACACCATTTCAGGATTCATTTTCTGCTCGTATTTGCGATGAGCAATTTTAATGATAGAAACATTGATTAGAACAGCAGAACTTAAGAGATTTACCACATCCAGCTATTTTCAAGCATTTATAAAGGGTCAAACGTAGCTGTGATGCCAAGGAGGAGCGATATCCAAGAACATGTTTGTGAGAGACAAGCTGTTTCAATGTATTAGGTTTCTTAGCTGTCCTTTAGCTTTCAGTTGAGCAAAGCCTGTCCAAGGTAGCTGTTCTCACCTTCCTGTGACCTATCCTGTTTTGCGAGGGCTCACCGACCATCCCTAGGTGCTACATCAGATCCCGACTATATTTTGCAGCAACAGCTCAATGTATATTTAGCAGCACTCTGAGGCTTCTTGCTCCGAGAGACTCACTGCACACGACAAACCGCAGTCAGCACGTGCACATTTCTCACCATCAAGATATGCAAAACATCTCATCTTCCAGGACAGAGACATCACCTCTGGCTCAGGAGGCACCTGAGCACAAATCACTGGAAGATGGAGTAATCCACTAAGGAAGGTTTGCTGTGTGCCCGCTCTGTATTTACACTCTTCCCTGGACATCCACTCTTGGCCTAGCTTATAGCCATCATATTGGAGTGGGGAGGCCTAGCATTTCTAATGTTGTTGTATTATGTTCACACTGTTGGACAAATAGATAATTAAATTTATTACTCCTAAAATGGAGTGTCTACATGCTCGAATGTATTGAGAACTTATGGAGAGGACACCCTAAAAAAGGGCAGGGCATCTGGACATACCCAAGTGAAAAAGGGTTGTGGATGGAAAAGTCATGATGGTTTTCTTGGAATGTGGTGAGAAAGCAGCAGAAGTGTCTTGCTGCAGACCCACCAAGCAGGATTGTGAAACTAGATCAAGATTGACTGCCCTTTCTCTCCTTCTCTTTGATCCAGTGCATGTTGCATTCCTCACGGCAGGTGGCCTGGATTTACCAGGAGGAATGGAAAGGTGCTCTTTCTCAGGCTTTCCTAGAAAGAGGCAAATTTTAAATACCAAGCTAGTGTCTAGTCTAGAAATCAGATCTTCCATCTTGTGGACAGGGGCCAAAGCACTGCTTTGTTGTGCAGCAGAGCCTGTGTGGTGGTCGTCTGTCCTCCCCTCTACCCAGCACCAGGAAGCATTGAACTATTGTACAGAGGTGCCCTACACAGCTCATGGGAGATAAGACCATGAACCTAGGATGCTGTGAGGATGTGGTTTCACATTACAGCCATGCCAGAATAACAGCCTGGCTGTCACCTTTTTTTCTCTCTGCCTTGTCCCTGGCCTGACCCTGCAGTGCAATTACACAGAGTGGTAAGATAGCAGAAGACTTGTCCACTTCTTCTGTCTGGTCAGCTGTCCACCAGTTGACCTTTCTGAAGTGGCTCACCAGGGTCAAAGCAGCACCAGGGCTGGTGCAAGGGAATTGGGTAAGTAGCCTACAGCCAGGAGCAGAGCACCAGAGACAGGTGGAGGAAGGGGTTGTACTGAGAGCAGCTCGGCCATAGAGTGAGGTCCACCCTCCATCAGTCTTCAGAGGCAATGCTGATCTCTGTTGACTGCATAGGGATCTTTGTAACCGAGTTACCCAACCAGGCACCTTCTTTGTGGATGCCGCAAGTGCTAAGCAGGGCACTTTGGATAAGCAGCGTATCGGCTGTTAGAGTCACGCAGAGGTGGACAACAGCTCTAATGGCATCGCTCTCTTCAGTTCTTTTGCCTTGAAAATACCACTGCTAAGTCCTGAAAACCATGTAGACTTTTGTGAGCATGTTGGCTTAGAGCTTATCGCTTCAGAGTGAATATGAAGATCTTCACTGGAGTCTGGTCCCTGAATGAAGCAGAAAAGGGTCCTGGGGGGTGCAGAGACTTGACTGGGGGCTCCTGCTGCTCATTCAGGCCAGTTGCATTAATACCTGATCTTCCCTCAAGAGACTGAAGTGTTTTTGCTAACACTGAGGTGTAAAGAGGGAAGTGAAAACAAGGGGGAAAGCAAAAGGCTTTCTTTTGCTTTTTTTTTTCCTTTTCTTTATTTATCCCTGAGCTACTCATGTAAAACTGTTTCATTTTTCTAACAGAGAAGTTGGAGTGATAAAAATAAAACCTGTTAGGAAAAGTAAAAAAGAACATTGCAGGTACAGTTACAAGGAAGAGAGGGAGAAGTCAAATAAAGCACAATAGTTGAACAAAGCACCGGTTGAAGGTCTTTGGATTAATTCACCTGAGCTACAGAGGGACAGAAGAAAAAAAAGACAGTGAAATCTGTAACATGAGTACAATTACATCAGCAGAGCACATTATTTCATTTATTTTTCATTGTCTAATAATTTTCTGATCATCCTTCTAAGCTAAGGATTATTGTTGGAGTTGACAATTTTGAGGAGTTTATGGGATATTAATAACAATTTCAAAAAGCACCACACTTATAATGGTTAAGATAAACACAAACTATCCCTTCACACCTTCCTTCCTCCCCGCAGTGTTTGGAATGATTGCCAACCTACATGTTTTAAAGCAGAAATCAACCTTCAATGAAGTAGGACCTGAGTTTCTTCTTGTGTGCTTTCCTTAGTGGCATGTGGTACTGTAACTATTTGGCACAAGAGTACTAACATGATGTCAGTCTGACCACTCCAATCTGCTAGCGTAAGACATCAGTTCCCAGAAATGACAGATATGCCACCTACAGTACTTGTTACCAGCAATATCACTTCTCTTCTGAACCTGGGCTTCTCTTTCTTGCCTAGAATCTACATTACCTGCCTGTAAATTTTATGAACTATTAAACTTTCCAGCCACTAGCTTTTGTCTGTTGACTTTAATAGAAAGTAAGAAATTGCCGTGGATTATTTGCTCTGCTGTTCTGGCAACTAGGAAAAATATTTGTGATATCTTTGTGGATAAAAATAGACTATGACCCATTCGCCCAGCAAGTCAGTGAACTAGTTTATTTTTAGTTTTTTTTTTTTCCTGTTTGTAATAAACAAATTAATAGATGAAGTCACTCCTATAAGCAAGTCAGCATACAAAGGAAAAGCAGAAATGGCTCCTCTTCTTGGTTACCCAGCAGAATGATTGTTTTTACTGAAACACACAAGACAGTGGGATTTGAAATAATATAGTTTCAAATTTGAATATAATATATATACTATACAGTTTCAGAGCTCTGTGGGAAAATAAGAGTGTTTTAAAACTACAGGAATATACTGTGAATCTGGCTTGAGCACAACTCCATCTTAAAACATCTGCCTCCATCCTAGCTTGATCAGAAGGAAACCACCAATGGGATTTGAATACAGAGACAAATAAACACCATATGAAGCAGCTTTAATGCCTAGTCAGGAAAAAAATCTCCACATGATTCCCGAAAGATGAAAGTGGCATGGTTCTTGTATTTGCTAGATTTCTGTTTGAGTTTTACCCTCTTTTGAACATTCCCTGGCTCCTGTGGCCATGGAGAAGACTCTTAAGAAACAAGAAAGACCTCTACACTGAACCAAGGCATGACATATGCTTTGGTTTGGTCACCAGGTGTAGTCATCTGAAGTTCAGTTAGGTTTTGCTAGAAGTAAGCAGTACGCCAGAGGTTACACTGATCTACAACTGCGAGACATGGGCCAGAGAGCACTGTGGTGAGGCGGATAATCCCTCTCTTGGCTACTGCTGGTTAAAACAAGCTATGGAGCATTTGTAGGCTGAAAATAGCTGCTCTAAGGAAGCAGCAGGACCTCGGGATTAGTTATACAGTCTTAATATTTATCTTTATACTGCAGATATAAGCTATAAGCAGTCTTATTAAAAAAAAAAGAAGATTTTTGTCAGAAGAGAGAAGATACTCATCAAGTGCTGTTCAGGAGGGGAACTCAGTAATCATTTTTGATGTGAGGAAGGTGATTTATCTCATGATACACTGTTCGTAGATGTGAACTCTCAGCAAACTTTAAATACCTGTCAGTGAGTATTTGCATAGATCCACACATCCACTTCCCCCTTCCTACAGTCTACAACTAAATGTACTATTTTGCTAAAATAAGCAGCTGTGAGTGAACTGTCACATAATTCAGGGTTGAGAAAGGATCCAACTTAAAACTGTGATCCTTCCATAAACTAGGTGTTTTAGTGCCATCTTACACTACCTAGTGAGGGATTGTAGAGGAGAGAAGAATGCCATGCAGGGAGAAATGTGTAAATGAAAGCTCCTGCTACAGGGTTTAAAACCATCTTATTCAACACATCTAAAAGTAGGTAAAACTACAGAAGTGTTATATGGAGTAGATAGGGGAAATTCATAGGTGAAAAACAGACCCTAAAATCCCCCCGTACCAGTGGACTTTTTTCCCCAGTCTCATGATTCAGAGGCTGTGACTCATGATTTTGGGACTTTTGGGCTTGTCAAAGTTTCTCAGTCCTCCCTGGAAGCATCAAAGACTGACTATTGTAGGGCAGATTTACACCCTGGTACCCACCAGCTTGTCTAGAAAAGGTCCTGCAGTCAGAGGAGTGGCTTCATGGCCAGCAGAGCCATCAGGAACCCCAGAAATTACACTGTAAGTTTGAGGCTAAACTATAAACTTGACATGAAGTCAAAAGATTGAGGGAAGCATAGGTTTTGAAACAGCAACAGTGAAAGTGAACAGCTGAGAGCAGCCCTGAGACTGGCAAGTTTTGTACTGCTGATCTTGTCACAGTTTAGCCCCACTCAGGACCAGACTACGCAGTCTCTCACTTGCTCCCCCCACCCTCGAAGGGAACAGAGAGAGATAACATAGGGAAAAAAAAGGCTTGATGTTTGAGATAAGGACAGGGAGAGATTCTTAAAGTTACCGTTATGGGCAAAACAGACTCAACCTGGGGAAAACTATTCATTTATTATTAAAACTAAAGCAGGATAATGAGAAAGAGAACAAAATAGCTTCCCCCCACCCCCCCCTCTTCCCGGGCTTACCATTATCTCTACCACCTTCCGCCGCCCAAGCAACACAGGAGGAATAGGGAATGGGGGTTGCAGTCGGTTTTACACCGCTGCTTCCTCCTCTCACAAGAAATTCTTCACAACAGGCAGGCAGACGCCTCTCAGGTTCTCTTCACATCTCATCTCCTCTCCACTTCTTGCAGCCAGGCCGGGCCGAGTCAGGCCCAGACGGCCGCCCAGCGGGAGGCCAGAGGGTGAGGGCCGAAAGGCCCAAAAGGCTCGCGCCTCCCCCTCTCTGCCCCCGCTCCAGCTTCTTCACATCATCTTCTTCTTTTTTTTATTTTTTTTTTTTATTTTTCCCCTTCTTAAATACGTTATCGCAGAGGCGTTATCATGGAACATTCTGCTACCACTTAGCTTGGCCTTAGCCAGAAGCGGGTCCGCCCTAGGCCCGTCCGAGACTACCGGACAAAGGGGAACAACTTCCAGCAGCTTCTTACAGATTTATGCCCTCTTCTTCACACTCCTTCACATCCCGAGCTTCTTTGCTTTTTTGTAAGTTGGCTGTAGACTGTGGCTGGCCAATGGCTCTGTTTGTTTCCCTTTATTGGTTTGGTTTTGTTAATGGCCAAAGGTTATGTTCGACCACAGCTTGGTCCTGTGTCCTGTTGGCCTGTCACTGCTGAATGCTGCCCGTCCTCTGTCCTCCATTGCTGACCTGGTCACATCCTGCCAGCCTGTCATCACCTGGGTCTGTCGTTCCCTGTGTGTGGTCTCTTCACTGCCATGGCTCATCCTTGCCTTTCACCACCCCCCTGCTGCTTTCCCTACCTCTGTCCCAAGTCAGTCAGTGGTTTTCAAACCACTGCTGTCCCAGGGGCTCCACAAATGGTAACTCATACCTCTTTTGCTGTTCAAGTTCCCACGGAAGCCAGAGGATGCTGGCTCAGAGGACAAGTGTCCAAGCAGGACTGCCACCAGGCAGTGACACTTGGAGAGTATATTTATTCATAACCAAACACATCTCCTGATCAAACTCCCAAATTCACAACCTCCCTCCCCCTTTCTGCACTGAGACCTCCATTACAATAGTGACAGTTACAGGGATCACAGGCTTTTCCTACATGCCCAAAATATGATTGTCCCTTTCATCCCTCTGAAATCCCCCAGTACAGCTTAGCTGTACTGAAAAGAGTGAGCGTAGACAAGATGGCTGCTCTCTGCCAGTAGCAGGAAAATGCAAAGATGATGTTGAGCTTTGACCTTGTGACAGTAGATTAACTCTCTTCCATGGGGCACTTACTGGTCTTAGCACTGCCTTTGTGGGTCTGTGTGGGAGTTACTGTGACGTGGGAGCTACACTGCTGCTGGTAGCATCATCAGTACTAAAGAAGTTGCCAGGGAAAAATGGCAAAAAGACGTCAAAAATACCTTCATGACCTGACAGACTTGGGCTCACTGACATATTGCTTGTCACTGAGAAGTCTAGCTAGTTTCCACTCAAAATTGTTTTACTTTTGGCTAAAGTGAGTAGTGTCTCTGCAGGTGGGATCTGCAAAGCCTTGTGAAAACCACAGTGTCTTCTATACTTGAAACAATCCTATTTTTAACAGAGCAGTTAAAAATGATATTTACAAGTGCATGAAACTCAGACACCAATGTTTCCTCCTTTTCCATTTATCATGTAACTCAATTTTTTTTTTGTTCCTTCTTGTCCTATGATTCACTCGCAACTAATTGGAGAACTACCATTTTCCTTTCTTGCCACTTCCTATAGTTAACTAGCTCACATGCCAGCAGCAGAGTTCTCCCCTTAAGACCTTAGTTACACCAGCAAAAACTGTGATGCTCAAAGATTCCTCTTTGCCCCTACACGTGTCTCTGTAATGATGTCTCTGTAAGCTCACTCACATCTGCTAGACATCTCTTGTAGTGTCTTGTCCAAATCCCCGGCTGCGATCTCTTCCCGCTGTTTGTACATCTACCACAATGAGCATCTCATTCTCTGTTGGGACTTCCAACTCAGAGTCTACCCTGGAAGATATTAATGTAAAAATCCCAGCTACCAGATATTCCCCAAAGTGTCCTTCTTTAGAGATAGCAGATTCATATGTTGTTTCTGATAGACCTTGTTCTAAATTTCTCACTTCTCTCAAACCTTTCCACTCCAGTCAGGCCCTGCTTGCCTATGCACTGATACAATCCCCTTCACCTTCCATTCCAGTTTCAATACTGAGCCTTTGGTGTTTACGGACTTCAGATCCGCAGCGGGATATTTGGTTCTTGGAGAACGTTTTTGTCACATGCTCTGCTCCACAAACAGCAGCAGCCAGGTCTGAACCTTAAATGTGTTTGGTAGTATCTATCTGCACTAAATACCCTGCTTTAAAAATAACCTTGATTCATGAAGGCAGATAAGATCAAAGTAGCGGTAGTCTAAGAGATAGATTGTTAAGCTTGCTGTGCTCTACTGAAAGCAGATGCAAAGATGATGGGATTTTTGCCAGTATGGTGGGATCGTTGACTCCCTCCTCCTCCACTGCTCCATTACAGCCCCAGCACAGGAGGCCGGGCCAAGCAAAAATAGCATTTCCCCATAGACACTGGCGCCCAAAGGGTTCAATTTAAAGCAGTGATTTTCACACAGTGAGGCATAGCCCATTCAGGGGGTAATAACGCATGGCTGAGGGATGCGAGAAGGTGTCCTGTCTGCTAAACCCTGCCAGACCTGTCCTGGCTCCATGCATGAGACATGCACAGCAACCCTGGAGCCACGAGCAGTTAAGGAGCTATCCAGAAGCTTTTGGACAGGCAGCTCAATCTGTGCAGGGAGGGAAAATGGGTAAAAGGAGATAAAAACAACCTCAGATGGAAATGCACTCAACTGCTCATTGCCAATTACACCCCATGGCACATGGAAAATACAATAGGTTTGCGCTGAGTGTCAAGAAAAGGCAAGCAAATCCCGAGCTTGTGCTGAGCTCAGGCCAGATGTACAGGCACTAAGTCATGGAGAGCAGCCACAAAAAGTTGTCCTCATGTTATCTGGCGCAGCAGTTACTGCAGCCACCACTCCAGTCACCTTCCTGTTGCATTGGGACCACAACTGCTAACGTGAACAGCGGCATGACCTCTGTATCTGCAGCAACACTGCAGAATACTCTCTGCTTCCCCACTTCCAGCTCCTTCTGATGTGGGAGCCACTGACTTACATGCACTTTTGTTGCTTCTTATATATAAAAATAAAGGAACATGGCTGGGAGGGCAAAATCATTCTGCACAAAACTGTGAAATTTCCATTTCAGCTCCAAAGTGGGACTGAGCTTTGTCAGGGCAGCTCTGATAGTTGAAACGCTGCCCTCGGGGACTTCTGCTTTGACAGCAATGCTATTTGTGTGATCATGATGAGGCCATAAGATCAATGTCTCACCAAAATGCATGGGAAATGCTGAACCTGAAAGAGCCGTCTACAGTATCAGGCAGAAATCTGTACAGAGAGGGTGTTCAATTCACACTGTGAGTATTTGTTTAAATGTAGCATCCTGTGAACAGATCTATGGAAAAGTTCTCAGAAGAAATTCAGCCTTGCCCACTGAGTGCTAAAGAGCTGAATAAATGTTTTTTGGTTTTTTTTTTTTTCCCTTCTTCTCCCCTGAAAATGAGGTTACTGGAAGCTAAAGAACTACTGGCAACAGGTGATCTAAATGGGATTATGGGAAGTGCAGGTTAAAACTAAGCCCAAAGGCTCCTTGGTCTTTGGCAAAGTAGCAAACTTTATGTTAAAATTTCAAGAGAGGCCAGTGGGTATTATCTGTGGTGCTTTCTATTGCAACATGAACTCAAACACATGGGAGAGGTAACAGGGAGAAGAAAACCAACCAAGAAGACCTCTTGAGAATCTAAATGCAGGAAACAATTCAGTTTGATCAAGTCAACAGGTCAGACTGGCTCTGGTAGGATGTTTACCCTTTGCTAAATCTTATTTGGCGTAGGAAAGATCTTCTCTGACCTCAGAATGTCTCAAAACAAAAGTAGGATCCTTTAAAGTCTCAAAGGAAGAAACCCAAACTGATTCATTCTGGCCATCTGCGAGTGTAGTGTGATTGCTGTTATCAGCCTCTGACTTTATTGTAAGACTTGTGGTCTCCTTAAAGCTGCAGCTGCTACACAAAATAAAGGCTACGCTAAATGCCAAGGAGTATCAGCTTTCATTTAAAAGCAAGGTCTTTAGTTTGCTGAAGGAGAGCATTAAGCATGGTCCCAGTAATTTTGAAGTCTCAGAGAAAAAAGTCAAGCCTCAAAATATTTGACAAAAAAAAAATAATCTTAAGTCATTCTCCACATTTCTGAGTGCCAGAGATGAACAGTACTGTGCGAATGAAAGATGGAGAAAAAGAAGGAATGTAGTGTATCCAGTCAGGCACTATAGACCAGCAGGTAAGCATCACAATAAAATGCTTGTCTTGCTTTTCCAGCAGAGTAAGGATGAGAGGAAAGGCTGGATGTGACTTCTCCTTATCATCTGCCAAAGGAAGGCCTGCATTTGTCTTTCTAATATAATTATGTATTCATGTCTCATGATCAGCAGTGATAATTAAATCTAACCTCACAGCAACGTGTATCCTGCCAAAATCCATCAGTCCTAATTATCACCTATCCCTCACTGGAACAAAAATTGTTTTGTAAGAGAGAAATATGTTTTTCTTAGGAAAGGGAATTCATAAGGAAGATAGGTAGCAAAGACTCCATCAATTGCAATAAACTCTAATTAATACAGACCCAACAACACTTTATGCCTGCTGTATCAATCGCAAGGAGATTTAGACTACGGTGAAACATCACCAGAGTCTGCATTTCTGAAGCACAAACGCACAGCATGGAGAAGGAGTAATCAAAGCAGGACGAAGCAAAATACTGTTGAGTAGAAGTAATGCCTTGCCTCAGGGACAGAAATCACTTACTTCTTTTTCCTCTGGCTTTTGCAAAGGAGAGGATGAAGAGCTCCAGCTCGCGCTGTACTCAGAGGCTGCTCTGGCAAGACTTCAGGAAGTTGCTAACGATACTGCATACAGTGATAAGTGGCGTGAGCTAAAAGAAAGTAGACTGCTCATGACTTCATCAGGCTCCCAAATGTGTCACTTCTAGTTAGGTCCACACTAGTTCAGTGCAAGAGTGCCTGGAATATCCCAGCCTTTAAAATCTTAGTTCTGTCATCACTTGAGAAAGTAATTGTAAAAAAAGACATCTCTAGCAAGGAATATCTGTGGGGAAGATCCACTCCTGAAAATGCACTGAAAGAGTGAGAAGAAGCAGAAGGAACTACTTACTAGCTACTGTAATCAGAAGATACTCAGAAAGGGGAAAAAACAAATGGTCAGGACGGGAAAACATGGAATTAGAAGGAAGACAGAAGGAATAAAGACCATTGTGCTGGTGGGTCTGTGTGGAAGTGCAGCCCAGGGACTGAGGGCTATAACATTTCTACTGAGCAGAGCATGCAGGATATAAAGAGTTTCTACAACATTGCTGCAAAGTCAAAGGTTTCAAACAGTCCTCTGAAGCAGTCCCTTCTCATTGCTGCCCCCTGTGTTGTTTTCGGATAGGAAACAGTGCCCACGCACGGCACTGCTCTTGCACAGTGGCCTTGAGATCCGCCAGGCATGGCTGCTACCTTTCACAAGTCAGTGACTCAGCTACCACGATGTCATTTTAGGAGGGGTCCTGTGAGAAAAGCTGTGCTTCTTGCCCCCCTGTGCCAAACCAGACAGCACAGCCCCGTCTGGAGGAGTTTGGGCTGTTCCTGTTTGACACCAGCCTCCAATTAAGCTATCCTTGCTGTGCTGGCCAGGCTGTGAGACGTGTGTGTGCTTGGACTCTTTGCTGGGCCTGGGTAGCTGTGGCACAATGAGCTGATGGAGGAAGCAGAGGCTGACCAGTGCAGTCAGAAGAGCAGCTAAAAGAAAAGAAACCCTTAACAAGGGAAGTGATTGCTTTCAGATCCTGTCACTTGTACATGGGTGGGAAGATGTAGGTTCAGCTCTTGTAACAGCTAGAATCCATTTGTGACCAGAAGTTTAATCTCTTGGACTTGTGGTCTGGGTGTGCACCTAATGATTGTGCTGACGTGCCACGGAGGGACAAGAGACCAGCAAACTGCCCCAAACCCTACTGGCTTGTTCTTTGTACAGTGCAGGTAATACCCACCCTGGCTGCTATACATATACTCACTTGCATATGTATGAAATGGTTAGGTATTTAAGTGGATGAGGAGATGAGAGCCCAATAGAAGGGGGTGTCACCATAAGGGAAACATCATTCAGGTGCCAATGGTGCTGCAGAAGATTAAGAATGCTGAAGAAGATGAGAGAGTGGTTTGAGCAGCTTTGAGAAGAACAGTAGATTTGCATGAGTTTTTTTAATGGCAAAGAACATGGATGCAAAGGAGTGTATGAGCTTTGCCAAGGGCCCAGTCTCAGGCTTTAAGTGGAGGAAGAAAAGCCCAGTGTTATGTTGCCAGGCTAGACCTTGATTGTGAGACTTGTTTGATGTGTCATTGCAGATGCTGTGTGTGACCCTGATAAAGTCAGTTACGACCAGATTTATTAAGTTTTCAAGCAACTTCCCGATCAATGTCCACCAATCCAGCTGTGGTGAGGTGCCTGCAGCACCCCATGAGGGTCTGTCAGTGCTTACAGACTGCTGGGGGCTAAGGTAGGACAGGGAGGAACTGGGTTACAACCTAAAGGAAACAAATAACTGAATTCACTTTAGATAGCTGTATTGAAAGTGAAAAATTTCTTCTGGAAAATAAAATAAATATTTGGCTTCTACTTTCATTCTGAGGTGAAAACGTTACTTAGGTTCAGTTCTGTTGGAGAGGGGAAGGGTGTTTCTGTGAAGAGCACTTCATTCTCAGGGGCCAGAAGAAACTGAGGAAGAAAAGGCTGAAGACAGCTTGGTAGCCTCCATCTGCAGAGCAGAACGGGTGAAATTTGTGTCTGCATCAGCTCAGCCTGGCTGGACATAGTGCTGGACCCAGTCTGTGAACTTCTCCAAATCCGTGTTTTCATCCTTGTCTTCCTATGCATAGATACCAAAACCAAAGGAAACCATGAAGAATCATAGAATCATAGAATGGTAGGCTGGGAATAATATTTCTGAGATGGCTAGAACTGATTTCTCTGTGTAGATGACCATCCTTCATTCAGAAGTGTGGGACAGAAAAGGGAAGAGTGCTCTCTGTCCTGAAGAACTGGAGTTTCTGTAGAGACCAGTGGGCTCCTCTGTGGTATTTGTGATATACCAGATCACAGTTTCCATTCAGGTGCAGTCAACTGTGCAGTCAAATACTTGCCTGATTATGCTCTCTGTGATGCTTACTTGCATACACTGATACAGGGTTTAGGATATCCAGAGGCACACATGCATTTGTCAAATAGATTTTATGGTGAAACATTAAAAATTGCATGGTCTTCCATAGAGAAATGGAAGACAACACGTCTCTGTGCCCTTGAATCTTTCAGACAGACCTGAAAAATGTTACTATTTAGAGTCACTGCTGCTTTATGCTTCTCTCCGTAATATGGCCCCAATCAACACCACCCACAATCATTGCCCTAGCAGGCTGGAGACAGTTGCCAAGATTTCACATTGGAAGAAGCTTTCAAAAACTTTTGACAAGATCTTCTGTGGCTGAAGATGAAAACAGAGGTAGTGCTTCCATGGGTGGCAAAAACAAGCCAAACATTTCAAGAAGTTTAGTCTGTATTCAGTAGAGATAATACAAGCAGTACAGCAATACAAATGGCCTGAGTTGCATTGTACTGATGTCATATCCAGGCAGAAAAAAGATCAGATAAAGAACCACTTATAGCAGAAGGCAGAAGCCCTCTGGCCTCTGTCTAAATCCAATTGAAGTAAATGGAAATGTTTCTTTGAGCCTCAGTGAGTTTAGATTGGGCATTTTGAGCATATTTCTTTCTACCTTTTAATTGCTGGGTGCAAGGTAGCATGTTGAAGCAAGTTAAGCTGCATACGAGATGTCTTCTCTGCACTCTTCATTATTTTCCTACGGGGGTACAGTGACTGTCCAAAGAATAGGGGAGAAAAGAGTCCAGCTTTGTTTTAGCTCACTGCTGCATAACACAGACCTTTTTTGGGGATTTTCACAGCACAATGACAGAGAAAATGCTTGTGCACCATTGACCAGAAATAACTGTGGAAGATTGATGAGGTCCAATGTATTTGAAAGACTTTCAGACTGAGTTTTTCACCCCCGTTTTTTTTTTTTTTTCATTTAGAAACCATCAAGAGAAAAGCTGATATGATATTTGGCATTTCTCTGTTCCAGTGCACATGAAAATGCTCTGTGTTAGCATTATCTTCTCCTGGTTGTGACCAACAAGAACCTATGAATGGAGGAAACTTCATGTTACCTGCCTCTCCTACCCCCACATACACATAAACACACAGATACAACATAAGCAAACTCACATAACAGCTCTGCAAAAGATTACCCAGGAAAACAGTTGTTGTACAGTTGTTCATCTTTTTGTAAGCAACTGAGGCTCATTTTTCTTGGAAAATGATGGAACATGGCTTTAAATGTTGCAGCATGGAAAATGAGGAAGCGAGAACAGCTCCTGGAAGTGTGAGTTGTGGTAAGAAAAAAAACAATTATTGTTACCAGACAGCACACTGAATAGGGACTGAGCGGCAGACCTGTCTGGGCAGTGCAGCATGGACAGGATGGCAAGAAGGACTTTCTTAATGGTATAAGCAAGGAAGAAAAGTGCTCCAGAGTCTCTCCAGGACAGCAATGGCCAGAGCAGGGCTAAGAATCATTGAGTGCTGAAGTCTGCTCAGCTCTCTGCCCCTCAGACCATGCACAGGATGGAAGTCTGTCCCTGTACAAGTCCTCTTGTACTGGTATGATACACAACTGTGCCTAATAAATAGTCTCAGTGGTTCAAACTTGGTTTATCTGTGACAGTGACTGTGGTGCTCTTAATCTGGGATAGGGACAAAAACCAGCCATGGTGTTTTTCGCAACAGGTATCAGGATCAACCACAGGTTGGATCCCTCAAACTAGATAGTGTGGGATGAGCTCTGTGCTAAAACCAAAGCTCAGCTTCCTCCCAGCAGCTACCTACCTGCAGAGTCTTCCCCTTGCACATGCAGCATAGCTCTACTCCAGCTTAGCAATCAGGCCAGATGAGTGGCAAAACCATTGAGCTGAGCCTAGCACAGAGCTCACATGGCTTTCTAGCTTCCCGTTCACATCCAGTCCATAGCACATAGTCTGCAGGGAACGCAGAAACCTTTCTGTTCTGCTGCTGGAAATGAAATGCAGAAGTGTCGGCTGCTGAGATTTTCAGTGCGCTGACTTTTCTATGTGTGATGGATGCTGTGCTATCATAGAGCTGGATGACACAGATTCCTTCTGATGAGTCAGGTTGCGTAAATGTCTGCATCCCACATCTGTGCTTGAAAGTCCTCCTGCTTTTGATTTTCCCGTTTTTGTGAATGGCATGTAGAATTTTGATCCTCCTCAGTTTTCACTGATGGCAGTGATGTACTGTGTGCCTCAGGGGTGGAAATCTGTGAGTCAAGCATGTGACTGATCATGCTCTTATCAAGCAAAAGTCTCTGACCTTGAAGAGAAAAGCCCTATCATGTTTGACAGTCCTACCCCTTCATGCACTGGGATTAATAAGTACCCTGGCAAGAGCTCCCTGGTGTAGCGCAGCTGGTCGTCACACGGTGCATCTTAGAGACCTTTGACTCTACCGACTTCTCTGGGGCAATGACAGATTTGTCTTCTGCAAGGTAAGAGTAAAGAAGTGCTAGTCTGTACGTTGGGGTCCTTGGGATGAGGTGGGGTACACAGCTATGTGATATCTAACAGCCTCTTCGGGAGAGCCTGCTGCCAGCGACGCACTCGCAGCCGAAGCTGAGATGAGTGAGCGTGCTGGGGCAACAACAGATTTGGCTCCACGCTTTGAACTTCATCTCTGAGCATATATGTCTCCAGACATCCCAGCCTGTCCACGTTGTTCTTTTGCTCAGCTCGAACTGTTGGAATAAAAGGCAACCAAAAACTGTAAACAAAATTGGATAGCAGACGTCAATCACCGCCCATCCGCCCCAACTGCTGAGCTGCACCACCGGCTCGGCTCTGCCGCTCATGTCACGCTTGCAGCCTGGGGTGCAGCCTTTTGATGAATATGTCTGGCTTTTTTTAAATAACAGCTCCTCCTTATACTAGGAAACTATAACGCCCACAGGGTTAAAAAGGTTACAGCTGTTAGGACATGGGGGAGGAAAAGGGTGCGGTTCAAAGTTTCTCTGATTTTTTTTCTACAAAGTAGCAGCAGTGGTGGGCCAACACCTGAAGTTGCTTTAACCTTAGCAAACTCAGAGGAAAGAACCAATTGTGCATCTATAGCATGGTCTACACTTCTGAGCAACCACTTTTATCCTGTGGTGCAAATATGCAGAAATTGAAGCTGATTTTGCACCTTCTACACACAGTGCTGTAATTTCAAGCCTTGCTTTGTTTTTAACTTGGAAAGCTTCCATGAAGGAGCCAAAAGCTGATGAAATTACAGTATTTCAGTACGCATTAAGGGGATGATTTACTGAGGAGGTATGACTTTTTAATGTGGCTACCCAGAGCTCTGTGGTCCTGCATGGCTCTTTTGGTTTTGGTTATTATATCTCAGGTTAATACAAAACCTGTGTCAGCCATGGAAAAAAAGTCATAAAATTTGTCCTCTCACTTGAAACCCCCAGTGAGGTGAATGGCTGAAGGATGGGGAATTGGCATACGCCTTGGACAAACCTGAGTTTCGGATCAACTGAATCCCACTCAGACACCTCTGCCATATATCCTAAAGGTTTTTTCACTCCAGTTGTTTTCCCCTTAGCTTCCAACGGTTTGCTGTGCAGCTAGACTTGACCAAGCTGATGCAGTAGAGATTCAAAGGGCTCTGGTGTTGACATTGCATCAGCTCTTCCTAGTATGGTGAGGGAATCTCGCTGCCAGCTCTCCATGGCAAAGACCCCAGCAGTCCGCCTCGGAGAGCTGCACCAAGCCCTTGGAGCGTCAGTGGCTTTAGGAAGCTTGTGCTCTTTTAGAGGAAACTGCCACTGAACTGGCAGGCGCCCGTGGGCTACCCCCCACACGTCTGCACGGGGATTTTGTTGCTGAGGGGCACCTTAGAGAAATGCCGCAGACAGGAAAGCAGGAAACGTTTTGCAGAGAAGAGATAACATTGAAAATAATAGTCTGCAAATGGTTTGATTTACTGACTTGCATGTACAGGAGCTGCCATGTAAGCATCACAGGAAAAGGAAATGGGACGGAGGAGGAGTGGGAGGAAAAAAGCAACAGGACAACAAAACAGGTTGGCAGATTTCACTGGGGACAGGACTTAATGTCTTGGGTTTTCTCCTGAGCATGATGTGTTGTGGAGGTCTGCAATCGCACATAAACACTGAGGATGCGAGTCTTTTGATTCAAAAGGAAATCTCTGTATTTATTTAACAAGATTGTCAACTTCCATCATCTTGGGATTCTCCTGCACCAGGAATTCCCTCATGTATACAGCTGGAATCACTCTGGGCATGCTAGACCTTATGTAGAGCAAACCGGTCCCTGAGCCACTGATCTCAACTGCTGTACCTCTCTGGTTGCGCAGCAGGTATGTGATATTACAGTTGTGTCTTGTTTTGCAAGAAGACCTTGGAGGTCTGCATGCCTTTCCTGTGAGGCAAGCCCCCCACATGATGTGAGCCTTAGAAAGCCATGAGAGACACGTCTCCTGCCAGCAGCACGTATCTCCTTAAGAGCATCAGGGAGAACCTCCCTGCACAACTGATTTTTTTGAGCCTTTGCCAGACATTTTGTAATCTACCTGACTGCACCTGAATGGAGGACCTCACAGAGTTGCCCAGGCTCTACTTTACAATTACTTGTTTCTTCATTTTGCTCCACTGTCTTTGTGTCACTGGCCTCCAGTGGGGAAACTGAGGTGCAAACATGGGTGAAGATCTGGGTGATGATACCACTCTGCAGTAGCCAGGCCACGAAACTGTCTCCTGCTGTGTTAGAAGACTACCTCTGATGCCTCTCTCGAGGCATCTTCTCTGAGTCTTGAGGGATCCTGGTATATGTGAAAGGCCCTTTCAGTCTCTGCTGCTGTGTTGTCATGAGCAACTTAATGTTTTGGAGAAAGGGAAGTGCCTGATGAAGACATGACATTCAGACTTCAATTAAAGTGAGAGATTTAGTGGGGCACATTCCTTGAGATATTTGCTTCCCTTTTTCTCAAATAAATTCCCTGATATAGTCTGAAAAAATAAGTATGGTCTTCCTTAAGATTTCTAGGTATGTATACACAGAGGGGAAAATAACCAAACTGTTCCCCCTCCTTTCCCATCAATTTTTCAGGTCCTCTTACTCCATCAGAAAAATGGAACAGACAACAGAAAAATCTACTGGAAATCACCCTTGAAAATGCTGACTTTTTAGCTCTGGCACAATTTTCTCAGTACAAATAGATCTACCTATAAATTGATCTTCCTATAGAGACCTGGGATTTTTGCTTGTGTTCAGCAGTGCACATTCACTTAAACAATGAATTTGCAGCCTCATTTTCCAAATGCTATTTCCATGCCCTACTTGGTCCTGGGAGTGTATTTTTTGAAGATGTATTTGTGAAGCAATCATACTAATTGGAAAGATTCTTTAACATTAAAAGGCATCCCTGCCATCATCTTTTCTCCTGACACTGTAGCAGCTTGGGTCATTTTGTAAATTGAGCTACACATGGAAAGATAAATGGTGTAGCTTCACGTGGTGCTGGTGTAGTACAGACATATTTTAACATTTGAGACTAAAGACAGGAAGGCTGTCTGCCCTGCAGTCTGTGGTGTGTGAGAGTGATACCTGAATTAGCTTTTCTAGAGTGAGTTTGCAGAGTGGAAGGAGGTGGACCTTGACACCACACAGCTCTGTGTACTCCAGGTTACCCAGATGTGGGGTGTTTTTGCATGAAACTTCAGTGCAGGCAAACCTGCAGGCCCAATATTTTAAGAAATGCAAAATATCTGATGATTCTCCACCAGCTTTGGTAGAGTATGTGGCAAAATAATGGGAAGGAAACAGATGCAACTCAGTTCTGGACTGATCTTGTGGGCTCTTTTCATTAATCTCATTTCTGCCTGAGTCTTTATTTTTTCTGTTTAAAAAGACAGCTGTGATGTCTACTTCTTTTAAAGATATTTTGAGATGAACTGACAAAAAGGTACTGTATGAGGTATTATTGCAAATTAAAAAAATATAGATATCTACATGTGATGAACTTGCGTGAAATTCACAGAATTCTACAGAACTAAATGCCAAGACTCCTGCTGACCGGACTGGGCGAAAGCGTCATGATGTGTTGTGCCAACACCACTGCTCAGATCCCAGGCAAGCAGAGCCCAGTCTTGCAAGGGAGAGGCAGTTTGCAATCCAGATGCTTCCTGGAGCTGCAGCTTATGGAATACGTACAGTAGACATATGGATCAAAATAAATCATAGAATCATCAAATCATAGAATGGTTAGGGTTGGAAGGGACCTTCAAAGGTCATCTAGTCCAACCCCCCTGCAAGGAGCAGGGACATCCCCAACTAGATCAGGTTGCTCAGAGCCTCATCCAGCCTGGCCTTGAACGTTTCCAGGGATGGGGCTTCCACCACCTCTCTGGGCAACCTGTTCCAGTGTTCTATAACTCGCATTGTAAAAAATTTTTTCCTAATATCCAATCTAAATCTACCCCCTTTTATTTTAAAACCGTTACTCCTTGTCCTATCACAACAGGCCCTACTGAACAGCCTCTCCCCATCTTTCTTGTAGGCCCCCTTGAGGTAGTGGAAGACCGCTATCAGGTCTCCCCGGAGCCTTCTCTTCTCCAGGCTGAACAGCCCCAACTCTCTCAGCCTGTCCTCATAAGAGAGGTGCTCCAGCCCTCTGATCATCTTTGTGGCCCTCCTCTGGACCTTCTCCAACTGGCCCATGTCCTTCTTGTGTTGGGGGCTCCAGAACTGGACACAGTACTCCAGGTGGGGTCTCATCAGGGCAGAGTAGAGGGGGAGAATCACCTCCCTCGACCTGCTGGCCACGCTTCTCTTGATGCAACCCAGAATGCGGTTGGCCTTTTGGGCCGCAAGGACACATTGCTGGCTCATGTTGAGCTTCTCGTCCACCAGCACTAAAAAAAAAAAAAAAAAAGCATGTCTTGCTAGGCTCCCAAGTGCCAGATACCCAAGAAAACACTAATACAAGTAAACCCATAAAGTCTGACTTTCATAGACTCATAGAGTAGTTTGGGTTGGAAGGGACCTTTAGAGGCCATGTAGTCCAACCCCAATGCAGTGAGCAGGGACATCTTAAATCAGATCAGGTTTCATGTCAGTACAATGGCCCTTTCTTGTCCCATCACCTTGGCTGACATCATGGCACTTTTATGAGCAGCAGGAAAGTGCTGTGAGGACAAAAGAAGAAAGAAGATGGCTCAGGAAGGCTGCAATGTGTTTGCTCTGCTTTGTTTCAAGAGGCTTGAGATGTTTAGATGTAGGTGAGGGCTCTGGGCTGCAATACATGGGTTCATTTCTTCTGTCGATAGATGAGCATGAGTATCTGTAGGTAGCTGTAGGAGCAGCCACCAATATCCTACAGATAGTTTTGTGTGCCCTGGAGAAACCTGACATTGTATCACTACAGCCAGGCAGTCCCTTTGCTCAGGACTTCTTTAAAGACCAGGAAAGCAGCAGCCACAGCAGAAGTGCTGGTCATCAGCCTCCTGTTACCCACCTCAGGTGACTAATGTTTCATACATTTTGCTTTGTATGAAAACAGCCACTTGTGCTCCCAGTCTGCTCCCCAGCAGATCTCCCGAAACAGCCACCTAGGCCTGCAGTTTCTACTGACTCCACATGGCAATATTTTTTATTTGCACTGTTGCAGTTGACACCCTGCTGTATGGACCGGACCCCCTTTCTTGTAGGCACTGTGCAAAACCAGCATGAAGGGAAACCAGAATGCTGAAAGCCTCCATTTAACATGGCATCTAAATAACCATGGGGGCCCAGCTCCGGGAGGCAGGGTAAGCCAACATTGGTCTATCCAAAGGAAAAGGTCCAGCTACCTTTGAAAAATAAACAATAGGACAGTTTTCTGCCATTTTAGTGAGAAGAATTGGCCCAACCAAGGCTCCGACAAATGCCAGAGGTGGTACAAAGGCAGTTGGCAGCAAATTGCTGTGCTGGCTCAGCTGCCTGCAGAAGTGCAGCTTGAATCAGTTTGAAGCATGTGCTTAAAATGCTTTATGGATTGAGGTCTTATTATTGGACCAGAGCTATGGAGTTATATCTGGGAAGGCTTTAGAGAGTGGATCTCTGTCAGAACAGCATCAGGCTGTTCCTATTAGCACATGGCAGCACAATTTTAAAAAATACTGGTCTGCTGGTTGGTGGAATGACAGCCGGGGATGTGTCAGCTAATTTTGTTGCTTTTAAATTTTATTTTAAAAAATAAAAAATGGACACAGTGGATACCAGACCTGTTGCCCTAGAAAGCTTCTTAACAATCCAAAGGCATAGAAAGAGGAAAGAATAAAGGCTGGCATATTATTTGTAAAGGGGACTTGTGGTGTTCTCTGTGATGGTTCTGTGGTTCACCTATGGCAGTTTGTTGTAGCAAATGATGAATGTGTCATGGTGGTCTAAAATTTGTGCACCTATTCCTAGCAGCAATGTTTTCTGTTAGACCATCTTTTACCTCCCTGTCAGAGGGGGTCTTACTAGAAGCATCAGTGCTAGGACAACAAAACAATAAATCATCATCTTATGATGCCAAAATCCTTTTGAAAAATGCTAGCAGCATAGTGGTATTTACTCATCAAAGTCTAATCCATTGTTTGGGAATGAAGAGAAGCCACCTCTTGTAGTTAAAAACCTTATCAAGCTCAATCACAAAATAAAATGAAAAGCCATATTCAAATGCAACATACTTTATAAGGTGAATTATTACTTAATCGAATAAGAAATTCAAAATAGTCTAAAATGAAAAATCAGATTCTATCTGCTCTTAGTCTTTTTTCTTTGGTAACCATCAGATTACAAATAGCCCCTACTTCCATATCTGCTACTGAATTTCAGTTCACTTTATTTTAGCATATTTGAGGGGGGTTTGTTTATGGTATAACTAAGGGGAATTTCCAGATGGAAAGGAGGAGTTAGTATGTACAAAGCCAGACTCTGAGCTTTTCTTCTAAGCTTTGTTTTTTTTTTTTTTTTTTCTGAGAAGGACAAACCAAAACAACAACAGCTCCCTTTTACCCGTGCTTTTTCATCTGGCTGTGTAGGTGGTATGTTGAAATAATGGTTTGATGGAGATTAAAGGAAGTGTGACTGCTGTGTAACTTCTATCAGAAGGGGGAATCCCAGCTCTTTAAAGAGCACGTGCAACTGCACATGAGTAGTGTTATTACAGGGTTCAAAAGAAAAAAAACAGACCAAACAATCCCCTTCTGCTAAAACCTCCCCTAGATTTCCAGTATCCATAAAAGTGGGCCAGGTCCTGGGCTGGGGAGGTTTCTGCCAGCGTTGGTGTATGGCCGCTGACTCTGTCTCTGGGTCTCGCCACCGTTTCACCCTGTTGCTCTGCATGGAGTCTGAAGAGGTCCCACTGGCCTGAAGCATCTCCTGCAGAGACATGCAGCCTTGCTCTGGAGGTGGAAGGAACGGAGACCCCACCAGTCCCCCACTGTGTTTGGTTACTTCGCATGGTATTTTTTGTCCCAGTTATCAAGGAGCACTGCTGAAAACGGTCTCCTTTCTTCCAGGCTCAGTGTGTCTGGACTCAGCAGAAGCCAGTGCATCATTTATATACAAGGAATACACCTGTTTAATACATCAGGAGCACACCTATTTCAGCCTTCTCACCTAAAGTAAAGCAGTCTTTAGTTCCTGGTATTTTCTTCCATGTAAATTCAAGGTACAACAAAAAGGCAGCACTGCCGGAAGCCATTCTTTGTAAAACAACAGACGCTTAACATGAACCCCCCTTTCTGCTTAGCCCACATCTAACCCACAATCTGTTTCCTCTCCTTAGAAATCATACATTTTATCATCTGTGGTCCCTAGATACCTGCAGCTGAGTCTTCCCACGTGCCCAGTGCTGAGCAGCAAAGCAGCTAATCCTGGTGTGGATTCACACACGTGGTGAAATCATGGTCCCTCTGCCCAGGAGGCTCAGTACAGCAGATCTGCACTGGGGACAACCACCTCACATCAAGTCATCCTTCCAGAAAATGCTGCTGCACTCAAGATTTACTTTTTAAATCCCATTGCTATCTTTTTCTTTAGTACATGGCAATCCAGCAGCTGTAGTCCTTGACTCCTCAGCTGGTGGTGGGTACCAGTCTGTGCCTGTTGATTCTTATGAAGATCTTGGTTGCTCTGGAGAAAAGATGTGAAGAGAGGAGAGGTGGAAGAGAGTGAGGTCTGTACCTCTCCCACCGAAAGCAGGCCAAATATATGGAAAATAAAATCATAGAATCATAGAATAGTTGGGGTTGGAAGGAACCTTATGTTTCAGAAGGAAAGCAAAAGCAATTGGGGAACTGGCATGGCAACTGGGGAACTCAGCTCTCTAAAGGAAGTCCCAGTCCGTGGTGCCAGGGCTATTTTTGTCTTTTAACAGACAGCTGTAGTGGATCAAATGGAGAAACAGTCCTGATAGCTGGACCTGAAACACAGCTGCTGCCCATGCACCCTGCCAAAGGTCATGCTCAAGGCCAGACTGCACTGGCAAGGCTAAAAGGCTGTGGTGATAGCTAGGAATTCAAGGTGCAAATATTTATACAATTAACCTGCACATGGTCACAGGAGACTGAGAAGTGATTTAAGATGATTAATAAGGACTAAAGCCAATAAAAGACTGAAGAGCAGAGCGAGCCCTGAACCTCACACAGGATGGTGTTTGCTCTGGGCCTGGCAGGTTGCTGTTGCAGGTAGTTCATGATTTCCTTTTTTTCAGATTGCTTTGAAGAATGAACACATGGAAAATGTGTAGACAACATAAGGCAGTAAGAGTGGCTTTACTGGGAGACCAAAGGTCAGTGTAGCTCAAGATCTGGTCTCCAGCGGTGGCTAAAAGCAGTCAGAGGCAGCAAATGGTATCCTCTCCCTACAGCCGCTCCCTGATTCCATGAGTCTGCAGGTCAGGGACTATTTCAGCATTGATCTTTCTACTGCTATGTATCAACATGCAAAGAGAAAATAATTTCCTTACATCTCTGCCTACATGTAACACCATATACACACTCATAGTTGCTTTATTTCCTTATGTTATAGTGCTGTACTGAGAGCCCATGCTGTGGTAATTCATTTGTATTTGAAATCTCTCACTTATCCAGCTCTCACATCAGTTATGGGATAGCTTCCAGTGTTTTCCAGGACATGGATTTGTTTCCTGGGACAGCATCCAGTGCCTTGGAAAACTCTGAATTCTTCATATCTGGGTCAAGCTCATAAAGGCTGGAACCCAGTTTGGCAAATAAATCTTGTTGTTCTTTGAAAGATGCTTATTAGGATTTGCAACACTCCCACCCTTAGCCCACAGATGTTTGCATCTCTCACTTCTCTTTGGTTGTACTTACCCGGTTCATTGCCTTTACCGTTTTGGAGTACTGATACACTATGAGCACTTCTTCAAATGAAAACCAGAGGGAGTTCATGTCATCTCTTTCAGGAATGCTAGTTAGCCAGGGTGCTTATTTTAAATATTTTTCCGTAGTAGACTTTGTTTATCATCCTCTTGATATTACTGAACAAAAAAGTCCATCAGCAGCCCCATGTTATATGTGTACATGATCTGACTTCTTTCTGAATACAAACAAATATTTATTAAGTACTCTCCTTTCTTACATCACTGTTAATTTTACTACCTCTCTCTAGTGATATTCCTACACTATTGTTAAGCTACTTTTGTTCTTAGTAGATGATAAAATACTTTGTTTGCTCTGTTCTGACATGTTTCCAGATGGTTCTAATTTAACTTACTCATTTCTCACACTTAGTTATTTCTATTTCATATTAATTGGCATCTGTTTCCCTTTTCACATCTGTAATAGATCACTTTTCTATTTCACATTGCTGCCTTCACTTTGTCACTGAACTAGGGTGAGTTTTTAGCATGATCTGTTTGCACTCTTGACTTGGAAATCCTGACTTTTTGACCATCTAATAAACTCTTGGTCAAAGGACTCGGCTTTCATTCAGATTTTTCTACCCATATTTTTTCTGCCAATGAATCTGGATAGTAACTTTCCTCAAGTTAGAGAATTTACCTTTTTTAATGCTGAGTGTTTAGTGCAGTCACCCTACAAATAATCAAGTCACAATCTTGATGGCTGGTCTTCAGAAAGCAACAAACTTTCTACCCAGAAATTAGTCCACCATGCTATGTCATAATGAATGATCTCACCTTGGGTGCAGTACCTGATGGTTTAGAGAATTCACCTGTATCACCTAAATGCTATTTTTCTGTTGGCTGCATACATCCCTAGCATATATGTCCCACTCTGAAGTCTTCCATGCACACAGAATTTTTCTTTCCACAAATTGGATAAGAATTCAATGAATAATGTCTTTAAGGAACAACTTATTCTGCTTTTGGTACTTTCTGACTTTGTTTCATGGTCTGTAGAAGATCGTTCTGCAGATATTCTTCCTATTCTGCTCAACATCTTGTAAATCTGACTCTACATTATCACTATCAGCTCAGAAGCTGATAGTGATAATGCAGAGAACCTCCACTCTACCCTTCCTAATCAACAGTTTTATTACAGTAATCAGGAAAGTCATCTCACCACACTTCCGCGGCATCAGTTACGTCAAATTCCTTAACAAGTAACACAACTTCCTGTTCCTCTCATTTGTCACTGACCTTTCTAGCACCAATATAAATGACTACAAGGTTTCATTTTTTCTCGTTCAGTCCTGCTGAGTGGTTGTCTGCATGCAGAGTTGCATGCAGAGTTGCAAGTCGCCCTTGCAGCCCAGAAGGCCAACTGCATCCTGGGCTGCATCAAGAGGAGCGTGGCCAGCAGGTCGAGGGAGGTGATTCTCCCCCTCTACTCTGCCCTGATGAGACCCCACCTGGAGTACTGTGTCCAGTTCTGGAGCCCCCAACACAAGAAGGACATGGGCCAGTTGGAGAGGGTCCAGAGGAGGCCATAAAGATGATCAGAGGGCTGGAGCACCTCTCTTATGAGGACAGGCTGAGAGAGTTGGAGCTGTTCAGCCTGGAGAAGAGAAGGCTCCGGGGAGACCTTATAGCGGCCTTCCAGTACCTCAAGGGGGCTACAGGAAAGATGGGGAGAGGCTGTTCAGTAGGGCCTGTTGCGATAGGACAAGGAGTAATGGTTTCAAAATAGAAGGACGTAGATTTAGATTGGATATTAGGAAAAAATTTTTTACAATGCGAGTTATAGAACACTGGAACAGGTTGCCCAGAGAGGTGGTGGAAGCCCCATCCCTGGAAACGTTCAAGGCCAGGCTGGATGAGGCTCTGAGCAACCTGATCTAGTTGGGGATGTCCCTGCTCCTTGCAGGGGGGTTGGACTAGATGACCTTTGAAGGTCCCTTCGAACCCTATCCATTCTTTGATTCTATGATACTGATTTTCTCAGCATTGCATTTAGCCCCCTGTAAAAATATATGGAATCTACATGTGATGGTCATTTTTTTTTTTCTATTCCTGCTGTTACCCCTCTGCTTCAAGAATATGAGACAAGCAAAAGCAAACCTGGTTGCCTCATACCCGTTGTGCTGGCCACCCACAGCTTATTCCCAAAGTTGGTCTGTTTTGCCTTGGTATGTCAGAACATCAGTCAAATACAAATCTTCTTTTTTGTGTTCAGGCTGTTATTTCCTATCAACTATAGCTGGATAAAAACAAGACAGACCTGAATGCTCATGAGAAAATATTTAGTTTTAGAAGGTTTCAGGGTCAGTTTTGCTGATCTGTTGATAGTCACATGAACATTGACAAGCGAGACTGACTCTAAACCGCTGTTACAGTAATAAAAAATGAAACATCATCTATAATATCTAGGTCAAGAGAAGGTGCGTGTAAGCCAAGCTGTTGTGGCGGGAGTCTTTCAAGAAGGGAAGAAAGTGCAAGACAGTAACAGCAAGTTAGCGTGTATTTGAGAAAGTGAGAGACATCATGAGCCAGACAGCCTCCTACGTGGGGAGCTGCTGCACTACATAGTGAGGCAACACAGTGCCCAGCAGCACAGTCCCAGCTCTTGGCTCCCAGCTCCCACCCCATGGCAGGGTGGCCAAGTCCACCCAGGACTTGCCCAGGTGGAGGGGGTGGCCTAGCTACTGGCTGCAGAGCCTAGAATGGGCTGGAGGAACATAACAGAAATCTTCAGCCAGAGGAAGACATCTTCTGCGTAAAGGCAGAGGGCTTCTGAGGCAAATAGATGCTACGATCCCACAGCCCACAGCATGGATGCTGCATCCAGAAGTATGAAGAGGGCTGGATGGAGCCTTCTGAGAGCAGTAAGGAACATAAGGATGGAAAAGGGTCATCGTTGTCTCAGGTCTAGGAAGTCAGGACAGAACTTAAAGTCAGAGGAGGCATGGAAAAAAAAGACAGGAAGAGTGGGCGGTGACATTTTAGACAGAAAGTCAGGGAGAGGAATTTGTGCTATTGAAGTTGAAGCATGGTGAAGAAGGTGTGGGCAGGAGATTTTACTGTAAGCAAGATCATAGAATCATAGAATCATAGAATCTTTAAGGTTGGAAAAGACCTCCAGGATCATCAAATCCAACCGTCAACCTAAGACCACCATCACCACCATGTCCATTATACCATATCCTGAAGTGCCACAACTTCACGTTTTTTTGAACACCTCCAGGGATGGCGACTCAACCACTTCCTTGGGCAGCCTGTTCCAGTGCCTGACCACTCTTTCAGTAAATAAATTTTACCTAATATCCAATCTAAACATCTATTGCTGCAACTTGAGGCCATTTCCTCTCGTCCTAAGATGAGAAAAGTCACAGAGTTTGGTGATGCTGTAAGCAAAGGCGGAAGTTATCGAATCTGACTGCAGGGAGAGAATAAGACAGGAGAAGAAAATGAGAGTGAATTTGGCAGGGAGGCAGAGGAAGGAGTTAGCAGGAATGGGAATGGGTCTAAAAAGGTTTATTGTAGGAAGAGCAGTCTTTGAGCTGACAGTGGGACATGTAAGAGTTCACAGTTACAGAAAGATCAGACTAACAGTACAGATGAAAATATACGTCTTGGAAAAATGGTTACTGTGATAAGGAATAGGGATAAGTTTTTCAGGGAAGGGAATGGCAAATGTTCATGATGCCTTCTCTGGCAAGGCCTGCACAGATGACTTGTGGGACAGATACCAAGGGATTAAAGTCCACCTCCAGGAGAAGAGAGTGCTGAAGTTTCACCAGGGAGGATCTGGATGGAGTCAGCTGTACCCACCACCAGGTTTGTAGCTTCTCCTTGGAGATGAAAGCAGCACAAAGAAGCTTAGGAGTAGAGAGTGGGCAGATGAGCAGGCAGTATCAGTTGTCCTCTGAGGTAAAGCACGAAGCCATCAGTTTTCTGAAATGAGACTTGGCTGCAAGAAGGCAGAGAACATTTACCCAAAATGGGGAACTAGAGAGCTGCTCCAGGGATTGAAGGAAGAGAACCCAGGAGGTCCTCCCAGGAGTGAGGAGGGCATCTAGTGATGGCTGGGAGCATTGCGGGGTTTCCCCTCCATCCCTCTGGCTGGTGGCACCCCGGTGCCTTCTCACTGACTCAGAAAATTTCCTGAGGCTGTGCTGAAAGTCCTCTCTCGGCATGCATCGAAACTGCTTTCTGGGGTTTTTTTTGGTGGCGGGATGTCAAAATGCAAATAAAGCTTTCTAGCTCCTCTCTGACTGTCTGTCTGACTGGGAAGTAGGTTAAGTCTCTGGGAAAGCACGTGTCAGAGGAGAACTGGGTTGTCTGTCTGCCTGTCTGTCTGTCCCCCAGCAGGACCTCCTGGCCGGTTGGACAGCTGGCTAGAGGTGTAGAACCGTAACTGCTACAGCCAGGGCTGTCACCACTGGGGCCATCCCACCAGGGTCACAACTCCAGGTCCAAAAGGCTGCATGAGAGAGGGCCTGAATGTAGGCCTGTTTTTGTCAGGAAAGATAACTTTTAATTGTTAAAAGTTAAAATTTTACTTTGCTGCTTGGCTGCTTTACTTCTTTACTGCTTGTGGATAACCGCCGCAGCCCCTCTCAGATGTAGGTGCCCTCTTTCCTCATGGATGCGTATTTGGTTCTGTGTGTCTGAAGGATTGAGCCTGGACCCCGCTGGTGGAGGAGCCCGAAGCCACCAGGGAGGAAGCCTCACGCTGGGCTGGGAGCAGCTCTACAGAGCTACCTGCTGCTGGTACCAAGCTGCTTTTAATTTTCTACTTGGCTCTTTATGAAAGAGACCCTGCAGCGGCGGTGAGGAGCCCGTGCATGCTCTCAGTGTGTGAGCACTCAGACGGCGCTCGTTTACATTTTGCCTGTGTTGTGTTAGGCTGGCTGCCTCCATAAATATCCTCAAATGCCTGTTGCCCCTGCAGAGATCTTCTTGTTCTTGCAGGGCTGAAGGGAGCTAGCACGCTTTCACGCAGAGGACTCAGAGGTGGCACGGAAAAGCCGTCACAATTTAGTGATCTGAAGGGAACCTTTCAAAGCTTATGCAGTCAGGGATAGCTTCTTCTTTTTTTTTTTTTTTTTTTTTTTTTTCCTGGGTCACTCATTGTAAAACTATTCGAGTTACTCAGGGGTAGAGAAAAATATCAAAGAGTTTAAAGGAGGCAAATTCAGACATGCCTCGGCTGTGCAGACTGCACATCCAACCTCTTTGCTCGTAGAAGGAATGTAGCTGTTTCCATGTCGAAAAAAATAACATGACTATATGGAGTGCATTTGAATAATAAAGCAACCCAGTCTGGGCCCCGCTGAGTGTCAAAGAAAGACTCAGCTTGTAATATGTGGCTTCGAAGTACCTTGTACCTCTAACTGATCGGTGATTTTTTGTCTGAACCTCTGAAACCAGAGGAATTCAGGAATGGCCCAGGGTGACTCTACAAATACTGGTCCTGCAGAAGGGGCGTCATCCTCGGGGCATGGGGCACGACTCTCTGTTCTCACTGAGGTGTCAGTCTGTTCCCCCGCTCCGCTCCCCAGCTACAGCTCCTCTTGGCTAGGCCTGGCTGGATGACCCTGGTCTTCAAAACTGCTCAGTCTTGGGAGGGAAAATGTCCGAGACACTGTGGGTACAATGGGCAAAGCTGGGGAGGCCCTTGTGAGCATTAGACCACAAAAGTGGCGTGCAGAGAAAGGCTTCACCTGCCTCTGTGGCTGTCACTTGAGCCAATGATAAGAAAAGAGTTGGGAAAAGCAGTGCCAGCATTTAGACTTTGAGGCAATTATTGTTCTCCCCAGAAAATCATAAATAACGCTCGGATCCACTGCTTGGGACATTCACTTTTTTAATTAGTGTTTTTGGCGAATACCAAAACACAATGGACACAAACTTGAAAAAAACCCAGAAAGCTGCGAATGATTCTAGGAGACAAATTTCAGCTGCCATTAAAAGTTTTTTTGGACAGAGTTCAGCATCCCTGGAGAACAGTAGCTTCAGCTGAGTGATTGACACTGATGATATTAAAAATGGGGACTGGTGGGGACTCCATCTCCAAGGTTGGAGACTGTTCCTGAGGCCCGGGAGCGAGCTTAAAATCACAACCATGCTTCATGTTCCCATGGTTTGTCCTAGATTTTTCTATACACAGTTGCTAGGTGGTCTCATCTCACTCAAGATTTTATAGAGACTTTGTTTTTGCCAACTGAATTGATGTATTTCTCCTAAACCACCAGCACTACCACCACAACAAATAAATAAATAAGTATTCATAGAATCATAGAATCATAGAATAGTTAGAGTTGGAAGGGACCTTCAACGGTCATCTAGTCCAACCTCCCTGCAAGAAGCAGGGACATCCCCAACTAGATCAGGTTGCTCAGAGCCTCATCCAGCCTGGCCTTGAACGATTCCAGGGATGGGGCATCCACCACCTCTCTGGGCAACCTGTTCCAGTGCTCTACAACTCTCATTGTAAAAAATTTTTTTCTAATATCTAATCTAAACCTACCTCCTTCTAATTTAAACCCATTACCCCTTGTTCTATCACAACAGGCCCTACTGAACAGCTTCTCCCCATCTTTCCTGTAGGCCCCCTTGAGGTATTGGAAGACCGCTATCAGGTCTCCCTGGAGCCTCCTCTTCTCCAGGCTGAACAGCCCCAACTCTCTCAGCCTGTCCTCATAGGAGAGGTGCTCCAGCCCTCTGGTCATCTTTGTGGCCCTCCTCTGGACCCTTTCCAACTGGTCCATGTCCTTCCTGCATCCCCAAAGAGAATCCATTATTCAGGGTGCTTCCTGGGTATAAAATCTCTGGAGAAGTGACATTTAGGAGGCTGTGGATCAGCTACTTTGCAGTGTCATGAAAATTTCATGCTCACTTGGCAAGGAAGTTGGTGAGTCAGGCAAATGAGCTCTTGTGCCGTCTCCCTGACCTGGATACAAACACAGTTTCAGATTACCGCTGTGGGTGTAAAGCTCAGAGGGGGAGAGACCCAAGTGCGTTCAGGCCTTCAACATCCAAGGAGACCAAGTTTCAGATGTGCAACACCCTTAGGGATTTTTTTTTTTTTTTTGAAATTTCAACCCTGGTCCACCTCAAATATATCAGCCATACAGATGGATTCTTGGTTTCTAAATGCAAAGGTTCAAGTCATGCGCAGAGCATCCACCTGAGAGTAACCTTACTGCTCTGCTGGGACGCGCTCCTGCTGCTGCTGCTGGCCGTTCCTGCCCCAGCCAGCAGCACTGTCCCACGCCTGCGTGTTCCACCTGCTTTGCAAAGCGTGGCTGGAGGTGGCAGGCAAGTGGAAAGAGAGAATGTGTCAGCTAGTTGCCAAAGTTTTAAAGTATGAAAAAAAGCCAAGAGAGGGAAAAGAAGAAAAAAGTCAGTAGACCCAGCAGGCAGGTTTAGCCACAATAGAACCAATTCATATGAGGTGAGAATCTGGATTTCTCAGTTGCTTACAATTTTATTGCATGAAGTTTGCTATACTTGGTTGCTTTATTTCCTGCAGTCCTGCCTATGCTCCTGACTGTCACACTCCCATGCTCTCCTGAGGGGCATCAGGACCAGTTCCTTCACCTCGCAAATCTTTCTTGCTTCTCTTATTGTCTCCTGCCAGCCCAGAGTTGCTCCAGCCTTGAGCTGAAGCACTCATACCGGCTTTCACCAGACGATGTCACGCTACTCCCACGGATGCTCTGCAGCCTGGGGCTTATCTCCCAGGCACAGACACTGCAGTGGAAGATGCCTTTCATCCTGCTGCATTAATGCTTTGTCAAGCTCTCCTTTTTGTACCAATCACATGGTACAGAAAGTACCATTAAGGCTTTAAAATTTAATGAGCTCTAATAAAATCTCTCCCTGTGATATATAACCTGAGCAAAGGCTATGCTGCAGGACGGTTGCCTTTGTGTATGCCTTTACATCTTTCACTCCTCGTCATTTTAGCTATATATTCCCAATCACTTCTACAGCATTGCTGCAGCTTTCTGTTGTGGAGTTATTGCAGATTAACTCCATAAAGGGAGGTGGGTATCTAACTGACACTTTGAGCCTGACTCTAACACAGCTGTAGTGTTTGTATTTCTGACATGCTGATGTAGGCAAACCTGCCTAACTCTTGGCTTGGCGGAAATGATCATGCCTAAATCCTACTTGATGACTTCCTGGCCCACGGACACAAGTGGGAAGTCTGCCCTCTCTCCTGCTTTGACTAAGATTTCATCCTCTAAATTTACAGGGCACAAGAAGCTCTATAAATGGCTATATCCCGTAAGCTTTCTCAGTGCACCGGTAATCTGCACCGAAAACAGATGCCACTGGTTCAAGACCTCTCCTGGGCTGCTGGAAACCCAGACTGAACCTCTGTCTCCCATGGTTTATGCCGAGCCACCTACATCCTGAAAAAGTGCTGTGAGCATCCAAGTGATATATCCTCTGGGGTTTGGTTTCAAAGTCTCCTGCTGAAGCTGTTGTATAAATTATTAAACATCCACTGGACCAGAGAGAAGTGGAAGATGGACTCTCCAGCCTTATAGTCAGGACACTCACGTGTGTGACGTGGGAAAGCCCAGATATAGGTTCCTGCTCCGGTGAACAGCTAACTAGCAGCAGAGACTGGACCAGCTCCAACAGGAGAGGCTGAGACCCCCCCTCTTGTCGAGACCATCCAGGGTCAGCTCATTTGGGCATTTTCCCAAAACAGCAGAGAAAGGACATCAACAGCCGCCTGCAAAATCTACAAGCATCCTAACTGCTGATACAAGAGCTGAGAGGTCTCTGTGGGAAGCAGCTATCTCACATAGAACCTGAAACATGAGCTGGGTCAGAAGGGTCCATTCGGCTCCGTGTCTGTCTGCAGCCTTGGCAGGTGCTGGGGAAAGAGCAAAAGCACAGGGTAAATCCTTAAGGAAAGCTCCCCAAAACACACACTGGGCCACCATAAGTGATGACTTTCCCAAGTGGATATAAACAAACACCTGATCACCTCTCCTGGATTCCCCGTGGGTTGTTCTTTTGCGTTACCCAGTTAGCTTGTTTCTTACAACCGTGAGCCCTTCATTATTTTATCCTCTGTGGCAAAGGGCTTAACACCCAAATCCGAGCTGGGAGACCCCTAGGGTGGCTGTCTGGCCTCAGAAGTGAGCACGGCAACTTGTCTGCAGATTTACTGCTGTGCAGCACCGAGCACCGTGCATGTCTGAAGCCCACAGGCACCTCCACAGCACAGGCCTGAGTGCTGGTTCTGTGCTTCACCTCCAAAAGTGACACCAGCCTCTATTGTTTTCACCTGTTGCTTTTCTTTAATCATCTGGTTATGCAAGAGCATCTGGGATAATTTTTTTTTTTAGTCTCAAATTAGGTTTGCTTATTTTGCAAAAGGAAAGGGAAAAGAAAATGTGCTTCTTTTTAGAAAAGCTCTCAATATTTAATAGTTAACTTCCATGCACCGTCAAAGGATCTCTTCATTCCCTGGGCTGTTGCACCAATTTAAAGTGGAGGCAAGGTGTGGAAAGAGAGTCAGTATCTTTTATAAGTCCCTCTGGTATATTTGGACAGAAAGGCAAGCGTCCAGGCCTTGACTGGTCTGAAATAGAAAACTCCAAGCTAAGTTTAGGAACTTCTATTTCAGACCTGAAAAAGAGTGAGAGTATCTGAATTTGTCCAGATCAGTAGTTAGGCTAATGAAAAATCTTCCTCTGCAGACCTTTCCCAAAGGATATCTTCAGATCACCTCAGCTGGCAGTGAGACTCAGCTGAAGCGAGTGGAGATGCACAGGTGTTAAAACTCAATAGTACAGAGGAGACCAAGGCTCTCTTGTAGGCTCCTCGTTAGGAAGGTTTTTAAGCACCTTTACACGTGTTTGTAGTTCCCCTGACTTCAAGTCAAGCTCCATGCTTAATACATTAAAAGGTGGAATGACTTAGCTGTGGAAGCCCTAGAGAATTCAGGGAGAAGTTTTTTGACCTCCTTGTGTCTCAATCCATCCAGAACATGAGAGTGAAAAATAAACAGTGCCTCATTAAAAAAGAAATAGATAGTGTGACTGACCTGAGCTTGCCTTGGTAAATAAATTACAAAGCCATAAAACTGCTTGAGGAGCTGCTTTGTCCCTTTGAAACAACACCCACTTTAGACACTCGCTAAATGCATCGTGCTGGGTGTGACAGAGAGTAATTGCCAAGGAGACGTTATCATTATCTACCTGTCAAGCCTCCATACATCCTCCCCAGGCTTGTTTCTAAGCTAAGGAGAAAGTACAATCCAGTGATGAGATGTCCCAATAAACACCAAAAGAGAACGATTTACCCATGAGCTTTCCCAGCTGTTCTTTCTGAAAAAAAAAAAAAAAAAAAGCATCCCAAGCCCAAATTTTCACTTGTGTCCTTCTTCATACCCAAAGGGTTTATGATCAAGCTGAACTTGATAGTTCAGCTACCCCAGGTATTTTGATGCTGCCGCTCTCAACACTGCTTGCTGGGATGCCCTGTATTTCCTTGGGAAATAGCGGGGTTTGTGAGGTCTGACGTGATGAAGAAGCAAAACAGTAAAGAACTGCTGGGAGAAGTGTCGGAGGGGTGGGTGATCTGGGACCTTGAAGATTAAAATAAACAGCCAACCAAGCAAAGTTTGGTGCTGATATGAGTTGATTTAAACACTGAGATGACATGGTCAATCTGAAGGAAAGTCAGTGCCTCTGTTTCAGCACCAAATCTGAATGCAGAGTGGGAAAGTCCCATGGCTGCAAAAGCAAAATGTGTCCCTAAAAATGCATTTGTAGGGAGTTCCAGGAAAATTTAAAAGTATCTCTAATACATACAAGTAATAGCCTGGCTTTTGGTAAAAAAAAAAAAAAAAAAAGAAAAAAAAAAGGGAAAACCCTTCTATGTACTCAGACAAAGCCTGGATTTCACCAGAGGCGTTTGCAGATTTGCTATGCCACCTCAGTTATTTTGTCCCTACTCAGTTCCACAGCATGTCACTATATGGAACCATAAGGGGCCTGCCTGACACTGGTATAATTTTAGAGAAGATAGGAGATGGTGACTGCTACTAATATAACAGTATTCAAAGTGGAAAACACTCCATATATTATGCAGTCAGATGAAGAATGATCCCCCACCACCACACTGCTTTAGAAGCAAACCAAATGCACAGCATCCTGTCAAACACACCGAACCTTCAGCCCCTTGCCCAGCTTTGTATGGATTATCTGCCCATGACCTGAAACTCTCATCCTGCCTGTTCCCTCACCCCTTGATCTCCTCTGTCTTTGGGAATGTCACCTGCCACGGGTCACATGAAAAGCTTATGATGGCCTAGACATAGAATCATAGAACCACAGAATGGTTTGGGTTGGAAGGAACCTTTAAAGGTCATCTAGTCCAACCCCCCTGCAAGGAGCAGGGACATCTCCAACCAGATCAGGTTGCTCAGAGCCTCATCCAACCTGACTTTGAACGTTTCCAGGTATGGGGCATCCACCACCTCTCTGGGCAACCTGTGCCACTGTTCCACTACCCTCACTGTAAAAAAAAAAATTTCCTGATGTCCTGTCTGAATCTGCTTCCTTCTATTTTAAAACCATTACCCCTCATCCTATCAATCACAGGCCCCCTTGAGGTACTGGAAGGCCGCTATGAGGTCTCCCTGGAACCTTCTCTTCTCCAGGCTGAACAGCCCCAACTCTCTCAGCCTGTCCTCACAGGAGAGGTGCTCCAGCCTCCACCGTAAGCTGCATCAACAACTGTCCCCATGCTGTGTCCTATAGACAGGACGGATGACAGTAGAATATTTGCTTCTGTGTGTAAACAGAAACCTTCCCAGCAGGTAATGGTCCCGTCGAAGAGAAGATGCAAACTTGCTTTTCAGTACTTGCAGAACCAGTGCTTAACTAACAAGGAACTGGCAAGGAAAGATAGTTTCTTGGCATGGCCTTTCTACACTACTTTTAAATTCTTGTTTAATTAAAAAGAAGAAAGGAAAAAAACCCAAACCACAACAAGCACCATGTTTTATTGCTCCCCCTGTGCTTAATGAAGTCCTAAAGACTGGAGGACTGTACAGACAAGACTCCTGAGCATGGCAGAGCAGAGCTTATGGGCTGTATCCAGTCTGTTGCTGGCACTGCACACAGCCAACTGCTATAGCATATGACTGCAAGTGATCTGTCGGTGACTCAGGTCACTTATTATCCAGGACTGCAAGGCTTTGGTACAGTGAGTGGAGAAAAACAACTGTGGCACTTGCATTAGATGCCCAAATGCCCTTTGTCTCGAGCAGGAGGTGTGATTTTGTGTGTCTTGTCAGCTCCTCTCCCTTCTGCTGAGCTACATGAAAAGCTCCGTTGCCACCAGACGTTGTAAGATGAGGATGGAGTTTTGTCTTCAGTTTTAAATAGCCAAGCAGATGTATCGTCCCTCTGAATGAGATGAGTTTGAGATGCATTTGAAAAGCAGCTAAGTGGTAATCTCTGCGAGGCAGGATCGCTTGAGGGGAATCACATTTATTATTTCATTTACTATTTAGCATTGCATGACGTTGTTCATCTTGAGGTGGAGATTTATAGAGAGAAGTGCAGCAAAAGCACAGCACGCCAGACAGAGAGGGTCTGTTATATTTACACGATACAAATATTCTGTTACATACAGCGCAGCAAAAGGAGCTGTTTGCTCAGGATACGCTAAAGTATTTTGCTGGCCTCCTGTCATGGCAACTCATCCTGGGCCAGACCCTGTGGGCTTTTGCTCCGTAGGGTTTCTTGATGCTATCAGTAGCGGCAACATTCCTGCAAAGGTCTTAGAGATAGAAACCTCCTTGGCTAAGCCGTCCCGGGAGCCCTTGGGGTTACCCTAACACGCGCTGTTTTCCAGCTAGGGCTTTTTGAGCAATCTGGATGACTTTACGGGCAGATTTCCTCAGGGTTATTACATGCTGAGCTGTATTTAACTAATGGGACATCTTGGAGAGTGAGAGGCTATTCAGTGTAAGTAGGGACTCTCAGGGCTGGCCATGACTTGGAAATGTTGCACACAGTTAAGATCTGCACACTCCAGTGAGATCGTTAATGCAGTTGATGCAGTTAAAATCAATGGGCTGTGCTAATTTACCTCAGCTGAAGCCCTCGGTGTCTGCATTTCACATAGCGTTTCAGTGCTTCCTTTAAACTCTATTAATTCTCACGTTTAAATGCAAACAAACTGACTGATGGATCAGTTAAAGAAAAATCAACTGTAAAGGGTCAAGGATTTAACCTGTCCTATCTCTGTTACTCCCACGCAGATCTTTCAGACCAATTATTTGCATATGTTAAAATCTAATTTGAGTTGTTCATCACATAGAACTAGGTAAGCTTTCTTTTTTTTTTTTTAAAAAAAAAAGAGATATAACTTCAGGGCACTATTAAATTCTAATTAAAAATCAGTCAAAAGCACCCTTCTCTTAGTGTTTGTGCCTGCAGCAACACTTCCACTGTGGTATCAAAAGCTTAGTTCATTACTTCTTAATTAATTTTGCCTTGAGAAGCTCTAAGTTCTCAGAGGGCCTGTTGGATTTTCAGAGCCTTGTCTACATAGCATTGGCTTGTATGCAGCAGTCACAGCCAAATGACATTCAGATCAGGAATTCCTACCTATGTAATCCAATTTGGTACAATGGCTGCAGCCAGCCAGCTTTTCGGAATCTGAAAGACCCTTGAAGTTCACAACGCAGAGGATATCCTGCCTGGAGCTACTGATCTTTCGGGGATTTTCCCATCTTCCTATTCCCACAGTGCATATTTTGCAGTTTAAAAGGTTGGTATGTAGGTTGTTTGGGTTGTTTTTTTTTTGGTTTTTTTTTTTTTCTGAATAAGAAACAAGACTTGTTCCTGACCCCTAGGAAATCTTGATTCAAGTCCTTGAGTTGGCCAAGGTTATTTTGCCCCACCAGGCTCCTGAAGATGTGCACGTTCATTTTCAAGATAAGAATCCTGCAATCGAGATCTCCCACTGCAAATGATTCATTTCCCCTCTTGGCCCGGCTGGGTGCGCACGTGTCTGAGGGTGGTGAGCCGGGGGATGACCACTGCCCTGAAACAAAGAAAGGAAAAGAAGGCAAAGGGGTGGAGGAGAATAATCTACCCAGTCTCTGGGGGAACATTTTTCACTGGTCTAGGGCATTTTCACCCCAAATATTCAGGGGTGGCCTGAACATCCGAGTGCTCCCCAAACTCTACAAGACAAATTTGACAAGAGAGTGTGAACCAAACTTGCAAATGTTGCTCTGAGCTGGGCTGAGAGGGACATCTGTAGCTGCTGTCCAAGCCAGGAGAGACCTGGATGGTATAAACTTCCATTAGAAATCTTTGTGTTAAGTCTGGTTTGCACTAGCAGACCCTGTAAGTATCAAAGGCAATAGTTCAAATTACCTTCATGTGTATCCAAGTCTTCTTGCTGCAAGGCACGGAGTTAGGTGGGTGTGACTGAAGGAGCTGGGGATGAAAAAAAAGTAGAAAATGGAATGGGGAAGGCTTAAAATAAGGTTTTGAGGCAATGTCAGCTTTCTGATTTCCTCTTGGAGAAAGTGCACAGAGAAAGTGCACAGAGAAAGGGGAAAAAATAAAAATAGAAGGAAAAAAAACCTTGCAGTGGATGGGGGCAAGGCATTTTGGACCCTGGGGAAAGACCTCCTCCTTTTCCCCAGGGTATCTTGTTCTTTTCTTCAGCACAGCTTTAGATAAAGCTTTCCTCTCCTTTTCTTGGATGCTGATTTGGAGGCAGAACAGCAGCTGGATATTTTGCTCTTCCTCCTCTCTGCTGGTGATGGTGAAGGAGCTGAGCAAGAAGAGAGATCAGACATCTTAAATGAGACCAAATATGAATTATCTGCTCAGCTCTCTTGTCTCAGAGCTGGGCCACACTGGAGCCAGCAGCAGCAGATCTCGGGGCTGAGGTCCTGAGCCACATGCCTGCCCCTTTCTTGTTCCCAGAGCCACACTTAACTGCAGGCTTTGGTGATGGATGGATGGATAGCTCCACAAGGCTCAGCTGGTCTCATTTACATGTTGCAGAGGCCAGGAGAGGTTGAAAATCAATCCCAGGTTTGGTCCATATGCTCTAGGATTTGCTGCTCCTGCTGCGTCATACAGCATCAACACTCAACACCAAGTAGCTACCAGCTGAGATAAGCATCCAGTTGAGTTGAGAAATCTGCAGCCCAGCCTGGGTCAGGGAAAGCTGGTCATTATTTCTTGCTGTCCTCAGCAAAGAGTCAAAACCTCAACCTTCTAGATGCTGCAGTTGTAGATGTGCTAAGTCAGTGTGGACCCTTCAGCTGTGGCCAGTGCTATGTTGTGTCAACATAATCATGTCAGTCCTAGAGAGAAGAAGCTGAAAGTCTCTTCAGGTTTTCATTTTGAAGTTCATTAGATTTTGGCAACTTTTTGTCACTGAAAGGCAACAGACCTGACTCTAATGTGCCTCAGAGATGTCTTCTTTCAAACGCCCAAGACCACAGGGGCTGCTGAGCTTAGACAGGAGAAGACAATGGGGAAGGAGGGTTGGATTCTTACGTGAGATGTAGGAAAAAAGCTGTTCTGGCTTTCCATGGAGTAAGAAACACTGTGCCAAGGCCATAATGGTGGGGAGGAAACAGGGAGGCCCTTGCCTAGTCTGTCCAGGAGGATAGGACCATTTTTTCCTGATATGCTCTAGAACCTCACAGCTACCAGTAATAAGATTATAAGGGGATGCACAGGAAGGGCTGGGCAGAGCGTAAAGAGGCCATGGGCTGTGTAGCCAAGGAACCTGAGTAGGCACTGCAGGAGGGGAACCTGCCTTACGCTTGTTACGCACGAACAGGCTGACGCACTGCCTCTGTGCCCTTCCAGACCAACTGCCCTCCGCACTGAGCGCTCGTGAAAGGGGAAATATTCTCTGCTCGAGGAGCCTTGGAAAATGTTAGCCAAAATTTTGAGTGGGAAGGTGAGCATGGCTGCAGGCTGGTTTTATCAGGAATCCCCTATATATGTGAACCCACTCTCTTTTCTTTTTCTATTGACAACACCTGGCCATGGGGCTCTAGCTGCAGTCTATGGAAGACCTCCTGGCAACGAAAGTAAGTCACTTGTGAAAGACTTCCTAAGGGAAATGCTCACGTCCACTGAGGTTCAGCGTACTGGAAAATGTACAAAAAGGAAAAATTCTTGTGTAGGACAGAGGATGACCAGGATAAGATAAGCGATCTTGTCAGGCTCTCAGAGCCTGTCTGATTACCACGCTGCATTGAGCAAGGGTGTGTTGGCAACCTTCCAGCCTGTACCTCCTCACTTGCATCTGAGCAGAAACCCATCAAAGAGACTGAGCCCGGCTGCAGAGCTGAGAGGGCAAGTGGACCTTCTCCCTCACCTCCTGCTCCCCTTCCAGTCCCTGTCCTTCTCTCACCTCCCTGCCACCCCTTCCACCAGCTGGCACCAGGCAGAGCTTGACCCATGGAGTACGTGTCCCTGACCACCCTGCCTCCAAGCCATTTCAATGCTGAGCACTCCGTGCTCCAGCATTACGGGGAGTAAGTTTCCAAGGAATTCATTTGTCATTACTTGATAAATAAATGGAGGCTGATAAGAATCTGCATTCTGCTTCCATAAAAACCTATAGATGCTGTATCTGGTGTCTAAGTAATTTCTCACAAGAATGCACAAGTCACTCATTCTTCTCCATAAAAGCCGGAAAAGACTGCCTGGATCGGCTGTTGTAGTTAATGCTTGGGAGGGAGGCCTCTGCGCTTTCATTATCAGCAGTCGCCATGAAGTGGTGGATGGGGAGGGCTCAGTAGCACAGCAGGAAAAGGGTTTCATATCTGGAAATAATCTTGCAGAATTCTCTCCTAGGGCTGAAGTTCTTGGCAGGAGCCTTTCATCTGAATCCCCTAAGACAGCAAAGCATTGGTGAAGCCTGGCAAGTTTCACTTATTTTCGAAAAGCATTTTTATTTTTTAAATTCCATGTGACAGGAACCATAAAAAGAATACATCTAGTCCCTTTTTATGATGGACATAAACCAACATATTCTGCAAGTGACATCCTCGATACTCTTCTTAGGAACAGGTCTGGTTCACATCTCCAAAGCACTCGAAGACCAGATCTTTAGATGCCTAATTGCTGCTGAAATCAGTGTGATTAATTAGCTACTTAAATATATTTTCAAATCAAGCCTGTGCTGCCTTGCATGCGTTAATATGTGTATCCTCACAAAACGTCTGTGAAGCAGGACTGTGTTTCAAGGGTTGGGGTATAGGAACAGAGTAACTGATGGTCACGTTTTCTGAAGAGCCTGGAGTAGATCGCAGCAGTTTGAAAACCCCATCCCTGCAATTTGTCTGAACTCTGGGAGAGAGTCTGGGGGTAACACTCACACCTCCAGTCTCCAAACCTGGGTTTCCCTGGGTCAAACAGGCATCAGCTGGAGCTTGTTAGGTCCAGAAGTCTTTTACTTTTTCTGTTATTACATATACTTTTTCCATTATAGAAACATCAGGCATTGGGGAGGGTGGGGAAGACTTTTGTGCTTCAAATAGGTCTTCACAAAAGGGCTAAAAAAATCCCACAACACCCAAGATAACATTGTCATCTGCGATATTAGTAACGCACCCGAAATGGAAAACATTCTTCTTGTGAAACTCTTAGGTTGCTGTTTTGTTTGCTCCTTATTAAGAGTTAATAAACAAAACTGTTTGGGTTAATTTTGTCATGTGTACTGCGAGTTGCTAAGTAACATGGCTCCGCTCTGCCTGAAGCCTGTGTAGTGAGACAACTGAGAGAGGCATTAAAGTGCTATAAAATAAATGGGATGGATCGTGTTATAGTGTACCAGACCCTGGCATGGCATCTAAAGCATGGATATTTTTTTTCCTTTCTTTGTTTTAGATTGAGAAAAAACAAAGATACAGAGTCCACCTGATGTACAAAGGGCAAAGAGTAGGTTGTGCCTTTGGCAGGCAGGATGTTAAGCAGCTCTTGCTGGGAGATGATGCCTGCAGAGCTCTGCCCATTGCTGAAACCATTGCTGGGCTGGGGGTGATGTGCAGCAGGAGGGCAGACACCAAAGAGCCAAGGGGGACAGGGAGGAAATTGTTTTGGTTGTCACAAGACTTGGAAAGTTTATGCCCAAGATTTTCGATCAGCAACAGGCTGAGGTCTCTGTGTCTCTGGAAGGTCCTACATGGTGGCCTGTCATAGCAGGGAAGGCACGCCACATGCTGTGTATGTCTGTGGTGCCACAGGTGCCTGCTAGATTTCCCTGCTACTTTCCAAAGAAAATCCTCCCTTGGATGGCTTTTGGTTCCTAGCAGGGCGAGGCAAGCCAGCTTGGACACTAGTAGGACTGGGAGAAGGGAGAAGCTGTATTAAATGATGACCATGGGAGATGCTCCGGGCAGAAACCTGTCTGTCTTCAAGGGCCATGGGAAAGGCAGTGGTTTTGTTGCAGCTTTCAGACAAATGGACTTATCTTTAAAATGGTGACTATTGCTGTCATATGACTGTAAACTTTCTGCAGCCCAGTACAAAAAGAGGTACTGTGAGTAAGGTCTAATTTCATACTGAAAGCAACTAGCAGAGAGCAAGACACTATTTTAATAGCAATAGAGACAAAGCATGTTGCTGGGCTGGGAGTTACCAGGGAACACTCTGAAAGGTTTTATCAGATCTCTTTTGTTTAGTTTGCAGGCATTGTTCAATTTTCAAAGAAATCCTAATTTGGATATGAGAATTTCAGTCTCATTTTCAGTATTTCAATTTCAGTGAAGTTGGTCTCTGCCTCGGTCTCCTCCTACAACAGGCTGCTCTCAAGAAAGAGGCATTAATGCTTGGGCTGAGGATCCTGAAGGAAGAATCACACACATGTTGCTTTAGACACTTTCTGTTCCAGGACTGGAGATGCAGTCTGAATAAAGCAAATCATCCTAGAAAAGTCTTACATTGCTCCATTTGTATGGTGAGCCACACGCTTTCAGGGTACGTCACAGCTTTCAGAATTATTATTTTGGTGCAAAGACTAGAGGTTTCAGGATACAGTTTTTCACATGTGAAATTTTTCCCTTGAATTCAATGACTTTAAATAGTATTAATTATGCTGCAAATCAAGCATGGTTTAGGGGAAAGGAGAGAGAAACAAAATCCAAGAATACCAATCAGTCAAGGCAGATGCTGGAGGAATGTGAACAGCGCAAGTTTCAGACTTTCAGGGCTTCCTGGATTTCTCAGGGCTAAACTAAATACTTGTCAGTATGAAAAAAACTCACACCAAAACTCCAAAACTTTCTGTTTTTTTGATGAAGTGTGGGTGGTAACTTCTGGGTTTAATCTCTTGCAGGACATACCTAAAGTAGCCAGCCAGCCGTCCTCCAAGTGCCTGCAGACAAGCTGAGATGGAGCTGCTAGCCCCATCTGCGGTTATGGTTAAAAGCACCAGGTTGGCAGTTCCCAAGATCCTACCAAGAATGTTTTACAGGGTACATGGCGTTCATTTATGGCTCCTGCAAGCAGAAGTTGGGCAGGATGCATTTCATACGGGTTACATGTAGAACACATATAGACCGTGCATCTGAAGCCTATTTTATTTTGCCTGCAGTGCCTGATGTAGTACTGTCTGACGATGAATCATACAGATTCAAACAGCGTGCCGTAGATTTAAACATGTAAGTGCCATTTCCTATTGTTCCCAGTCCAAGGGGTTGGTGGGGAACATCATGCTAAAATAGTAAGGCTGCTATTAATAAAGCCAGGAGAGTCTGTATTCGGTGCTGCTACATGACAAAACACATCCATGAGGCGGAGGTTCTCATCTGCTGACACAGGCAGCTAAACCCAGCTGTGCCAGAGCTGGTAACATGCTTCTCAGTCTCACTGGAGACCCTCTAGAAATACTGAGATGATTAAGACAAGACAAAACAATACAACTAATGCAAACCAGGAACTGGCACTGCTTCTGATAAATGCTGTTGTGTGCGTTTCTGCTGGCGGGAGACAAGATAAATCACTGGCACGACGTCAACTGGTCGCCCTGTTTGTTTGCCAAAGGGATGCCTGCTCCGGGGAATATATAGACACCTGCAGGAGGAGGGGAGATGGGGAACACCTATTTTGAACAGGAGTGTCTTGGGAAAGTTGCAGCCACAGCAGACTGAGACAGGGTGGTGTCCGGGCATGGACAACAGACCTGCCATCTCCTGACAGGAGGAGAAAGCATAAGTGACAAAACGCAGCCCAGCCAAAGGGCTATTTGAGCGCTGTTAGTCAGCTGAAGGTGTCAGGTGGATTATAGATACTTGTGATTGAACATTGTATGAGTATTTTAAAATTAATTCTATTCTGATCTGGAAGGGAAGATTTGGTGCCATGGGTCTGCAAGGCTGAACTTCCCCAGACAGACCATAGGTAATGTGAGTGATGAGCACTTGCTGGACCAGCCAGCAGGAACCAGAAAAATGTCTTGGTGAGAACCTGAAGCGCAGATTCATTTTGCCTGTCTTAGGAACTTAAGTACCTAAGCACCACGACTTCCTCCAAAGAGACGTGTTGGGAGACACCTACTCCCCACCTGAGTTGTGCTTTGGGGACATCTGTCTCCTGTCTCCTGTCTCCTTCTGGGTTGCTTTTGGTGCTTGGCACGTGGGAAATGAATCCAGGACTGAGTAGCACCTGATCCCACACCAGGAAGGTTCCTCTCCTCCTCTGGGAATGTGATCTCTTCCCTGGCAGTTGTGTTCTGCCACTTTTCTACTCGTCTTGACTTTTACTGCATCCTAACCTTGCTTTTTGCTGAAACTCCTTGACACACAATCTCCCTCCCAAAATGCTGACTCAGGAATGCTAACACCAAGCCTTTGAAACTCCAACATTTCAAAATTAGTTTTTCCCTCGCCACCCATTGCAGAGAAAGTCAGTAGCTGATTATTTGATTCCCCCAGGAGATAAGCAATCTGCTGGTCTGCTTGTCCATCCTGTCCTCATCTTTGCTTCCCACTGCAGATGGTCTCACCTGTCTGGTGCAGATAGGTCACATAGGCACAAGCTCATTTAAATAAGGGCTCGAATGATACTGTAAGTGACACGCAGGCCTCTCAAGGGTCCTGCTGAGAGCAGACCAACTGAATCTTGATTCATTGAGAGGGACGTTTCTTTCTGAGCAAACAGGAGAGAACTGAATGAGGTTGTGTTCTGCCACACGGTGCTGAGGTTGATATGGCAACAAAGGTTCTAAAAATGATGAAACGCAAATGATATTCTCCTGCTATATAAATAGCTGTGTCAAGTTGTTATGGAAACTGTCAAGTAAACTGGGTTAAGAAGGGCTACTTTTTCTGCTCCCTTTTGCCAAGGCTTTCTGAAACAGTTTGTACCAGCACATCACAAGAATGAAGACCTATGAAATCTGGGTGATGCATTGATCAGAGAGTCTCTACAAGTGAGGTGGGATGGCATTACAGCCTCTCTCCTCTCGAGAGGCTGGAACTTTGAATGAAGTGCTGTACCTGCTCCATTCCCACAACATACTGGCAGAAGGCATGTGGTGTCACCAGAGTCCCCTCCTGGAAACCTTGGGCATGGTGCTCTGTGGAGACACTGTTGTGTGCCCAGAGCAAATGCTCAGGTGGGTGAATGCCGGGTGGAACTGCAGTCACAGCTGTGCGTACAGTAAAGCACTTTTGGGGCAGGCAGGTGGAGGAAGCTTCTGTCAAGATTAAAAGCATAATTTTGTGGGTTTTGAAACCAATGTACCAGCTGTGAATTGGAGGGGGCATCATGTATCCTTTGATGGGAATATAAAAAAGGTGAAAATCAAAGCAAAAATGCTGAATTGCACCTTGGGCACCAATCTTTTGTCTTAAAGATATTCCAAGTAGATAGACCCCAAACATCCAAATCCTCTCTGAAGGATCCATCTATTCTTCAGCTGAGAGATCGCTTTGACATCTTGTTTTCAACCCCAGTCCCTTTTGTGAGCTGCACAAAGGCATCACTTAATTTAACCTCTCCTTGAGAGATGCCCACTGTGTTGTATTGTCAGACTGGTGATTTTGAGATAATGCACTCGTTCTTGATTCATTTTAGGTCCTTAGGAATTTTCCAGTATGAAATGCAACTTGATCTCTTTGAAAGACAACAGGCAGGTAAATTAACCACTCACTCTATTAATGCTGTCCTGTTATTGTCACAGCATCTGTCCAAGAACATAATTCAAGCAATATAACTGTTTATGGTATGCACAGCCGTCTTATCTTTGTTTCCACTGATACAGTTATCTGGCACCTATCCCTCTCAACACAATCAAGATTAGAGTTGGAGGGAATTAGGTTGTTGAAAGGTTTTCTTTTCATATTTCCAAAGACATGATAGCAAAGAGAATTTTAAAAGGTTATTACTGTGTTGATGTACAGTGGGTATTCAATCCCTATAAAAAGCTCTCTGTCATCCATTCGATTCACCTTTCTAGAGCTTAGCAGTCGGCATGCAGAGTTATGCCACAAGGGGTTAGTGGAATGTACTTTGTTCCTGTGTATAAATAGCTAGCTTTTAATAATGAGTGTTCAGAAGTATGCAGAAGTGAACAGGATGTTAAGGCTGAGAAATCCTTTTCCTCTGGAGCTGTGCAGAAAAAAAAAAAAAATCAAAAAATTCACACATACAGAGGAAAGAAAGTAAAACACAGCGAGTTGGCTTGGTGCCAGCATTACAAAAAGGGGCAAAAAAAGGACAAGAAAAGTTCCCCTTTCTCTCTGGGATCAAATTTTTGCCTTTATCCCTTCAGTGAAGAAAAATTGCCACTCGCTTGGCGAAAGAATAGTGTGTATGCACAATGGGGAAAGGCTGTGACTCAAAGGTCAAACGGTAAAAACTGTGCCCTGCAAATCATTTTTGAAAGCTGAATAAGTTGCACCGTGCTCATGCTGGGATGGAGCAGCTGCAGAGAAGGACCTGACCCAGCTGCAGGCCAGGAGGACAGTACTGCAGGGTGGATCAGGGGAGGGAGCGGACTTCTCCAGCTTCTTGCTTGTGAAGCAAGAGATACTGCTCATGTCACACTTCACGACAATGTTGCAGGCAGGGGAAACCACGGTCAGGGGCAAGGAAGATCCTCATGTGGTCCAGATGAGGGGGGCAAACATGGCGGTGAGTCCCTCTGCACCCCAAGTCACCATCTATCTCAGCCATTTCAATTGTAAAGTCCTCTGATGATGGGCCATTTCTCCTTGTTGGCCTGGCACATTTGGGACATGCTTCTGGTAGTGATCTCTGAGTCCTATATGGTATAAATATATTCTAGAATCATAGAATGGTTTGGAGCAGTAAAAAGACCTGAGATAGATTAGTAACACAAATATTTCTACAGAGTAGTAAATGCTTCAGAAGGAAGAGAGAATAAAACAGGAGCATGAATCAAGCACACAACTGGGAGAAGGAAAAGCGCCTGGTACATGGCTCCAGCCAAGGAAATGTTCAGGCAAAGGAGGAGAGCGATGTGCAGTCACGGGAACAGCAGTGCAAGGTGCTTCAAAGTGCCTTTTGTATGGTAGAGTTGGAGATCCAAAGAAATCCACTGAGGAAGTATCAGCCTCTTAATTTGCTGGGAAGTGCAATGTCTGTCCTCCTCAGATGGTTAGAGCCTCAGCAGGGAGCAGGGGAATGAACTCTTCTATCTGCATCGCATCTGAGGAGTTTATGGTCACCCCAGTAGGGATTTCAGAGGCTGGTGGCTGCCCCCCATCTCCTGGAGCAGGGCTTCTTTGCCCCTCTGCTGCCTTGTGCACCACAGGCTTGTGGGACGGGAGCAGAGCCACGGCAAAGTGCCCACGCGAAACTGTACCAATTTTTCTTACTTTTCTACTGATTTGGTAAGGGAGCTAGGACAATACTGAATCCAACTCTTTTTTGAAGGCATAAATATGTCTATGCTGCTCTACTACTTCATATTCAACGACCTTACTTTTCTAGGCTGAGCTCCATACGGGGTTGTAGGTGCAGGCGATACAGGGCATAAGAAATGCTGGGTTTTTGGCATTTATAGTATGATTTTTGAGTAGAAACTGACAGAAAGGAGCTGGATGATCTTATGATCCTGAGACCTGATGAACCAAGCCTGACTCCATGGGACAGGGGACCTGCTTTCAGGAGAAAGTCGTGCTGATTATAGCAAGTACCTGCAAGATTATGTCCAAAAGCTGGACACTTAGAAACTCCGTATCACAAGGTTACCAGTTTCTGTTCTGAAGGAGGTTCACCATCTGAAACTTATTCCTGACTATAAAAATGGGGAAGTCTTTTAGAATTGGTGACATACCTCTCAGTGAGGACAACTAAGTGCAAAGCAGAAGCAGAACTACTGAACTGAACTGAACATTCACATTTCCTCTGTTTCTTTCAGGTCACTTTAAGTGAGAACTCAGTGGAAGAGGAACTCGGTGACAATTCCTCAGAAGTCATATAGCTCTTAAGCAGCTCCTGGGGAAAAGAAACAAACAACCCCCTCCTTGCATCTCAGGACACTGTGCAGTGATTTTCCAGTCTCTTTCAATTGCTTCACATTGTGTGGGCTGAGCAGTGATTGGGAGCTCTTACATTTTAATGCCAAGGTTTAGAAAGATTTTTCTCGATGTCTGCTCCACCTTTGTTTCCTCTTTTCTTTGTGGTTTGGGTCCACCCAAACTCAGAAGCCAAAGAAAAGTGGATGGGCTGATTCACTAGACTTTGCACTTGAACAGCTTCAGACATTTTTCATTCATTCCAGTCTTCCTTGGAGGCATTCATAACATTTTTTCTACTTTTTTTTTCCACAGCCTTACATGTATATACATTGCACTATCAGATAGGGTAATAATAAGCATTAAAGAAGGAGTGTGCTGCTTCACGTCTTCTAGGTGATGTAAGACAGAAATGTAGCCCTTAGCTCAGCTCTCTGTAGGTCTGCAGCCACTCAGAAACTGCCCAGGGCAACATCTCTCCTGCACCCCGAGCTCTGTCCATTTCTTAATTTCATGTTCTTCCTGGTACCATTGTTTCTCCCTGAGATCAGGATGCACGTTCCAGTTTCCTGCTCCTTTTATTGCCAGTCAGCTCGTCTCATTTTAGCATTTTATTTCTGAACTGAAGCTGTTATGAGGTATGTTCTCAAGCATATGTTGTGATCATCCCTGGAAGTGTGGTCTACTATCGCATAAACCTAGGGAAAGTTGTCCCTAGAGAGCAGACTCATGATCCTTGCTGTTTTCTTGCCTAGTGGGAGCTAAAAATTCCTTGTCAAGTCCTCTCAGGAGATACAGGTCCTTTCAGAATTCTCCTTCCTCTTTTTTCTTTTTCCCAACAGTGGAAATGCTTTACATACTTTGCACATGTGTAAGGCTCTTACGTAAAGCATCACATGAAGGCAAGGGCTCTTGCAAATAATAAAACTGCAGGCTAGTTGAAACCGGCCCCCTTATTTCATTTTCCTTAACGAAATGTAAATCTACACCCACACAAACTATGCGTGCTCGGAGCAAAACAGTATTCCACATTCTGCGGCGGGGAGGGAGCCAGCCTCCCCCAGGGGCAGCTACCTCAACACGCTCCTTCTCCAGTGAGCTCGTGCTTCATTTCCACACCAGATTTGATCAGCCTGGGCATTGGCATGGGTGCTGGCAGAGACACTGAGATGAGGAAGTGGCTTGCCCGTCCATAATTCATTGGGCAGCCTTCCTTGAGGATCTGTGCACCCCTGTAGGCTTTGCAGATGTGGGCTGGAAAGTGCTCAGTCTGTTTTCCTTCAAGCAATCTTCCACGTGTCCAGGCAAACTTCCTCCTGGATGCACTAGCACTGACACGCCCATGAACACACGGAGCAGGAGGGGAATGTCTGTCCAGCCCATGTTAATCCTGAACCTCCTCCATTTCAGCAGCCCGGGTCCTGTGCCCTCTTCCCTTCTAGTTCTCACTGGAGTTGTCCCACTTTCACACTAGCTTGCTTTTCCACCACCTCTGGGTCAGGTTTAAATATGGAATAATGATAGTAACCCTGCCTTCCACCATCCCCTCTAAAAAAACAAAAGGCCATAGCAGTCTAGCAGCCACACCTCAGTGGGCATCTCAAAATCTCGGCCACAAAATCACTGCCAAAGAAGTAACGAAGTCACAGGGCAACCTGCAGGATGAGGCATTTCTCAATGTAATATTCTAGGAAACTCTTTAACATGTCTAGCTTCAATCAAATTAATTGTCTATTATTCAATTAAAAATAAGGAAGTAAAGAGACAAAACCTTATTTAATTTCTTTCTGTCATCAGCCTATGTAATCTGCAGTTTAATGAACCTGATGGGTTGTCTTCACATGAATAAAGAATTTTCCCTCAGGCCACCTATTTCAGTCATCACTGGGGGATGGGGAAATCTCAGCTCCATTAACAAAGGAGAAGTCCAAAGGTGCTGCTCTGCAGATGGGACAGGACAATTCCCCTTTGCTATTAAAGTGCCTTAAATGGAAAGGGCGCATTTGGGCTTGCAGAGGGACAACATACCCCATTTTCTGAGCGCGATGACTTAGTTTTCTCACATATATGTGGAACAATTCATTTCCCCTCCTCTTCCCAGCGGTGACCTGTTTTATATGCAGTTGTTTCATAATTCCCTGCCAGGTCCCAGGAACTGCACTGTGGACAAAGACACATGCTCGTGAAGAGATGCTTCCACTGAGCACCGGTGCTTTGGCTCAAACCCTGCCTCCAGGAAAATTGCACAGAAACCCTGAGCCTCGTGCTCTGTGGAGAGACTGGAAGAGGAGCATAGGCTGCCTGCAAGCCGCGTCTCTGCTTCTCCCACCTCTGACACCAACTCAAGGCCAATCTCCGTTTCCTTGAGGCAATCTCCTAATCTGCATGGTTTTGCCCTATGTAATCACCAGCCAGGTCCCATTCTCCAGCAGTGTTAATGAACATAGCATAAACTGCTTCTCCACATTTCCTCCACCTAAACCTGATGTTTCTGGTCCAGTTGGAGATGATGAAGTTGAACAAAGGATCGGTTATATTGGACTTGAAAAGGTATAGCCTGTGGGAGCAGGAAGAATAAGGAAAGGCTTTGGTGGAGATGATAGACCAGGGAATCTCAGGTAATTCAGATGCTGATGGAGCTGGTGGTGGCTGTTGCAGTATTCCTGTCCTACCACAGTGAAGAAATAGGTGTCCAAGGGTCACCAGTCTCATGAATGTCTCCTCCATTTTTGTCCCACTTCTGAGTCTAACCTCCATTTCTGCGCGTTCAATCATTTGCTCAAATGAACGCACATTTCATTACGTACTTGGTGTGCGTGCCATTTCCTCATGCTTGTAGCCCCCTGTCTGTCATGTGGACCATCCTGCAGCAGACACTCTAGTTTGTGGAGGCTGTTGGGCCAAAAAGAGTCATCCTAAATCCTTCACAATGCTAAAGTGAGACTGTAGCATTAACAAACTCCCTGGCATGACAGTCCAGCCTTCATGGGCATCCGTGCTCTCTCCTACCTTCGTTAGCCTCGTATAATGTTACTGCTCAGCTGCAGCTGGTGTGACACTGGCTCCTTTGTGCGGCTGTAAGGCTTTTGCACATCAGCCAAAATGCAATGCTAAACCAATCAGGTATTATCCGACTGTTAACACCCTGTTTCCGAACAGGGGGTTGCATCCTGTTGCATGAGTCATTGCGAGTGTCTGTTTGCGGCTAGGTTAAGTCAGAAGTAAGGTGGGCTCATCCCAGGTGTCCTTGTCCATTCAACCCCAACTGGATGTAGTACACTGGACACTGGTCTCTGTGAGCAGTTGATGGAGAAGTCCTGCTTGCCAGCTGGGAGCTTTATACTGGTGGATGGTGGGAGCTGGTCACTGCAGTACATCTTCCTCCTATGCCTTCTCCATCCCCTGCTGTGACCCTGCCTGGCACAAGCAGTGAGAACCAACATTTTTGGTGGGATATTGTGGAAAAGGGAAGCAGAACCTGTGGTGACTCAGACATTTTCCCAGGCAAGATGTTCTGGTGGGGTCTGAAAGTGTCTTTCCCTTGGCAGAAGTCTCCTCCGCCACTGCAGCTCCCAGAAGGGTGGGTCCTGCAGTCTGGGAAGCGCTTCCGATCGGACCTTGAGGATGAACCCAGCCTGATGCAGTTAGAGATGTAGGAGGGATAGAGCTTCTCTTATTCATCATCCTGAAAATGAATCAGAAATAAGGTAAACAAAAAAAAAAAAAAAGAAAAAAAAGGAGGCATGGAGGGATTGCTCGTGAGGCCAGGCTCTGAGTCTGAGGAGAGAGGTCAGAGGATTCCCCATGAAGCGATCAGAAATTAAGGGAGCAGATGATAAACTAGCCAATGTTCCTTTAAGTCAGCATCCAGCTTTGCCTGGCTGCCCAGCCAGCTCTCTGACATTTGAAGCACTGTGCAAATAAAGATAACGGGACATGATATCCTGTTAGGAAGCTCGCTAATTGGTCAAGGAGCAGTTGGGATGAAGCACTGCAGTGGATTTTGGCATTGGAAATGTCATCAGTGAAGGCGGCTGATGTTGTGGGTAGGGGACATCTCCTCATGTCCAGGGTGCAGGGTTTGTGGTGGCTGCTGTTTGGGCTGGGTAAGTCCCAATTGGCACCTCAACTTTCCCAAATGTTTGATGAGTGCCCGACGGGAGGCTCAGGCAGCCTGCCAGCAGGGTCAGGGTTGCTGCAGGAGGTGAAGGGGCACCTGTGGGTGCAGAACAGCCCCAGTTTTGGAGATTTCTGCTGTCCAGGAACAGAACTCCTTCCCTGCAGCCTGTTGTTATGGGTGGTGGTGGCAGTGGCTGGGTCTGCAGACTCCTCTGCATATCTGCCACCATGCACAGTGTCTCTCTTTTCTAAAGCAGTAGGGTCCCGATTCAGAAACTAGGGTATTTTAAATGGAAATAGGTGTTCAGTCACAAGCTCAGGTCTCTTCTGGGAGCTACTCTGAGATGTAACTCATGGATTCTTCTGTGTGATGGTCAACAGAAATTCTGGTTTTAAGTGACACATCTGAGAAACTGTTTCTCCAGCCTTTAACCAAAAGGGAAGGCTGGTTAAAGCTATTGTTGAGAACTGCAGCTCCAAATGGCTTGCACCCAGGGCAACTCCAGTTATCACACCCAGTTCCAGCATCAGCTCTGGGCCGAGCCTGACTCCCGAATTGTGGCACCCCAAGCAGCAGAGCAGAGCTGTGTAACGGCAGAGCATTTCTTCTTGTTTCCAGTTTGGTGTGATTGCGAATACCTCCTCTAGCAATCACCTGACTACTGTAATTTTGGTCTAAAGCATGTGACTCCAGTTAGCTCTGAATTAAGTTGTGTATTGCAAAATTTAACATTTGTCTGCATGACCTAAAAAAGCTTATTCTTAACTGGGTATGACTTGACACCTTTCTCAATAGCAAGACTACATGTCTCTTGGGTTGCCCAATGGGAAATGTACATTACCAGTAAGCCAGCATGACAGATCAAATCCTGCTCCCTGAGCAGAGCATATTAAAATGCCATTTTTACAGCCCAAATTATATTTCATTATGCAGTCAGTTACAATTTTGACAGTAGCAGTCCACAGAATGCATTTCATATGCTAACTAAAACAGCCTTTTTTTTTTTCTAATTTGCTGAAAAAAAATATTATGGTTTACCTAGAATATAATGTTTCTGGAGTGAAAAGAACAGCAGCATCAGGGGTGTAGTCTGTGATCTTTGTTTTGGTTGCTGATTGTAACCGTACACTCTGCTCAAGATGAAGTGACAGACATTTCACCCTGTATTGCTAAAGAACCATCCAATGTTATGAAATTTTGTCTCATTTATATACAAATCTTTAAAATACTTGCTTATCTATCTAACATACAGTTGGATTAGGTGGTTGTTGTAGGTCCCTTCCAACTGAACTTTTTTGTTTCCTACAAAAAACAATTTGCTAATTCCATTGGTTATTCTCCTTGAAGAGGACACATTTTTCTAGATGGCTTTTAAAATGCTGAAGTATTTCTTTGAAGAAAGAGAAGAAAAGGTGAACCTAGGTTTAGAGATTACTCTAAACGATATTGCAGACCTTTTTGTCTGTAGAGGGAGATGTGGGGTTTAGAACTGTGCAGAGCAGAGATCATTTCTTTTAATGCACATTGGGAAATATGAGAGAATGCATTAACTTTATTTTCTTGAGCCAATATCATGTTGTTTACTCACTCAGGGAGGGAGGGGTATAAAGGGTCTTCACACCTCTGGGTATGGGCGCAGTAGGACAAGCTGCAGCAGCAGGGAAGTGACATGTAAGTGCCACCTACTTTATGACGTCGTTTTTCTGTGTGCCAACCAGAACTAGAAGTGGGTGTAACCCACATCCAGATCCAGCAAATGCTACTTCCTGCCATCAGAGGGGACAAAATCAGGAGGCAGGTTGTGCTTTATGCGCCTCCCGAACCTTTCCTTTTAATATCGCTGTCTAGACCCTGCAGTTATTAAAGATTGCTTGCAACTCTCCCTGAAATGGCTTCCCTGTGTCAACTGTTCCTATGCTTTTGTCCACAGTTTGGCCTGAAGGCACCCCAGCAGGAGCTCACGTCCCTGTTTTGGGTGCCCATCAAGGAGCTCATTCCTTGGGCTATTATCTCTCCCAGCTACCTCCTGCTTCTGGCTTTTAAGCAGCATTTAGACACCTACCAGTACAGCAGAATAGATCAAACATCTGCTTCAAAAGTGGTGTTACATTAATATATGACTGATGGGTATGGCATGTAGTGTGCGGGGGGTTCCATGTGTGTGACAAGGCTCAGAAGACACTGAACCCCAGACCCTGTCTGTCCGTGCTCTGCGGAGCAGCCCAGGCTCCAGCACAGCACCTATTGGCAGCACTGTGTTCATTTTGGCTCATGTCAGGCCAGCAAAGCACGATAAGAGATAATTAGTGATTAAATTGCAACCTTTTATCTTGGTAAACGACAGTTACTTCCTTGTAGGCTACCTGTGTTGACAATGAGTGTTCAGGACAAGCTGAACAAATCTGTTTACTTTGATCCTGAACAAAACCCTGGGAGAAGTTTCCCAGTCCTTAGGCAAGGCAGGATGGCAGGACTCTGGCAGCTTCATCTCCGCAGCCCCTGGGAGCCTCCAGTGAGAAGTTTTGCTGGAAATGGATGCACAGCCCAACCATCTGCCTCAGCCAGGGCTCCACAGCAGCAGAGGGCAGCAGCTCAACGTGATGTTTCTTCCACTGCAGGCAACTCCTTGTCATCTCCCGACAGCTTTTCCTACAGCTTTTCGCAGCCTCCAGGTAGCTGTGCATGCTATTAACGTCAATCATGCCTTTTAAAATAAATCTGAATGTCCTCTGCAGGGAAGGAGGAGTGCTTGCCTTGTATCGCCAGCCTCTTGCAAGGCACCCAACGAGTGCACGCAGCTGACTCACTGCTGCAGGTGACCTGGGGCCTCCTCAACCCGGGAGGTGAAGGTGGCACAGGGGATTTACGGCACCATGTGGGATGTGTAGGGTGGCGTGAGCATCCCAGGAACCGAGCCTGAGGAGTCAGACTGGCTGTTATCACTCTTCAGGCTCTACCTTGCCATGGATTTGGATCTCCCGTGAGAGGCCAGCAAGCTGCCTACACAGTGCAGGGAAGGCTTTCAGTAAACCTGCGTGGGGGTCATGAGTCCTTGGCCAGTGCTGGCTTCTGCAGAGTCCAGGATGTCAGTCTTTGGGAATAAAACCAATTTCTAACCTGTTCAAGGGTAGTTTCTGAGCTAGTACAGAGCACCCAGACCTTGCCTCAGTAGCATAAAACCCCCAATTCACTGTCCTCTTCCTTGTGGATGCTACAGAGTGACCCTAAAGCCAAAGACTCAGCCTCATCTAGACAAATAGGCAGAGGCATGAAAATATGATTCCTTCTATCAGTCTCAAAAACCTCTTTAGAGGCTTCAGAAAGCCCAGCAGAGAGAAGGGCAATAAATCATGGAAACCTGTGATGAACCCCACCCTGAAAATACCAGTGTATACACTGTCGGGGCAAGGAGTAATAAAACCAGTGCACATGCAGCAACATGGCAGGCGGGTGCTCACCGCCACGTTTCACAAAATCCAGCGCAGGTATGTGAGTTATTGCCTTGTGCCCTCCTTCCTCTCCGAGCTGCACTCAAAGAGCTGCACAAACACGTCGAGGGAGCTGCGGGTTATATCTTTACCTGCTTTGGCAAGCTCGGCTCAGCCATAGCCGGGTGAGAGCTCTGCCCCACCGCAGGTCCTGGGAACGACGGCTGGCCTGGGCAGGGGGACAGGAGCCTCCTGCATGGAGCAAATCGGCGGGAGCACCACGTCTCCCTGGCCTCTGCGGCGCCTGGTTGCTCTCCAGATCCAAGCCGATCCCTAGGAGGGCTGGCCCTGGTTAACTCCCCCGTTTCCTGCCGGGTTGGAGGAATCACGAGCCGTGCTTGCTGCAGCCTCCCAAGAGTCTGGCTTTTCCGTGTCTGCAAATGTCTTTGCTGTGTGCCCTGCTGCCGGTCTGCACACTGAACCTACAACCTTGCACCAGACCTTGGTCCTTCCTGCCCGCTGCCATCCCAGGGAGCAAACACAACAGGAAGAAGAAGGCCATCACGCTGGAGTGCTTCCTTCTCTCTGCCGCAGGGGAACACCCGGCAACATCCCCGTCCCACTGACAAACTTCCCTGGGCTGCAATCCCCTCTGCAGCCCCGACTGTAGGCTTCGCATCCAGACTTTCCAGCTTCAGACACTTGCACCTTATACAGAAATGCAGCATTTATTTTTAACCTAAAGGGAGTCACCCAGGGTAGGGTTTCATACGGAGACCCTTGGAGCATTCAGGCTGGATCAGATTTTTAAAGATGTTACCACATTATAAATCAATACATCCTCTGTCTGCTTTCTTCGGTTCTGTTAGAAGAGGAGGTCCATCCAGCACTGGGAGGTTCCAGGCACAGTTTAAGTACCATCAGGATTTGCTAAGGAATGTTTTTGTGATGTCTAAAACACCAGAAGTAAATGGGTTCCCATCAGCCTCCTTGTCTGAAGAGGTTTCTTGTCCACTTCTTGGGCCCTGCAGGTACATCGTTGTGTGCCTGTGCACAGAGAACACTCAGCCTGGCATGAGTAATCCCTAACTCTGGATAGCTAAGCCTGAAGCTACTGAAATCAATTGAAAGGTTAGGGATTATACCAGACAATCTTTTCCTCATGTACAGGAGAATGTCACAGCTCTGCCCTGTCTCACAGGGCCACTGAGGTGAAGTGATGTTCCTGAGGGTATGCAGCAGCTCGGTGGCAGAGACTCCACTTCTCTTGTGCCACACTGAGAGCACTAGTGTACAGAAAAATGTCCCCAGACAAGTCACCACTGATGCCACAAGATTATTTCAGAGCCTGGCTGAGGGAGAGATAGCAGTCTTGTGCAGATAAGGATGAAGAATCAAAGCTTGAATTGAGAGTGAGGCAGGAAGGGATCACTTGCTGGATGACCCAGAAACTCCTAGAGCTGAGACCTAGCTCTTGATCTCTGGTCAGAGGGCTGGAGACTTGAATCTTCCCTTGTATTGAAGCAGCCCGTGACACAGACCTGCAGCAAAGCCATCTGGATTGCTGGGCTGATGGTGATGACTTCAACAACAATCTTGGGAGAGAAAACCAGCAGTCCTAGCTGCCGCTAGTGCTTTCCAGAGCTGGAAAAGGCACAGATCATAAAGATTTAAAGAGGAGGATTTGTAATTTTGTGGCTGTTAATAATCCCCAGGCACTACCTGTTGCTTGCTCTGTAGATGGCAGCACAAGGAAACCAACCAACTTCATGAACTCAGTGCAAGGCAAATACAGAGGTCCATCATTAACAGGGTCAGTGGAGGGAGTTATTTCACCTGAGACTTGAACCACTTTCAATTTTTAACAGCAATGATTTAGGAAAACAAGAAAGAAGCCACGGCTGCAAACAAGCAGTAAAAGTAATTTGCAAAGAAAGAGAGGTCCTATGTCATGTAGAGATAGCCTTCAGCTCATAAAAACCTCAATGGTTACCACACAGCTGCAGATCAAGAGAAGAAAGCCACCTGAATAGATTTATTAAAAGTCTGTGTTCTTTTGGGCACAAACCTGACCTTTATTCTGTGTTTAAATAGCAAAGAGGGACTTGTTGTCTTGATCCCCAAATGTTTTTGCAAAAGGGGCTGATATAGCAAAATTTATCAAAACACAACATGTTCTAAAGCGCTTGGAATTCCCACTTGAAAAATGTGGGTAGCTAATAGTTCCCAGTCACCTCCTTTGTGTATCTGCCCTGAATCAGTTGGTTGCATTGTGATAAAGCTTGGCTTTGCAATTTAAAGCCATAAACACACACTTCTGTAGAAATACAGGGCTTTTGTTTTCCCTTCCATGGGGCACGTTTGGGAGGGAGCCTGGAGGGACCTTCATTTCGTGAACTCCCAGGGCTGCTATTTCTGAGCACCGATTTCCTACTTGGGATGTAGATCTTGACCTCCATGCCCCTGACCGACTGGTTTGCATAAACAAAAGAACATCGCAAAGAAGTCAAAGCCGGATGTACCTACAGCAAATAAATCTCTTCCTCTCTGACAAACAGAGAATGAATTGACCTCTTGCACGTCATGTCTGGTTGTCTGACCAAAACTGTCAGTCACAACTTTCCCTCTGGAAGCCTTGGATGAGACAAGGGATAAAAGGGACATAAAAGTGACATCAGTAAGACTAAAACAATGAAGGACAGGATTTCCTCTACCATCTCCATTACTTGATTCCTACAAGTTTTCCAGTCATGGCGGGTGAAATCCCAGACAGTGTCTGTGTGCATTTGATTCACCCGCAGCGAACTAATAAACCATCGCCTGTCAGTCCCTCCCTGTGTCCCAGCCCCGTTTTTGCGTTCATTTCCTGGAAACGGTCCAGCGAACAAGTTCACCAGTGTGAACATTTGGGCCGGAGCGAATTTTAAAGAAAACATCTGGGATCTCTGCAAACAGGAAACCCACCACACTTATGGACTGGAAATATTTGTAGCTGAGAATCGGGTGCTTTCTGCGCTCGGGCTGTGAGATCCTGGGAGACACCCTGTAATCCGCACATCCAATGTAGCCCTCACAGTTCTCCTCCAGTTTCAGATGGTGAATCCTAGAAGCACAACGCTAGGAGTCATACCATGAATTACGACAGGAACTATTATATCATGAGTCATGGGAAATTAATCTGTGAGTACTGGACATTGCTTCTGGATAACTGGGCCATGCCCAGACTAGGGGGGATGTAACTCCAAGGCAGCGCTAGTCTCCTCTCCGGCCGCATGGACGGCGTCCTTCCCTCAGTGACCTGGGGAAAGGGAAGGGGGAATTGTGCATGGCCACCCCTTGTCCCAGCACAGATTTGAGGATCGGGAGGAGAGCACTCCTCAGTCCCACGCTGACTTTGTGAACAAACGTGGCTGCGTCCATTGACTGGATGATTTAGTGCAAGTTATTTGCTCAGTTTTACTAACAATGCGACACACAACAAAATGTCACAGATGATAATTCCCTCCCAGTAAGTTTTTCAGCCTCAGTCACACAGAGCCATATATTCTGGCATACACCAGCTGGCCCTATTGGACCTGCACATATTTATGCCAGCCAAGGCTCTGGCCCAGGAATCCCTGTAAGAGAGACAGACATATATGAATATCGATCACAAAGCTGCTAGGAAGATTTCCAATTTGCAGGGTCAATGTGCAAGGCAGTCCGTAATAAGAAGCATCCTCAGGTGAGTCATGAAATGGTGATGTGAGACGTTAGAGCAGAAGCACTGCCCTTTGGATACTAGCTGAGGTGGTGGGACCCTCTTCCAGCCTTCCAGTTACCTGTGAGATGTGAAAATACAGGATAACCTTCTCCCCATGGACATAACATAGGAGTAACCAACCCTTGCCAAAGCCTTCTTCCAGGCCTCTCTGGGAATGGGGAAACTGAGGCAGCAGCTGCTAACGCAGAGAAGACTGGTGGTGGGGTCTGCCCAGGACCCTTCCTGATCCCTTTCATACTGGGTTGGTCCAAGAGATGCAGAGTCACTGGGGGAGTGGGGCCAGGCTCCTGGGTGCACCCTGAGCTCTGTTCTCACATCTGGGCTGATCTACTGCACTGATGTAAATCCAGGCTAATTTGGGCCTTGTTGTTCATGTGGGAATGATGCCTGGAATGCACATCTGTATAATTTTTGTCCTTTTTAAAGCTCTGTCATACTCCAGGCTCGTGAAGAAATGGCACGTCAGGCAGGAAAGCTCTGCACCATCAACCAAAGCAAAGAGAAGACAGGCATGTTTCTGGGAGACACTAAATTGTCTCCGATTTTCGGTGCAGCCTGGAAACAAGGGCTCTTTTCTCAGACACCAGAGGTTAAACTGAGAACCCCACCCGAAGCTCTGAAGCTCACATCTGTGAAAACTTCTGCACCTACCTCTGGAAAGGATGTGCCTTTCTGTGAAAAAAAAAGAAAAGATTGATTGTGATTCAAATTAGAAGGCAATGGAGCAAGGTAATTCCTGGTGGCCCCCGTTGCTTTCTGTCTAAGAGGAATGTAGCCCATGCATTTATTTCCACCCTTCCCATGCTCCCTGTGCTTCAAGAGCTGATATCTTGCCTTTGGAAACACTATGTGTAAAGCAAAACAAAGCTGCAGTCCCTGCAGTGCCTGGCATGTTTCTGCAGGAAAATCAGTAAAGAAGAAGGGTGCAGGTTGCTGTTGAGCTGGTCACAGACCATTCCTTCATTTCGGATCTGGAAGTGTGAAGCTGAGCCTTGCGCGGGGGCTAAGCAGGAGCAGACCTGGCTGTTGGGTACAGATGACCCACAGGGTGCAGCTGGTGCCCTGGAAAGGTCCCAGGCACATCCTTTGGACTCCACATGCAACCTTGTCCTACCCCTGCCCTCCAGCCCCTGCTTGGACTTGCTGAAAAGGTGGGGGGAAAAATACAAAGGAATGATGAAGGCTCAACCCCAATTCCAGCTCCACTACGTCAGCAGCCTTCCATTTTTATGGATCTTGAAAATAAAAATTCCTGCCACTGTTGAGGAGGTTTCTGGTACAGCACAGCAACACACAGGCTGGAGGAAAGAAAGTCTCCTTGTGCCTCCATTTGATTGGCTCAGTGCTCCACAAGGACTTTCTCTGGCGGCTGTGAGCCCTGGGTAAGGATTAGGAAGGCTTCAGATGACAGGGAAGTGTCTCACTTATTTGTTTGTGGCTTTGAATGTTGTTTTAAGAGCAGAACGGTCTCCTGTTCTGCTGCCCCAGCGGCCAACTCCCAGTGCTGGCCTCAGGTTTACTCTGTCAGAAAGGCTTGGAGTATACACCCTCAGGCACCACATGTTTATCTACACGACATGGCTGTGGGAAGGGAAGTGCTGTTAGCCCTTAAAAAAATAAATTAGCATAGGGCAACTGACAGGCAGATGAAGGCTCAGAACCCCAAAAGGACTGAGATGAAAATCAAAAGGAGGTGAGGAACAGTCCTGCATGACTTTCCCAGGGTGGCACAGGTAGGGTGAGAATCTGGGGTGGGTGTGGGGACGCTGTCCGTGGCGTGAAGCGCTCTGAGAAGACCCCTGAGAAGAGCAGAGGCTGGTGCGCGGGAGAGGCGAGCCCTTCTCCCGTGTATCTTAGGATGCAGCTCAGCCAGTATCATATCACGCTGGGCTAGAAATCACAAGTGCTTGCTGAGTTCCCAAGATAAAGCAGCATATAATATCTCGGTAATTTTCCATCCGTCCATTCAGTCTCATACACTCAGCATTTACTATCATCGACTTTATTGTCTCTTCCAATGCAAACAGCCCCACAGTACAGCCTTTATCTTCTCCTCCTTATCTCCAGGCTTCCAGGCTGGGGGAGCCCTCTGGAAAAAGTGAGATTTTTCTCAAAGAGAAACATGATTGCAGGCAGTTCACTTCAGATAGGCCCTACTACTTCTCACTCTTGTAGTGGGGAGGCAACCCTGTTAGGAGCCCATTTATGTAAGTGGAATACTTCAACAGCTGGGAAAAACCCACCCTGCTGCTGAAAGTGTTGGAGGTTCACATGACTCCAGCCAGCAGAAACCACGGGAGGCATGTGGCCCGACAAAATGGACCCTTCTCTGCGTTGCCTGGTGTTTATTCTGACCAGGGCTTTCTGACAGGGGTTTTCCCTGATCAGATGCTGCCATCCTGATGGTGCTACACACACCAGCAACGAGAACACGTGAGGACACCTCACATTTTTTTCCAGATAAAAGTAGACCCCAGGGCTTGGGGCTAGGAAACATTTCTAGAAGATGCAGGGGAAGGGAGCAGAGGCTCCTCCAAACCGTCCATCACTGGTGGCACTGAGGGAAGGGCAGCAGGGGCTATCACGTAGTCCATGCTCAGAGCAAGGCTCACTGGGCGTGATGCTCATGGCGCAGAGTTTGCACTGCTCTACATGCTGGAAATCATGTCAAGCACTCTAGCTACTTAGCTCAGTTTCTTTAAAAAGTCATTAGAAAGTATTCGGAGAAGCTGAAAGAAGCCTTGACGTGAAAGAGGAAGTGTGGACAGAAATCTTAAATGCTTTCAATACGCTAAGTCTGTATGTGAAGCATGGTTTAAACTGAGATATATGTTGCCTAACTCAAATGCTTGTAGTGACAGTTACATTAACCTCCCTGGCAGTGGAGAGAAGATCACATCCCACTAATGCCAGCTCTAAACAACAAAATACATGCCAGTTGAAAAGTTAACACGCAACTGGCATTATCTCTGTTTTCTATCCAGGCTGTGCCAATATACTCTTTTCTTACGAAGACATGATTCAGTTCAATTTAGCCAAAAAAAAAAAAAAAAAAATCAATTCTCTGAGTCTGAATCCTAGCACTTGGCAAGCTGCACCCTGATGAGTACACTTCTCTAAGCAGGACATATCTTGTTCACTGGAAAAGCTTAAAAACCAACACCTCGGGGTGCATTATTGCAGGAACTTTTCATCATGAGGGAACAGTTTCCTGAAATCACATGGTGAAAAGGGTGCGGGAAGGTACGGAGTTTTTCTTCAGTTCTACCTGGTGGAAATACCTGCTGGAAATACCTTCTGATTACTCGCTCGCAGGCTAGACTTACGCTGCTTGTTCTGTGGGCACATAGAATCTTGAAGCACAAACAAAATTCAAGGGAAGTGAGCCACCTGATAGCCTGTTGGAGGGGACACTTTGACCGGCTCCTATATTTGGAAAGGCTGTGATTAAGCAGAGCTTGAAGGCTGAGTACATCCTCAAGGTCTAGAGTGCAGCAGGACCTCTAGGATCAGATCTTGCGGAAGCAGAGCTGCCATAATACGATGCTGAGAGGTGCTGTATAAATATGTCATTTTCAGTGAATCACTCTTCCCACAGATTCTTGTCTGTGCCATGTTTCTATTAGCGTTATAAGCAATTTGTGGGTGAGACGGTGTTTTACCAAGGACAATATCTGTGATTCAACACTTTCTCCCATCCCGCTAGTTTGAGAGCATGTAAAAGAGACGTTTGGATACAGGACACATTTTGTAGTTCCTCCATATGCTGGAGGATGTGATTGCTGAATTCTCACTTCCCCGACTCAAACCTTTTTGCTTATCTGTGCCGCGATTTTGCCTAGAAGCTCCAGCTGAAACTCAGGTGGTGGTTGTGCTGGATGCTGTACACAAACGTGCCCCAGATGACACCCTGGTGAGAGTAGGGATCAAGCTAATGCATATTTGCAAACTCTTCTTCTCTCTGCATCACATGCTCCCACCACTAATTTTTGCAGAAAACATCCTCGTTGCTTGTTCCCCACACTCCCAAATGAGAACTACGAAATTGCCTGACTGTGAGGCTCCAGATGAAGCTGATGCTCTGAGCAAGTACAGACAGACAGAGTGATTGCCATGGCAACAGAAGTTATGTGTGAAATCCCTGGGAACTGGTCCTCCTCCTCCTCCCCCACCCATTCAGGTCCCTTTTCAGATTTCTCTCATTTTTTTTTTTCCCAAGGTGGCAATATCAATTCATTCCTTGAGCTGAATACCTAGGGAGATGCTTTGAAAACAGCCCATCAGGTTATGATAGCATGCCACCAATTACCACAGTAATGGGACAACTTTGTGGAGCATCATATTGGAAAAATGCGTCCTGCTGGGTCTTGGGAAAGTCTTAACAAGGCAAATTGAAAGACAGCAGATAGTGGGAGGGTTGCTGTCTGTATTTAGGACCTCAAGGGCATATCCCAAATCCGTTCCTGATCAAATCTGCACTGAACTATTTACTTTTTGAGGTGCTAAGTCAACAGATGTGCATCAAAACAAATCAAAACCATTTAACATTGAACTGCTAATGGTTAGAACCACACAAAATAATGCAGGTTATTAACCCCATAATAACGAGCTCATTAAAATGTGAATTACCAATTAGGTTACTTACAAGATCCATTAGGAGAAACACAAGCAACAGAAAAACCACTGAATGTTTGCCAGTTGCTGGGTGCAACACAGTGTGAAGACCAATGGACAGGGAGATGCGTCCAGCTGGCACAGATTGGCAGAATTGCAGAGGGCTGCAACAAAACCAGAGTGTCTTAAACCAGAACAGGATCAAGTTCAAACATCTCATGGACTCAACTTGGACCTTGAGGAAGAACAGTGAGTGCTGGAAGTTTCATCAGTGTTCAGGGTTATGGATACCAATGCTACTACTCACTCACATTTGAGTTTGGATTGACATTTAGCTTTCCTTGGCAAGCAATGCCTCCTTCAGGTCAAAAGGGGCATATTTAAGTGCCCTCTGGACATAGCAATCAGCCCAAAACTTACCAAAAGCTTTTAAAGTTGTAGACACTGGCAAGAGGGACATTTAACGGGACAGCTAAAAGCAGCATGACCTTGCACGTAGGCATCCTCAAAGTGCTTTGGAGAAGAGTTTTTACTACTCGAGTCTGTGCTCTGTATTTTACTATTTCAAAAAGCTCTAGGGTTTTCACTTATTCTTTCCAGGTACTAGCATTTTCATGTCATCTGGAGGGAGCTGGCAGCCTCCCAGAGCTTGCTTTGCTTTATATATGTAAAAATATATTTTCACCACACATCCTGAAAATGGCATGCAGAGAGGAGACCTTTAAGCTTTATTTTGTTGCTACATAAAAGCAGCATAGTAACGTGCTCATGTTGAAATCATCAGTTCCCACACGGCATCCTTCTTGCTTTCACACTCACACTTCAGTGGGTTTCAGATGTCACCAGAGAATCTGAAAAGCAGCAAGTGCACTGCCTGGCAGACAGGCTGAGGGTATAGAAAGATGGAGACAGAAATGTGTGTCATCAGCTCTGTTTCACTCTTACACTTAGCTCTCACAGATCCCAGACTTCAGCTGAATGGTCCGAACCAGGCTTTTAAAGATATCAAGAATGGGACAGAGATTTAAAGATTTCTGACTTAAGAAAAATACTTAAAAAAATAATCCAAATTTTCCTTACTTAAGGCAGGGAAAGCTTCAAAGTAGCAGGCGCTTCTCCAACTATTCTATAGTTCTATGATTCTATGATTCTATGATCTAGTCCAACCCCCTTGCAAGGAGCAGGGACATCTCCAACCAGATCAGGTTGCTCAGGAAGGGCTGGGCTGATGCCTATGTGCACGAGGAGGGGTCTATGACAGACACGATTCCCTGAAGCTCTCTGAAAACATCTAAAAGGGGCACTTTTTCCTCAGGCAGCGTTGACACTGGGAGGACAACAGCTGTGATAAACCCCTTCTGTTGCACAGCTGAAGCTCTATAGCTCAGGGGCCACACCACCCAGAGACATTCATTACAGTCAACCTAAATGGCAGTCTTCCCACAATGACTGCATTTTCAGGAGGAGGTACGTCTAGTCAAGTAAATCACCTTCCACTTTGACAACATCCATCTTTATCCATGCTTTGGCTTCATCACCCGACATTTGCTTTATGTTTTTGTTCAAACCTTCTGGTTTTATTGAGGTAGCCCTTTACTATCTGTGTTTCGTGTTAACTCAATAAGTACCCTAAGGAACAGCTCAGCGTATTCCCTGTAGTACAGGATGAGGCTGGCTGTGGGGCCAAGGGGCAGCAATAGATATCCAAGGGCTCGCAGAGTAGATGAGAACAATTCCCATACAGCTGAGCTGGGCTCTTGCCTGAAAGCAATGGGAACCTGCTGCAGTGCCAAGCTCAGTGGCACATCAGGATATACCCTGCCATGGATCGCTGCAAGATTACACTGCACTGCCTAGTTCTGGGGCAAGATCGACTGGGAAAGTGGCCTTTGCTGTACTACAACACCACTCCTGAAGTTGACATGCATTGCTAGGATTTGGGAAAGCTCTGTTTCAGCCTCTGCTTAGGCCAGCTTGCAGTCCCCATTGAAAGCCCTGCTCACGATGCTCATTTTCACTCATGGTGCCCAACAGCCATCCCAAAGACACCTGGGCAAAATGAACTCAGGGTGGGGGAGGACACATAGGAGTTAGCTGCCCCATCCCAAAACATCATTAGACCCTGACAGCACTGCCCCCCCCCCCCCCCCCCTTCCTCCAACATGCCACGGGGAACATCAGGATGTGGAGATGAGAGACCACACAAGGGACTGCCAGCATGTGGTGACTCCAGGCAATTTGTCGTAGTTCAGCCAACAAAACCACAACACAAGTACAAAGTTCTGCTGAAACAGTATTTTACTTTACAGGGGGGCCCAAAAGCAATGTGTGTGTAGTTCTTTTTGGTGTAACTAGGCTGGCACTTCAAGGGGTGGAACTATGCGAGGGTATCAGTAATATCTTTATGAAGCCCAAGGTGAATGTTTGAAAGTTATTTAATAGGCAAAACTGTGCTTTGAACAGGCAGCAAATCAAGGTCATCTCATTCAACAAAATCACAAAGAATAGCAAAAGTGTTAAGTTAGTCATATGTTTACAGTGAACAACTTAAGCAGCACCAGAGCTGAGGCCAAAAAGATTTGTTTCAATGCTTTCAATTCAGCTCCGTTTTCAGGATGATTTAAAAATGGTAAATTACGTTCTTCTATGCCACAAGTCTTATGGAAACTCATTCCCATCGTGACTTTGTAAAGGACATTTGCCTTAAAGATTGAGTGGGGACAGATCTTGTTCTCTTTCGTCTTCCCCAAGATGTTAACTTTTACCCACAGGGTTTCCTGAAGTCAGAAACTGAGATAAAACAGGTGATTTTACTAGCATTGTTCAGGAAAGCATTACAAAGTGGTGAAGTGTATTTTAAACTAGAACTGTGCTATAATCTCAACTGGTATAGACTGATATATTTGCAATGGTACAATGGACCTATGCCAACTTACATCAGCTGGCCACAGCATAAGATGTTGAAACCAATTGGAAAAACTTGTCTTATATTTAAAAGCAACATATTGGAGCAGCAGAGAATCCAGGAAGACACTCCATTTAAGATATTTTGAAAACAAAATATATCCTACTGTAATGTGGAATGAGATGTATTACTTGTATCTACATAATATGAATAGTAATTATAATTTAGATCTTATTAATACCGCTTCACATAGAAGCATAGAGTCATGGAATGGTTTGGGTTGGAAGGGACCTTTAAAGGCCACCTAGTCCAACCCCCCTGCAAGAAGCAGGGACATCTCCAACCAGATCAGGTTGCTCAGAGCCTCATCCAACCTGGCCTCGAATGTTTCTAGGGATGGGGCATCCACCTCCTCTTTGGGCAACCTGTGTCAGTGTTGCACAACTCTCATTGTAAAAAAAATCTTCCTTATATCTAGTTGAAATCTACCTCCTTCTATTTTGAAACCATTACCCCTTGTCCTATCACAACAGGGCCTGCTAAAAAGTTTGTCCTCATCTTTCTTATAAGCTTCCTTCAAGTAGTGAAAGGCCACTATAAGGTCTCCCTGGAGCCTTCTTTTCTCCAGGGTAAACAAGCCCAACTCTCTCAGCTTTTCTTCATAGGAGAGGTGCTCCGTCTCATCTTACTTAACACTCATTATCAATGAGTGGGCTAAATGAGTAGAAAGTGAATGTTGCATTGCCACATGTGTGTTTAGGGAAAACAAATTTTAAATGAGCCAACAGAAATTCTTGTCCTGGCAGGACTTGCTTTTGCAACTCAAGTGCTACTGCTCATAAAGAATTTGTACAAAATGTAGAGATTCAGATAACTAACAAATTTGAGGAAATTAGTATTCAGTGGCCACAGAAGTTATGCTTGGCAAATACACTTGTCGCTGTGAATTGTCCCATCTACCTGTGGGAGTGAAGCACTGAACATGTTCAGCACACCCATATTCAGCAAAGTAACCTCAAAAGGACATCAATATAACCTGGAGCACTTTACTCAGCCAGAGTCTGTCTCACCTTTGGTTTATGTGAGAGTTCAATCTGTAAGCTTGTCGATGCTCAAATGCACAAACAGTGCTGTTTGTAGAACAGACACTGTGAGAGGATGACACAGATAAACATGGGAAAGGCATCTGTTTTCTCACTCCTCCTTGGCAGCAGGTTTAAGAGAACAGTGCCTATTTTGTACTGATTCAGCATTTGACTACCTAAAAAAACCCAAAATCAATATTTCCAACTCTCTTTCCCTTATGTCCTTTGATTTCTTTAAAGAAACTGCAGTGATGGAAGTCTTATTGTAAATATTAGTCTCATCTACAAAATGTGAGGCTGCTATTGCTACAGGGTTTATGAAGGAGGATTAAGTTAGTTCCCATGAAAAATTCAGATGGCACATAATGTTAAAAGGTATTTCGTCAATGGAAGTAATGTTGAAGCAGTTCAAAGTTTAGCATGGTTTCCCCAGCTTCACTGAAAATGTCACGCTTTATCGATACACTCAGCATTTCCACACATTAAACCCGTCACAGACCTGCTCTGGAACCCACAGATTTCAGTGTGCTCTGTGTCAGGTCACTTCATGACTGTTAAGAACAGAAAGAGAGAGACATGTATCGAACACAAATCGAAAGCGGCACATCCGTACTGCCAAGAACTCCTGGTTTGCAAACACTGCCACTTCACCTTCCATCCCATTTATTAAAATAAATTCGTGCAGGCATGGGTAAGAAACACTGAAACTGAAATTTTGAACTTTCCTTCCTTATTAGCTGTCAACAGGGAATGGAGGAGAATTAACCTGAGATGTCTACAACTCAGTCCCTGCAGAAGGCTGAATACAAGGGCACAGCAAATAACTGAGCAGGTACTTTAGGCTTCTGTTCATGGACTTGAAAGCTGTATATGACCTTGTGGGGATGGTTTGGGTGGAAGCACCTAGATGATTATCAGGCTGTTTCCTTGTAACTGTATAAATTCCAGGGCAGTTGATTACCCTAAACGTGATGGGTACAGGGGCGGTTTGGTGTGCCTTTGCACTCTGGTAGAGCTTTTTTTCCATAACAGATTGTCACACTGTGCAAAGTTCTCCAATGAGAAGGGTTAATTACCCTGCCTGGTGGGCAACACCGGCGATTCCTCATGCTCTTACCAAGACCATGAAAGAGCCATGCACAGAATTGCTCTACAGTCCAATGACTGTTGGTGCCTAACATGGATTAAGGTCCTGTCTTTCAGGCATCTGAGATATGAAATGACTTCAGGCCTGGATGTGGCCCTGAGTGTTCTCAGACACTTTGGAGAACAAGCCAAACAAAGCAGAGCCTGTTCACTGTCATCACAGCACTGACTCAGGCCCACAGCATATAAATGCTGTGCTCTTAGCCTTAGATGGGTAGAAACATTAAAGTTAAAAGGCAAATCATATGCATTATGTACAACAAAATGAATGGTTTATACCATTATGTTTTTATTTCCTCAGGAAAAATAAGACAATTAAAAGCAGGAAGGAAGATCATCAATTTGAAAGAAGACAAGGGGATAACCACTCACCTGAATAGGAAGTTTTAAATAGTCTATCATTGACTCACTGTAATTTGGAAAACAGTATACCCTACACTTTTACTCTTGCTTGCAAAACACAGAATAGATATTATACTATGAATTAAAATAGACTTGCGTGTTAATCTGTACCCAAACTGATCAAATGCCTATATTACTTTTAATTATATGTGATACCCTTTCACAGCGTAGACATATAGTGAACATTAGCTAGTTCTAGGAGCCATTCCATTAAAAGAAACGGTTAGTCTTCAGCCTTTCAGTCACAATAAACTCTCCATTACAAGAGGTGGCCCCTTTGTAGACCACTCAATCTCTAACATGTTGCCCACACCTAGACAGATATATATGTCTTTTTAAACCAGAGAGACAGACTCATGTAATATCTAGTTAGCCTTGCTCTGTAAGACTTGTTTTCTGTAATAGTCTCCCTTTGTATAAGAAAATATGGTGGGATAGCTGAAATTAATATAAATAACAGTAATGTATATGTTCTCAATCAAGATCAGATGTTCCACTACGGAAGGGGTTGTGCATCTTTACATTATATCTTCTCTCCACCTCCCTCCATTATTTATTAGATAAAATAGAATCAGATTGGAAAAAGTTAGTGTTATCCTTATCTTCTGGTAGGGAACTGTTGGACATAAGGGTAGGAGGATTAAGTAACTTCGGTTCAGGAAGCCTGGGCTAGAACTAGAAACTGACCCTGGACTACTTGTCCCACCATCTCAACCATGAGCCTGCATTTCCTCTCATTTAGTAAAACCAAAGTGGCGTGCAATTTGAAGATTAGACAAGGTAACATTCCTTTTGAAAGTATAATATTCATTTTAGATCCTTGATTACTAGTCCCAAATCCAACAATTGTTCACATATCTGCATATTCCCTTTGCAATTGTTTCTCTGAAACAATACTTATGTAAGCACCACATTGTCCAGTCAGAATAGCAGCCCTGGAGCCTTGGAACACCTCTTAAAAGCTATTTTCAACAGCTTATAGTTACTGTACACGCATGGCCTTTCCCTGATAACCCTGCTCAAAGAGGCAGCTAACTCGGCCAGCATTTGAACAAGATGGTGTCTTACTATGGCTTCTGTACAGCCAAAACTTGCTTCTGAAGCTGGCACAGCAACCAGAGATGAGCAGATCCCAAATATTTTGATAGGCAGAGCCCCATAAAACATCAAGTTAGAAACTCAGCAGCCCACAAACACCCATGGCTTCAGTGGCTGCTTCAACCTGTATCTAAGCAGCAACCCACATGAGTCAAGTGGTGGGAGTGAATTTCTCATTCCCTTTCTTCAGAGCTTCCGTTCGTGTTGCCACAGTCGCTGTTACGGGCAGTCGAGTGATGCCATATGATTATAATGCGCTGTCACCCTCCCAAACATGTAGGCGGATTTCATATCGCTTATGTGTAGCGAAAGCCTTTCCACAGAAGAATTGCCAGGAATTCCTTAGCCTACTGTGAGCAACACTGCCTGAGCGCAGACGTGAAGAGCTGCCACTTCTGATGAAGATCAGATAAGAATGAGGAGTGTCCCTATTGGGTGCAAACTCAAGAGCAGAGAGTCTGCTGCAGACACATCCTGCCATAGGCTCCTGAAAGCCCCGCTTTAATAAAGGCCTGTAAGTGACACATGTGAAAATGAAGAAGAATTGGCTAGCTGGCCATGCGCATTTTGAGGTTTCTGGATCATAACCTGCACTGTGAATCCTAACCAGAGTTGGTGGGCAGCCGAAACAGAAAAATAGGGGCACTGGTGGAGCTAGTGGTCCAGCAATTTTGTAAGGTAACCACTGAAATTCCCAATAGGTCCTTTCACCTTTTCCCAGACTGGATAGTGTTGTCCACAGAGGAAGCAGAGACACTGAGAGATGATGGACAAAACTGGTAGTAGCATTAATCTTCTGTCTACGGTGAAAGTCTAGTTGAGGTTGTGCGCTAACAGAGATTAAGTCCTTGAGGTATGGCAGCATAGGGTAGCTTTCTCCCAGTTCCCACATTGGAGAACCATGGTACTACCACAGGGATATCAAGAAGCAGGTGAGATTAATCTCTCCTCTGGCCCACACTGATTAGTCTCCACGAAAGATGAATGAACAAATAGCAGCACTGCAAAGGACATTTGCAATCCTTGTACTGGGACTGGGCTTCTCCATGTGATAATTCATGTCCTTTTCTTTACCTGCCATATGTTTGCCTTGCCCATCCCAGGCTGTACACACCTGGCGTGATCTAACCCCATGCAGTTGAGATTTCCCACCTCTTCTGCAGTAACTTTCCTTCCACTTGCTGTAACACTTTTCCCCTAGTATTCAAGGTCTGTTGATTTTACTTCCATTTTCACATCTACTGCCCCAACGAACATTGCTGAAAATTTGTAAACATGCTGTGAACTCAGAGGCAGCCCTCTGGCCACTCCACGTATGTGGAGAACCAAACACAGGCCCAGAGTGGATGGAAGTTTTAAACCCTATTCTTCTGGGCAATGGAGACCTTTCCAAGCCAGTCCTGCTGGAGATCTTGTCGAGCCATCAAATCGTTACGCCCTTTCCCAGTCTAAGCGTGAGTCCTGGGTGTGCAGGCCCACCATGGCTAACTGATGAGCCCTGGTTCTCCCTCCCACTCAGCAGCATTCTTTCATGGTAAGGTTTGTCTCTATATCAGACTATACCTTGCTGCCTCCCTGGTTTTTCCAGGCTATGTATGTGTTTATTTCCTTTGATCTTCCTAGTAAATAGGTCATTCCTTCCATCCTCTTGTCTATACCAATTAATCTATAACATTACCTGTTTGCCTGCACTCTTTTCAGTAGGCCCTGCCCCAAGTGGTATTCCCATTAGCACTTCAAAAGTGGGTTTATCTGTGTTTTTTAAGTGAATTATCGGTTGTAGTTTTCTATCAACATTTGCATCCAAGGGTCTTTTCTGAATTACTGCTCTCCGCAGCCTCTGGCTCACTGTTTTGACCTCTCTTCAGTGAACACTGTTACCCTGTGGATGTTTTTGCACTTAGGTTTGTTCAATTCCTTGCTATTCCCATTACGTCCCACTCTTCATTTACTGAAATCCCTTTAGGTTTGTGCTTCTAATAAATGATTTGCAATTCACACTTCAGCTGGGTGTTATCCTTGAATTTGATTTATGTATTTTTCTTCTCCTTCCTCGATGCTACTGCAGATGAATATAATGTCCAACACAGCAGGAGTCCCTGAGGAGCCCAGCTGAACATGGCAATATTTACGAGCATACTTCACTTTCTATTGTAGGGGCAGATTTTAATCTCTTTCATTGTTATTCTCCATAACCACCCTACATCTCTCTTGTTCTGCTTTGGGCCCAGTCCAACTGCTGTTAAAGTCAACTGTGTCTGCATGGAATCCTTTAGGGATGGATCAGGATCTACAGGAATATTGTGGCTAAAGAAACAGAATAAAATTACTTAGTAAAATCAAGGAGCTCTCTGCAGGAGTGCTCTCTGTAAGACCAGTTTTCTTGTCAATGAGTGAAACCGTTAAGGGCAAATTTACTGAGCAACTCAAGGGACCGTATCCCCCTTCTCCTCCCACCAGCATGGTCCACTGTGGTGTATGCTCCATCCCACACGATCAATAAATAGCTGCTTATTCTTCACTCTCCCCACCCAACACACACCCTGTGGTTTTCCTCCTCCCATCGACATTGTGAGTATAATCTGTCTGTAGAGTCTATCACTTGGATGCAACTGCTTTTCTTAATGTGACCTGTCTTTGAGTGTGACACATTTCTGTTTTGCTCTTCCTGCAGAACATCTACTAATTGTTTCTGATTATTAGAGATCAAGTTTCACCTGGAAAGGATGTTAAGTTAATTGATCTATAATTCCCCTTTTGGAAAAGAAGCGTGGTGTTTTCCCTCTGCCAGTTATCAGGGCTTCCTCAGTTCTTCAGGAGCACTTGAATATAATGGATAATGGGCCTAAGAGTTTTCCAGCTAATTCCTTTAATACCCTAGGGTACGTACCATCTGGCCCTCTGTGCCAATTTGAATGCGTCGTGCTCTTAATATTTCTTTGCTGTTTCTTTAATGATTTTACTAAGTTTTAGCTCTCAGCTTCTTGGCTTTCCTTTGATTGCTCATTGCACACACGGTTTTTAAAGGGAATTTAGAAAACTGAAATAGGTCACGAATTCTTCAGCTGCTTCCTGCTGCCTGTATCCATGGCAGAAGTGAACTCACTTTCAAAATTCACCTTTCATCAAAAAGGACTGAGCCTTAAAAATCTGAGCTGCAACTATTATCTTTTGCTCTATCCAAGGAAGGCTGTATCTACAGAATATTTTCTGCTATTTGAAAGGTGCCATGCAAGAGAATTTTCTCTTAGTCTAAGACTCTACATCCAAGTTTTGTCTACTCAATACTGGTAGGGAATTTTCCCTTCTTCCTATTACGTCCTATTTTCTTTCTTTCCAAGCACATTTATGTGACCCTGCCTGCATCCTTTAGATACTTGTAGACTCATGTCTGCTATTTTCTTATCTCTTCACCAGTCTATATCTCTTAATCTTCATAAATCAAACCTACACCAAATGATCTATCATGTCTCTACTCTTCTTTGAGGCCTCTGATTTAACAGTGTTTGGCAACGGGATGCCAAGAAATTAACAGCAACCTTCCAGCTGTATCTAAGCCAGTGTGATGCCCACTGAGAATGGCATGGGTCTTTTGCAATCCAAGCTGGCTGCCCTCCTATATCATCTCCCAGCCTTTCCTTACATGGCTGGTTCTGAGGGTCCTTCAGAGCTATTTTTTCCTGAGTGTTGTAGCCTGTATTATTCCGCTTTCCTTATGTTATTTTCTGGCTACATTGCTAATCTCTGTAGGTGCCACAAGGTAATTTCTCTGTTCAATAACGTTTAAAACTCCTCCCATTTTAGCATCGACACCATCTTACTGTAGTGTGCATTTCCCCTACCTACTTATATGTGACTTGCTTTCATTTTTCTCCAACCTTTTCTTCCTGTTCCCTCATGCTCTTCTCAGAATATTTTTCCTTTAAATTGACTTCTGTAGGATTTCTTTTTCCTTTTTTAAAAGTAAAACATTTCTTTTATTTTCTACATATATATGTTACACCCAATAAATTTATATTAGGCTACCTCTAATACCTGGTCTCCTTGAAATAATTACAGATGATGATGGATGTACCCACATGCTGAAAAATGTAGTAAAGGTAAGTATAATTCATTAGCTGAAACAGAAAGCAGGCAGCATGTCTACCAGGGCACGCTCCCAGGATGGTTTCCGTTTGGGTGTGAATCACTCCCCGTACAATCCACCGAGGATGGAGTGGGACAGTCTCCTTACTTCTTACTTTTAGGTGGTGCTAGATGAGAAAAATCCTGTCATATCTCAGGTCAAACTGCCCAAAAGGACTGTGCTGGAGCTGCTCTGCACTTCTGACTTTCTTCAGCTCCTGCATGGATAGTGAGGCAGGAGCAGATCAGTTCAGCCTCCTGAATGCTGCCACCTTTGATGACATTGATAGTGTTGGCTAAAGTTACTCCCAAGGCTGCTCTCAGGACCAGGCTTACCTCCCTCCTGCATGGCAAGAATAGAGTGCCACGGAGGAGCGTACAAGCCCCACATACCTCTTCAACCTCAACATTTAGGGTACTGGCAAAGACACAAGGAGCCCTCAGGCTCTTTGCACATCATTAGTGAGGGGACCTTTGGGCAGCAGACAGCTTGGATCACATTCAGGCAACTCCAGAGGCTGCTTTCAGCACCATACGGACATTGACTTCCAGCCAGGTAATTGTAGTTGCCTTCCTTTCACCCTGACTTTGGAAAATCGTCATGCCATGGTCTCTAAGACTCCATTTCCTTGGCATGTCCAGAAAGGTGGTGGCTGGATATGGACTAATCAATGCCTGTCAAAATGCTGGATGGGAGGCAGAGCAAGAGGGAACACTGGATAACTTCCCTGAGCCTTCAGGCTCCAGAGAAGAACTGATCTTGTTTTTTTTTCTCCTAAAAATTGAAAGAATTGCAGAGACAATAAACAAAGGACTACATTAAAACCTCTGCTTGCAGGAGATTGTGAAGATTTCAATGATATTGTACTCCCCTGCAGGAGGAGGGATTAAGAGTGTTACAGGATGGATTTAGAAACCCTGGAGAGAATAAGTATCCAACGGAAATCTTTGGCAATCCCTTTCCCTTCCTCTTTTGGGTCTCACCCTGGCTTCTGGTAACACTTAGAACAAAATCACCAGCTCTTGCTTATTTTAATGTGTTCTCTGCTTTGCCCTGAACCCAAATGAAACATCAAAGGTCTGGCTCAAGCACTTACAAGTAAAAATAGCTCTAAAGCCAATATATTTAAGGCCCTTGAATGATATCTCTGAAATAATTCATCCTAAGCCCATGAGAGAGGAACGGTGTTGTTTGTTGAAGAAATGTGCTGATAGTGGGCAGTACTGACATGTAAGGAGCAATGAGTGATATTGCAAAACAAAAGGAAGGTGAGGAAAGGGGCATGAAGACTGCATTGCACTGTATTGTGGAAGAGGAGCAAAATATATTTCAGATGAAAGCCAGTTTCAAGCTGTCTTTATATTTTCTTCCACTCTGATCCTTCTCTTCCCTTCTCAGAAATTTACATTTGAACATGTCTTGGCACAGGAGAGTATGGTACATCATGGTACACCCATGGTACATGGGAGTGTGACCCTCTCTCTCCCTTGTAGCACTGAAATTTGTTTATTGCCATCCAGGACTCATTTATTCTCTGTGACTTTTGCCCATTTTTGAAGTAAGACAAACCAAGACTATGAAAGTATCAGATACGTCCCATCTAGTCCTTTCATATCAGCCTTTTGTCTCTATTGTTCTGTATTTGAACAGAACACTAGGCTTTCTACTCTCTGTCACTTAAATTGCTTTGCTTCACTAGTAAAATATGTTTTCTCTTTTCATCTTCTAGTAACAAGGTAAATACAACTTTGCAGTCATTATTCCTTACTGCATTTACATCTGCACTTTCTCACTGAGCTGCAAGGGCAGCTCGAGCCATTGCAGTAGCATTGCCAGGTGGGATTTTCTGGAAGAGATCACTGTAAGTTCTATCTTCCTCTGATCTGATGTTTTTCATCACCATTTTTCAGCAAATCATTCCCAAATGCAACATTTCTAATTAGTCTTTCTGAAAAATAAGGGAGGGGTGCTGCAGGGTATTCCACAGACTCCTACCCGTTTTGACAGACAATTTATGAAATCTCTCGAGTTGTGAAGGAGGCTCTCTGTAATAGGATGGTACTTAGAAGGAGTTGGAAAGTATACTTGATTTTAAGCACAGACACACATCCTTCAAAGGCTGCTGCATAGAGAAACCCATTGAAGTGAGTAGATCCTTAGGGCTCACAAGTGAGGAACATGAACATGGCCATACCCAGCAGATGCAGGTTTCAAACCATTGTCTGTGAGCAGTGCAGTCGAGAGTCCCGTTAGCTGAGCCAGAGAAGAGCAGAATAATGGGTCAAAAACGTCCAAATACAAATGGACAAATACTGGAGGGTTTGGAAAAAAACAGACCCATGCCTTTCAGCCCTCAAGGCTGCTCTATTAACGCGAGGGCTTGCTGCATTTGTTTAAGCAGGATGAACAAGATAAAAAGAGCTTGTTGGTCTTGGATGCTGAGGCAGTGTTTAAGACATCCCTGACTCATAGCTCACAAGCTGGGACTCGTTTTGCAAGTTCAGCCCCTGTTCAGATAGGATCAGGGAATGTCTCTGGGCTGGATTGCGAAGGAAGCAGAGTCTTGCCAAATATGCTCTGCCCACAGCACCGTCCAGACCCGTCAGATGATATTTCTTCTAATTTTACTAATGTATGCTTGGCCTCGATTCCATGCTACCTGAGGCTACAGCCATAATAAAAACACGGCACACATGCTGTGGGTGGGTGCATGCAGCTGGTGGGAGTTGAGGCACGTGAAAATGAAAAACACAACCCTCTCTTAATTGCAGCATAGAAATAAAAAAATAATATTCTGATTCCCTGCCTTCTCCCTCTCTCTGTGGTGCACCCTCACCCATAGCCCTGTCAGTTACCAGAGAAGATGACAACAGGTTTCCTCCATACATAGGTTGCTCCATACCCTGAGCAATGCTTAAGATTTTCAGGCAGAAGTAGGCTTGTATGCCACACACAGATTGTGTTCAGGTGTGGTTCCTGTGCTAGGACTATCCCACGTATCCCACCTTGTGTGTTGCACTGGTGGATGGGGTGTTGGTGGTCTAATCCCTACCTGAGGATGAAACCATCAGGCTACTGTCCTGCCACAGTCGTGCAGGACATCCACTCCTGGAATGGATTAAAGAAGCCCTTGGCATACACTTGTCTCTGACCCATGAGGTACTTCTCTGGGGGAGGTGGTTGTATTGCAGCTCTGGACTGTGTGAATCTCACTAAGCAGCTCATGAACTTAGGAAATCTGGACTTCTTTGGGCCATGAGCACTCCTGAATATGCAACTTATAACAACATCACCATTGTGTATGTAGAAATTAAATTAAAACTGAGGCCCAAAAGAAGGCACGGGCTTGATGGGAAAAAGCGAAGCTACTACTAACATCTGTGGGCCTTGTTAGTTAGGGGACATGGGGAATCTCTTGACTTTAACCAAGAAACAGTGCCAAGCCTGGGACCGGACCTTTGGCTGTTTCTGGGCCAGGTGTGCTCCCTCAGTGAGCGATGCATACCTCCAGCTCCCAGTCCTGACCCCCATCCTGAAAGGGAAGGGGCAGAGAGGAACAACTCCTTGATGCAGCCTTGTTTCTGCTTTTGGGATGTAAACACAGATGTTAGAGGGATACTCCATCGAAGGACCAGAACATGTCAAGGTACAAATATGATGCTCAGCACTGCCAGCCATTGCAGCTCTTGACCTCCCTGCCACATCACCCCACTAACACATACTCCTCATATCACTTACTAGGGGCCACCTCCTTCTGCGATGGCTTTTCTCACTGGAATCCCTTGCAGAAAGAGTCACCATGGGTTGGAGAAATCCATGGGTGGTACTGAGAAGACAGTTTATGTCTTGGAACATTTGGGATTCCTATGGACCTGCAGAAGTTTCAAGCTTCTGGTATTAGACCAAATCCTTGTTTCCGAGATTATAGTGAGCATTGCAGATACCAGGAGTATTTTCAGTCTAAAAATTTACATTCACCACACATAGCATGGTCTATTGTTGTTGATTTTCAACAGCAGCATTTTATTTACGGGCAGTATTTTTTGCTGGCTGATGTTTAGCCACACCACCTGCTGGTGCCCAGCCCTGCAGGCTGACATGCAAGTAAAGATGATGCAAAAAACAGAAAACAGTCACTTCCTTCTTCCACTTCTTCTGACTGATTTCACACACTTGGGATTTTAATAATAGTTTTTTTCACTGGCCTGTGCTGTCGTTTGTCTTAGACTCCTTAAAAACACTTGCCCAAGAAATGCACTGTCATATCAGGAGTTTATTTTACTCACTCTCTCCAGGGTAACCTCCACCCCTTTCTACGTAAAATGCATGAGATGCTAAGGCTTAAAATTTATGGAGCCTGATTTAAAAGCTAGGATATGTCCTGGTCTCAAGGGAATGGAAATGACCCTTGGCTTATTTTGCAGTCACTCCTTTACAGAGAAGGAAGTGCTAATAAGAGCTAACTTGAGGCACAGCAGCTTGGGACAAATGAAGGCCAAAAAGCAGCCGGGTAATTGCTGAGGCTGGAAATACAGAGGAGCCAAGGAGAACACGTGGGAAGTTTCCCTTGTGAGCGGTGCTCTGCGAGCGATACACATCAGCAGTCATGCTAATGTCTGAGACGGGAGCTGCTGAACATCCAGAGCTGCCCCCCGGGGGGCTGCTTCCCCTCCGAAAGCAGCTCAGTTGCAGGAGCTGGGCAGCGGGGACCGGTCCATGGTTGCAGCGGGGGAGAGGAGACAGAAGGGAGAGGCAGCACTGGGAAAAGGAAATGCGTAAAAACCACCACAGATGTTGGTAGGAGTTAGACATGGAGAGAGTACCTCGCACACCCTGCGGATATGTGAGTTCTTGAGCAGTTGGAAAACAGCTCTGAAACCCGGTCATATCACCCAGGGGAAACCTCAAGTGAGATCTCAAAGCACAGCATCCTCAGGCTCTCAGGAGCTCTCCTGGGGCATGTCAGGGCACTTGTTCCAGCTGCACCCAGCACCTTCCCCTTGTGATGAGCCTTCCCACAGCCTCCCTGGCAGGGACCTGGCCCTTGGCTGTGCCACCTCCGAGTGGCCCAGCCCCAGGTGCCCCTCCATGCACCCCAAAAGTGACCATGGGGCACTGTGCACCCCCAGCAACACAGATCCAGCGAGTGATGCAGCTGGAAGTCAGAAGTTTCTCTTACCTGCCTTGGCAATCACAGACCATCAGGTTTCACCCGTATATTTGGTCCGGCAACTCGGTTAGGCAAAATATCTTGGTCCTCTCGAGACCACAGGGTCTCAGTCAAAAGTCTGTGAAAAGGACAGCCCTATTCTGCTGCTGTCTGATGCTTCATCAGTGGTAGAGAAAGGCTTAGGTGAGCTATGCCTTCATGATACCAGCAAGAAACCAGCAACACGCTACTGCAGAAGAAGGCGAGAGTCCAGGTCCATGCTCTCTGATCTAAGGAAAAAACAGTTTTGGACCTCAAACACAGTAATCACTTTGACCCTCAGCAAGTTAGAGTCGAGAGTCAAAAGGGGATGTGGCAACACTGCCATGTACAACGGTTGCACCACTTTTCTTGTTGCACTTCCACTTAACTCATTGCTGAAGCACAGTCCATGACCCTTCTGGCTAGGATTTTCCGGTGTTGTCCTGAATAAAATCCTCATTAGTAACTGTTAATAATTCCCAGGCAACATTCAAAATGAACACAAGTAATTTCTTGATTAAGGACTTGATGCACACAAACACTTGTACATGCTATTTGAATACTATAAATAGCTCATAAGAAAATCAATTATCAAACATTAAACTAGGAGTCCTAGACAGTAAATTCATAGAATCATAGAATCACATGGTTGGATGGGACCTATAAGATCATCTAGTCCAACCGTCTTCCCACTACCATTGCTGCCACAGGTACTAAACCATATCTTGTAGCTCCTCATCAAGCCGCCTCTTGAACACTGCCGGGGACGGCGACTCCACCACCTCCCTGGGCAGGCCACTCCAGTGCCTGACCACTCTTTGGGAGAAGAAGTTTTTCCTCACGTCCAATCTAAACCTCCTCTGGTACAACTTGTGGCCATATTCTTTTGTGCTTCTCATTTATATGGCCTTTTCTTGCTGTTACATTCTATAAAGTCTCAGAAGGGGATTTACTGTCATGTATGCATGTAAACACACATTCCCACCAGATGTAGCAACCTGATCTGGTTGGAGATGTCCCTGCTCCTTGCAGGGGGGCTGGACTGGATGACCCTTGAGGATCCCTTCCAACCCTGACCATTCTATGATTCTATGATCTTTCAGAGATGATGCCCCTTCATGGTGTTCTCATCTCCCAAGAGTGAGGGAATAGCATCTACTCTTCCCAACAAACAATTAGTCTTTCCTTTGTCACGGACCTTTCCCCTCAGCCCTCAGCTGCTGGCATAGGCCCCTGCTTGCCTTCCAAGGGACTCATGCCACGAAGTCCAACTCCCAAGGGATAGGTTGTTCAAACTGAGTTGATGAGACAGAACTGCTGGTGGTTCTGTCTCAGAAGACAGAACTCTCTGCACCCTGGTATGGCAGGTGCGACTGAGTGCAACCTGCCAACTCGACTGCCTACGCTCCGTTCTGGGGAAACGACACCTGAACTTTTCCAGTAAGCACTTCATCCTTTCACTGGCTGCTTCTGGGAACTCCCAGTTGGATCACCCAACACTCTGCAGATGTGTGCACATTTCCTACTGTTTCTCTCTGGAGAAACCAATCTGTGTGCACCCTCTTAGAGCATGTGAGGTATGTGGGCAAGGCCGATCAGCAAGATATCAGCCAGACAGAAGAGTATTTTCAGGAACACGTCAGTCCGCAGGTCTGTCCCTTTTGCTTTCATATTGTGAACTGGAAGCATCTGAGCCTTCAGAGGAAGGTAGTAAATGAACAGAAAATATACTCTTAGAATGCATTTACTCCTGTAGGAGCCATGAGCTTGTACTACTGTCATGTTCTAAAGACAGAGCCAAGTGGGTGACAACCACATTGAGGACAACTGCAACTGACTGCCTTGTCCATAACATCCAGGAAAAGGGAGAATAGGAGTTGGATTCAGAGGGAAGAGTACCCCCCATGCCATGCAATCTTGCCCTATTGTACAAATTCACTTCACTGAGGAGAATTCTTAGTAGCTGGATGAAAGCATATCATGCAGATAAACACCTTTTCTTGCTACAAGACAGCGAGAAGATGAGATGTCCCATCAGTGCACTCCTTACTGCAAGGCTGGGTTTGCCAGGCTTCATATTGTTTGATCACATTGCACCTTCACTAGCAAGACTGAAAAGCCTCTCCAGTTGCCCTCTGCCAGATTTCTTCCACGTGGAATTACCCACCTGTAGTCATTAGGTCACTTCTCAACCTGCTGTCTGACAAGCAAAAACTATCCTGGTCCTCACTCCACAATGCTCATTTTCCAGCTGCAGCCTCACTTCGCTGATTCTGCTCCACACCCTCCAGTGTCTTGTAACAGATGCAAAGCTGCTTTCCTGATTGCATCTCACTCCACCGTCCGTCCCTCTGTGAAAGAACCAGACTTTTCTTGTCACCTCACTACATGTAGAGCATCTCGATGTTGTTGGCACCACTTCCCAAAGCAATCTCCCGTCCTGTAGGTAGACCTGAGGTTTGCTTGAGATGGAGAGCGTGCAGCTGTGCCAGGCTTTCCAGAGAGCATTTGTCAGAGCATATGTAGTTTAAGTGAAAAGAAATGTAAAGAACAGGCTGACTATCCCTACCCCGCGCTAGCCAAGTTCTGCACATATTCCCAAGTAAAATTCCCAAATGAGGTCTAGGCACTCAACTCATTATCATCATAGAGTTCCCCTCAGACTGAAGGGTGTCCAGATAGAAGACAGACACTGTATCTAAGTAATATGGATCACCAAAATCTGCCACTACAACACAGCTGCTTTGGATGGGAATGCAGCAGCTATCCCAAGCCAGGAGTGTTACACAATCATTACCTAGAAAGGAGGAAATCAACAAAACTTCTCTGGTTTAAATCACAGCAGAAAATTAAGTGAGTTACAACTGGGCTTGGCCAACAACATTCAGACTTCAACATCTGGGAATGGGAGATCATGGTGGTTCTAGCGGCCACAAGCCACCAGGAAATTAAAAGTAGCTTGCTGCTTGGGAGGCTGGAGGCCAGCAGGGCCGTGGCCCATACTAGCACTGAATTAGTCCTAGATTGACCCAGCCTGACAGCACATCCTGCAACATCTGGATTTCTTTGGATGCCTCTGCCAAGATGCATCTTGTTCCAAGCCTGCTGAGTTCATGAGACCTGAAGACAGACAGCTGGCTGAGAGCTGGCGGCATCAAAGGCAAGAACTGTGCTAAGAGCTGGGTTATCCGTTCACCAGCAATCACACGGGCATCTGCACAGGCGAGGCACAGGCCGCCGGTGATGGTCCAGACTTCACTGCCTCACTGCTGTGTGGCAATGGCAAGGTTGCATGGGGATGGCCAGGTCCCATCTCCATCCCTGACAGCTTTGCCCAGGGTGGCTGCACACGTGGAGCAGCTTACCTTCAAGCAAGCTCCAACAAGAGCAGCTGGCAGGGAGGAATTTGCCCTCAGTTACACAAGCTGATGGTGCGGGAGGGTGAGTCACGACACCTGGGAGGGCAGCTGAGCAAACGGGGCTCCCCTGGGAGAGATGCGCCTCCGTCTCTCCCTACTCATTCACTGCGGCCCCTTGGGTCAATCTTGTCCATGGGCACTAACTGCAGTTGAATATTCCCCATCTTTTGGGCAAACTTCCACCAAAGAAGAGCGCTTTTCTACAGGCCCACCACAGGGCATCTACATTGCAGCAAAACAACAGACTCTATTTGCAAAAAAAATCCTCCTTTTGACCATCGGGATGGTCCTACAGGACACATGGATGCATAAGGACATGAGTGAATGCCACAGTCTCTGGTGGCGCCTGTGGCACTGGGTCATGATGGCTGGAGGAGCCGCTCGGGGTGTCCATGCTGGCCATGGCACGCTAGGTGACACACAATACAGGTGTTTCCTCAACAGCACATCTGCTTGGGCTGAATTTTTGAAGAAGAAAGACAAGCCCTGGTGTAGTGTTTTTGTGCACATGGAGGGCGTGCCGCGGAGCCGGAGTGTCTGGGACAGCCGCGGTCAGAGGAAGCTGCTGCGGCTGCTCGCGGAGGAGGAAGTCGGCGTCCCAAGGCTGGAGGCTGGGCGAGCGCTGGTTTTTCCCAGAGAGGAGGGGAGGTGGTGGAGGGGGAACCGGAGAAGGGAGCTCAGCCTAAGAAAAGAGCACGGAAGGAAGAGGCTTGGAGAGCGCACTCCTGATGCACATGCGGAGGAGAGGGCTGGGACAGGAGGTTGTCCCTACGGCTTGTCCCTACACAGAGGAGGACACAGCTTTTGCGATGTGTGGGAGAAAGGGCTGAGGTTTCAAGCTAGAGGGAGTGGAAGGAGCAGGGAAATATCAGGCAAATACGGCTAGGGGAGTGCTGCCAAGTGGAAAAAAAGCCAGGAAATTGTGGCTGGAACTGGAGGGTAAAAGCTGAGTGGACTAGGAGAGAAGAAAATGTCACTGGTGACTGAGACTCATCATCCAGTGCTGCCGTAAAGGCCCAGGCTGAAATGTGTGTAAATTGAGAGGCAACCTGGAGCAGCCAATGTGAATAAAATCCAAAACTCTCCCCTCACGTGTCTGTCGCAAACAAGCAATTGGTCTTACCTTGTATACCCAGGGCTTCACTTCAACATCGTTTTTGTTTTGCTCAGTTAAAACTCTTAAGCTTTATCTGGCACCATTCAAGCCCGATGAAAGGGAGCATAGGAGCAGGGAACGGGCATATATTTTTTTTTCTTGAAAATCCCCACGTGCCTCTACAGAAGCAGAGAGCAGACCGAAGTCATGCAGTCAGGAGCAGGCTAGAAACACCCAGCAGTATGAGGGGTAGGTCACCAGCATGCGCCGTAGGTATCTCCTCCACTGCATGGAGAAGCCAAGCCATCAAGTACTGGATACACAGCCCCCAGGGCAATGGCAACTAGCCATAGGGCAATGCCAGGGCAGGTTGTCTAGGGAGCTGGGGTAGGGGAAGAGGTCTGCTACGTTGCAGCCACACAGGATAGCTCCCAAAAAAGGGGTCAGAGAATGGTGCTTTCTGGATATGGGTTTTACTAATCAGTTCTGCTAAACCAAACTCAAGTGCTTCCTGCCCAGCCCAGCCCAGGACTAAAAACTGGGTCTGTTGATGGATCCTAACACCTATATCCATTTGAACGTACCCTAGAGATGTCCTAATCAACTACTGATGAGGTAAACTCCTTATTCAAGGATGGTGCAGCATTTAGCAACAGCCTACAGTGCAGCTGGCAGCACCCATGGTCTTTGCTCTCCGGTGCATGGCAATCCTTGGTTTATTTTGCCTGGTCCCTGGCACTCACTGCCATCAAGGGGTTTGCAGAAACCGAGGTGCAAGATGACTGATGCTAAAGCTCAGCAGCATCAGGACAGATCTGCAGGGACGTTGTGTTTGGCTCAAGCTGGCTGGAGTTCAGCAGAGGGATGTGTAAGTGAAGAAGCGCGTCTTGCTGATGTGGTTTGTAAATTGTGGGCTGTGGGACGAGTTTCTTGTGTTGGCCTCTGATGTGCACTCAGCAAGGTTTTAAAACAGGTTGCTCCAAGAATAGCCAAAGAGGCCGTCCTGCGCTGCCCAGGGCTGCGTGTCTTATGACTGGAGACGCTGGTGTCTGATAAAACACGAGATGCGGCTGTGGCTGGGCCATTACGACATCTTCTGTAGACACTCTTCATGCCTGCTGTGGCTGAGGTAATTTTGCAGCTTTTCCCTGCAAGCTAATGAGGTTTCTCTCTCCTTAAAGCAGAGACAAGTATTCACAGAAATATTAGGAGTGTAGCACATCTGAGAGCTCTCCCCTTCTGCCAAATGTTTGCTCCAAGTGACCAAAATGATCAGAATTGGACCTGGCGGGAAAAAAAAAAAGAAACAAACATGCTTGCAAATCCTTACTAGAGAAACTGCATGAAGCAAAGCCACAAAATTGTAACTTTTCTAAAATTATGTAGAGTTTTACTAAGGAGTGGCGCTTATTGTGGTTATCATATACAGAATTTGGATGTATTAAATATTTCTAAAATTATATGGCACTCTGTTGTATGTTATTAATGTCTGTTTGGGGTATTTACCTGCAACAGCCTTAACAATTAAGTCTGTATAATTCTTGCTAAACCATCCTGCAAGGTCAGAATTGTGGTCTATGCTTCAGCAAAGAGAAGAGCTGAGGTCCATGAAAAACAACTTGTCAAGCTGGAAAACATGTAGCACCTGCGTTCTCCCATCACACATGGGAGAACAGATACTGTTTTTTCACACCAGCATTGCTCCTAAGGGTGTCTGCAATACCTGTTCTGAATACTGGCAGTCTGTGAGAGGAGATGACAATGCCCCAGGCACTGAAGTAATTTGTAATAGCATGGAGCTGGCAATGGAAAATGTTCAAAAATGTCTTCCTACAAACAAGATCTAAATTCACCATTTCTGCTCCTGATAAGCAGTACCTTAGGCAGTTCTGGATGTCTTCTTGATTTCCGAATGTGACTTGGAGAGTGTTCATATTAATTACAAGTACAAAGAGCTTTGCAGGTTCTGCTGATTTGGATGGAAAAGCAAAATATATCCCGTCTTGTTTCATGATTCAGCCCCATAATTGGTGGTTTCAGTTCGATGGCAAAAATCACCATGGTAGTAGAGATGCAGGAATAGTAAGCTGAGTTGTAAACCTGAAACTTGTACAAAATAAAAGCTGTGTCATCTTTCTTAGCAGACAGGGAATTTATAGAGCGCAATATACAATTACCCTACAACATATATCCCTTCCTTTAGGAAGAGTAAACTCTTTCACTAGAACTTTCCATTAAATATGGAGAAACTAGTTTAAATGGATTAAATATTTGTCACAGAAAAAAAATATTGGCAAATATATGTGCATATATGTATATATATACATACGTGTGTGTGTGTATATACATGCACACATATATACATACATAAAACCACACATACATATTTCCATGAGGTGGCCATTTCTCACTGCAGGAGCCTTCTGTTAGTGCTGGGTGCAGGTGTTAGCCTGCTAAAAATAGTACATGCATGATGTTCAGCCAGCAGTTCTTATCAGCCCTGCTTGCCAGTGGCTGCATCCCCCCAAGTATTATTGAGCTTTTACAACTTGCCTGAATAGCTGAAAATAAGGACCTTAATCAAGAAAATTCAAGCTGGCCAGCTTGATCCTAGGCACTTTTCTCCCTGCTTGCAGTCTGAAATCAGCTTTCTATGAAGCAGGGAGGAAAATCCCAATGAGAAACTAGTAAACGATGAGGAATGCACTTAATACAGAGATCCAAAGGGAAATAAAGGTGTGGCTTGTGTTTCATCTTCAAGCATGAGATGAGAGTGTGGCCATGAAATACCTCAAATAGAGACATTATCAAAACCTGAACCATGTTTTCTCTTACAGCAGCCTTTGTTCAGGGAATCTGACAGTAATGTCTAGAAATCAGAGCGTTGCTGAACATATAGCAGAAGGAGATTTTTATACCTGTTGTGTCAATACACAGGACAAACAGTGAGCATCTACATGTGTTGGGCATCTATAGATTTTAAAAATATCATCAGATTTTGCACAGGTGCCATAGAGAACTGTAGAAATGAGCAGCAATCTACCCCAAGAACTTGTTCTGTTTCACTCAAGGAAGACTATGTGGTCACTTGGTGACCTTTTTCCCTTTTTTCCAGGGAAAAGGCATATTCATACAGAGATTTGGAGCCAGGAGGGACTGAGGCGCAGGGTGATGTAACCCCACCAGCTTGGATCTGGAAGCTGCACTGGGCCAGCACATTCATTTCTGGGTTTGACCCCACTGCAGCAAGCTTGGTTCAATCTGCACCCACACTTACCAGCTGTGCCTTACTAGTGGGAGTGCTTATTCACTGGAAGAAACTGGGAAGGGAGTTGTTAGCACCTGCCTGGAAGCTTTGCTGTATCCCGAATACAAGTTATAGAGCTCAGCTCAGGGGTCACTGGATGAAATACCGTGACCTGTAACACGGAGGAGGTCAGTGTAGGTGATCTAACTGTCCCTTTGGCCTTACACTCTATGAATACTCCTGCAAGACCAACTGCCTTAATCCCTTACCAAAGAGATGGGGGGATACTGATCTTCTCTCGTAAGACTTTCCATCTCCATTACGGTGCACGCTCTTAAGCAGCTCACGTTCACCCATATGGTCAAGCACATACTTTACATTTGTCTTCTGCTCTGGTGTTAATGATCCTACCAGATGCATTCACATATGACTGCAGGAAATTCACCCAGCATGTGCAGTCATTTTGGAATACTGCATCGAGTAAGAGATACCGGCTTTCAGGGAGTGAGTGCAGGGAGCTTGTATTGACTCATTCCAGCAAATTTCAGAGAATGAAAGACAAATAGGTGAATTCTCTTCTTTCAGGCAAAGTTTTCTGCCACTGACACAAGTGTCCCTTCAAACAAAGGATTTTTCCCCTCCTCAGATGTTCTGCAGACACTGAATTTGTAATATCTGATAGCATACATTTCCATAGCAACAAACAGTGATGACCCAAACACAGGATTATGTGACTTCACTCAGAGTCGAGCACAATATGAACAAGGATACTGATAGCTAATACTTTCCACTTCTGTGGCACCTCCCTGCAGAATATTTCAGGGAGCTTTACACACATCATCCTCAATTTGCAGATGGAGAAATGAAGAGGAGAAGAAGTGACCTATTCTGAGAACAACAAGGGAGGCTGGCCTCAGAGCTCCCGGGAGGGAGGAGAAGAGTGGCAAAGGCCAGATCTTCTGGACTGCAAGCAGCACATGGAGCTGATAAGGTCCTGCTCTCCCCCATCCCTGAGAGCTGCTTTCTTTGGGATAATGTGTCCACCTGGCTGCTTGCCATCCCCTCTACCCGTTCCCTCAGAGGACTCTCTGGGGTAAAATGGCATTTATAGGTCCAGCAGCCCTCTGTTAGCATGCAAGGGGTTGGCGTTACCCCTTCCTAACACCGTTGTGACCAGGCCCAAAGGCGTGGAGATTTCATTCATTTAAAGTGATTTACTTCAGGTGATGCGAAGGCAGAGGTGGTTTACAAATACAGGGTGCTTGGCCTCAGACCTGAAATACATGAAATGCAAATCCAGGAGATTAAACTTCAGGAATGAGATGTTAAAGAAGCAGCTGGGTGAACAAGCACCATGCAGTGCTCTGCTGGAACGGAGGGAGGAGGGAGAGATCCCAATGTCTGAACTTAAGCAACACATCATGGAAAACAACCTGTATCTCACTGACGGCGAGTTGAAAAGACTGTTACATCTTCAGAAACTCAAGGAGTCTTTTAATTTCAAAAGGAATTTAATGAAAATGATAAAAGGAAGCACTTCCCTATCTCTCCTCCCTCAGATAATTGGGTGTAAATACCAACTTCTTTTCATGCATCAAACCTTTTATCTGTAATTAGAATTGGCTTCATCCAGATCCACTGGTATCCCATGCAAAGAGAGTTCTGATGGTGTAATAAAATGCCACGTGATTATTTATTTATTGTTCTAATACATGTCAGAACAACTTCCAGAGATTTGTCTGGGTTTAGAAATGAAGCTCTGAAAGGCTGCTCTAAGCTGAAGCCCCAGAAGAGGTCCTTTTGTGCGTCTCTGCGAGACTTTGATATCATGGTTTCTGTTCCCTGTGTTCAGAGAACAGTGGGAAATTCACTCAATGAAGCACTTGGACATGTGTTTACCTCCAAGTATTGCAGAAAGTCTCTTTAGAAACCAGGAGAAGTTAACCACATGCTAAAACCATGCTTGAAATAACCTGTTTTTTTTTTTTTAAAAAAAAGAAACAAAACCAAAACCAGATCAAATAAAACATTTCTTACAACTCTAAGAGTCTGTTTCTTGTGGGACTACTTGCAGACTTCTTTTATAGGAAAGCAAAAGGATAATTCTGGGGGAAAGGGGCCGGAGTCACAGAGGTCTTTGGAAGTGTGTGTAGGATAGGGACACGGGGACTGGATGCTACTGGTGTGCCACAGTGAGTCGGATGTTCACCAACTGCATGGGAATCTCCTTTGCTGCACTGGGAGAACCACATAAACCTCGGCTCTTCCTTCCTTCCCTCCGGGTTTGTGCCCCAAGCAGAGCGCTGGTTGCACAAAACCGCTTTTTTAGAGTATCTCGCAGAAGGTTGTATTTTGCAGGGAGGCTGTCAGAAATCCGTGTGATGTAAACTCCACCTTGAAGCAAATAAGTGGTTTCTTACGTTAGTAATCCTGAGCCAGATATAACGGGAGGAGAGTTTCTTTTTAGACCTGCAGATGTGTCATGTCTTACAAGAGCATCAGAGAAAAGTGTCCTATGCTCAGTCTGCATCTTCTCACCAGAAATAAACTTCCCATCACCTTTTCTCTTTTTTCCCTCCCATTTGAGATAAGTTTGGGTTAAAAAAAAAAATGTACTTGGTTACTCTCAGGGCCTTTTAGAGGGAGCTAATAATATTCTGTGACAAAAGACCTGGCTGGCTTTAGGGTGGAATTTCTGAGCAGCAGACCTCGCTGAGGATTTGAGGCAATCCTGTATCCAGTTGCCATCCTGGTTCAGGAAATGCTGTCTATGTGTAACAAAAAAAGGTGCAGCGTAAACCAACCAAGTGTTAAAGTTCTCAGCAAGCTCATAAATTAACATCCACTATGAAAGAAAATACGTCTACGTTACTGCATGCAGTTATTGCACATCTCTGCTGGAGAACAGCTGCAAAATCCCTGAGCAGCTACTGGAGCTGCGGTCTCCACTGCTCGACTCAAAGAGATTTTAGCTATGGCTCACTTACCCTCTTCAGAGTCAAACTGGGCTTTGGAAAAAAAAAAAAAAAAACACACCACAATCCCACAGATAAAACAGTCTTACCTGGACTTTTTGCCCATGATTTAAGCAGGCAGCCTGTCAAAGGAGAATTGCTTTGGATTTTAACTCCAAAGCACATTTTCTTGTGGCTCATTACAAAGAAAGGACATTTGTTATTTTTGAAAGACACAGAGTATTGACAGAATTTGCAGAACATTTTGATAATGATAGAAAGAAAATTTATTTTTTATTCCTGTGGCTAGAACTATGTAGACAAACAGTGCTGTGTCCTACACAGATCATGTCCTATTTGTACCGGGATGCTAGAATGTCTCCAAACCTTCAAGTGAATTCAGGGACAGAAGCATTTTGCACGGCAATGTTTTTCCTGTCAGCTTCACGGTTTCTGTCACCTGCCACACTGTTCCTATTAGCTCTAGCCTGAAAAAATGAAGGGAATGGGGATTTTGTATCAGTCAATAAGCTACCTAAAAACTGAGAAGCAAGACCAAGGGACGAAGGTCACTTTCCAAATAAATAAAACCTGGCGGTTAGAAGTGACTTGGAAGCCAAGGTGCATGAGGTGGATGCCAAAAGCAAGATGCAGCGCATCCTGCTGAGGTCCGGAGGAATAATCATACCCTGATTGGCCTTGCAAACTCTCCCCCCAAACACCAGTTGATCTGCTACAAGCACAAGGCCTGTCTGGAAACTCACGTGCATCTCCGTGTTCTCTGATACATCCAGATTTGTAGACCAAAGAAGCCATCTTGATTGCTGGACAGATGATGGCCACATCCCCTTGGACTTTGTTTGGGGCCCGCAGTAGCCCCCAGTGCATTAGGACCCTGTTGGTGGACCTGGTGCTCATTGTTTTCTTCAAATAAAAAGCAGGATATGATGGGCTGAATTTTGCCCTGAATTTTGTGGATGGGATAACTCAGAGACTGGGATATTTCAGGGGGAAAAAAAGGCAGACTCAGTGCTCGTTGGGAGAAGGAAGGTCTTTGCAATAAGGAAGTTGATGCAATTAGCCCGTGCCATTAGGAAGCCTGGGTAGCCTGCACTTGGCTGTGGTGGCAGCCAGACACTTCTCCTCCTCACCACGTCACTGTGGACATTTCTGCAGTTAAGTCAGTGAAGAAACACTGCAGGGGAAGTGTTTCCTGCAGGCAAGTACATATAGACCATCCAGTGCCTCATGCTTTCTGCGTATGGCCAGGCCAGGGTAGATATTACACTCCAACACACGCAAGAGTTGTAATGCAATGGACCCGTGTGTGACTGAGGGAGGGACCAGATCCTCCTTGGATGCTTCCTTCCCCACCCTGACCCAGTAGTGGTATGCATATACATATTTGCTTCTTTTCCTTCCTGAAGAGCACAGCTGTTTCTAACTCTGACTTTGGGAAGGCAGCGTTTCCCAAGGCTCAGCTCCAGGCTAAGTACCACACACCAGGCTTTATTTCCACCACTTACATTATACAGAATAATCCTTGTTACTACTTTTTTTTTTTTTTTTTTGGGAGATGGAAGAGGAAATAACTTTGGATATCTCAGACCTCTTAGACTTTCTCAAAGTAAAGTGTTTAATTTATTTGCAAGTTACCTAAGCCCTTAAGAAAAACTTGGAAGGAGGAGACTATGAGAAGAGGATGAGAATGGAATCAAAAGGTGGTATTTCCAAACAAAATGCTAAAACAAAGAAAATTCAAAATTTTGAAATCTTTTTCAAAAGAAGATGATGACATTTTCATCATCTTCTTCAACCCCTCACATCCTTCCCCTACACCGCACTCCTTGTGCTGGTCAAAACTTTTGGCAAATTCCACCTATTTTCGTGAATAGCATCCATTTCTCCAAAACTCTGTAGGTTTGTTGAATGGACTGCTTGGCACAGAAACCCCATCCAGCTCTAACACTTACGTCAGTAGGAAGATACAGGTACATTTTTCTTTCCTAAAGTGATTATTGAAGCCTTTTTTTCTGTCAAATCCTCCTGGGAGTAGAGCCTAAAGAAAGGCTCAGATATGGGCTGAGCTGTAACATCGCTGTTGCTCAGTGGGGAGGCTTGTCCCCAAGGTAACTCGGAGTGGATAAGTTTGTTTGTCATGAAAGTAAACACTGCTATAGTAACCTGCCCTATGCAGAACGGCCCACGCCAGCAAATCTAATAATTCATTGCATTCACAGAAGTAACTGCAGGGCAGATGCACCCAGACTGCCTTTAAATGACTCACTTCTGAGCAGCACGTTGTTCAGTGCACGCTGTTTTTCGAGGCTCATCCCCTTGATTCCAGTTCTTGCCTGTATTCTGGCCCAAACAGTCCCACCTGCTCTTCTCAGCTCCCTATCTGGGTGGTTTCTCTCTTTCTTCCCTTTTCCATTGTTTTCTGACCCACTCCACAATGAATCCCAGTTTCATTCTTCTTGGAGTCTTCACCCACACTCTGTATTTTTCTTACCTTGTGGTCACAGTCAGTCTCACTGGCTTCTACTTTGTACCAGAGCTCTTCCTCAGACCTGCTTTGCTTTTCACCTCCTGTTGCCACTTCACTGCCTGTTCTAGCCTCCTTGACCAAGCAGACACCATCTCCTCAGCCTCTAGAAAGAGCATCTTTACTCAGCCAGGACAAGCGTCCTCCAACCCTGTCTGCCAAGGGCTTCCTGTGCAACATCAGTCCTCTCCTCACAGAGTTCCTGGAAATCCTTGCTGCAGGATATTGAAGAGGTCAGACATTTTCATCAAGTCAATGCCAGATTACAACAGAAGAAGTTATTGAGGGCTACATGGATACAAGTCCTGGCCCAGGAAGTACAAGTGCCTTATAGTCCCAGAGGCTAGCAATATTTCAGCAACACACACCTCTGCCATATTTTTATGTTTTTATGAGCACCACAACCCGTAGGTCAAGGCCAGGAGAGAAGTTTCTGGGCAAGATGGATCTGATGACTGAATAGGTACAACCCTTCTTATGTTTTGATGAACTTCTCCTCCACATCTCCCCTTCCAGAGCGAGCTCTTAACCTGCAGCACTCAAGTCAGTTGGCTGCCTGCTTCATGCCAGTCAAGTCCAGCTGATAAGCCCAGTGTGAGCACGGGGCATGTCCGGTCCATGTCCTTGTGCTCTCTTGGTTTTGGAGGTGGCTGGCATTTCCCCTCCTGCTGGTATTTACATCTGCTGCAAATTCCAGATGGAGATCTTTTGGGCTCACTCTTCCTGGTTTCAGGACCACCATTGCTGTCTTTTAGGTGTCTCTAAAGAAGCAGCTGGGCCCTGGGGAGAGCTGCAGGGTCTGTGAACATACCCAGTAGTGGACACATTACTTACATTGATCATCTTACACAGCCAAGGTCTGTACAGCTTTTAACTCATCCCTCCACACATGCCTATAAACCCAGTTCTCAGCCATTCAAATGGAGCCTCAGAGAGGCAACTGATTCCCTCCTTACCTTGTGCACACAAAAAGTATCACTACGTTAGGATACCTCATAAATAAAACATATGTCAGAAGTTTTTCTTGCATCAGACACAGTAAACAAATGAATTCAGCCCTGTTTGAGCGAGGAGACTTATGTACCAATCAGTGCCGCAGGAAATCATGTTTATACCTGCACAGAAATTGCTCAAGAACAGTATGTCCTTGTGAAACTATTACCTCTGTCCCCTCCCTCTCTCCCGCAACCCCACCACGGCCAAGGCCTGGGAGAGCCGAGGTTATCTGGCCACAGCGTTGGAACTGCGCAAGTTCAGCACGCCTGGATGCCACGGGTCTGATTGTTCAGTGGCTCTGAGGCCTCTTCTCATTCCTCCTTCCCAGTTGTTCCTCTCATTTTTTCCTGGGCCCAGATGGCAATGGGAGCCCTTTCCTCCTCTGAAAGTTTGGAGAAACCCTCAGGAGCAGAAAATGGCCTTTGAGAGAGGGCAGGGAGCGAGTGACAGGGCTGCACTCCTCTCCCATCCAGCACCCTCTCAGCAGCACAGCTGAGCTGGTGACAGATGACAATTTTCTCCTGGCGTCGGTCCCTAGTAAATTACAACAGGAGCAAGGAGGGAAGCAGGGAGATTGCTGGAGATGCAACCCGTTGGCGTGAACCGGCAGCAGGCAGTGACTCAGAGGCAGAACGCAGCCTCTGGAGCTCTGCTGGCATGGAATGAACCCAGGAGCCCCGGCAGCGGAGGTCAGAGCAGCGGCACAGATCTTCTTTGGCTAGAAACCGTCTTTTCCCTGAAAGTCTCTGAAATCTCTTCATCCCAAATGTGTGTCACAGAAGGGCATTGCTGCGGCTGGATCATGACATATCACTCCTGGAAAGGGTCCAAAAGGCAGGGGTGAACACGACAGCAGTGCAGGCAAATACAAGAAAAGTGCTTTAACTCTTCACAGAAGTGAGCTGTGCATCCTCTGCATGAAAATGGAAAGAAAACTGTTTGATTTTCAGAGGTCTGATATTTTGAGGGAACGAGTCTGGACTCTCCTCTCCCATCCCCTATCCTCAGTTTATGATTTTTTTTTTCTGCTGTGATCAGCCATCATGCAGGGGTGTATGGGAAGGGTTGAGGAAAACACCAAGTGCAGCAGTTGACCACCCTATAAAGTATCAGCACAGAAATCCTGTCCTGTTTGTGTACTAGCTCCAGCAGCCTGAAGGAGGACCACAGCTGGATCCAGTCTAAAAGCTCAGAACATCACTGACTGCTAACAATGGCTGGGAAGAGGCGACGGTGGATGTAACTGGCTAAAATCTCTCTCATTCCCTTTGTCAGGAAAGACAGCAACCTCAATTGCTTTTATTTCTTCCCTTTTGTTTTTTTTTTTTCTCCTAATATGAACTGTGGCAATCCACGGTGGAGCACAGGGGATACTGAGCAGAATCATTTCTCTTCTGTGTCTGAGGGATTGCCGGACAACTGCTTTGCCACAAGCCTCAGAGCAGAGACATCACAAGTCAGGACCTCTTTGTACCAAGGAGAGACTTGTACATGTGCACAGAAGGACTGGATCTGAGCCAAACCCTCCGCATGGCCGGCAGATCCTGTGATGTGCCCCTGAGAAGAGGACACTTTGCTCAAGAGGGACAGGTGATCAAATACTGGAGTTCATGAAAATGAAGGGGACGCTTTCATTATTATTTGGAAGAAAGCAGTGCTGATAACTGCTTCCTCTGTTCACTTCATGACAGAGAGCAAATGTACGGCACCAGTTTATCACTTGCACAGAAACAGAGGCTGGTGTGAAGTGAGAGGACTTCACCTTTCCCAGGACAGTCTGAGGGAACAGTGTGAGCTGTCACACACCTCTTTAAGTTGAAGCCACTTCATATTCCAGCTGCTGAACCCTTGCCGTGTTTAGTGGCCCCACTTGCAAAACTTGGAGTTACCACATCCTGGGTGATCCCATAGAAATGTATATAAATAGCACACCTGAGTAAGGGAAAAGTACGGCACGCAGGCAGGCGTGCTTTATCTGTTATGGAGACTTCTGAAACAGAGAGCTGTTTGTAGGTATCGCACATCACTGCACGTCCCCTTTTACTGAACTCAGAACTGCATCAGAAAATCATGGCTTGATATAGGGCCAAAAAAATCTTTCTGGTCATTTATGCAAGTTATACAATTTCACTTCACAGTTCCTGCTGCTGCCCTCATAATTTCTAGTTGATGTAAGGTATGTCTTTCAAAAATTATCTGATCTTGATTTACAGAATTCAAATGTTAGGGAGTCTGTCATATCTCTTGGCAGTCTTCTACAATGGTACATTGCTTTCTCTGATTAAAAGAAAAACTGTACCTAATTTACAAGCAGGATGCAGCTGGCCGTCACATATCTCTTTTACTCTCTAGTTATTTAATATTTAAAAATCGGACTAGGCAGAGAAATGTCAATGGAAATAAGATGAATTGGTTCTGTTAAAATCTGGAAGATTCATAAATTCAAGCAGAAAAGTTATAGGCAATGCTGAAACAACCTATTCTGCCTTTCTGAGAATGAAGTAATTTCCATTTTTCATCACAGAACAGCTTCTCATATTGATAGTCTCTTATAGCATGGACCATACTATAAGAAAATCTTCATATAATATGCTGCAAAATGGAAAACACTGAAAAAGCAAAAATAGTTATATCAATAGATTCAATTAAAATCAAGCAACCATAACTCATTTTTGTTTGGGTTTTTTTCCAAAGTTTTCCTTTATAGTAATTTTGAAATTTCAACCTCTCTTAGAAAAAAGACAAACTCTGGAAATCTTCCTGAGAGAGAACATCAACATTCGGCAGGACCTTCCAAGATTTCTTTTGCTGACCCAGCTTATATTACCAGAAGACGCAGTGTAACTGTACCAGACACGGAGCTCCTGTCGTTAGTATGTATGCATCTACATCTGGGGCCTCTGCCAGTGCAGCCATTCCAGCAGAGCCTCTCTAGGAGAAACTCGCCCTCCATCATTGCTTATCCAGTCTGTTCCTGTTTAGCTTCATCTCTCCACGCTGGCTCAAAAACTTGCATTTATCTGAAATAAAATTTGAGCTTTGGAGTTCACTTGGCTTGTGAAATTTGGTCCTATCCACTTTTATTTTGCTTGATTTGTATATAGATATATACATACACATATATACATGTGCACTCATGCATACACAGAAACATACAACGTCTAAGACTGAATATAGGCCTTTTCTAATGTTTTCCAGGTGGTTTTCAGGCCCAACAGCTGAGATATTTTTTTTCTAAAGTACTAAGCGGATAAATATTGCCATTTTAAAAATAAACTTCCTCAAAATGGTATTCTCTGTTCTGAAAGATCATCTTGTTCTTTAGGTGATTTATGACATCAGTCTGTAACTACATGTGTATTGTTCAGAGTGTTCAGCAAACAAGGCATGAGTGTTTGAAATACTTCAGGGCAGGAAGACGCACAAAACATTAAAACCGTCTCCCAGTTCCAGTAGGGACACTTGAAATTCAGTGTCTTCTTTCCCGTTAATACATCTCATGTTGTCATTGCCTCTTCATATGGACATAAATGATATGTCAGCCAGCTAGAGCAAGGCTGTGCAGAGATCAAAACCAGTTTAAGCTGGGTACATCCTCCACTGTTTTAAGTGTTAGACCATGGGTCAGATATGCCAAACTTGTTTGATTTTTTTTGAGTGAAAGCTTACTTGATGCCCAGTTAAAATTTCTACCAGATCTTTCCAGACTTCCTGTACTAGGGCTGGCAGTGTGGGGACACGGGCCAGGTAAAATGCAAGAGCATGATGAATGTTAGGAAATTGGTGCACCATGACCGTGGAAACCACCGTTTGGTGGCAGGGTTGGGCCAGCTCTTTCCTGGGCCAGTTAAATCCTGGGGATTCCCATGGGAGTGAGAGCACCGTGGACCTGCTGCTCAAGGAAACCAGTGTTTCCATTTCAAGGAGCTGGGACTGGGAAATCTCCAGGGAGAAGAGCCAAGAAATTGGTCTTAAAAAACATGAGATCTAAGAGTATTATGGGAATTCTGAAGGCCACAGACTGAGGGGGGCTGAGCAAGAGGGGAGAGCAAACCCATCCTCCTGCAAGACCAGCTATGTCGGGAGAAAGCGAGCCAGATAGAAGGAGAGGGAAGAGAGAGAAGTAAAAGGAAGAGCGGGTAACTCAGAGAACCAGGGAATAATTTAGGCTGGGAGACACCTCTGGAGACCCCTCAGTCCAGCTCAAAGTAGGGCTTCTCAGATCAGCTTGCTCAAGGACTTCTCCTGTCCAGCCTTGAACACCTTGAGGATGGGAAATCTCACAGCATCTCTGGGTGATCTGTGCTATCTTTGACCACTGTCATGGTAAAAAATATTTTGGCCTTATATCTAACTGGAATTTTCCATGTTCCAACTTGTGACATTAGAGGGCAGCTCCCTGCTTGCTCCTTTTGTTTATGAATTTGTCTAATCCTCCTTGGCCCCGCTGGCACTCCTTGCCTCCACAGCCTCCTAAAGCAACAAACTCCCCAGGCTGACTACCAGCTGTGGAAGAAAGGTCCTGGCTCACAGGCTAACCCCGGGGGTATAAGCCAAGCATAGCCTTGGGGTGGTGGTGGGGAGATGGACAACAGATACAGACACCTCTTCATGCACCTTCACCCTCCATTAAGACTCATTTTTCTATCATAACTTATTTTCTAGGTTTCTATCATAACTTGTTTCTAGGCTGGGGCTCCGGGACTAACAGATCCACAAGTGTTTGATTTGCCTGAAGAATATTGTAAAGCTTATTAATTTCATCAGTGGCTAATTTGCATAAATTTGTTCAACCAGCACTACAATAGCTCCTTCTGGCCAAGTCTGAATGAGTTACACATCTAACATTATACATCTCACACACGTTATATATTTATTATCTACGTGCACATTTATGCACACATACATCCATCACTCTGATACATCCTTTCGTTTCAGGTATGCGAATTATTTTGTTTATAAGAAACAAAGTTCCCTCCCTGTGCCAGGATTAAGAAGACTTGCGTGCCTTTCCTGGCTCTCTCTGGGATCCCATGTGATGCAGCCAAGTCATTTCATGTCTCTGTGCCTCTGCCTCCCATCTGGAGAACAGGGGCAGCACTTTGGAAGAAACAGCACGGTTCGCTCTCGTCGGAGTTGCATCCTGGAGATGCTGAGCAGGAAGAGTGGGATGTGTCACTATTGGCAGAACAATGGCAATTCTGACATTCCTAATGCCATGGCAATATGAATATTCAAAATAGCAGGGCCTTTGTTAGAGATCTTGATTAATCAGTGATTAATATTGCTGTCATTTCCTGTAAGCTTAGAATAACCTGTTCTGTGTTCTTATCTGAAGAAAAGGGAAAGAGAGAGGGGAAAAAGATAGTGCTTCAGCTTACCGGCACATGGACGTCAATAGTGTCTATAAACACAGGCGGGACACCCATTTATGAAAAAACACCAGTTCTCAAACTGGCCTTATTCCTGTGACATTTACGCTGCTCAGGTTCATATACTTAACACTCAGCTCCAGTAACCCTCCCTGATTCTCAAGTGGTGCTGGTGTAAAGTGTCAAATCCACCAAGCTCCGGGATGACAATGACACACTGCAGCTATTTTCATCTTTCTCTTGCAAATGCCCCGTGCCCCTCAGTCAATCCAGCTTGGCAAAACTCTCCTCTGAACCACAGATTGCATGGAAGATCTACGTCATACCTTGTGGTAATATCTATCACTGATTAAGTTGTTTTAGTAAGAATGTATTTTTGAAGGACATACATATTTTAGTGGAAAATTAAATTATTAAGCACAATGTTTGGAATGTTTCTGTTTCACTGGAGCATCTGAACCTAGCTTTACCATCAAAGCAAACATGTAACGTAATTGCATCCAAGCAGCTAGTCACAGTACGTCTCCAGCACATCTTCTGCCCCAATAGTGTGGCTCAGACAGAAGAATTTTGCCCTCAAATTCTTGTTATACACACATATATTATTTTCCTACTTAACAAAGCTTAATTGTATATCATTGCTCCACAATGAATTACACGTCTAGGATTTAAGTACAAAGGCCCATTTAGAAACTATAAATGCAACGTAGACCCCAAAGGACAAACCCTACACTTTCATCAAGGCAAAACATAGAAACTACTTAATCATAGCAAAAGGTGGGCAAAAGCACTATCAACATTTCTTCAGAAGAGGCCTAGATATGACAGACAGACATGTCCACTTCAGTCAAGGAGCTAAGAAAAGAATCTAGTCCAGTATCTGAAATAATAAAAAAATTTCATTCATACCTAAGCTCTGTAAATTAAGTTGCATATGAAGATCTGTGTTTCTAAGAGGACACTTAAGCAAAGATAAGCAGTTAAGTACTCACAGCTTTGCTTGTGTCAATGTTATCTCTAGATATTCTTTTTCCGTAACACTCTGAGTGACTTTTTAGTGTATAGATAATACATGCCTTAAGTGTAACCCATATACATGCACTGTGAATGGCTATGCCACTAATAATGCAAATTTTGTTGCTTAAATGAAAAGATTGGCCCTTGCAGGATTCTTCTTCCTGATTTCATTTGATGAAGCCTCTTTAAAGATGCTGAATTGCGTATTTCAGCAACAGCTTTCTCGATCACTGCTGTGCTAGACCGCCTTGTCTGCTGAGAGAGGTGATGGCTCTGTTTTGGCAGCGGGGAGGGAAGTTTCTTGCCAGAGCTCTCACACTTGTAATTTTTAAAAAGGGCAGGGATGGGGACTACAGGGGGAGAGAGTCAATTTTAAACAGGTGCAGACTTTGTTTCCCTGTTAACAACTGTGAGATCCTTCTGGGTTCTCCAGGCCAGGAAGGTCCTGGGGTCTGAAGGGAATACTCACATCCTGGTTGCTCATGTTTTTCTTCATGAGGACTCACTATCAGCAACAGTTACAGCTAAACTCCCTGTTTTCACTCCCAGTCAATGCTCTTTCCATCTTCCTTGCAAACTCTCCATCTACCCTGTTCTCAGTGCTCTACTGACCATCTTTCCTTCAATTTTTTCCCATGCAATCCCTTCTTACTCTTCCGTAAACTCATCCTTCAAGTCCATCCCTGTTCCAGGTTTTCCCAAACCACGTTTGCTTTCCTCATCTCCGGTGAAAAATATTGCCAGAACCGCCTCCTCTCAAACGCCTTTCTGGCCTTTTCCTTTCAAAGGGTGACAGCCAATAGATTGGGAAAGGGAGGAGGGAGGACGGGAGCATTGCCTGCAGGATTTGATGGCAGTGGGATGGGGCGTGCTCACACTGCCACTGGGGAGTAGGGGGATGGCACATTTTAGGGCTCCTGAATATGGCACCGGAGACGTTTCAGTACACCAGTGGGAAAGGGCACACATGTCATAGCAGAGACAAGGTCTGGCAGTCCTCTTCTGTAGCAAGGGTCTCCTGTTCCAGGTATTAAATCTCACTTGCAAGTAATTCAAGGGTGACGTTCTTCTTCCCTTGTCTCAGCTGCTGTATCCAAGTACTAGTACATATCACTGGCCATTTTCTCCATATTTGATGCTGGTTGAATGGATCTTGCAAACACGGGATAGACAAATATATATATATCTCATGCTCAAATAATCTCAAACACTGTAGCGACAAAAATCAACAGTATAATTTTTTTTTCTTAATTTAATAATATTGCTTCTAGCATCTGAAAACTTAAACAACATCTGCAGTAAGCCCTTGCATATGTACAGGGATATTTCTTAGTTCAAGGAATTTAGAGACAAAGCACAGAAAAAAAGAAAATGCATACTGCAGTGATGGAAATTGAGAAATGGGAGAAATGCAGTCACTTATCAAGGTCACGCAGGGAGTTTGTGGCAGAGTATGGTATGGGCTGCACAATACTCAGGCACCAGCCCAGGACTTCATCAAGCAACTATCCAGCTTTTTAAAATATTCATGGAAGAAAGGCAGGCTTGTGCAATGATCCACAAATAAGACAGAATGAATGAAAAGTCATTTCCCTATAGTAGCGTGTCAGATTGCAGAAACTGAATTTGAGGGGTTATTATCTGCTAGTAGAAAGTTGTAGATATTGCCAAGTACTAATTTTAAATTTTGTCTGGTTTACAATGCCTAGAAAAAGTATGAAATCTTATTCTCAGCCTTAAGCATTGCAGCAAATTTAGTGCAGTGGAGTTAAACTGGCAATGTTTGCAATTCACGATTTATATGTCAGTGCTTATCAGATTTCCAGGGACATATAATGTCTCTTTCTGCTGCCAGTAAAACCAGATGCTGAAGTATCTTTGTGTGTTTATTTAGCACAAAGCTGTTAATGCCTGGGAGTAGCTGCACTGGGGTGTGGCTTCCATGTCTTGCAGGCAGAAATCAGTGCTAAGAGACCAGAATTAAACCGGACTGGAGCAAAAGTGCAACAGACTGACCTTGGAGCCAGCAGAGTGAGAAAAAGGTTATGAAAACCTAGACATAGCAGCAGGGTTGAGGCTAAGTTTTACCCCTGGAAATTTGAGGGTGCTTGATATGAAGCGTTAATGTAAGTAAGTTCTTTGCTCCCTGTTTCCTGAAGGAAACAAATTTTCAGGCTGCAGGCAGTCCTTTTCATCTCAACTTGAAGGTAAGAAAGAAAATCCTGGGTTGGCCTTTTCAGTGAAGAACTTTTTGCATAACTTCATTAAGACAAAGCAAGATGCCATTGTAGATTAAAGTAAGGACTTCAGTTAAGCAGGAGGTTAAACAAACTTCTGAATGCAGTCCCTGCTTCACGTGCTCAATCCTGACTTCCTAGCAGGTCGGAGGCACAGCCTTCTCCTCTGGCTCTACATGGCTCAGCTGGAGTTTGTCCATCACTGGTTGTAAACCAGTTTGGCACCTGCAGCGTTAACCTTGGACACAAAGGGAGTGTTGCTCCAAGATGCCTTTGGCAGGAAAAGAATGGTCTCAGTGGTGTTACCTCCTCTCCCACCTTCGCAAAGCTCTTCACCAACAAAAGGCAATGCGCCCTGTGTTGTCCCGTAGCACGCAACCCTGGGAGCACAGAGAACCAAAACGCCCACATCAGAAGGGTCGTCGTGTTATCCCATTTATAACACTTTGCATTTTGCTTTGCTTCATTCTTAAGAAGGCTGCAGTCACATGCCCAGCTAAGTCTTTGGCTGTGGCAAACAGTGTGATTGTCCCTGATCACAACTGCAAAGCAGTTCCAGCCTTGTAGAGGGCTCCAACTGGGGTTAAAGTCAATGTAAACCATTGCAGAGGTGAGAATCAAAGGGCCTGTTCTAGAGCAGGGTGAAGGCAGAGGAGCAGCTGGCCCACCAAGGGCAGGTCTGGAAAAAAAGAAAAAAAACAAAAACTTATTTGCATAGAAAATGCTGATGTCCAACAAAGTCAGTATCCTTACCAGTGTTAAAGTCATGCTTAAAGCAAAAAAATCCCCTCACTTTGCCTCTGAAGAAGCAGCAGCAATGTCTGATAAGTGGGAAGGGAGGGGGAGAGCGGTTTGCGTTCTCATGGCTCCTTGGCTTACTCCAGCACTGTTTGATTAACCAGGAGCAAGATTTATGTGCTATAAAGTGCTCTGGGGAGGTTGCTGATGCCAAAGCTCTGCACCTGGATTTTGAAAGCCTCTCTAAAGCAATGAGAATATCTGTATATTCTCATCTAGGAAAAGAAAGCCCCCCTGAAAAGCAAAAATGACTACTGCTTTTTGGCAGGAGAATGGGAGAGTGCAATTTCACCTAGAAGGAAGATTTGCAAAGATACCAGCAACCACTAAATGTCCTGGTCCCACAGAAACTGGATGTGAACTAGCATTTCATGGCCATTTGCCCCTGGGGAGAGGTGTCCCCTTACCCCTTATTAGTTTGGATTCTTCAGTACAAGGAAGATTAAAGAAATATCCCATTAAATGATTTCAGAATTGTTATTGCTTTTTTAATCTTAAATTATTCTAACCAGCATAATCCCATGGAAATTTGCTTCAGAAGACAAAGGAGCTCAGTGTATTTTAATGGTTAGTGGAGTCACATTCTTGTGCGACATCTGCCTCTAATATGATTACTCGAGAATGAGCATGCCAGCGGGACTAGCAGTGTAACCAGGGATGTTATCAGCCTCTCAACAGACTTGGAAATTGATTTTAATCAAGTATTGTTTAAAACCGTGTTGTGCTGAGCGTTGAAATTGGCCCGTCTTACGAATAATTATACTGTGCTGATGATGTTTTCAACCCCTTCTGGAAGCCATCAGCAGTCTTCAGTATCTGGGTGTTGTGCAGTCTTTGTCTGGAAATCACATCCAGTCTGCACGACTTCTGCAAGCTCTGAGCAAGAGGAGGCTGTTAAGGGGACGTGTTAGCACCAGTTCCCACTGAGCAAGGTTTCTTTCAGAAACGCGTTGCTGCCTACCATCAGTTAACACTGTGTTTGATCACAGTCCTCGTTTGATTCGATTCCTGTTTCAGCACTGAGCACAGTGGCCTGGGCTCAACTCTACAGCTTGCAAGAGATGTGATGGCTTCAGACCAACAATGAATGGGATGGGAAAGGAAAAGAGATGTCTGCACCTCAAAGAATGGGAGAAACAGCAGAAGGAAAGCAGCCTTGACGAGGGGAAGCTGAGACAAACTGGCTCATCTCACCTCTGCCACCACTGAGACCAAGATTTCAACAAATTCTGGTGGCCAGTGGTCTTGGGCAGAAAGAGGGAAGGGAGGTAATGATAATTTAAATAGAAAAGATACAGCCCACGGAATTTCTTTGCCCTTCTAGTCAGCTTTCTGCCTTCATGCCTCCACGCCAGTGTTCAGTGGTACAACCTTAGCAGCCTGTGGCTGGATGGCCATGGGGCACAGTCACCTGCTTGAAGGGAGGGCAGGGCTCTCAGCATAGTCCTCGTGCACTCCCGGAGGTGATGGCACCCAAGGAGGTGATGGTTGAGTGGCAGAGTATTGGGAGGGGCAGGGGGTTTGGGATGTGAGAAGATATCTTGGAAGGAGTTGAGGGTCTTTGAATCTGGGGTGGAAAAGAAAATTGCTTTTTCAAAATCATTTAGGGTCTCACTTCTGGCCCACACTGAGGGCCCTGCAATGTCTGAGGCAGTCTTTGCATCATGACAACAAGTCCTGAAAGGCAACTAGCAAGACTATTATCTTCTAAACTTTTTGTGGCAAGGCACTGCCATTACCTGCTTTTGATCCATCAGACAGACAGAGAGCGGTGCCCTCTGTACCTCCCACCTCTGTACTCATGCCAAGCCCTTCAACCACACAAGGTACAAGCACAAAATTTGCATTCAGTCTTCAAAGTAAAATAGTATCTGAAGGGCTTAATATGGACTAGGTCATTAGATCCCTCCTGTTGGACAGGAGCTCCCTGAAGGAGTGCAAGGAAGTAAGCTCTGTTTTGTCCAATTTTGAAAGAAGTCAAGAGCCATATATCTAACTCCCATTTGATCCCTACAGTTACTCAACCTGGTTCAAATCTAGAGAGGACTCGAGGAAAAGAGAAGCTGAAGAGACCTTCAGTTCAAACCGAGTGGTATTTGACTCTGACACAGTTAGCATGGTGATATGGCTGGTCCACAAATGTCCGCAGTGCCTGTCTTGGTTTTGACTGTCCAGGCTTCCTGGGACTCAATGTTCATGTGAACAATGAGTACATAAACTCTTCAAATGCCGGCACTTCCTGACCCTGTACCTGTACTGGATGCCTTGTACTCTCTGCTCACTGCGCAGAGCTCACTGCTAGATGATGCTTATGCCTTTGGAAATGGCTCCAGCCATCTCCAGCCTAGTATCTAAAGGCCTCGTGGTCACCTCACGTGTCATCTGCAAGTGTTCCCTGGAGAGGTGGGTCACCGTTGTTTACAAGCAGGATGGAGGAGAAAGACAAACCAGATTTATCTTCAATAGCTCCAGACCTTTGCAAGTTCTCCTCATGGGAGCAGACCTAAATTGGCAGTAGTATCACAAGTGCTGGTAGATCCTATGGAAACAGTCACGGTCTTGCTAGCACAAGCACTCCTGTTCTGTTTTCTTTTGCAAGGAGTTTTCCAGCATGGAGTTTGTTCAGCAGTCTTTGGAGGCATCAACTGTTGTCTTTCTGAGGCTGAATAAAGGCTGATTTTTTAATCTCTTATGGTGCTGTAGGTATACCTCAGGATGAGTCTTACGAAGAAATGGTCCATCCCATTTTTAAATGCAAAATAGATAACTGTGCATGCAGAAGGACTTTTCCAGGTTCATATGTAACCAGTTGCTATGTTGGAGTGATCCAATCCAACACTATCCCATAACCATGAGGTCTGAGGGGTTAAGTGTGCTTTAAGAGGAGGTGACTGATCCAGGAAAGATATTTCTGTCTTTCTGACAGAGATATTTCTGTCTGGTGGAAACAGTAATGCAGTCTGGGTTTATGATAGTCCTCTCCTGCTAACATACTAGCCATAAAATTGTATCCACATCCATATATGCACTTACAGATATGTATGTATGTAAATCGCCTAATTGGTCTGTAAATGGGATGTTGGTACTACTTAAAAATGAGACCTAGTGCATACTGAGAGGCTCAGGGATTTTATCTGGAGGCCGTTTGAATTAAATGCACTTCTTATTTTTGTAATCTGGATCCCCAGCTGGGGGCAGATTGCAGTGGTACTGTCAATTGCACGGAGCTCCAGCAGCACGGATCAGCAGAGGACCCAACCCATGCAGAACAACGTGAACATCAACACCTCTGTTTTCTTGTTTCCTTGTGAAAACTGGTGTGATTCCTCTCTTTGATGAAGTGGCAAATTCATCTTCCAGGATACCAGCTGGAGTGGTGTAACTCTGTGCAATGTTCTCCCTTGATGGTAATTTGTAAAACTTGCACAAGAGGGGGTTTAACTTGTGCTGGAGACCTTGATTTCTTGAACCTCAAATCAAATCTCCATGCATGCAAAGAAGGCAGCCTATAAATAATTCCTGTGGTGTTTTATAAACTATTCTAAGTAGTAAATATAATCTGTTAACCTTATTTGCAATTGGAACATGCAGCTAAAGGAAACAAATGAACTGCTGCTGAATTAATTTGCAGCCCATCCAGAAACTTTTTTGCACTTTGTCTGGAAAGCTTCCAGGCAGCGGAGCAGCTGGCATGCAAAAAGTGGGTGGCTTCCTAGGAAAGGGGGTTGGTTTTTTTTTTTAAATATAATTTCTTCGCAGAAATATCCACCTTTGGTCAGATTTAATTCTGCCAAGCTGCCTGGAGCAGTCCATTTTAAAGGGACATGTTGAGTCAGTTTGGTCTTTGTCGCCGTTGAAGCAAGCTACGAGCCCATGAAAAGTAGCAGCCCTTTCCTCTCAGTCTCCCCCTTAGGGTGAGACACCTTCCCGGAGGTGTCCACCTCTCTCCTCTTTGCCACAGATGGGACCTGAGCAACTCCTTTAAACTAAGCACTTAAGGTTTTCACGGTCCCTGGGAGAGCAGGAAGATTGGGAGGCATTTTTGGGGTGATTGCTGGTCGCTGAAGGTGAAGGTGGACTCAGCGTGTGCCTCTCCCAGGGCAGATCTCTGCTGGGCCACGGTGGTTTCTGTCTAGGGCAGAGCTTTATAAATAAACTTCCCTCTTTGCTAAGAACCTGCCTGATTTCTTATGCCAGCAGCTCCACTGTGTTTGGGGTAATTTCTGAGGCGAATGGGCAGGATTTTGAGGCAGGACACACATCCTCAGAGGCAGAGCAGGGAAGTGCCAGGCTGAGGCCCGGCACTGCTAGGTCAGTGTGGGGAGAAGAAGTTGAGCATAGTGTGCGAGAAAAACAACAAAAAGACGTTTCTAAAGCACTCCTTCCCAAAAAACCACTTCTTCAAAAAATGCAGCTACCAAAAATGCTTCTTCATCTCTTCTGTACGAGTTTGTTTACTGTTGCTGCTCGAGGCCAGGCCCTCCATCGCACGTGTCGCAGGATGCGGCCCTGGGCCCCCCAGCTTCCATGGCCCTGAGCTCACGCGTGCTCCAGCAGTGATAACAACCCTGCTAATAAGGATAATGACTGCAGAGCTGTACAAGTATATCTGTTTTCACAGGTGATGTAACTTTTCTTGATATGGAGATACCGCTCAAAACCCTTCAGCTATACTTTTTATTACACTCCATTTGCTTTTATCTTTTTTTTTCCCCTTTAAATACACTTCTGATTCTCATATAAAACAGCTGACACAGACATAGACAGACAAGTTTCTGCAAGCAATTAGAAACCTGGATGTAGACACCAGTGTCCTATAAATGACATTTCTCTTGAGGAAGGGAGGAAACACAATGGGAAAGAAACTATTTTAACTTTAAAAACAACAACAATAAAAGTTTGAAGTCATTTCCTAGAAGAGAAAACAATTAAAAGATAAATCACCGCATTAAGTACGATATAAATCCTTTATCGGTAGTAAAAATCAAACTAAATATCTTGAAAACCCTGGGAGGCTAAACAGACCCTCAGCTGCGCAGGGATGAAGATGCACCAGAGGGAAGAAAATACGCTTGCCGTGCGTGATCCTCTGCTGGAGCCAAGGTGCACTGCGACGTTGCTGTTGAGGCTGCTGGGAAATGTGTTAGGTTACAGTGTGATCCCAGTTACAGTGGCACAGAGCTGGAGCAGCTCCAGTAACTTCAGGACAAATGCTACTCCAAAATTTTCTCATGCGTGTGGACACTGAGAGTTTGGTCCCCTTTGCCCAGAGCCTGCCCTGCCAGCATGCCTTTCTCCTTCATGCAGGCGCACATGCTGCATTGCTGTAGCACATCATCTGCTGCCCTTAAAGAAGCAAGGGGAAAATTGCACATGTTTTTATGAATGTTGACAAGACATCACTTTTTGTGACCACGTGAATTCAAAGTTTACTCAGGTTATTAGTTCTAAAATGTTTGTGCTGAGATCTTTTGCTTTTGAAAATGGAAACAAAGCAAAATCCTTTTTCTTTCACCTATAGAAAGAAATATGCTCCTGAGGAGTTGCTGGAGGATGTAACACAGAGCAAGATCTGTGCCCATTTGAACCCAGAGGCAATGCTGAAGTGACCTCTCTGGCACTAACGAGGTGACTCCATCTCATCCTGGGATGAAGGAGAGCCAGCTCAGAGCTGCAGCCTGCTGAGATGTCCACGAGGAAGTCTACACTGGGGTGCGTACCTTTGAGCCTTCTTGGGAATGTTCCATACACCTTTCCGGAGCCCCCAGGGGATTGCACTCTCTGTTTGGCACCATTGCTGGTGCTTGCAGGAAGCGCTCGAGACAGCGTGAGTAGGCGGCATGGGCCGGCACGGGAGGGAAGGCATGGCCCCCACGAAAGAGGCTGGAGAGGTGCCCCGGCATGCTGGGCCTGGGCACGCTGCCTCCTCACTGGGCTGGGGCTCACTGGGGGTCACAGGGGCTCACTGAGAAACCTCGCGGGAAGTGCTACAACATCTCACAAGTCTGGACCAAAGCTACCCCACATTCAACCTCCACACCTCTGTGGAGGGGGACATTTGTCGGCTTTGCATGGTGCTGTGCCCATTTACAAAAGATCAGCTTTTCACCTGGTTCAGTGCGCACCTGGGGCAGAGCTCAGGTATTGCAGCCATTGCAGTGAGCTGAGCAGCGGCAGCCCACGTTCCCACCTGGCCAAGGGACCCTGTGTCCGTCCCTTGGCCATCACATCCCCCCACCCAGTGTACAGTTTGCTACCAGCATTGCTTGGACCTCACTCAGAGCAGCCAAACCTGTGCCCCGAGGGAGCCAATTCCTCGTGCCCTGTGCGCTCCCGCCAGCTGAGTAACCATGCAGGAATCAGACACCGGGATGTTGGCAGAGCTGCTGGGCACGCGCCAGTGCCCTGCCAGCACTGCGGTACAGGGCCCCTCCCCGGCACCCAAAAGCCTGAGGAGCATGTCCCCACCGGAGCCAAGAGCGAATACCAGAGGCATGAATCCTGTCCTAACAGCTCCAGGTTTGCAGAGCTTAATTAAAATGATAAAACCGCTGCAAGGCCGGGCAGGCTCGCTGGCACGTGGCTGGCGGCAGCGGCGGGTGATCAGCTTGGCTGGTTTCTCACCGCCAAATTGTGCGAGCTGGGGGAGGTCTGCTCGTGCCTGCTCCTCTGCTGCTCGTTGCTCCTGCTCCAGATGTCTCAGGAAGGAGCTCATCTCCCAGGGACACAGAGAGATTCACCTGGTGCTCAGGTCCCAACATTGCCCGTAGTGTGGTTGAACATCTCTGATGGGTTTAGCCCTGTTTCTGTAAATGCATCTTTGCTCAGACACTCACACACCTATTTGGGAGACACACCGTGTCTCCCACACACCAAGGGACACCGTTGCCATTTTTCTCTTCACCTTAGGGGTGGTCAACTTTTGATGTTGCAGGTTCAGGCTGTTGTTGTGGAGGGCAAAGTATTTGAGAGATTTGCCTTTTTACTCATCCAACACCCACTGCAAGTGAGGGGATTCAGCTCTTGGTTTAGAAAAGCCTCAAGATCCACCTCTTCCCTTCAACCAAACCTGCCTGCTCCCCATGCAGAAGTCCTACCCTTACGGACTGTGTCTCCGTTCCCCCAGGAGAGATCCCTCTCCTGCCCATGGCCTCCACAGCCAGGATCAGCTCCTCTGAAGTCTGATGGCTCTCCTACACCCCAGCTTAAACTCAGAACCCGCTGCATGCACCAATACTTTTGTCCACACAAAATATTCTCAAAGTAGTCCCAAGGATAAGAAACCTTTCATAGAACCTGTTGCACATCACCACCAGACGAAGGTGCTCCTCTTCCACCTTTCCCACAAGAACTCCCCTCCCCTCTCCCCATCCACACTCATTTGTGGGTTTAGGAAATCAGAAGTAAATGCCATAGGAAGCATGTTTGTGCAGCTAGAATGTCTCTGTGAGCCCTCAATGCCTCCTCCCTTTGCTGCCTGTCTATAGGAATGAATGTTATTTTAATGCAGGTGGTTTGCAAAGGGCTTGAATTCTTACTCATTTTGTGTCTTGATGCTTTGCTGTTTGTAAAAATTGACTACCTTTCCAATGTCTAGCAAGATGTCACAGGAACCACAAAAGCCTAAGATACATACATTTTTGTTTCCTGGAGCTCGCTGGCTTGTACAGTGCCCTCAGATATTCGCAATGCTCTTCCCGCTCAGAGGCATAGCTGAGCTGCTTCTGGGACAAATATTCCAATTACAGGCAAAGCAGAGAGCTCTCAGAGGCAAGTGTTAACATTTAGCTTATAGCTCTGGCTTTTCCAGCACCTCTTTTGAGGTTTCCAGATGGCAGATGCAATCCCCTCTGCTTCCCTTTCTGTCCACAGGTCTCACAGTGCTCTGAGCACACATCGCCATCGCCTCCCGGTAAAACGGGACACATCCGCCTGACAGGTCTGCCACACGAGAGCAGGGAGGGAGACACGGCAGGCATGCAGAGCACCCTGCGTTCACAGGATAGCATCAGGGGTCGCCCCAAAACCAGCCATCAGCTGAACTAAGGATAGGATTGCAAAGCTGGCGGCTGGGGAGAGCAGCCAGGAGACCTGCTCTTTGTTCCCTGCTCAGCTGTTAGAGGACATCCCTGCGTCACTGGCCTCCGCTCTGCCACAGATGAGATGGAATACCCTGGATATATCACTTGTACCTATGAGACAGCAATAGTATCTACATCAAGCACTGTTGCCGTGAATGTCCCATCCTGTGCAGATAAACTACCATTTCTCAGCGGCAGAAGAGAGAAAATAAAAATGGCATTGAAGACACCCAACCTATTTTCATGGAGCAGAGAACCCTGAGGATCAGCTCCTCTGTAATAACTACTCCTGTAAATAGGCATCAGGTAAAAGCCCCTGTCATTCATCAGTAATATTCTGCTCTGCCATATTTTTCCATTAACTTTTTCCACAGCCGGGAATAACAGAGCATCAGAACTGAGTGGACAAAGTACCAGACAGGGAATGAGGCATGAGGAGAGCTAGTTCCAGTTTTAATGCTATCACCTTGGGCAAATCACTTATCTGCCCCACTGTTTATCCTTCCACACTTTGTCTGTCTTGTCTGTCCAGACTACAAGTGCTTTGGGACAGACACCCAACAAAACACTCAAAATGTGTTTGCAACAATTCCCCTTGGAGGGCACTGAAGAACATAATAAGTGCTTAGTATACCATAAAAATATTTAGTAAATAACAGGCAATTGTGAGTCATTGCCCTGTAACTCCATGTCTGGCTCTTGGTAAGTATTTTTATACACAACTAAGAGATGTAAGAACCTACACCCCAGTTTCAAAAGGAGGAACCTAAGGGTCTTGACTCATGTGGAGTTAAAAATGCAACGGCTGAGGCAGACAGATGTCCTGCTCCCTCTGCAGCAGAGATGTCTCTCTCTGATGGGGAACATGAAGAGGACAGCTGGGAGCAGTTCCTGACTTCTGTCAGCTGTCCCATTATATAGTGGCAGCCACAAGTCCCTGAGCTCCCATTATCTTGAACTTTTGAGTAACTTCTGAAAGTAACTTGCTTCATTTCTTGACACTTAAGAATTTACTCTTGGCACTAAAATATGTATTTATTTTGTTGTGTTTGTTTTGCCTTGGTTCTTTACTGACCTCTGAGCAGGACTTTGACTTCTTTATAGTTTTGTTTCATGATTAAAAAGGTTTGCTGAAGAACAGCTGTGAATGAGCTTTGGCCTGCAATGCAGTTGAAAAGCACCCAGCTGCAGGGACAGCTTCATCTGTGATCAGCTAGTAAGGAACGTGTGCCATTGCCCCTTCTTTTCTTCACCTGTTGCTCAACTTACTTCATTCATTCAACTACCTGCTGCTTCCTCTTTATTATTCTAGAGGATCATCTAGTTCTGAAGTAACACAGAGGAGGTCCAGCTGGTACAGTCATACCAGGTTTGGTGCTCCTGACCCATGCAGAGGAGAGCTCATATTGCTAAGGATGTGTCTCCGCACCTCCAAGCCCATCCACCCTTGGCACTGCTTTAACTGCTGATCAAACTTTTTGATAGTCCAGTGAAAAATCTTGGGCAATGCTGGCAAAAACACATCACAAGAAGTTGGACGAAGCCTGAGTGTGATGGGAGGACTGTGTATGCACAGTCGATCTGTGAGTTTTTTGTGTCCATGAGCCATTTCCATACCTAATAATGTTGGTGAGTGTCTAGCTCATGCTCTCAGGTCTCTTTTCCACTGACTGTTTCAGCAGTGCAAGTAAAACTGCCGTCAGGTGAGATAGCAGGAGGGGGTATGAAGCAGTGAGTCTGGTTTGTCTTGGTGAACCTGAAGATCTGATAAGTGTGGCAGCTGGATCAGCCAGATGTTTTACCACATTCAAGGGATCGTTTGAAGCAGTGAGATGAGGAACCAGTATGTTCCTCATCAGGAACCAGGAGGGCCACCAAGATGATAAGAGGGCTGGAGCACCTCTCCTATGAGGACAGGCTGAGAGAGTTGGGGCTGTTCAGCCTGGAGAAGAGAAGGCTCCGGGGAGACCTTATAGCAGCCTTCCAGTACCTAAGGGGGCCTACAGGAAAGACGGGGAGAGACTGTTCAGTAGGGTCTCTTGTGACAGGACAAGGGGTCATGGTTTCAAAATAGAGGTTGGTAGATTTAGATTAGATATTAGGAAAAAATTTTTTACATTGAGTGTGGTAGAACACTGGCACAGGTTGCCCAGAGAGGTGGTGGATGCCCCATCCCTGGAAACATTCAAGGCCGAGTTGGACGGGGCTCTGAGCAACCTGATCTAGTCAGGGATGTCCCTGCTCCTTGCAGGGGGGTTGGACTAGATGGCCCTTGAGTGTCCCTTGCAACCCTAACCATTCTGTGATTCTATGTTCTTTCTCTCATCATAGAGCTTTGCTTGTATCCCCACAGAGAAGAGAGCAGCTTTAAGCATTTACCTGCGATAATCTTGTCTGACCAATTAAATCAGCCAGCAGCTTTTGTGTCCCCCTCAGGGGCTGCATTGAAATGAAGATGTCCATGCAACTGTGCAAGCTGGAGGAGAAAAATAACTTCTGCCATTCAGAAATGCATGGAAACATATGATACAGTGAAAAACCTGGGAATATTCAGAAGGGGGCTGAGTCCAGGAGAAAGCAAATGCTTCCTAGATCAGACCCATTCTTTGACCTCCAAATATCCATGCCATCAAAACTTTGACTGAGGCCAGTGTGTAAGGGCAAATTTAAAAGAGGAAAATACTGCCTGCTGCAGGCCATTGCCACGTTTCTCAAGACCATCACAGCCTGACTGAGGGATCTCTGCCTCTCTGTGATCCCCCTGCAAAAATCCTTCCCAGAAGAAACAAAAGCTCCTGGACCATCAGGTACATTTTGTTCTGGCCAAAAGGACAGAGCTGTTCACCCTGACTCCCAAGGCATTCCTCCTGCCGCTTCTCCTTAAAAGGCATCACCCACCTGGCCTAGTTACGAACGTGAACTACGCAGCCTCGCAGTCTCCCTTCCATAGCAACTGCTGGGTAGTGACAGATTTTAAGGGAATTGATGGTTATCTGATACATAGTTGAGCAGCCATGTTCAAGGCTATAATTGATCCTTGCTCTCTTTTCTTTGCCACAAGCCCACCTGCTAACTGCAGCTCTTTCCATCAGGTTGTCCTCTAAAAAAAAAGAGAAGGGATTAATCTTGTAGCGTAGCTCAAATTACACAGGAGTTATTTGGCAGATTAATGTCTGTGCACTGAGCTAAATAACCAACCTGGGAGTGAAAAATCAAGCAGGACTGTTCTCTTAGTGTTTAAAGCCTGGAGACTGGGCTCAACTGGTGACACGGTGTGACAGACAACACAGAGGGAAGATTTGCATTTTTAATTTATGTTTTGAAGGGGTTCTGTCGTGCTGTGTTGTGTGCTCCAGGCTAACTCTGCTTTACCTTAATCTGCTCCCCTTTGGTGAATTTAATAGTGAACAACTTACATGTTATTCCAGCTGTAGGCAAAATATGTGGCAGTGTGCTTTTAATTTGAAAAATAAAGTCACATTGGTGCAAATAAATGAGACTAGAGTCACTGATTTTGCAGATTATTTGCAGTGTGGGAAGTGCATAAGGTTGAAAAAATACCTCATTTATGAGCAGGTCGATATGGAGTTTAAGAACTGAAATAGAATCATTGGCCACATCCTGTGGCTATGTTTGGTAATGTTTCTCAAATTACTCTTTCTATAGAGACAAAATAACTGCTTTCTTTTCTCCCTTTTCTGGTTTTATGATCACAGAATACACTGTAGACATTAATTTTTTTGAACTTCTATAGTTGCCTTCGCATGTTTATGAACACCAATGAATTTAGCACAAAGTGACCTGGAGAAGAAAGACATTGATTTACTAGCTTAGAGGTGAGGAAAAAGACCTGGGGGTAAGTGGCAGGGAGGGAGAAAGTGGCTGGAGACAGCTGAGAACACCAAGGAAGTTCTGGAGGATCCAAGGAGCTTCACCAAACTGCTGCCTGGATCTGCTGGTCACCAGCACACGACCCTGAACTCTGGTGTTGGCGCTAAGGGAAATCCTTTGTGGGAGAAAGGATCATGAAAGTTTGACTGCCAGTTCCGGCAAATCCTGATACCAGGGCAACACAGCCAGAGGAAAAATCCCCGTTGGTTTTGGCCTGGGCCAGACTGCTGCTCTGAGCCTCCGTTTCCCCGTCTACAGAATTCCTCTTCTTACAGGCTCTGTCTGAGCTTCTCAGTTAATGCTCAGGGGCAATGAGCTGGGAATGACGGTGACCCAGGTACACCACAAGAATCACTTCTGCTTTTAGAAGGAAAAAGTGCTTCCTTTTGACAGCCTTAGCAACAAATTCACTGAAAAAAGACCTGTTTGTTGGACAGGAGCTTGCAAACATTGAAGACTGACCTCAGTCATGGTTACAGAGGACACTGGTGCAGTTCATACCGCTGCAGTTTGCAGCAATCAGGACATAAATTAAACCTCTGTTTGCAGAAGGGGCTGTGCATTCGTATGCCCCTATAAGCCAAGGCATACTGGTTTTCTAACCAGGGTAATTTCCAATTGAATAAATTACTACTAAAATGAGAAGAAAGAAGGTTGCTCCCCATCAGTGCAATTGCATGCTAATGCTGGGGCTCAGCTGGTGAGCCGGTAACGGCAAGGTGGGGTTATACAGAGCACCACTCCAGGGGAACCTTCTCCAAATGTTGAGAATTACTGCAGGTGACATCTACTCAGGGCAAAGCAGAAAGGTGCATGGCCTGAAACCCTGGCTTGGACACCCTCATTAAATCACCTGCAGTCCACATCTCGTGGCCACAGCAGCACCTTGCAGCAGGACACACTGAGCACAATCGGGTACCCCACCTCCCTGTGATGGCGTATGCAAACATCCATGCGAAGTGGTGATGGAGCCTGGCCCTTGGAAGGGGAAAAGTGACTGGACAGCTTTTAGGTAGCAAAACATCCCCATGGCTTCGAAATGCACGTGGCATTAGTAGCAGCCATTCATTAGCCATCATTTGTTAATTATTTGTGTTTTATTATAACATTCCCTTGATTTTTTTTTCTTCAAACTTTATTAAGTAATTTATGCATGTGTGGAGAGACAGATATTTAATAGTATGTTGGAAAAGGGGGATTAAAAATTTCAGGAAGGAAAATAATCTGGAAAATTACATTTTATCTTTTAATTGAGACAAATAGGGAGAAATGAAGAGATGTCAAGTGATGGTGTGGATCTGACAGGGAAGTGAAGATAAAGGCACTTAAATATCACACAAAGTTATAGAGAGTTGCTTTTCTTTGAAAAAATAAAATATTGGAATTTTGTTCACGTTTTAGATAATTTTCTGATAAATTTAATACCTGCTTTGTCTTCATTGTTTTTTACAGCCAACGCGATAAAATGTGTTTCTGATCCATGTGTCAGGTTCCCCTGTTGCCATTGCAGCAAGGCAGCCCGTGATGGTGTATCTGCCACATTACAGAACACATCTGCTCCGTGGTCTATGACAAATTAGCTCGTAAATTCTTAGAGGTTGTTCTTGCTTAAAACACTCTCTTTCATAAAGAATTTTCGAGAAATAGTGTCTACAATTTTACTAAATATGACTTGTTTTGTTTTGTTTTGTTTTGTTTTTCTTAAAATGCCCTTTCTGCTCCAAGTTTGGAATTTCTGTGAAAAGTTTTGTATTTTCCTAACTAATATTTCTCAAAAAAAAAAAATATGCTTTTCTGACAAGTGGAGAATTTTTATTTTATTTTTTTTTCCTTTCAAATTGTAGCTTGTCTTTGTTTTATTCTTCCTTTTCTCCTTTTAAGTCCAGTATTATGCAGTTACTGGAAAGTCACAGATGACAGGACTTGTCAACTTCTTTCTTCACTGTCTTAGATTTAGATGTCTAGTGAAAGCTAAGCTAAGCCTTTTGCCCCTTCCTAGAGAGCGTGGGATAAACTGCCAGCTGGGTCTCTCTCTGCCCACTGTAAAATGAGCCCAGAAGACCAGCTCGACTAAGTAGCTAACTCTCAAATGGCTAAAATTGCGTCAGATGATTTGCACCCAGAGTAACTAGGAGAGAAATGAGACATGAGCAAACAGATGATTGTAAGGAAGCTGAAAAGAAAATGCAACCTCAGATATCATAAAATCTGTGACATTGAGTGACAAGTGAGGAACAAAGGGACTTGGAATGAAGAGTAAAAGGGGAAAAATAAGAAAGAAAATTGTAATTTCAAGCATTTTAATAGATCAGTATCAGTATTTTAAATGATTTATTTTTTTTCAATACAAAACTATTTCTCATAGATATATCTTCATTATATTGGGGGTCATTTCTAGGTTATTCTAATCTTGGATAATTATTTCTAAATAAATGAAACCCCTGTATCTAGCAGAATGCACTGATGCCTAAAACAAGACAGGTGACCTTTCTGGGACACCAAGTGACATAAATTGACTGTGTCCATGCTCCATAGCATTTGAGACTGAATCTCCTTTGGGCTCCATGTGATGACCCTCCAACACTAATATTTTTAACCTATTTTTTCGGCTCAAATTTCTGCTGTAGTGCAGGGGTCACGCTGTTACCAGTCCGAATGGTTGAAATGGAGATTGTGCATTGCATGCCCAAGTGAGAAGCTGTGGGAAGATGAAACCATATGGGGCCATGCTCCATGCTGCAAGCATAGGGGAAGGTAGGAATAAGCAGTTGGATGGGTTTATCCATATAATCCCTTGTATAAGGGCTGGTATGAGATACACCATGCCACTAAGTCCTGCATTGTCAGGAAACGTAACAGGATGATCCCAAAAAGAGGAAAAATGGATGGTCTCTTCTATAGACTGATAGGAATGTCCTGTAGTGCCTGCACTGTGTTGGTTGGCAGTCTTCTCTCTGGCCACCTGGAACTAGGAAAAGCAGCACACAGCATGTGTGAAGGCAGATGATAACAGCTGAAGCTGGAAAAGAGAAGCAGAGAAAGACAGAGGAAGCCATTTGTGCTGCCAGTATCTATTCTGCTAGATACTGCTCCTTGGGAAGGAGCACCTTGTGGCAATCTCTGCCCGTGCATCTATAGCCCAATATACTATTTTTTAAGCTTCCTGTGCGATGGGAGACTCAAAGAAGAACCACTAAACCTTTCATGACCTTGCATACTGGGCAGATCTGGACAGTGGTTGTAGGTGAAGGGAGGGCAGCAAAGGCTTTACGTGAAAACTCCCTCTGATCCAAGAAGTAAGGGACCATGATAGATGGGAATGGAGCAGCCCTAGTAAGGGTTGCTGGCTCTGCAACACACCAGACAAGCAATAGTACCACACAGAAGTGCCTGTACCACAGGTACTGAACGGTCCATTTGGGCCACATGAGTAAGCACATCTAATAGAGTCCATCAAATGAATAAATAGCCTTTCAGGACCAACCTCCATTTTCCAAGGTAACCTTTATGGGCTTTCCACTATTTCATTGCTACCCATTGCTTGGTTTTCCTAAGGTTGCGGTAGATTTTCAGGAAGTTGCACCATCTGAAAAGGGCCACTGGACCAAAGGTTCAACTTGTAGATCTATATTCAAGTCTGGAAGACTAAGTAGAAAGTAGACTCCTATGCTCATATGGAAAATGTGAGCGAGATGGACATGATTTCATGTTATGCCAACAAAAAGGAAAATCCCCCATCACTGTTAAGACTTGCCATCCTTCGTAGTACAATGAATTTGGAAGCTGAAAGAAAAATAGGAAATGTTGGAAGTTACTAATAGCTGTTAATGGAAGTGGTATAGCTGTAGTCAAACAAATGTGTCCCACTTCCAATGTTCTAATATATTTTGTCACTTTTCTGGAAGAGGCAAGAGAAAGTAATGGAAATTAAGTTTTATTTTCCATTGTTCATTTGTAGCAGTTCTAGTAATATCTGCAGAAAACCTACTAATTGGCACTTCAGGACATGGTTTAGTGGACATGGTGGTATTAGGCTGATGGCCCCAGTGCCCAAGAGAGTCTAAAGGCGGGCAAAGATTAAGAAGCAGTGTCCAAACTAGAGTTACATAGTATAAAGAGATTAAATAAAAATCCAGGTCTAAATGCAATTTTCCTCTGGCGTACTGGACCAAGTTACCTACTCTCTTACATTCTTAAGTGCTATACAGCAGTCTGCCATAAAATGCTTTATTCACATCTTCTTCCCTTTGAAATGGATATAAACCCAAATACCAACGGACCCCTGCAAAGGATCTTGAGCCATTTCTGCTGGCTTGGTAACTTCTTCTGGTATACCAATGGGAGCAGCGCATGACTAATTTGATGTGGTGCTGGCACGCAGTGTTGCCATGACTCTTCCTTTTGCAAACTCTTTTCTTCTTTTCCCAAAGTCAAATATGGAAAAGCTGTGACAGCAGCATGAGCAAAAGGATATTGGAAATAATCCTCTTCATTCAGCCTGCCTGCAAGATTTAGTGGTGCAGTAGCATTGCAAGGATGATTTCCACGCATCTGATAACACTGTGACACCCTATAATAAAACATACACCTTCTGTTTCATTTTATCCATTTAAGCCCTTTGAGCAACCAGCAGTTGTTGAGTTCCCCACTCCTACTATTAATAGTTGGGGCAGACCATGTCTGCCTACTTAGATTTATTACATTTTAACTAATCTTGATTGAAGTCTTCGTATGTATAGGCTCCAGAGCAGTTAGTCACCAGGGTTACACACAACATACATACACAGAGAGTTTTTCCTGAAATTAGCTCAGTAGATCTCACATAAAAACCATTTAATATGAAAAAGCAGTTTCTGCTTCCCTCTTTTCCTTATGAAACTGGGACAACCAAACACAAGAAGCACCTCTTTCACTATCAGGGATAAATTCTGGACTTTTACCCCTGTGAAAATCCCACTGAAGTTTATGGGGAGATTTCCCTGAGTAGGGAAAGTTGTGCAGCTCCACAAGTTTTGCCTTCACCAAGCAGCCACGATTCAAGAGATCACACACAAGAAGACAGACAAATTCCTCCCTGATACTCTGTATTTTTTTTTCTGAATATTTTAGATAATGGACTTTATGGTGAGGGATTTGTCAGTGACATGTGAAAATCCGCTCAGGGGAAAATTTGTGATGCAGTTTCTCAGCTGCAAGTATGAGCTCTAACAAGTCCTGTGTATGTGTTGTACATGGATGATGCAAAGGGCAATGCTCTCCCCACGGCTGAGAGAAGAGGATTTGGAGGCTGTTATGTCCCTGTGTCCCTCCTTCCTCCCCCAGGACTGCACGAGTAAGCTGGGTGCTCAGCTGAGAAAGGATTTCTGAAGATAATCTGAACACTTTGCTTTAAATGCAACATTGCAGATCCTTAAGCCAAAATATTTTGATTAATTTTCATGTTTCTGTTTCTACTACTCCAATAAAAAGTCAGTCATGCTCACTTTCTAAATAGTACGTCAACTTAAAATGTTTCTCTGAGAAAATTCCAAAACCTAAAAATAAAACAAAATAAAATAAATCCTCAAGGTACAGTTGCTTTTGCTTGGAGCTGGTTTTCCCTGAGTGCATCCTGCAACAAGTGCTGGGCGCAGGCATAGGCGCAGGGGCTGCTGTGGCACAGTGCTGGGTGGGAGCAGGGAGGTAGTGCCCAGGCCCGTGGAGGCACCCCAGAGCCATCTCCTATTCCTCAGACCAAAGAAAACTCAATTGAGCAGAACTTCTTGCTGCAGAACTCCAAGACTTCTTGAGGCAAATTTCCCATCTAGAAGCCTCATGAAGTGCCCAAGCTCAGAAGGGTCTCAGCCACCAGCCTGGGCTCCATGGGAAGCGAGGCAAAACCCCTGTCTCCAGAGTCCCCACCGGGTAGTTAGCAGTGGCATTGTCCTTTCACTCTTTGCTGTCCCCAAAGGACAAGGCTGATAAATTTAACGGGCACGAGTGTTGCTGTGCTGTCTGCACATTGGAGACATTAGCTCCTCAGCATCCCTTCCGTGTTACCAAAAGCTCCTTTTGCAAGAATAGGATAAATCTCCAGGGTTTTTAAAGATTCACTTCAAAGGTCCTGCAGCTGTCTCTACTGGTGATCTGCAGCTCTGGCAGGGCAGTGGGTTTGCGCTAGCTGAGAACATGCAGGAGTCTGGGCAAGACATGGTAGGTATGGGCAGAGAAACTACACGGTGCAGGGAGGGTACAGCAGCAGTGCAGGATGCGTCAGGCTCTTGGAGCGAGCACGGCACAGGAAATCTGGTGTCTTCAGTACATGTGAAGCTTCCTGACCTTATATAAACCTCTTCCACCATTTGTGCACAGCAGGTCCAACGTGTCCAGGGTGCACTCAACCTATTTGCTGCATGCTGCATGTACACTGTGAATGTGACCAAGGCCAGTCTGTGGGATTTGGGGATGCTGTCAGCACGCTGTGGGCCCCTGTGTGAGAGTGCACATGAACTGCAGAGCCCTTCTCACCTATTTCTGGAAAGCCTGTGAAGAAACCTGGCTATCGCCGAAGCTCTGCATTTTGGGAGGTGCAGCAAGAGGCTGATAAGGAAATGTTTTCTTACCAGTTCAGCAAAAATCCCAGGGAAAATCATAACTAGGGAGGCGCTTGTGCAGTCTGAGGTTTGGTAATGAGATATGTCTCAGCAGGGACATTTCCACCGTTAAAGCCCTCCTGTTGTCTGGGCCCAGGACAGAGGTGACTTGTTTCCTCTTGCTTTCTTCCTCTTGCACATTGGGGTTTCTGGCCTTCCATTGGAAATATGTTTTGGGTGTTAAGGACAGCCCTGATCCTGTGTCACATGGTTGGGACATGAAGAGGCAGTGTTGGAGAGCTGAGTGATGCTCACACAGTTGTGGGGGCTGGACTGGATGGCCCCAAATGCCTTTCCATCCTGTGTTGGGTGGTATCTTCTACTTTGAACCACTACTTTGACCTGCAAACTGAGAGATGGACATTTTGTGCTGCTCTGATGCGGCAGACAGGTAGAAAATTCACTCTTTTACTGATCTTCCTGTCCCTGATTGTGCAACGTGCCTCTGCCTTCCTGGACAGAGAAGGAACTTGCGGCTGGTGGCATTTATTCTCAAGAATAAAGTAAAAGAGAGATTTGGGAGCCAGTATTAGGTGTAAAGGTGATATGAACACTGCTCCAACACTTGCTTGGATGCTTTAGAGAGAGAACAACTGGGTGGTTCAGCGATTTCTGCCAGGAGTAGCACAGTGTGCTTAGCTTGTGACAGTGGTATACACCATACGTACCTAAAGGGACCTCTGCAAACCCACTTCAGTTGTAAAAACATCAGCTGCAGGGGATCTGCATCTGATGTCTGTCTTGGCACAAACAAGACCTCCCCACCCAAATCAACCATCCTTACAGCTTTTGCTGTAATATGTAACGCAGATCAACAAATCATCACCATCAGGGAAACCTAAACACTTCTGTAAGTGATTTCATAAAAAGATGCTTCTCAAAGCCCACGTACGGTAGAAGCTGAAACAGGAGATACAACACAGTGATGAATCCATCAACAGCAACATATTTGGGCAATTTCATGTCTTTTTCTGCCTCACACATCTATTGTAAAACTCTGTATTTTATCAGCTGTTCTAAACAGTGTCCAGATTTCCTCTCTAAATCATTTTTAATTCACAGCTGTCACTTTTTAACTGTTAATGACATTATTCACAAGACATTTTTACAGTTACCAGCAGCTTGATATTCTTATAAATTCCAGTGAAAAAATAATTGAGCAGCAGACCAAAGTGTGGAGATTAAAATGGTATTTTAAGAATATTGAGGCACAACAGGGAAGGGAGAAAGTCTCAGTGGGAGAAAGAGAGAAACCCTCAGTGGCTGTTTTGGAGCAAAGGCTTGAGGCTGTGACTGTGGTCCTTGTTAGGAACACTGGGCTGGAGAATGGGCTTTGCTGTTCTCAGCTGGCTGGGAAACTCTCTCCTTTTCCCCAGGCATGGATATTGCTAAAAAAAAAACATTTATGACTGCAATCCGTTCTCTGAAGGATTTGCATCAAAGACGTGAGCCCATGGAGCGATGCTGGTGAGGCAGCCACCGCCACTGCAGCCCTTCAGCAGCTAATGGGATGTCCTGGTCCGAGACTGAGCGCCCACCCCTCACCCCAGCCTGCAGGGACTCGCCAGCAGAGCTGAGCCCATGGGGAAGCTGGACCTTGCTCAGGACTGAGCGCAGAAAAATCCCTCCCTGGAGGGACATTCCTGGGCTGACCTCAGCACATGGTTGGCCCACGGTAAAGAGCTGTGCATGGGAGAGCAGAAAGGGAAGGGAAGCATAACTGTGGGGAAGGGGGGAGGCTGAGAGGGAAAATCTGGGAGCACCGAAGGAAGGCCTGAAGGAAGAGCCCCAGTGGGAATTTTGCAGGTCTGGATCCTGAAAACGCCACTGGGGAAAGGCTGTCACAATCCAGGAGAAAGTGAATCAAGACTTGGCAGAAGTGTTTGTTTGAGCCATGCTGCTTTGACGCTGCTGTGCCCGAAGAACATTAAAAAAAAAAAATCCCATTTAAAAGAAAATAAAGGGTTTAGTAGAGTGTATCAATTTGGTAATAACAACACTTCTAAAACTCTCCACTCTCTGTTGGTGTCCTATGCCTCACTTAGTTATGAGCAATTACTGAGCGCGTTTTGCTTTCTAAATAGCAAGAGTCCCCTGCAGAAAGCAAATGTGGAGCTGCGTCCTGGGAGCAGCCGATATGAAGTGAAGTAACACCCCAATTGCTGAAACCCCTGCCATGAGCCAGCACATCGGGTAGGAGAGCTTGGCTTCTCTTCCTGGGAACCATTTCAGAGGAAGCTTTCATCACAAAGCCAGAGCATGCCCCCAGCCTGAGCCCGCTTCTTTTAAACGTCATCCCTTTTCCTGGGCTTTGCAGCAGAGACGGATGGGCTCAGCCGAGCCTGGCGTGACAGGAATTTCTTAAAAAAAAGATCTGCATGCCTCCCTTGAGCTTCCCCATGCTCACAGTCCCCCCGCCCTGGGGAGGCAGGAGGACTTTGCGAGGCTGCCATGGTCCAGACAGACTTGAAGCAGTCCCACAGGCGTGATTGATGGACACTCTGGTGATGGGATTGCCAAAAATAATCCCAACACATGTTTCCCAGTAGCACCTGGCAGCCAACAAGAAGACAGCACTAGCATTTCCTAAATACTGAAAAAATGACTGTCACCGCAGATGCCTCACTAAATATAACCCCAGTGAGGTGGCAGCCTGTGAAAGGCTGGAGAGGGGCATCTACCCAGGACGTATGAACAACTCTGGTCCCACCGGAGCTGTAACTGTTGTCCCCGGGCTGCAAGATCTCCAGCGCTGCTTGCTGCACAAGCTTCGAAGTCCCAGACCTGATGGGGAAGTATCTCTCAAGGAGCAGATGCCAATAGAATACTGGAAACTGAAAATATGGAGCTATTGGAGCAAAGCAGACTCTTACTCTCCATGGGCAGGAGATATGATTTTGGGTGTCTCTCCATCTCTGGGGCTTTCTGGGATGGGGGTTTGCCCACTTTGAGGGCAGGCACTTGGTCCCTGCTCTCTGCCTTTGCAGAGGGACACAGACAAGCCCCTTCAAGTGGCACCTAGCTCAGAGCTGGGCAGCTTGCACACCTAAAATTTCCTTGCTTCCGTTGAGTGTTTCACAGAGCAAAGTGCAACCCAGTGTTGGAGCAGTGGAACACAGCTTTTAATTTTTAAAGGAGATGGGGATTATCCTTCTCAGTGTGCCCCTCTCCCCTTTGCCCCACAGCCTCACCTCAAGGATTAGGTTACCAGCAGAGTCCAGTGGTTCCTCGGGTGACGGGACTGCAAAGCATCAGTCCTGCGAGCTGCTCTGTATTGTGTTACAGGGCGAGTCAAGGGGTAGTGCTGCCTGTGTTTGCTTTAGCAGCTTGCTGGGCTACCATATGCATCCAGATATGTGGTTCTGACTCTGATACATGAGTCTCATTTTCCCAAGTTGGCTTTTGCAGGGGGGAGTAGGGCTGAGGGGAACTCTCAGGTCATTCTTGAAATCTGGCCTCTGAGACAAGCCTCTGTCAAGGTGTTTCATGCTTCTGAGACTCAGCTGTATCACTTTAAGAGCCAAATGTTAAATAATATGCCTAGATTTGTGCTTTGAAAGCAGAAGAGTTTGTTTGCAGATGTTTCGTTTGCTCTTCAGCCTGTTATTACCTACCAGCATGAAGTCAGCCTTGGACATGGCTGCTCAACTGCAGACACAGGTCTAAGCTGTGTCGTGAATCCTACCAGGACAGAGACAAAGGGCGGAAATCAGAATTTTAAACAAGTGTTATTTTTGTTTGCCTTTTCCTGCCTCCATGGGGTAGTAAGCCATGGAAGGTGACAAGCAAGGTGGTGGAGGAGAGCTTTCAAGTCGGGGAGCACAGAAAGCCTCTGCTAAGGAGAAGTTATTAGCCAAGAGATGAAAGCCTGGGTGAGGCCGCAGAGCAAGGTGGTCATATGCCCAGTCTGTCTTTATCTAACTAGCAGGAGGAATGGGATGATGAAAGCACCATGGCCCTGCTTTTACCTGACTGTTAGGTCTCCAGTCGGTTTGTTCTCCTGTACTTGTGCTTGATAAAGCTCATGTCATGGCGCCCTTGCTAGAGATGTGCTAGCAATGTGCTAATGTGTGCAGCAGTCATGGTTCATCCTGTTGTGTCGAAAGACTCACAGATAAGGCAAAATAACATAACCCATTAGAAATGTCTTTTTCTGATTTTGTACTCTAGGAAATTATGGGAATGTCTCTTGGGGAAGTGACAGGAACAACCTTGCTAGACACTAAGGACAATCTTCTAGCAAGCATAGCCCAGGAACAGTTCTCTGCCAGACAGAGAAGGACTAAACATGTGTTTCCAGCCTAGATGCTGTAGTCCAGGGTGGCCTCCTTGGTACACTCAATGGGCATTTGTCTGTTGGCTGAAGAAGGTAACACCAGTATTGGATGCCACTGCTGGAGCATCTAGCACTGCCAGAATTTTAACTTCATGTTAGACCGCAGTTTAATTTCAGTGATGCAGAAGGAACATCTGAGTGGGAGATTTGTTTTTCCACATTTGACCTTGCCCTTTGATTCTGAGCTGTGTGAAGCTGCAAGCAACTTTTTCCCAGTTGCTTATTCTGCTCTTACTCATGAGCAGAATAAAAAAAGAATAATGAGCAGAATGGAACAAAAAGCCCAGCCTGGGATGTTACTGTAAACTCTGGGCTATATCCTTCCTATATGTTTGCATAGTACCTGCTACAGCAAGCCCAGGGGTCCCGGAGATGTATCATCAGACAGGCAGTTAACAAAGGCAGGCAACAACTGCAGACTTTCATTTCAAATCCATCATGCAACATACTGGCAGAGGCAAATTTTGGAAATTGTTATTTGAAGGTGCCATCTTCTAGACACAACTCCCCATATACAGCTCTATCTCCTTTTTGGAAACTCTTGCTTGTCCTTTTTTTTAAGTGTTTCAGGCTTCGGTCCATAGAAACGAGCAATTAATTTCTGAACCAAGGAGCATGAGGTTTCAGACTTGCAGGTGTTCTCTCTAATAGTAGCTGTCATAGGAACGGTTCCTACAGCAGAGTAGGTAAACAAACGGATATAGAGCATAGTCCTCCATAGGACAGCTGGCGAGAAAAGCTATAGGGCAGAAGTGTCATTTAAACAAAAATGTCTAATTTGGGATCTCTTGTGCAGGACAGAAGCCCTTATGAGTTGGCAGTGTTAGCCCATACTAGAGCATATGGTTATGGCTAATTCATTTTTGTCTTCAGCATTATCTGTGCAATCCAGAATGAAGCATGTGATTTTTTTTTATGCAATACTTTTCAAGAAATTAAATACTTTGCAACAAATCTCAATGAAAGGGATGTGCAGCTTCCTCAGCGCTGCATGCATTTCTTGGTTTCTTTTTCTGCTGTGTGCTTCCCTCCAGCCTGGCTGTCTGTGTCCACCTGTTGCCCCTGCTCTTATGTTTCGATTGTAAGTGCTTTGGGATAGGAAGCATTATCTTCATGTGGGGCACTTGTGCAGGACCCAAGCTGCTGTTCTTAATGCGCTGATATTATATGTTACAGTCTCCTGTACCACTATGGAAAGACTTAGGAGCCTACTGTATTCATAAACCTAGAAAGCTCTGTCTGTAGGTTTGTGTGAAAGCATGTGCTTTCACACATGTGCAGACTGTGTGATATGGCATTTCTTGTCTGCTGGAAGATGGTGTGTGAGTGGGTGGGAAGTGTTGGAGTGGGCTCCACAGGCAGGGAGCTGGATGCAGGCCCTGCTGAACCACCCGCATCCCAGCTGGGGGAAGGGGCAGATCCTGCCCACAGTAACATCTCCTGGCTATCTCGAGGCTCAGCTGAGTCCATCCCTGGAGCACTGTGCAGTGCCCCTGGGAAGGTATGCCAGAGCGCTGATTCTTAGGAGGCTTGAAATAAGTGGCAGCATGGGTATGCGGTGTCAGCAACTTCAGATACAGAGGGAAGAAAGGGTCTTTGGGAATGAAGCACTCAGCTGGGGCATGAGTGATGAAATTCAGTCTCCTTCCCAGCATACCATAGGGTAAATCACCCTCTCAGGGCCTCATTCCCACCCTCCCGTTTGTATCTTTCCATCCTTCATCTCATCACTTACCAGCGTCTGCCCTACTATGTTTCACACCCATGTCTGTGGCGTGTGGTGGAGCAATGGGGAGAGAAAGAGGTCCTTTCTGGTTCCTCACTATCTCCTGCACAGCTCTCCTTCAGGCAATGGGAGGAACAGCAAGTGAGTCCGCCACCTGGCAAATCATCTGAGCTTGATTCTTTGAGACTTCATTGCACCAAATCTCATAACCTTTAGGAGGTTTCCCAGGGCTCCCTCTCACATCAGCATGCTTGAGTATGCTCTCAGGTGGTTTTGGAAGAGAAACCCTCCCCAGCTGAGACCAAGAGCTCTGAGTCTCCTCCCTCCAGCTGCCATGCAGCCTGATGCTGACTCTCAAGAGGCATTTGAGGGCATGAAGTAAAATCAGCTTATCAAAGGCTCCTAACTCCTCATACTAATCTTCTTTAGGAAGGCCCATTGTGTGTCTTCCATTCCATACAGATATTAGCAGAGTTAACGGGCACCTGTCGTAGTTTAGCCCTGCTTGGGACCGAGCTACACAGTCTCACTCACTCTCCCCAACCTCCCAGGGACCAGGGGAGAGAAAATAAAACAAAAAGTCTCGAGGTCTGAGATAAGGACAGGGAGAGACCATTAAAGTTACCATCATGGGCAAAACAGACTCGGGGAAAACTATTTCAATTTATTAATAATAAAATCAATGCAGAATAATGAAAGAAAAAAACAACTTCCTCCCTCTCCTCCCCTCTTCCCAGGCTTAATTTAATTTCAGATTATTTCCACCTCCTCCCCTAGAGCAGCACAGGTGGGAATAGGGAATGGAGATTGTGATCAGTCCATCACAGGTTGTTTTCTGCCACTCCTTCCTCATCGGGGGAAGAACTCCTCACATTCCTCCCCTGCTCCAGCGTGGGGTCCCCCCCACGGGCTGCAGTCCTTTGTGAAACTGCTCCAGCATGGGTCATCTCCTCCACGGGGTGCAGTCCCTCTAGAACAGCTGCCCCAGCGGGCCCTCCACGGGCCACAACCTCCTTCAGGCATCCGCCTGCCCCAGCGTGGGGTCCTCCATGGGGTGCAGGTGGATCTCTGCTCCTCCGTGGACCTCCATGGGCTGCAGGGGGACAACCTGCTCCACCATGGTCTTCACCACGGGCTGCAGGGGAATCTCGGGAATCTGCTCCTCCTCGTTCTTCACTGACCTTGGCGTCTGCAGCCGTTCCTCTCACAAGAAATTCTTCACAACAGGCAGGCAGACACCTCTCAGATTTTCTTCACGTCTCATCTCCTCTCCACTTCTTGCAGCAAGGCCTGGCTGAGTCCAGCACAGACGGCTGCCCGGCGGGAGGCCAGAGGGTGAGGCCTGCAAGGCTCACGCCTTCTCCTCTCTGCTGTCTGCCCTGCTTCTGCTTTTTCTCTTTTTTCCCCTTCTTAAATAGGTTATCACAGAGGCATTATCACTGTTGCCAGTTAGCTTGGCCCTGGCCAATAGCAGGTCCACCCTAGACCTGGCTGAGTCCAGCGGACAAAGCAGAAACTTCTAGCAGCCTCTTACAGAAGCTGCAACTGTAGTCCCCCTGCTACACAAAACCAGAACAACACCTCAGGAGCCGTTACAGTTTTAATATTCATACACTTTCCTAATTGTTCACTTCCCAGTGCCTTTTCTTCCTGGCAGGAGATGATAATGTTCCTTGCCTAAAGTCAGATTCCTCCAGCTCCCTGACTAATTTTCCTACAAATTTTGCAGCAAAAGCAGTTGGCTGGTAGGCCTGTTGAACACTTAAATGGTACCTAGGGTGAAATTAATCTCCCTAGCTTCAGGTACCGCCATCTAGCTGGTTACTATGTAGCTTGCCATCATCTCTTTAGAGTCGATGGCTTAAAGTAGGATTCATCTCATGCTAAAACTGATGCCCCAAATCAATTAGATGCATCCTTGTGTAGAATGCTTTACAAAACTGTGAAGGGAGCTCTGATAAGACAGCAGTCTTGTAAATGTCTAAAACACGGTGAGATGAATCCTACTCTTGTGCTGCAGACGTTGTTCTCCAGTGATTAAAACTGGTTAAAATGAGGAATGTAAGGAATTATGAAAAATACATGGCTGCACTGAAAAAGTCATCAAAAGCTCTGACTTCTTTCTAATTGCTACAGATTAATAGCTCCTATTACCTTCTAATTCCAATCACCCTCTTGAACCTCCCAATCCCAATGATAGGCCCCAAGAAATTTATATAAACCTCCCATATCATCTTTCTGGGTGTAGGCACATAATTTGTATCTTATCTGTAAGGAAGTGTCCCTTTCTCTAGCCAAACTGCAGGTTTAGATGCCAGAAACAGCAGCTTTCCAGTTCCATAGCTGTGAATTTACAGCGGGCCGATGAGCTGCACATGTGCTTTGCGTACCCGTGCCCACATCAGGACAAACATGGGCAAAAAGAGCCCTAAGTTCATAGAATCATAGAATGGTTTGGGTTGGAAGGGACCTTAAAGATCCTCCAGTTCCAATCTGCCTGCCTTGGGCAGGGACATCGTCCACTATATCAAGTCACTCAAAGACCCATCCAGCCTGGCCTTGAAGACTTCCAGGGATGGGACAAGTTCTCCTCAAAGCCTCTGGGTAGGGACAAGAGAAAATTTCACTTCGGTGATGAACTCTGTGTTTCCTCTGTTCTCAGCCTCTGTAAAAGTTAGTACAGCGTTTTGTTTAGCGGGACTTTGGCACATGCCAAAAGGCAGCCACCTAGTGAACTTCCCAGATGAATAAGGAGACATTAAACACCAGGGCCATTTGAACGGAGCATTACTGCTTATTTTAGGTCTTCTGGCAGAAGTTATGCTCTGCAGTATGATTGTTCAATGAACTGGAGACTGTGAGTCTGCAGATACACACATGCACAGGCATAGAACTGGTTTGCAAACTATCAATTACTGCACTGAAAAAAAAAAAGTTCTATATCTGCTGAGGCACCTAGCTGAAAAGGTAAAAAAAAATAAAAAAAAAATAGAAGCACAGAACTGGCAAGAGAACTATCCAGAGGTAATAAGTGAAGTTTTTGAGCTAAGTTTGAAGACTAGCTGCAACTTGCCACACAGGAAAAAACAGAAGACAAAAGCACTATTATGCTTTCTTAAAAATGTGAGAGTACAACACACACATTCCCTGACAAGGTCATTAAACATCGGTTCAGAGACCCACAGTGGCATATGCCCAGATACAATGGGTGTTTACTCTTTGATTCAGAGAGGTGCTGGTATGCATAGGGGTTGCTGTCGCCTGAAGAACGTCGTTTTTGGCCCCGTGTGGATCATAACTGCTTGGTTCGGTTAGTGCACAGAAATGTGGCTGAACCCACCCCTTCAGATATCTAATTTGTTTGGAATGACAGGCATGTCCTGACTAAAAATTAATTCTGCCAGGTGATATAACTTGTTTGAATTTGCAGGAATTTGCCATTTGGAAAAAGGAAAAAAGAAAAACACTTAATTAGGGATGGAGCTAAAGCAGCTAATTTGATCTTTCAATGGAAAAAATAAATTAGAGGTTAAAAATGAAGATTATGTGCTCTGGGTGAAGCATATTCCCTCCTTTCAGGTATGCTTTGATGAGGCTTTTTCCCCTGCTAAGAAACACAGTGCATGTGTCTTTCAAAGTAATGGCAGCACTAACCTGATCTCGTCGTTTGTTATCCTCCTGCCTCAGTCCCCAAGCAGATGACCTGGCCGTGCTGGGGATTCAGTTCCTTGCACCATGCGGCACATCACCCACGAGGAGGGGAAAGGCAAAGCCGGCTGCTGAGGCGTGGAGAACAAACCTGCCTCTCCAGGGCTTTTTACTCCATGCACCATCCCAGCACAGCCTGTTCCTTCTCCTTCCTAGGGAGGAGAGTCCACACACCCCTTCCTCTTCCCCAGACCTGGGTAGTTCCTTTTATCCAAACTAGTTTATTGCACCAAAACCCTGTGGCGCAGCCCTGGCAGCAGAAATTGTGCAGTCAGGAGCCAGCCTTTGGCGGCTACAGTGCCACTGAGGTCTGAGCTAGCCCAAGCATGGCCATGAGAGCACTGCCCATGGCTTTGCTGTGCTCTGGAAAGCCCCAGGGCAGCCCCCAAGGAGTAGCTGGCTTTACCACATCCCTAGAGCCACCTCTGCCCCTGCCCAGGTGCAAAACGAACCTTGCAGATGGGCTTGCCCTCAAGCCCACAGAAACCAGTTTCCCGTTGGCTGCAGCACTGCAGATCTTTAATAGCACCAAAGACATGTCCCAGCAGTGATGGCTTTTGGCTTTCCTTCTTCCAGTTGAGGTTTGAGAGGCCGTTGCTCCTGCTGCCTCTCCTGGGACACCCAGCCCAGGAGCACGATTCGGAAGAGCTTCAGTGCCCACGTTGGAGCAGTTTGACTGCAGATGGGTTCGGACCCATCCTTCCTGCAGCCATGAGCAGATGGTCTGGACCACTAAAACCACATTTTCTGGAAGCAGGTTCTCAGATGGAGTCACTTCCTGAGAGAGCTCTTTGTCTCTTATCAGGAGGAGTATAATCAGAAAAAAAAAAGCACTAATTATTTACTGGAGGGATTTTTTTTTAATCTTTTGTCTTTTCTTAGTAGTGTCCTTCCAGTTTCTTACTCATCTGTGGCTTTTTTACAAGTTGTCTTTCAGGTGAGGTGCAGTGAAGTGGTGTTACATTCCATACATGTAGGGGCTTAGCTGCAGTTTCATTGTGTATTCAACCCTATAATTAAGACTCAGATGGAAGACCTTATGCCTTTAAAGCAAAGAAATTCTAGGTTTCTTGGCAAAACATTTGGCTGAGTACATAGAGAGCACCTTAAGTACTTAAATGGTCTCTACGTGAGGAAACCTGATGCCAGAAATGATGTACCTTAAAGGCAGGCTGTTGGGAAAAAGCAAACAAACCAACGCTAAAATGCTTGATGTCTCGAGGTGCATTCTTCCTGTGTATTATTTTTTTCTTGGAAGATGCTCTGGGAGAGGGATTGTATTCTCAAAAATGACTCGCTGCTGGCACCCAATTGCTATTAATGTGAGCCGCATAAGGCGTAGGAGTCAGCAAGAACCACTCGGCTGGTTTTCAATAAATTATGAGGGAGTCGACCATTGCCTTTAAGCAAATCAATACAGTGCTGCTGCAGTGTGCCAACAAAACTCAACAGGAGGAAGGCAGCAACCTGGAAGGCACTACCGTGCACAGCCATGGGGTCTTCAAGGGGGAGGACAGCTGGAGCGAGGCATGGTGGCCATGGGACCGTGAGATGAGGCACGCAGCAGGTTGGGTTTTCAGGCGAGTGTGGGGCCTTGGCATAGGAGGGCTTTACCCATGAGAAAATTCCTACAAGGAAGAGGAGCACAGTGTCTCCTCCAGCCAGCAGATCTGCAGAGGACACTCGAGGGCTGTGCCCCTGCCTGGGGAAGGGCTGAGGTGGCTGCAGGCGGGAGGAGATGCTTTGCTCTTGCTGGTGGTGTTTTCCCTTCTGGGCATGCACCCATCATCTTCCCCCGCCTCTCCTCTCTGTGTGCCACCCTGCAGCCTTCACTGCATCCCTCAGGGCCTGCTGATGTATGAACTAGATCCGCTACTGGAAGAAAGACTTCAGAGATGGGAGTCAGAAGAGCAGCCCTGTCACCCACTGCTCCACAAGGAGCACAGAGCAGTCAGTCTTTTATTTTTTGTCTCCTGCTGGAAGGGAGTGCAGACCAGTGCTGACTTTGAAGCTGGAAAGAGCAGACAGAAAGAAGGACGTGGTCACTGGACTCAGGATAAGCAGCATGGGTCACATCTCCCCGTGCAAATAGCATCACTCCTGCTTCTGCAAAAGAGTGCACTTGCGTTCAAATACCAGTGTGGCACAACATGGGCTAGCGATGTTAATAGCCACCACAGCAGTTATAAAAGGCAACAAGAATATTAAGGCTAACAAGAATATTAAGGCTAACAGTAATGGTGTACAGCTCAGGCAGCTTTTTTTCCATCAGTCGATCTCAAAATACTCCAAAAGGGGATCAATAACATTTTTTTGCAGATGGAGAAACAGTGACACAGAGCAGTGACCTTGTCACTGTCATCCAGCTGGCGAGTGGCAGAGCCAGCAGCAGAACTAAATTCACAACCCGTGCTTTTCTCAGCCTAAAACAAACTCAGCTTTGCTACTTTGACTTTTCACAGCGCCATTCTAAAATTTGGCACAGAAAGATGCACGTATCCTCCACTCACCTCCTCTGTATTTGGGGCCTATCGAACGTGAAATGAAACGACAGAACCAGAGCAATAAAGATTTCTATCAATGGGGGACCTCCCACTGCACAAGGAATGTATTTTGTTTGACCTTCAAAAGTAAGTAATTTGTCAAAAGTCAGCCCAAGCTTTTTAGGGATATCTGTGCTTCTTTCAGGGAGATGATCTGCGTATCAGATGAGCCAGAATAATTTGGGATGTGAAAATTACAATTTCTTTTTCTTTCTTTTTTTTTTTTTTATTTTGTTATTAGGCATCAGAGTAAATAAGTATAAGCTCTACACGGAGCATCTTGTTGGGGCATACATTGTATATGCTCAAGGGTGCAAATATTTTACACACCCTCCCCTTTGATTTTTTTTTAATGGAATATGCAAATCGTGCATGTTTCAGCTGGGATTGTCTCTCTTTGATCTGACTCTTCTCCATCCTGGAATTTCTCGCAGTGGGGAGAAACCGAACCAAGGCGTGCAGTGAAAGGGAATTTCACCCTGCACTTTCTCCAAACCCATCAGAAGCCAGTAAACTCACTACAAAGACCTTGGACGATAGCAACAGGTTTGGAATAAATCTTTACGAAGGAAGGGCCAGAGAGCACTGTCCCAGGCCATTGCAAAGGATGAGCAAAAGGGCTTGGGTGCCTTCCTCTGTGCAAGAATTTGCCTACAAAGGGGATGGTTACATGAAAGAAAGTCATAATTTCCTTTGAATTGCAATGCCTGTCCTCAGTGCGAGATTGTGGAGGCACCGATAGCCAGGTCCCATGGTTGTGATGGGTGCAGGCTCATGTGCAGCAGGGTGGAGAGCAGCGTGTGGCTCTCCTGCCCAAGCAAAGACCCACACCAGGCAAATCCCTGGCAGCACCCACTGTTAGTGCTGTTATCGGACTGCTGCCTTTGGCCAGCACCTCTTGGCCTTGTATGATCTCAAAAACAACGCAGGGTGCAAACTGTCCAGTGGGAGGACCTTCAGGTGTCCTGCTAAGCAGGACATGAGCCGCTTCATTCACAATAAATGGTTTTAAAATGCGCACCTGGGGGAAGGCTGGCATGAGAGCCACCTGCATCCAGCGAGGAGGCCGGGGCAGGCGCCGCCAAAGAGGTCAGCTGAAACAACAAGCGGTGCCTAGGCTACGCTGCCAAAACAGCTCGCGCCGGGGCTTGAATTACCGCCTTTGTGCAAACACCCTGCGCGGCTGCCGGGATCAGCTCCCTTTCTTTGATGAAGCAGATAGGGCCAAAAGGAAAACAGAACGGGGAGAGAAAGCAACATATGGTGATACGCATGGATTTGCTGGACAAAGTGTCCTCCTGCTCCCGCTGGAGCCAAGGGAAGTTTTGCCACAGACTCCAGTGGCAGCAAAAGCGGAGCTCGGAGGGCTGGAGGAGTGTTTTGGCACACAAAGAAATGAGCTGTCGATCGAGGACGTATCCACGGCCAGGAAGACTGGTTTGCCTGTATGCCAGGCTGTGCTGCAGCAAACCAAGCACAATCAGGAGTTTGCACGTATTCAGAGAGAATGATTTGAGCTGTCTGGAGAAAATTATACTAATACTGGGGAAAAGAGGGAGGGAGAGAGGGTGTCCTTCCTGAATTTGGAAAGTATTCCTGTTCATTTCTACTTGCATGTGGGGGAGAGGGCAGCATAATGAATCATCCCAGCCACAAAGAGCACAACTAAGATTTTACCTGAGCGAGAAGAAAGCTTTTTCAAGGCTCATAAATGCTTACTGATTTGACCTTTTCTATTTGTGTGCCTCTGCATTTCCAGGAGCACAAGTGGAAAGAAAACATCCTTGAAAAAAAAACATCCCTGAAAAAAAACCCCGAACTATTAGCAGAGGTCTGACCCTCAGCCCCTTGACGGCAGTGAAGCCGCTTGCCTCCAGCAATGGATTTGGTCCATCCCTTGCTGCGAAAAGCAAACCAGCCCCAGTGTGGGGAGCCCCTGGCCTGCAGCAGTGCCCTCCCGTGCTCCCAGGTGCCTCTCACCTGCACACATTTGCCTTTTGGGCAAGCCCAGGACACTGCCAGGGGTCAGCTGGGAGGTAGCCAAGAGTTTGGCCTACAATGTGTTGGGGCTTATCAACGGAGCGTTGTTCAGCTTGGGATTCCTGAGCTCCTTAGTCACGTCCTTGCAGGTAACTATAATCACCTTCTGGAGAGCCTGGGGTTTTGCAATACTTGGCCCTTTGCAATTTTGCCTCTTCTGCAAATAACAGGAGTGGCCATTTTTTTGCTCTGCTTGAGCCAGGCTTTCCAGTTACAGGCTCTGGGTTCATGAAGAATTAGTTGGGTTGATTCTGCTTCCTTGACAAAGTTATTAAATTTCATTAAAAGCGGCTAGGAGCACATTAAGTTCCTCTATGCTCTTGTTTTTCCATGTAAGGAATAGTTGCCACTGGGCTGGAAAATTGGCAAAAGCGTCCATAAAAGCATCTTTATAAAGGCTTAGGAAAAAGACTGGGAAGGGATCCATACCTGGTCAAGTTTACATCTCTGGTCCAGGACTTTGGCTGGTGAGGGGCCATTCCCCACAGGTGAGCTCAATGTTGTTTGTTGGTTGAAACCTTCCCACTGTTGCTAGGACAGTGATCAGTGGGGCAAAGGCAGGTGACGTCTGGGGTCCACCTGCCCCCTTATCAAATCCCATCCATCTCTATGGGTGATGGAGTCCCAGAGGACCAAGCCTGCACCCATGCTCTTTCCCTGTATTTCGCACCGTGCAGTTTGGCTGGGAGAATGGATGCAGGGATGCACCTGCATAGCTAAATGTGAGTCCCAGGGTGGCCTTGGCTGATGGCTTAGGAGTGCTGTGCCCGTGGCACAGCCCTGAATGAGACATGGGGCCCTGCCACCACTCCCAAATATTTGGCGAGACCAAGGGGATGTGCTGCCTGGGGAGCCAAAGCTGAGCTGATTTGCCCCAGCCATGGTGTCCCCCAGCCTTAGGTGCCAGCACCCTGGGCCAGGTTCAAAGCCCATACATCACTGTATGGGACTGCTCCGCCTCTGTGGGGCTTGACTTTGGGGCAGGTCATGCAATGGCAAAGTGCTCTCCACTCCCTCAGCCCTGAGCTGGTTAGGACAGAAACAAGGGCATTGCAGGCTTTAAAATTTACTGCCTCATTTTTCACACAGGCTTTTTTCCTTTCTAGGAAGTTGCTAAAATTGTGGAAAAACCCCACGCTATTGCAGCAAACCATCAGCATGGCTGTCATGTCTCTGTCTCATGTCCGTTCAGCTCTGCCCATGAAAGCTGCTGCCGCATCAGCTATTGAGGCTGCTCAGGGCTGTATTTTTTGAATATTTTTTTAATATGGGAATAGATTTGACTTTTTGACTTTTCAGGTTCACTCACCCTCTCGTTAGTGTCTTTCCATCTCTCTGAGCTCGCTTAATAATGCATGACGAGGAGCACAGGCTGCTTGCTCTGCCACAGCAGCAATAATGCAGCGTGTACCCGCTCCGTGCAGGGTCAGGTTTCTGCCGCTCGGGAATTTGACAGATGGAAACACTGGGATTCTTTCCATGGCCCTCCTGCCTCCCAGGCCCCCAGGATAGCAGAAGATTATCAGGGGCATATCCCAGCACAGTCTCCAGCATGGGAGAGGGAGGACCTATGATGAGGGCTGGGGGAAGGGAGAGGTGGTAGAAGTCATTATTTTAATGAAACTTGAATATGAGACCCTTTCCTCTGCCTGGGAAGGGGCAGTGCATTCATAACTGTATTGCTAAAAAGATCAGTTTGGCTTCTTTAAACTGATTTTGTTTTCACTGTCGTGACCCAACTCATTAAAAAAATCAGAAATAAGATCCCCTCTCTTCCATCTCCAAACTGATGTTGGTGTTTCCTCTGCTTTAATTTTCTCTGCACCAAGTCAGGAGAAGTTCTCTGTTCCAAGGGAGTCTGAAGAAGATCCCAGACACCGGAGTCTGGCCAGACTCCCTCACCCAGTGGGAATGAGACCCTGGTTACAAGCCCGAGTGCTTCTGCGCAAACATCATGCTGCTGCCCCTGAGCCACTGCTGCTTCTAGATACCCACCTTTAGAGATGCAGACAATCAGTTCCTTCCCCTAGTTGTGCAGGGGACTTTGCTTTCAGATCAGTCCCATTTGTTCCAGATGCCCCATAGGTGCCAACATGGTAGAACAGAGGATGAAAGGGAATTTTGGAAGCTGGTGGGCAGAGGGATATATATCTGATTTCCCTTAATTCTGTTGTCTGGTCTTCAGATCATAGAAGATGAGACAGAGAAACCTGGATTAGGAAGAGCAAAATTGCACATGAGGTCACTGAAAAGAGGAGCAATTGAGAAGGTGTCGCAGTCAAAGCTAAAAAAGAACAAAAAAAACCACAGCTCATTTGGACAGGTTTGTGTTCAGAAAACAAAGCACAAATGGTGGTTTTCTGTGCCGTATGTCTCTGTATCTTCTTCACACTGAGAAGCATGGATGGGAGCAGCAGGGTGCACAGGTCAGAGATTTTGGGATTTCAGGATCAAGAGTCAGCCCGTGCAGGTGAGGCCATCCTGAAAGACAGGATGAAATCTACCCTCAGCCTTCAGGGCTGGGACCTGTCCGGCTGCCTCCCATCACTTCCCAGAGTCATCGGCATGACTTCCAAGTTTGGCCCCAAACTTTTCTATATGGGAAAAGACCTGGACTTCTTTGTCCCCAGGAAACATCTTTCCTTACAAAAAAACCCCCTCACCTACCTTCCAGATTTCATCCCAGATCAAATGGCTCCTTGTTACAGCAAGAGTTGTCTGTACTGTAACAAAAATATTCATCTTCATTTTAGAGTATAGGACATTGCAAAAATGGAAGATGGTTATATTTTGCAGTTACGGCAGAGCTGGCTGGAGCAGTTTCACAAAAATGTCATTGTCAGAAATGATTGCTGGAATATGAAAACGGAGGCGTGGCAAATATAGTGGAGTTCTGGGGACCATTCAACTGCCTCTACAGTTGCTTCCAATGGAGAAAGTGTTAAATAGGAACCCATTGCTTAATGCTGTGCGATATCAGCCTGTACCCGGGATGCTCAGTTACGGCAGAGTAAGCACGGTGACAGCCAACTGCTGTGCCTGAGCGCACTGGGTGTGTGCCCTCGGCTGGTGCGGAGCCAGGGGGCTGCCTCCCCAGGGCTCCCAGCAGGGCACATGCTGGCCTCCTCCTTCTGCTTTTGGAACCTTCATTTCATCTCCTAACACTGCCTCACACAGCGATGGAGTGGCTAAATATTTACACTTAGTGTAAAGCCATTGATTTTTGGCTTGGCCAGGACACGTGTGGTGCTCTGGCAGCGGTGGGAGCAGAGCATGCGGAAGCAGGAGTTGTGATGCTCCTGGGCACCTGAGAGGGCTGGTGGATCCTCAGCTCTCCACAGCCAGGAGAGCAGAGAGGGGAAGGAGGATACGTGCCGGGCTTTCGCATCCTCAGTGGGGCTGCCTGAGGCCTCTCGCCGGGGGCCAGTGATGGACAGCTGGCGAGCAGGGAAATCACCGCGAGGCATGGTGAGCCTCCCCTCGGCTCCAGGGAGGAGAGGCACGGTGTAATGTGAAACATCAGGCAGGCGTATCGTTTGACTTTATTCCTTCATGAGGCCACTTTGTGGTCTCTGTCAATCCTGAGTGACAAGATATGTAGATGGAAGCCAGCATTTGCTCTGTGTCTCAGTTTGCCTGGTCCAGCCATGTGCGGAGGCTTAAAGCACCATGAGAACAGGGACAGAAACAGCTCCCGCACCAAAATATGTCACTGCTGGCTGACGCAATCCAGGCAAGAGACAAGGGGACTTAAGACAGCTCATGAAAAAAATGCCATTAGACTTGCCTTTAAACCTTGCCTTCAGGCTTTCCAACTTAAAAATAACACACACCGTTGGCCATTTATGTTTAGCTCACTAAGGGCTTTCTTTCCTGCAGGAATGCGAGGATTAGATGGTCTTCTCTGCTTGTGCGGTGACTCCACCAGCACCCTGCAAAGCGATCATGTTCTCCTCTCCTAAAGCCTGGGCTGGATTGGCAGCAGCGGTGCAACAGCAGATGCATGAATGAGATTCCAGCGCCCTGCGTCCCATCCAGGCGGGAAGGAAAGGACTGCTCTGCAGGACAGGCTCTGTGCTGGGCTGGAGTAGGATCTTTGAGCCAAGCAAAGACTCCAAGAAAAATGAAGGTGCTGTTCAAAAACCTAGTGATTGCAATGCCCTGATTTCTGAGGGTCAGATCCAGCTGCCCAGCTGAAATTGGTGACAAGCTGCCTGCAGGTTTCAATAGTAAAATGACTGTGAATGACAGTAGGAAGTGGCTGCAGAGGGTTATTCATCAAGAAAGTGTTAGAAAGGCAGGTACTTAGCAGGATACAGCAAAATCATCAGAGTAGAAAGGTATAACAGCACAGCAGCTGGTGTAAGGGCCGGAGTTGTGGCTGGGAATGTTGTGGGGTTCAAAATCTGAGTCTGCTCTCAGAGCTGAGTCTGAACTCTCTGCAATAGATCAAAATAGAGTCTGGGGTAAAACAAGCTGTGGGTCCAGTGCTGGCTCACCTCCAGTTTTTCCGCAGGATAGACACCTGAATCTGGAAGACGCACCCCCCGGCCTCACTCCAGATAGCAACTCGCTCTTTGATTGAGTGGCAAATATACGCGTGCAGTCCCGAGGCACAATCCCTCAGCCTGACAAGACAGAGCAATCTCCTCCTGCCCCATGGAGAAGAGGCTGCTCTTTTAATTAAGTGGCTTTTTGGCCAAGTAACAATTTGGGGATGGTGGGAAAGATAGAAATAAAAGAGGAGGTTTACTAGAAGAGGCCTAGAATTAGCATCCACAAAACTTCTGAGAGTAAACCTGAGATGCAGGCTCTGCATCACAGCAGAAGACAATTTTGGCACAGGGAGGGACATTCATGTCTTCATCCCTCAGGGATCAGAGGAGTGGTGGAGCAGTGTCCCAGAGCCTGGAGACTGTCCTGCAGACACAGGGAGTCCCGTCTTGTTCAGCAGGGATTTCCCCAGCAGGGACAGTGATGTTGGACTAGGTGCTGGCTGCCCGGTTGGGTACTGCTGAGCTTTCCCTAGGTGGTACCAGCCCTCCGTCCTCCTGGAGAAGCAGTCCAGCCGGACAGAGGGATGTGGCAGCAGAGGCTGCAGAGCTCTGGTCTGTGCACTTCAGGATATGATTCACTGAGGCGCTGGGCTTCCCCAGAGCTGGGGAAGTGGTTTCAGCCCAGATAATGCAATACATCCCCATCTGTCACAGCACCTCAGAATGTCTGAGCAGTGTGTTGTCTGTCAGAGGCTGCTGAGATTGCCGTGACTTTCCCCTTTAGACAGTCTCAGGTTTTCTCAGGCTTTCCTAGTGCATCGTTCTTTGATCATTTCATCTGTTTTGTGGTCTAGCTGAAATACTTCTCTGGCTCCCTTCACACTACTGCCTCTTAACACGCTTCACCTCCAGTTGTGAGAAGAGCTGATGCTGTTACCTTTGCTTTACAGAGCTTCTTAAGGTGCACTGCTTTTGGAGACTCTGTTATGGTGCTGCTTCTACACTAGGGTAACAGCCACCTCCAGCCCATTGAGATAGGCAGTCTTCCTCCAAACCTGCTTCAGCCCTCTATGATCTTTACAGAGCATTTTTTTATGTTAAGTGTAGGACATAGCACAGGACATCAGGGGCAGTGGTCCTTAAAATATGCTTGTTAGAGAAGGAACATTTGCAGAGGTGAACTTGAGGTAAGAAAAACACACAGCTCAGACGCCAAATGCCAGACTGAAAAAGTGTTTGGAGGTGAAATAAATAAAGCCTCTTGTGATGACTGGTTTGAGAGATCTAATAGTGTCTTCAGGTTAACTTAAAAATGTGGAGCATCTAAAGACACAGTGAAAGACGAAAGTGGTAGGTGATAATTCATACCAATCTAATAAGGTTGGAAACAATTTGAAACAAATTAGAGGTGGAAAACAGAGAGTTAAAAAAAAAGGTAGGAAAGAACAACCTGTAGGTATTGCTAATATTTCTTGTCCTGTATGAGTGAAAATTTTTCCTTGTGAAAATTGAACTCTCCAGCCAGGTGAGAATGTGCAATTGTAATTCATGTGGAGAAGAAACTGCTGGTTGTCATAATTAGTGATAATATATGAGTACTGGGTGTTCTGATGAGGGCCCTCTGTGGTCAAGTAAGCATGCCTGCAAGGGTTAGCTAGAGTCTCTACCCTTTAGAGAGCACCTAATTACATCTAGAGAGACCTATTGCACCTTTAATAATGATAAATTATCACTGCTATTCTTCTGATCCTGGAGTGGTCTATCTGCTGAGCAGTGGCAGAGATCAGGAGATTTGGTAGCTGGTTCCTTAGTAAAGCGGAAATCACTACCACCATCTGCGTATGTCATTAATGTGCTTTATTTCCACACATCTTCTCATCTCCTGGGTCTGAGCTGGTCAAATAACACAGACAATTTTCTTTTCTTCTGAGCTCCCAGCCTATTGCCATGATGCAGTTCCCAAGAGGCAAAACATCAGGAGATGGTCTGCTACAACCATTGACCTGACTCTCAGGATGAAAGGAGGTAGCAGGTCTTTACAGGACAGAGTGCCCCATGGAGATTCATGAAGAAGCCTGTGTCCAACCATTGCACCTCAGGACAACGCCAGAGGTATTTACCAGAGCACTTGCTCTGGTGGTGAGGGGGGAGACATTGTCTCCACCTCACAAGTCCTTTGCAGAAACTAGACTGAAGAAGAGCAAGAACTGGTGATCCCTCTGTTTTTACGCAAATTAACTCTTACTGGGGAGAAGAACAACTTCAAAGTAATTCTTCTGATGACCTTTATGATTTGCAGCTACAGAGTTTTATCCAGTGGTACCTATTAAAATGTTTCTTGAGAGCCGCTGGGATGGCACTGTTCAGGCAGGCCGGGAAGCGTTCAGAGACGCAAACTGGCTCTCTTGATGCAAATGAGCCCTCTGATATGGCTGGAAAGCTCTTTCTTGTGGGCTTTGCTAAATACCGTGGTCAAAAGGCCGTTATTTGCTCCTTTGTACTGGCTGTGCACGCCGAACGCACACCCTGGCGTGACGTTATGCTGTTTGTCCAGACTGCAGGTTGGGCACTGAAATTAAAAGAGTGCAGATGCACTGAGCTTGCAAAAACAAGAGGTTTGGAAACCACTTTCAGCTGTACACCAAGTCACACAGGCACGGGCCTTGCTTGGGCTGCATTTGCCCTTCTTTTCCACTGGCGTAGTCCCGATGACTTCACTGCCGTATAAACGGGGTAAGAACCACATGCAAGTGTCTGTATGCTTGCAGCAGGACTTGAACATGCAATAGCAGTGCGATATGTCTGCTTCTAACATCAGGTATGCTTCCTCCAAGTGACTGTACAGAAGAGAACGGAGAGGCACAGTCCTGAGTGGGCCTGAGGCTCTCTGCTCTGATCTGTGGCTGGGACAGCAGCTAAGCAAACTGTAAAGCACCTGAAAGCCCTTAGCTCACTTAAAAGGAAAACGATAACTCCTCAATGGTGAGGCAAATCGGGCAGGCAAAACCCTGTGGGTGAGGTCTCAATTCAGCAAAGTCTTCCTGCACAGGTTAGCACATGGTCTACCCTAAAATGCCAGTAACAGCCTGGTAATGATGCACCTAATGTTAGAGCACAAGGATTTGCCTAGCTCGGTGCCCGTGCAAATGAACAATCCCACAAAAAAAAATCATTGCTTGCTTGTCCTGAGATGGTAGGGACTGCCCCAACAAGGCTTGAGGCAGCCAGGCTCTTCTCTTACAGCCAAGACAACAAAGCCCTGACCACACATGCAAAGCTTCAGAGAGCTCCTCTGTGCATGTTTCTGCTGGACAAGATGGCCAGACCGTGGTGACTTGGGCCTAGCTCAGGGCATGCTGGACCACCACACTGGAGCAGTCGCGGCATCCTTGGTGGTGGAGTGAAGAACATTTCCATTGCTGTGAGCCTCAGCTCCCCTATAGCATGCCATTGCAAGTTGCACCTAGGCAAAGATAAACTCTTTATCTGCACTCTTAGTTGCATTCTGTCATATTTTCAGCATTGGTTCACATCCTGTTATCTTTTCCCTGTACATTTAAACTCCTCTCTCCCAGTCCCTTGCAAGCCTGATGCAGGGAGGATGCTCTGCCCTGCCAGGACATTTTCTTGGGAAATCTCCCTGCCCTGATTGCCTAAGCCAGCCCCTTGCACAGGATGAGGGTACGCAGTGATGTTTATTTGCTACAGGGCAACAGGGTTTGCTCCTGCTTGCCTGCACATTCCCGCCAGGGATAACAGTATTGTCTCAAGGAGCGGCAGGCGTAGGTAGGGGATCAGGAAACTTGTTTGGTCATGCCGTAATCGCAGCAGGAACTCTCTTATCTGCTGTTATCATGCAGTGCTGCAGTGCAGCTTCCTAACTCAGTGGTCCCTCTGAGACCCTGCCAGCGTGGGACCAGAGGCTCCAACGCAGCAGCACTAGGCAGAAATCACTCAGGCTATCCTCCCTGCACTGACAGCCACATTTGGCTTCCTCGGGGGTCCCATAACAGCATGGAGGGAGGGGAAAGAGTGCAGGGAGAAACGGGTGCATTTGTCACAGCTTTCCCCCAAGCTGGTCACTGCTCCAAGGCTGGGGCCAGCCTCTCCCTTGCAAGCAGTGCTGCATACAGCTGCTGCACCTGGCCATGTTGAAAATGAAACAGGAGTGGGGATTTCTGATGGCATTTGAGCAGAAGGAGGGACTGGTGTTTAGAGTCTTTGGATTCAGGCTCGTTTCTGCATTGCCTGTTCGGAGGAAGTGTCTCCAGATTTTTAGAAGCCTGTTAAAAAAAAAGCTGGTGAGCTTAGCAGCTATATTTCAGCATTTTGTCTCAGACCTTGCTCACTGTGAAAATACTGTGATATCCAAAAATATGAAGGTGATCCAGCAGTGGCAAGCCTTGGGAAGCTTTGAGTTGGGTCCAAGTGTGAGTAAAAACCCCCTGGGCTGTTGCTGTCACAGCATCCATTCTCTCTTTCTTGCTTTGGTGCCCTTGGGGTTGCTGTGGCTGACAGCATCTTTACTGACTTCCTCCAAATCCAAGAACAAACAGAGATTTTCCATCATGTGAAGGCTGCTGTGATGTAGGTCCTAAAGGGAGCCTACAGGAATGATGCAGAGAAACTCTTCAGCAGGGCCTCTTGCAATAGGACGACGGGTAATGGCTTTAAAATAGAAGGAGGTAGATTCAGATTAGACATTAGGAAACATTTTTTTTTACAATGAAGGTGGTGAAACGCTGGAACAGGTTGCCCAGAGAGGTGGTGGGTGCCCCATCCCTGGAAACATTCAAGGCCAGGTTGGATGAGGCAGGGACATCTCCATGGATGGAGATGTCCCTGCTCCTTGCAGGGCTGTTGGGCTGGGTGGGCTTTAAAGTTCCCTTCCAACACAAACCGTTCTATGATTCTGTTTATTGCAGAATAATCTACCAAAAGGAGATGGAGGAACTGGGCAGGGCAGGAAGGGTCACAGTGTCCTGGGCAGGGGCTGAAAACAAATGGGACAAGAGGCTTCAGTGCAAAGCCAAGACATTGAAACAGTACAGATGCAAGGTGTAAGCCTTAGATTCAGCAAAGCAAGCTGCTGACTTCAGTTTTGGATTGCAGGATTGAACCCAGTGCAATTAAAGCACTGCAGAGGAATGGGCAAAGACTGTAGTGGAAAGTAAAGGACAGTTGCTTGTTTCTTTTCCCCCAAGTCGATGCAAGGACCGTTAGCACCTAAGCAGCATCTCATGGGTTTATCCTGCATATGAGGCATTGCCAGCATGTACAGGCCTTTCTTGTATGTTATTTTACAGTAAATCACAGCAGATCTTCCTCTGATGGAAATGCCCTGTTTGTTCTTGGATTTAGTGGGAGGAGGCGTGCTAGAGGCTGGAGGGGCCAGGACTGAATGTGTTTGCACATTCCCTCCCCTTATAGAATTGAATCCCTGTCAGCCTGGTGATGGATGCACTGCTGAGCCAGTATATCTGATAACCACAATCATTAACCAAATTGTTGGAGGGTCAGGGGTCGAAGGGCCAGACACCATTCCCGCTCCCGGTTTTACAAGGTTCCTTTGTCGCATTGTGTGCAAGCGCATGTCGTGTACGCAGGGAAGGCAACCGCAGAGCCCTGCAATCGCTGCCGAGCCACGGGGGGATGTGGCGAGCGAGGAACAAGCTGTTTGCACAGGGATGGGGAGAAAATCCCAGGGCTCGGGTGCGTCAGCCACTGGACCTGCCCATATCTTTGGAAATGAATGCAGGATTTCCCCCACACTCACAGCTTCGTTTGAGAATAGTGTTTGCCTTTCCTCTCCACAGAAGGAGAAAGGGCGCTGCCGTTGCACTGGCTTCCCCCACCCACCTTCCTTGCCACCTTCCCCCTCTTCCTCCTCCTCCTCCTCCTCTGGGAAAGGCCATTTATGGGACGCAGCCTCTCTCCTTACTCCATCAGGGCCTCCCTGCAATTTCTAGCTGTCACACACACACTCAGCAACTTTTCTAGAAAATTGCCCTCCATTTGCTTACCCCTGACGCACAAACGCGTGCGGATCCTGGGGAGGCAGCTACTTTCCCAGGCAGATGTCTCCGAGTGTTAAAAAAATAATCAGCTGCAAGCTAGGATGCTTCTATTCATCCTGGAGGACAAATTGCAGTGGAAAAAAAGGGGATGTGCCCATCCCCTGGCTTTTTACAGAGGGTCTGTTGCTTAAGAGACTGTTAAACCAGATTCAATGCACCACTGAGGCATCTAAGATGGGATTTAGGGACTTAAAATCTGCCTGGAGGCACCGATACACACTTTGTGAACAAATGGCTGCAATCCCTGATAGGTTATCAGGCTGCCAAAAAAGAAGGAAGAAGTAATTGGCTCACGTTGGGTCAGACAAGAGGGAACAGGACGAAACGGCAGCAGGAGGTTCAGATGGGCCCAAGACGGGGAACAAAACCCCCAGATGAAATTCCTGAGCAGAGACATGCACTGCCCAGCAGCTTTGGGAAATACGCTGGGAAAAGTGTAGAGGGAAAATGTGTGATATTAAGTAAATCCACTTCAGTGACCAAAAATACTTTTGCTCATTCTTCAGTGTCACAAGAAGGCATTTTTGACATAGCTTATTTAGACAGCTGCTTGCAAATATTCAGGTTGAGTCCTTTTCTGTCAGGAAAAATTAAAAAAGAAAGAAAAAAAAAGGAAAGGAAAGGAAATAAAAGTACAGAAAGTGACATTTCTTTAAAAAAATTGAAACTTTATGTGGGAACATGGAACTTTCAAGAGTCACTTTGCAAGAAGTTATGCTGGCACTTTCCTACCAAGGTCAAGGTATTCTCTCCCCCTTTTCCAAAAGCTTCTTTCCTTTTTGCTTTTTTTTTTTTTTGAAACAACTTTTCATTAATTTTTAATGCATATTCTATTACAAACAGCAGTGCGGTTCAGAAAAGACTGAGCCTGTAATAAAGAGCATTGATTGTCTTGATGAGGAACGTTCTTCTGACATCTGAAGTCAGAAGAAATTCAGATTTGAAATGTGAGATTTCAAACAATTTTTTAAATTACGTTTTTGTTTGGAACCAATATTTCAAACTCAGATAAGTTTCCAAATCATATTAATTCCCTCCCAAAGGAAATTATCGTCCCGTGTAGCTTTACTCATTTCCTCAATGTGTCATCGCCAGTGCTGCTACCCGGCAGAGGGGTGAGGAGCTGCAGCGCTGGCAGAAAGCCACTGACGGGCTGTGGGGAACGGGATAGCCTGCTAGAAGGAAAAAAACATCAACCACCTCCAAACATGGACATTCTTAAATCAAAGAGCTGCAGCGATCCAAACAGAGAGCAGAGGGGATCTTGCTGCTGGTGCAAATACATCGATATCCATTTGACTTAGCATCAAAATTATTGTGGAGAAAATGTCTTGGAGAACACCTGTGAGGTGTGTGAAAGGCAGCGGGGTGTAGTGACCCTGTGAGCATCCTCTAGTGAAGGGTGATGCCTGCAGGCAGCACAGCAAGGAACTTCCAAATTTGATCCAAATCATGCCTTATGCTCTTTGGGGACTGGGTTCTGGCTCAGGAGGGCTGTGCTGCAAATCTGTGACTCTGTTAACCCTCCTTCTTGCTGACTTTTGAAAGGAGACAACCTGGCTGCAGTCCCCAGGGAGATGCAGGCAGAAATGGAAAGAGGGGATGGCTGGAGATGGACCAGAGGGGGTATCTAGCTTCTTGATACACTGAGGTGGGGAGAAAAAAATGCAGAAAAGTGGAATATTCAGAGGTGCTTTTCTTCAGCTGCTCTTGGCATGACTCCACTCCCGGAGATGTCAAAGGGGCATCGGGAAGCCCCAGTGCGGGCCGCGTGGCATGGTGACACAGCTGCAAGGAAGGAGACTGTGCAGAGGGGCTAACATCCACAGGACCAGTGCAGGCACGCAGCGGAGATCAGATTAGAGGGGACTCAAATTCCTGGGCTGTGGAGCACTTGCCGAACAGGTTCTCTCACCTGCAGCACCAAAATTTGAGGGCTTATGTGGACATGGTGGCTGGACACCACAATGTTTGTGGAAAGTGATGCTGCACGGCTGCAACCCGTGCTAGGGGCTGGTCCCACACCAGCAGCGCTGAGCTGGGCTGCTGCTCATGCTCTGTGGTCAAAGGCAGGCTGGGCATCCCTCCCCATGGCTGGCTCCAGACCCAAACACGAGCCCAGACCCAATGAGCAAGCCTGAGAGCATCTCTGTGCGTGGGCAGAAACCAAGCAGGTGCTCTCAGAAGGTCACATTGACATGGGGGAAGGTAGAAGAAGGAAGCTGCACTAAAGACTGGCCTCCTGCAGGAAGTTTTTCGCACATTTTCCTCTCCTATGACATTCTCGCTCTCAGGTGAGATCCTGCACAAAGAGCCCTTTGGCTGGCTTACTCAACAGAAGATTCACAGCTGGATGGTGGCCCAGTCCCATTGCAGATGTGTGGGCTCCAAACCCTCCACACTTGGCTCTCCGTTTGGGAAACCACCTTGAGGTCACTTGGGAAATTTAGCACCTCGAGGTTTCAAAACTGTAGCTGACTCAGAGGTGTGCAGAAGCTGCTGCCATGAACTTGGTTTGTGAGACGACCACACACATCATCTCCGACACGAGAGCTGATTCATGCCATCTAGGCCACTGCTGGAGTATTTGCTGAATCACTGCACTCCTCTGCCTGAGATGGGTCTTTTTTGTTATTTATTAGTCATAAGGAAGACAGGTTTCTTGTGTTTGCAAGCCATGGGCTGCTCTGTGGCATTCAGTTATCTCTGCAGGAGAAGGCTGCTTGGTCTCCTGTCCACATTAAGAACAATAAATGTTACATATTCCTTCTTCTGAGGATTAAATTACTGACGGCAGGGTAGTAGAAAGGTATGAGTATTCCTGGGGTATGAAAAGACTTTACTTTTTAAAGGGGAAATGATTTGATAACCAAACAGACCCCATGCTGTGACCCCTTCTAGTGACATTATTGTGTGGATCAGTGGATGAAATGGTAAATTGTCCATCTCTGGAGTCAGCCAGCTGTGGGAAAATGATTCTTAAATTGTCATCTGAGATGCAACACTGCACAGAGGGCAAGAAAACACTTACTGCGAACAAAGCTAGTAATTCCCAGCAAGGAATTTGTTTGGTGAACACGAGCGAGGTCCCTGTGAATTCCTTGGAACTATTGACTATGGGATTGGGTTTTTCTTGTCGAGTTGTGGGTGGGGAGTTTTCCTGGGGTTTTTTTTTTTTGCTTTTTGTTGGAGTTTCAGGTGCATTCTGATGGGAAATGCAGGCTGTGGCATATTTTTCTGTCCCCTGATGAACCTAATAAAACTCTGCAAAGGATCTGCATTAAGAGAGGACTTTCTGTAGCAGGAAGGACAATTCAGTGGGGATCAATAATTGTGCCCAGACGACAGAAATGGGGGATGAACTGAGCTGCTTTGGGACATGTGGAAGAATAAAAAGAGAGAAAAAAATAATAATAATAACAACAATAATAACAATGATAATGATAACAACAACAACAATAATAATACAATAATTATTGTTCCTCAGGCAGTCCTGCATTTTTATATTGAGGTCTCTTCTGCCCAAACTGACAAGCCAGGAGTTTGATCTGCCTTGTGGTCCTCTGGTAAAATAAATATTACCATGGCTGAAGCGCAGATTTGGTTCTTACCTCTGGCTCCAGGATATTGACAAGTCATTGCTCCAGGACACTAGCATGTCATTGCTTCAGTTTGTTAGCATGCCATTGTTCTGGGACATTGACATGCCATTGCTCCAGGACATTGGGATGTCACTGCTACAGCTCACAGCCAGTCTGGAGTCTAAGGGAATAGGGAGCTGTGCCATTAGCTTCCTTGGAGGTAAAGGAAAAAGCAGACCTAAAAACCGTAACAGGTTCATGTCTGAACACCATGAAGTGAGAAAAGCCCAACAGGCTGATTTCAACTGAGCCTTAATGGGGCAGGCAGGCTCTGGGGTGTGTGTTCTGTCCTGTGATGAACTAAAGCCAGCTCGGGGAAGGAGCTGCAGCTGGACAGTGATTCCTGTGGACACAAGGACAATTCCAGAAGTGTGGCCAATGGTACAGATCCAATGTGCTCTTTGTCTGGTTTCTTCCCTCTAAAACTGGAGGCGGGATCATGTGTGGCCAAAACCTGGCCCAGTCTGGGGCCCAGGAGCCCTTTGACCTCTAATTTTTCAGTCCTAATGGCTACCAGACCAGGCACTAACTAGCCAGGGGACGAGTGGGCTTTTTCCCTCTCCCTGGTGCAAACCACAGATTCTCCTCACTCTTCTCCACCTGGGGCAAAGCCAAGGGCATGGCAGGCTGAGCCATGGGTTTTGCCCTGGGATGGAGGGAAGGAGGAAGGTGGCTGTCTGCTCTGCATACCACAGGCTGAATGCAGAGGGATTGCTGCGTGGGAGGATTTCTTTGGGTGATGAGCTAAAAGAAAAATTGTGGAAAGGAAGCCTCTTTCTCCAGTGAGCAGCTCTGGCAGTCAAGTTCCTACATCCTGAACCTCCTTGCCCCAGCCTTCTCTCAGAGTTTAGGGGCCTAAAGGCATTGCCATAACCTGGCATGAACAATCCAGGCTCTAGACAGTGACTCATTTTTCCTCCAATGTTTGGGTGCTGTTCGTGTTTTTCTCCTTTTCCTTTTTAAGGACATTTGAAAAGCCCCCATGCTAACAACGTGAGCCTGCTCCTCTTTCAGTATTTGAGCCAATACCCCTCCTTGGGCATGTGATGGGCTCAAAACACCACTGATTGCTCGTCACAGCACTATCATCAGACCTGTCCTGACCCACCAGGGATCCCGTTTGGGATGCCAGCCCTCATGTCCAGTGCAGTACCAGTCCCTGAGCTGTTTCTCTACCCCCATATTATGTTTTCATCACCTTTATCAAATTGTACCATCTCTGAACAGCACTTGGGTATTTTGTCAGGCTTCACATCGATAAGAGGTTGTTTTTCCATTTTTAAAATACGTTGTTTGTTCTTTATTCACTTCCTTCTGCTGATTCAATTTGCTTCAGAAATGAGCTGTTGCATGGTGGCTCCTCTGAGCTCCCGGAGGAGCCGTGCACCTGGGCAAGGTGCAGTCATATCCTCCACCCTCCTGCAGAAACCGTCAGCAACTTGTTTGGTGGTGGCCACCTCCCATGGAGGTGCTTTCCCAGAACCTGCTGCCAGGAGGTTCTCAGCCACAAGGGGTCTTCAGTAAAACTCATTCCAAAGCACCTGGTTTGGTCACAGGCCATTTCCAGAGCCTGAGGAAAAGTGAAACATCCTCAGGTTTGGAAATTGTTTGTGGGAGACCAGGTTTCAAATGCTAAATGCTGGGAATATATGTTATCCGTCATGGACGTAAGAGGCACAGCACCAATACGAGGATAGGGAAGGAGGGCAGACCCTAGAGGAAGTCTCTTAAGAAGATGAGTCTCTCCTTAATTTTAGCAGAGAGGAGTGAGAGACATATACATATACATGCTTTGTAGGGGTGAAAATATTCAGTGCTACTGGGATCTTTGACATTACCAAAGGCATAGCTGGTTTGAGAGTTAAGGACAAGCATATTTGAACCAGAAGAAAAGTGCACAACTGAACAACAATGGTCACCAGGAATTGGGACAAAGAGCAAGAGCCACTCCATCTCCTGGTGTCTTCAGAGCAACACAGACTTCAGTCAAACAAGCTACTGAGCCTGAGTGATTGAGCTCAGTGATCTGGTTAAATCCAGATTTAGCAATTCCTTCTGGCTATAAAAGTTACAACCCTGCTGGTTCTCACAGTTTATCAGTGGGAAAGGGCTGGATTTGGTAAACTCAGACATAAATGTCATGTGCTATATTTACACAAACCAGTGCAGCGCTCTCCTTGTAGGGGAGCAGCCCTGTCCCTGCGTGGCAGCAGCCACTCATCGAAGGGTGGCAGCAGGTCAGGGATGGGGGCTCATCCCCCGGGACAGCGGCTGGAAGCTGTCCATGGCCATCCCAGGGTAGCAGTGGTGCTGGCATCCCAGACGGGCTTCCCCGTTCCCAGGGAAGCACAGAGGCAGAGAGGGAGGATTTTATGCACCCAGAAAGCCATCTCTAAGAGGTCCATCACTGGTAGCAGCCTGGAGCATCCGGACAGGAGCCTAACACAGAGGGGAGTGCTGTTCCTGAAGATGTCAGATACACAACATCTGCATGGTTGTGACTAGATCTGATGATGGTCTGCTTCATCCCACATTCATGCAAATGCAATTTGCTGAGCACCCAGCGACCCCTCAGCTTCATCAGCCAACCACTCTAGCCCCAGCCCACCAATCCCCTCAATAACAAAAAACCAAAGGGGTTAAAACACTACAAGAAATACAAGTTTTGTAACTCCCCAAACCCAATTTGGTTCCAAGATGTTGCTCTTGCAAGACAGAGGAAAAAGTCCAGCTTTTGCCTGGACAACAGCTTCACCTCCCGTGCAGAAACCCCTGGCACCAGCCCTCCATTCCCCTGCAGCTAACCAGAAACACTGCCCTAAGCCCGAAGCTCGGCTTGGGCACTAGTTTTTTGCACGGCTTATGGTATTAACCAGGCCTCCTACGAAAGGATCTTGAGCATGGTGAGTAATGTGGGCAGCGGTGTGAAACCCATGGGGGAGAGTAACCAGAGCAGCAGCATCGCTATGGCAATGGAGATAAGGGGCAGCCTCACACCGCAGCTGATGAGTGACACATTTTCTAGCCCTTTCAATGCCTTGAAGTGTTTTCCTACTCGACTCAAACTAGAAGTAGCACAACTTAAAAACAATTAATGTCCCTCTGGAGAAAAAAAAAAAAAAGCAGCATTTTTTCCTTCTATTTTTAAGTCTCACTTCACCACAATAGCTCCAATATTTCACTCCTGCCTCAAAGGCGAAGTCCGAGGGAGCAGGATATGCTGTAGGGTATCTCTCTTGCCACACTATTCGTGTTATTTTCAAGTTCCTCTCTCCCGGGTTGATCTTGGCAGCAGATCACAGCGCCGGCACAGCACAATGTAAACCAGAGCCATTGTACTTCATCTCCCGCTCCTCATCGCTGCAACAACATTTCCCCACACGCCTCCCAGTGAATTGTTGCTGTGTCCCGTCCCGCTTCTCCCCCGCCTCCAAAATCCATTAGCCCACCGCAGTTCAGCTATTCATCTAGCCCCCTCGGAGGCACCGAAATAAAATGGTTTCCCTTTGTCGGCTGACATTACACAGGGCTTTGACAAATGGTCTCGGTGACAGCGGTAAGCGACGGGGCGGCAGGGCTGGCCGATGTTTCATGTCATGTGCGCCGAGCGGGCAGAAAAGCGTGGTAGGGAAGTGGGCAGCTATCGAAAGGGCCTTAAATCACTTTGCTGCCTTCCTTCACCTGGCACAGGCTCAGCAGTGCATCTGGCGGAGGGCTGGGGAGGTGCACCCTTCATGTGGGATTGGGCCATTGTGCTGTTCGAGGAGTCTATTGGGTTTGGACCAAAACAGTCAGGGCTGGCTTTTGCTGATGGAGCCAGAACTAAGGATAAGCTGTGATACCAACAGAGAGCTCAGGACCTCAGTCTTCATCAATGCGGACCAGTCAATGGCACCAGACACTGTCTGCTGGGGCTTTTGCTCACAAATTGGTGCCTAATGAGGCCCTGATTTACATAAATATGCTGTATATATGTGTATGCATGTGGGCTCACTCCTTCAACAACACAGAGCCAAAGGAGAGCGCACAGCATCGGCACGGTGCTGAACCTCGCTTCCCGTGAGTGCACGTTACCCTGGCCCCAGCAGCTGCAGCAGAAGGATATCCAAACAGCAACGCCGGCCCCATCCCCACAGAAATCCTCTCAGCCGCGCTCTGCCCGCGCTCTGCCCAGGCTGGTGGTGGACGGTACCCAAGATGGGCTGGGAGCAGCGATAAAAGTGACGTCCGTGGGAGTTCACCGCCAACTTCAGTGAAACAGGATCAAGTCTTCTGTCACTTGGCAACCCACTTTATCAACGTGAACTTGTATCTCTCTCTGCTGCTGTTTTTCCAAGGGCTATTCATGGTTCAAAGCTGTAGACAATACCGTTCCTTTCTTCACTCACCGCCACCTAGTTATCTCTGGCAGAGTGTGACTCTGGAGAGAAGCAATTTGAGAGAGGAAATACATTGGAGATGGAAATAGCATGGAAGATACAACAAGGACTCGACTTTCTTGTTTCTATCTTACTCAAGATTATGTTTCCTGACTGCATCCCCAAAGTCATTCAAGTTGTTCTAAAAACTATGAAAGGAACAAAAAATTTTTTTCATGTACATTGCAGAAAATCCAGAATGATTCTGCTGATGTCCACAGTGTGGAAGTGGGAAATGGGAGCTGGCACTTGGCCCTTGGCTGAAGCATGAACTACAGGAAAGGTCCAGGGGCACAAAAGAAAGAAATATCATGTCCAAATCAGACACCTATGTGGGAGCATTTCTGTCAGCATCCCAGTTCATAGCCCATTAGAAAATCCGTCTTAGTCTTTGCAAACACTCAGTGTCATCAAAATTCGGTAAGTGGACAAAACAATATTAAAATGGAAAATTCCACATATAAGACTGTAGCAGGACAGGTTTAGTTGGGAGAACTGACTGATGAAACCCAAAGGCATACGGATCAAAGCTTGGGTGTGCTCCCCTTCCCTGCAAATCTGCTAGGACAGTTCACCTGTACAGCAAGGAAGGTTGTCTTCTTATCCTGGGCTTACCCTGAGTTTCCTAAGTTTACATTGGAAATTGGCTAAGAATCTCTCACAAATTTAATTTTTGGAAAGGTGAAGTGAAATAAGTGTGCACAAACACAGGACAATTTTTATAGAAAGGGCTTTGCAATCTCAACAAAACTTTTCCTGAAAGGCTGAAGTTATCCTCCCAGGGGTAAATCTGATCTGATTGATTTGATTTTCTGAAAAATGTGTACATAGACATCAGGTGATGAGTTTGTAAAGAATTAACAAACAAGCATAACGAAGAATAAACAGAATCGAAAGAAAATGACAGGAAAGTTGTAAAAACAATAACCTTGAGAAACAACAAAATCCAATCAGATTTTTCCCCACTTAGCTGACCTGCAACAATTAAGGCTAAAAGGTCACCTAAGCCCCGGCAGGAGGGCGCAGTGGCTCTGCTTGGAGCCATCCCTGGGGCTGGAGGGGGCTCAGGGCAGCAGCCATGGGGCAGAGCTCCTGCCGCCGCCTCACCGCCCGGCTCCGGCCAGGACACCCATCTGCAAAGCGGCACTGGGACACGAGCTTCTCCCCTCCACGGGTCTGGGGCTGTGTGTCGGAAAGGTTCACAGAGAGAGTGGCTCTGAAGAGCTCCCAGGCTGCCAAAATGCCCAACTGCAGCTTTCTCTCTATTTGAGCAAATCCAGCTTGTTCACAAAGTTTTTTCCTACCTGATCTCAAATGGATTTGCAGACAGGGAAATTTATGAGAAATAAATAGCGACAGTTAAATAAACACTTGCAGGCCTCTGGCTATCTTGGCAGAAAAAAAAAAAAGAAGAAAAAGAAAAAGAAACCTGACAGCAAATATTAGCAACAGATTGGAGGAATTATTGTATGTATCTAGGAAAGAAAACAAAACAGGCACTCCTAAATCACCAGCCCTGATTTAAACATGAGCTTTTAAATATAGTGTGTGAGCAGCAAATGAGTTCTAATTGAGGAGAGCTTGTAAACAACCAACAGCTTTCATCTGCAGCATCACGTCTGATGCCGGGGACTGGACTGTGCTGCCGAAGCCCAGGCCTGGCAGTGGAGACAGGTACAGGCTCCAATCTCCTTGATGAATTTCAAGGCAGAAGCATCCTGGAGCAATGAGGAACAGCAAATCTGGACTCACACTTCTCAGGGTCTGGATGAGCAAAGGGAGCAGCATCAAGTCAGTGAATCAGGCACACGTGAGGATCCTGTGGCTGCTCCGTCTTGTCCAGGTGCTGCAGGGAACCAGAGCAACGTCTAGAGGCAGCCTCGGAGGAGTCAGCCCACTGTGAAAGTCACTTTGTAAAACCACCTTTGAGAGACATTATTTGCCTTGAAGTAAGAGAGTTGAGGGCCCTTTCCAGCGCCCGTGTTTGTGTGGGCATCTGGTCCTCGCCACATTCACTCTTCATCTCGTGCTCTGGGTAAAGACGTGCCCCAACATCCAACATCTATCGAGTATCTGAGGAGCAATCTGGGAAAGTGGGAGTAGCAGAAAGGAGGGAACGTGGCTGGAAGCAAGCATCTGATAGTCGAGGCCGTGGTCAGTACTGTTGCAGCAGCACATGCAAAGTTAGTGCTCAGCCCATGATGCAAGAGAGGGGAGACACAGCACGTCAGGAGACGTCCAAGCAGTGCAGATACAATCGGGCTGAAAACACCCAGAGCATGCCAAGGAAGTAACCTTGAATGTCTGCTGGTGTTTTTCTCTGGAAAGCAACAACAGGATATTACAAAAGGCCAGAAACATGGACATGGTTGCCAGGGCTTACCTAGAGACATAAATTACCTGCCTTGGAAAGGAGCATGAAAGGGAAAAGTTTATGCCTGGTTCCAGACCAGGGCTCCTTAAAAGGCGAGTGCTGGCTGCGCTGGCAGCGGTGCCCGGCTGAGCTGTCACAGCCGGCTGGAGGCTTTGACAGCGGGGTGGTTGCATTCAGCGTTAGAGCTCAGCGTTCCCACCGGCTCTGCAGGGGACAGGCCCTGGAAAACACCCCCGTTGCAAGAGAGATGGACCGCAGCGGCCGAGCCCTGCGTGCATCAGGCATCTGCTGCTAGGAAAAAGTCTTCTGCCTTAATTCAGTTTTGATTTCCAGAAGTTTTAATCACTCTCTGCTCCAGTAAATGATTAATTGCTCAGATGAGCTGAGCCAGAAACTGGCAAATCAAAGCTGCCCTTGTTTTCAAAACGCTTTGCCCACAAACCCCAGTTTAGCACCATACTCCACAGCAGGAGAAACACAAACCCAAGCAGAATATAGCTCCCGCAGCTCCCAACCCAAGTACCCAAATTTAGGCATGAAGATAGAGCAGCTTAACCCTGAGGATTGCTGGGACCCATATAGACCACCAGAGGCAATGGGAGCAGCAGGTGCTTGGAAACACTGCAAATCAAAGCGCTCATTTAGGGGACTAAATATAGAGCAAAATTTAAACACCCAGGCTGGAAAATGTTGGCCGTGTAGTCCCTCTGCTGCGTTTTGCTGCGGGTCCCACGCACCCAGGCTGCTCCTGCGTGATACCCGTAGAAGGTGCTGGGTCTCCACTCCCACCACCGCTGCTTATTAACAGGTTTTTATCCACGGTGACACCGTGCAAAGTAGGTTCTCCTCCTCACTTTTTTAGAGGATATTGCTGCACTTGAGATAACCTCCCCGGTTTATCAGTACTGAAAGCGATGTCAGCGGGCTGTCAGAGCACCTCGCTGCCAACCCACTGCCTCTGTAGCACCTTGGGGCCGTGTGTGAGGGCTGTCCCCATGCCACCGCGCAGGGGATGTTTGCCAGGCTGAAGTTTGCATCCAAGCACCCCCCAACAGCCCATCAAGGTCCAGGGAGCCAAGGCAGCACCCTCGTGCTTCCCAGCGCATGCTCAAGGATGCTGCGAGAGAGCAAAGCCCTTTGCTACCTTTTTTTTTTTTCATTTTGGCTTTCATTTTATTGAAAAAAAAGAAAAGGGAGGTGACAAATAGAGCCTGCTGATCCACACTCACCTTTTAACTTACCCAAATGTTCAGCTCCAGCAATGCCTCATTTTGCCTCCTGTCGAGAAGCTGCCACACTCACCATTTCCATTTGCCTTTGGGAAGTGGAGATTAGAAAATGCTGCAGCAGTTGAACTTCCAGTGCTCTGCAGCGAGGCCAGCCCTGCCCAGGGGAGTTTCATCCCCATGGAAGGCAGGCCAGGTCAGGGATGTCACCTGGGCCGCAGCAAGGGCTGGCTTGCTCATCTCCTGCACAGGCTGACGTGGGGCTGCAGCACCCAACAGCCCTGTCTCATGCCCCTTTACACCAGTAACGCATGGAGGATTTTTGAGTGTAGCCCAGTCATGTAGACATGCATCAGCGGAGGGACCACCACTGAGGGGAGAACTGGGCAAGCCACGCAGCAAAAGGAGAAACAGATAGATACAAACTGTCCCTGAATTTCTGATCCGTAGACAGATCAGGCCCTGGGACTGCCTCTGACAAGGGTACAAAAGGAGGCACAACCCCAACTCTCCCCAACAGCTGTCGTATACTGTTTTAAAACCATGTAACACGTATAACTTTTATATAAAACTATAGCTCCTCTATATACAAAACTGCAATTTTGAGACATTTCTGAATGGAGTTGTTTATGTTGCTGCCTTTTCCAGTACTGGCAGGTACCAGGACCTAGAAAAGCCCTGCCAGAGTATTTCCTCTGCTCCTAAACCAACAAATATCTGCAGCAGTTCTTAGACGCGGGTAAGCTTTTAATAACAGGCAGCCTGGTGATGAACAGGAGCTGCAACTCTGTGCTGGATAACGGTGCAGAGAAACCACCCAGGCTGCTCTCCTCCTGGCTTGAGAAATGGTGTGTCTGCCACTGGCCACCCAACCCTTTTTCCTTCTCTTCTTCTTCCCTTTCACCTCTCCAACAGCAAACCATGAGTGCTGGAGGTGCAGTGTGAACATGGCCATTTTGGGGTCACCTTGGAGAGCGTGAGGCTGTGGACCCACCACTTTTTAAAAAGACTATGCCAGCTGTGACTTGTTACACAGCTCTTCAGCAGCAGAGAAATCAAAGAGTAATGAACCAAGGCAATGTGGTACCTACCTGACTCTCATCTCTGAATCTTATTGATGTAGCATTCCCCAGAACATATTCCATGCTCACTGCTGGCTGTGTCCTTTTCAGCCTTTTCCCCACTGGAAAGGTGGCAGGGTTAGTTCTCGACCAGCCTTGTGTCTGCTAGTCCTGGGCATTGGCATATTCCTCCCTCCAAATAAACAGGATTCCAAGACTCAGGCATAGCACAGACCCCACTCACCCCACTTCCCAGAGCTGCTCCTTGCAGACACTCCTCATGGGTACAGTGAGCTTCTCCAGGAACCCCAGCACTCAGAGTAGCGGGATTCAGACAGCTTTGCACCCTTGGTCAAATGAGAGCCAGTCACGTGCTGAGCCATGGCATGAAAAGAAGTCTCCATTTCCTCATCAGTCTTGAAGCCAGCAGTGGCCAAAAAGTAACCAGCCCACCAAGGACTGTCAAGAAAGGATTTGAACAAAGTGGAGAACAGTGCTGGTCCTTGTGGGGTGCACACTCATCAGATGCTCTTCAGTTTGGTCATCCTGACTCAAAAGTAGCAGAGAATGACTTGGAAGGGCAAGGAACTCATACAGGAAAAGCAGCTGGAAATGTGGAACAGCATATCTGCAAGTGGAGATGGAAGAAACTGGGACTTTGAACCCCAAGACTTAGGGAAAGAGAGGTGTCTGCACTGTAAATCCCAAATGTGGAGATGGCGGAGACGGAACAACTACTTGCTGTATTTGCACCGCTTTATCAAGGAACAGGTTCACAACAAACAGATGAAAGCATTTTTCCACCCAATTCATGGTGCAGTTGTGGAACTCATTGCCATATGATGTTGCAGAGTCCTAAAGCATAAAAGGGATGATACGATGCCATGGAGAAGAGGTGCATATCAAACATATCTGCTCAGGAAGCCCCTAAACCACTGATGGAAAGAAGCTGGATGGGTATAAGAGGGGCTTATGCTGCAATTTGCTGCTTTCTTGCACTTTCTCTAAGCATCTTCCACTAGCCACGGCAGGACAGAGGATACTAGACTAGATGGACCTTTGATCTGCACCAGTATGGCTGCTGGCTGAATCAACTTCCACCCACAGGTAGGGCTTTGTTAATTAATGGGTGGGGTTATGCCCAGAGTTATGCCTCCAGGCAGATGGGTTCAAAGGGTCTTACATATGCCGCTGTCACAGCAGTTCCCAAACCTGCTCCACAGCTCCCTGCTCAACCTTCTTTCATATGTAGCCTATCAGCACTGTAAATCTGCCACTTGGAGAAGTCCCCTCCAACCCAAGTCTCCTTCAGGTGGGTGGGAGAAAAGATAGGGTATCAGCTAAGATAGCTTTACAAGTTAACAACTCTTTCCCTACCAAACAGGGCTGAAGGATGTGTGTTTGGTTGGTTTTGTGGATTTTTTTTGATAGAAGGTTTGAAAGCGATAGTCACTCTTGGGAACCCATGGGCCAGAAAACAGTATGACTCCCTAGTCACGGTCTTGCATTGTCACATTTACACCTACAAAGTGATCCTTCTGCCTTATCCACCACTGAAAAAAAAATTTTAAAAAAATCTTGATTTTTTTTTTTCAGAAAAGCACACATTTTTCGTGTTTGTGGTTATGAAGAGTAATATGGATGAAGCATCAATAATATGAACAAAAGTGTAATGCCTCCTAAATGCTGCTTTTTTAAGATTTCAATGATATATATATATACATATATATTTATTTTTTTTTCTCCCATCTAGAAAAATTTGATGGAGCTTTGTTGCCAGGGAAAAAAAATTAAGTTAAGTTTCTCCTCTGATTTACGTACTCCTTTCATAAAGGTGTAGCAAAATAGCCTTTGAGAAGGATGTACTCCATCTGGATAGTTGTAGAAACAGGTTACAGGTATGAACTGTGGGACTTGTTATTGGATGCTAGAATCAAGATAGTATTGCTCAGCCATTGGGAAGTTACATGCTGTGTGCAAATCATGCCGATTCTCTGCAAATAACCTGGATTGTTAAATTTGAGGCAGGAGAGTTGGGTCCCTGTTCAGCTCATTTGTAAGACTGACTTGGTGCTACGAGCAGACACTCGTAGCACCTGCACAATGTCTGTTTCTTCTTGCTCCAGAAGTAGTATATACAGTGTAAAAAGGAGATCAGTAGAAACTACACAGATTTTACTGGCTTTTGCAAGGGAAAAGGTGACCCAATGAACAAGGAAACTTACTGACGCTTGCAGGGAAGAAAAAAAAAAAAAAAAAAAAAAAGAAAAAAAAAGACATCCTACTTAGGAATATAATCTATGACAATCTGATTGCAAGCAGCTATTTACAATCAAGTGTTTGAAGAGAGATTTTTGTGCTTAGTCTAAGTTCCTGTCATGCTGGAAGAAATCACCTGCATACAGAGCAAAAGCAAAAAGTTCTGTATAGAAACATTGTGTGCATAAGAACGGCTGCTGTAAGAGGGATGAACATGGGAAGGATTTAGTCATATCTCATTCCTAAGGGAACCTTTTGTTCTTTTATTGTTTTATAAGCCCATCTGTGATGAAATAAGGACAAGAGGCTAGGTAAGGACTGCTTTTTGTTGCACTGAACAGAGCAAGTCTGAGATTCAGGTCGTTCTTCCAAAGCAAGAGCAAGATTCCTACCAGGAGTGACTCAAACACCTGGTTTACTGTTGAGAAAGGAGATAAAGCAAAGCCGGCCTCTACCCTCCTCCCTCACAATAAGTCCCCCGAAGGTCACAGTTAAGACTGCCAAGGGATGTTGACAGCCTAGGAAGGTTCACAAGCTACTTGAACTCTTCTTCAGGCTCATCCTTCCTCTGTTGCATCCAAAGGACTATGATAGCCCATCAGCACTCAAGAACAATGAGACAGAGATACTATATGTGTGACTGAATTTTTGTATCTGTTATTTTAATTCAAAGTAATATTTCCTTTCTGGAAGTTAAAAATGAAATGCATATTCTCTGCAATTTAAAAAAAAAAATCACCAATTTCACTGACTGTTGCTAAGAGACCATTTCAAGACTGCTCATGGTAGACCTGGCAAACGTGTCAATGTGGCACTTCAGGACATGGTTTAGTGGAGATGGTGGTTTTAGGTTGACAGTTGGACTTCATGATCTTGGAGGTCTCTTCCAACCTTAAAGATTCTATGAATTGAACCAACTCAAATTCCCATGCAAGTTAATTCCATGCTACCCCAATCCCTTGTTGTTCAAACTACCTCAAAACTACCATTGCAACTAGCCTCCTCTGCAGCTATCAAGGCAGTGACTAAAATGCCTTTCAACTTCTAAGTAGTTCTTGAAAAAGTATGGGGCAGCAGTGAGTTATTTTGCTATCTGAATTAGCATGGTTTGACCTCAAGAGGACTAATTATGTAGTCTGCTGGAGAACAAACCAGACAACAGCAAATGACTAAAAGAACTGAGGTCATCAAGTGTTTCAGGTCAGCATCATATCTTGAAAAGAGCATCAGAGAAGATGAGGTAACTCAGAACTGCTCATTGACTAGAAAAATCTCAAGGAAGAGTTGATTTACTAACCTTCCTCATTACATAGCTCTTGTAGCAGATAAGATTCTGGAAGTAACATAATGCTTAGCACATGTGCACCAGCAAGAAGTCAAGATGGACAAGTTCAACATTTCATGTAAAAAAAAAAAAAAGCCAAAAGGAAACAAAACTACTGAATGAGGTGATGTAGAGCTAGTGGAGAAGACATCCAATTAGAGAGCACCACAGAAATAAAATCTGTACAAAACAGATCAAGGTTAAACCGCACAAGTAAAAAAGCTTACTTTTTGTTTATCCTCCTCTTTTTTCTCCATCTTGTTTCATGTATCTCAGTCTACATAACCCACCCCTTGCCCTTGGTCATCACATGAAGGTGGCATAAAATAATTCTTACTTTTGGCATGCAAACAGTCCTACCAAGTCAAACACTTGTCCATGCTGGTTTCATGAAGCCTCAGGGGAACAAGTCCTGGACACGGTATCAGCTGTTGGGGAATGCTCTGACCCCTTGTACAGAACAGTGGGTGATGAGCAGTGCTGTGACCCTGTTATTTTATACACTATTTCAGTAGTATGAAGAAGAACTAGTGCCTTCAGGAGCAGTGGGCCAGCTCCCTGCTGCACAAGAGAACAGCAACAGCCTTATTCTACATGTATATAAAAACCTGTTATTTCTCTTTTTGCCTACAGCAGCAACACCCGCTACATTTATTTGTATTCACATAAAACCTCCAACAAGCTATTTTAAGTACATTGTGAGTATTGGAAATTGCTCTCTGCAGCGGGTACTCACACATACTGCAGTGTCTGAGAATAGCGTATCTTAGAAAAAGACATTTTTCTAACCTGGCACTGTCCTGATTGACTACAGCATTGCTTCCATTATTTCTGAGAAGCTAATGGCAGCCACTAAGTTTTCCCAAGGCATTGGGGAATTGATTTTAGAAAGTCAGTATTGAAGAACTGTTAGTTCCTTATCTCAGCTTTGCATTTCCTCTCCCCATCAACCTTTCTTCAAGGGCAGGAGACAGATATTTGAAAAGTGGAAATAAAAGATAACAACAGAATCTGATTTTGAGAACTGACTTAGAAACAGCTCTCACATATCAACATGACAAAGACAAGCCAATACTACAAGGAAAATAATAACAAAGTAACTATCATGACTGGAATAAAACCTCTGTTAGGATCTAGAATTCTGCTTTGGGGGTTGATGGCTACTAGGAAAATTCAACCTTTATATTCCATATTATTTTATGTAAGAGTTCACTTTTTACTACCGAAAATATGCCATACAAAAGTCACCATAAGAAACAGGCATAGACCTATTAAACTCAAATTGGAGCGTGACAACTAAAAGGCCTGAATGGCTGTAAAACAGAGGAAAAAAGTATTAAAGATCCATCTCACTTTGGCAAGAATACCTCAAGCCCCTGCATGCTCAACAACACTCTTATCATCCAAAGAAGCAAAAAGATACTGCTTGGACAAGCCTCTGAACAGCAGCTGGGAGGAGAGCTGTTTAAAAAAAAAAAAAAAAAAGCAGCAGCACATCATAGGCACAGTCAATAACTGTCAGCTAAAAACAGCCTTTGTACTTTGCAAAGGGGCAGCACAGGCAGAGCCCCGGTTTTGGTACTGAAGGTGTCTGTCTCCAGAGCACGTGTGAGATACCACCTCCTACACCAACCATCAGCCGTGCAGCAGTGGGCAGAGGACAACGCTGCCAAGTTGGCTCAGGAAGTATCGCACTTGGACGCAGGCTGTACGCTCAGGTTACAGGAAGCATCTCGCATTCAGTCAGGACTTTCACTCCTCCTTCCTTTAGCCTCATCGCATCACAACTTCAAGCACTTCAAAAGCAAACACAATTTGAAATATCTTACACACAATGAGGGAATCATTTTATTAGATTATGGAAGACAGCAGCATTACAGTACAAAAAGTTACAAGAGTAGCAGAAAAAAAAAAGTGTTTTTGGTTTAAATACTCAGGATTATACTGGGGAACATGAGAAGGATAGTACCCTTTTCTAAACTAATGCCTAACCAGGTTATCAAAATAAGTTTTGAATATTTAGCACAAGTAAAAAAGTTACAACAAACATCATTATAAAATGCTTTAATAAATAGTTTCTTTTCTGAAAGTTTCTTTTTTTTTTTTTTTTTTAAGAACATGTCAAACAAAAGTGTACTAAAACAGAAGATCCTGCAAAGCAAATCCCGTGTTCCTGTATAAAATAACTGGTTTCAAAACATTCATGTTTACATTGTTCATGGGCCAGAGTTTATACTCTCAAACATCCACTCCTCTCACTGGTAGGGTAACTAGGTGTATGTAGTGTTATGCTTCTTCAGTAATTAAAATAAACTTACAGTTTGCCCAGTTAATAGCAATAATAAAGCCTTTTAAAAAAATGCACAAGCCTTCCAATTACGAATAACCATTTCTAATGAGGTACTCCCATCTTCTGAGCTTGCCAGCCTTTTTTCTTTAGAGCGAAAAATGAATAAAGCACAACAGAAACAAGACTGAGGAAAATATTGTTCCCTTCATTAGGCCTGTATTTAAACGCAAAAAAGTAATACCACATGTAATTAACATATTCACAAAAGAAAACAATGCCTCGCTATGTTGGTACTGTACAGTAGATGCACCCGTTAGTGTTCTTGAGATGGGCTGAACATGGGGATAAACAAACATTTCTGGATCTATTTACACGTAAGTGGTTATGTTCCTATGTAAATACAAATGACCACAGATTCCTAACATTGATTGTATTAACAGCATTTTCTAATCTGGACATAATACCAAAAAAAGTCTTATAAACTGCCATAAAACCTCCTTTTCTGCAACATAAATTAAAAGGAATGACATGTAAAAAAAAGACCAAAATATTTAAGTTATTAAATCAAATATACAGAGTGATTCATTTAATATGTACATATTTACAAAAAAGCACTTTTACTATTAGAAAATAAACTGTGTCAGTTGGGGAACCTAGAGTTCTCACAATTTTACTATATTGATATGGCAGTCTTTGACAGTTGCTATAGAAAAAGTTTAATCTCAAGGCACTTGTCACATGCTTCAATACTGCAATTCTAAAGTAATCAAGCAGAAATTAAAAGGCCACTTTTAAACCACAGTTGAAAGATCTCTATAATTTTTTTTTTGTTCCTATTACAAAGTGTGTAAGGCAAATTTGGAAAAAATCTTACAGAAGCTACTAACGTAACAAGTGCAGTGAGCTGCCATTAATAGAGATTCAAAGTCAAGAAAGCAGTTTAAAGTTCACACAATTTCCTCAACCAGGAGGTTTTAAAGCCACCATTAAATTAGAGCAAGTAATAAAAAGAAATACATTCTGTAAACAGTGTACAGTCTTTTGTAATAAACTTTACACATATTGAAAATACAACCTCTCCTCTGCCACACAGCGAGTGTATTATAAGTAAACTTTACAAAAATAGCAACTATCAAAGATTACTCATTTTTTTCATCTGACAATCATTGAATAATTTATACAAGGCTAAAGAAACAAAATAAATTTTATTTATTATTTTTATTTATTTTTTTACGCAAAATAAAGAAACTATGAACATTTGACTCCAGATATTTTTAGTCCTTGATGCAAAGCAGAGAAGGCGTTTTTTCCCCTCCCCAGTAAGCGTAGGCGCAGTCTGCCTATGTTCCAAATACAGGTTAGTCTCTACTGCCTTCAAAGTTTGATGCATTCACATTTTTTACAGATCTGTTGTCCATTTTGCTTGTTTGATGGGATTTCTTTACTGGACTGCTCTCTGATGTGTCAGATGCCTTTGTCGGCAAAGGCTTAGCGAGTTTGTGAGAGAGGAATTTGTCCATCTCCTCATCTCTTTCCTCCTCTTCATCCTCCTCTTCCTCATACTCTACATACTCCTCTACAACATCACAAGTTCTTTTTTGAGGAGATATGAAGTTTTTGCATTCATAACGAATGTCTTTGTTACTGTAAGATCTGTCTATAGGATTTCTTATGGGATTCAAAGGTGCCCACTGGTTATTGGCACCTTCTTCTCTAGGAGGACGACTTCTCTCTCTCTCTTTTCTTCTCTTCCGAGTCCACCACACGCAGATGATTATACAAGTCAGCCATACAATGCTAAATACTGCACAAAGAATTGGAACCAAATAATCTAGAGGGTAAATAAAAAAAAAAAACAAAGCCTTGAGTTAGCAGACCTAGATATATAGCACCGGACATCTGCAAGAGAAGTATCCCTACATAACTACATGTTAGCGCAAGAAAGATTTTTAGGAGAAAGGAAATAAGATGTCATTTCCAGCACAATGATAACTGCCTGAATGCACTAGTCCATCTAGAAATGCTTTAATTTAGTTTAAACTAACTTAGTTTTCCCTACTTAATGTTGAGGAGGCAAAATGCCACATTTGCGATGTTTCTTCCCCTCCAACAAATTCATTGTATAAGCAGCGTCTTCCCAAGCATTTAAACTAAGTCAGCCCAGAAAACCTCAGTAATTACTCTTAAGGAAAAAAGTCTATCCTCGTAGGAGGCAGGCTATAAAGACTACTATGCCTCTAAGTTGCTCTAGAAGTATTGGCACTTGCATCAGAAATATCTCCTGTGTTTACTCTCTGAAAGAAGAGTTCTTTACCGTGAAGTCCACAGACATTTATCTATCAACTACCTCAAAAAAACATACAGGTTAGAGTTATGTAACCAAATCTATCATGCTTTCTTTAGAATGTTCTGGTTTTACTTCAGTGTAAAACACCAGAACATTATCACTAGAGATAAGAGTCTTCACTGCTCAATGAATATGCAAAAAGAGTTAAGGCAATTACTCTTCTTCACATTCCCAATCACAAGCCCCACTAGTGCTCTCCCAGCCATGCAGACTCAGATTATTTCTCTAGGAAACCATTCCTGAAAAAAATTATCTATGTTTTGGACTTTCCCCCCCCCCCCCCCCCCCTTCCTCAAGGGCTTTACTACTGATAGAACAACAACATTTTTCTACTCTTCTTGATAAGCAAGAATTCACACTTGCTAAGAGGCAATAAGACAGGAGGTGCTTTGCTTTTTGTAGAGACAGTAGTGTTGCTCAAAAGCTCTGCAGACAAATGCTGTCAACCTACCACTCTAACCTCTGATCCAAACGTAAATTCCCTCTGCAATTTTAAGACAAGTGCTTACAGAATAACCCAAAAATCCCTGTACAGAAACAACCAACTGCTTCAACACCATGGTCATTCATTCTAATGTTAAAGTGTCTTCTGAAAAAATTCTTAAGTAGAATATGACAATTCTCAAACATTTACTTCTACTAAAGGAGGATGAATAAACTGCAAACATAGTTGGCTTCAAGGGATCTAAAAATTTTATTTTAGCAGTTTGGGGAAGGATTGTACTTTGAGAAGTAACTGCTATTATCTCCTCATTTTTCACAAGAAACCTAATGCTAAACCATGAATGAGGGGGGAAAAAGGAAGCTCTTCAAACCAGCTTCTCTAGGATTAAAATACAAAGCTTGCATTCTCTCACTATTACTACATGTATTATTTTGTCATGTGACTGTAGATCAAGTTTACTTAATAAAAGATTCTTAATACAGAGAACTGCCTGTATATAGATTCCAAATTCAGAATACTTTTTCTCAAAGCTAGAGGAAGCTAGCTAGGGGAGCTGAGGAAATAGTACATTTGCCAAGGCTTTAACAGATGAATGACATTCCCTAGGAGTGAAATGCAAGGGAAGCAGAACCAGGCAATTTACTAATTGTTTGGACTACGGGTGGAAGATCTTCCAGAATATTATATTGGGGAGGTCTAGGAAAAAGTTGGGAGAGTCTCCTACCACTGCAAGACTTCCACTCTGGGGCTTAGTTGAACCAGGGCCTACCAGGGCTTTTCCACAAAACCATCTCCTGCCTTCCCCAGGCAGGAACACAGTTATGCAAAACTTTTAACTGCTTATTCTGGCATAGCTCTTGGAGAGTCAATATTCATAGACAAAGGTCTCCAACCACACCATCTCCTCATTAAGAGAGAGGAATGAATATTACATTTTAAGCCAGCTGTGCACTACTGAGAAACACGTTGAAAAGGAGAGCAAAGTTTTACATTACCATGGTCAACTATTGGTAGATACTAGACATCTTTAACTCTTATCGAGGTAAATAATATGTAAGCACTTCAGAAGAGACTTGGTGTCACACTATGTGACTGCCCCTCCCCATATTTTCATTACCTCACAGTTTCAGTTTCTATAGTGCAGCAGCATCAAGGGCTAAGATTGGGTTAAGGTTAATGTAGGACAATCAGAAAGGATTAGAACAGCATGAGAAGAACTATCAATCTTGTGGAAAGTATGCTTAGACCGGAGAACGGGTTTGGAAGTCAGAGCCAAAACAGCGTCAAGGGTAGGTAGGGATATTACATTAGGGATGAGGTTAAGTTTAAACTAGCACACAAACACAGAATCTTGATTTTAAAGCCACTTTCTCTCTTTTCAGTTAGCAATAGCAATTAAAGAAACAACCTGATCTATCATTTTCCCCAACATGTAAAGAAAGATAAGACAAGACTGACAGCAGGGGAACAAAGAATGCTTACACACACACAGAATGCATGCGTTCAGAACCTTACCTGATGATGAATTCCCAACAACAATGGTCTCTACTTTGACTTCAGTTACTGCCAACATAACAGTGCTGTTCTGCCGCTTAGTGATTGCATTTACTATTGTATTAGCAGCATTCTGTATGAGACTATTATCTTGTTCATCTCGATGTGGGACAAAAGACTAAAGGGAGTGAAGGGGAAAACCAAAAAGTTATTGCAATCACCTAACCATGAAAATGTACTTTTTAAATACAGGTACATCTTAATTGAGTTCACTAGGTTAAATTTACCTGACAGTAGTTACAAACAGTACCCTAAAAGTTTACTGTAGCAACAGCATGGCTGGCTTTATCCATGCTGCAGATGCAGTGTCAGACTTGGTGGGTAACACACCTACTTTGCTAATTTAGCATACCTCAAATAAAAGGCAGCTGACTTCCATGTTACTTACACTGCTGAGCTAAACTTAGTCATCATTTGGAGCGCTTCAAGACGTGGATTATCTAGATAGAAGGCTGGACTAATAACAGTCTGCTCTATTTATACCATACACTTTGCTTCCTGCATCATGGCTTAATATATTCTTTACGGTACTGGTAGAGACAGACAATCCAGCTTCTGCCTGGATAAACACTTTACTACGAAAATTAAAAATTAAGTCTTTCTCAGAAACTAAGCAATATACAAACAATTAGTGAGTGGGCTGTATGTAGACGACTCTAGAGTTGAGTCTTTAGCTCAGTAAAGCAACAGCTACTTTAATCTACTCAACCTGCACCTTCTTCCACTTCTCACTTAGCACTTATGTATTTAATGAACATCCTGAAGCAGCCACACTCTAAATGCACAGCAGAAACTTCTTCACAAGATCCAATCCAGCCTCCTGCAACCCTATCTCCTTACCGAGAATGCCAATAGCCTAAAAATTTCTGACAGAACAGGTAGGCACTTGTTCACTAATTTGGGCTGAATTTGCCTTCAGAGTAACTTATCAGGAGGTTGTGGTAGCCTTCTGTCATTAATGAAACCTGCAGTTTCAGCTATCTAGCATTATAGGAAATTGCGAGATCACAAAATTGCTTTGCAGTCAGACTAAGCCACAGATTGCACTATTTGCACTGAAGTGAAACAAGCTTAAACAACCTCTTCCCTAGCTGAAACTAATAAGAAAACATTTTCCTACATATTAATACAAGTCTCATACTTACAATAGCAACTTCCACTGCATTCTCTGTGGAGTAAGACAGATCACATAAAATTATCAGAGTTCTGTCCCTAGAAACAGTCCTAGTAGCTGGTAAATACCGGATTTCAGAACAGATATTTTCAGTTGTAGTGCCCTGTTAGAAGCAAGGGAGATTATATGACTTTAGATCCAGTACAAAATCGTACATAAAAATAAACATTTTCAGTGTTTTTGCTGTTACTCAGACCGATGAAGGCAGCAAGAAAGGGCAGAAAAGTGAAGAATGAGACTTTGGAATGAAGGATGAGAAATTGAGTTTGCATTACTATCCTAGTACAGACTGAGCCCATCTTGAAATGTAAGAAAGTAATTCCTTGAATTTAAAAAAGAAAACATTCAGTACAAATCCTAATTTTGCCTCGCCCTTTAGACAAAGCACAATTAATAGCAGAGGAGTTTAATAATACATTTTGCAAGTTTATGACAGCAAGGAGTCATTAGAAACATTAATCTTGCGTGCTTTGACATGGAATATATCCCTACATATATTGCCATACTTCATTAATAATTCTATTCTCACCTGGGGAACTTTGTCTCCGTTAAAAATTAAAGTAATTCTAGCACAGTCATTGTCTAAGTATCCAGAATTAGGCAGACACTTGATATTGGCAGGCAGAGGTTCAGAGGCACTGCATTCTCCCCAGTCCGTGCATGGTGGCTGAAAACATTTCATATACTTCTCTTGGCATTCTTGACCCATGGGACATTGGTTATTTGAATTATCCCAGTGTTTGTATAACAGACAAGGTTTTTTCCCACACCACACCTAGAAATTAAAAGAACAAAGTACTGTTCAGTTAATGGCTCTTATGCATCAAATCAAAATAAGAAATTCACATAAGATGGTCATGATCTACTACTGACTACAAAATATCCATATTTCAATACTGCTGTAGTCCTAGTAGCAGATGGAGTTGTTCTTCCACGAAACAAGGACATTTTGTACGGACAAAAGAGTAAAAATTGTGCAAAGACTAGCTGAGGCACTGGTGACTGGGCATATTTCCTTAGAAGCTTATGGATTTGTCCCACATAACTGAGTTACATAGAAGTTTAAGAATGTATTTTAAACTAATAATCTAGGCTTCTACAATCTAGAAATAGAAACACCTCCACAAGGATTAATTTCTCTTCAATATTTATACTGAGATTTTTGCCACAGAATGCTGAAGATGTTAAGAGTTGATACACAGTGGTGACAAGCACTGGATTTCAACCACTCTTTCAAAAGAAAACAGTATGCTGGTACCCCCATGTCACTGAGGTGCAGCAAAGCTTCCAAACACAGCTCCATTTCATGATGTAACCTTTAATATTCTATATAATACTATACAGCTATTAGTTTAGGAACTTACAGATTTGTTAAAGCACAATTATCAGCCAGAAAGCGTATTTGTCCAATTATGCATGAAAGACCAAACACCATATATGGGTAAGTTGCATTTACTGCACCACCATTCTGAAATTCTAGTTACCTTCATGTACTGTTATCTTCTGAAAACATCTCAAACGTGAAATCACACCACCATAAATGGAGTAAAACAGCATTTCTAAATGACTGAGTGCAAGATGTAGTTATTTCTTTGCCTGCAGCGTGTACCTAACTAAAACTAAGATTAAGGCTGGACAGACTAATAAGACACAGAGGTTTTTAAACTGGTGCTTCCAGTGAAGCAAGGGAGACTGCCATGTGAGGGAATATTCTAAGTGCTGTTAGTGCTCATCTGGAGTCACCCACCTAGCCTTACAACTTGTAAGCAGCACTGACCTTGTCTCTCTCCAGCTGTGATGTAAAGCTGCACAGGTAAAACAAATCCACTAAGAAACACTATCTCAGTAGGGCTGAAAGGCTTAGAACACATACACTGAAGTGTTCAATCTGCATTTAGGCTTTTTTTTTTCTTTTAGTCACAATCACCAGGATGTAGTCCATAATGAATATACAAAGGTTTTAATTTGTCAATTCATAAATCTACTGAAGGATAATACATTAAGGCAATTATTATCCACTAAAGAAACTTTTCTTCCTATTTGTCCTTTACCTTGGAACTAATGTCTCACAAAATTAGGAGGTCTAACATTGTGTTTGCAAAGCTTTGGCAGAGTGATTTATTTATCCTTTCAAGGATCATTATTCCATTCCAGTTCATATTTCCTTTTCTGCAAAAAGTGCCTGTCTGCTTCTAGGGAGCTTGTTCTAACAGGTAGAGAGCAAGACAGTAGTTTATCATTATAGAGACAATCCCATAAGTATTTTTAAAGTCGTTAGGCACTTTTTTTTCTAGAAAAAGAAAACAGACAGTTTGGGGGAGACCTGTGCAAGAGTCTAGATTAAAAAAAAAAAACAAACCCCTAAAATTAACTTGTCTATGAAGAATAGTAAGTTTGTTTCAGCCAGTACAATTTAAGAAAATAGAACAAAATGCCCACCTTGGTGCAGTCAATACGGCCATCTAAACAGTGACAGTTGTTGCACTCTTGATCCCACCTGCTGCCATGGGGAAAGGTCATTCCTTTAAGCCAGCAAGGCTTTCCAATTCCAATCACTAAGGAGGGGAAAAAAACCAAAACAAAACAAACAAAAAAGCACACTCAGACAGTTCATCTCTTTGAGTTACTGAAGCTATTACAACTCTAAATTAAAAAAATCCTAGCTGCTGTTCCTCACACATCAGACTACCGTATATAAACTCTATGCTGGCTACATTGCACCCTACTGTTTTTTTGGGTAAAGGTTGATAGCAGATATAGGAATACCTTCTTGGCACCTAGGACCAATTCTTCCAGGGGGACAAGTGCATCGGTATCCATTTATTTCATCTATACAAGTGGCACCATATCCACAAGGGGAAGACTGGCATTCATCAATATCTAGAAAGAAAACAGGTAAAACTCAGTGATAATGACACAGAACACTGTAATTAAACATATACTGAGATGTAATCTGACAATATCTGTTTTCTTAACAAAGAAAGGACAGTTTGGCTTCAGAATTAATCTCCTAATAGGCTAGTTCTACCATTTCAGCAGTAACCTGTAACAGATTTCTCATAGTAACACCCTAATCAAAGTTCTGGTGATCAAAGCAGCAGTCATATGCTGACTCATCTCACGGAGCAGAGATGTTGGACAGCTGAAGGTGCTAATGTCTTCTCCACATTCAGCTATAGAACTCAAGTCCCACATCCTGTTCTCACACTAATCTGACACATTTAGGCTTCCTAGAAAAGCTTATGCTTTCAGGAAGTCACCACAGTGCGAAAGCTGAACAATGAATTAGCTCAACAGTGCTCAAAAAGAGTGACTTACTGCAATACAATTCACGATAAGGAAGAAGAGTAATAGTTTAGTTTGTAACAGACGTTTGATGTTATTTTTCTTAGTAACCTTGAATTAGTGAGTAGATTAATTTAGTACATAGACACTTAGCACAAAAGCCTCTTAAAAACAACAGCCTTCAAAGATTCAAAGGCTTAGCCATAGAAATCTATTGAAAAAGGGATGGAACCATAGTTCATTCAGATGCACAGCAATGTGTTACTTGTTATCCTGGGGAAGTGACCAATATTAATTTATGCTACAGTCTACTGAAGGCAGCAGAAACCAACTTGTCAAGTTGTGAGCCATAGGCACCAGCTGCTTTATTTTTAACCATAACCATTCTCTTCCAAAGCATCTTTTGAAAGGTTTCCTTCCATTGAAAATGAATGTCCACTCCAACTCCTCAGAAAAACTGCTTGAACACTAGTTCTTGACTGATGGACAATATCAGCTTATCTTTTGTGTTTAAGTGCCTGGACTTAGAAAGTGAATGTGATAATGGTAGTAGTGAGACTTATCCATGTAGGCAATGGAAAATACCAAATGAATGTGGAAGGGCTTTTGGTTCTATTGTAGCTTCCTTCATAAGTGCTTGAAGATTAAGTTTTCTGCAAATACAGAAGTATCTAAACTACTACAGGGTTTAACTACTCTTTCCTCCTCTCTTCACTCTATGTTGGTTTAAGAGTCTATGCTGAAAAAAAGTGACCATCAACTCTGTTTCTGTTATCAGCCATAAAATGCATTTTTGTCACAGCTACTCCATTTGTTTATACCAGTCTAAACAAGAAAAAAAAAGAAAAAGAAAAAATAGTCTGCAGTTCCATTACAAATGCACAGTATTTGTCTTTGACTACAAACAGTCCTCTCTGCATTTCTTGTCTGGAAAAGGAGAATTCAATATCCCTCACTGCATGTGTGGCTCTAGATACATGATTATCTGCCATCCCTGGTTCTATATCCAGAGATCACTATGCCGATGTTACCACGAGTGCTACAGTCATCTTCTGATTAGAAGTTTTAGCTCACTATCTGCCAGAATGAGGATGAAACCTCAACTTTAAAGCACATCATCATACTGATGGAATGGAAGGATCATGCCAAACAGCCTTGAGGCTACAGAAAAATCAAAGTCTGATCTTCCTAAGAGGTAGAAATAAAATAAAGTAAAAATAAGGTATCACATGTAAGTCAAAATGGTAATATTCCATTAAAAAAAATAAAAAGAGACTCTTCCACAACACTTCAACGCAGTTCTAGGATTGTTTGGATCTTCTGTTCCCCTCCTTTTCAGTGTCTGTCCTTCAGGATAACTGCAATGTAACAGGTATTTTTTATAGCTTTAAAAGACCTTTATCATACTTCTCTGTTATTCATGTGCCAGCACTACACTCCTCATGTTTTTGTTTTCATTTGCAACATCTCTGTGGATTTCAGTTTCCAATGTTAAATGGAAGACCTAGTGATACATGTCATCTTTAACAATAAGTTGCTTATCAAGAAAAATATTTAAAACTTAAGCTGCTATGAAGCCAGCACCTCAGAACTTTCAGAAATGCCTGAGGAAATCCAGTAACCAAGTTTTTGAGTATAATTTAAGGCAACTCATTTCAGTTCCATTTAATGAAATGAAGAAAGGAACGTAAGTTGTCATTATTTACACGGTATTAGTACCTGGTTGACTGACAGGTGGCTTCTGCTTCATTATTTGGAATTCAGCTAATCTAATGGAAAAAGTGGCACAGGGTGTTCTTTCTGATTTGTGCATCAGAATGGTACAACCTTTCAGGTCTTTACCCATACAGGTACTTACTAATTCTGCAGTCAGGACCAGCAAACCCAGGCGCACATTCACATCGAAACCAATTCACACCATCAACACAGATGCCTCCATTGTAACTGTAAAAATAATAAACCTATCATTACATCAAGCATTCGCAGGGTATATTCACTGAAGATGAGCAAAAACCATAGGTCTCACGCGGCGTGTTCAAATGGAAATTTCTATTGTTCCTATTCATAGTACTTTCTCACTATTGAACAATGCAGAATTAAAAAGTCCCTGCTAATTCATAATATGAGTCTACTTAATAAGCCATCTACATTGTTTCATTGGTCTCCAATTAAAGCTTTGTAATTAAACCTTCTGCTGCTGTTTAGAGGGACAATCTATTCCCATTAACAGAGAAAGCATAATGTTAGATAAACAACATTTCTTACTAAGTCACCTGTTAAAACAGCAACATCCTACAAGAGCGCGTACATGTGTGGGGAAGTATATCAACAGAACTCAAGGACATAAACCAGCACTGTACAGTGAATATGGAGAAAGCTCAAGTTTCGCAAGGTTTGTTTTTTTAATACATGAAGTACAAGTTATTGCATCAGAATGGACAACAAAGATAAGACAGATGGTTTGCTTCATCCACATAACAGTATTTTTCCCTTCAACTATAAATATCAGTCTCTGTATTTAAAATACTCCCATTGTACCTTCAAAAACAATAATTTCATTTATAAAACACATTTATACATAGCATTTGATCTAACAGGATATTGTTACATTATCCAAAATTATTTATTGTAAACTAACAGATTTTGATTTCTCCTTTATCATTCTAAAACTCAATTGTAGATGCTTGAAATGTTATCAAGTCTGATTCATTTAATATCACAGTAATTTACTAGTCAGTTCTGAAACAAAGACTACACAAATACATTTATCTGCTCATATATGAACCAATGCAGGATTGCAGGACTGTTTTTGTGGTCTTTGCTGCTGTCAGGGATAGATAAGGCATGGCAAAAAAAAAAAAAAAATATTTTAAGATTTTTACAGAGGCTAGCTTCACTTATTTTATGCTACAATTAACTCTAATCAGGAAAACTGTGCTCACTTTTATTTTCACATTACATACAGAACTGGAGTTTGCATACTTACCATGGATGAGGGTTGCAGTCATTGGTATCTATAAAAAAAAAAAAAGAATACAGACTAATGTAACTAGTGGCATATTTATTTTCTAATGTATAATATTATAGTTCAAAAGATTCTATATTTGATGCAGAAAGTAAACTAATACATAATTGAACTTCTTTCACACTTGCAAAGAAAGTTCAGTTAGACTTAACAAAACAATGAAATACCTTAAATTTTATGAATAGACTGACAAATGCAAAATTTTATAACTTTGGTGTATTTTGATATATCAACAGCATAGACTGATCCACAGCATGATGGTAACATAACAGAAACAAAACAGGGTATCAGTTGCACTGGTAGTAGACAATTCAACCAGGCTCTAACATCTTCCTAAAGAATTACTACTCCTTTGGCACTTCATATGCATACATGCAAGTAGCCAGATTTCTTAAACAAATCTTTCCCATTATAAACAACTCCAAATTATTTGTTAGCATTTATGCTAGCACTATCAGCTTTAAAACAGCTAATTAGGGTATACATCAATACAACAGTAATTTCACAGTAGATTTAAAATAAGGTTCCCCCCCTCCATGTTACACCTTGGAAAAATATAAAAATCAAATTTGCAGGCTTTACTCCACCTAAGCAATTAATTGTATTAGTATGTCAAAGTAGTTAACTGCTATCCTCAGAGAAAATTATGGAATATATACTACTGCCTGCCTTTCCACATACATTTCATTACTAAAATATGTATTTCTTGGAGGAAATTTCTGCACATGTTCCCAAAAATGGTATTTCTATAGAAGGCTTAAAGTCTTATTTTGGCAGAGACTAGGTGCAAAAAGAAGCATAAGTTCTTCATTCATTACTTGAGCATCATCATCTTTACTTACTTCCCACCCTGAATGATTCAGATATTTTGGCACAAGAACTCTATAAACTTGTTTTGTTTCAGTTAACAGCTCTGTGCCAGACACTCCTAATATCCCAGGGGAACACAGAAGAAGAAAGGAGAAAAGCCTTACTCTGTGTGCATGTACGTCCTTCCCATCCTTCTTTGCAGATGCAAGAAAAGGAATCTCCACTGCCAACACATGTTCCACCATTCATGCAAGGGTTTGGAATACAGCTGCTGTTTTTAGCTTTGAAAACAGAAAAAGGTCTCTATTTAGCACAGAAAACAAAAAGTATCTATCAACTGGATGTGTCAATATCACAGTCTTGAATAGCATCAAAGTGAACAGTGCAAGACTTAAAAGAAGGTTAAAAAACTCCAAAAATTGTTGCATTGCATGGTAATCTCTCACCTACCTTCACCATCATTCCAATTGAATTGATTGAACCATGAAGTTTCATAAAAAAGATTATCTATTTTTTCCCATCTGTGTAAGCATCCTCAAAATACTGCTAAATTCCTACTTTGGCAGTGAGTTATCCAGGTCAGGAGGTGGACTTAATAATAAAACACTAATATTTAAAGTTCAGATTTGGATTAAATGCCCCAATTGCATCTAAAAAGTAGAAAAACTATGCTAAGTTACCTTCATCCAACCTCTTGGTCCTAGTGGAGTTTCATATTCAGAGAAATATATCATGGAGACTACATTCAATCCCCAAAAAATCAAGAGTACTTCCCTACAGCAGGCAGTAGGGAACTACTGCAGATCCCCTAGGAAGAACCACTTAATTTCATTTTTCCTGAGTATGTCTGCTCATACATCTCTCAATCACAAACTTATTCACATTATGAACCTTCAAGCAAAGTGGGAGAACTAAGTTCCCAATAAAACCTTTACACAGGTGCTCTAATAGAGAAGTTAAGACAGAGGTCCAAATGTTCCGAATCTGCTTAGAAGAAGCTATGTAAAAGACCACGTAAGCAGCCTGTGGAGAACAGCTTCCTAAAAAATCAGGATCATGTCAGCTGAGTAGAAGAAATTACTCTAAACTTCAGTCACCAGCCAACTAGAACAGCTTTGAACTAGTCAGCGAGAAGAAAAGTGTGCCTACTTACTAAACAGTTAAGTATTATTTAAACACTTCTCTATTACTTCAGGCTTTATCTGTAGATGATTTTAAAAGCTTACCAGTGTTGCAAGTACTTCCTATCCATTCTGGTGGACATGAACAGCGGAATGTATCTCCATCATCATAGCATGTTCCACCATTGCTACAAGTATTCGCATCACATTGGTATTCACCTATACATCACAACAGAAGTTTTAATTTCCATTAGTCTTGCTGAATTTTAAGACCAGGTACTTTTTAATAACAAAATCACTTTAAAAGAGGCTTCATATTTAAATGCAACAGTACTAGAAACAGATAGTTCCACTTGCTGTATTACAGTAAGCAATCAAAAGGGTGGAATCTAAGGGCATCTCTTACCACACTATTTCATTACATGAAGGAATACCTTTTTTAAATGTTCAATTTTGTTGCTGGGAAAGTGAAAGAAGTAATGAAAATAGGCCTATTATTTCACTGCAATTGTTTTATTTTAAATTTCAGGAACTCTAGTCTCATGAGAAGAAAACAAATCTTTGGGTAAACTAAAGATCAAAGTAAAGAACACTTACGTGAATGGCAAGTTTTGCCTTTCCAGTCATTCTTACACTCACAATAGAAGTCATTTACCAAATCAATGCATCGGCCACCGTTGTGACATGGGTTAGGAGAACAGTCATTGAAATCTAGGCAAAAAAGAGTTATTCAAATTAGATTATCTAGCCTAGCCAAGGCCATGAGAAAGTATAAAATACTTCTTTATAAAGGAAATAAATGGTGGACTATTTAGGAAGATAGCATTCCTAATTGTTATGGGGTTATCTTTATATAAGCAAGGAAAAAAACCCTCTGATTGACTACAGAACAATATGAATTATGAAAGATTTTCTGACAGCTTAAAAGTATCATTCAGTATGGCTTCTAAGTAGAGCACCAAAGTAGTTTCATTTTTCCAGTAATCAGCTGTATTCTGAACTTCAGAGAAAACTTTCTAGTAGGGACAATGTCCTGAAAAGGACCTCCAAACCCAGGACATCCACATGAAACAGTTAAGGCTCCCTCTCCTGCTTTATGGCTCGAAATATAGAAAGTTAAAGCCATTAGATGGCTTAACCATATATACACACACACATATATATGTGTGTATACTCACACATTAAACATATACATATATGAATTTTATAGAAGATTCTTTCACTTGAGACAAACGTTTTAACAGGCAGAACATAATATGCCAGACCGAACTTCATCTAGACCACTAAAACATTCTTTTGACTGTGACAGTTGCCAAAAACTTCAGTCTTTCCTTCACATCTCAATTGGTGTACACCCTGTAATAAGTCACAGTAAGTCTTTGCCATCACATTTTAGAAGGCACTTCATTCAGAGTAGAAGAAACATCAACTGCAGTTTCCTTTGAGGTAACTTTACCATCAACTGGCCTAGTACACTTTGACAATCAAGGCCCAAGCCAGGGCAGCAAGAGTAAAGGCCTGCTCCCAATGAATCCAGAATATAAAATACTGACTCATGATAATCATTAAGCAAAAATTCAGGCTTCAGCAGTTCTTTTCTTACTAAAGGAATAGATATTAGATTTATAAATTCCTTCCGTAAGATGGAGGTAGATTACAGCTTGCACCAGCTTAAAGATAAAAAGCTGGCCAAGGTTGGAAACTACTATGAGTAAATCGGGTAAGGGACAAACTTTTGTGTACAGTAAGTACATAAGTACTTTAAGAAGTACACCTGCTTATAGCAATATAATGAGTAGACCCCCTAAACAGCATATATGCACTTTTGCCTCTCCTCAGGAGAAAAAGAAGTTATCTCCTCTTGTCATATATCCTGTACTATACCAAAGAATAAGATTACTATCCTATTAAAGGAAGTGAGCCTTTTAGAGCTTCTGCTCCAAAATCTTGAAAATGCAATTTTTGTATTTGAAAATACAAAGTTACAATTTTTGCAAACAACACTGGGTAGACTGCAGTTATAGAACAGAGAAACTAACCCGTTATTATTAACTATGTAGCAACTATCACTGTCACAGCAAAGCTGCAATATTTGACCCTGCAACACTTAGCAGTACTCACTTGTGTCACACAATTCTCCTTCCCAGCCACTTGAGCAGAAACATCTAAATGAGTCAACTTCATCAATGCATGTCCCACCATTCTTGCAAGGTTTCCCAAGACAATCATTGATATCTATGACAAAAAGTCAACAATTATTGCTCAAGACAGCCTCCACCTACCTAGAGGGCTGATCTACACTTGTGTCTCTACGAAGAGTGGCACTAAGTTATACTCCATGTGTACATACACAAGAACAGCTCAAACATCTGTTTTCAAGACTGGTAAGCTTTCTAGATGTATTCTGTCCTCATGTAGCATTAGGTTTACCGGGCAGAAATATCCAGGTGTTCAAAAAATACCTGGAATAGCAATATACACGCTCCTAAGCTGTGCTGTCAATGTGTCTGTCCCTTCTTTATCATCCCCACATTGGAAAAATCCATGGCTTCTTTAAGACCGTACATAAAGGCAGCAGGCAGACACATTTATACTGAAGTTGGACTAAACCCAGTTTTCTTTCACGGAGGAAGTGTGAACCACTACAAAGACAACTATTACAAGAACAAACTAGATTTCAAGCAGTACAGCTGAAGCAATGTTCTATGCAACTTTATTAAAATCTTAATGCTTTATTTTATGTTGTAAAGTTCCAAAACAAAAACTTGAAGGAAGTTTTAGAGGAACAAAATAATTTAGAAGAAACTCCTACTTACTTTCGTGACAGTATATTCCAGTAAAACCTCTTTCACAGGCACAAGTAAAATTCCCTCCTGGCTGACTTATACACCGTCCATGAGGTCCGCAAACATTAGATGAAATGAAACGGATTCCTTCTTGGGTGGCATTACTGAAGACTTCTATTGTACAGCTGTCTATTACTAAAAATGAGAAGTATATCATCAGACTAATAGTCTGCATCAATATCACTTTTTAGTTTTTAAAAAGTTATAAAAAGTTAAGACTAATCACATTTTAAAAGTTAACTAAGTTAACCTATTTATAAACAAGGACTGTTAGAAGCATTTCTTCTCATTGCCTCACTATTTCACAAAGCTAAGCGAGTACAATAAAAATGTTTCTGCATTATGTTATTTCCAGAAATACTACTTTTCTTTTTTAGTGTACCACCAGTACATTAAGGTAAGTTTCTCAACAACAGCAGTTACCTTTACAAGAATTGTTCTTGCAGTGGTCCTTGAGATGAGAACAATTCTTTCCATCATAGTCATCAGGGCAGGCACAGTAATAGTCTCCTCCCAGATCATAGCATTTAGCCCCATTCTGGCAAGGGTTAGGTTCACAGAAATCAATATCCATCTGTAAGAGAGACCATAGTTAGCAGCAGCTGCTTTGTTTCCCAGGAGTAAGCAGCATTATCTGTGTTGCCAAAGACACAGATGAAGCTAATTTACAAGGAAACTCAAGTTTTAAGAATGTTTATGAATCATATATATTGCATTCCATCCTGCAAACACAGAGAGAAGCTTCAGGTTACTTTAGTCAAACCTAACACAAAGCATTTCTGATACTGCTAAAAAGATATTCCTTTGCAGGAGGCTGAATAAGCACATTTGCAGTAACTTACTTAGCAAAGAACAAGCCATTAAGAGACATCTTACTGTGACTATTCTGGATTATAAGTCATTCCTCTGCCCTTCACATCCACATACTAAGTGCTACAATACAAGTTAAATACTAGTGCACTTTGTGTCTGCAAGACACTTAAAATATACAGAACCTTAAAAAAATCCTATTCTCTAGAGCAACTTCTCTTCCCACCTCCACACACAGAATTTATTACAGAACACCACAGCTTGGAAGGGACCTCTAGAGGTCAGCTACTCCCACCTCCTGCTCAAAGTAGGTCTAGTTAAACCAAGCTGCTCGGGCCTTATTCTCACAAATTCTATCATTGTGCCAATTTACACACAGAAATACTAGATATATTTTGAACACTTCTTACCGTCTGATTCAAAAAGCAAGATTTAAATCTAGCTTTCATAATATAACCCTTAACGTAGACAAATTTCTGTAGCAAAGCAATTCTGCTTTCTCTACATCTTAGATTGACACACACAATCACTGATTGGTGATGCCCTAAACCGGCCTCAAAAATCCACAAAGCAGCCCCAAAATGGATATTGTTACATCACAGTATCTTTCCTCCAAATTGTCATTCTTAAGGATTGCTTTCCTCCCCTGACGTTAGTTTTTCCCTCTTCACAGCTCTCTTGTGACAAAGATTGCTTTCTCAACCTTGCAGACATAACATTAAGTCAATAGTGGATTTGGTCACTATTTTTAGTAGTTCTGTAGCTAAAAAGGAGAAAAATTATAAGCTAATCAAAACAGAAGGAATACAAATGGCATTAAATATTTAATTCAGAGGAGCACGTACACTTATAGCTGCAATAAAGAGATTTTCAGCGAGCTATTTCATGGTCTCATATGGAACATTCAAAGAAAACTACAAAAAAATAGCTATGGTCTGAGAAAGATTCTCAGATCTCCTCTATCAGATGTCTCCATTTGTTTCCTTCCATTAGTGTAAATTTCCCTTTCCCAATGCAAGTTCAGTAGCTGGTATTTTAGCATCTGGAATCAATGGTAGATATTTCCTGCAACACACAAGGCAAGCAGCCAAGTCCTCCCTATTATTCAAACAGATTTGCTAAAACTTTAATTACACAGTATGGTATGAATCAGCCAGCAGTAGAGCACTGAATTTATGATCCTTACGATCCTTGCAATGGCACATGAGCTATTAGGTACTGCACTAGTTTTATTAAACTGGTCAGTATCTGAAATCCTTTTTAATTTACAATAAAAGGAGGGCATTGGTTCTTTAACAATGCCAATAATCAGAATAAAATTACTTCACTTAAGATAGATCACTCCAATATTCTCCATGAAAAATTCTGGAGCAAATCCAACCAAATTCTAATCCAATGCTGCCTTGCTAACCATAACACTTTTATGGATCTGACTATGAGTGAAAACCAGAAAGTATATACCTAGGGCAATATAGTTTTACATTGAAAAGTCTAATGTCCTCCCTAGAAAGAGGCAGATCTTCGTTATCACGAAGTACTTTATGAATTACCACTAGCACTTCAGTATTTTAGATCTGAATCCTTATTTAAGCAGTAGAACTACATGTTCCTAAAATGACCTCAAACAGGAAATTCTGAGCACCAATATTTGTATATGTGCCTACCCTTAATTATGTGGATACTCCTTACCAACAGCAGTAAGATTACTTGAAAGGTAATTCAGTTACGTACTTCACAGTTATTAGGATGAAGACCTAAAACATTTGAGCGTAACAAGAGGACACAGGTCCTGAAAATTGCAAAGGAAAACTTTTCAAGCTTAAGGAATACTTGTAGTCGTAAAACACTCAGGAGAGCCAACATTTACGTGCAACAGCTTGCAGTTTATCAGGCTGCAAATTCAAGTGTTACAGCTACTATGACAGCACTGCATAACAAATTTGCTTATTCAGAGTGTCAAGTAACAGCTACGTTAGTCAGTAACGCTTTAGCCTCGTGTTACTCCCATTTAAACCCAGAGAGAGGTTTATTTCAAGAATTCAATCCATGAAAAGTATTGCAGTAATGTCACCACTGCCCTCACCTCACAGAAGACTCCTGAGAAGCCCTGTGAACACAGGCAACTGAATCCATTGACCAGATCTTTGCAACGGCCTCCGTTTTGGCATGGATTGCTTTCACACTCATTTATTTCTATCTCACAGTTTTTTCCTGTGAAGCCACGAGGGCATAAGCAATGGTAACCATTTACTTCATCCTTCATAGAGGGGAGAAAAAAAAAAAAAAAGCAAAAAGATCTGTTTATTAAGAAAACTTACAAACAAGAATTAAAGTTATTTCTATATTCTGGATTTATGAACAGCAATAGCACCACATAAAATTATTTTGTGAAATGGTGCAAGAGACTGCAAGCGCAACACTACACTTTTAACATTTAACCTCATTTAACCAACCTGTAATTGCAAACTATAGAATTCATAACTAGCCAGAACAAGATTTATTTTCAACATAGCATGTAATAAACAAGAGTTACCTTACAAGTCCCTCCATGTTGACATTGTCCATGACAGTCATTAATATCTATGGATAAAATACACAAAGTATTAGAATTTATACTAGAAGACTAAGCTGTAAAGTATAGGTCTAGCATAAAAATGCAGAACAAACTATTTTCAGAAAGGATTTTTCTAGATGTTTTAATGGAAAGTAAGGATGTTTGATGTATTAAGAGATTCTTATTTTAAAGAATATGCAATAAAAAGTTAAATATTACATACTTCTATTAGCATAACAGGAATTAAATCAAATGCTACCTGCTAACTTCATATCTAATGTTTCAGCAAAAAGTATTTAAAATTGAATCAGTACACTATATCATTCAGAATCAGGGACAAGTGAGTAGGGAGAAACTTAGAGATATGCAAGTGTATATCTAAACTCATTTTAATATCAGCTACACCTCTAAATAAGTTTTCAAACAGTATTTTCAATTTCAAATTTTCAATTTACACTGATGGAAGTTAGAAAATCCTGACAACAGGTGTTTTTTCTTGTACAAGTATACTATCTTGTACAAGTATACTATCATTCAGCACAAAACTTTTTCTTAAATAATAACGCATCCTACGGTCAACATATATACTAAAGATATACTAACTGATATGACAATTTACTCCTGTCCATCCTGGAATGCAGTCACAGTAATATCCACCAATGAGATTTTTGCAAGAGTAAGCATTAACACAGGGTTTCCCCTCACACTCATTAGCATCTGTGAAAGAAGATAAAAGAAAGAATAGAATAAAGAACAAACCCAGAAACAGATTACCACAGCACCAAGCAAAGTTTCCATGCAATCCAAGCATGAGAAGCTCATATTATACGTTGGTAGGGCACTAAAACCATTTACATATCACAGGTGTTTAATGCACACTTGTCTATAGTAGCACATGCACATTATCTTACTTTTCCCTTTGCCAAAACTCAAAAGCTAACATGTTAGTCAGGGAAAATCCCCTCCTTGCCTCCATAAGCTTATAGTCACTGTTCTGCCACCATGAAGAAGGAGCTACCGTCACCAATGCTGTATTTTGAAACAGAAATTCTAGAAGAACTATTATAAGTAAGCTTAAGTTGGGGCTTAAATAGTTACTGGTTCACTTGAAACTTCTGGCTTTAAGATCTACTGAAGACTAACTAAGATACCAATAGCAACACACGTCTTCAATATTTTCTTCAATAAAAATTGTATCAGAAACACAGAGAGTTATTCATCATTTAGGAATAATCTCCAGTGGTCTTCAAAACTTTAGAAGGTAGCTACTTACCAAGCTGACATGTTGCTCCAATCCACTGTTGAGGACATATACACTCAAATGCATTAACACCATCAATACAGGTCCCTCCTTGAGCACAAGGGTTAGATGCACATTCGTCAATATCTGGAAAGTCAAAGTGTGCCTTCCATTACATGGTTTAAAATTTGGCTTAACCTGTGATTTTTTTCAATGTTATTTTGAGATGAAGGAGGAGAACGTGCAAATAAGCTTAGGAATAGAGTAACATTTCTAACCTACTTAGGCTTTTCTTACATCTTTGAGATAGGGGAGAAAGGAATTTTTCTATCTGCAGACAGCAAGATGATTCAGTTGATCTGCCAATGATTAACACATTCACTGAAAGTTACGTTCCTAGACCATGACATGTGTTTAGACAGTATTTTTCTCAGGATAGTTACTGTTGAAAAACAGATAAAAATCCTATGTCCCAAATCACAGGCAACATGGAAACCAATTACATAGGTCCATAATACATTTCAACCACTTCCCTGTCTTCCAAGGCAGACACTTCAGCATTTAAGTGAGTAATTTACTATTCTACTACTTTAAAAAGGGGAGAATCTTTCATGTTCACATTTACATCTCTTAAAAGGAATCCATTCTGTATTTTGCTTTAGACTGGCTAAAGAGTTGGAAATTTTTCTACATGCTTCGGCAACAGGGCATTCCTTTGGACATGGTCCAGCTACACTTTTCACAATCTGTAGATCCCAACTGCATCAACTAGATTCTGCTGGCTGCACAGAACTATTAATTTTTTCAGAGGTTCCCCATGTGTAGCTGTTAAAAGACAGATAAGGTAAAAGACTACCACCAAATTCCATACCCACAGAGCATGATTATCAAGTAAGTTGTATCAACCCTTCCAATCCAATGGGTCAGTCATCAGTAAACGCATACCCACCAATAGCACATGTTGGTCCACTCCACCCTGATGGGCAATGACACTTGAAGCCTGAGGAAATTTCATGACAAATTCCACCATTAGCACAGGGATTAGATACGCAAGCATGCTCCGCTAGGAAGAAAGAGAGAAAGAAATTCTTGCTAAATACTCTTCTAATATCAATTAAGGAGAACTTAAATGGTTAGCTACTGTGCTCTGATTAAAGTGACTAAAAGCATGAGCAGTAGAGAGGTGCCTGTACAGAAATCTGGAGCCTCCCTTTCCCAGCTGCTGAGAGCAAGATTCCCGGTAGAAGACTGGAGCAGAATTTTAGTGAAGGTGCATCATCCTTCATATCTACTGACTAGAAAGCCTGAAGACAGACAAGTCACTCGTATCTCAATATGCCAAGAACTAAAGAAGCTCCCCATTAACCTACTGCTTCCAGCCATGCACTTCCACCTCTAGAGTGCTCTAGCACTTTTTTTTTTTTAATTCAGTGAGATAAAACAGATATGCTGTATGTAGAGGTCTGAACAGTAGTAGAAGTTTAGGTCTGTTTAGCTTCATTCTAATACTGTTCCTTGGAAACAGCAAAGTGTAGAGCTACTGCAATTATAGCTAGCACTGCTTGTTGTCACTCCTTGTAGGGCTTTAACACCTGTAGAGGCTGCACTAAGCAACAATCAAGTTGAGGAGGGACAAGTTGTATGCCATCACTTTTGGTATTTTCCCCTCTCAGAAGCCAAGGAAGCTTTTGGACAGAAGCCAACAATTCCCTTGCTAGGTAAGACTTTCTAATTGTTGCTAGCATTTATATTTTTGAATCTTTCTTTCAGTGATGTTATCTAGTTTGCAAACTGAATTTACATTGTCTAGGATGTTAGGTACTAGTACCTAAAGTAGCTCATATACCAATCTACTGCTAATAATCTGTACAGAACTCATCAAATGTACGGCCCTCTTTAGCACTGCCCCCTTGTCTGGAGAGCCAAGGTGCTTCCCCACAACTTTCGGGGCAAGCCAAGCCAAGATTTCATCCATTTTAGCCAAAACTTTGCATCACATTCTACCAGTTGAAGCAACATTCAAGTTTTGATAGCATCATTAATACCATACAGCACTTTATAGACGTTCAAAGACCTACACCCTGATGAATGTGAAAACCTGCTGCTGCTAACAGTTGAGTGACCTTAATGCCAAACAGTTAAAGATAAAAAAACCTGGTTCTTTCCATGTACACTTATAAATATACCAGGGAATAGCAAAATTCAAAGTGAGAAGACTGGGAATATCACATTTAAAAAGAGGATTTAACAATATATCATCTCAAAGAAAGCCACTGCAGAACACCCAACTGAATACTACAGGTAAAAAGTGGAACTGACAGTTTTCATTTTTCTCCAAACATCAAATCTTTAAAGCAAAATAGGAAAGAGATTGTACACTTGCCCTTTTCTCTCCAGAGACAGAGTAGTCAGGAAAAGTGTCCATATACCAAAATAGTCTCTAGTATATGAAAATTTTGGTCTTTGTGTAACACTCACACAGATACACATGAAGAGTAATATGCTTTGCAGTATGGTTGAGATAGGAAGCACTTTTTCATGTTGGATAAATATAGATTTGTTAAACTCTAGTCAAGAAGGCATACTTCATGAGAAATATGGTTTAAATGCTTTCCTCCATTTTGCCAATGGGAGCAGGGAATACACTTAAGTTTTGATTCAGACTAGTCAAGGTGACTCTGTATGAGGGCTTGAACATATTTCCATAGCAGTTAAAACTGCATCATTAATCCAAATCTGTTAAAACTCCTACATTAAAAGATTATTTTAAAAATCAATTTTCAGTTGATCAAAAAGGATAGTCAACACATTCAGGCAGCTAAAAATTGGGCCAAACCCCACCCCCCACAGTTAAAACGGAAGTGTCCATCACTACTACCTTTCTTAGCCATCAGCTTGTATAAGATGCATATTTGCAAGCAAGCCAGAAGAGAAGAAAATGGGTAGCAGGGAAAGGTGCACCTGTAACCCATTTCTATGGGACTATAGCCCAATTGTGAAGAAGCCAAAGGCAACAATGAGTATAGAAAATACCACACAGGTGACTAGAACGTAGCCATGCTTAAAACAGTTTCAGATTTCTGAAGATACATGCAGTATCCAGAAGTACCAATTTCGCAGTTCTTTCCAGAGTAGCCATCTGGGCAAGCACAGCGATATTCATCTGGTTCAGTATTCATACAGGTTCCACCGTTCAGGCAGGGATGGTGATTTCCACAGTAATTCAGATCTGGACAGAGAAAAGCGTCAATCAACAAGAAACATAAATCTCACCATTTTAAACCCTAGTCAGACATACAGACACCTTTTTGGTTTGAGCATCGTTCACCCACATCATTCCCATATTCCATTAGCCAGCCTGCCATTTCATTACTGTCCACAGAAAAAGGAAGAATGAGCAAGAGACAACTGCATGAGTTAGAAGAGTCAGGACTGTTCCAAGCCTTTTGCCTTAAACTTCTTATACTTATGATGTTTAGGCACTGACTTGCCACAAAAGAATTAGGCACAGAAATACTCAGGTAGTTGCACACTAGCAGGAAAAAATTGTTAATGAGTTATCAGTGAATCATGCAACTTCACATATTTTTCCTGTACATTAATGCTAAGTACCTTTGTTACAGAGCAGGCCACCCCAGTTGGTTTCACAATTACACTGCCATGGTTCATTACAGCTCCCATGAGCACAGCCTGGGTAGCGGACACACTCATCACAGAACTGTCCTTGCCAACCATAATGACACCTAAGATGTAAGTTCACATGTTAAAAGTTAGCAACATGATGCTTAATTATCAGCATTACAGGTATTTAGAATACTACACTTACCATTCTCAAGAACAAAGTCAACTGTTCAGTGTGCAACAGATAAAACTTTATTTCTCCTGTTTAGAAAGGACATACTAGTCCTGTTGAATATCCTTACTGGAACTCATCTTGCTCAACTGTGTTACATATCATGGCAACAAATAACACCAAGCACTATGCATTATGAGAACTGTACATAAATTAGTTGTTCTTTCACAAGAAGTCTCAACTTCACATAATCATCTCACACTAGGAAAAAAAATTGTGATTGGTATAAAAAAAGTTGAAGTTGTTCTTCAAAAGGAGACTGCTGGCTTACTGCATCAAGCACCATAGCCTTTTTCTCTCTATGAAGACAGCTTTCAAGATATTAGCTAGTTTGTTCTGGAGTGCTACAGTTTTGAAAGACCAGCGCAGCCAGAGATGCAGCTATCTTCTCACTTTTCTCAGGACTTAGTTTCTCAAGAGAACCCTTTTTACAGATTTATTCTATTATATCCTCAGTGTTCTCTAGTGACATTATGAAAAGGGTGCTTTTTGGAAGAAGGAGAAGAGAGAACAAAACCAAAAGCCATTAATAATTCATTTATTTTAAACATAGTTGAAATTTTATCACAATATTTCTTCAGAGACCAGTATCTTTATGTTATCTGTAACAGAATTCCGCTAACAAAAGCAACTGTTTATGCTACAGGAAAAGCATTGAAGTTTGAAATTTTAAAAAGAAAAGGAAAAAAGAAAAGGACATAAGCGAATGCTTTTTTTTTTTTTAAAAAAAAAACAAACAAACACCAAAAGTATATTTCACACATAGTTTAATAAAAAAAGGAAATAGTAAGCTTGGTCTTTTGGGTCAACCAGAAAAGCCATTCTGCCTGTTATTTTAAGAGTATTTCTTACAAACAATTTATGAGCCATACTAGCAACAAATAGATGCATAAAAACACACTGAATGGGAGCAGAGCCCTAATACTTAGGGGAAAAACAGCATTAGAAAGGAAACTATTTTTTAGATTTAACACCACCATTCTAGCATCAATATGCTTTGAACACCATAAAAGAACACAAATCCTTAAGTCTTTGGGGTGTGGTAAGAGAAGACAAGGAAATGAAGTATAAACGAGGAGTCCTGGTTCCTTGTGAATCAATCTGCTTCCACCATTTCAGAACACCATATCAATCCCCAGACGAACAAACAGGTTATGATGGCAGCATATTACTTAAATTTCTACTATTTACATACGCAGAAGGAATCTAGATGCAGATCTTTGCAAGACGATTTTTTTTTTTAATATACAAAGTTCTAGAACTACTTTGAGTTCTTAGTCCTAGCATCTGCTCCTCATTGAAAACCTCAAAGTTGTGGGATCCCTAAGGACTACCTAGTCCAGAGGCCTCCAATCGCTCATCTAAGCAAGGCTGTCAGAGCCTGGAGAACATAGGTATTTCAGAAACAGCTTTCTTTTGCTGCATTAGCAGTAAGAGGAAACAAATACTGCTCCTGCTAAATTTGATCTCTTCCTTCCTCCTCAAGGACAGAAAAATCTTTTCAGGGGCTGGTAATAAACAATAAAAAAAAAAAAAAGAAAAAAAAAAAAAGCACTGCAACTCACTTTACTGGCTGCAACCCAAATCTCCATCCATGCCAAACCTGGCACTACTGCCAGTGATTCACCATGACTATACTAGCCAGAGCCAACTCCCCACCCACATATAACAAGCATTTTCAAGGGCTGAAAGTCTGCATCACAAAGTAAATAATCACAATAACTCTATTTGTTTTCAATACCCAATGGATAACAAGTTTCTTTGTTTAACACTGCACTGGTGATTAAGAGTGCAAAGAAAAATACCGACACCTTCTTAGAACTTGAAGGTATCTTAAGCACCTACTGGAGTTTGTAGGTATGCTCAACTGCATGAAAATTTTTTCAACAGAAAAGGATTGCTGCTTTTTCATGATATTCACAACAGTCAAAGTTTACTGCTAAAGTCCCCACCAAGCCTGAGGGAAATAATTTCTAGAGGCTAAAAGCAGTCCAAAGGAACACAGTGTTTACAAGTCAAAAGGTTATTATGTGGTAAGCTGATCAGCCTTCAGTTTACAAGGAAGAGTAAATTAGGATTTCCTCTTAAACAGGAAGTCTGGTTGCATCCTACATTAGCAGGTGCTAGAGCAGCTTTAATTCCACTTCCTTCTAAAAAGATAATGTTTACATGGATCTCAGCTCAGCCCTAGAGCAAGATGTGGTCAATAACGTTAATTCAGAAATGGGCACATTGTCATTTAGGATGAAAAGATCAAGCCACAACACAGGGATGAAAAAAGTTTAACGATCCATTATGAGAAGGTCAGAAATAGAAAAGTAGCAACATCTATTAAAAAAAAAAATCAATTACTTTTCAAGTGACAACCACTTGTGTAAAGACAAAAGGAAACTGCTAGTGCAGTTAATGGTGGGCTAAAGTTAATGCTTCCCTGTTCCCCCTCAGTTGAGAATAATTTGTTGAAAGTTTCTGCAATCCTAAATTTTTGCACATCTGAATAAGAAAGAAAGCCAAATTTAGAGAATTTATAAGGATTCCCATTGTTCAACGAACAAAGAAAATTCTTATTGGAATCAAGATTCTACTTCCTTTGTCCTTCCCGTCTGCTGACTTCATCGGCTCTAATTCGTCTTTACAACGAAGCGCACGCAAAACAGAATCAGAGATGGCTTAATCTCAGCCCTTGCTGGGTTATTAGCAGTACAAAAGAAGCTACCATAAATAGATTGTTACAGTTTAGTAACTTCCTGATGGAAGGCTGAAGTACAGGCATCTGCTTCCAGACCAAAATGTCCCTTTAGATCAGGATTAACACAGAGAGAGCACAATAGGAATAGAAGAACAATTGCTAGTTATCTTGAAACCAAGAACCTACAGAAAAAATCCTGATAATTCTGAAGACTTGCTTCACAGCTCCCATTTTTTCTTAGATGAGAGTTTGGTGGCAATAGAAAACAAGAATTTAAATACAAGGCTGGAGGAAGGGGAGGTGACAGGAGTTAACACTAGCTAAGCTTCTAGATAACATTTCAGTCTTGAGATTAGAGAAACTGCAACTGTGCAGGAAAAATACTGTTCTCATTGATAAGTAGATAAAGCCACAATAATTCAACTCATAGTGTACACTTGCTTACAACAAGTAAGCGTGGCTTCAAATAGCTACATTCCAGGACAATCTCAATGTGTTTAAAGTAGTAAATTTAGTATCAAGGAGTCCTACAGAAGCACCTGTCACTACACACAGTTCAAAGATACATATGTACTCAGAGACAGGAGTGGGAAAAGGAGAAAAATATATTTAAGGTTTTTTGCTTTTCTTGGGGCTATTAAAAGAGCTAAATTTGCCAAGTTCAATAAAATAGACTTTTCTACAGAACTATGCTTTCCTCTATGTTCTTCTGAAACAGCTATAATTAAGGAAAAAGCTGATACAGGTCTTTACTTTCCTCTGAGGATGTTTGTCTTATAATTATTTAGTGACTATGTTCAAATTGAGCATTTCTGAATCAGACAACACAAAGTGTTCAAGAAGATCCTGTGTTGCTGTAAATAAATAGATACATTATTTGTGAGTATAATGCTCTAAGCCATCTGGTCCAGTTAGATCTCCTTTGGGCAGGAGGTGGAACTAGATGACTCAAGGTTCTTTCCAAACTCCATGATTTTATGATGAATCCTACAATCACAGAATCAGTGAATAGTATGGGTTGGAAGGGATCTTTAAAGGTCATCTAGTTCAACCTCCCTGTAAGAAGCAGGGACATCTCCAACCCCTTTAAGTACTGTGAGGCCACTATAAGGTCTCCCCAGAGCCGCCTCTTCTCTTCTGCAGGCTGAACAGCCCCAACTCTCTCAGCCTGTCCTCACAGGAGAGGTGCTCCAGCCCTCTGATCATCTTCGTGGCCTCCTCTGGACCCTCTCCCACAGGCCCATCTCCTTATGTTGGGGTCTCCAGAGCTGGACACAGTACTCCAGGTGGGGTCTCACCAGAGCAGAGTAGAGGTGCAGAATCGCCTCCCTCAACCTGCTGGCCACACTTCTTTTGATGCGGCCAGGATATGGTTGCCTTTCTGGGCTGCAAGCACCCATTGCTGTCTCATATTGAGCTTCTCATCCACCAGCACTCCCAAGTTCTTCTCCTCAGGGCTGCTCTTGATTAATTCTCTGCCCAGCCTGTTATTTGTGCTTGGGATTGCCCCGACCCGTGTGCAGGAGCTTGCACTTGGGCTTGTTGAAGTTCTCACAGTGGCAGTTATGGAAGAGTTGTGGAAAGGAGAAGAGATGTACTCAGATCCTGATGGTCTGTAAACCATGGTCCCTCAACACCTTACATGACCTTTCTTATCCCAAAGGAAGACACATGATGCATACCAAAACATTAGGGTACTCTCAATGGTCAGTACTAACTCAGCAGTTTTATACTGTGTTCACACATGATTTATTCTCCTGGTTCAGTCACTTCTGGTTATTTGAGAGTCCTGAACTTTCTGTGCAGAAAGCTCCCCGAAGAAACTTCATATTGCAGGTCTCATCCAATCCCTAATGTACTGTAGTTAACCTTACAAAAAGGTTCATAATACACAAGAACGAAAGGATTACTAAATAAATTAATTCTGTTCTACACCTAGCTACAGAGCTTTGCTAGCACTTAATGCATAAGTACACCTAAAACACTAATGCGAAGGAAATAAAGACTAAACTACTTCTGAAGTGTAGGTCAAAATACGGGACCTAAAAATAAATTTGAAAAATCCTAGGGAGGATATAGGCAAGATGGTATAAGCCTTTAATTACCATAGGTTACACCTCACTTGTATCTAGCAAATCCTACAAAGGTTGGAGTGAAGATCATTGTGACATATTTACACATCATTTTTTAAGCAGGCTTTTTGGAGCGAGCTTCTCCCACTCAGATTTCAAATCGGAAGCTGTGGCCAAAACACTCAATACAGGAAACAAAGCAAAAAGTGACGTTAAGAGCAGAAGCAAAATGCATCATTTAGGGGTGGGGGAGGAATAACCCTCTTAAATGGAAAACTACTAAATTTTCTAATGACTTGAACAGGATGGTGTTGCATAGGCCAGAACAATAGCTTTATATTAGTTATTTACTTAAAATAACTATAAGAAAGTCTGTTTAATCTTTTAAGAGATTAATTGTTGCATGGCAAGCAGCAATATGGTCTGGCTGTTTGGAGATGCTACAATTCTGAGCACCCAGGTTCGATGTTACAGTTAGTATGGTACTTGCTCACTAAGTTTTGTCACAGAAACACTTTCTCCACTTTCCTACCTTTGAAATAAGCATGATAGTTTCGTGAACCAGGGAGGAAAAGATGCTCATTAATGAACTCAAATAATTCAATTACCTGAAAGCTTGTCATCTTTTCCTCTCACCCCACATATTCTTATTAGACTAAAAGATACACACATTTCCCTACAAACATTTTTCTCCTCTAATAAAGGAAGTAATTGAAAGCTAACGTTCTCACTCCAGTACTATTTTAGAGTTCTGTGAAGGAGTTGATAGAGGGGATGGTTCAAAGTGGTTTACCCAGAACATGCAGGGAAAGGCTGCTCAGTTAACTTTCAGTAAGTGGCTCTAAGGGTGTGTCTGTATTTGCATTAGTTCACACCAGAAGCATGCTTTATAAGCAGGCTGCCTGATCATTCCTGTTGGTGGTGTGTTGGTTCACATCACAGAGCTGTTTTGGAACAAAGCAATTTGATTCCCTTTAGGTTAAACTAAGGTAACGTAAGTCAACGTATGCCAGCAGCACACCTAATGTCTTCCAGCTGCAGACAGACATTCAGTTCAGAAAAATAAAAGAGAGCAGTGTTTTTAGAATGGGTATTGGGTTCTCAACACTGCTTCGACCTACTGTTCTAATTTGTCTGCACTACCTGCTGTCATAGACACAGGTTAGAAACTACTATGTAGTTTTACTTTCTGTACACCTGCTCACATTCTTCTGGCAGCAGCATCCACCTTTAGGAAGTATTCTGTGCCTTTCTACCCATTCACCATCCAAAGAAGTGAGTGTAGAGTGTGCCTCAGTTCCTCAAGCAATAAAGAAACAAAACATGGGATTCTTTTTTGTCTAACTTAGTATGTGTACTTGTGAAACACTTGCCAACAATCCCAGGAGGCTTACCACTAGAACAGAAAAAAAGCCATGAAAAAAGTATACTGGTTATGAGAACAGGCAAGAAAACTTATACAATGAGACACACAGCAATTGTAATAATTTTGCAGGTTCTCTGAAACTCAAAGCTGTGAATGTGATATCTTGTATTAAAGAGGAGTTAGGAGAAGATGTCCAGGTACTGGTACCAAGTACACTCCTGCAGGGCCAAGCAATAGCCCTACGCTCTTAAGGGATCACAGCTAGTCCGAGATAGCAGGAAACGAAATGGTCAGATGCCACAGCAGCACTCAAATGAGACTTCTTCTGGTTTACCGTTCAGAGCACCTTATGAGATTTCTCATAATCTGAGCACTTACGAGATTTCTCATCATCCATTCTGGAACAATTACGGAAAGAAGTCACATTGTTTAGATCTGCTCTTGATAAGTCCTGGTTAGCCAGTAATTAATCTGTGAGCATTTTCTAGATGTTTAGAAGTGGTATACCTGCTTCAGTGTTCTTTTGAGATTTCTGATCTAGCTAGTAAGGAAGTTCTCCATCTCTTACTTTCACTTAATTTTTAGAAGCAGTCATTGTATTTTTTTCTCTTTTTTTTCAGTCCTCTAAGACCTTTTGTTAGTCCTCTACAGTCTTTCAATAACAACCTGCCTTGAGATGCCTCACCAGATCTCATTGTATGCAAGTTTGCAAGAATCCAGCTGCTTCTTTAAGTTTAGGTAGAGTTCCCCAATGCACGTTAAGCATGTTATCCACCCAAATGTCATGAAAACACAAGCGAGAGATTAGTGGTATTGGTAGGTCTCCTACTGAAAAGGACAGGAAGACTATGCAAGTTTTAACATTTAACAAAGGATCTCTAGAAGACTATTACACTCCCAAAACTCCAGGTAGTTGGAGCTTATTTTGCAATTCAGGGTTTTGTTCCTGCATCTCTGTAAAGAAAGTACTGAATAATAGTTGAGCAGGTTCTGACCCTTATACTGACAGATTAGGGGAGCAAAATCACTTGGGATAGGCCTACAGCACCTGCAAGCACTGCTGGACACAAGAAAACAGCCTTGTAAGTAGGGCTGAAGAGGAATACAAGGACTACAAAAGGCATGGCACTGGAAAGGAAGTTTGAAAAATCGGTTTCAACAGATACACATAAGATACGTGATTAAGTAAAAACAAACAATCACCACTGTGAAACCACAATTTTCTCATATATAGTTCAAAAGTAGTCCTAGGGTAAGACAGTTCAAAGCACACAGATTGAACAATTTACTTACTTTAAAAGTTTTTAAAACTCTATGCTTGCTTTGTTCACCTTGCATAAATTCACATTAGAGTACTACTAACAATCCTATTTCTAATTTGTTTCAGTTACTCCAGACATTCTAAAGGAATTTTTGTATCACAGTTGTGGGAAGACTTGCATTCCCCAGGATATAAATTATTACTTTGCTGAACTGCCTCCACAATGACAAAACCTATCACCTAGACCAAGTCATACCACAGAATTATTTCCTACACCTTGTCATTTTGAGACATCAGGTCATCCCCTTACTTACTTTCCATTTCTTTAATGAAAGCTCAACAAAAGAAATGGTGAACTTCACAACATCGTAATTTCCTCAAAACAAGAGGCACATAAACTTGCCCAACAGATGATGTACAGTTACAGTTAACGGCATATCCTTTATTTACACTCTGCAATCGTTTAACTACTTTTAAGACCTGTTTTTGGTATAACATTTAATCCAAGAACAGCTCTAAATTACATTGGCACATCAAAGCATGGAGAGTAGATCCTTGCTATGGGAGTTAGGCTGAAGGCTCAGAGCCATTGCTTAAGTTACCTGCATGTTCACACAAGTTGAAGATAGAAACGGTTTTCCAACTTTTCTATTTATAAATGCCACTGTAGATTTTGGCAGCCAAGTAGCTATTGGCACCAGTAGGTTTCCATACATCTCACACCCATGTTTTTCTCACTTTTTCATTTTCTTTCTGAATTAAAAAAAAAGGACATTGTTTTCACCTGTTAAATGACAGTGGCAACTGTCCAAAAACCAGGATGAAGGAATCTAGATTACAATTCAATAGCACCAAACATAGCAGTTTCTTTTAAATAACAGCTTCCTTTGTACTACTAAAGATAAAGGTCATGTCTGTAAGCCTTGCTTATTTTTAGTTCAGTATCATTTTTCTACAGAAAGTATTATCCATTTGGGTTAAAAGCAACATTTCTAATATAGCCTAATAACGATTACAGAACACAAGTTAAAGATATTTGTGTGAACAAGCTCAAGCTACCAAATCACACTTAAAGAAGTAGCCAAGAACCTCCTGCAATACTGGAAATAGAGAGGCCATAGATAAAAAGGCCATCATTTTCCTTCACCCTACTGATCACAGACCTATCACTTCAGCAGACAGGCTCTAAGAAATGAGGCAGATGACATACAGTTCATCTGAAATGTTAAATCCCTTATTCCTTCCCCCAGTACTTTTCTTCAGATGAGAGAATCCATCCAACAAAAGTGAAAATTCTAGTCAGAGTTCTTCACTAGACTCAACATTGTTTCTGTGTGCTTTGTTTAGCTGGGCAGGTTAGAAGGGGGCATCTAGACTTCTAATACTAGATGCTTCTTCATATCAGTGACATGCTGCAAGGAAGGGCTTTGCTTATTGACAGACACCTTAAAAGAGGCACCATAGCCACCCAGCTCCCATTTTCAAAGGTTTTGTATTCCCTTCTTTGAACCTTCCTCCTCCTCTCCAACTTCCATCGTCCCAGATACAACTGGTAAGGTATAGAAATGAAAGCTAAAAAGGAAACTGCACCACCCCCTCCCGCCTCCCCCCAAAAGGGTACTGTTTTGTGTTTGCTTAAGCCTGTTGCTTTTCCACCTTTATTCAAAAGCTCCTTGCATTGAAAAAACAAACAGTCACGGGCTCCTAGGACACTCCTTTGATACCTACAGGACTTCAGAAAACTTTACATGAATAAAAAAATCATTAGAGTAGGTTGTAAAGCGGAAAAATGTGTTCTTGGAAGGCTCAAGAGAAGGAGTACTTCTTAGGCAGAAGTGATGCTGGCCCAGCTCTCAACAACAATCAATCCACCAAGAGCACTAGAGGCACACAATACTTGAAATCACAAGCAAAATATTTAATGATATTAAAAGATCCCAAATAACGTTAAATAGAAATTTTTTACAAAAAGTAAAAAGTTGGTTTAAACATCTGCTTTTAAAAAAACCCCACACCACCTAATATAGGTTTTATGGCTCTTAAGAAGTAAAACTGCACATGCACTGAAGCGTACTGTACAGTACTTCATGTACTGTACAGTACAGTTTTCAGTCAGATTTCAGAGCTACAACACACCAAATCTTCTACAAGTCAGCAGCATCTGATTTAAGACTTACTTTGTTATCTGCCATAACCCACTGTCAGAAACTTCAGGCTCTCCAGCAGGATAGGACCTGTTTGCATGTCAGCTGCCACAGCTCATAAACTGGCAATCCAACCCCAACTTAGCTCGAAGCCCAGCAAAGCTAAGTGACCTGCATCCTACTTCTGCCACTTCTGTGATGACTGCAAGTAGTTACTAGTAGGAGGATGAAGCAAAACTGCGTTAAACTATCACAGCCTGCCACAAATGCTATCTGTCAGCACTCAGGAGTTCTGGTAGCCAGTTCAGCTTCACATCATTCCAAGCAAGCAGATTCAGAACAGCTTACAAAGGAACCACTGCACAAATCCACTCTTCCAATGATGTATACAACTCTGATCACAAACTCAAGATCCCAAACTTGCAAGTAGACCTGTCCCATTTTCTTCATAAACCCATGTAAAAGTAACACCTGTTTCCCCTTGACCCACCATGTTGGATGCCTGAACTTTTACAAGAAAACAATCAACTTTTCTTGCTATCACAGAGGCTACTTAGGCTCCATCACCAAGTTAAGGGAATATTTCAGACTGTTCTCTCTGATTTAGGGATGAAAACACATTCACTTAGGGTAGAAAGTTTACGTTGGGGTTGCTATTGTTATCTACATTACACCAAAAAAAAGAAAAAACAACCCTTTTTTTTCTTGGAAAAGCTAAGTTTACTATAGTTTGGTGATCAAATATATATATACTCAGCATTCTAGCACTGTGAGCATTTCCTAGTCGTAACAGTCCAAACAGCAAGTTCCCCTTTTTATTTGAGGGACAAATAATACAGAGATCAAAGTTCCTAAGGATTTTGGAAAAGAAAAAAAAAATTATTCTCATTTGATAAAGGCATAGTTTTTGATCACATGAAGTAAATTTGTTCAGTCCTAGATGTGCAAAAAATAGAATATGATTGCAAAACAGTCTGAAGTATATGCAATTCTTACACATATGAAATCTAGTTCAGATCTACTTCCATCAATGCTTTTGTATAAAGTTTTTCCCATTTTAAAGTAGACTTTTTAAAAGCAGCAACACACAGAGACAATGGTAGCAAGATCAGTACTAAAAAAAAAAAAAAAAAAAAAAGGAGATACTCAAGCATGCAGACTTACTTGCACTCCCCAGGTGTACTGCAACCCCCATGGAGCAAATTACATCCTTGTTTACATACAGCTGTAAATAGAAAAAGATTTAGGCATCAGTCTGGGCAGCTAGGTAGCTGCTAGTACAGCGGCAACCTGGAAGCTAGGGTTTCTGTCATTTAGCCTATTTGTCACTTGTGCAAAGCACACAGTCTTTTGCCATGTTCCAATAATGTTGCTTTCAGCTACCTGTTTCACAAAACACAACTCCACTACAACTGTTTATGAAAAAATAACTTAAGGTGACTCCTTGAAAAAGTTGCTACCAAATAGGTTTGCAGCAAGGGCGTCAGCACTGAAACATTTATCAAATACAGTTATTTTTTTTTAAACCTAGTTTTAGACTGGTATTATGCTGGAAGTCCCAAGCTTCAAAAGATACACATGATCTTGGATAAGCCCTAATAACATTCTGATCTCTCATTAACAGGCTTTTTACCAAAAAGAAAGAGAAAACAACGACAAGAAGCCCTCAACAGAAAGAAGAGTACGTCAAGTAATTTTAGCACTAATTACTCACTGAGACTGAAGGCAAAACACAAAGATTTGATTGAGTGGTACATTAAAAAGGATGACTGCACTTGAATTTCTGTTCACATTAAGAGCTATCAAAGAACTTTCAGCTTTGCATACATTACACTTAAAACTTCTTCATTTGTGAAAATACTGTTAGAAGGGCATTTTAACAGGATTAAAGTCTACAGTATTATGGACATGATCACTGTTCAATAAAAATCTTACATTAACAGATGTATTACATCATTTTGCTTTGAAGTAACACCATCATTGAATAAAGTAAATTAGTAAAAAAAATGTTTCACTATTTTGAATCCTAAATTTGTTGTGTAGCTGCCATAGCACACATCACAAACAACACTGTAGCCTGCCCTGGGCTCTGCTCTCCACACAGGATGTTTTTTCAAGGATTTATATTTAAAGGGCAAAATGTTACAATTAATGTGCTACAGCACCAACACTACAGAAAAACATACTGCAGTTTATACCTATTATATATACACATTAGAGCTAGTCTACAATGAAGCAAACAATACTACCTTGTTTACATTCTTCTCCCATCCAACCTTCCATGCAGGCTTTGTTTCCATTTTGATCACATGTGTAGTGACCAACAAAATCATCTCGAGGGCCACAAAATTTATTGCACAGGGCACTGTAGTAATTTTCATCACACTTCACTCTTATTTGTACTTCAAAATGGGCAACGGGACCATTAAATTGTAGTGTCTTCCATCGATCTTCTGGGTTGATCATGCCAGCATGTGCCACTCGTTCTATTAACAGGTCTTCACCTTTTAGAGAAAGGTAAATGCAAGAGGTGGAGAGTTTGATAGCACACAAGACCACAGAACTTGAAATCAAAAGTATTCAACTGCTTAAGAGAAAAATGTAGTAAAGAAAATGTTAAGATGATAAAGATCTACTGTATAACTGAATTTTCCTTTGCCTTGCAAAGTTCATTACAGGAAGGCCAATTTAAAAGTGTCCCAAAGGAAATATTAAAAAACCCTGGAACATAATCTATAGGAAATAGCTTATTTTTCAAGGCTGCCAAACATACCACACCCACATGCTGACAACCAGCAGCTTTATCTTGATCTGAGGCTCTTTTTGCCTCCTTTTTGTTCTTATAAAATTGCAAATTCTGCATAACCTAGTAGCTGAGATATTAAAGGTCTCTGGTGCAAGTTTAATTTTAAAAATAAAGCAAAACATACCCAATTTGCTGCAAAATTACTGAGCAATAGTAAATGCTCTGGCAGGCTTGTATTATGTATGCAAACTAGCTTTCTTCTATTTTATCATTCTCTCTACAGCAAAAGCAAAATATCTTTAACAAGCATTTCATAGAACACTTTGTGCAGCTAGTATTTAACATTTTGAGAAGAAACACACAAATGAACCCAGGATTGTCAAGGGGCCGTTCTCAACTCTGTACCCTGCTTATCCTTATCCCCAGTGGGACTACTGATAATTATGATCACTGTTGTAATACACTCTATAACCACCCTGCCTTGCCCTCACAGAAAGCAGCAGCACTGTTATTGCCAGGCTCCATTAACCAAGACCAAATGTGCACAAAGAATAAGCCGTCACATGGGAGAAGAGGATTCTAAGCTATAAGATTATGGAACTGCCAACACAAAGTACTTCCATTTTTATGAATATCCATTTTGTATTTATCAATTTTATTCTTGGTATAGAAGCTTCAGTACTAGGAGATGAGATGCAACTATAGTCAGTACAATGAAATGATACAATTGCTTCAGTAAATGTCAAGAATAAGCAAAGCACGGTAAGGATAAAGGTAGACAGTGAGTAATCCCACTGATAGGAGTCTTCAAATGTTTTCACTATTCAAATCTGGTAACATCCTACTGCAAGAGTTTTTCTAGGTGAGTCTGCAAGCTGCAGCTAGAACTACAAGCACTATTTAAGGACAAGAAAAAGGTACAGAAGCTCCACTTGTATACATTAATTTCATACCCATTTATGAAACAGCTACAATATTGCCAGCACAGAGCTTCAGTGTTTGGTTGTTTTTTTTTTTCAAAATAAAGATTCTTTAAAACATAGGCTGAAAGAAACAAAGAACCAAAACCTTGTACACAGGAAGAGGCTGTAATGGTAGTGAGATAAAGTCTAAACTTCAGATTATTAATAATATAAAAACACACCAAGCTGTTAGCAAGCAATACTAAACTCATTTTCAGCAAATGTGTTTCACCTGCTTACTTTCTAGAACTCATTAGCCTAATCAGTTTAGAAAATAAAACCAAAAGCATGCCTGTTTCTCACCTTGGAAGTTATTGACAGCATAAAGGTATCGCCCGTGCATCTGTTACCAAAGCTGCACTTCCCCCTCAGCACGTAAAAACTCGAGACAATTTTCAGTCACTCCAACATTAAACGAAAAGGGAAGCTACAGAAGCAGTGGGCTCTGCAATGCATTTTATTATCTTAACATCTCTTTTCAAAGCTTGCTTTTACCATAAAAGTCTTTCCTCTTAAAATTAAGTAATATTGAACTAAAAATAAAGCTGCTTTAATTAAGCACTGAAAGGTTCTCCAATTATTAAAAGCTCAAAGTATCTCTCTGCTTTAATATTAAAAGCAGTACTGCCATGTATAGGCTACAATTCATGCTTGCCTAGACTAGTGTGCATAAAACATTTTCTGTCTAGACAAGGCACATGCTGAAGTCCATCCCTGTTCTTTAACTCCAAGATTCCTGTATGTGAACTCCTCTCTCATCCAGCAGCAACGTGGCCAGTGTAAGAATGAACAAGAAATCTGCAAGCTAGAAAAGTCTGCCTGCATTTTATTTTTGACTGAATTGGATATCTATCATACCACCAGTCACCATTAAAAGCTTCAGTATTAGATTCGACATCCTTTCATAACCTTATTCTTCTCTAAAGACTATTGATCTGAAAGCTCGATGAAAAAATATGAAGGAAAAATGTTGAATCACTGGATGGTCAAGGAATTTGAACAAATAGCAAATATGCATTATAGAGCTATTTTCCACCTATAAGCAACACAGACTCTTTAAAAACAGCTGCAACAGCAACTGCTGTAAAAGTGCTTCCTCAAAGTGTATCAGATGGACTAAAGAACAGGTCCTGACATTAAAGGAGTGAATTATATAATTAAAATCTTATCAAGCATTTTCAGGCCAATGTAGATTCATCACACAGTTAAATAACTGGAACAAGCATCACAGCTATTGCAAATACAAACAGCAGAACAGTTCTCTTCATACCTGGGGTCGAGAACAGGGGAAATAACCCAATACTGGTTTTTTTTGTTGTTGTTGGTTTTTTTTTTTTTAAAACAAACTTTATCTTTACAAACTCCTCTGAAAAATAATGTATTCTAGTCTTAAGAGCTTTTCCTCTGCTTATATCAGTAAAAGTAGGGCTTAACACCTAAATAAGTAAGCCAAATAATTTACCCTGAACCACAAGAGGCATCAGGAAATCAGCTCCAAGTCATTTAGTTTCTAATACTAAATTCTTAAGTACCAAAACATGAGAATTCTGCTTTACTTTGAATTTAAAACTGATACCAAATAGAAGGTGCATCTTCCAAAGAGATCTGTAATCGCAGGGAGGAACATGTTTGTCAAGGTTCCTCCTTCCTCCCCGACAAAACCAAAGTGTTTCTGAAGATATTCAGTCTCTCACACTTAACTGTTTTGATGAGACAAGTTTGCTCCCTGCATCTGGTTTACCACTAAAATTCACATTAGGAACTCACACACATTACTTTTAGGCCTTAGTAAAGGCAATGATCTGCATTACTGAATTTGTCTGGTTATGGGTCAAAAAAGCAGCATACGCCGCTCTAATCTCCGCCTCACACACACTCCTCAGAAGCAATGGGGCTTCTTGGTTACAAAGAAGTTTTCTACAAGTCTCTGGGAAAGCAGATAGTGGCACAGATGTCTGCATAAAAGGAGATGATGGTTAAAAGGTGGTTCTTTAATTAAGCAACTGATTTCTGGAAGAGGAATCCTTATATGAAGAGTAATTAACTGTAACTGTGCAATCAGGAACCATGACTAGACTTAAATAAGAGCATTGCTCATCAACACACTAACTTTTAACAGAGGTCAGACATTCCCAACAAGCCACTCTCAAGGCAATACAAAAGGCAATGCTGGCAGCCGTTTGCAAGGAACCACACGCAGTAGCATAAGAACTTCATGCCCAAAAGGAACAGGAGGTACCCTTCTCAGAAAGCGCATTGTCTTCAGTCTTCAAGCAACCCTTTCAAAAAGCCATAAGGACAGATTAGTCTCCTACAGACTAACATCAAAGAGGAAGTGAACCACTGCATCCTCGTAGTAGACATGTAGTCAAATGGAAAGTTACTTTACGGGTGAAGATGTCAGCTTGCTTTATAATGGCAGCACTGGTTTAGGCATTGCCAAGACCTCTGCTATAGAACTACAAGTCTGCCAAGTCAAATGACTTACCTGGAAAACTGCATGAACTGCTGTGACAGATGACAGAGAACAGGCCCTTTACAGTGACTTGGTATCTAAGGCGGTTTCCTTTCCCCCTCCTCCACCCTCACAAAGCAAACAAGCGTTAACACTATACCACCACAAGCTTCCCTCCAAGCCTACCCGGCTGCACCCAGGAGGAAAAGAGTGCAGGAGTGGTTCAGGAATCAGGGTTCGAAAGCCCCTCTCAGAGTTTGTAGTTTGAGGTAAGTACTGGGCAGACTTGTTCTTGAGGTGGTACTTCACAGGTCTGCTCTGAGCACCCTTGCCTTGCTTTCAGTGGGTGCAAGGAAGAATACAGGATGCTAGGACAATATAGGGAGGGAAGAATGACAACTGTTCTAAAACCTTCAAGTTGTTCACTGGAAACCCCCCCTCTTTCCAGGTTTTGGGTTTTTGTTTGGAGTTTTGTTTTGTTTTTAATAAATACCCACTTGAAAACCCAAGCAGGAAGACAGGACCTGCATTTAACTTTCAGCCTTACTTGTCTCCATTAAAGGAAAGCAAAACCTGACTTTGGAACTAATTAATCAGCTTATAAACAGACTCTGGCAATTACTTCAATTAATCTTTCTTACACTAGCAACAGAAGACACACACGTAACCTGATCCAGAGATCAGCTCACTGTTCAGGACAAGACAACGAGTTCAGCTTTCCACAGATACTCTCTTTACTCCTCTAGGATACAGATATTTGTCTTTCCTCTGGAGGAGTTGCCATATTCCCTTTCCTATTCTCTCACATAAAATTTTTTTTACTGATCTGTCCCTGTTTGGCAGTTCAGTAGTACTTGCAGAAATACAAGGAAGCACCTTTGCATCTTGACAGATTCACAAGGCAAAAATCTACTAAGAATTCCCTGCCAAGACCACTCAAAAAAAAAAGTTTCAATATTAAGGAATTCTTCATAGAAGTTTAAATTGCAGCATGGCAAAGCAATATATCTCTATCATGGAATCAGTAAACAGACTACAGAAAAATTTAACCAAGACAAGCCAGTATTCTGCCAAATTATAAGCCAAGAAAGCCTTCTAAATTCACATGACAAGCCTTCTAAGTTTCAAATGCAATACAACTTAACAGCACCTCTCTGGCAGCATACATTAAAGGGAAGTTCACCTTCCATGAGCAGTTTCTCTTGAGATTGAAACTGTAATCTAACACTTACATAGACTTCTGTAGCTCATGGAAACTGTTAAACTAAGGAGATGGCCCACTGGGCCTCCAAAAGACACTATATATCCTGTGTCCTAAAGTTTGGGGTGGGAGGCAGAAGTGGGGAAGACATCAACGCAAGTAAATGCATAAAAAGATTTGTTAGAGCATGTTAAAAAACCGAAAGGCATAAGAAAGACTTAACACAAGCCTAAAGTGACTGTCCCCTTATCAAGCACATTTTCAAGGAGCTGGATTTCAAAGCTACTGATCTGCAAGAGGATTCTACAGATTCTAAGACATAAACATAACAAGTTAGAAGAGCATTATTTATTAATTAGCTTATTAAAACCCAAAATTCAGCACTTAAATGCCTACAGATCTGTTTTGCAGGACAGGCTCTTCACGTTTGCCTCCATCTGCACCATCTCATCAGTTGACCTGCCATCTAGAACTAGGGCATGAATATGCCAATATTTGTTGTGCTATCTGCCTCTAGGTAAATTATTCCCAAGCTGGAAGCTATTTAAAGGAATTAAATTCATGTAGTACTTTTTGAACACAGCATTCAAGAGGACATGTCCAATTTGTTGCTATGTAGGATATCTAAACTTATTCAAGATTCAGGCTTACTCTGCTCAGCTCACAAGATCTCATTTTGAACACTATGTCCAGGCTTTGGGAAGTGCCATTCAAGAAGGCTGTAGACCAGCTGAAGGGTTGCAGCAACATGAATTACCAGAGATCTAAAGAAAACATACCTATTAGAAAAGGCTGAAGGAACTGTTAAACAAGACAAAAGAAGCTTAATTCTAACAGAGGGAGAGCTTAGGAACAAACTGCAGACTCATCATTGGAGATGGAGTACGTTAGGAAAACCTCTAACTTAGGAAAATCTTTCAGGAAAATGCAAGTAGGACTGATCCCAATCTTCAAGGAAAAGGACCTTGAAATGCTAATACAGCCTTAATATCAATTGAGTTTTGCCAGTTTTTTTATGCTTGATGCATCTTGATAAGGATGGTCAGTGAAGCAGCAGAGAATGGAACCTGTAATTAGAAACTGATAATGATTTGAGACATAAACCTTTGCTATCTTAACATCCAAACACTTATGTTCCTCTATATTGATCCCAGCCAAGATTAAATAGTCCATCATTAACCACAATGAGAATCTGAAGTTCACTTAACACTTGTAGCCAAAAGCATTGATTATTTGAAGACAGGTGTGTGAGCCATGACCAAAGAGTAGGTTCAAGCTGGAGTCCTATGTTAAAAAACAACACAGCAACCAGCACCTTCATACTATTTTGAAGTATTTTTACAATAATCTTGCTTTTCCTTCAGATCAATAGCCCTGCTCTGATACTGAGTGTTAGCATATACAAACCAGAAATGCAAGGTAACTTTCAGTACTTGAGGAGAAACAAAAGGAGAAGGAATCATACCATGATTTAGAACATCCATTTTGTTTCACCAAAAACATCAAGCATGGTTTCCGTATGGGAAACAAGAATGCTTATTTGTTTACATGATCATGAAAAGTATTGCACAACTTGGTTATGGGTAAACTGAGGAGAATTTAAAGTGCAACTCTACAGCACAGACAACTTTGCTTTAAAAAAAAAATATAGGGCCTACCATAACTTTTAAACATTTTTTAAAGCTAAATTTAAAGTCATGTATTACAATGTTTACTTACTATTGTCCATTCTTTTTCCTATCAGTAATAATTTTTCACAGTTCCTAACCCAACATTCAACACTTGGATTTGTACATGCCCTTTACTTAAATAGCAGGCTTGCATTCAGACTGATTTGGAGGGATGGCTAATTACAGCACACCATTTCCCCCCTCCCCAAGCTGTCTACATACAGCACAGAGTAAGTGAAAGTTGCAAGTTTTACATAAATACTCACCAGATTTTGTACCATTATCCCAATCCCATGCTTCTATTATTAACGTGAATGATCTCTGAAAAGAAACAAGACACCAGTTAGATAATAATAAAAAAATCGCTGTTACACACCAGACAAATTGTGATTTGGAATAAGCAAATATTGCTGTTAAAAGAAAGCCAAGTGAAAGCAGTTAAAAATTTCACTTCTCTGCTGTCATGTGAAAGTTTCTCTGTCATCATGTGAAAGCCCTTGAAGGCATCTTCTCAAAAGCACGAAACATAATAGCATTAAAAAATGTGGGGCAAAGCACACTAACAGCAAAACAAAAAACATTCCCCCCTACACACCAAGGACTGAATTATTTTTATTATTATTGTTCTCCTCCCACTGCATCTAATTCTCAGCTTTGATCAGCCACAGAAATCCTTTTCAGAAGAAGCTGTAAAAGGTTTGAATGAAGTGAAGGGTTCTGAACATTGGAAAACAGCAAGGATATTTAAGACTTAAGCAATTGAAGATTAAAAAAAAGGAATAAAGTCAGAGCCATCCTTTAGGAAGCACATGAGAGGCCAGTCTGCGTAACAGACAGCTTTTTCTAGAAAACAGCGAATCTGTCTAAAGAAGAAATACACGAAAAGCTACCCTGCATCTATATTTCTCATGAAAGGGGTACTGTGAAAAATGGACCTGCAGAAGACACAGCAGCAACAAATTGTGAAAGGAAGCACACTTGGTAGTATACTTCCCCCTGAGGAAAAGAGAAAAAGCGTAACTTCAGACAGTTAAAATGACTTGGAAAAAACCATGAAGGCTTTACTTCACTGAAACAAGGATTCAGGCCTTTTTTTTCTTGGTTTTATGACCTTGTATACAAGATAGATGTTGATATTAAAATACTAAACTCATGTAGAAAAAAGTTACCTTATGTATACACGGAATGGTTACCTGTTTTAACAATAGTAGCTGTCAAACCCTTCAGCTTTGATATTTTCCAACTTGTCCAAGTCAACATTGAGATTCTCACATACATTTAAAACCAAGGAAAAAACCTCCAAACCCAGAGTTACTGCACCACTGTCCTAAACCCCTTTATGCTTAGAGGCAAGCCACACCAAAAACTAAAGCTCATTAAATACAGCAGAGCCAAGCCTTAATGTGCACAAAATTCACAGGCTAACGATCTATGAATTCATATGGACCTGGGGACATTCAGCCAAGAAATTACAGCACTGTCTTAGGAAGAGGATTATGTAAAAATTCAGCTACCTTTCACAGGGTGCTTTGGACTATATTACTGTTACATCAAGATACATGCTATCTCAAAGTAAAAGTGTAAATCCTTTGTATGCCCCTCGCCTTCCCACAAAGGAGGGCTGATTGTAACACTGAAATCTCCCTATTTTAGAATAGCAGCAGCACAAACAAAATAGATCAGCGCAGCACCCTAAGCAGAACGACTCTGCCTGAGGTCCTTCACAACTACAGCAAGAATCAATCTATTCAGAAATGAACTTAACTAAGCATGTATTTTTCTACTGCTTAGTTACATTAACACATAAACCACAAGCTACGCCTTTGAAAAATGTTTTCAGCCTTCAGACATATACTAGGGAAGATTTTCCATCACTGAAACACAGGAAGGTTTAGAGGTAAATAGTTAGACTACAGTCAAGGAAGGAGGGAAAAAGGAAGCTCAGCCGCGACTACAATGGACAGAGGCATACTTGGGCTTGAGCTGCCTTTGGAAACGAACAACCAATGGAGATCAGCTGAGAAATTAAAGGCTTCTATTTCTGAGGTATGACAGCATAGCACAACTCAACTCCACAATTTTTTTTTTTTTGTAAACAAATGTTAATGGAACATCTCAGTAGCTTCACCCTCCAACTCCCTGCTCTCCCCTGCCCTGCAATCTCAGCATTTAGGGAAGTAGGACAGGATCCTACTGTATTCTGAAAATACTACCTGCCACCTCTCCTAAATTGCTACGTGAAAAATAAATGTAATGTGAATAGTATCAGAAAATAAGTACTATATAGTATTGCCTAATATTATTCTCTGGTAATGCAAGTCTCCTACTTCAGGTCAAAATTAAAAAGTGTTAACCTAGGCAAAATTCTGCAAATCAGTGCACAGCTCTGTTAGCCACCACCCCTGCTTTTAACAACTGATCTTCTGACATATCCCTCAGTTCTCTTGTGTTCCACTGATTTGTATTAGAAGAACAAAATAGAGCTCAAGTGCTTCCAGATGTCTACTTACTAATCTTATGTAAGTGCTGGTCTTTCCTGCAAATGAGCTGTTGCATCTGACTGCCCACACAGGCTCAGGCAGAAAAAAAAAAAAAAAAAATTAAGCTGGACTTGCTGTCTTAGGAAACAGATTGGTCAACTATGCCTTCCCGTTATTCCATTTAAAAGTAGATTTGTATCTTTGCCTAGGATACTAGGGAATGTTTGTGGGTGAAGAGAGCTCCACGCAATGCACTGCTCCACCATGCACATGCTGAAAGATGTGAATAGGCATAGAGAGGCATTCTACCGATTTTAAGGTGCTTGAAATAAGGAGTCCCACAGCTCCAGTAGCAAATCTGACCACCTAAGCTGGTGTAGACTCCGGATTTGAAACTTGTAAGCAACTATGACCAGTGGACAGCTGCTCTTCCAAGGTGTGGAACAACTGAATTTGTGGCCAAACAGCTGACCTCTGCAGCCCGCACAGCTCCTGCTGCCTCCTGGTGGCACACGGGGCAAGGACACAGCTCTGCAAGCCCCAGGTTGCACAGGCCTGGTTTCAAGCATTTGCTTTTACCCTCCTGCCACTGGTGGCCACCAACATCTATAAGCCCATCTATAAAAAGCTTAAAGAACATACATAACAGACAAGAGCTACACTATTAAATCCTTTCACTTACTGGCATCCTATAGCCTCAGTTTCCCCATGTCTACTTCTGGGCTAACAAGCAAGCACTTGGCTGTTTACACGTAAGCAAGCAGAGAGTATAACATTTTAGGAAGGCTTGTAGTCATGCTACAGGCTTGTAGGAGATGAGAGATGTTAGTCAAAAAACAGTAAATGGTATTGATAGACAAATGCACATTTACTGGAAAATCAGTTTCAGCTGGGACAGCTCTCAGTTGTGCAACTTCCTGCTTTCTACTGGCAGTTACACAGTCCCCCTTCAAAAACCCCTAACAGACATCGTAAGAATGTAACCAGAAGAGAAACTGATTTTTGTGGCTATCCTACCTCTAGAGAAGACAGCTAAGGTTAGCAACACAGCTTGTCATCTCTTCCTCACCTACAGCTAGTCAGTAACTTTTAAAGAGGAATCTCTCTTCACAGTAGCACGACAGATCATCATGTTACAATTACTACACCTCAAAACAAGAAACAGATCCTTAATCTACTGGTTCAAAAAAAAAAAAAAATCCCTCTTCTCTCTCCCCCCCATCATAAATATCAAGTCTTGCACTAGATCTGCTTAAATTGCTCTGCATTGTGCACTTCACTTTAAAAAAAAAAAAACCACCAAAACAGCTGAAAACTTACAAAGAAGCATCCATGTTACCAAATATGTCCACGGTATGTTGCACTGAGAGCTTTCCAGTTGTTGCTCAACTATCAGAAACATTTGACTATCAAAAACATTTATTAGTGGAAATTTTAATATTCATACACTCACCCGTACTGTAACCCTACTCAATAACCAGAGTAAGAGCTACAGGCTGAATAATTAATGGCTATGAACTGTGAAGAATACTTTTAGCTTACACAATAGACATACCCATTTTATAAAAGCTCCACCATTGGCTTGCATTAGTCCCGTCTGTACTTTTCGACAGAAAGTCTGACACAGACTACCCAGCACACCTGCTACCACCAGCTGCAAGTGACTCTTCTGTAGCAGATACCTATACCAGACATCTTTCTTAAATTGTGCTTCCAGAAAATAATTACAGAACTTGCATTAATATAGCTCACGAACAGAATCTAAGAATCTACTGCGAATCTTTAAAGCTCTCATCACCCAGCAGTATATTGGCTCTCTGACACATCTTTAATAAGAACAGGCTAGCTTAAAAGCTATTTAAGGTAATAAGTTCTCCACAGAGGCTATTGATACAGATACAAGTGTGTTCCAGTTCCTTCATAAATTTAACAGAAAACTCTATAGTTTTCCAACAAGTATCCTAAGAATGCCCCAAATTCATGAGTCTTTTATGCATAATACATGAACACCACCACATCCGCTTCTTTTCTAACTTCAACAAAACTCTTGTTGTAGGGTGATATGACTAGCACCTTGTAACAGCAGGATGTGCACATTCCAGTCTATTCTTATACATAAGCAAAGCTTTGTAAAGTACTATCTGCTGTTTATTTCAACTACTACTAGCAAAATATTTTGAAAGTGACCACAGCACAGATTGAAGGGGGAGGAGATGGGGGTGAACATACAGCACTGAAAATACACTTGTTTCTACCAACTTTGGTGTCTAGGTTTATCTTCCAAAAAGAATTAAATACAAGACAGTATTTGTGCTCATCAAAAACCAGAAGATGTTAAAGGCTACGAGTCAGAAGAGGAGCACCAGCACGCTTCTGCAGAAGAGCACAGCTTTACGAAAGATTCATTTTGTAGGAGTTAACTACAGATAGGCCAAGCAGTTTGAAAAGATACAAATTAAGCCTGTTTATCCTGGTGATGCTGCTTCAGTTGTTTGGTTTTGGTTTGTTTTTTTTTTTTTTCCTTAGGACTGGTGTTGACAAAAGCAACTTCAAAGCATTATTGCACTGTTTATACATTAAACAAAACACTCCCCATACTATCCCAGCGACCTCCTTTCTGGGGAGGGGGGTAAACAAGACCTGTAATATTGGTATGGTATTGTGTTTTCACAAACTATTACTATTACCTTGATATTTTCAAGTCAACATTTAAAAGAGTTTGGTTTGGGGTTTTTTTTTGGCAAACCAGACACATTAGACTTTTCATCCCAAGAAAGATGATCAGTCTGCTGGCAGCACTTTTAATCAGGTATAGAACCAGGTATCCTCCAACTCAAAATCTGGAAAACACAAAAAGCTAAGGTTGAGCTGAAATCAGTACTTGACATTTTCTGCATCACTAACAAGCTATTGCGTATTAAAATACTTTTATTCTAACAGACAAAGAATTACCAATTTCTTTGGAATAAAAGGACTGACTGGAGTTTCTACTTGGAAAAACCTCAGAAGAAATCAGGAATCAGCAATGAAGTAGAAAAAAGCATGGCTCCTAAACAAATCCAGAGCCCACATTATTCTCCTGTTCCACAATCACACAGTAAATGCAGGGTTTCATCACCTATCAAGGACAGGCAACATTCGTATTTTAACTTTTCAACCATAAAAATAGGTCAAACAACAGTGGTATATCACTATTCTTATGACTAGTCTAATTTTTCTAACTTCTGGAATAAATCACCACCAGTATTTCTTGCAATCAAGTCCATTAAGTCTCAATAAACACAGTTAACTCTCAGATTTTCTTTCCTAAGAAACTTCTAGACAAGTGAGGCAAACAAGTCTCGGGGCTTCCACCTCCTTTTTTTTTTTTCTCCCCCTAGCACCTCTCTCCCTCCCCTAAACAGCCTGTTTGCCATGGAAAAAGCTGACTTAAAAGGCAAGCATATTCCATTTCCTGCCACAGGAGCTCTGCAGCTAGGGAAGTTCTTACAGCTTCCTCACAAATAAGGCAGAACTGCCAAGGGAGCAAGGAAGAAGTGAAGAAAGATTCTGAAAAGGTCCAGAACTCATCCTCAGTACAGGTTTAAGGGCAGACAGATGGAACAAGCCTGCAGGTTGACCTTTTGAGAGCAGACCTTATAAAAACATAATGGAGACCTCTGCTGAGGGAATAAGTGTTCCCCATTTGCAGAGGGGGAAGGGGGAAGGGGTAGGAGGCTGTTTTTGAAGCTTGAAGGGTATTTCAGCCGTGCTCACATGCAAGAACTTGTCTGTAGAATGCGAAGGCCATTCCACCATATAAAATCATAAAGATGCCCATTCTCTAAACCCTCAGATTTCATTTGAGAAGCAAGCACCACTGGTATAGCAAGTCTGAAAGCCTTCCCTTCGGAAACCTGGGCCAAACAATCCCATTTTATTAGGAGTGCTGTGGAAGGCCAGGTTACAAACTGCAAACATCTCAGCAGATAGCAGAAAGCAGTTGAGCAAGTTGAAGCCTTCTATTTGAGAGCAATTACTGCAGTTATATTCCTCTTGGCCCAGTCACAAAAGTAGGATGATGTTTACAAACTTTGGAGCCCTACTGTTGTGTGAGGGGAACTCTTAATGAATTAGCCCCACCTGACAATCTTTAGGAAGCCTGCAAAACCTGGGAGGAGAAGGGGTACTTTTTGCCATGGTTAACAGCCAACAGGCTGGTACCTCCGCCTACGTAAGTCTGAACACTTCACTTCACTCCTCCTCCAAACCAAGCAAAGTCAAACCTGGAGGGGTGTGTATGTGTGTATGCATTAGGGGCTGGTAGGGGGAAATCTAGATGTCTAGACTATTAAGACTCATTTCATTGCAAAAGAAGCACAAATGAAAACAACAGGTGAATAAGTAAGAGTCAGTCTCAGAGTTGATATATCAAGTTTAACACCCAGGTAGAGACTCACCTCCAGTTGAAGAAAGTTACCCAGCAACTAGGTGGAATAATCCTACCAAACAGCTGTATGCATCTAGAAGATAAATGACTTCAAGGAGGAACTCAAAGGGGTATTACAAAATCTATTTGGCAGTGCCAGGTGCTTTGTGAAACAGGAGCATAGCCTGCCTCTCTCCACGGCAATCAAACTACTAAATCATGACATACTTTACCAGATGATATATCTGTAGGATGCTCTTCAACTGAAGGTTTGAAAATACTCTGATCCTGTGCATTCAGAGCACAGTGATTGGCACAGTGCAACAGGAGTTTCTTGATGTGAGGGGGTCTTGATACATCATGGGACAGCAAACATTTTAGCTGTGGAGTTCTAAAACTCATCTGAAGTCATGTACTGGTTTTAGCCAATGCCTGTAGAAACAATGACCCATTTTCTGGTAGCTGACAACAGGCCAAAATGCCATGTCTCTGAATAGAGGAGAACATTAATGCAGTCACCTCAGACCACATACAGAGCAAAGAAAAAGCTCTCTGGAGACCCATCGTATGAGAAGCTAAACCATCAGAAGACAGACTCCGCAACCTTCTTGTAACTTAGCACCCTAGACAGAAACTCAAAGCAAATCTCAGCTCATTCAATCTTGCGACAAATGACAAGTCCTAAGAGTATTTGTTCCCAGTACCTCAGTACTGGCCCTGACCTTTGACAGTAGCCAGAGCAGCATCCTCCTTGAGTACATGGGAAGCATGCACCTCACTAACAGCTTTCACAGTGCCAGAAGCAAGTCATTAGCTTCTTAGAAAAACTGCAGGAGGTCTGACCCAGCAGCAGTCATGTCAGGACTTATCTAAAGAAAAGCTGATCTGGTAGCTACTCTCTGCTCACAGAAGTTTTGAGAAGAGCCCATCCCTCTTTTAAAGCAGTGCCTTTCACTCACCATTACATGCACAGCAGCAATACTAGTCCTGTGGAATAGAAGCAATTCCTGCCTCTGCTTTTTATAGCTATCTGCTATTCATCCCCACCCCACTCCATCACCCCTCGCCTGATTCCAGCATATACACACCTCTGATGTACTCAGGGAGATTTACTTCCAACTCTGAAGTCCGAGCTGTCAACTGTGTTCACTTACATTTGAACAAACACCACAGGATTGGCTTCCAAATAATTTATTTTCCTTATACTTCCAGAACTAAACAAAAAGAAGCCCATCAGTGAAAACTTAGCTACTCAGGTACAAGGACTTCTGAGATAACTTGCCTCTGCTGAGACTTTCCAGCAAGAAAATAGAAAAATATCTGTGTTTAATACCACTCCAAGCTATCAGCTATCACATTTACCAGTTTTGTGGAAGCACTTCTATTTTACTGCAAATGCCTTCTGCCTATGCCACCTCTAGGCACTTCCTGCATATCACAAGTCTTAACAAAAGTATCTGTTTATAAAACTGACCTATATATCACCAGTAACAGATTTTTATTTTTTTTTGCCAACTGGCTGAGCAAGCATAATGCTCAAGAAAAAAAAAAAAAATCAATTTAATCTTCAGTGAATTATCAGCAACTACAATTTTATCCTAGTGACTAGAATAGTGGCATTCCAGGAGGTCTTGAAACCAGCTCTTAGACTAACATATACACAGTTTAATCTTACCAATGATTTCTTCATCTTTCCATGGTATCTTTACAAATTCTTTGTGACCATTGGTGCAAAGGGAATACAACATTTCAAATCTTGTCATTTAAGCTTCCGATTTTGCTGAACATAAACACATATTCTGAGAGCCTCATATAATCCTGAGTTAATGGCACTTGCGACTCTGTTGTTCTGGGCAAATTTGTATCGATAAGCAAGGTTTCACAAAACACATCTTGTGACTTGTCAATTCCATCAACAGCTACTCCTTCAATCCACCAAAGACAGTTTGTTTCTAGCTAAGCGGGTTCCCTTCACAAGCTCAACATAAGTCCTTTGATCAAGAGATCTGCTTTCCATTGCTGTCCATGTCTTGACTATTTAATATTCAGAAGTCAGTTGGAAGTCGCACCCTGGTTAGAAGGGGAGGCTAGAGAACAGGGGGGAAAAACAAGGAAAAAGACATTCAGTGTTATGCCACTGTGTGATTCTGTAATTGAAGGTGCAGGGAAGCAGCACAGTGGTTCTTCCAAGAGATAGGATGAACAGCATCCCCCAAGAAAGGGAATGTTAGAAATCAAAGGTCCAGAGAAAGGCAACAAGAAATAACACTGAACTGATGATTTCCACAAAAGGAATGAAAAAAGCTAGTCAAAATGCCTCAACCTGGAAGAGAGACAACTACAGTATGTGATAGAAATCTATAAAGGGCACTGGGGATGGTTAGGAATAGATCATAGATTTTCTTATTCTTGACAAGAACTAAAGGGCATAAAATTAAGCTAATAGGAGCCACGGTCAGAAGAAAAAAAATACGAGAAGATGGCACTTCATGCAAGGCTTGGCAAAATGTTACACAGGTTGCCTAAGGGCAAAGTGGTTTTAAGAGCTTTGTGGGTCCAAGGGCAAACTGGCACAAATAGAGACAATCACAACTAGTTCAGGAAGTTTCCAGGTTGAAAACAAAGCTTGGGAGAAAGAAAGGTTTTCCATATTCTTGCCCTTAGACTTCCATTAACATATGCTTACATTCCCTGAATTCTGGTTTCAGTATAAGTGCTGCTCTGAAGCAAGTATTTGACTTCCTCTGATGGCTGATGTTAAGACAAGAGACCGCTAAAAAAAAATAATTATACTGTAGAATCTTGCATGCTGCCCAGGCCATTAGCATTTGTCTCAGTGTAATCAAAATTGTGACCAAGCAAAGTTAGAAGGGAAAAAAAGGGAAGTCAGAAAAAACCAAAAACCAGTTCTGAACAAGATTTATAATTATACCTCAAGAACTCCGCTTTGAAAGCCATGACAGAAGTAGCCATAATTGAAAAAAATCTAATCAAGATTCTCTTTTCTGCAATACTGAAATGTCACATGAAATGACTGCAAAAAAAAAAAATCAAACCATGTAATGCAATAGATGCATAGCAAGCCACATACTTGCTGCAGTAGATCCAAGAAATGCTACTCAGGAGGAAAAAAAAAAAAAAAAGCTAGATATTAACTGGGAACTGGAAACTTCCTCTGACGAAAATGCACTCCAGACAGTCTTTTAAGAGTGATTAAGTCAGGAGACACAAAGCAGAATATCCTGTCATCCAAGGCAAGAAAAGAGAAATGCACAAACACAGCAAGCATTTATCATTTATTAACTTACTGAAGACTGAAAATTTTCAAATGAAATACCAGGCTTACTGATTTTATAGATATTTTTCACACAATAATTTGTCTCATTTGTGATAAAAATCCATGTTTACCTGTAAGAAAACCAGTATTTGTCTTGGGGAAGACTAAATTGAGGTCTACACAGAAAGGTAACTGAAATAATTGGGCAATTCAACTCCAAACTCTAGCTATTCTACTTACAGTCAAAATCAATCCCCAATGGCAACTATGTAACACAGATAAAAGCTAGTGCTATTCCTAGTTACTCTTACTCCACTAAGAAAGTGATTCTGCACTGCCTATGTATGTTGCTATGCCAAGTGTCACAGTTTCAGACAGACATGTTCTTCCACACAAGCTGAAGCACAAGCAAGAAATACCACCCCTATTAAAAGCCAGACCCTCTCAGTCTCTCAGGAACCAGTGTCTATAAGAAGGAACATCACTTACATTCTCCAGGAGGAATTAGAGGAAGAATAGATTAGGAAGGGTGAAGATTAGGTTAGCATGACTGGCACAAAAGCTGAGAAGGCATGAGCATCTGTGACAGTCTGGAAATACCAGTTAATAAGAAAGAAGTAATGTCAGAACTTTAAAGCTGGAAGGGGGGGGGGAAAAAAAAAAAAAAAGTAAAAAAGTCACAGAGTTACTGCAGAAGTTTCCCTAATTTGACTGGACCACCTCAAATGCAACACTTCCGTCCACAAAACCTACTTTCAAATGTTGTAAGGAATCCTTGTCATTACTCAAGATCCCAGCCAGAAATGACAGGAAGAACCACCAGTCTCTTCAGAGCAGGCTGGCTTGATTGCCCAGATTTCTAATAGATGCTCCTAGATACTCTGCATGGATACCTACAGTACTCTGACAAACAGTAAGATATAAATACTGAGCCCTTTGGATCTGCTTCAGTAGCTATGTACCTGGAAGTCACTATAGGCTCAGTCCAGGGCTCAGACAACACAGAGTCAGAATTTGAGCCAAACTAGAATCCTTAGAGACCTCAGGAAACACATTTTAGACCAAAAGGAACAGGGTGAGAAAGAAGGAATTAAGACATCACAGGCTTTTTGGAGCCATACCTACTGAGGTAAATTTATTTCAGTTAAACTTTTTTATTTGAATTTTTGCACACTGTCCAGTAGGGAAGAAAAAAAAATCCTTAAACATTTTGGTCAGTACCCACAGAAGATCTTGTCCTTCACATCTCTAACAAGTCATGGGAAAAGACTTACAGAAACTCAATATCATACAACAATTCAGTAAAACTGTTTTTCTTCTACTTAAAGGAAGTCCACTCCACCACATGCATTCCAATCTGCAAAGAGCCCGGCAGCTTTTGCCTGCATCTTGGAGGCGATCCTTAGTTCTGCTGGACGGAGACCTAGCGTCCCACAAAGAGCTTTAGGCATGCAGAAAACAGGCCTCAAAAAGGACAGCATCTCACAACTGCCAGCCCTTCCACAGATGCCTGAGCACTGCAATGCTTTCTTCATATGTGACCACTGTGGAAGAACAACTGGCACTATAAAGAAGGATGATACGTACACAAAGTAAAATCCACTTGAAAACAGAGTCCTAACAAGTCATCTTGCTTGTCACTTTTTTTTCCAATAGCTGGTCAGAGCACTAATGATGAGCGCAGAACACTAATGATGAGCCAATACTAGTGCTAAGAAGCAGCATTAGTCATCCTTCCCTGCCACAGCTCCGCCGTGCAAGTTAATTTGCCTAACACACCTTTGTACACTAAGCCTTTACACAATCCGATTAAAAAAAGTTAACTGATCTTTGATTTTCCTTTGACACAGGTTTTAGTACGCTTGTTCCAATGAGGTTTTCTGGAAAGCAAACTAGGAGACAAAACAGTATCAGCAAGCTTTCCTTCTATACCTTAGAAGAAATTAAGTAGTAGAAAAGCCAGCCAATTACCAAAACAAAACTCTTAAATATAACAGCAACTAAAACAATAGAATTTGGAATGCTATAGTACAACCATACAAAAAGAAGAGACAACATTCTACTAGTTTACCTGAGGGTAGTCAAACAAGTGCCATAGTTTGTATTGTGCCTGTCTCTCAAACAGCAGAACCTACCATAACCTCCTCAGATTTAGTTTCTCTTTTTGACAGTTCTAGAGCAGAAGTAGTAGGAAGGAAAAGTGAAATTAATCCCACGTGCATCAACCCTGCAAATCTGCTAAAATCTCAAACAATAGCGTTCCCTTCCACCCTACAGGAACACAAGGAGTTGATTTTTAATTGAGATTAAATCAGAAGTTATACAGAAGAGAAAAACAGCAGCAACTCCAGCAGATGTTACTCCACTAGCATCTGATTTTAGTGGACAAGAAAAAGTCAGAAACCTACCAGAACACACTGTTTTAGATAAAGGGTCACAGGATTAAGTTTCAATAGACATTTTGCCTGATCATTGCATAAAAGGAAAAAACCCAAGCTATTTACACCTTGGACACTTTCATGACTTCACAGCTATTAAGATACAGCTCTCTTCACCACAGCTGACACTAGCACTAGCAGTTTCCAGAAATCCACAGAGTTAACTCAATAGGAAAGAACAGAAGAAAAATATTGATGAAATTAGAGAACAGAGAAAAAAGCCTTTTAGAAAGAGATGTGTACAATACCATGCACACAGTTGGGTACCATCTTAACATCATTTTATTAGATTTAAGATGAAGCTTTCAGCCTTGCTACCACCTTTCAACTGTTTCAGACAAACTTGATATTAACCAAGTATCCACGTCCTACTCTTTTCCTAAAGTTTTGGAAGAAGTCCAAGATAAATTAAGCCCATTATATCTACACTTTCTTGTTACATTAATGAAAATGTAGCTAGATTGTCTCTTTTGAAGTGTCTGTAACATCCATGAAGACCCATTAATGGTTAGTGCAAGACCTGTTTTATGCTAATATTTAGAATTCAAAGGTGAAACTAGTGATTAATACTGCTCTTCCCCTCCCCTCTGTGCTCCGTGTGGCATGGATATTAGTGTCCTCTGGGCACTTCAAGCCATGCATCATTATAATTTCAACTTTGAGTCAAGAGGGAATTAAACTAACTGTGTAATAACATACTTTAATTATTGTTCTAAACACTGAACACCTGCATGCACTCTCTTTAGCATTGGAAATATGCATACTAAGAAGGTAGGCAAATATGGAAAAAAATAGGTATGCCTTGAAGTTCTATGTTTGCAAATTTCCCAGGAAGAGAGAGTAGTGTTTTAATCTTAACTCTTTTAAATAACGTTAGCTGTTGATAGCACTGCAGTCTTTCCCTTTGTTTCTGGAAAAAAAAAAAAAAAAAAAAAGCAGCACATGCCCACAAAACCAATTCAAACTAATGAGCCTAGGTGTCTTGCCCTAGGAAGAGGAGAGGCCCATACTCAACCTCTGCTCCTGAGGGAGCACGGAAGTAAGGGCAGTGTTTTTCTAAGTCCTCTTCAACTCTCTCATCAGTCCTGTCCAACTCTAGAGCTAGTTGGGCAGTATCAGTCACATTTGAAAGATGGCAAGCAAAGTGAAGGCTTTGCTGGCCCACAGTGGTAGCCGCAGCTCACTGATCAAACATACCTATAGCTCCAGACAAGATGCATCATTTTTCTCCAATGGTGTTAGCTCTGAGCACAGGTATCATCATAGGCCTTTTCACCGTAAGGAACACAAAGTTCTAGGTTTAACGGCTACACGACTGGCGCAACAGTTTCAGTCAATTTGAACTTCACATTTTCACAAGAGACTTATCAAATAGATCACAGATTTCCTCATGGCTAGTAACAGAAGTATCATTAACCCAGAAAAAAGGGCATAACGCACTTCAACTATCCTTCATTTCAGCCCCAAACTAAACATCAACACAGTTTTTAATTTCTGCACATGCTAAAGAGGCTGGCAGAGAAAGAAACAGAAAAAAATACCATCTTATTTCAACTTCATAGATAGCTGCTCACCTTGCATTACAATCTCTTCAGCTCTCTTAACCAAGACACTGCAGACAACCAAAGCTACATCTGTATCTTGCTGTTCTCCATAAATTTATATCAATAAGTTGAGTAGAAAAATAAGTAACCACTGTAAGAGATGGTGTAAGTTTTTTCATTTTCATACACACAAGGAACTTGGATAAAGGATTAAACAAGGATTCTGCACACATACGTGCACACTTAGTTAAATATACATTGGAGCACCAGAGTTTAGTTGTGAAAAAAATATAACTTTATAAACATGTTCCTGAAACAAATGCTTGTATCATATTCCAGCAGCAAGACTGAATCTTCTGAACACTGCTCTGTGGCTACAGTAAGTCTTTATCGCATGCTTGCAGAACCAACCACTACACTGTATCTAAGTACTATTAAAAATGAACTGCTTACAGCAGCAAATAAATGGAGCATACAACAGGATATGTAGCCTACAATCCCAAAGCACCTATTTACCATATGGTAACTAAAACTTGATCAATTCCACCATGACAAAGCAGCATTAGAACTCTAATATCAAATTATATCTTTCAGATTAATGTAAATTGGAGGGGATATGATATAGCTTTATATTATTACAAATCAGACAAAACCCACAAATTGGCACCCTTTGGAAGGAAAGCTCTGTAGTAAGTGTAGCAAAGTACATGGAACAACCATTGAAAGCAGGCACTTGCCTTGTAAATTTACTCTAAGAAAGTGAATTAAGAGCGCTTCTCTATTTTTTTCCTTCTCCCCCCACTGCCATGGATCTGGAAGCTATGAAATGGAGATGAACTGAGCAAGTCTTCAAGTTTATTTCATTGTTGACCCCTAGCTACTTCTCTGGTGTGCACCAGTGTTACAGCATTCCTCATAAGGGTGAGTATCAATGGAGAATAGAATGAAGCCATGTAAAGTAAGCTATCGTTAAAAGAAACCAATTAAAAGAAATTTTTCGAGCTCAAGGATGGACTCATAACTGAAGAATGTGTATTAGTGATGCTTTTCAATTTCTTTAGTACTTTATTTGCCACTGACACTTCTGCTGTTCTGTCTTCTCCAGATTCCTTGGAAAGCTGAAGTTTCACAGACTACCAAATCTTGAAAATCCATCCTAAGGCCTTCGGGACAAGCAAATTATCAGTGATAATAATGCCACAAGCCAAGACTATCTTTTCCTGCCAGCTAAAGCTTACTTTATTTACCTTACATTTGCAGTGATATGGGAGCAGATACAAACAGCTTAAGAAGATCTGTCAATATGCAACAGTTCGGTCTTCTAAGCCCTGTGACAGTTACATTCTGACAGTCTGCACTAAGTCCATGACATGCAGTGTTAGAAAAAAAATGAATTGAATTCTGGGAATTAACCTCTAAAGAATTGTCACCAGCTAGGCTTCACCAACCACTTTACCCTTCACCTCTTACAGAGCAAGAAGAGATGTGAAGTGACTACAAGCTATAAACCATACAACCCTGAAGTTATCACAGCTTAACGGCAAACATCAGAAGGCACTGAAGGAGCACTAAATATTTGACAACCAACACCTTAAGTGTATAAGCAAGTCTAAACATTTCAATTTCTCTACTTCCTTCCCTTCCTCGCTTTCTGACAGAAGCGACCAGTGGTCTGTGTGGACGAATCATGAAAACAATGCTCTGTCCTACAAAGTTCTCCAACAGCCAAATACAACACTAAAACATTTTGCGCCTATATATAAACATATGGTTTAAACAACAGTTTAAAACCAACACAAGAGGTGCTATCAACTCATTGCTGTGTACAAAAACCAGTCATTAGTGAGGAGCAGCAGATAGCTATACTTGCTCTTAACAGTTCAAGTAAACATGGTTTGACTTCTAGACTTTGCTGATTACATGCAGCCAGTTACAGTAAAAAGTCCATGTTGTGATATAAGGAAAATCATGTTACTGTAATGTAAAAGAGAATTAGAACTATCAAAAGCATCTATTTTTTTTTGTACATGGTGTAAGAGAAAGGAACTGCCACTAAAATCTATTAAGCAGCAGCACATTACCAGACCAGTGCTATTAAAATGGTCCTCAAACAATAGGAAGAATAGTAAATGGTACCAAAAATTGCACGCTCTAAGACTTCTACTTCAGTGTCAATTGGAATACATCAATAATTAAGCTATTTACATATTTCTCAATTTACTGCTTAAAGCACATGTCAGTCAAGCCTTCCAAGTATCAACAAGCTCCCTAATTGCAACTTAAGTTTTCCAGCTGAGTCCTGAATCTTTTAACATTAAAAATGTAGATTGTGTTTTAAGGAAGATACTTCAATTTTACAATGCTATAAACAGAACTATACACATTCGGGGGGAGGGGGGAAACAAAAACAAAACAAAAACAAACAAAAAAACCAAACCACACTTAAAGAAGCCTATTTGATGTTTTAGGTTAACTGCCAGCTCTTACGATATTTCAGTACAATTTGCATGTATTGAACTGCTTCAGAAGGAGTAAAGAAAGCTACCTCTACCCAAAACTAGCATTTTCCTCCCAAATGTAGGATACTGCATCAACATTAGCATTGCCTACTCATTTGAAGTCCAGAAATGTAGAATTTATCCAATTCAAATTTTAGATGCTTTAAGTTACTCAGGCTGGAATGTTCAGAGTATGCTACATTGGAGAGATTATAGACCTAGTGGCCTATTTGGCAGTAGAAGAGGCATCACAAGAACAATTTAAGTGTAATAGTAGCATACTGAACAGAAAACACCAGAACACACCCTGCTGGGAGCAAAATATATATAATCAGGACTTTCAAGCCCGAAGCAGGATGTAAACAGATTGCAGTTTATGTACTAATACTCCAGTCTTATCTCAGATTTAAAAAAAAAAAAAACTTCAGAGAATGAGCACCTGTGCATCTGTCCAAGGGGCATATAATTGGTTACTCAAGGACTATTAGGCTGTTTCTTAGCAACCTCTGCAAGCTCTAATCAAGTAAGACTAAGATTGTCATTTAGCCTTGAAATGCCTTGCCCCTTCCATCTAATATAGCATTCTAACTGCTGTTGAGGAGCAAACAGTAATTTCAACCACAGATAAAAATCCATGCTTACTATGTGTTTCAGCTGAGAGTTCCTCTTAGCACTTGTTATCAGAAGATCTTCATGTCAAATATGCTTTTTTACACTTTATTTAGTATCTGAAACCACAATTAATAAAATAAACCTTTAAGTTTCCTCCCTTTTATAGAAAACACAGGCTAAGCCTAAAAAAAGTGATCTTGGGAATAAAGTTTAATAAAGGAACACAAGATACAGCTCTACTCAAACAACAAGATTTTATAACAGTAAAACATTCTCCAAATAGAATTACAAGAAAAATGCTTAATATCAAAAGCAGCAGCAGAGACATTTCAGGTAAACAGCAAGCATTTGTCTCAGAGCTGGATGGTATTTAAATCTTTGGTGATGCTGAAATTTATCTCCTGTGTTGCACACATTGGATTTCTAAAATCGAGTATCTTTAAGCAAAACTCTGGCCATCAGAACAGAATAAAAAAAGCCAAAGGTATTTAAATAACTGAAAAATAAGCTCATTTGTTCAGTCCTAGTCTAGCATCATTGCTCATCCATAACACTGATGGACATAGGATAGTCTCCACTTAAGACTGCAGTCTTGAACATTAAGTTTTATGCAGAATATTTTTCCTTATACAGCAAGCAAAGACACCAAGAGTCTATGGTTAAATCAGGGGTAGCCACTCCTCCCTGACTCAAGATGATCTACATGAGAACCATCACACAGCACTCTCCAGCTCTCTGCCTTCTGACAGGTCTCCCTGGGCATACAAGGGAAGGCAGCAGCTCCAAGAGGGTCCCATCACCCTATGGGAGGTGGAAGTTCAGCAGATGCCCGACATGACCTAGCACAGATGGACTTCATCATCCATACTGGTTCATTCCCCAACCGTGGGGGAAGTGGCAGGGGAACGGGGGAGCAGTGAGATTATACGTCCACCTTCTCACAGCTCAAAAGCCACCAACTGGATATGGCTGACAGTACTGCCAGCAATCACCTCTGGCCAAAGATCAACCAGTTTTAGACACCCACTAACCAGAAGCCAGAGCAACTTTCTCGCAACAAGCCCAAAGGCGTATCAGAGTGAAGAGGAAGAGAATGGTGGAGTTACTGCCACAGAACAATAGCAACTATCCTTTGGGTAAGCATCTGGCTAACCATTAAGGAGCCGGAAGCAATGTCAGTATACCCTTATTCCTTACTCCTTGAAGCAGCCTCTCTCCTTCCAAATTGCTGCTCCCAAGCTCCTTCCAGATCCAAGGATTGCTATCAGCTAGAATGGGAGAGGACCAAGGGAAAGTGAATTGATGTGTTAGTAGGAGAGTGACCCTCCCTTTTTAGTCTCTTCAGTAGGCTGAGAAGCTCTGAACCAGAGTATGCAATGCAAATAGGACCCACACAGAGTTGACAAAACATTGGCCTTGTTTTCAGAAGAGGAGGGAGGGAAGCTTTCAGGTACACAGTAATTTAAAGCTTCTGCAGATGACTAAGTATACGATGTGATCAGAGCTGCTTTATTAACTTAATAGAGTAGTTTCTAAAGTACATTCATAGCATATATTTCAGAGCCAACACTCACACAAAGCAGCACCTACAGGAAAAACAAGTGAAGGAGTCAGACTACACAGAAAGGATGAATTCCAGTCATTTCACCTACACGTAGTGACTCGATGGCATTGCTCAAAAGAGGGGCCCACAGGAATAGAACAAAAGAAAGTAATTTTAAATGTTTAAAAAAACAACAAAAAAAAACCAAAAAACCAAACCATAATTTACCTTGCATATCTGTCTCAAACACAATCCTTCTCATACAAGAAAAACGTTGTGATAATTTATTAATTACAAACATTAAAAATGTGCTTAACTGTTTTGGACATTTTTTATATCCAGAAGACAGTAGTTTCACATTATTTATTGCTTGACAGAAGTTTAATTTTTTGCAGCTTTTGTACTGAACAGTGAACTCTAATAGCAACTTAAAGTGAGATGGACTTGTGCATGCAATACAAGCAGTAGTGTCAAATACAGAAGGTAGCTTTCACAACACAAAGCTTCTCAATATCTACAGCAACAGATTTCCTGGAACTTCACAGAATTTCTTAGAAAGTCTACAATACAGCAGGAACACGCCTACGAGGACAGGCTGAGAGAGTTGGGGCTGTTCTGCCTGGAGAAGAGAAGGTTCCAGGGAGACCTCATAGCGGCCTTCCAGCACCTAAAGGGGGCTTAAAGGAAAGACAGGGAGAAACTGTTTAGCGGGGCCTGTTGTGATAGGGCAAGGAGTAACATTTTTAAACCAGAGGAAGGTAGATTCAGACTGGACTTTTTTTTTTTACACTGAGAGTGGTGAAACAATGGCACAGGTTGCCCAGAGAGGTGATGGATGCCCCATCCCTGGAAACATTCAAGGCCAGGTTGGATGGAGCTCTGAGCAACCTGACCTGGTTGGAGATGTCCCTGCTCCTTGCACAGGGACTGGACTAGACAGCCTTTAAAGGTCCCTTCCAACCCAAACTATTCTATGACTCTAACACAGCTTAATTAGGTCAAACATCACAAGTCTGATATAAATGAAACTGATTATGGTTTTACCCCAACCAACCATGTTAAAGATAAACCTGATCGTTTAAGATTAAGGCTACAGGGAGTCAGGTCTTTAGTAGACACTTCGCAAGCAGACTTTTTTTTAATTTTTGAGAAAAATAGTGTTTCAAACATCTTCAAACAGGCCAAAGAGTGCTACAAAGCCTGTGGTGAATTAAACGTGCTCTGTTTCTACCTCGCCCTCCTCTCCAGCTCGTATCCTCTAGTGTAAGAGTAATCCTGACTACTTTAATATCCATTCCATTTTCAGTCCAAGATTTAATGCCCACACCAGCTGTGTGGCTAAGTGTAGCATTTCACTGATAGGCTGGCTGGAGTACCTTCTGGAATAAAGATTAGAAAGTTGACAAGAGGTGTACAAGCATACCACTCTTGGTGTCTGGGAGGTAAGGTTATTTGTTTGCAAGTTTTGAGTTCAGCCTCACTGTTTCTAATAAATAAGCAAGTGTTTACTTAAGGAAGCTTTCAAGGAGTATAAATAGAAGTGTTCTTTACTATCTGACCATCTCTGTGACATTCAACCCTCCCCCTCCCCGAACTTTAAGGTACAAAAGCTTAAATACTTAACAGAATACTGTCCTCTGAGGAATATTTATTTCAAAGACATATGAAATTCTAGATTGAGTGACATCAATGTATGAAAGATGAAGAGAGTAAAGAACATTTCTGCTTAAAGTTAGAAGGCAGATTTCTTATAGTTACATGAAACTTAAGTCTTTAGGCTTTCTATTCTGGGCAAGCTGCAAATAGTTGCTGGCACACACAGCATGCCAATAATAAATCCCTTTTTCAAAGACTGGTTCTGAAGTGCACACCATTAAGGCCTTGATTCTTTTTTAGAGGCGACACCTGCAGCTGCTATTGAAATCAACTGGAGTTGTCACTACCCAGCATTGCTAAAGTCACTCACTAAAACATCACCCGATTATCTTAAGAAAGAACATAACAAAACCTGCAAGCTACTCTTTGCGTTTGTGTAACTTGAAACTAAAAGGGATTTCATTTATATAATAAAGCATTCCCCCAACCTCAGCCTTTCATTTCTTATCAAAAAAAGTCTGAAGGCAAATATAGCATTGAGCAGTGAGGTGAAAGCAGACTGATCTACTTCCCCAAGACGGAGGAAACACAGATCCCTGTTTTCTCATCTACAGTATATCTATCCACGGATTGCAACAGGAAAGAGAAGGCATCATGAGCACAAGGACTGCAGTTGTTTTGTCAAAATAAGACACAGTCTGGCACGTCACTTAACACAGCAGTCCTAGAGTCTACTGAGAAGCCAATTGGGCAGAGTCAGTAAGTAAGTAGCAAGTTCAGGAGGGGAGGCAGGTCAGGGAAAGTGGTCAAGTATTAAAAAGGAAGCTTTGTGTTACCAGCAGAGCATTCCACCCAGGGAAAAAAAAAGTTAAGCTGCTGAAATAAGACATTAAACATTTATATAGTTCATCAATACATGGGCATCGACTATATTATTTTTTCCATGCTGATTTCCTCTGCTAACGAGGTGTGATGCATGTTCATTACAACCCATCACTACACCAGATGAATTTTACACTTTGGTATAAAGTCTTGCTCTCATTTCTTGTTCCCAGTCCTCAGATCTTGCTTGGGACTGTGCGTTTGCATGTAATTTTTTTTTTCTTTTAAAGGGAGTTTCAATGGAGCAAAAAATAACTATTTAGACGTAAAGCTTGCTGTGAATGACTGGGGGATGCTTCATTTGTGAAATTCTGATCTTTTTCAGGAGAAAAGTGTACATACTGTTCCTTGGGTACAGCTGTGTACAAGTACCTTTTTCAGTGCTAAATGGCCTAACTTTAACCTGACTAATTTAAGCATATCTGTCACATTGGGCTGTCATTCAAGCTGACAGGATGCATGTTTACTCTATCAGGGAGCACGGAGTAATCTAATCCAGGATGTTTTCATTACAAAGCCTCAAGATCCTGATCAGAGAGTAGTGATGGCTGTGTTAAGACAAAAAGTAGACCAACTGTAGATCTCCTAGCCAAACAAAAATAGACAAGAATATTTCCTACAGTCAGGCTATCTAGTTCCACACAGGCACCAAGGATCCCAGATAACATGTTTTGAGGCTAGATGCCTTCCACGGCCTAACCACCTTCATCAGACACACAGTTTTTCAAATCAGAAGGACAGAGAGCTTGATGCACAGTCCTATACTGAAGCAGACAACATCCGAAAGTGCCAAACAGAACACCATACCCATTAAGTAATAAAGCTGTAAGGTCAAGTATTCCTGCTCAAGTTTTGGCAGGGGAGGGGAGGGGTTGCTTTCTAAGAAATTTAACATCTACTGCTGCAGCCAAGTTATCCTCTCAACAGCTTTATTTAATGGTTCATGCTCCTGTGTATGTTTTAGATCAAGACTGAACCCTTCCAGGCATTTGGATGAGACTCACATGTGGACTGCATGTGGATGAAACTCACACAGAGCCTGGATATTACATTTATATACTTTCACACATTTTTATCTACCTGAAAGTTAACAGTACTTGAGAAGTTGAGAGAGAGGTGCTACAATCACACTAAATAGCAAAAAGTTAAGATCAGTGCTTACAAAAGTTATAAATGAGTTGCCCACATTCTAGTGGGGAAGGCGCCCCTCTACCCAACCAATCTGTGAGGGCTGCCTGAACCTCTACTACCCCTTCTTCAGATAGGTACACAGAATTCTAGCTAAGCGTCAAGGAAAAATAAAGTGAAATTGCTTGTTGCTGCTACTTATCCCCAAGGTCTGAACTCTGAAGTTCACTTGTGGAGGTCAGAGTATACCACACTCATATGTATACTGCACTGTCAGTCACGGTAGAATCTCAAAAACAGAGTGGCTGAGGGTAGATAGTGATGTATGCTGTAATAAATGTTTTCAACATCCACAACTAGTCAGAACAATTCCTCTATATGACTAATTAACTGAAGTAATGGATGCATACCAATATTTACAGGGCAGGAAAAGCTGTGAATTCCCTGAGGGAAGGAACGGGTGGAGGGAAAAACCACACACATACAACTCCATTTCACGCCATCTTACAAAGGAGTATCAAAAATGGTTCCACATAACACATCCAGTAGAATGCCTATAACTTTAAAACATCATCTTTAGAAGCAGCCTTCAAGTAACCCCTCTTCTATTGAGCCCAAATCTGGAGTTCTGCAAATAACTTGTTATTGACAAATATTGATGTGCAAGGTATTTCTGAAGCTTCAGTGTTTGAACAAACAGCTCTGTGCTAGAAAAAAAAAATACTCAAGACTAACAAACCTAAACTGTGTAAGTGATCAGAATCAACTCTTCAAAGCTACTTGAATTCCTCTGTTTTAAAGTTGCACATAAATTTTAATTGCATCATTTGTTTGTTAACAGTCTCAAATGAGCATTAAGCTTCAAGTTTTACAGCAGCAGGCAAAGAAAAAAAAAAAAGTGAGGTAGGTGGGTGAAGAAGACAGCTGTATTGTTCTAGCTGTTCCTCAGCCTCTCCCACTGCCAGATTTCTGTGGATGATGTATCCCAAGGTAGCAATTTCAAGAACTTTTTGGCAATATCCCAAACTCCTCTTGCAAATCAGAGATCAGACTAATGATATTTTTAAAAAAGACAGGAAATAGGAATAAATGGGATAACTGACACTGTATCAAACAGTGGAAGTCACTGAACTCTAGCACTGCAGCTTACAGAAGAGAGAAGTGTCCAAATTTTAGAGTAAAATTTTACCATGTAAAAATTAAAAAACACCCACAATAGAACAAAACAAAGGTAAAAAAATACCTTTCAAGACAGTACTTGCCTTACAGCTACTGTTAGCTCAGGACACTGCAAACAGACATCAAGAAAACCTCCCTCAAGCGATTTATACATTAATACATTAGTCTCCTTAAGTGAGGGTGTTATTCAGATGAGGTTCAGTAAGAAGCCCACATATACCAATCCTGGCTTCCATTAGGGATGGATCTCTCAGTCTTAAAATCCAATGTAGAACTACTGAAATAATTCCTCCCCCCACTGCCAGCACCAAGGCAAGTTCATTTCATAAGCGAAGGACACACTTTCTGATTCTTTTCAGTCTCTTCCCTTCCCAGCACATTCAATAAAGGAACATTAAATTAATTACTGTTGCATAGCAAAAAAAAAGCCTCATGAAAAGACTATGTCCATATCATTGTTTCTTGTTTGCAAACTTGAGCAGAGAGAAAATATTATTTGAGAGTAATTTTGAAATAACCCCAAGGTGTTGAAACCTAACCCAGGAACTCAATCTAATTCAAGAAACCTTGTGTTAAACTACATTACAAATTAAGCCTCTCCTTGCAGAGTCTGTATGGCTTACGTACAGTTGTGACAAAGAAGCAGCATTCCTCACCAACAGACCGAACATCAAGAGTTCAAAACGTAACTACAACACACAGGAGGGACTTATTTCCATAAGTGCATCCATGGACTGCAATATAGGGATTGTTTTTAAAAGTACAGCTACTCCACAGCTTATTTTTAGAATCAAGGGTGGGCAGGGAGAGTATTCAGTAAACCTTCCAAAAATCAGCCAACCACCCACTAAACTGCAGTGGCACTGTTTAAATAAATTACAGGCTGCTTTGCAACAGCTGGGAAAAAAAAAAAAAAAAGAATCAGTAGAAAGAAAGACCAAAGACTTTGAATCCTTTAAAATGCCAGAGGCAATGATACAAGAAACAGCAGCTCAGGGCACTGTATGCTAGAGACACTATGGTAATTTACCTGCAAGAGGTAGGTCAAACAGGCCTTTCTTAGGACTTGATGAGCATAGAACAACAATATCCGGCAGCTGCAAGGTAGGAATGTGCTTATTCCAACAGAGAAAAACCAAAGAAGGCTGGGCTTAGGGACCTGTGTTGTAAGGATTATCAAACTCTCCTCTTGTTTCAAGTAGCAATACTAGAAACTGGCAAAATAAAAATGTGAGTTAAGTTACCTTTATTTCCTCATGCAGATAAAGTTTGAGGTGCTAATGTTACCAAAATCTCCTACTGAAGAGTTTACAATTTTGTCAAGCCTGTATTAAGTGGTCAATAAAGAGGAGAAGGAATCTTAATTTTTCCTTTGATCTTATAACTTAAGAGCAGAGTTCCAAATACCCTGGGTTTATGGTATTGGCTATACCCGTTAACAGCAACCTTTGTAAGTTCAACACGCCACAGGACCAACAAAGGCAATCAAGGCACCTCAACCTGGCAACCAGAATGTAAGCACCTCTGTGCACAGAAATTTATCCGTTGTACTATTTTTTTAACCGTCTAACTCCAGCAAAACCCCTACCTCCAAACAGCAGTCAGTTTTTAATTTCAGGTGCATGAGCATCAGGTTGGAGGGTCCCTGGCAGCACAGAAAGTTAATGATTTACGGGGACTGGTTTCCTTCAGCACAAAATACAAGTGCTTTTGTCCCTGACCATTCCGAGCAGCTGTTTTCCAAATAACAAAGACCCTGCGAGCTATGTATCTGGAGAGGTCGGCGAGGACCACTCCATCTGTTAGTCACCAGGTGCCAGATCCGCAGGTAGCGGGGCTTCCGACAGCCATCTCCCTCTTGAGCACTGCACCGTCCCCGTTCCTCAGCGCCTCACAACTTGCCAGCTTCCACCCCGTGGCCCATCTGGAAGGGCCGAGAGCAACAGCCGTGAAACTCCCTGCAGGATCCTACCTGCCCGCAGCCGGGCCTTTCCCCCCCTGCGCGGGCCCCTCTCCGCACCCAGCACCCCCGAAAAGCAGCAGGAAGGTCGTTGGTGGGCAGCCCCTGCGGATGTGCCCCCTCGGTCAGGCGGCGCACGGGGCGGGGGGGGCCGAGGTAACGGATTAGGGAGCGGGTCACGGAAACCCTCCCCCGAGGGACGGGCAGAGCGGGACGGGGGCAGCACCACGCACACAGCTCCCGCCGCCACACAGCCGAGGCACGGATCGGGTTTCCGCCAGGATCAGAGCGGGGCTCCGCTTGGGACGCTCCCTCCCGATTCGTGTGCCCGGGGTGTGGTGGTGGCGGGCAGCTCCAGCCTCCCTTCGCCGCCCCCGCGCAGGTGTCGGGGCTCCGTGCGCCCGGGGACACCCCCCCCCCCCCCACCCCACCCCGGGCGGCGCCTGCCGCCCGCCCCTCCCGCCCCCGCGCCAACGGCCGCCGCGCGCGCCGGGCGGCCCCGCCCGCGCCCCAGGAGGGGCGGCAGCCCGCGGCCTTCGCGAGCCGCGGCACGCGCCCCGCCGCCGCGCCCCCACCTGCGCCGCGCGCGCGCCGCCCGGCGGCGCCCCCTGCCGGGAGCAGCCCCGCGCTGCGCCGAGCGGAGGGGGCTCGGCCGCCCCGGGGTGCGCCGGTGCCGTCGGGCGTCGGTGTTCGGGGGGTGGTTTTTCACTATTATTTTGAGGTTTTTTTTTTCTTTTTTAATTTCTTTCACGCACAAGCCGCCGCGACTCGCACCTGCGGTCCGCGCGGCAGCCCGTCAGTCCGCAGCCACCGGCCATTCCGCAGCCGCTCCCCGGCGCCGGCACCCCCGGTCCGCCCCCGCCAGCGGCCCCTTGTGAGGCCGCCTCGACTCCCGCGCCCCTCGGGCAGCGCAAACCCCCCGCACCCCTACCCTCCGCCGGCTGTGCCCCGCGGCCCCGGGAGGCGGCCAGCCCCGCCCGGGCAGCGCACCGGCTTTTAACGGGGAGCGGGCAGCCGCTGCAAAACTGACGCGGGGGGGTAGAACAAAAGAAAAAAAAAAAAAAAAAAAAAAGAAAGGTGGTAATAGCGCGATCATCAACCTACCGGCCACGCAAACTGAAAGGGAATAACAATCCTGCCCGTCTCGGGGGTTCTGCCTTGATGGGAGTATTTGTTGCTGTTCAAATAGAAAATATTTCCACCGAGCACGGGAGTAGATCCGAATCCGTAGTTGCAGGGTCCGACCGGAGTGATCTTGGCCTGATATTCCTTGAGGCAGACTTTCACGTAAGTGTCGCACTCGTCCCGGGTACAGCGCAGGTTCTGGGGGCTTTTCGTGCCATCGCAGCATTCCCCATTGAACAACTCGCCGTTTACATTCCGCACCGAGTTAAGCTGCAGCTCGAAATAGCCCGTGGACCGGGACACCTAAAAATAAAAATTAAAAAAAAAAAAAAAAAAAATCAAAGGGGAGACAGCTTCGTTACTACCGCGCCCAGGGACAGCGGCCAGGCGCTCCCCGGTGCCTCCCTCCAACTTTCGCCGGTTTAAACCCGCCGCGACGGCGGCATATACGTATATATAAAATATTTTATATCTCTCTATATGATACGCGCACGGTAGGGACGGAGCGGGGAGGAGGGAGACGCGGCGCCCCCCTACCTGCACGCAGGAGGCGAGGAGCAGCGCCAGGCCGAGCGCGGCGGCGCGGGGGGCCCGGTTCCGCCGGCCGGTTCCCCTCATGCCTGCTGCTCCGCGCCGCCGCCGCTGCCTCAGAGAAGCCCGCCGAGCCTACCGGCCACGGACCGGCGGCCGCTCGCGGCATGGGCGGCGGGGGAGCCGCCCGCAACGCGCCGGTGGGCGCAGGGCATGGGCTGCCGGCGGGGCCGCCCGGAGCGCTCCGCTGCTGCCGCTGCCGCTTCTGCCGCCGCTCCCCTCCCGCGGGCTCCGCTCGCCCTCTGTGCGCCTCGGCTACGCGGACACCCAACAAGTAGGTGCCGGAGTGACAGCTTCATTACCCATTCGCCGCCGCTGCCGCCGCCTTCATATTAATGAGGGGGACGGCCCGGCCCCGCGGCCGGCGGGTGGGGCCAGCGCCGCTCCCGCCGCGGCTCTTAAAGGGCGGCGGGCGGTCGGCCCCCGCCCTGCCTCGCCCTGCCCCGCCGGGAGCGGGGGGTCCGCCAGGGACAGGGGAACGCGCGTGGGGTACGTGTGTACCCACGCGAGGTTGGAGCGCCGGCAGCTGCGGAGGAGCGCGCAGAATGCGTTTGCCCGCAGCGCTGGGGGTATAGCCGTGGGGTAGGTGGACCCACGGCCGTGGAGTGGGTAGGGTGAGTGCACCCACGGCTGTGTTGGAGCACGCGGGGTGTGTGCATCCACGCTCATGTAGAACTACACGGGATGTGCGCACACGCGGGCGTGGAGGAGCACATGTGGTGCAAGCAAACGGGGTCAAAGAGAAGGGCTCGGGGTGGGAGCATCCCAGCAACGTAGGAGCATGCATAGCTCATGCACCCACAGCTGTGGAGGAGTACACTGAGTGGGATCACCCACAGCCGTGGAGGACTGTGCTGAGTGGGATCACCCACAGCTGTGGAGAAGTACATGATGTGTGTTCTCAGAGCCATGGAGGGCTGTGCTGGTTGGGAGTGCCCACAGCCATGTAGGAGCAACACATGGTGCATGCAGATGTAGCTGTGGAGGAGAAGTGGGTGGGATTACCCCTAGCAGTGGAAAAGCATGCGTGGTGCATGCACCCACAAGCTGTGGAGGAGTGTTTGGGGTGGATGCACCCGTGGCTGTAGAGGATCGCAGAGGGTGGGAGCGCCTACAGCCCCAGAGGAGTGTTTGGGGTGCATGCACCCGTGGCTGTGGAGGAACACGTGGGGTGTGTGCACCCACGCTCCTGTAGAAGCACAAAGGGTGTGCACACCCGCAGCCACGTAGGAGTTCACACAGGATCCCTTATAGAGCGCTCTCAGCGCCATGTGCGGTACAGAGAGCAGATGGCCAAGTGGTGGGATCATGTCCTCCTCCAGCGGTGGCTCAAGCAACTAGGAGAGTAACCGAGCAGAGATTTCGCCTTTAGTTTAAGCATCCTGAGATTCTGATCCCTGCTGACAACTATGAAAGCTATACATCCAGACAACTGCATGCTATGGATACACCATCAAAGCCCAGATCCGCTCTTAGGACCCAAGTTTTCCTTCTGTTTCTCTCCCTCCCCCCTCTCCTCATTTTAACTCTTTAGTACTGATCATCCACCGAGTGGACAATTGGAGAACAAACAGCTCAGAAATCAAAGGGCTGTCATGTTCCCCTGCGCAGAAAACCTTTCACAGAGCCTCCCCCTGCCTTTTCAGCGCCCCGGCTGCCTCCCGTCCCTCCAGCAGCCAGCCGGCACGCTGCTTCTCTGCTATTCATGGCCAGCCTGCAGCTGCAGCTACTCTCCTAGGCTGACACAGCAGCAGCTGCTATATGTGTGCCAGCTGGCTAGCCGCTCTCCAAAATCCTCTTGTCCGCCCCGCTCCCCTTGCTTTCCTGCTTCTCCACCTACAGACCTGCTTCTCCTTCCCCACCCATGTCTTCCACTCGCCACAATCTGCTCTGGTTTCCTATCTCCCCGCTGTCCTGAGCCTACCCCTCTGCTGTCCTGATTCACCTTACAGCATCCCCTACTTTCCCTCTCATCCCTCCGGAGCTCAAACAGGAGCTCTCTGAAGTGGAGCAGTGAATATTGTTTTTGATTATTTTATGTGTCCTCTCTTTGAAACTATGGCTCCCAACATAACTGCATTCTAGCATATTTTTGGTTAAGATAACCTCTGGTACAACCACCTTTAGAAGGCGGCAAAGGGAAAGCAGAGCTAAGGGAGGGCCAGCACCTTGGCCACTATGTTTTCCTCATCAGAAACGTTGTTGGGCCCCTACCCTTGCCCAGCTGCACTGCTTGCTGGCTTCCAAGTGGATAGGGAAATGTTTTTCAGTTTTTAATTAATTTTTCTAGTGGCTGAAGGGAAGGAGTTTCTTAGACTAGCTTTCTGCCTAATGATTATTTTGCAGTGGATGGCAGCCAAAATATTTTGCAAGACAGGTATTTTGCTTGCATGTATCATCATAAACAAACATAAAACTTCATAATCTACATTCAGCATTATGCAGTCAATATGCCCGTGGAGGAAGACATATATTTTTATCACCAGGCTGAGCAAATGTAATACAGAAGAAAGATGATCCAGTAGTTACAGCATATGCTCACTCTCTACAGAGCTAAGCTCGGTTACCTGCTGCATCTCAGAATTTCTTTGTTACCTTGAGCGTGCTGCGTGCTCTTTTTGTGCTTTCATTTCACCTTTGTAAATATTCTGCAGTACTCAAAAACTCTGGTACCATTTTAAAATGCCTTTTCTCGCTGTGACCTGACTTCACAGGAGCAGAGAGGGGAGCTGCAGCTATTTCCAGCCATCCTCTCTGCTCTGGGAAATTTTAATTTTATTCTTCTTGGTGTTGCAGCCCCATTTACAACCTGAATTCCTTAGTTCTCTCACTGTGTTTATTATTTCTCAAGTACCGTGGACTTTCATTCTATTCTTCTTCAGGTATAGAAAGTTGTTTCATTTTAGTTATTCAGGGAGAGTGACGGTTTTCAGGAAACGTGGCAAAAATATTTCTTAACATAAAAGTTTTTAAAAAAGGCCAGTGGCCAGATCTGGAGGTGAATGCTGAGCAGGGCTGAGAGGAACCATCCCTCACAGCTCGGACAACCACATCAGACCGTCCCTGCAGGACCAGCCGTGAACGGGACAGCCCACCCTCCCGTGTACTCCCTGCCTTCCCGCGGGGGCTGCCTCCCACTGGCATTTTGGGGGAGATAAAGGTAGGTAAAATGAAACACAAAAGGTCCTGTGCAGCCCTTGGGGTGCCTTGGACACTTCCAACAGGCCAGCGAACCCTTCTGCATCCAGGGGTGCAGTAGCAGGATTTGCCCTCCTCTTGCTCCAGCGTTTCCGGGCGCTTTCCACCCGTTTTCAGCTTGGGACCAGGCTTCCCTCGCTCTGAGCAAGCACGCTGGAGGCGGCCAGCTCCATAACTCATTCCCAATCAGCTGCGCTCTCCAAGGCCCGCTCAAGGCCCTGGCTGCCAAGTGCAACGTGTCTCCTCTTACACCCACACCTGCAGCCCAGCCTGCTGTCACCCAACCCGCCGCTTTTCCCAGCGTCCTGCATCTGGCTGCGCCCCGTGCTGGCAGCCATTCTTTCCCTGGCGAGTGAGGCTGGGACCTTTCCATACCCACTGAGGGCTCATCCTCCTTTCGCCTTTCCCAAAGAAGGGTCCCTGTGCCTTTGCGTTGTGTTGCCTGGCTGTCCGTGGAGTCCTGTCCAGGTAGGCACCTCCCTGCTGCTCAGGGCAAGCCGACATAAATTTCCCTATGCTGAGCACAAGCTTTGAGGTGCTCTTCTTTCACTCCCTCCATTCCAAAACAAGGACTGTCAAGATCCAGATAAAAACCCATAAATATCCTCCCATTGCTGCTCCCTCGCTTCCTCCTGCAGCTGCTCCTCCTTTCTCCGGCAACTCCTGCTGAGGGTAGCAAGTGGGAATGGAGGACTGAGCATGGGAGAGGGCTGGAAATAGGGCTGAGGAAACTCCTGCTTGACTTTAACCGGGGTTGGAGCTTGCAGTCAGCAGTTACTCATCATGCACGAGGGACGAGACTGGAGAACATCGGTCCCTCTGGCAAGGGAGGGAAGTGCTCACCGCCAGTCTCAGGCAGGGTGGAGCGCCGGCATCCCGCACCTCCTTGTTCCCAGCCCTCTGGGCCAGGATTTTGGCTTTTGCGCTCTGGCTGTGTGCTTGTGTTAAGTTTATGCCTGCATGCAAATCCTTTGCAAGTATGCTCATTAAATCATTTGCATAAAACATCCCTGGAGGATCATAGCAGCTAGGAAGGGGCAGAGTTTATCCACTTGCCTTGGAGACGGCAGAGGTATAGGGATGTCATTCGTTAGTATGCGTACGGACGTGGATGTAATATCTCGTTTACCCAGGCCAGAATGTGTCTACTTGGGAAAATTAAAGCAAGATCATTTTGGATGTTGTCCATCTGAAACTTGGCAGAGTAGGAGTTAACCGTCCCTTTCTGGCCAGAAAGCCTACAGCTGCCTATCCTGAGAGCAAGGCATTGCAGGACAGAACCAGCTGCGAAGAATTAATTTCTCTCCTTCCTCCTCCATGAGAAGCCTTGTGGGCCAGGGCTAACGATATGAATGGAGAAGACTGCTCAGGAGGAGAGCTAGAGGGTAACCAGAGGAGAAGAATTTTTCTTTCTTTCTTCTTTGTGGAACTTGGCTGGAGCAAGGTATTTTGAGCTTTGCTGTGGACTTGGCAGGGTAGAGATGTCTTCTCCCTTGACTTTGACTGAAGAGCCCTGTTGGATTTGTATGGCTCATGTAATGTCTTTAACAAGTGTATACATGCATATGTGTGCTCTTCATGGAAGCAAAGCAGACTTGAACTGCAAGGATGTTGTTTTTAAATATCTTCCAGTATAAGACCTGGGAGTGGTTTCTCTTAGGATTTTGCTGCTAGTACAGCTGAAGAGAAGACCAAGCAGAGAAAGCATAAGGTAGTGCTTATATCTGTCTTCCTTCCCGACTACTACGAGGAAAGTAAAGTTATGCCTGACAAAAGTTGTGCCAGGAAAGGGGCTGAGACCTTGGCACCACCCTTTCCTATTTCAGTGGTTGCCCAGCTGTGAGCTTGCACTGGTCTCTGCAGGCTCCAGAGCAGAAAGAAGGTGGTTTCCTATCATTTCAACATTGCTGCCTGGCATGTTTTCTGCTTTTGGGGCCTGGTCTTCTGTCAGCAGAAGCATATGCTCAGTCTGGCCCGAGAAGTCAATTGGTCTCAGTTTGCACAGCTTGGTACTGAAGACCAGTAATATTCATAAAATGAAGCAGCTCTAGTGAACATGAGCTTTGAGAGTTCCTTCCACCTGGTCACCTCCCATGTTTCAAAGCCCTGCCTAAAATGTTAACACTTGGGATGAGGGTGGAGGTGTTAACTGGTCACTCTGACTTCTGAGACTCAATTCACTCCCTTAAAAGTGAAGTTCTTGCTCTCCTAGTGGCTTATCTTTGTGGATTTTCAGAAAACAGCCCATCTGAGAAGCCTTCTCCAAACTGACTGAATATCCAGTATCCACAGCTAGCCTTTCCTCTTAAGGTTCGTTGCAGTCACCCTCAAAGAAACCTCTACCTGTGACTTTCCAAGTGCGTGAATGACAGAAAATAAGGTCAGAAGGGATATCCAGAGATTACCTAGTTTATCCCATTCCACAAGGAAGGACAAGCAGTGCTTGTTTCTTGCGTAACAGATGAGTATCCCACCTCTTCTTAAAAACATCCCCAGACAGACATTTCATATCTGTGACAACCTGTTCTAGTGGTTAACCATCAGAAAATGCATGCTACTGTATTGCTGTGCTTTGATTCCACTCCTTGACCTATTTGTGACAGACGTGGAGCACAGCCTATGCCTTTCTCTCTGTTGCTGCCCTTTATGTATTTGAAGATTATGGCCGTGCCTCCCTCTGATGTCTCTTCTTTAAAATGAAGAAAAAAAAAAAAAAAAGTATTTTTCTGGTCTTATATGATTGTAGACCGTATTTTCTAGGCCCTTGATCATCCTCGTGGTCCTACTGTAGTCTCTCTGCCCTCATCCCTGAACTTTCTTAAAATCCAGTACCCCAAATTGGACACAGAGTTCCAGTGAGATCTTAGCAGCCCTAAATGAGCTGGGAGGAATACATCACAGACCAGGCAGAAGTCACTCCTGGCTGTGTACGCAAGCATGATACTTGCGTTAATGTTCCTTTTTCTTTCTTTCTTTCTTTTTTTTCCAACAGCATGATGTTGTCGACTTCAGTTTGGTTTGCCCTCCACTGAGCAGCTTTTTACCCTTGGAGCTTTAAATCATGTTTTCTGGTTGTGAGAGTGTGATGCGAGTGTCAGAATCCCAAAAAAAGGATGGATTTGTTGCATCTACTAGTTTTTGCCGTGCTGCCCCAGCAACAGGAAAAATATCTGGGTGGCTTAACAAATTTGTGTTAGCTGTTACTCACTTCCTTGTTATTTTCCAGATGTTTACAGAGGATTTCTTTATTTGTTTCCAGTTCTTTCTGATAATTCAAATGAGGTTGACTTGTGCTTTATTCTCCAGCTCCTCCCTTTTCCAAAAAGAAGTTACGTCTCCCTTCTCCAGTCTTCTGACACCTTGTTGGGTCTAAGCACAGGATATTTAAAGAGTATTCTTCATTTATTATTTCTCTTTTCTAGGCTGAGATCTTTGTCATCCGTGGCACTAATTGTGTTAACCATTCGAGTGCAAGTGGTCGTTTTACTGAAAGCTGAAGTAAAAAAGGCAAGTAATTCCACTGTCTTCACAGGAAGCATTGCTAGCATTCCTTCCCCATAGGGCTGTTCTTCCACGGTCTTCATGTCCCTGCTAATGTATTTTATGTTTTCTTGATATCCTGTTGATCCTGTTGGTTGAATTTCTTTTTACATGTCCACTTTTCTAATTTGATCTCTACATTTTCAGCCTATCCATTTACATTCACATGCAAGTGAATCTCTTTTCTATTTTCTGATTGCACTCTTTCTCGCATTAGAGGTCAATGAAGGTAATGATTTAAGCAAATCGTCCATCTCTTATGACAGTTGCTTTCCCTTCTGTGTTGGGATTTTTTGAATTGATGTCCTTACCATTGTTTCTTTAAGGTGCTGCCAACTTTCCTGAATTCTCTTTTCTCTGAGACTTGTTTCTCATGATTATCAGTTCTATGAGGTTTTTGAAATATGGTTTCTGGAAGTCCATTGTATTTATTTTGCTGTTCTCCTTCCTTCCTTTCCTACAAGTTGTGAACTCTGTTGTTTCATGGTCATTCTCACCCAAGCTGCATTCCTCTTGCATGTTATAAGCAGTTCCTTCTCTTTGGTTAGAGTCAAATTCTGTTCTCATTTTGATTATGTATCAAGTTTTTAATCTCTTCTTATTTATTGCTTATGCTGTTTGCATTATTTCATCAGGTGATCTGTTATCCTTTTCAAGATCCCTCCAATGACTTTCTTATGAGTAATGTTATTTCCCCTACTTTATACACCTCTGCCCAAGTACTTGATGCTTGTATTTACCTGTTCACTTTTGAAACCAGTACTTGTGAATCCTAGTTGCATTAATTCAGCAGATCAGGGCACAGACATGCTCTTCCTGCTTTGTGAGTTGAGTGCTAGCTCTGATCACCAGTTCTCTTTTCTTGGAATATCCATCCAAGTTCAAGCAAGTCAAAGTCTTCTTGGTGATACCACCTGCACAGCCACACATTCATTTCCAGGAGAAGAGTTTTAAGTAGCTGATACCACTCGTGACCAAAATAGCTGGTGCTTTATTCATGGAAGGAATTTTCCCTTCCTCCTTTCATACGTGAACTGATCTGACCAATGCTGAGAAAACCTGCTCTGAATGTGTTGGTTCTAGCCAACTCAGATCTCTAATTCCCATGGAAAACTCATAGGGAAATTATCTAAGATGCAGTTAGAAGTTTATTCAATTGAAACCCAATCTGGATTCAGACTAAGCCACTGACATCTTTGATAGTCTGCTGTCAGAGGATAGAGACCTGACATCCCTCTCCTGTGTCTGGACCACTTGGCAGAGCAGGAGCTGTGGTTGACCAGGAAGTACTGTTGTCCTGCCAAGAGAAGGTGGCAAAATTCAGAAAAATGTAAAAAAAAAAAAAAAATCTACGTCTGTGGAAGGAATGTATTCAATGAGTAGAGGGGAAAACAGATATCTATCTATACAGTGAATTGTTAATATGCAATGGATTGAGGTATCAGATGTATTTACATAGATAGAATCATAGAATGGTTAGGGTTGGAAGGGACCTTCAAAGGCCACCTAGTCCAACCCCCTCGCAAGGAGCAGGGACATCTCCAACCAGATCAGGTTGCTCAGAGCCTCATCCAACCCAGCCTTGAATGTTTCCAGGGACGGGCCATCCACCACCTCTCTGGGCAACATGGGCCAGTGTTTCACCACCCTCATTGTAAAAATTTTGTTCCTTCTGTCCAGTCTGAGTCTGCCTCCTTCTCATTTAAAATCATTACCTCTTTTTCTATTGCTACAGGCCCTACTAAAAAGTCTGTCCCCGTATTGGTTCCATTTATCTTCATACAGCCATTCCTTTCACAACATTAGCCATGTGGTTGGCCTTGACCAGCTCACAGCTTGTTAAACTTAAATGTGAGTAAGGTGGAGAGTATGGTAGATGACAGAAGAAAAAAAAAATGAGCTATTTAAAGCTATTATTTCATCTTATTGTTTAAAAGCATCCTACTCACCGTCAATGGAGTAGGGTTCATGCATTCCTCATTGATGTTAGAGTCTCATACAGCAGCATCCTCCGCTGATACTGTCCACTATTTCTGGTCACCTGGAAAATCTGCCCAATGCTGGAGGAGGAGGAGGGATTGCTTTGTATTAGGGTCCTCTGTCACATAGTGACCACTGTAACACAATGTGCTTGGAAGTAAAGCAGTCATACCTAAGGAAATGCAGATTTGTACATGGCACTACTGAACACCACATGGGTGATGTCCCAGTGTGAGCATTGTGCCAGTCCAGCCTCAGCAGTGGAGATGTGCAAGAGAAGCTCTTCCAGTGCAAAGGTCCAGTAGTGCACTTACACAGTGACACTGATGAGGAAAAAAAAAATAGTTATGACATTCCAATAATTTTTTTCCAGTTACTAATGCATTTATCTGAATTGCTGCTTGATGCATAATTTAATCTGATATGCATGCTCATGCAATTTTTCTTCTCCCTCACTGGCACGTGTAGCCTCTCTTATTTCAATAAATCAAATCAGATCTTTTTCTAAAAATTTCTCTATTTGGAGTTCTGTATAGCTGAGGTGGTCAGAGAAGTGATCCTCCACATAAGAGCTCTTGAACTAAAATACTTGTGCCCGTGTCTCCATTAACGCTCAGATCTCCGTCGGTCTTTGACCTTTCTTTCAGCCAGTGCCTTCCAGCGCTTTCTGTACAAAGGCAATGTGCAGGAGCAGACCTCCAGCTTGCAGAAGACAGCTCAATTCATTTCAGATAAGTGACTCAAAGCCAGGACCATGCCATTCATTGTGCTGGATCGGAGTTGCATTCACAATTCATCTGCTTATGCCCTGATTAACCATTCAAATAAAATTTTTATCACTCCTAGTTAAAAGCAGGCATAAATGAGAACTGCTTCTTCTGAACAAGAGACCTTGCTCCGAAACAGAATTCCTTCTTCCTGAAGCCAGGCAAAATAACCAAGGGGGGCGACAGATGATTCATCTACCAGCGCTCTCCATCAAAAACTGTAGCTAAAACAAGATTACTAAGAAGAAGAGTGCTATTAAAGGAGGAAACTGCTGCTGTAATTTTGTTAAGGAACATGAGATTATTTAAAAGCCTTTTAAAAAGTGTGTTTGTTCCGGGAGAGGAGGGGTGAGGGAGGATTTTAGAGGAAGGGAGAAGGGAGAGCGATTATTAGTCTTTCTTGCCTATGAAGATTCATGCCACTTTCTTTGCCCTAGCCAGCAAGGCTGTGATTTCAGAAGCCAGTGTAAGTCATTACTTTAGCCCTAATTAATAGGACACAAGCTGCACCTTAGCTTTGCAGAGGCTGAAAGCACTGAAAAAAAAAAAGCTTGTGGGGCACAGATGATTTGGTACACTGTACTGCACGCTATTGCAGGTTAAGAATTTTTTTCCCACCCTGCGTTTTTGTTCCTGGCAGTGATGGTCTGTAGCGTGCTCACAGCAGCAGCCTCACATTGTTCAGTACTGCTTTATAAACTGTGCTAGCCAGTTTTGCACCTGGTTAGCACACGAAGCAGCGATGAAGCGGGCAGTGAAACAGGCTGTCACTGCTTTCAGCAGGCTCCACCGTGTCTTATTCACAGCAAATTGCACAGCAAATACATGTTGGTGCAGTCACCTCATAGGAAGCGGTGCAGGAACCGATGGGGCAGAATCCCAGGGCTGGGGGAGCCAGGATTTAGAGTGAGTCTGCCAGGACGGGTCTGGTGCTCGCTGCAGACCTCAGCCCGGGGGCCGCTGCCGGATTTGATCTGCGCCCAGTGCGCTGGGTTCCCCGCAGAGCCCAGCCAGTACAGCTGTCCCTGGGATCAAGGGCAGAGCCTTCGCCTGGAAAGCTGGAGATCCCGTTCTGATTCTGAAAGTGGCTTCTTCACATACCAACTGGATGTATTGTACGCGTTATTGAGAGAGACAGACCACTGGCAAGGAGTTATATGTAGCCACTCCAAATGTAGTTCTGCTAAGGGACCGAAAGGATCCATTAAACCTGATCCTTCAGTTGTACAAAAAGCATTTTGTGTACAGTGTCAACTCACAGCCAGAGCTGCGCATTTTGATCAGATTTTCAAGGTCAGACAGAAACTTGATGTTGATCTGGTCTGACCTCAGCTGGTTTCCAGGCTCTCACGCTGTTTGCTGTTATTAAGAGAGGCTCTGTGGTGGGGCTCCCCGCCTTCAGTTCAGGAAGGGACACTCTTTGGGCAGGATTTGGCCTGGGGGCTGCGTAAAAAGCTGAGAAAACACCCTTGAGTGGCCGAGAAAAAGCTCCGGGACCCGACACAGGTTGTGTCTGTGTATGTGATTCTATGATTCTGTGATTCCTGCTGGATAAAGCAAGAGTGCTCTGGAATGGAGCTCATACCTGTTCGTTAACCATGTGTTGAAGTTGCACTGCTATAATCAATTAATGGTATGTTTTAAATAAAGGGCTCCACTGAGCAGGATATTATAAAAGTCTGGCTTTGTGATGTAGCAGGATGGGGACGTTGGGGGAGCTGCGGCAGTTCAAAAACCAGAAATGTTACGTGAAGGAGCTTGGAAGTTGAGAGAGGTTCCAGTAATGAACAATTCTGAATAAAAAGATTGAATTCAAGCTGGAAAAAAAAGTTCAGGATGTGGCTTGTTTTCTGTAGTTAATCTCTTCTAAATGTTTAAGAAGAAAAAAAGACGAGAGAGGGAATGGAAATGGTTCTTTGTTTAAAAATAGGATCAGAGATTCTACCAAACACATGAAGAAATCCCACAGTTTATTGTACCATGGGATCCCTCCCCTCAAACAGGCTCACCCTACTCGGTGCAGTCCTGGAAGAGCCAGAAATGAGTTTGTGTTTTAAAAATGTAGATGTAGGGTTTTCTAGCCTCTGAATTTGGTTTTGGCCCTCAACGTGTGTGTCCAAAGCATATGTGTCGCGCACAAGCCACGATGTGTGTTTGCAAGGGAACAGGGCATCGGACCTGCTGTTACTTTAATGTGCAAACTGACCCCCGTCTGGAGAGAGACCCCCCAGCTCTGATGTCAGACCCACTGTCGGGCTGGCACAGCCTCCCCTCGCTGCCACGCCGGGTGAAATCTCTCTCCCCAGGCCAGCAATGTACCTGGGGCCTCTGAAACCCTGGATCCATCCAGCATGGACCAAAACACAGGGAGCTGGCCGCACGCCCAAACGCAGGGTTTCGTATTGTGTCCTTGCATACATTTCCAGGCAAAACATATTACACCTAGCTTTGGATGCCAAACTTCTCCAATTATGAGAGAACAGTAATTCACCAAGGAGTAAGTATTCCTTCAATTTCCTTTGCTTGGAAATGATACCGAGAATCTGTTCTGAATGGAGGCAGATGAAAAATGCTACATGTTAATGCATATTCTGGGTTAGCTGTCTTTGTTAAATTAGAATGAATGCTGCTCATTTCCCATCTGGTCCTCTCTGCCATTACTTCCAGAATATATTCACAGCTCTTATTTGTACAGTACAAATGGCTGGCTGTAGTACCAACTTTACCTTTTATAGGCTGCTAAAATGTTGGTGCCAGATCGGAAAATAACGTTCTACTTCTAGGAAGCATCTGTGGACATTACTTGCTCCGACAGCTTTCTTTTTTCCCTCCTCTTATTTTCTTTAAATGTAACCATATATGTGAAGCGAGTTTGTTGTCAAACCGAGTGAAAGTTGATGGTTTGACAGCCCTGGAGCCTGCAATCTTCCTTGCACAGTGAGGATGCAGCAGGCAGATCAAGCAACGTGCTATCAGCCTTCTCATCTCTTCTGCGCAGCCGTCCCCGAGGGCTGAAAGAGCAGATATTTCTCCATCTGCAGCTGCTCGTTGGTGCCTTTGCTGGCTGCTGTGCCAAGGGATTTTGTGCTCTGGATCTCTGAGCTCTCTGGGTTGCCCTGAAAAATACCAATACAACAGAAACCAACCAGCTCTCAGCCAGCGCTGAATCCAGCACTGCTGACCTGAGATGGTTTTCTGATTATTCCTCAATCTCCCCATCTGCGAGCGTTTGTTTCTGGCGGTTTCCTTAGCAGGCTCCCCATTCCAGCAACCTCCGCCCCTGCCCTCCGATGCGTTTCAGACCTACCTTGGTAAACAGAGTGTTGTGATCCGAAACGCCCACGTTTGTCTGCCTGGAGTGACCAAGGGCTGCAGCGCCGTGCCGGGAATTCTCACCATAGCAACTCCCAGCATTGACAGAATTTGGTACTTATTAAATGGACTGTTTGTTTACCTCTCAGACTACAACCTCCGGTGAAACACCGTGAGCTGAACAATGCCAGGCTGCCACTAATATCCTCACATGTAAAATAGGTAATTACTAGGTTCTGTAAATGAAACAGATACAGAAAAGCCTGTGTGGGGTACGAGCATTGCAGATGTAGGGTGACACACTGTTATTATGGGAAGATCAGCAAGCACGCTCATCAGACGCTGCCAGGCAGTCTTGATGGATCCAGCAGAAAGTGAGTTCTGTCAGACACATCTCCTCAACAGATGATCTAAGTGATCGTATTTACAGAGGTCAGTTCACACACTTAGCAAGCAGCAAATGCATGGGGGGGAAGAAAAAAAAAAAAAAGAAATTATTGGTACCCCAGCAGAAAATAAGCAAGCTTGCAGATCAGTGCTCAGCCTCTCAGGGATCAAATGTATGGAAGTGAGTTTTAATTTGTTTGTCAATGCCTAAAATGCAAAATCCCGTAACAGTACAAAAGTGATTTTCACAAAACACCTCCCCACCCTGTCATCTGTGCAACTGCTTCAGTTCCAGCAATGTGGCATCTGCCAGCCTCCATGCAATCTCGTGCTTCCAGTGGGCCATAACCTGGCTTGAGGCTGCTGTAAACTGTGTTCAGCAAAGGATACAGGTGATAAAAATAGGAGGAAGCACCCAAGGTCGAACCTCTTCTTCAAAACTCTTCTTTGAACCCACCCCAGAGATGCCCAGCCTCCTTAGCAGCACCTCTGTCTGGGCGATGGCTTTCAAGACCTACACAAGGGTGCTGCTGGGCACCCACCACTGCTCACGCGGGAGCGGGGCAATGCTCAGCCTCGGCACAATCTCCCCGAGCCGTGGTGTCCCATGGGTGCTGCGCACTGGGTGCGAACTGCCCATGCACACACCCTGGCAGCAAAGCCTGGGGGCAGCCCTGTAAAATCAGCTGATGATCAGCACAGCCAAATTGCCAGAGAAGGGGTACGCGTAGGCATGGCCAGAGCACAAACTGGCAGCATCGAGCATTGAGCATCCTGTGGCATGCAGCTGCAGTTTCTGTCTGGCACCCCACTGCGTTGCCCACTCTCCCATGAGTCTCCTAGAAGCCTGGGATCTGGGTAGGAATTCCTGCTTGTCCCTGCCTACCTGCTGCCTGAGCCCCACTGAGGTTCAGGATGTTGTCAGCAATGAGGGGCCTGATCCAGGCAGCAGCCGCTGTGCATGGCTGTAAGATGCCGAGAGAGGAAAGAGAAGCCAAACTGCATAACCCCCATCTGGCATCCCCATCAAAAGGGGCCGGGGCTGCTGCTCAGCTCCCTGAGCCAGGCAGGGAAGGGGATGGGAGGTGGGCTGGAGTCACTTCCCATACCATCGCCTAATTAGAGCATTTCTGTAAGAGTGGGCGAGCTGTCTGGTCACAGATGAGATGCTTCGGACCTTGTGCAGGCAGGTGCTTGTAGGAAAGGAGGGCAAAGGGGAGAAATACCTCTGTGACAAGGGTGAGCCTGGAAACCAGCCTCCATAGCGCTGCTGACTGCAAAAAGCCGAGGAATCCACAGGCTTTTATTAACACTTTTCCTCGGGTCTTACCTTGGACTAACCTCTCTCCCTTCCTTAGGCAGTAATTCTTGCTCTTTTTTTTTTCCCTAACCTTATCACTTTGCTAATAGTCCTCTCTTCCATGCAGGTGCTAACCCCTCTTTTCGCTTACCTTAAGTAATTAACCAAGTTAAACTCAAGAAATTGTGCACAGATATCCCTAGATTGGAACTGCTGCTTCTCTTCCCAACCCAAAGAAGGCTTTTTTAGCCCTGGAAACCTGCCTGTTTTCTGTAGCCTTGTGAGCTTGTGTGATGATGGCCATTATATCTCCGTACAACCCTGGCCTTGCCTAACGGCAGGGAGTGGAAAGCCTTGTGCTCTTGTCCCTGTTCCCCCAACTCTTTCAACATCTGTTTAATTTTAAATGCAGAGTGCTTTCCGTAGGGGTGCCCTGAGCACGAGGCTGGGGAGCTGTTTCCGCTCCTCATCTCCTGGCTAACGAGAGCCTCGGTTATTTTTGACTCAGCGTTGGCGGGAGGAGGGACGGAGAACGCTGCTGTATCCCAGCCAGACGCGGGTGCCCTCTTGGGGAACTTCCCATGAGTTTGGCTCCTCATCTGAATGTGCCCATGGTGGGAACCAGGGGGTCTGGTCCTCATAGCTGGGGTCCTCCCTGCTCACAGCAGCAAGGAAAAACCCCAGAAGGCAGTGGGGAATAAATTGCTACAGCAGCAATGGTTTCAGCTACCAGGATCTTGGGAGGGCTTGTGCAGGCTGGGACAGCACAGCTTTGCTGCCACCACCCAGGGAACAGCTCTGAGCACTGCTGGTCTCACCCAGACCCACACCTTGATGTATGGGGTAGCATTGCGGTCCACTTGGACATCACAGCCCCTCAGAACTTCAGTATCCTCTGGTTCAGGGTGCTTCGCTTTAGATGGCAAAGATTTCATTTTCTGAGGTGCTGGACTCTCCTTGCTCCTGACACAATCAGGGCAAAGCACAGCACAAGCATCAAATTAGGGCCTCCAGTTCGGTTAGAGCATGGGGATAGCAGTAGCAGCATGCCCGGAGGGGAGAAGTTATTGCTCTCCCTTTGAAAGGACGAGGATGGAGTTCAGTGAAGGTATGAGGATTAAGCAAATGCTAATGGTGAGCATGTAAATGGGTGATCAGATTAGAGGGAGAGCTGCAGGCTGGTACATGTGGGGACAGGCAGAGTTATGGGGGCAGCTACCAGCCACAAGACTCTTGCTGTGGCTGCTCCTGCCTCTCAGAGAGGTGCTGCTGTGCCTTGTTTCCAGGTTGGGATGTTCCTCTTGTTCCAGCCTTACCACTTACTATGACCAAGCACATTTCACATTTCAAAGTATTTTTTTACTGGCTGTCATATGAGCTGGAGTACGACCCAAAATGTAGCCTTGAGTATTTCAAGGCGATCATATGGAAGATCTTCAAAGGCTAAAATTTCTTCAGTGTCAGACATTTGGTGCTGCTTGAAGATACAGAGGTGTTGAAAGATGGTTTCCTGCCATTCAGTTCTGCAAGGAGAGGGGCAGTGGCATGTGTCGGGCTCTGACGGTGTGGTAATTCCCCACTCACACAGAGGATCTTTCAGTCAGCCTTGTGTGAGACTTCCTCAGTACAGGATAAAATCATGGTCCCTTGGAAATTCATCATGAGTTCCCATGGACACTTAGAAAGCATTATGTTTGCTCAAGAAGTAAGCAATGTGCAGAATTAATTACATAAAATAGAAAAAAAAATCTGTATGTGGATTTTGTACATGAATGAGCTAGGTAAGAGGAAATATGTTGTTTTTTTTTTTTCACTAGATTATTTGTTTTTGCTTTCCTTCTTCCGTGATTTCTGACAAATTGCAGTTCCCCAGCTACACTTCAAAACATTGAAGAGAGCAGTTGCAGAAAGTATGGGATTGAACCCTGGAAGAAAATTGGCATTTTTTTCTCAGTTCATAAGGAAATCCCAACCTGAGTCTTGCCAAAGACTCAAACCATCCCTGACCACCAGTGGTTGTTTCTAGTTCTAGCTTTAGAACAACACTAGTGGCTTTCCTGGGGACCTGTTCAACATAAGAACTCCTCTGTGTTTGTACATGCAGGATTGCCCTGTGGGCAGGGAAAGAGCTGACTCAGTACATATTAACCCTGGTCTCTCCTGGCCATACCCTTCCTGCCCCAGTCACGGTGCTGGGCTGTGAGGGAGGCAGAGGTCAGCAGCTGACCCTTTCCCCTCCCAAGCCCTGAGCTACAGGGCTCCCTGCACATCCCCCTGCTCACTTCCCGCTGTGAAGCCACACATCCATGATTTCGGGCTGAATTGAAACTGGGCTTCAGGGGCAGCAGAGCCCAAACCAGACCTGAACCCCCAAATTTATCCTGGTTCAAGTATCTGGGAGATGACTGCTGTGAATCAGACAATAAGTCCCTTTGTTTCCCATTTCTGACTCATCCTCTTTTATTGCCTCACGTTTCCAGCAATGAACGAGTCCAACTGCCTGTTCGGAGAATTATTTTTGTGGCAGAGCGTGCCTGATGGAAGAGACACCCATTGCTATCCATTTCCATTAGCAGCCTGTCAATAGAAATTAAATTACATGAATAAGGCGCTATCAGTGCCAACATCACTGCAGGAAAACATTAATTAATCCTCATTTACATTAGTCAGTGCTACCATCAAATAGACTCTTCTGTTGCTACAAAAGACATTTCCACAAATGATTGTTGCTGTCTGATAAACAGATTCACAGAACCTCACTGACTCACTTTTTGGGCACTCGCCATCCCATTTGGGGTCTGAACGAAGCAAATGCTTTGTGGGCTTCTATTCAAAGCCCAGGTTGGATGTTGGGCCTCTGAGTCCTATTCAAACCAACCCAGACACCGAAGAGGTGGGGCTCTGGGCTTTAAAGAAAATAAATCCCCAATTAACTTACAACAGTCAAAGCAAATTTATTTTTCTAAGGAGTTGGTGATGTGCCTGTCACCGTTATATCTAAACATCACTAAGGCTCTAATGATCTTTCAGAGGGTGCTGTACAATAGGTGAAAACCGGAGGAGACTGATCTTTCCCTTCTGGCTCAAGAAGGAATGATTAAGAGCTAAACTCTTTCCTGAATGAACGTTTAAGTAAGGCATATCCTATTTAAATCCCAGGATGTCTTTACTTTGGGATTTTTTAGCCCTGCTGAAATCCAGATCTGCCAGCAGGCTCTGTCTTCAGTGCAGACTGAAGCTCCTACATCCAAACACCGCTGCCCTTTGAGGGGCTTCAAGCCCCAGCCCTGCAGCCTGGCTCACCTCAGGGAGCCGATCCCTGGCTCCCTGCCCTCCCTCTGGGAGAAGGAAAGCTGCTGCCTCAGGAGAGCCGGCTTTGGCACACAGCTTTTTGGGAGTAAAGAAAAAAACAGTGTATGACTGGATCCACATCTGGGGTTCATCTGGTGTAGTGGAAGTGACCCCAGAGGCTTCCCTGATGCTCCCATACTCTCATGATCCCATCCATCCGTTGAGCTGGCACAACTGACCTTACCACCAAACAATGTGGACGTGGATCTGTAGCCTGGATCCCTCCAGCCACCTCCTGGGAAGAGAGGGTCTGCAAACCAGGACGGGTCAGAAAGCAGTTTGGAGAGGTCAGGTGCCTGCTTTGGGATTGTAAGCCCTGCTCTTGGACATGGATACCGGATGCAGCAACATTTACACTATTTCCAAGTTTTCCTATGGATTTGGAGCACTATGACCTGATCATCAGTCCCAGATGGGGCACGTTGTTGCTCCAGGAGCTGTGCAGGTATTGGCTCAGTCTGAGCGATGGACCAGGCAGAGCTGGCATCGCAGGCGTCTCTGCCTGAGGTAGAAGCCAGAAATGAAGACAGCAGTCCTGGTGGCAAAAATCAGAAGGATGAAGAAGAAGAAGTGAGGAAAAAGTGAAGAAAACACCAGGCTGTCTCTAAATCATGGCAATGACTTTCTAAATAAGTTGCATTGCACAGCTGGCTTTGCTGGCCACGGAGGTGACCATGGGTACCAGCGCCACAAACATTTTATTCTTCTACTTCGCTGCAGAAGACAAATTGGTCTAATGGGAGGTGGGAATGGGTGGAAATGGAAGTTGCGATCACAAACAACTTTTGCCAAGAGATAAGAAATGCCATTAGCGGCTCTTCTCCGTGGCAGAATGCTGGGTCATGGGCGCTGCTCCTCCTCCCTCAGCGTTCAGGAGAGCACTTCATCCAGCCACCACCGCTGCCGGAGAGTTGTTTGGAGGCACAGAGCGGCAAATTGTTGTCTCTGCTGGAGAGCTGTGTGGTTGTGCTCAGGATCTTTCTTTTACCCATGTGGAAAAGTAGTGCCAGAATGAGTCTGTGCACTGAAAAGTACTATTTTGAGCCCGTGGTGGGGGATAGAGAAATAACAGAAAAATCAGCCTAAAATTTCTGTATTTGAATAGGTTTTGAAGTCCTATTCAATGCTTTGGCTGTATAGTGTCTGGTACAAACTGTTGGTTACTGTAATAAGTCTGTAAATCTACTGTAAGTGCCCTTCCACTTCTTTGCCCCTTTTCACAAGGCATGGGTTCAGCCGCCGAATGACTATGGGGATGTATTAAGCAACAAACAGCAGAGTCCAGATAAAAAAGTTTAGCTGGGATAAAGATAAGGCAGGATCCACACAATCAGTGCATACACGGGCAAAATCAAGAGCAGGAAATATGGGATGAACCTCACAAACACTGCGCACAAAAGCAAAATACACCCTGTAACCCTCCTGACATTTAGAGTGAGGAAGTGGAGATGTAAACAGGATCTATTTATTGGCCCTGCCCCAGCACGAACTGTCTTCGGAGGGCAGGGATGGGCAGTGGTTTCCACCCTGGCTAGGAGGAGATGCTGCAGTGGAGTTTTGAAGCTCTGCTGGTCCATGTAGGAGCTGCTTTCTGCAGTGCCCAGCCTGGTTCTGCTGGGCAGGGGTGCACAGATCATCGATCTCCTGCTCCATCTCTCTCTACACCTATCGATCTATAGGGAGAGAGCATTGTGGTGCCCGCTCCCTTGAAGCCAATGCCTGAAAAGATCTCTGCAGGAGATAATGGTGAGCAGCCCTCAATGAAACCGTGAGCTGAATCTGGTTCACAGCGATCGTTTGAAATGTGTTACCCAGTCATCTGCTACCTTGTACTGCGTGCCAACACTGATATAATGAACCGCTGATCGTTCACTTAATAGCTACACTGTGGCTGAAAAACTGGGGACTCCTACATCATGTAAATTTGCCTAGATTTCATACGCCTACTGGTGACCTCCAATCCCTGTTACAATGGTTTTGTTCCACTGAATAGAATGGGTTTATTCTGTTTTTCCAGTGAGGTAAGTGAAACGAGAGTCAGGTCCCCAATATTATGTTAAACTGCATTGAATTACCCATGGCAGAAAGTCTCAACTCAGGTACAATGAGTATTTAAGATTTTTTAAATGCTTATTTCTATCTCTCCTTGCATGAGATGCTTTTTTTTAGTCCCAGTAAGTCTTTACTCACATTTCCAAATCATGAACCTCTCTGCTTCAAAGGCATGAGTGAGGATGCAAGGGCTGTTACTCCAGGGGACTCTCACCAGTAAAATTAGGAGTAATCAGATAAAAATAATGTGGCTCCATGAAAGACTGATAGTGCTGAAAGTGGAGGAGAAATTGTGGATAGTCTTACCTTGGGGATTTTAAAAAGCAATGATTTAAAGAAGCCAGCTGCAGTATGTGCTAAGACATCAAAGCCAAAAACCACCTTCAAATGACTCATCACCTTAGAAAATGCCCATTTATTTGAAAATAATGTCCTTAACTAATCTCAGAGACTGGTTTCAGTCTAGACCCCATGCCCTCTGGCCAAGGCTTTATTTGTCATGCGACTGGAGTATCTCCCACGTGGCCAGAATCCCTATGCCATGGTGGACAACCTGGTGTCCTTGCCCTTGTGCTCCCTGGTTTCTCCCACAGCCCGGGGGTGGGCAGCTGAGCAGATGTGATTTCCTTCTCTTCAGTTGCTGGACATGAGGTGAATCCAGCTGACTGGAAGCTTGGTTGACTGTAAGACAAGGTGGGAGAGTCTCGCCTCCCATCCTCTGTGCCATGTCCCTCCAGCCTCTCAGACTTGGTGCTCAAGGAGGGGCTGGGGGGTCACTGGGAGCACCACGGGGCTCTGGGGGGCTTTTTCAATGACTACTGAAGTTAGAAAGCAGGTGGTGAGTTATACAAGGCAGGAGAAGAGACGACCCAGGGAGGGTGTTTGAACAGCAGGCTGGAGAAACTGTTTCTTCCCCTGCACCTCCGATCATACAAGTAGCAAAAAGTGCATGGCAAATTACTCACATGCAATTTTTTAGTGTATTTCTCATTTTCTAGGCACCCAGCATGAGACATTTGTTTTACTGAAACACATTACCACTGCAATTTAGAGAATAATAGAATCATTTAGGTTGGAAAAGATCTTTAAGATGATTGAGTCCAATCATAAACTTAGCACTGCCAACTCCACCACTAAACCATGGCCCCAGGCACCACATCTACTCATCTTTTAAATACCTCCAGGGATAGTGACTCCACCACTTCCCTGGCATCCTGTTCCAGTGCTTGACAACCCTTTTGGTGAAGAAATTTTTCCTAATATCCAATCTAAACCTCCCCTGGCACAACTTGAAGCCATTTCCTCTCATCCTATCACTTGTTACTTGGGAAAAGAGATCGACACCCAACTCCCTACAACCTCCTTTCGGGCAGTTGTAGAGAGTGCCTTCCACATGAAGTGGAGAGCCAAAGTGAAGTCCCAGGACATCAACGATCGTTGCATTATTTGCTCTCTGCTCATGATACTCCTGTCCCTTTGTGGGTCTGCTGAGCGTGTGTGTACTCATGCACTGAGGGAAGGGTGGGAGATACCCATTGACTTGGCTGTGCTTCAGAAGGGATGTAAGGGGACAAAGACTGGATTAATACCTGACTTCAGATTTTCAGATGTCTTAGGGCTCACAGCTGGTGCAAAGTCTTTATGTTTAAACCGCAAAGTCTTTATGTTTAAACTACAAAGTCTGTTTGCTATAAAACATGAAGCATTCAGAAAAATCTCAAGCTGAGCACTCCTAGTAATGGGGAACATGACAATTTTGACCTTAATCTCCTAGTTTTTCCTTTTTCCAGCTTTCAAAAGGAGGTAATTCCACTGGGATTCCTAGGGAGTCATGCTGATGGAGTCTTCAATGCTGGCAAAGTGCTCAGCTACTGCAAAGTGCAATAGTTAGCAATGGGGCAAGAAAACTGAGATCTTGATGTAGTTAAAGACATCCTTAATCCTGCTGCTTTACCTGTGCAGTAACTGGTTTTCCAGTCCTGTTTATAATTTCAAAGGTACAAACGGTTCCTTACCTGTCATGAGAAATAAGAGGGAAAAAAAGCTCATCCTCAGGGATTGCCATTTCATGGCTTGATCCTAGAATGGTCATTCATTGGCTCAGTTAAAATATCTTGAAAGATTTGGTAGCTTTAATGTGAGTTACATCTCAAATTAGACACAGCAACATGGTGGGATGAAAAGCTGGTGTAGAAAGGAGATGGAGAACTTCCATGATGGGGAGATATCGAGTACGTTTGGTTACACACACCTCTTATTTTTGTCGCTGTAATCCTTGGAGGCCTAGCTGTGGTTCAGCACCCTGTTTTGCAAAGTTCTTGTTCGTTCTTCTCCTTTGTTGTACATTTGCTTTGAGATAACAGGTAATTGCATGGGAAATAGAAGTTGGGCAAGAGACCAGGACAGGGTTTTGCTCTCAAAGGCTACCCAGAAAAAGTGAGGTATTTCTATGGATAAGTACATGCCAGACATCCCATCAGGATCATGTTTAATCAGTCAACAGTGATGACCCCCTTAAAAATTGCCATTTGCCTTAGATAAGACATATCTCTCTGATAACCTCAGTATTTGCCTTATTCAAGATACTTTCCACAACAAGTACAATGAACTAGATGGTCTTTGTTTAAGCAAAATTATTTATGTAGGGAAGGCCGGTGCTGTGACTCTCATTCGCAGGTGCTCTTGGGTAGCCGATGGTCACATCGATGTCCCGTTTCAAAGGAGCCATTTCCCACAGGGCTGCGGTGAACCACTCCGCTCCTCTGCCCACGGGCAACCCTGCCAGCCTGGGGCAGCAAGCACAGCATCTCATGACTTTTCTCACCTATGGCCCCTAGGAAGCTCAACTAGATGCCTGCTACAGCCCAACTTGCCAAGGAAAAACCCAGCAAAGCTGACAACACATTTTAATTCTTTGTTTTCAGTGTCTTTTTTTTCAGTTTTCAGCCAAGGTCTTCCCTGGTTTTCAGGTGCATTGGTGGCTGTTGGCCAGGAGAAGGAGGTGGGCAGGGAAGGGCAGCCAGTGAAGATGTGACTCGGTCCTTCACTTGGGGTACATGGAGGTGAACTGGAGCATGCCTGGCTGGGAAGGACAAGGTTGTGTCCCCAGTCTGCGCCTTTCTTACCTGCTAAAGCAAGAAGTTGAACACAAGAGACATTGCTGTGCAAGCCAAGAAGTGGACATAATGCTGCAGAAAGGAAATGGACATAAGGGAAATGGAAGACGAAATCTACCAAAAGCAAGGCAAGCTTTCACCCTCAAATAAATTTCTGCAGAAGAATCGGCAGAGATTTTAACTTTTTCCCTGTAGTTTATAAATATATATATCTGCATGTGTGTGTGTGTCTATGTCAAATCCCCCAGCCCAGGCATGGTATGCTGACCACTCAATTGAATCTGTGAAGAACATTATACAGACCTACAGACCCAGGAATGACAAGGATTTTACAAGGGGCATATACACACACAGGACCCTGAAGCCTAATAAGGAAACTCTTTACCATTTGTTTAAAGACTACGTAATTTATGTTTTTCATCATCTCACAGAGGAGAGAAGGTTGTTTACTTTGATTTGTTGATGCAGCAATTTTAAACACACTGTATGGTATGTGGAGTCTATCTGGAAAAAAACACACCTTATTGATTGTGGTGTAACCAACCCAAACCCATGGCACGTAAAGAAGAAAGCTGTGTGTAAAGGACAGAGTGTGTACCATCCCTGCTCATGTTATGCCCCAGCACCCTTTATGCAATATTTGTGATCGAAGCCACCTTGCAGGAAGAATTACAGGAAAAGAAAAAAAGAAAGACTGAAAATGCTGGATTTGAGGTGTGGCTTGGAGGCAGAAGAAGGGAGAAGCACCCACAGAGTCATTACAGGCTGCAGTGCTCCCAAAAGCTGTGGGTCGAGGTTCAAGCTCTGGAGGGCAGGTAGCTGTGAAACCAGAGGAACAACAGCGAGGTGACTCCACGGAAAATCTGCAGTGATAAATTGTTTGCTCTTAATATAAGCAGGTTCATAAACCAATCTGATCCCTGAAGCTTGAGAGAGACCAGATACCAGAAAGCACATTTTCAGCTGCAGAGCTGGCAGAAATCATACCTGGGATCCTGACCCAGGTATAGCGTTACATCGAGCTTCAAACAGGTTTGATTACCGGCGATGTCCTCGCTAGGTTACCCAGCACTGTCACGTAGGGTGAGGCTCTCGGAGCTAAAACGAGCTTTGATTTTTCTCATTGCAGGCAGAGCATTGTGTCTTGGGTGTGCACAGTCCGTCTGACAGTGCTTTGGGAGCATGGGGCACAGTTTGCTGGGCTGCCAAGCAAAGTGTGGCCCATCACCTCTACCTGCGCCACGCAGGTGGGCACCCCAAACCAATCCCCAAGATGCAGCTCTCGCTGGGGCTACCCCCTTCTCCTGGGGAGCCTGGCCAAAAGGTCCCCTCTCGCTTGCCGAGCGGGTGCAGCAGCAGGGATGGCAACTCCAGCTTAGTTGAGGGGACTAAGCCAAAACTGGGGTGACCCTCTCTGTGCACATCTCATCCCTACCACAGGGACCGTAAAGCCCCTCCTTTTGCTCTCCTCGCATCTTCTCTTGTTTTCATTCGCAGTACACAAGTGCGCTGACGATCATTAGTGGGGACAGCAGACCTTCAATTCTTCAAACTTTTTACAAGAAAAGAGTGCACTTTGCCTAATAAGGGCTGCTCCCTGGGCTCTTTGCTTACATCTGTAATTTTAAACAGAAGGAATGGGTTTTGCTGGTGGCTTTTATTCCTTCCTTGCTCTCATTTGTTTTACTGTAAAGAAAATGTGACCGTGTAGTCTTACATCTTTGTGCAAAGGGCTTGTGTTCAGGCAAATGTTGAGAAGTAACAATTTAAGTTTGATAGCATGTTTTCATAGACCTGATATGCAAATGGTAGACATACACTGAAAAAGCCAGATTCTGCCTTCAGTTCCTGAGCCAGATTGAAGTAGGTGGGCTAACCAAAGTAAAGATCTAATTCAAACCTCTCACTTTGTTTATAGCAACTGCTTTTTCCATCCTGAATGATCTTAACATAAACTGTTACTTTTACTTTTTCTTTTTCTTTTTGTTTTTTTTTTTGGTAACACTTGTCTTTTTTTCTTTTTTGTTTACATCCTAATGCAACTGGGAGTTTATTGGCAATATCTCTTATCAGAACTTCTTGCATTGTGCTAAAAATTCATTGAGCCATTTTGTAGGGACAGAGAAAATAACTTCATTGTGCAGGGACTGTTCCCTGTCCTGCAGCTTAAATTTTTGTTAGAGGTCATGAAATCAAGATACCAAGTAACAAAGTGGCTAATGCTGAAGTGGACTAGGAAAATCCTCTCCTTATCTCTTCCTTCCCCTCTTCCAACTGAGATATTTTTTTGACAAAATGAAGTTTTAGCTGCCTTGAAGCATTTTAGCTTTCCTAAGGAAAACCTGGCTTTCTTCAATGGAACAGAGAAAGGCTTTTATATGTGAAAATTACTGTTTCTACTCACAAAAATGTTTCAGCAGAAATGTTCAACTATATCCATTAACAGCAGTGTGCCTTCTGTTCCTATCTATTAGTAGGATATATTCCAGTCAGTACTTGAAATTAAATAGACAGCTATTAATACAAAGTAGTTTCAGCCTCTGAATTCTTAGGTTCAGATGATTCAGTCTGCATTTTCTTTGTTCATGCAATAATCCTTATTTTCCAATTTGGGAGATGCACTTGGTTTACCTTCAATGTCCATTTTGTACTGAAGACCTAGTCAGTCACCAAGTCTGAACAACATGAACATACAAACGCTTTTCAGCATCTCACCCCTCTGTTCCCTTGCTTTGTCATGTAGCAACACCCAGGTTGTCACTATAAATACATACATGACCTGCTGCAATGATAAACAGCAACAGATAAAGGAGCATCAGGCAGTGCAAGGAAGGAGAGGCCACCACCGCATCGTCTCTTTCGGAGGTGTTGAAGGCCTGAAGATGGTGCCTGCACGGGTCAGTGTGGTGGCCCAGGTACTGGCACTGTACAGAATGATGTGACACCCTGCTTAGATGCATCAGCCCAGGCCAGCGACCCATCTCCAGGCTCATTAGCTCCAGCCACACTCAGTTTCACCTAAACCAACCCTTCCGAGCCCTCCTCCCAGCCACTTGCTCCTGCCCTGTTCCATCCTCTTGGCCATGCTTGCAAGAAGGTACCAGGGTCTGGTGAGGAAAGCAGCAGAAATCAGATTTGGCTCTGGGGGAAAAGTGATTTGTGTTTTCTCCTTCCTTGTGTAATTTTCCAGCTGGATCAGTTTCCTGGGCTGGCTCATGGAGACGCCGCATGGGCAGGTACATGGTGAGAGGGTTTCCCTGGCACTGGTAAGCGACGAAGCATGGAGAGCTGCAGGGATGCCGAGAGCCAGCCATGCTCTTGAACGGGACCCCTCACCCCCGCATCTCGTCCCAGGTGGCCGAAGCAGCTTCTGGTGAAGCGGAGCCCAATTGCCTCCAACAAGCTCTTGATAAAGCTATTATGTTTGTGACTAATTTCTTAAATATCTGCTTTCCTTCTTATGTTCCCTCAAGAGCCTCCCGCTCTGCAGTTGACTCACATGCGAGCAGGTGCTGCTGGCAGAGACGGCGCGTGCCGATTTCTCCACCCCTGCCTCCAAACTGAGCCCCAGCACTGCTCCTTCATCCCTGACCCTGGGGACGGATTCTGCCCAGACCTGTCCTGCTGTCAGTGGGGTCGGAGAAATGACGCTGTAAAGTAGCTCACAACACCCAAAGACCCATTGCCCCAAAGGCAATTTTACTGTTTGCTTTACCTCTCGATGAGGAAGGAAGGGTTTTGCAGTGCAAAGGGGAGTCTGGCATCAGAAAACAAATCATTTTCCACACAGAAACTGCCTCGTTATTTGTAAAGAAACCACCGTTTTCAGTGCTGAGTACTGCACAGAGCAGATTATGGTATCGTGGTCGGACGGTCAGGGTAGGCCTGTGAACAAGTTGGTCAGCTGCATGGCAGGGAAGAGAACTGGATTTAACTGCAGCTGTCGCACCACTGACAAATGAACCTGCCCTCCTAACCGAGTCCGTCTTTCTTAAGGGAATGGCAGGAGGGGCCAAACTCACGCGATGCTGTAATGAAAGAATCACCAGAGCACTTGTTTGAAAATTGCAGCTCTTGCATTGCCTGAAAATAAAATAATTGGCAGCCTCAGTCCTGTACTCAGGCTCACCATGCTCTGAGACAGAGACAGAGCATGGACACGAGAGCTGGACCTCACATCGCATTTCGGGAGAGGTCAAGGAAGAAGATGAGGGAAAGGGTTGCATTTCCTTGAGTCAGGCATGGGCAAGGGCATTTTGGCAGCGATGCCGCTGCAGGATGTGTCCTCTGTCCTCTGGCAAAGCCCTGCCATGATGAAGGCCTGATTTGGGGTGCTGTGGGCTATGAGAGAGGAGAGCAGGTAACCCTGTGTCACACAGCCTCTTTGCAGTGAAGTTCCCTTGGTGGCCCATAAGTCACATCCTGGTGCAGCAGCTCCATCCATCTGGAGAAGACAAAGAAGGGTTGCGCAAGCAGTGAACACTGCCCAAACAGCTTCCCGATCGCTCTGCGTGGATGCTGGGTTTGGCCCACTGGGACCGAAATGACACAACCCAACTATTTTGGGAGCTACAGCTGCTCCTTTGCTCCTGCGAGACGTTTGCCAGACTTGCTCTGCCCTCTCCGCTGCTGGAGGCCCTGCACGATGTCAGCGAGGGCCTTGAAAACCAGCCGTCCCTGCAGTAGTGAAAAATGTCACCTCAGAGAGCTCTGCAGCGGGAGGAGAAAGGGCAGCAGTTGCCTGTCTGCAAGGACCTCACACCACGTTATTAACGTTTGGTGGCAAGAAAAACATCACCGGGAAAGACTTCCCTCCCCAGCGCAGGGGCACGGCTGCACTCTGCATCGGGGCTGTGCTGAGCCAGCCGGTGGATCTATACAATTTCCAGACCCCTTCCTTGCTCGTCCTTAGCCTGGGAGAGCAGATGCAGCACCACTGAGCTCATTCCTGCTTTTCCTTCCATATTAGGCAGACCCCTAAGTGTCGTGCCCTTCGCTGAGCTAACATGATCTCCAGATAGCAGCAGATGGCACTCGACGGCTTGTATTGGGTCTGCAGCTCCTCACGCATGTTTCACCCTTCTCCGGGCGTCAATTCTCTCCCCAACGTGTTGCCCTATCACATCATCTCTTGGGGGTGCAACCGCTGGACCATGTCCTTTCTCCTGTTTAAAGATTTCCAGCTGCCACCAGTGGATGTGGGCTCCTAATGAGCGGGTACCACTTGGATCAAGCTATGGATGCTGTGGAGAAATGTTCCCCATAGAGGTGGCAGAGATGTCTCTGCCTTGACCAGTGGTCTCCCTGTGACCTGTACCAAATGATAAAAAAAGATTGTGGAATAACTGAAAAATGACACATATCCTTTGTTCGCTTTGGCCTCCACCAACGCCTCCTCCTCCCCTCCCTCACCGTCAGGCTGCAGAGGAGTGAGATCATCCACGTGCTCACTTGCAGCGGGCCGGCCCTCGCTGGCCCACCTGGTGCTCGTGTTGCTAATTATAACGAGGATGAGTGGCACCGGCAAACACATCTCATTGTCGTACGGCGGATTTTTTGCAGTAGATATCTCGTGCTGATTTACCACAGTAGTCATCTGAAAGATGGAGCGTGCACAGGGTAAGAGCCTTGGAGATGCCTTACAGACTCTTCTCTGTAACAAGTGAAACTCATACAGAAACTTGTCCTGGAAACAGTTGGATTTCCAGCCATTGCAAATGTTTGAAATATCTACACAACATGTTTATCTTAGCTTGTGGCTTCAGCACTGAGCGTGTTCTGCAGTCTGTAACCACAGAGCAAGGGGGTTTTGCCTCTGCTTGGCAGAAAAAATGGCCTAGCGATCGGTTTTGTGTGATTAATGTAACAAACGTTAAGAGTATGCATGAAATGGAACAAGGCATCGCTCGCGCAATCCCTCCCCCACCTGGCAATGAGTCTGGGTCAAGAGCTGTGAATTTATTTTCTGGCGGGCAGATAGATAAAACCTGATTTAATGCACAGAGAAGTGACTTCACCCCAGGTATGCAAACACAAAAGCTTGATTTCACGTGGCTGATTCCCACAAGTGAATCCATCATTCTGGCGTTTGGTATAAACCAGGAGATGGGAAACAATAGGCTTTCTTGATAATGAGGAGTAGATTACACGGGTCACCTTCTTGGGCTGACATACACCCTCCGCCTGTGTGGATTATCTTTATTCCCCAGCTGCTCAGGACGGATCCTCAAACATGGATCATGGCAAAGACCAGCTGGTGTAGCAACCCGTGCCTCCTCTCCTTTGCAGAACCTGCCAGCCCCACACCGTCCTCTGACTTCACTTTCTCATTTCTCAGGGTATTTGGCCTCAACACCCATTTCTTCAGAGCCTGGGCAGAGAGTTTCACTGCTACCTGCTGAAACTCCCTGTCTTTCCCCGCAATCGGGAATGGTGGTGGCACCCTGGGGTCTTCCAGCCCAGTGGGAAGGTCATTTCACATCTCGTCCTTAAGGCTAACTTCAACGTGGATGCTGTGCGAGGAGGAATACGCTGATATTTGGGACAGTGTTCAAAGTTTTGCTTTCCCCTCCCATCAGAGAGCAGCTCGTTGCAGCCAAGACGAGAAGGTGTGCACTTAGCTCATAAAAATAAACAGTGTTCTCTGCAGAGCATTCCTGGATGTAATGTTTGCAGATCTGATATTCACTTGTGCCGCTCCGGCAAGCATTAGTTGGCTCAAATACTAAATATTTACATAGCGTGTGTCACGTGCAAACTGCGAGGAGGGAAAGCATCATTGCTCCCACTTACAGGGGAGTTAAGTGACTTGTCCGTGGCTGCTCTGGAAAGACCCTAGCAAGACCTAAAAGCCAGCAGAACCCCAGGGCACAGGGCTGTTGTCTTTCCCTGTGACCTTGGGAGCCATTCTTTTGGGGAAAGGTGTCCCTTTGGCAGCAGGGAAGGAGCAATAGGGAGTTCAGCACAGGCAACTGGATAAACCTTTGGTTGCCCCATGGAAAATCAGGTCCTTGCATACACTGCGATGGCATCATGGAGACCAGGCAGCTGGACTGGGTGCGCGGCTTAATTTCACGCAGGAGACAATGCCAGAGGCTTTAAAGAAGCAGCTGCCCCCTAACTCCAGAAATGACCCAGACTTCTGAGAAAACTCACCCCTTCCAGCCTGCACAGCAAACAAATTGTTGCTCTTTCTGTTGACAACAAGCCATAAATTATCCCGTTACTTAAAAGGGAACAGCAGCCCGAGAAGCTGTGCTCTGGCCAGCTAGCAGGCGTTTTGTTTTAGCAGGGAAGGGCGAAACCCTTGCGTTTCAGTGAGATGCCCCCATTTTACCCATTTTGTTGCCCAGCAGCCTATGGCTTTCTGTAGGTTTCTACAGTAAAGGTCGCATAGAAAGTTTGGGAATAACGCTCTCCCCTTGCTGCATGTCATGCAGATGGAGCTGAAAGTCTCTCAGGACTGGTTGTCTCCTGCATGTTTATTTTATTCAGTGGTATCATGTCAGTGTGTCTGCCTAAATATAGCTTCTGTGAAGAGCATTTCTAAGTTTCCTGTTACAGTTTCACTCGCAGTTACCTTACAGTAAATGGAGGGAAATCAATGTAATCTCCATTACACACTGCGTCTAAATGTGCCTTGCTGGAAGTTCTGCCCGGATTAATTCTCCTTTCATGGAAACTGCCCATCCTCTCTGCCTCTCTCCCTCCGTCTCCCTCCTTTTTTGTTGGAATAAACCACAGTTTTTGTCATTTAAAAACCCCTCACTCCCCTTTGTCTGATGTGCCCTGCAGATCAGGCTCTCGCAGGAACTGACGGTGCAGAAACCATGGAGTCCCTGGGCAGAGTTGCAACTGCAAAGCGCAGATTAATTGACTCCGTGGCGTTTGGACATGACCATTTCAGCAGCTTCTACAGAGCAAATTGAGCAGAAGGGTCAAATTCAAGGTAGTCTCTGGATAGCAAACATTAGCCTAGAGCTTGCATCTTTTGTCTTTTACGGACGAGACGATCCTACAAGTAGCAAGAATATGATTGATGTAAAAATGTATTCCCTTTGCCGAGGTGTTTAAATGCAGCTCTTTCACCCATCCCCGCTGCTTCCAGTAACATGGAACTCCAGATACACAGAAAAAAATACTAGTATCGAATCCTTGCAGTGTCAGTGTCAGCCAGTCACCAGTAAACAATCACAGCCATAAAATGATCCAACAGATGTTATGCTAGAGATGAGCAGTCCAAAATAGAAAGTCTAAAAATACCTCTGCGGGGCCAAATCACACCCTCTTTTTTATGTCGTGCTCTGCCATTTTTGGCCCACAATTGGCTCCTCGGTTCCAAATGTGGGTAGCCCTGTGGCCACCGGCACACGCTGGGACGGGGCAGGATTGAGGGGATGTTTTCACGTGGGGCCCTCCCTGTGGTGACCATCCAAGGAACAATCATTATCCTAAACAAATTATTATTATTATTATTATTATTATTATTATTATTATTATTATTATTATTATTATTGTTAGCCCCTCAAATATCTCTGTAATCCAACACCAGGATTGGCTTTGCCAATTCCAAATTCAGAAATGGTGCATATTGATACATGTTTTTAAAGACTTGGACCTGAGGTAGGATTTAGTACCCTGAGGGGCTGTGTCAGTATGTGTAAAGCATGAAAGCCTCAGCTGCTGTAGGAAAGTGGGGTGGGTTATGGCAGAGACAGATTGTGGTCTCACAAGAGGGGACCACACCATTGTGCTGCCCATGGCAAGATGGGGCTGGAGCTGCGGGTCCTGCACTCCCGTCACTAGTGACCAGTCCCTGAGTCCAGCAGAGATGTTTCACCAGGAGTCTTTGTTTTTATCTTGCTTCCACATGCTGAGACTCTGAGCCACAAGGAGAGCGCAGAGCCCTCAGGGGTTAAGCAGCTGCTTTATATAACAATATCTACCAAAGCTGGGAGACACATGCAGGGCTATGTTGTGCTTTTCTGAAAGGAAGGAAGATGTATCAGCAACATCCCCTCTGCAGGGAAGGGTGCTGCAGACAGGAGGACCCCAAAGAGGGACCCTACAGACCTGTCACCATCGGGTCCCGAGGGGCTCATTCCTACAAGTGAGGAGCAGATGACACCAGTCGTTTTGGCCTGCAGTTGTACTATCTCGGGCTGTGATCCTATCAGACCTTGTGAGCCAAACAAGACGAGGCCACGGCAGCAGCTGGCTGGGAGATTTCCAGGAAAAAGAAACAAGCAAGCAGCCTTTACAAATGTGACCCTCTGCTCAGTTCAGGGCCCATGCAAGGAGATTTGGACATGGAGCAGGATAGAGCATTAAAGCCTCAAATCCAGGGTCGGTTCAAAGACCCTCGTCCCAGCCCAGCTCTGTGACATGTCCTGGGCAGGCGGTAGCATTTCCCAGCTCTCCTGTGCTGTTGATAGAGTTTCTTAGGCTGTTTAAAGGTTATGTATTTTGCTTGGACTACAATCGAACAGAAATGGATGGACCCAACAGAATCCCTGAGCAGAAATGAGACCTGCACAGCCAGAAGGGAGGGATGGGATCAGAGGAAGGAGGAGAAGCAGAAAAGCTCCTGGGAGAGATTAATATGTTCTGCTCTCATCTCTTAAGGCAACTGTCCAGACACTTTGATAAGAAAGAGCAAGGAGCAGAGAAGCCCTGGCAGCTTCCATGAGTGCCAACCTCTGGGGCAGGAGGGGCGATCCAGAGGACACAGGCAGCTGGCACAGGGGATATCCCAGTGCCCAGGGATGGGGCTGGCTGCCCCTCCAGCCTGCTTGGTGGGATGGATGTGGGATGGGCCTGGCCCTCCAGGCATACCAGTCCACGCCAGTGCGGCACATCCATCAGCCGTGTATCCATGGAGCAGCTGCTCCGCCACTTCCCTGGAGCAGGCAGCTCTGCTGGAGGAGGTGTGGGAGGGCAGTGCTTGGTCCCTTGGGCTGCAAACACTCCCCTGTCTCTATGGACAGGAGAAATGCAAGGCATAGGACACGAGAGAATGGAATGAAGTTGCGTCAGGAGAAGTTCAGTTTGGACATTAGGAAAAGATTGTTCACTGAGAGGGTGGTCAGTTGCTGGAACAGCTCCCCCCCACCCAGGGAAGAAGTCACAGCACCAAGCCTGTCAGAGTTCAAGGAGCGTCTGAACAATGCTCTTAGCCACATGGTTTAGTGTTAGGTGGTCCTGTGAGGAGCAAGGAGTTGGACTCGATGATCCTATGTGTCCCTGATTCTGTTTTGATGCATCTGGGGATATTTCTCCTTAGGAGATTGCCACTGTTGTTCCTCCCAGTCTGTAGTGGCACAAAGACAGCCCTCATGTCCCCAGGCTTGGGATGACATGTGAGCCAGGGAGTTAGCAGCTCTCAGTGGCCATTGCTCCAGCATGTGCTGATTTCTTGTTTCAGAGCTTTAACAGAAAATTTGATGTGATCACAGGGTTCCCCCTTCTCCACCGCCTTTGTCTGGTGGTGAACGTGCTCATTTCAGCTCAATTTGAGACTGAACCATGGGACACCATCTCCTTGTGTCAATACAGGAATCTACCAAAGACATGGAGGTGGCTTTGTAGTGGAAATCAAATGAGACGCCTTGTAAAACACATTGCCTGGAAGAGTCCCTGCTCAGCCCTAGCACAGGTGATGGCCCTTTGGTGCTGCCGGGCGCTGGTGTTATATGAGCTCTCCCCTGCCCAAAGGACGGCGCTGCCAGGGATGGTGTGCTTCGACTGTACTTCCTCCATCCAACATCTTCTCAAGCTAGGGCACATGGCTGTAGCTAGGATGCTCCTATTCTTCTGGGGAAGAAAATAATAAAAGCAAAACAAGTCTTAAGGAATGCCCAGCCTGTGTTTATTTTCTTCTGAGACAGCTCGCACATCTCTAATTTTTCGCAGATTAATTCTTGCTCCTTGTGTTGTTGTTTTTTTTCCAGTTTACGTAGACTTGAGGCTGAACTCATTTACTCTAGAAAGAATGCTTCTTGCTTCAGCTTCCCGACATGGGTTAAAAACACTAACCTTAAAGTTTATTTTAAACACTTTAGTTTATCAAAGCAATTTTCTCAGCATTCCAGACTGCTGTCATTTTTTTTTTTTCACTGTTATTTGCAGTGCATTAGGTGTAGTAAAAGAGTGTTTCACAATCCCATCTGCTTTCAAAGACCTTTCTAACAAATCCGGCAACAAGGATCTAATTCGTTTGAAGACCTTGGTCAAAAACAAACACAGGCCCCAAGGTGCAGCATGTGCAAAGGGGTGGAAACGCTCACAGGTTTGGTTGTAAGAAAAGTTTTATGTGTCACTGTCTTGCCAAAGCTGGCTGGCCTTGTGCACAAGGGAAGCTAGCTGTTTCTTTGGCTCATTTGGAAACCATGGGATATATTTATGCTTTTAAATAAAACCCATAGCCTGGCAAATTTCTGTGCCCGTGAGCTGATGTTTGCAAATACACTGTGCCGCTATCTCATCAGCTGAATAAACGCGTGTGCAGAGTTGCTCAACTGCAGAACTTGAAAGGGATGATCAGGCGTGTTTGGAGGAGGCAAGTTCGGCAAACAAATTTGGCACAAATGAAACACGTCTGCAGGTATGCCCTGCCCTAATGAGAGGGCAGCTGGGTTTTACGTGCACGGTGTCCTTCCGTGTCGCAGACCTGCCCGCCTGGTGGAAAACAGGGCTTAAGCAGCTGATTCAGAGCTGCTGCGGACTCAGCCGCTTCCACGGGGTATCGAGCCACACATGGACCAGGCTTTTAAATTTTTCCCCACTTCTGAAAATCAGGTCACTTCTTGGGTGCTGGCGGTGGCATTAGAAGTCTAATTTTAGGCTCTTGGCTGCAGAAAGCATCCCTGTAAATGCTCAGCTCCCCTGCCAAGCTTCTGTAGGCTGGCGTGGAAATTTGCATCCGGGAGGCTTTACTGTCTGCGCTCTGAGTTGGGAATAAGAAAACAAGACACAGAAAGATCATCTGGATAGAGCTACCTCTGAGAGGGTAACACATGCAATAGAGGCAGAATTAGTTATTTTGTTTTTCAGGACAGTTTTAGGGCCAAACCTGTGACTTTCCCCCATCTTTCCACCCTCCCCACATCAGCTCCTGGCAGCTGCCAGCTGCCACTGTAGCGATTGTCCCCTGAAGCCCGGGGAGCAGCCCCTGCTCAGTGCCAGCACCAGGAGTTACAAAACTGAACCAGGTAGGTGTGAGCAGCATGAGATGCCATTGGCTCTGTTGTCCCATCTCACATCTGCTGCACATGGGGAGGGAGATGGGGACTGCAGAAAACTTGCCTTCTTGTGAGAAGGAGGTGGGACCGGGAACTGATGGCGAAGGCTTAGAGGAAGGAGAGGACGGCTGTTCGCCACCCTATACCCATGGTTCCACATACAGAACTGATACTCTGAGATGACCCCTGGGTTATCTGAGGATGCAGATTAGTGAAGTACTTGTTTGCAAAGGACAGTTCTTTTACAGTGGTGTGAGTTATCTGAGATGCAGGCTATATGCATGAAAATACAATACTTTGAGCTCCTCCATTCAAAGCACTGTGATGTGATAGTGAGATACATATTATAGGGTCTTAAATCATGTCTACAGCACTGATTACGAATTCAATAGTCCTGTCTCAGCATGCACCAGGATCAGGGTCAGACCTGGAAGAGATTGTTTGGGCATGGACTATTCAAGTGCTCCAAATTCCTGCTGGGTCTCCGGGAGAGGATATTGCTTAAGTGCTACCTTCATTTTCCAAGCCTTTCAGCTCGGAGAAAGCCTGTGCCACTTACAGAGAAGGTCCTGCAGATGTTTGGGACACAGCGGTTACACCCAGCCACTGCCACACTGCCTACGCAGGTTTTTTAGACACAGGGCAGCTGGCAGCATCAAATCCTGGCCCGAGCAAAACCTGTGGATTGACTTGTGCAGGCCAGGGTTTCACCAGGCACATTCCTGCTCTACTTCATACCCCTTTTCATTCTTAGAACCTAAGATCCAACTGAACAGACCAGCCAGGCACCACTCAGAGACATGTTCCAGTGTTTGGAGGAACAAGGACAGTTATCATGTCCCTTTGTCCTGCGTGTCCTGTGCCCGTTTGCTAGGCAGCATCTCAATATCCAGCCACAGCACCAACTTCCCTCCAGCTGTTTATTCCACATTTCACAGGAGACACCTGGGCCACTCCTGTGTTTGTCCTCACTGAGGGACTTTTGCCTCTCCAGAGATTCTGGAGGATGAACCTGCAACTGAGCTTCCTGGTGTGAATGGGTAGGCTGATTTTCAGAGGAGCTTTTCTTCCATATTGTCTTTACATTTAAAAGGCAATATTAAACTTTTGCTGTAAGTTCTGATCCAATGTGTCATACCCAAGGCATGAGATCCACAGGATGTCTGAGGCGACCACTCTGACAGAGGATCCTGAGACAGCAGATAAGGAAGATGCTGTAGGTCCTTGGAGAGAAGTTAAACAACCATCCTAGCGTCTCCCCTGTGTACGCCAGTGCAGACTCATGCATGGGGATTGCTTTTAGCAGCCACGTTTTCCAGGGCATATTTCTAACGGAGAGAAAAGCACTCAAATCTGAAGACTGTGACTTAAGGGCAAAACCTCTTCATCTCCCCAAGCCTCTCTGAAAAAAAAACCCTAAATGTATAAGGCTCAGTGCTGCTAAGGATGCTCCTTTAAAATAAGCCTTACTTAAAGAAGACCCAGTTGGTGTGCTGAAGATGACTTTAGGTAGGGGAGTTAATTAGTTTGCAACTCACAGCTGCAAATATCAAACGTGGGGAAAAGCTTGCTGTTTTGCCCAACTTTGCAACTCTGCAGAGGAAATAATGGCCACGCATTGAAACGGAGAATTACTGGGGTAGCCTCAAGCCAGGGCTGCTGATAAGCAGCAGCAGCAGTAGGGTGGTAAGGCAGGCAGACAACATCTCCAGGAGCCCGCAGGGCAAGGCTTTGCTGGGGGCAGCCACCGACAGGTGCTGGAGCTGCTTTCCTGACCAGAAAAGGATCCTGGGGGGAGCTCAGAGACACGTATGGCTCCGCAGGGAGGGAAGAGTGATTTCTCTGCACGTTTCCATCCCCATGTACTTTTTCTGATCAGGTCTGCGACCAGTTCTGGAAACGCTGCGGGTGCTCCTTTTCCTCAACAGCAGACCTGGACTTCAGTGTTGACAATTCCTTGTAAGCCGGACATGTCGCTTCAGGAGTTGTGCCAAAACAATCAAGTTAAAGGAAAGTCATGCTATCTTCCTGTGCAGTGTAAGTCAACACAGACCCTTCTCTGACAACAATGGAGCTGTATTTATTTGCATCCAACCTGGTTTGGCCCCGAGGTTGCAAATAAAGCCGTATCATTTCCATCAGGACAGCGAGCAGCTGACAATTTCCCTCTGCTTTCAGAGACCTCTTGAAGCAGAGATGCCTCATATTTCCAAAAAAATTCATGAAACTTGAAAGGATTAAGCCACAGTTCTTTATGAGCACAGTGTGGGACACCTGGACTTCTCGTGGGGGTGGCAGAAAAGGATATAATTTGAGATGATCAGAAAGCCACCATGGTTGCTAAGGTCATATACATGCTGCAGCCGAAGGGATGTGGACAACCCTGCACCAGGCTCAGGCTACCCGGGCTGATGCCATGGAACCTGCAGGCATGTTTGTGCTGGGCTCGGTGGAGCCACCAACCCCACGGTTGCCCTAGGCTGGCATGTCCCTCCTGCAGGAGCGACACTTCCACATGAGGATGGAGGACAGGCTTTCATGGTGGATATTGATGGAGTTATGATCCTTTCTGGGACCCTCAGTGGTGGTGGGGGGGTTTCATTGGTGCTGTGGCACAAGTCCATCTCCTCTGGGGCACTGCAGGATGATGAGGACAGAGAGCTGTGTGCCACCAAGCATGGAATCATAGAATCATAGAATAGTTTGGGTGGGAAGGGACCTTTAAAGCCTATCCAGTCCCACCCCCCTGCAAGGAGCAGGGACATCTCCAACCAGATCAGGTTGCTCAGAGCCCTGTCCAACCTGGCCTTGAATGTTTCCAGGGATGGGGCATCCACCACCTCTCTGGGCAACCTGGCCCAGTGCTCCACCATCCTCAGTGTAAAAAATTTTTTCCTAATATCTAATCTGAATCTACCTCCCTCTATTTTAAAACCATTACCCCTCACCCTATCACAACAGGCCCTGCATTTTCTTCCCATCCCTGCTTGAGTGGACCAGATCCTTTGGGATCTTGTGTCTCTTTTTGTGATGCTTTTCACCGGTGCTGAAAAGCAGCTGTACCACGAATTCAGTGTAAAAACAGCATCTTAGATGGGTACCAACACACAACTTACTGGGGAAAATGTCTTCCTGAAAAAGAGCCTTTCAAACACAGCGTGGTTTAACTCTGCCCGCTCTCAGTGCGGCAGCAAAACTCCTGCTCATGGCTGTGAGCAAAACTGAGAGCTTTTGGCTTGTGCATCTATAATTAGACTGAGCAGAAGGCAAAATATTGCGTTATGACAACTTCAGAGTTGAGAGAAATAGGTCTGAGCAGATGTTGATTTGCAGGATAAACAAATTAATTCAATTCAATTTAGACCCCTCTACTGTTTTAGTCCTTTGTTCCTCGATTTCAAGTGTCAAATACAGTGCTCGTGCTGTACGCATGACAAAAACCACATGCCAGGACAGACACATAAATCTGCAAATAGAAAATATGTCCAGTAGCCTTGTAGCTCTGCTGTATTTCCCTATCGTCCTTTAACCTTCAGGACCTTGGCTTTCACCCAGAGCTGGGGGTTCACAAATAAATCCTCCCTTTACAAAGCTTTAGCAGCTTGCCAGTGAAACGACTGCCTTTGATGCAGAGACCTCTCAGGGTTACAGTGCTGCCTTAGTTTGTGCTAAATAAAGAGACTGAGCCTCCCAGTCTCCCAATTTTCAGGTGAAAACAACATCCCTTACAAAAAGCTGTTTGGTGGCAGGATGCTGGGAGGGAGCCGGACCGAGCTGCAGATGCAGGGCTGGGCGCCGGGTCCCTGCACACCCGTCTGTCATCACCTGGGACGGCAGAGTCCTTGAGGCTGTGACTTCCCGTCAAGCACTGGAGAGCCCAGCCTGTAAAGCGTGTTAATGCAAATCACTTGGAAATAAGTTTCGTTGACAATGAAGAAACAAACAAATAAATAAACAAAGGATCCCTCCTGAAGTCGCATGCTCTTTCTGAAAAGCTGAGCTTGGGTTTAACGGACTTGACTTCCTTCAGGGGTCTTGGAGAGGTCTGCGGCTCCTCTGACTTCCAAGTTTAGACTGAGACATAATTCAGCCCTTTTAATAATTGAAAGGCATTTGAGTCTTCTTAGTCTGAAGGAACAGATAAGCAGCTTTCTGAGTACTCAAACTCAGGCTGGTTTTATAAGGGGCATTAGTGCAATAGTCTTTCCGTGCTTAATAATGTGTTCTGTAGCCTAATAGGACTATGGGTGTACACACAGGCTTAGAAGAATTGTCTAGTATTTTTATTGTTTGGCATTTAGATTTATTTAAATGTGAACGCCAAACTATTGTAAGCTAAGAGAGTATTACGAGCTGAGATGCCTGATCTTTGTTGTGAATATGTGAAGATACTGGAACACTAAAGAGCAACAGCTAAATGTTTTAATTTGGGAAAGAGGAGATGCACACATTCAAAAAGTCACTGCTCAAACACAGATCCCGTGGCAGGGTGTAAATGGATGGATCAAAGAAACAGGTAGAGAGGAAAACGAGATCCCAGCCTTCGTGCAGCACAGCTCCTTGAAGTCCTGGTGCTTCGCTGACCATTTTTCACTTGTTGGACCTATGTACACAAATGTTGAAAGTTACAGAAATTTTAGAAGGACTGATTGGATCTAGAGCATCCGTGACCTGCGTGCAAATGCCTGGCAGGTGGGCTGAGCGTTACATCAGCATAACGACCTGGAATACCGTTGATCCGCTCTGTATGGGATGCTGCTGCATGGGATCTAACGTCTCCAGGTGGCACAAAGGGGCAGGACACGCCTGTGCCCCAGAACGACCCCGCTGCCCCGAAACCAGTTAAAGGGAAGGAAAAAGCGAGTTCCTAACCTGCACGGAGGGCTCCCGTGGGCTCTGCTGTCTCAGCCCTGTAGCTCAGCCTGGTGTAAGGTGGCAGAATGCCGGCTGCTTTGCTGGCAACACGAGCTGCGAAATTGCCCAAGCTGCATCTGGCCGCTTTCCTGCAGGCGAGCACTTTGCTCTTCTCTTGAGCAACATGTAGGATGGATATTTGCAGCTGGATGATGTCTGTAGTGGCATGTCTGAGACATGAGGCTCCTGCCCCTGCAGCCTTGCGAGACCTTCCTGGGCAGGGAAGGCTTCCTTGTGCCATGGGAGACTCAGCCAGCAGTGGGTCCTGAGCCCCCGAGCACGCAGAGTGGTCCTGCTTGGCTTCAGACTCCTCTCCCAGACCTATCTGCTTCCAGGAGCTCAGAACAGAATCTCTACTTTTCTTGAAAAAAGACCCAAACCCCATAAGATTTTTATTCCACATAAAAGATGTAAATATAGTACACAAGGAAAAAAAAAAAGTTCCTCATTTTTATATCAAGATTAAGTCCTCTGTGTTAATTCTGCACTGCTCTATGCATGTCCTGGATGTGCTTTACGGAGCCAGCACTGCAAAAACAGCCCTGCAAGCGCCAGTCCTGCAAAGCCGAGCCGCCACGCTCTGCTCCGACCCTCTCGGAGCTTTTCCAGAAACAGAACCTTACAGAACAGCATGTGTTACAAGGAAGCACCTTTGCTCCATAAAAATGAGTCACTCTGTTTAGTGTTGAACCCGTCGCATCGGGTGTTTCCATCTCCTCTCTCTCCGCCGGGCAGCCCTGCGGGTGCAGGGTGCAGATGGCAGAAGAAGCTTGGGGACCGGGTTTGTGGGATGCTCGTGTCTCAGCGCCATGGGCTTGCCCTCTCCAACAGCATCGTTAAACCATTCTGGAGCAACTACCCCAGCCCAGAGGCGGAGGTGCTGGGGGATGGGCAGTAGCCGGAGCCCCTGTGCTCTAAGGCAGGCTGCGTAAGCCCTGTTTCTCTGGAAAAGCAGCTAAAAATAGCCAGGGGAGATGTGCCACAGACTGCACGCTGCCAGTGCCAGGTTTGTTTTATATTGCAGCAGCGCTGGGACTTGGGCCCAGGCCATGCGCAGTGCCTGGGGGTGAGGGTTGGGAATTGAGGGAGGGCACGGGGCCGGGCGGCTGTGAGCCAGCCACCACAGCTGGGCTGGGGCCAAGTGCCATGCCCTGCGTTCTGCACCCCTTCCCTCTGAGCCACCATCCTCACCAGGTGCCAGCCTGACTCCCGTGGGACCCTTGTCCCCCCACCCACACCAGGAGCTGCTCGGAACGATCGTTAGGTCTGAGGAGGTAACGAGGAGGATCGAGGCGGTCTCAGTTTCTTTATCCCCTGTAAGAGGGTTTGCACTATAAGACGATACCTTACTCCAGAGCAGCCTGGTCAAGTGGAAATCAACACTAGCTAAGTAAATGCTGATCATCCTGCTTAGAGACTTGAATTAAAAAGCTTTGCCAATCAGCCTTGATTGATAGAAAAAGGACAGGGCATTAGGATCAGTCATGCGGCTTTAGTGGGCAAGACCTTCACTTCAATTTTTTTTGCTTCCCCATTAATTGAACTAAGAACAAACCTGTATCATTAATGGCAGAATCTTTACACATCGCTTTTTCCAGTGAGAAAAAATCAAATCTACGCATTAGTATCCATCGAGGAGCGAAATCCTGTGCTAGAGAGAGCTGTCGCTCTGCTGTGATCAATAAATCCGTGAGCCTTCGCTCAGTGCCTTGGATCTGTGAGAGCCCCTGGAATCAGATCTGATTATTTTGATGTATTGGTGTTATTTTGACTGTACTTGTCTGAGAGACTGGGATCAGATTGCGTGGAAGAGCAATAAAAGAAAGAAAAAAATAGAAGACAAAAAAAACCCCAACCCATCAAACAAAGGCATTAGAGGCAAAAGCAATCCATTTGAAAAGATGAAGCTGGCAGCACGACCGGCAAGATGCAGCAGACGAGAACATTGGGTACGAGGCGGGTACCTGGCTTGGCCATCTCCTGAGCGCTGCTCCAGCTCTGTGTAGCCCAGGAGCTGCTCAGCGTGACACTGCTGCTGCAAACCGGGGCTGCTGCCCATGGGGCAACCTCTACCCTTACAAAATCAGCTGGTCGGGGATGCAAAGGGTCGTGGCTGCTTTGGAGGGCCCGTGTGAGGCCGTGCAATTTTCATACATGCCCGGCATCGGCCTAACTCCGCTCCGTTTTTGCACTGGCAGCCTGTTGCAGGCCCTTCTCCCTGCTCTTTAAAGATATTGCACAAATATCAGACAAAAAGATGAGAGGCAGAGGTTACTCACCGCAGCACTGGGGTTTTCTGCAGCACTGCCATGACTAAGCACAAATCTTGAATGCGACCTCGACTGCTTTGCCTGTTCCTGAGGGACACTGATGCTGGTCCCCTGATTTCCCCGACCGTGACAGGAAAAGATGGGACAGATCCTGACACCAGTCCCAAAGACCAAGGAGACAAACACCTTGTGGATGTCCCCCTCCCTCTCCTGCTGCCTCTGGAAGGTCCCAGCTCTGGGGGCTGCGTTTAGCGCTCCCCACCACTTTTGGGGCTCCCCTGTGTTGCTGCAACCCTCCAAACCTGCTGAGCGGGAGCAACACTGCTGCGAACCCGCCCTGGGGCTCCGTCGATGACTGATAGCAGCACGGAGCGGTGGGGCTGGCAGGGTGGATTAGCAGCTGATGGATTGCTGTAACTCAAGCCCTCGCATCCCCGCTGCACCGCCAGCTCCGGGGTCAGCAGCGCTTGGGGTGCCGTACGAACCCAGCCAGGCCAACCGGCTGCAACTTAATGTCTGCTGAGGTTGGGAAGCTGTGGAGGGGCAAAATCCAAGATATGTCTCTGGGGAGACCCATGGGGAGCGTTGAAGCCCTTACAAAGTCTCTCATATTGATTAGAAAAGAGGAGCAGGAGACAGCGTGGCATGGGCTTGCAATACCTTTGGTTTTGTTTTCCTGATTTGATTGCCAACGGAGCACCCCGAAACCCCAGGGTGGTGGCGGGGGGAGCCTGAAGGATGAAACGAAGGAGGTTACGAAAGGAGGGGAGCGGGTTATCGGCGTGAGCGCATTCCTGCAGGGCTGGGCAGGCCGGGCAGCCAGGGCCCCTTTCACCAACCCCCGGGGAGCTGTTTGCACAGCACCCGCCGTTTTTCCCGAAAACATTTCTTAAATTGTTTCTAGGACTCTCAAGTGCATGGTTGTGCCTCGTCCAGTTAGGTTAGCGATTGCTGCACCAGCAAAAGCGTTACCTGAACACCCGACTCGCACAGAGGCCAGAGGTGCTGGAGGGCCCCGTGCGGCCGGCAGGAGCAGGAGGCATCTTTTGTTCGCCACCACCTCCATCGGCCACGCTCATCGGAAACCAAATTAGTGACCCTGGCCCCAAAACCTGTCCTCATCCCCATGCTCACAGGAGCAGCTGCAGCCCTGGAGGCGACCAGCAGGCTGGAGCACACTGTTTCCTGCCGCTTCCCACTGTCCAAGACTCCTGGAGAGGCTTTGGAGGTGGTGGCCGGGCTGTGGCACCCACGGGGCACAGCGAGCACCCGGCTCTGCCTGCCAGCACCCACTGATGCCTCTTGAAAGGGCTGGGGATGGGACCAGCGCTGTGCCAGGCACCCCAATGTAATGGGCCAAGGCCCATCACCTGTGTTTCCATTGCACCTGGAGCCAGGTGGGATGCTGTTTTCCTAGGCTTGTTTTCAGGAGCATTGATTAACTGCTCTTTTTTTTCCAAGCCCCTCTCCACAGCTCCGAGGCAACAGGTTAAAACCAGGCTGTGTTTAGAGCGTGATGCTCACGCACTTGGACAGCATCGTTCAGAGGGGTCAGGCTCACGCAGCCCCTGGTCCATCCCCGCTTGGTCGGATGGGGCCGAGCTGGGGCTGGCTTCTGGCTGCCACAAGCATGTTTGTAGCAATCACAGCAACATTTTGCTGTTATAAAATGATAAAATCATGTTTATCTTACTGTTGAATGTTCTACCCATTGCACCCATATTCCGAACATTGAACCACAGGTGGGCACAAGGAAAGCCCAGGGATTTTTCTGTTAACGAGGTTGGAGCACGAGGGTGGCCATGAACTGACGATGGCTGACAGCCGTTCCTGCATTGCCCATTCCCAGCCCAGTTTCATCGTAACCAAGTGTCCAAAAGGGGTTTCTGCTTGTAAATATTTTATTAGAGACCGAAGCCAGCACAGGATATTGAGCACTTCAGCAGCAAAGCAATACGGTGCGTGGCTGGCAGGGTTTAATACCAATCTGATTGTATTTCCAATTACAGAAATGCACTGAAGCCAGTCCTGAGGCAGGCCAGAGAGCGCCGAGCGCCGCAAATCTGGCTCATTTAGCTATGTTATGACTTCTTCTTCTTCCTCGTGATTCATCTGGAGGGCAATTAAAGCCCTTGTAAAAATGTGTTCCGAATTAAAGAATGAGACCGGCTCAGAAGGATTAGACAAATTGAGGAGTAACTTTTGCAGTAGTGCAGGATTTGTATGAAGAAGCATCCTTTTTTTTTTTTTATTCATAGCAAGCAAAATCCTGTGTGAACCAGTGGGAATGAAAACCGCTGTTGGAGACCTGCTCCAAAGTCCACGGCGTCCTTCCTTAAATTAAATTTGAATCTGGACTGTGGCTTTCAGAGCTCCACCTTACTGCTGCGCTGTGTGAGATGTAGCAAAGCAGAGCAAGCAAAATCTTTTTCGGAGAGGCTGAGCCCAAATGGGGTGAGATTGCGAATTGCTGGTTCCTGCCAGCCAGGCCGCTCGGCAGCATCCCTGGGACTGCAGGGACCGCGTCCCTGCTCAGGCAGCAGCCCTGCCCTGCCCATTACCTCCACCCCAGCACAGCCACCGCGACCAAAGCTGCAAATCCGCCTTGTGTGCGCAGGCCTTACCCTGATCCCTCTGAAGCCACTACATGCTTCAGGCGGTGGCTCCTAACAGCTTGAAACAACCGTACTAATCTGCGGCAGCCTCCCCTGCCAAAGCGCGCAGGGCAGCGAAGGCGCAGGGAGCACAGCAGGAGCGGCGCAGCCAGACTTTTATGGCCACAAAGGCCAAGTCGCACCTGCTAACGGTTGTGAATAGACTTGCAGACAGCACCAGGTGTGCCGTTTCAACAGATTTCACAACTGGGTGTGCCTTTCATCTATCTATAGAGCCCCGGCGAGGGGCTGAAGCGTGCTCGGCAATTGTCCTAATTTAGCAAAAATCCTATTTGTCCAGTGGGTCGCTCCGCTCGGTCGGCACGTGTGTTTCAGGAGCAATTATATCTGTTGCCCTCGGCCTGGCCCCGGCCGTGGCCCTGCGGGGAGTCAGGGAACGCAGCTTTTATCCTTGGCGGGGAGGGACTGTGATGAGGGAGCGGGTGAAAAGGCAAGCGGCCGCCTGCCAGGGGAGCTGCTTCCAGCAGCGCCAGGAGCATCCGCGTGAGCCCGGAGCACACGGGCGGCCAGGGGTCCCTGCACCCCATCCCTGCGCCTGCCCCCAGTTACCCCAGCAGTGTAATTCAGCTCATTTATTTAAAGAGTCAGCCTATTAGAGAAGGCATTTTAATCGTATCACTGTTCAGTGCTTGATGCTGTGAGACCTGGGAGTAGCTCAGGGCTAGTGGCTACTTTACAAATAAGGTAACAAAACCAATAATAAACGAGGTCTGTGTACTCGCAAGGTGCTGGCAACGTCTTTTCTGCCATCTAATAGCAAGCCTGACAGCAACATTACATTCAAGATTTTATAATTTCAGACTTCATTAGAAGCCCGAGTCACAATTTCAGGTTCATTAGATTAGCTCTATATCCCAAAGCCACATCATAAAGATGAAAGATGCTAAGATTTGTTTTTTAAATGCAGACCACTTGATTGTACTCACTCAAAGAAAGACGCTGATCTCATGGGGATGATTGGATGAGATGAGTTTTGCAGGCTGGAGTCAATGTTCATTAGCAGCAAACGGGAACGCTGTTTTATTCTGAACTGTCTGCTCTCCCTGGACATATGTATGGTGGCACGTCCCAAGGATGTGTCTAAAACACAGATGTGATTTCAAGCTTCCATTAGAAGAACTTTTTTCCTCCCTGGGCTTGGCCAATGTATATCCAATTTGCTCTCATTATGATCTTCAAAATGAGCCCTGACAAGAGAAAAGGCATCTGAATTGCTCTGGTTTTATTTTTATAAATATGATTCATCTACTGTTTTGAAAAAAGTTTGAGCCCTTTCTCCTGCATTTTCAAACCTGCCTAATTCCTTGCAAAAATCCTGCCTCCCCCCCACCCCCGAATTAACCGGGAAAAAGGAAAAGGATGAAGATATGCCTATATGTAATATTGCAAAGCCAAACACCAGATACAGCATCGCTTTATGTACAGCTTTCACTACATTGCATCACTGCTGTTTCTGTGGAAAATTCCCAAAATGTGGAAGGAAACCAAAGTATTACTTGACTGTTTTGTTTCTGCTTGAGCATTACAAATTGCAGGGATGGCTGGGCAGAGCACAGAGCTGGGGTGCAGCATCCCCTGGGGTGTAAAGGCTTCAGAGCCACTGCAGTCCCTTGGGGTTTTGTAGGTCCCTATAGACCTCTGGGAGGGATGGACTGGATCATGGAGCAGTGCTGAGGGACTGCAAAGCTCATGCAACTGCCCTCTCTCATTATTATCCAGAAGAGAAATACCAATTGCATAGAAGTTGCTTAGTCTGAAGCCTGTAGCTGGCATTGGCGAGGCTGCCTCGGAGCGCAATGGTGCCATGTGGCTGTCCCTGTGCCCGCGAGGGCTGAGGCTTTCCTTCCCTCCACCCTGCTGCACCAGACATCCCCTCTTCCCACGCTGTGACTTCCCGCTCTCATCCCACACCTGGGAAACCCCTGCTGCTGCTCTGGTGCTGGTAGCTCCTCTGCATCACCCTGCACAGCCCCAGGGCTGGGCTGTGAAGCCGGCAGGCTCCAGGCACCTACAACATGCAAACCCTCCACCCTGTGACGGGGAACAGCCTTCTGCTGAGCAGCAGCAGTCATTTGGGCCAGATTTTGGCAAGTCTGGCACTGCTCTTGGTGCTCCCCCAACACATGCACTCTTGGGGAGGGATGGTACGTTAGAGGGACAGCCACACCACCTTGGAGTGGGCAAAATATGCACATTTCAAACTGTCCAGCTCAAAGACACGTAGCCAAGGCACGACCAGGTGGTACCAGCTGTGTGATGTGCATAGGGGTTTTAGAGCCTTCATCCTCTCCCTCAGTGGGTATGGCCGCCTGCTCTCCGTGGTGGCCCAGCAGCCCGTAGTTCATGACGTGCACGTTGCATGGTGGCACAACAGATGCAGCACTGGCTGACCTGCTTCCTCCAGGGGTGGTCTGATGAGTCCAAACCAAAGGCAGGTGCTGAGATTTGAAGGCACCTCTAAACAGACTAATCAGAGAAATGTGTATTTAGTCTCCTGAATGCTTGTCACCCACACGGGTGGGTCAAAGCCTTGGGCTCTCCCCATGGTCATCAATGCACTACGGGTGCACCTTGTGAAGCACTGACTCCAGGTCCTGGAGGTGGCAGGGGAGGGAATATCTGATGGGGAAAGCTCTCACCACCACACGAAGAGCCTTATTAGAAGCGGAGCTTTGTCCAATTGTAATTCTGGGGCAAATGGTATAAATACATAAATGCTGCTTTGAAGAGTTTCAAACTTTGACCCCTCCTCCACTATACCAATTTATTTTTCCAAATTACTGCATTATGCAGCAAAAAAAGGCTTTTGACGTGTATACGCAAACACTTACTAGCTTAACACTAAACAGAGCAACAAGCTACCGTGTAGTAACTTTGAGCAAATCAAACAGATACTTTGGTAACTACCGCCTGGAAGAAAAGACCTTATATAAACAATGTCTTACTACATGTATGTCTATACATACTGTAGTATGTTTGTAAAGGCCTCAGCAGCAACCAGGACACATTGTATGAGACACCGTAAAGACGCAGAGCAGTGGAGACCCCGCCCTAAAACACCTTCCAATGTAAATACATCAGACAGACAGAATTTATTTACTTTTCATGATAACTCAGCCCTTGACTCACCACAGACCAGGCACAGTTCAACGCAAATGTGGCTGAACTTCCACAAAAGGTGTCTGACTCCCACAGACGGAGGCTGCGCTTTCCAAGGACCTTTCCTCCCTGTCAGTAGAACCAGCAACTAGCGCTTCTAAAAGCATTTTTATAAAAATTATTTATTTATACATGTATTTAGATTTGCAGTGATTTTAAATCAGCCACTGGATACCATCATGCATCCGTACTGCGTTTATTCCAGTTGCTATATGAAAGTTTGCATTCGCCGTAGTCATCTTCTAAACACATTGCTTAGTACCTCAGCAATCCTAGAAGCACATATAATATAGTCGTTAATTAACATTAACTCAGTGAATAATATAAACCAGTGCATAATTAAGTTGCAGACTTGATTCTCTTTCATTCATGTTCTTAACAGTTTTACATGACAAACAGTCCACATCTAAGTGATGCTGATAGAACAAATAATATACAACCTAATTAGACCACTTCATTAAATCAAATTGTGTTGCTCAGTGCATCTGTGCAGGTTGTATGGGCTTCAACGTAAACTGCTCCAGTGATGATAAAATCTCTCCATAAAGCACTTCCGGCCATCCAATTTCAAGGAGCGTTATCTGAGGGGCAAGTCCCACTCTTCCCATTTGGGTGATGAGGAAACGGAGACCACAAAACACCTCAGAGAAATCACTTGTATTAGTCACCTCAGAGTCAAATTAAAAGAATTTGGCCTCTCAAGTCTCACTCTAGAGGACAAAGTTTGATGTAATTAATCAAGTATTATCCAGAAAACACACAGAGCAGTATATGTTCCAGTAGAAGCCCCCATCGTTCATCCCTCTATCACCGTCACTGCTGCTCAGCATTATGGTGAGAACAAACAGAAGCACATAATCTTACAGCTGGTCTATTGTCAAAATGACACATTAGCAGAAGGATTTACAGGCGTGTTTGCTTATGAAATAAAGGTTTGCGTGTTCAGAAATGCAAACGTTTTCTCTGTACAGCAGCTACACACCACAGGGAAAGCTGCTCCCTGAAAGCTGTGCAGAACTCAGTAAGGGTATCTGTGACTATTAAGGTTTGCTGCCTCCTCCCCCCCAAAAAAAACCAGAAACTACAGTGAATACACAGCTGCCGGTACGTACAGACCACAGCGACAGGCTGGTATAGCAGCTGCACTGAGGTCCTGAGCAATTCTTCAAAAGAGTGGTAGAGCAGTGCCATGAAAAAGAAGAACTGGACACATTTACTTAGGCTTTGTGTGAAAATCAACATTTGCCTCTCAGAGGCAAATCTTGGGCTCAGTGAAGCCAGTAAGTGTTTTGCTAATGATGGAAATTGGGTCAGGATTTTAATTCAGATTTTACTTCCAAATTTATTTCAAGAAAGGTTTGCTCTGTGGTAAGCTGAGTTGATTGAGGAAGGCAGTTTTCTGTATCCACAGAACCAGCAGGAAAGCTTTTCTTAAAACCATAGTGTTTTCATTTTATTTTTTTGGTAGCTTGGGTGCTATGTTGGTCTGGAACCACATGAAGCTGAAGATGACACCCATCGTCTTTGGGAGAGTCTCATCATAAGCAAACTTCATGGAGTCTTCTAAAGGTATTTCTACAACTTCAATCAGCTCTCCTTCTTCAGGCTGACCACCTCCTTCACTAGTTCTCATCTGGTCTGTTACTTCTGCATAAAATAACGTCTGCCTGGAACCTGTCACACCAACTCCAGACCTGTGAAAAAGCAGAGAGAAAACTTCGCTTTAGATAAAAAGAAGGTAGCTAGGAACTAGGAATGGAAACCTGGATCTTTAACTTGTGTCACCAAGCAACATGAAAATGCATGTCCTTAACCCCTGTTAATGTAATTTAGAACCTATAAATGCAATTTCATTAACACAGAAATGGATTGCAACTTTCACGCAGAAATATCAAAATTTTTTTAATACAGTTGCATATGAGATGGATCTGTCCTCAAATATATTCTGCAGCTTTGGAAAAATGATAGTTCGGGAGAAAATAAAAAAAAACCAGTTTTTGAATTGGTGAACAGTTGTTCTACATATACTGAAGTCAGCAGAAGGTTCTCAGCTGGCCTTCGTGAGAGCTGGACTGCACGAGGACTCAGAGATTTACAAACAACAGAATGAACCTCCTCAGTGCATCTGTATGCTATGATCCTACATTTGTTTGCTTGTTTTTACACAAATATTTAGATTTTTTACTCTTAAGAAGATTATCTCCATTCTCAGCTGGAGTCGTCTACTCAGGCACACGAACAGAAAGGCAGCCTGTGAGTCTTTTCTATCTTTCCTGAACTTTAGCCCTGACCCAAATGGACCACTGTAAGCACACGTGTATCTCAAGTAATTCAGTCTCCCTGTTAAATTTGCTACAGTGGATTTAGTTGAGGATATTTTAGATTATGTAGTCTTTCTTCAGCTAGACTGCTTGCTGTGTATTATACTTCTTATTTGTTAATCCTCAATTTCCTTAGGAGTATTTCATTTAGGTATTATTAAATAAGGGATAAGTACATAATCCACTCATTTAGTCCTTCCAAGAAAATATTCACATTGTAATCACAACTTCTTCATTTCACAGGATTACAAGTGACTTTTCACATTGAATCTGGATCCAAAGTTCACTGGAACTATGAATGAGGCATTAGGGCAAACTGAAAAATTAGCTTCCGTATTATACACAGGATTCTAAGATTTGTAGCAGTGTTACGATCTTAGAGTGTATATCCATACTTACCCAACCATTAGTCAACTAAATCTTTCAGTTAATCCACCATAAATCACACTCCATAGCAGGATTTAATCATTTGCCTCTCAGTTTTCCAAGAACACTTGCAATTATTTTGTTTGGAAAATTGATAGTGATTATTGAAGTTGGTTTCTTAGATCAATATACAGTCTTTTTTAAAACACAGAATAGGAAGCGAACCAGTTTCTTTTCCTAACATTACTCCTCATACATTCTGTGACTTTGGGGAAGACATTTCACAACTCCAGGATCATTCCTGTATCTCTATGAAGCGCTCGAGAAACTTAAGCATCTTTGGCACTTCCAGGAGCTTTGAAGGCTGCTACGGGATTTCTTTCATTCTGGTCTCATCACTTTATTTCAGTGTCAGTAGTGGGTTTTCTGACACACATTTTAACCAACAAAATGTGACCAACTCAGATGCAGCAAGAGGCCAGACTACACAGTTTTCCCTCTCTCTTCCACTCTCACCAAAGTACATGACCTCCTTCCTCAGTCAATCTGATTCAGTATTTCCTTTCCCTACGGACCTATTTTCTGCAGCCACTGTCCTTGGTATTTGTACGCTATTTCGATGACCATCAGAGATGGTTTGGCAATAAAAGAGCCATCTGGGGTTGATAATCATCCACAGACTGTACGTGCCACAGGCATGAGATCAAATGTCTTCTCAGGACTCCCCGTGTCACACTCCCTTTTCCCTTCTCCAGCGGGAAGCTGTCTGGAAGAGTAATGTCATTCACCAGCCGTGCTGCCACTCATCTCACCTCAACAGAAGATCCAGCCAGCCTACAGCACAACACAAACGCAGTCTCTCAAAGCAGCAGGAGTTGCACACTGGGCCCACCACACTGGCTTAATCATTCTGATCTCATTAGAAAAATAAGGTAGATTCATTTTTCATCAAGTTGCTATCGGCAACCAGCTCGCAATTTTATGCTTATGTGCCATCAGTGCCCTTTCTGCCATGAGGATGATGGCACAGTGTACTAGGTTCACTTTGTGTTAAAATATATTTTTCTTGGTATTACCAAGCAATAATATATAATGCTAAAAAGCAACATGGGAAATAAAATACTGATTAAGAGCAAACAGACCTATTTGACAGTCCATCATGGCTGGCTATTTAGGCTCTAGTCATTCCGCGAACAGCCTCCTCCAGCTCAGTTACCTTGATATCTGTCACCGACCACCAACTCCTCATTATCGTAGCTATGTCCATTGGAAGGAGCCTTGCTGGAAGAACATATTTCTGTTTCATTTTTTGTCCCCTCTTTTTCTTCTTTTTTTTTCTTGTGTGAGAAGGCAGAAAGGATTTTTTTTTCAACCAACTACAGACCAAGATCTGTTTTTCTCCGTATATAGAGATTACTTGTTCTTCAATTGTTTCTGCAAGAATTGCATTTTTAGTAATGAAATAAACATAGGAAGGCTGAGGTTCAGAGATGGTTTTTCGGTAATTGATAATAAGAATAAAAAACACATGTTAATTTATACTGTAAAATTTGCAAAACAAAGAATGCAGCTTACTCGTCTCCATAGGTACTACGAAAAACCACAGGACTGCGCACAATATACTTAATGTTACGTTATTTCTGATGAGTGTCAAGTCATCTGAAATGCCCCACCTGGAGAACTGAAATGCTCTTAAGCTGAGTATACCCATGTCCACCTGATATTACGTAAAGGCTATATAAAAAACCACAGAGACTGACTTTAAGAAGCCCTTCTATACGAACGTTCTGGCTTGATTATTTACAGCTTGATCTCCTTCTATACCACCTGTGACCATTTACTTATGAAATAGCTGTAGCTGTGGAAATCACAGGAGTTCTTTAAAGTAAAGGAAAACTGCTTCCTGAGGTGTTACACTGTAAGATTCAGTTTCTTGCCACTGTGGCTCAAATACCATGGAGTGACTTCAACAGGCCATTATTTCACTGTATTTACTCATATGATACTTCTATTAAATCAATGTTTCTTTTCTTATGAACTAAATACATCAAGAGTGGCTACTACACCGAATATACTTTAAAAGAGGAAAGCACTGGACATCAATGTCTTTCTTGCCTTTGTTGTGATGCCCAAAGTTGTGGCATTTCTTCACGTACATTGGCATATAATTTGCCACAGAAACAACAAAAAATTTGCAACAGTACATATTTAAGGGAGGACATATCCACATGTTCATTCTTTCTTATTTGATTACTTAACTTACATTGCTGTGGTACAACTCTGCCGTGAGTTATTCATTAAAAAGTAATAAAAACTTCCAAATGAGTTACAAATAAAATCAAAGAGTGCTGATATTAATACTCATTCTATTCTGCTCTTCTCCCCACCCAAAACCAGCAAATTTAATGTTCGTAAGACTAATTAGAATCCTCTGACTATTCAGATGGGTGACTTTGAAGACTATTGCATGACATTATTTATGCACATATTTATGGTTTTCATTGTCTAACTACATGTCTATTTCAATGGTTTCAGAAAGAGGTTGAAAGATACAGGGATATATTTTAATTCATAAAAAGGCATATTTCTTACCTTTTTTTATTTGCTATTTCTTTCTGTAAATGTTCTGGCCTACTCTGACAGTTGAACATTTTTTCATGGATCCATGTGGAATGCTCTTTACTAAATTAAATATTCTGCAGTATTGCCTACTGCTGTCTTTCACAACATTTCCAGACTCTTAGATATTAATGTATCCTGCCTGTCCAAAAATCAATGCTATTGACATTTCATTTGTCTTAGTATCTTTGATTTTTATAGAAATCAAAAAGTTAGCACGTTTGTTGCTTTGAAACCATTCTGAGCCTCCATCTGGTTGAAGTAATAGCGTGTTTTAACACATATCCTTGGAAAATGTGTACACATTTCAGTGATTTGGGTATTTGGGGCCAGAGGAGGAAGACAGGGAGAAGGCGGGTCTGACTGATAAAGAGGAAACAGGCTGCTATTACGTTTTCAGTATGCTTGCAGGTTTATCTGTCATTAGGAACTTCCTGTGCTTTTGCACACTCACTTGCACTTTTGAGTGTGATGTTTAAGGAATTTTGATGTGCCTTTATTAATGGTTATATTCCTTTTTACTTTCTTCCTCTGTCCCAAGTTTGTGACATATGCTTTTCCTGGCCCTAGTATTTCACATTACAAATAAAATGCTTTTGCCATGGTCTGAAATGAGTCACCTATTAACAGATTACGGCTATATTCATTAGCTTTGCATCTGTGGAAATCACAGGGGTCAGCACACCCGAACCGCAAGTGATGAGTTTCACCCTGGGAAAACCACCTTCCTGATAACAGTGTCTCCCCTTCCCAGTACCAGAGAGGCTTGGTTTAGGGGAGGGCAAGCATGGTCTGAACTCACCACACCGGCCCACGGTGAGACTCAGGCTGCAGTCTCACTCCACAGGTTCAGCCCAGACCAGGCATGTCATGGCTCATACTGACCCAGACCTACTGAGCCTGGCTTGCCCTAGCTGATTGTTCCAGATGTATTTTGATGTGTCTATACCGTGCTTGACTCTTATTCACCAGCATGGGACAAATGCAAATGATCTATACAAAACACAGCTCTCTTTTCCTTGTCTCTTTATCATGAAGATCAGTTTCCTCTGAGAAGTTTATAGTTGTTTCAATTAACAGCTACATGTCTGACAAATACTCTTTGTCAAATCATTAGAGCTTAAGTCCACAAACTATGTAACATCAACACAGAGAGATTTTTAAAACCAAAATTCTATTAGCACTAAACTTTTTGTGTTGTTTCAGAGATAGTCAGAAATCTCCATTACCTTTGACAACAGCAAGTCTAATAATGTAAGCATGTCAAAGTAAGGATATCAAAGTGGTATGGTTTTCATCACAATAGTAACTTAAATGTAAGCTTAACACATCAAAACAAGATTGTATGCTGCATTCCCATATTTCATTTTAAATAAAACACTCAAACACTGTGATTAAATCATGCTATGGCTTTCAAAGCTGTGGGCAACACACTTGTGGGCAACAGGACAGCAGAGAAGCAGTTTCTGCAGAATGACTGCAAAGTGCTTCTCCTCACCTCCTGCCCAGGGGTGAGACTGGCTGACAGAACGAGGCCGTAACTGGAGCATTTTCTATCTACTTCCTTCTTAGAGCAAGGAAAACACAAGAGACAGATTGTCACTCCAATCTGTTTTTGAAACACGGCAATAGCAGCTATCACAAAGCCTTTGTTTAGCTCTTCCCTTTTATGAAATGTATGAGGAAACACACAGCACGTGAAACAGAGCTCACAAAATGGGACTTTTCACTTGTTCACTAAGTTCATAACCATAAAGATACATTATATATATTTTTCTTTTTTAAAGGGGGTAACAGTATCTTACTCCTGAAAAAAAAAAAGTTTAGTAGTGCCTAAAAGCCACAAGTGAGATTGAGTCCACCTTATATGCTTGCCAGTGCTCAGTAACAGTGAGTTTCTTCTTCAAACTGAGTGTGTGCGGACCCATGTGCATGTACGCAGATGTGCACATGTGTAAGCAGGGTCGAAATTCAAAACAGTACTCAAGATTAGCTTTGCCTTCTTCTCATGTCTAGGTGCTCCTCTATCCAAACCAATTATTACATTCGTAAGTATTAGATTTTTTATTTGAAGTAACAAACATGTATGAGAAAATAAACAATATCTTTTCTCTACTCCTCTGCTGCAATGTGGGAAACAAATAAATTGACTTATTATTGTGAAGACTTATTAGCTTAAGTTAGATTTCTGATAGACAGCAATTAAAAGCTAAATTTCTCATCATTTCTTAATATGTAACAAATAGAAAATCTATAAACAATCAGCATTTACCTGTTCCTATAAACATATAAATACATCTTTTGTTTTAATTTGACACAGTTAATGTGAAAATTCCTAAATGCAATATATCCTTTTATAAGATGTAAGCCATCTGGATGTAGAATTTGGGTATACAGGGAATACATAATTCATGTTTACAAATAAATGTGACACAAATCTCTGTTATTTATGCTGAAATCAAGATCTATTTAGTCATGCAACATGTAAACTGATGAACAGTGACATACAGCTCCTATTGTCACTTCTTAGGACCTTTGTACAGTTCTGACATTATAAGCAGCAGGTGCAGGAAAAAAGCAGAGAAGTAATTAACATAAAATTATATTACATTATGCCATCACCCAACAGGTGTACTAGCAGGTGATCTTTCTAATTATAATGCACTCCCACATTTTCAAGGCTATTATTCTTTCTACATAATAACCTGTGAATACAAACCATTTTTACCTCATTGCACAGAGGCTAATAGCCATAGCACAGTAATTGGAACATCCAATATTAATTCTCTGAATGCTCTTCTTTGTTGTATACTTTTGGGAAAAAAATCAAATGTAGGAAGATTAAAGTAAATACCTATGTTAATATAACCAGGCCCTTAAACTAATCCATCTGATTTTTTTTTTGCAGCAGGGTTCAGAACCTGCAGCCCCCATTGTATCCAGCTCATAGCCAAGAGTTTATTACAACCTCTGGGAGAAAACAAAGTCAGAATGAAGGGAAAACGAAGCTGAACCAGAAGCTCTGGTTCAACTTTATCCTGATGCTCTGAAGTGTTACTTAAGGCTAAATAATTTTATAAACATCCTTCAAGAAGAATAGCATTTTCAAGAACTAAAAGAAAATACTGCAAATTGCAGTGCAAATAATAACATCTTTAACAACAACATATTTCCCTGCCCCTGTCTTGTAAGGAAACAAGTTTCAAGGAAGACAGCTGGAAGTACTTCAACCTAAGAAACCTAACTCACAGCTGAATTTCACACGGAATTCAAATCGAAAACTGCTGGGATACCATGACAGAGAGAAAATTTGTTATATCTGATATACGAGTAACTCCAACGTTGTTGACTTACAAAATTCTCCATTTAGGAAAAAAAAAAAACAAAAACAAAAAAAAAACAAAAAAAAACCCCCAAAACTCAAGGGCAGCGTACAGATTTATTTTACAGCTTTTAAAAACGAACAGTTTTACCATTTTAATGAAGCCTCAGTTTATAATTATTCTACTATAGCACTAGCTTCTTTTTATTATTGACCTAAATAGTTCCTTTACGCCCACCACACCTACCATCTAAGCTATTTTTGACAAGAACTCAACAGATCAGTAGGCACCAAAATTTTCAGGAAGTCTCCCAAAATGGATTAGCTGCTGCCAGAACAGAAAACAAACTTTTTGTAATACCGAAATGAAGTAACTTATTGTACAACAAGCACAAAAGTAGCAATTTGTGTAGCCATTACAACAGGAACCTCACCACACAGGTTGCAAACAATACAGGTTTTTTTTTTTTCCAGAATGATTCCTGCCTCTGCCTATACAGCAAAAGGAACCATTGGCATTTCAGTTCATCTTCTGGCTGGCATTTTTCTGTAATAGGAACAGATATTTCTGATTCTTCAAAGTGTGATTCTTCTGACCTCCTCCAGTCAAGTCCCTCTTAATATGTTTGTCTTTCTCATTACCCGCCCCTAGTCCAGTCTCCTTCATTCACCCACGCCGTAGTGTTCTCCAGCTGCTGGAACAACTTGTTCCAAAGATTCTTACTCAACTAGCGTAAATTCCCCAACTCCTGGCTTCTTTCTTGATTTCTCATTGACTTCACAGCTATTCTGTGGATCATTCAAGGTAATTCAGTCTGAGATCTGCTTAATTCAGGGACTGACTTCTATCTAATGAGTTTCATGTCACAGGAGCTTTGACAGAGTTTAAGAATGGGGTCCAACGGCTTATTTGTATGTGCTTTTGAAATATTTGTAGAAGTATTGTAGTTAAACTGGGAAACATAAAAAAAATATAATTCCCCAAAACCACTGCTGCAGGCCTTGATAATAAATGAGAAAAAAATTTGCTGTCTTCAGATTACCTCCAATCTTTACTGCTCCCACTGCTTGAGAACAAAGCAAAGTTCTACCTGAATACAGTCTAAGTACTTTCCTGATTTTGTTAAAGGGATTTCTTCTCCACCACAATGCATGTACTTTCCTCAAGTCCATTCTTTTTATCTGCGGCCCATGTTTTTTCTCTGCATTGTTTCCTCATCTCTTCTTCCTCTTTTTCTACTTGAGGATTTTCTCTTCCATTTCCCCCCTAGTCTACGTTCTCCCTATGCATTGTCCATGCCCCCCTCTTTTTAATCCATTGGCCACAGAACTGTATTGACCTCCCTAGCCAAAACCATCTCTCCCTTTACATCTGATGTGTCTTCTGCTTTCCATGCCCTTCAGTCTAGCTCAAGTCCTGCTTTTATTCCAGGCAGGCAATTTCCTTCTCATGACCATGATTCCAGAGAGGGATGTCATTAGGAATACAAGACAACTCTTTACTTTCAGACCAAAGGTTGTGACAACAAAGAAACCCTTGTTTGTGGGAAAGCCTTTTTGCCGCGCACACAACTTTGAGTTTTAATCTACAAAAATCAAATAGCCTTAACTTAGTAATTATTAATTATACTTATCTAAATATTTTATTGTGGTTTTATTTGAATCAAGAAAGGAACAACAGCTAATAGCTTTGCCAGGAATATATCAAGTGCAGTCAAATAAATATCATCTCTAATAGGACAACAGGTCTTGTAGATAGGGGCAGCAACACAAACAATGTAACTTCAGTTTATCAAGGCTTTGAATGCTACCTGATGTGACAGTTTCATTACAAAGTCAGGAGATCGTGATATACTTAGAAATCAAAGACACTGTGAAATAAGTGCAAAACTAGTATAAAAATGGTACTCATGAAATAGATATCACTGTCAAATTGGAAATAGAAACTAAATAGGATTCCACTGGGGACCAGCCTCCATTCAATAGAATTCAGTACTTTGTTTTAGGACTTGTATGTTGAAATACAGACTGCAGGTAGCAAAGGTGAGATATATTATTTATAAGAAGCTAGAGATGAATATTAGAATTCAAAATAATGCCAACAACTTGGAGAAATGGTCTGAAAAAATAGAATGCAATTCAGTAAAGGCAAGTTCAGGGCTCTGAGTTTAGGCAGCAACAATGAGCAACACAGAGAGGAGGTGAACGGCGGTGTAGTAGTGCTGCAGAAAATAGTTGTGAGATAGGGGAGACAGTGTGCACCGTAAGTCAACAAGATAATGCCACTGCAAAAAAGGCAAACATCATACTACAGCATATAAACAAAATCATCTGTAAGACTAGGGAAATAGTGCTTCCAATCTATATGTCAGTGGCAAAGCCCCCGCTAAAGTACTGTCCTCCACTTTGGGTACTATGTTTTTAAGAAATATGCAGACCAGATGGAGAGAAGGCAGAGGATAGCAGAAGGAGTGATCCAACATCTAGAAAACATGGTCTAAAAAGAAAGTTTAAATCAACTCAGATTTGCATAGGCAAAAATAAAATACAGAGGAGACGTTGAAAAAAATATGTGGAAGATGTAGAAGTACTTCATGCGTACTTCATGTCCACTGGGAACAGGGTAGTTCACAGACTTGAAGTAAAGAAAGGGAAATTTAGGCAAGACATGAGGAAAAACTTGCTCATGGTACAGACGGTTAGACACTTCAGACAGAATGCTTGGAGAGGCTATGAAATTATCAGATTTTAGAGAAAGCACAGATGCACATTTTTCGGAAGTGATTTAAATACAGCTGAGTCTGATCTTTGGAAGAAGAGCAGTCTAGCTGAGATCCTCCCAAAATACCTTCCAATTGTTTTCTAAGGCTTCTCTCTGACCTAATATGCTAGATCAATAACTAATGTAGAGCAACTATTACATGGATCACTGGGATGGCAGATAATGGTAGAAGCGCATGATGTATTTTAATTATTAACAGCATGCATTTGCATTAATGCAACACTTTTGTCAATGCTTTGTATTGACAGTAGCAGCATGAAACAGCAGCATAAACCATTTGGAAAAACCTGTTGCACTCAGAAAAAGACCAGAAATTCTTATATGTAATATAGCTGTTACAGAAAAAAAAGTCCTTAGCAGACCATAGGGGAACCAATTACTTCCTGTCTTTGCATCAGATCCTCAAGGATCAGACAGATATGCCAGTCTTCGGCTGAAGGAAGAAGAACAGGACACTCCTAATATGAAGACCGTAACACTTAGAATAAAATTCTAATACACAGTATAGGAAGTCCGACAAAATAAACTGTAAAATTCCATCTTTGAGGCTTCAACCTTTCACATTAATCTAATCTAAAAATACTACACAGGCACTTTGGACTTCAGCACAGTTTGCCATGGGCAGAAAGCTGTGCCCACATAGACAAAGCAGGATTAGGGGATTAACATAATAAGTGTCCTTTGCATGGGTCTCAACAGAAAAAACTCCAATTGTATACTCTCTTTGCAAGTCAGTGCAATTTGAAAAAAAAAAGCAACTGATAAAACAACCACCTGTAAGATACAAAGAAATTTATCAACAAAGAAAGTACGAAGCTACAAAATTGTACAGCTACAGTACATATATTCCAGTCTTCCTATTTTGTGTTTATGTATGTGTAATCACAGATATATGTACATGTATATATCTACATGCTGTGGCCTGTCAGTGTCACCCAACCTATGAAATTCTATAGACAGCTTTTGCTCATAAATCTAGAAAACACTTTTTCTTTCAGTAGAAAAAACCCTTAATCTAGTTTCAAGTTGTAAAAGACAGCTCCTGTGATTCACTCCCGCCCCTCAACAGAAGCACTGCTTGTTAATCCAGCAGGAAATAACATTTGCCAGGATTGACAGCTGTGGATTTGTATTCAATTCCCAAATTAAAAACCAATGACAGGGCCTAGTTCAATGGAGATGTCAAGCAAAATAAAGTAAAAAACCTGCTGCTTTGTCTGTAAAATACAAACATACATACATACATTTTGGATAACAATACTAAAAGCTGGGAAGGAGATATAATGGGATTAAAGCGGCGTGCAAAGTTTCTCCTGTTGGTTTTTTTTTTGTCCCTTCCAACAACTCACATTTTTCATTTTTCCTTTTACATATTAAGTTTTTCTCTTACTCCTAATATATGTTTTAAAACATGTTTAAATCTATTTCAGTAACTATTTGAAACTCTGCAAAAAATATAATGTAAAAATTTTCATAGTCAAATCAGCAAAATCTTCACATATAATACTAGTTATTGTCCAAATCAAAGAAAACTTAATTACAGCCTAAATATGATTAAGAGATCTAACGGCATAGGTTCTCATGCTTCTGGAAAATTTTGTTAGTGGCAAATCAGAGTCCATTTTAGGCAGCTTCCATTGTTAATCTAGAACAGCAACAAACTGCTCTGGAGAGCCCAATGCAACTTTTCCCAGTTCTAATAGTCTTTGGAATAAATCACCATAGTATCATTCTTACTGGGAACTCAATACCATAATTATGAGTTTATAATTCCTTAAGTCTCTGTAAATACTCCTCACTTGCTGAAAATTACACCTTTCATATATTTTCAGATGTCCATGTTCCTCCAACACACTGCTTAAATAAGGGAACAGGGAACGTTAATTTACATTCAGGCCACTTCAGCAATCTGTGAAACAACAAAATGCCAAGTGTTTTAACTTACTGCTATTTACCTGTAAGAAGTGATCCTCCTTAGGTCTGTAACGGGAACACGATAGCCACACTCTTCTAAGATTTCCTCACACGCAATTTCTTCTAAAGAAAGGTCTGGTTTGTCTACAATGCCAGCACAGAGTTCATACGTCACTCCTTCCACAGCAGGTAAGGGATCCTCTAGACGAGAGAAGTTCTCCTTGTCCTGATTCTGAAAGACTTCAGGATGACGCCTTTCTACTTCACACATGTAAACAGCTTAAAAAAGAAACCGCAAAATAAAAAGAAACAAGGGAGGATGTTAATTTATTCATATTAAAAAGAAAAAAAAGGTGGTACACAAATTTTCCCTGGAAATTTATAACCATCATAGTACTTGAGAGTAAAAAGGAATTCAGTTGTGTTATCTGCTAAAATTATGCCACACTGAAATTGGAATTTTAGAGAACAAAGGTTATTTTGTCATTTCTGTAAAATTCTTCTTTAAATTCTGTTTGTGCTTACATAATTTGGAATGAATCCATGCACACCTTAAAAAAAAAAATATATATTAAAAGGAAGCTAGTTCATCCAAGAAGTCTAAGTCCCAGAAGTGCCATACAGCGTCCATTTGTTGGGCAATGCAGATACCAGGATTTAATTTAAACTATGCAGTTATCTTGCAGGGAAGTTGGGTTGTACATTATGTACCATGTGCACAATGATGAGTCTTTCAGTCTGTCAACTCAGCTGTTATTTAGAAAGGGTATGAAAAGCATGTAAGTTTGTTTGAAAAAAAAAAAAATCCTCTTTTGAACATATAGTTCCTTGCACAGATTCCTGTGTGGAGTTTGAAAAAGACTTCTTGAATTAATCTACAAACAGCTGCCACTGTAATGCACCCCTAAAGAAAGTGCAAATGCCAGATTTTAGTCCCTACTTAAGTAAAACCTCTCACTGATGTCAACAGAAATTTTGCCTAAGTGAGAACTGCAGTACTGGATGTTAACATGCAAAGAACCACTACTGACGATTCCAGACCATTGTAACTTTAACTTACAGGTAAAATCCCACTTCCTTCTTCTTTGAAATCTCCTCATGTCTATCCTCTTGCTTTTCATAAAAGGTTACCATAAGGGTGTTATAAAACACTCTGAATAAAACTATTTTAAAATTTGAAATTACTTTATTCCATTAAAATATTTTACATTCATATTTCATATACATGTAACATGGGTTTCAGCTTATCTTTTAATTCCCACTCTAAATCTTCCAGGACTGATATATAAAAAAGCTCACATTTAATGGACAACCTTTTGTTCTTCCAGTTACTGGATTTAGCTTACTATTTCTTAAAACTGTGATACACAATGTCTCTAGAAAAATGTTGTTGCATAAAAGTAAAGTACTACAGTGACTTCTCAAGCACCTGGCCTCTGAGGAAGTGTACACCCCAGAAATTTGTGCCTCGGCTCCCTCTGCAATGCTTCTTGCCACACTCAGAAGTGTAGTATAGCAAGATCAGCACTTGAAAGGGAGGTGTCTAGATCAGTCCATTGTCCAAAAACTAATCTTTCTCCAGAAGTTAAAACTTTCAAAGCTGTTTGTAGTAGTTAGATCTGATCCTCCGAGACTTAAGCAGTTAAAGAAAGGAGCTTCCATTTCTTACTTGAAAGACATGACAAGGGCTGTTTTCTTTTTAAAATGCAGCATGAAGGCAGCAGAAAATACATTCCATGCAGACTCTGAGGGACAGATCCTTGAAGGGTGTCTACTGTCATTATTCCAAAAACTTCTAAAAGCTATGACAACTATCATAAACAACAACTGCCTCCAAAACTCTGAGATGAGCCAAATACTGGAGGTTTTACTGCTTTTTTTTCATTTTGATATATCCTTAGCAGTAAATACAAAAAGGAACAACACATGCATCTCACTAAAGGACCCTGGCATCAAAACAAGATGCAGGTAAGAGTCTGGGGTACAGAAATATGAAATAGTGATTAAAGAAACTCTGTTACAAGTCTGTGGAATCTCTGAAACCCATCACGTTTTTACTGCAGGCACCTAACATTCTCCTTCTCCCTCAGCACAAGTGGGCTCTGTGCAGATCTAAACCTGTATTCCCAGAGGAACCTAGTCCAGCAATCCTCTTCATAGCAAAGTCCTGCAATATGCCATCACTTAAAGCTCAGTAACAGCTTTCTCTGTAGGTGAGGAAGAAAATAAGTGGTACCAGCCAGTTCTGTAAGAGAATTCAAATATTAGAGCATTCATCAGGGATTCAGAGTCTGAATTCACTATCATCAAACTCACAAAGGTTCAAACTCAATTTATTTCTCATCCATAAGCAAAGCCTAGAAAACCAACCTTCCTGCTAACATCAGGGAACAGAGGAGTCCCCCATAGCTCTCCTGAAGGTGCAAGACTGACTGCACAAGTGATGCAGCAGGGAGATGAAGTACTGGATGGAAAAGCAGTCTGTGGCGTACTGGCTAGCGCACACTCTTCAGAGGGAAACCTGTGACCCTCCTCTTCCTCATCACAGGTTCTCAGCTTATTGCAAATGCACAAAGAGTTTGAAGAGCAGAAACTAGAAGCAAAAGCTCAGCTCCCAGCACAGTCATCCAACCACTAGTCCCATGTCTGAGTGCTCTTTTGTCTTCCGATGGCTTATGCTGCTTTGGTCAGAAACTGCCACTTCATCATCACTGGGCAGTCTGCTCCATCATCAGATGGACACATGCAATGAGCAGAAGCACAGTGAGGACTCAAACAAACATCTAGTGCTCATTAAACATCTTGACTAATTACCTCGGAGCCACTCAGAAATAAGAACCCTCAGAGTGGAAACTCCAGTAGAAGTGATGTACTTGCCTTCCTTTCTGCAAAGCTGGGACAAAGGATAGATGGCTCAACCAAACTCACCAAATAAGATCATAACTGTTATTGAAAGATTCATATAGCAACTTGTTTGCTGTCCCTAAAGAGAAGAAAACAACAGTATGGACTGAGGGGTTAGTGAGGTTTAGCTGACTGGGGAATGTGCTAGCTTTTCTTTAAATTTCTGATTTCTTTTTGATTGCACCCATGTTTCATACCTCCTGAAACAGAACAGGGCTTAAGATTTGAATCTTTGATACTGTTTATTTTAAGTCAATGCATAAACAAACATCACAATCCATTAAAAGGGCATTATACTTACAGTGAAAAAAACAGGGCACATGTACATAGGTAATAACCTAGACTTTCCCAGGAACATATTACTTTATTATATTTGAAAATGCGTGGTAAATTGATGTGTTGGTTTTGTTTAGTGGGGGGGGGGCTGCTACAGTGGCAGCTTCTGTAAGAAGCTGCTGTAAGTTTTTGCTTTGTCCAGTTGCCTCGGCAAGGTCTAGAGTGGATCCGCCACTGGCCAGGGCTGAGCCAATTGACGACGGAATGTTCCGTGATAGAGCCTCTGTGATAACTTATTTAAGAAGGGGGAAAAATTAAAAAAAAAGGAAGAAGTGAAGAAGCAGAAGCAGGGGCAGAGAGGGGGAGGCACGAGCCTTGTAGGCCTTGCAGGCCTCACCCTCTGGCCTCCCGCCGGGCGGCCAACTGGGCCCAACTCGGCCCGGCCTGGCTGCAAGAAGTGGAGAGGAGAGGAGATGTGAAGGAACCTGAGAGGCGTCTGCCTGCCTGTTGTGAAGAATTTCTTCTGAGAGGAACGGCCGCAGACGCCAAGGTCATTGAAGAAGGAGAAGCAGTGGCTGCTTCTGGCCAAGATTCCCCTGCAGCCTGTGGTGACAACCATGGTGGAGCAGGTTGTCCCCCTGCAGCCCATGGAGGTTCACGGAGGAGCAGGGATCCACCTGCAGCCCATGGAGGACCCCACGCCAGAGCAGGGGGAGGCCCAAAGGAGGCTGTGGCCCGTGGAGGGCCCACTGGGGCAGCCGTTCCAGAGGGACTGCACCCCGTGGAAGAGATGACCCATGCTGGAGCAGTTTCACAAAGGACTGCAGCCCGTGGGAGGGACCCCACGATGGAGCAGGGGAGGAATGTGAGGAGTTCTTCCCTGACGAGGAAGCAGCGGCGTAAAGCGACAAGTGACGAACTGACCATAACCCCCATTCCCTATTCCCTGCTGTGCCGCTCGGGGTGGGGAAGGTGGTAGAGATAATGTTAAGCCTGGGAAGAGGGAGGGGTGAAGGGAAGTTACTTTGTTCCCTTTCTCATTACTCTGCTTTGTTTTTACTACTAATAATAAATAGTTTTCCCCAAGTTGAGTCTGTTTTGTCCATAACAGTAACTTCTATCTTGTCTCCCTGTCCTTATCTCAAATCTCGAGCCTTTTTCTTACATTATCTCTCCCCTGTTCCCTCGGAGGGTGGGGAGAGTGAGTGAGAGATCGCATGGCTTGATCCCGACGAGGGCTAAGCTACAGGTGGCTACCTAAATGAGCACTGTCCAAGACCTTTGCCAATCAGTCACAGGTGAGGAACTAATATGAAAACTACTGAGATACACGTGTAACTTTTTTCTCTCTGCTCCTTCCAAATGTGATTTTATGATAATTCAAGATGATCTAGGTCCACAATACACTGAAAAATATGGCCCTGTCTGCCTCACCCGGGATGTGTGGTTTGCTCACAAGCAACGAGCTACTGCCTTCCTGGTGGGACCCTGCTAGAAGCTAACAATGACAAAAGTCTCAGCCTTTATTTTTGCTTTGTGGAACAGGAACCAAGGCAGACAATAACCATGGAACAGAAATACAAATACAGTGATGTGAGTAATGTAAGGGCATGGTTGCAATCACTGAATTGCTATGGGCTGTCTGACTGACCAGTGTTTTTCCCTAAGGCCAGGTTTCTGAGCAGCTCCAGCCTCTGGAACAGTTTAACTCCAAGAATAGTCCAGTCTTTTGAGGCAGATTTGACACTTCCATGTGGATGATGTAACGAACATGTTGCTGTCCAGTACATATATGTATGTATATAAACACACATATATGAAGGCTTCTGCCTAAGATTGCCTCAAAGACAGCAACAGCTATATGAGCCATTTTATTTGTCTGGCAAATAAAAGAAGTTGGATTATTGATAAACAAATAAACAAAACACTTTCTAATAGTCAACATAGTGCTTCATGAGAAGTATGCACTGTCAGTAAAACTGTGCTGCACAACACTGAAGAGCCTGTCAATCACTGTCAGTAAGAAAGGACAGCATGACACCACCCTAGAAAGTTTCCTATAAAGTCTACCATGAGCATTCTTGAAATGGTCTCTTAGCAACAGTTAGTGAAATATCTTGTGATTTTTTCTTAATTAACATGCAGAAAATATGCATTTCATTTTTAACTTCCAGAAAATAAATATTCCTTTGAATTAAAATAACAGATACAAAAACTCAGAAAAAAAAATATATTAACCTAAGTTCTTAATATCTAAGTGGAATGAAGCTGTCCATTTATCAATGAAAAAGTATACAGTCCTAAATTTTCCTCATTTTAAATTCCCAAGTATACAATGCAAAATAACACATTAAAAAAAAAGAAATATTGAAGACCAAAATAAAAAAAAAGAAATACTGTGCTTCTGCACAGAAGCTGCCTACTAAATACTAGATAGGTCAAGAAGGAACTTCAAATAAAAGCAATGTATTACATGATCATTGTAGAGTTCTTTGCAATTTCATCCAAAAGAGGACAATGACTAGCCCAAAAGCAGAATGTAAGGCTACCCTGATCATTCGTTTCATCTGTAATGGAAATTTCCCTGGTTAGAAATTCTGAACAAGTGAAAAGGGTGGGCTATCATACAAAGAAACAGAATATTGAACAAAGATTTTATCACCACAGATGCACCAACTTTTAACTGCTAAACCCTTAAAAGCTTGCTTCACTAGAGAGCAAAAGTAAATCTAAAAAAAGAGGATTACCTGGGCGGAACTGCTTCACCACAACAAAGCACTGCCGAGAAGTATTAAAGATCAGGATTGACACACTGAGGAAGAAGACAAAAAACAAAAGATCAATGCTTTATGAAGGATTAATGCAGAACTATTAAACTTACATTTTGTGAATTTAACTACATAAATACATAGAAGATTTATTACTAAAGCCACAATGCAACAAGATCCTTGTCCAAAATCCATCAAGAGGGATAGACAATGGGTCTCGTTCCCAAAACTCATGAGAATTTACCCTAAATTAAGTCACTTTTGTTTCCTACCATGCAGACAAAGCCACCAATCAATTCCTTCTCCCAAGGAAAAAAAAAAAAATTAAACTCTAGGAACATTGCTACTAGATAATAATAACAAGAAAAAATCCTTAAAGACAAAACCATTTTCTTCCCCTGTATCAGTCCCAGATTAGGATAGTTTAACTCTTAGGCACATTCTAGTCTTATTCAGAGCCTGAGACTTCTGTGTAAGCACAGAGCATCTCCTATCTGTGGCTATTTGCTGAGCTTGGACCTTAAAACAGACACCATCCATGTCCAATTTTGTACAATTTTAAACCAGAAGCAGTTTTAACTGCTACCACATTCAGTGGTTTAAAAGCCACATTTTAATCTTTCCCCCACCCTCTCTGGTTGTTTGAAATACATGTCATAGGGAAACTTGACAGGTGAGTATTTGGAGATGCTCTGAAAGTGTGGAGCATTGATCTCCTCTGCTCACTTTGATTACTCTCAGATTTTACTAGTTAAAAAAAATGCAGACAAAAGTCTCTCTCCTTAGCTGGTAGCCCATTAAAACCTGCAAACACAAGTGTATATTTTGCTCATTACCATGGTAGCATTCTCTCATTTGTTATGCCTCACTGTATGCAACTGGAAAGTTAATTCATTATTCTATAAATTCTACAATAGATTAGACTAACAATGGCATATTTGCAGAGTTGAGTCAAACTTTCAACTTTCCTTGTAAAAGAGCTGTATATTTATTTTCACTACTTGATTTAATAATGAAATCTCAAGCTGCCAGAGAAACTGCTATTTGATGATTATTAAAAATAATGTTAATGTTTATTATAATAACATATAAAAACCAAAACAGAAGGAAGAAGTCCAGATGTTAACATTTATATTCATGGTTGCTATTCTCAAAGACTCATACTGCATATTGATGGCTTCCTGCCCCAGGAGATGTTGTTTGTAGGCAATTTTAAAGCAAAGGTTTTTGCTTTCAGAGAGGCTGGAGGAGCACATTCACCGTTTACTGGCACGGGGGTTCTTTCTGACCTAACACTAGAATATCTGTGAGTTATGGTGTATGTTGCTAGAAGAAATGAAGTTAAAACACAGCCTAGAATGTTTTAAATTAAGTATTATTCTTTGATGTTGTTTTTTTTTTTTCCTTTGTATGACTGTTCCTCTCCCCAAAGTGATAATGTTTGAGGGTAGACATTGCACTAAAGAAAAGAGGAAAAGGAATTACAGCTACTGAACCTTTGGTTTTTTTGCCCATGGGTCTAAGGATGTGCATTGCCTGAAACTGAAGACAGCAGCAGTCTAAAGCTGAGGTTAAAGAGAAGAGATGAGACTACCTGAAGCATATGGTTGCCCTTTACCTTTCTTTACATCCACCACCCCGGGCCCAATCTCTCACTTGGCTTGCCTTCTTCAGCACGTCTCATTAAATAACTCATACCAACTCATTAAAAATGGCTCAGCCATTAGACATTATTTTTTCCTAGGAGTCAATCACTTGAGATTTTTATGGAACAGATGGGAAAATGAAAAACAATCTGTCAGAATTAAGGAACAAGATCAAATTAAGCTGGAAAGGAGTAACAGCAAGTTATTACAATTGTCTGCTTCTCACACCATCTTGAGATGAGAGGCTACAGAAATGGCACAAATCTGTAGAACTTTCTATTTAATTACTTCTCATTTTCTGAGAGACTGACAATTTTGAACACAAATTTACATTTTTTTAACAAATCACAACACATAAATTCTAGTATTTCTTGTCAGAGTTGGAGAGTCATGGAGGAGAAAGTACAGAATTACACCTTCTTAGGAGGAGTGTGACATTACAAATGCCATTTGGTATTTCTTATTCCCCAAGAAACAATCTAACATGAAATATTTCCACAGGTCACTAGGTCTGTAACTGTTGAAAACTCATTTGAAGCTGCATTCAGGACAGTTATTTGTGTATTACAGAATGTTAGGGCAAGACTGTTCAGCTGATCTAAGAGGAGGATCCCCCCGAACCACTGCTTTCAATGGGTTTCCGTATTGCTGCAACGACCCAAATATGTGGGTTCAGCTGTTTGGTCTGCCTATAAGATAAGGAAAATATTTATCTTCTGGAGTTTTAAATCATCATGCAAAGAATTCACTACAAAATTATTTCAAGATTTCTTCATTTTTACAGATGACAGGCTCCCAGAAAGGACTACTATAAAAGCAGAGCTGCAAATACATCTTTCAGTGGTATCATACCACAAGATATTACAAGGGTATTTGATGTTTCAAGGGCATTCCCTTTAAAATATTACAACCAATCCTAATTTAGAATATTATATATGCATCTATAAGCTTTAAAGTGATCAATAAAGAGTAAACATATAAAATAAAAAAATTAAAACATTCACAATAAATTTTGGGAACTTCTCCACAAATAAGCAGATAAACAAAGCCCAAGCTGTATGTTATCAGAGAAAAATCACATAGAACCACTAGAAAGGAAAAAAAAAAGCCCAGCCAAATTTTGTAGAAATAGCAGGAACTCTTGACAAGAATTTAATCAGAAACGGACATAGATCACCTCGGACCAATGAAGGAGTCTTGGCTCCTCTGCACTGCATCTATCAGTGGTTGCTTTAGGGACTACAACTGAACAGAAAGACAACATATAAACAGATGACACAGATTTGTACAGTATCTTCCAGGGCTGGTGAAGACCACAAGACTGCTCAGCCTTCAGCCCAACCCCTCCTCAGCTTCCCCTGCAGTAGCTCCTGCTCAATTTATACATACAATAAATCACTACTCTAATCACAGGAGACTTTCCCAAGGAAAAGTATGCATGCAAACAGGTTACTGTGCAATGATGTAGGATACTGTTCTTTCGATAAATAGAGGAACAATTAGGGTAGCCTTAAAATATTTTGAGAGAGATATATACCTAAAATGTCAGCAAGATGTATCTACAAAGACCAGCTAACCTGTACTTGAGCTTTTGTTGTACTCAAGTTTGCAGTTAAAGTGTGCCCGGTCCTGGTATCTAACACAACATTTTCTTAAAGGGATGCCAACTATTCAGTCAAGGATCCCATGTAGCATTTAACTGTTAAAACGTCAAAGAAAACCCTGGCTGAAATAGGTAAGTATTAGGATTCTCTCATGGATATTTGGCTTCCCTAAAACGTCTATGTCAATGTGCAGAAATTACATACAGCTGACCCACGGACATCTGCAACACCAGAGACCAGAATCTTAATTCCTCCTCTACCTTTAAGACTCTCATTGAAAGAGAAGATACCCACCTGAATATAACCTTTACAGCTGAAAACACCTCTTACAAGAGTTCAGAAAATTACTCCATTGAGTGCTATTTCCAATTTTTTTTTCCTTTCCCCAACATAGTACAGCTCTGTATTTATTGAGCTCATGGTAAGTGATGCTTTATGACATCGCAGCAGAACAGACATTTATGTAGAAATCCTATGACTCACAGACTCAAACCTGAGAAAGGAAGGTAGTGTTTCTAGCAGCAATGTAAAGAACACAGTATTTGACCACAGCAGTGACGAGGCAGGGGACAGACGAAAACTGACATCCTGTTAAAATCTGCACACACATATGGAGGGATGGAAAGTTAATTCTTTTGAAATATATCCTACCAATTAAGATCAGCAAATGAGCTTTGCCAAAGCTACAAGAATGTGTACTTCTAGAGCTCCAATACTTGAAGGAAGCTTTTCAGGGATAGGGGTTGGGTAGTTTTTTTTGGTCTGAAGGGTTTTTCTGCTTTTTGTTTTTGTGGTTTTTAGGTGGAAATGCAGTTTGACCTTGTAGTCGTCAGTTTGGTAATCTTCCATCTTGATGATTTTGTTAAGCCCAGTCGTCAACATGGGCTACAGGTAATCCACAAGCAACTGCTAACACTTACTAATTGCTTTTAATGAGACAAACTTATAAAATCCTTTAATAAAGAAAGACTGATTCAGCCTTTCATTATTCCTAGATGTGTCCTTAATGCATAATTTGCAAATGTGAATTTGCAAAACTAAAAAAAAAAAATAAAAATTCAGAAGTCCCGTTATAGTGATAGCAAAGAAAAGGACAAGATCCTCTTGTGTTTCTGTGAATGAAATAAGACTCTCAAGGCTGGAGATGAGGATTTTTAAAGATAATCTTGTACTAATACTGTAGTATGCTAAGTAATTGATGAGGTAATATGGGCAAAGAAACTGACCTTTCTTTAATCACTGTACGAGCAACTCGGGATCACCTTGTGATGTCTAGTATGGGTATGTGTGTGTGACACAGAAATTCTGATCAGAACTGAATAAGGGAAGACAAAGCACCTAAAAAAAGACTGACGCTAATATTGAAAGCCAGGGCTTCCCAGGGCTTCCCTCAGTCACTTCCACCTATGTTTAAAGGCTAAAAATTGTCTCTGTGTCAGTTGAAAGTCTACAATCTTGTTTGTGCTGCTTACAAATTATAATCTCAGCTCCATAGTGTAGACTTTAGGGAATAATGTTACTTGATTAAAAAAAAAAAATTAGAACAAAACACCAAAACCCCCACAGTCCTAGCAAAGCCTGTGGTATTTCAGTTATCTGTCTCAAAGACAATGAAAAAAGAATGGCAGACTCCAAAAAAGAAAGACAAAAAAGGCATATAGGAATAAAAGCAAGTAATTTATTTAATAAGTCTCATTGACTCTCAACAGATATTTTGGTATTAAACATCCCTTTGATACAATCAGAAGAAAATAATCAAATATAGTGTGCACCTTCAGAATTATTTAAGACACATGTATTCATCTCAGCTGGAGAGCATGTCCCTGTAAAACACACATGTAATATCGTTACCTATATAGCTCATAAGGGAGCAAATGGCAAGACTTATGAATCATACTGCAAGGAAAGTTAGCGAGAAAAATACCCATGTAATCTAGATGTCCTATAATTATTTCAGTTTTAAAATATAAAATTCTTTTTCTTCTTGAAGTTACATGAATTTAACTTTCTTTGTTCACAGTGTTGACAAATTGATCTTTCATGTTGTTTTCTGTGTCAAGACTATAATTCCATCTAGTCTTTTAAAAATATTATGTTTGAGAAACACCCCAGTTGAAGATTAAAGCATGCTAGTGAACAAGTGTCCTTTTTTTTTTTTGTCCAAATCAAAAATGACTGCATTTTCAATTTTAAAGTGATAATAAAAAAAAAACCAAACTTGTTTCAGAGCTAACAATCAAAGGTAAATCTTTGGGAAGATTCATCCTTCAGGAGGGCCTATTTAATCTTAAGTTACTTCAAAATTATTTCTGGTGACCATGAGAAAGAATTGCATGCAGCCCCTGCATTGCGTCTGTACTCAAATTAACCATCCAGTTCACAGTTGGACACGTCCCTGAAACCTTCTAATGTAGCATCTAAAGTGCTGTCTTCTTCCTTTTATCAGAGCAGCACCTAGTACTTTAAGCCATTGAAAACAGCCCCTTCGTTTTCAGAACAGACGTGTAATAAAGCCGTACCCTTTGATTATTCTCCAGTGCAATTCCTTTAGTTTCCCAGAGCTTTAACTATAATGCAGATAGTCCCGAGATTAAATGTGTGTGCTTGCACAATCTCTACTGGTTCATTTAAGTCTTCCTTCAAAGCATTTTACATTTTTCAAAGGCCAACAGCAATCCAATTGGCTGCTTAAAATGCAGCCTATTACAAAAGCAAAGCTATAAGCTCCTGACAAAAACATTCAGCCTTTCATACTAATCACAGATAAAGTGGATTTGGCAAAAGATAATTAGAGACGTCTAGAAGACTTCTGTATTCTGATGAAATTTGAATGCTTTCTCCAACACAGCTTAAATATTTAATACTAGGTAAAACCAGAATAAAGCGGTGAGACACGTATGCTTACGAAAAGAAATATTACTTTGGAAAAAATCAAAAGGAAGATTGGTTTCAGTAAACTGAGCTGCAGCAGGAAGTTGTTCATGACACCAGAGAGCAGGAAGCATATGTTTGGTTAATCATCAGACCAGTGGATGAATGAATTAAGAAATGCTAACAAATCCATATACATGCATTTTTAAAACAAAATCTATGTCTACTTGTAAAGTAGTAATTTGTACCCAACCAGAGAATACGGTGCAGGACAACTTCTTTGGAATAAACAATCCTCCCAGCACCCTGTTTTCATATAACAAAGAAAAAACCAGAAGGTAAATTCAACTGCAAAATAAATGAGACATCAAAGCACGTTGCTCTCAATAACATTCTTTAAGTGTCATATCTTGGCCCGTATCCCGGGATACCCTTGGAAATGACACATTGCATCTCAATGGGATTCTTTCAACAAAATATTTTAATAAATAAATTCAGGTTTTATTCTAACTTATTTGATTAAATAAAGCTCTGTGGGCATTATGTGCAACAGATGTCAGAGCCTGATGGGCTTTTGTTCCAATTCCTAATTATTGTGAAACTGCCATTTATAAATCACATAATAAGACCAAGAAATAATCCATCTGAAAGGCATAAGTATTACTTCATTCTGAAATGGTAAAAATAAGAGTTTTAAAACAATATCAGGTTTCAAGGACAGTTCACAAAATAAAAAGCTTGCGTGTTCTGCCCTAGCTAAAATAAAGGACAAATCAGCAGCTTTGTTTCTTACCTACCAAAACCAAAATATGAGTGCTCACAATTTACCTAATTTCCTCATTTTGAGAATAATGGTTTCAATAGTTTCCTCTTTTCCAAGAGATATTTTCAGATAAAATTCTAAAAATACAGGCACTCAGGTTATAGAACATTTCCTAGTTTTCATGAGATTATTTTTAGCCATAACCATGCTACTGTCTCTAGACCATGTAAAACTTAGACACTCTTCAGACAGAACAGGCTTAATTTGAAACCACCTGGAAGCAGAGAGAAGACTCCTCATGATCTCCGTAACTATAAGAGAACTAAAAATCCCATTTATTTTGCATGCTATTGTAAATACTAAAAAATGAAATTCCTAAAGTTGTAAAAACACTATCCCTCTAATCTGGCTACAAGAAACCTATATTTATAAATTTATGACTAATCAGCCAAAACTCCTGTGTACCTGCTTAGTTTTAAGAATTTTTATGGATTCTGTTCTTAAAATGAGGCAAACATTTAACTTCCCAATGAAGCAAAGCCCTCTATAAAGATTTTGTTGCCATTTTACCCTATTTCAGTGATATAGCAGAGAAGAGTTTATAAGCTATATAGTACTCTCATAAAATGTATTTTAAAAGGTGAAATAAAAATCTGAAAATCTGGCTTTTGATTTTGTGTTTTTCTCTGATAACTTTACAGCATCAAATACATTTATTTTTGCCTCGTTGCTATGATTTTATTTAGATCAAATGCTAATGTAACAACAAAATAAGACATCTTAAAAGACAGTAAATACGCCTGCAGAATTCCTGGCACAAAAGCAGAGGATCTGTCAAGTCTTCGATTAAAAAAAAATCCCCAAACCAAAAAAACACAAGCATTAAGTGCATTTTATTTGCAAATATCATATGCAAACAAATCGTGTAATTACTTGGTTTGAAGGAAACTAATAGGCTACTACGTTTTTTCCTTCTAATAGCAGGAAAAATATCATTACCCTGATAGCATCCTTGATAGACAGATATCAAGTCTAGACCTGAGTGTTTTCAATGACAGTGATTACAAAACACACCTTCCCAGACTGTCTTATTCGCTATGGGTAAAAATGGCTTTTTATTGTTTAATTTAAAAAATACTTTCCACATGAGACACTATTTCTTGTTCTGTCATTGATTACTAATGAAATGAAAATTATTCCAGCATGGTTTATAACATTCCTTTACATTTTTGTGATAAGTAGTAATTTTTCTCTTCAGTTGTGTTATCCTTTGCATGAACATGCCCAGCCATCATTACTTTCTCTCACCTATTATTTCCCTAAACTCTTCATCATTTTTGTTGTTTGTTGAACTACATCCAGTTTATTTTAAACACTGCATTATCGTCTGCACTATCTTTGAAGATAATCATGAAAATTCCACACCATTGACACCTGGAGGAGGCATTACAAAGACAGACAAGGTTTACAGCACAACAGTACACCATTGCATATAAAAGGCCCATGCCACCCAAGAAAGTTTTGGTTTTTTTTTACCTATAAAGATTTTAAAAAGCTGTATTTTACCCGTTTTAAAGCTACAGTGTTAATTCTTGCACAAAGGAAGCATTTGAGTTAAATTTCATGGTGTCTTATAATGCGCTAGGACATAAACCAGAAAAATACATACAGGATTAAGTTTCCATAGAGCCCAAATGATCTGGCATATGAAATCGGAGAAGGAATTCAATCCACTCCTATAATGTGGTCAAGGCACATGACTTCCACCCTGTCTCCATAGCTGCCTGCTACAGCCAGGATGCCAGAATAGCAACCCCGGCTCCTCCAAGGCCACTCGTGTGGCTCTGGCGACCCATCACCTGGCCGGCTCCCGTGGCCAGGGTCGGGGATGTGGCAGGCTCCCGGCGCAGCTGTTCGGGGGCAGCATTCCTTGCTCCCCACTGTGCAGCCGTGCTCCCCAACTTCAACGGCACGCAGAAGCCAGCACTCAGCCAGGTAACTTCTGAGCACAGGGTGACTGGTTGAGTATATCGATCTTCCCGTTCTGACATACCTTCACTTATAACTTGCCTCAAGAACCTCTTTCTCTCTACCCACAGAGCTGGTACCTGCAGCAGACAGCATGCCGAGATGCAGATTTCCTTGGTTCCCTCCAGCCTGCACACTCCCTCCTCATGGAAAACTACACTTTTCTTTGTAATAAAGAAAATTTGTAATTTTTAAAACATAATCTCTGTCTACTTGTAAAGTAGTAATTCCCAGCACGCTGGGGGGATTGTTTTTTATTATTTATTTATTACAAAGACTACACTGTCTTTGTAATAAATAAAATTATGAAGCTTCTTTTCTGAGCAAACAATAAATTACATTAGGAATTAATTTGTTTTAAAGGTGAAATAAATTAATTTCTTTACTTAAAAAAAGCCAATCTTGTAAGACAGGAATATTATTTCCTCTTCTTTTTAGAGAGAAAAGACTTAGAAGTTTTTTCCATTAAGAAATTTTAAGTCAGGAACTAATACTGAGCCACTGTGACATGTTTTTGTAGGTAAAAATACAGCATTAAAAGGGTACAATGCACATGCAGAGTTGTTCATTTTTTAGTCTAAATGCTTTTTCATTGTCACGTGATATTTTCAGGGTTGAGAGAGACTCACGTAACAACATGCATGCAATTCAGTCACCTCAAATTTGCTTTTTTTTTAAACGTAGTGTACTTTACAGTGAATTTTTGTACTTTTAAATGGAGAAGTAGCTATAATTTTGCTTTATAGCCATTTACAATGTAATTGGAAAGCTGTCCTTTTACTTGTCAACTAGCAAAAGGTACAGTTATGTTCCTGTTCTCAAACGTTGTTACTCAAAGCACAAAAGCGAGCACATGACTGTACACTGACCTTCATCTGTTCCCAAATTATGTCTTTTAAAAGCCTCAAATCTGTTTAAGGGGAGTTGCTGAAACCTGAAACGAACTTGATGTATTGCTTTATAAAGTAGATGAATGTAAATCTTAAGTATTACATTTCAGGCTCTTACTGTACTAAATATAGCAAAATTAGGATGAGGGAGAATATAATTGGAATGTGAGTCTGGTTTTAGAGAATAATTTTTTCTTTTTACAGGCATCAATGATTACTTTGTAATATTTGGTGATTTTCTATTTTGGACAAAAAATCACCATAAATTTGTAGAAGAAAAATGTCCTCCTGATAGAGTTTTTTATTTTTGAAAGCAGTGACCTTAAAAAAAAAATTAACAACTCTTCCCTCAGTGAATCACACCGCCATAAATTGTTAACTAGTTCTGATAGACCCAAGTCTAAGAAGCATCTTGAAACACACTTTGCATTTAAATGTTCATCTCTTGCACTCTGCTTGATTTTTGTAAGGATATGTTTAATGAGCAAACACATCAGCTGAGTCGTCGGAGGAAAAGTAAACTGCAAGCAGTGCAGAAAGCATCTTCTGCTATGTGTCACTGCCTAATACAACAAGCCAGAATTCTGCAGCACAAGCATCACCTCAATAAAATTGTTAAATAATTAACAATTGAAAAGAGGTAATAATGGATTTTTATTTTTCTTGATTCATTTTTAGTAATCTTCACTGTTGTTTCTAACAATGGAATAAAACCTTGTGATGAGCTCTGATAATGTTCAGTTGCATGTTTCAATGAAAGATTAACTCAAATGTAACTCTGCAGGACAAGAATGATAGTAAATGCATTATTTTCCAATCAAAAAATGGCTTATAAATTGATAGATTTCTTTACAAGTTTACAAATTTTTGACAGTTGTCACAGGGGAACCGTAACATTCATTAAGTATTTAATCTACTTATAAAATCACAGAAACCTTCAGGTTGGAAGAGACTTTTGGAGATCATCTGACCCAACCCCCTGCTCAAAATAGGATTAACTTCTAAGTTAGGTCTGATTTCTTGTCCAGTCAAGGTTTGAATTTCTCCAAGGATGGAGGTTCCTCAATCTGTCTAACTGTCCCAGGACTTTACTCTCTGTGGGTATGTCTTTGCGCCCTGATTCTTCCCTCTGTTACAATTTAAACCTAACTATGGTAGGAAATGCTGCTTCTTTTGTCTATACTGACACTCAACTGAGTTTTGACAACACAAGTGTTGAAGGTTTGCCTTTGTAACAGTTTATTGTGTGGCTAGCAATAATATTGCAAAAAGTATTTTTTTTTCCCTTTAACTGCCACAGAGGGATTGAGAGCAAGCAATTATATGTTCAGCAGAAATTACAAACTGAATAGAGGTGACTCCAGGACTGATATCCTACTTCTGAATGGTCTGGATCTTAAGAAAGCTCAGGAGCCACACACTGTAGACTCAAGCCCAGATCTGCAATAACTAAGAAGAAAAAAAAAAGAGGAAAAAAAATGAATATCTAATAAAAAATCTGGTATTTCAGCTTGTGCTAGTAACAACCCCGCTTGCGTACGGCTAAATGATCTTGTCCTACTGCAATATATTGTGAGATTTTAAAAGGAGGTGACTCACATTTAAAGCAAATGAAATGATCACTGCAGTCCTCATGTTTTTGTCTTTGTATAATTTAATCAGCTGTTCATCTGAACAGTTGGAAAGGATAAATTTATACAAAAATAACTTTCTCTCTCTTGTTAAATATTTTCCTGTATTAAGTCTATATTCTGAATATCTGTTGAATATTGGCTTATGTTGACCTCATTTAAAATGAGAAAGAACACTGGGGCCCCAAAGTAATCCATTGCACAAGCTCTCCGTTCACTGTCGTACAGCAAGGAAGTTGGTCTTAAGCAAATGTTTACTTATACAGATAAAAGAAGAAGACAGATAAAGACACGAGTTAGGCTCAGTGTCTGTTTTTTTTACGATTAGTACAAGTTTGTTGTCTTTTTTTTTTTTAAATTCAGTATCATTAGATTCATTATACATATCACTTACATGTAAATATATAATATATACATATGTGTACTTTACAGATTTGGCATTCCAATAAGCATGTTCAATTTAGGTTAACAGCCTTTTAAAAAAATTTGGAACATTTAACATTATTACATTTATTACATTTATTTTCAGAAATAAAATAAGTTTTAGTTACTTTTGAAAAAGGAATCTAATTACAGAAAAAGGATCTTAATTATGAAAAACACCTACAATCTTCCTGAAGAAGATACGTGCACTAGGAAATACCGACCAACAGGACATGTGTCCTGAAAACCTCTCCTCCAAGATTTTATCCTTCATTAAGAGTAATGAACCTCTAAAGAAGTCCTCAATACTCATCAGTAACTAGACAATGTGACTAGCATCACGGCTGTCCTATTAAAATACAGTAAAATGTAGGGCTTTAGTGCATTATAAGGAATTTTGAACCTGACTGATCTATCTGATAATAATTGGCTTCATATTCACAAATAGAATTTATGTCAAACCATGGATATCCCATACAGAAAGTTGACATTATGATCTTTGGTGTCAAAAGTTGCACTGAATTTACTTGTGAAAGAGCGTTAGAAATTCTACAGTTCAACAGGAGTCACTAATAAGTTAGGATGGCAGCTGTTGTACATCTGAAGCTAACAAATGTTATGTGACCAGAGATGACTGGCATGACATATGGCTGTAGTCTTTTTATACAGTTATGTTCTCAACTATTTAAAAAATGTCCACAAAGTCCTTCAGAAATACTGTTCTCAAGAAGTTCATGGAAAACTGATCCTTTAATATTTACCCCACTCAGTTAGTTGCATATATTCACACATTATCACAGAGTGATATTCTAAAGTTGAAACAACAATAATAATACAAATTATTCATCTGGAAGTCATGTTCTCAGCACTGTGACTTGAGGCTGGATTCACTTGCTTGAAAATACAGGGTATATATTAAATTTCCAGCGATCAATTATCATTTCAGCCTTTGTATCTGTGATCATAAATCCAGGCACATGCCCATATGGATAGACAAAGTGCAAAGACAGAACTGTCTTCCAGGCAAATTCCAAAAGCAAGTGTGAAGTTCAGTATCGAAATATCCTCCCTTTTCTGTCCTCATCTCAAGCAGTACAGGCATTTTTAATCTATCTAATATTTTCCCAGTCTTCCTGGAACATGACACTTCATAAATGTGATACTGATAAAAAGTGTTGCTATCACTTTATGTCCATCCCAGGTACCTACACACAAAAAGACTCACTGTAAGGATTTAGAGGATTACAACAGAGAATAATTTCCAAAAACGCAAATGATTTTACCTACTTATTTCACACACAAGAAGAACACATTACTCAACATGGTTGGTTTTGCCATTAGTGTTTTGCTAAATTTTCTACATTTAAAAGATTTTTCTAGGGAAAAGTTGTTACCTTTGTTTTATTTCTGTCTTCTAATATCTTAATTTTCAGAGTAAATATTTATAGATTAAATATTTATACTTTAAAAAAAAACTAAGAATATTTTAGTATTAATAACTCTGAGACTGGGTCTGCTTCATATACACCCTATTTGTTATAATTTTGCATTAACTGATCTTTGAAGTCAAGAGTTAACTGCTTTTCTTCCCTGATATGAGAAATACAATTGGAAAGACAGAAAAAGTTGCTAGCTATCCATTTCTTCTCATGTTTTGGTGTACAGAATGGAGGGTCTGAAAGGTTTCAGGCATTTGTAAAGTGACTTGAATTAGGCTTTGCTTGAAAAGTCCTTACATAGCAGTCATGGAGAGGATTAAAATAAAAAAAGTTAGCATGATACTATGATTTACTCAAACATAAAACAGAATCTCTACCTTATTCCAAGTAGGTGCCAGTGGAAAAAATCAAACAGTATGACTGTAACTTTAAATTGCTTTTTAATAGTATTTCTATTAGGGCAATACCTGAGATTGTATATTCACAGGTGAGAGAGTATGGTCACATACTTGGGACTAGACTATTTAACAGCACAAATAACAACAGGGTTAAGTAAGCGGGGTGCAGTCCTTCTGTCAGGTGATATATTCATTCTCAAAAAAGAAAATTTCATACAATTCAAACTTTCATTTCCATCTTCTATGTAATCATTAAAATATACAATAAATCATGTGCCAAAACACTAATATTTGAAAAGTCAAGCATAGACAAAACTTTCTGAAAACATAATAAACCATGAGAAGACTTTAAAACTTCTGCTAATTCATTCTAAAACAGTAGACAACTATCTGCAAGCATTACAGAAGTGAGAATTGAAGAGGAAATTGGAGGAAAAAGAAGTGACTCCAGATCAACAAGATTTGACCAATGGAAAAGAATACAGTATGAAATACAACATAAAGACAAAAGAAAATAATGTGATTCCATCTGTTACCTGTCATGTGTCCTCATAAAATCCCAGAACTTCTTAGTGCCTTTCTGGGGAAAAAAAAATAAATAAATCCGTCAGTAAAATTAATTCCAAGTGAAAAATGACTATAATGAAATTTAACAAAATTTCTTTGAAAACTTGGTATACCTTGTTTTATTTATGAGACCATTATTCTGGATTTTGACAGTAGGTATTATAGATGCTGAGAACTGTCTTAGGTTCAAAATCTTAGATCCACAATATTATGCTGACATCTAACTTAAGACTATGATAGTCTTTGGGCCCAATGTTGGCCACAGTATCAACTTCAGATGCCCAATCTAATCATCCAGGTGCTAGGAAGCTATAAGCAGCTAAGTTTTAATCAGTAAAATAACCCATGTCCAGAAATGGTCTTATCTTAGGAGGACAGGTCAGTGCTTAACTCCTAACTAAATTCATTTGGGATCCAGGAACAAGACATCCTTCCCTCTAACCCTTACAAGGCCCAAAATAGCACTTTTGCCCATGATACGCCTAACACGAAGAGATCACACTCCGTTCTACACAACAGCTGTTCTTCTGCACTGCTTGAGGTGGTGCCTTCAAGCCTAACAGTAGGCTTGAAGTCACATCACTCACCCAAAAACTGGGAGACACAAAATGGATTATTTTCTCAAGCTGGGCCAATTTCTGTCCTCTGCTATCTTAAAAAAGAACAACACCCATTACAGCTGAAACTGACCCCTGAAAACAAGTATTCTTCCACAGTTATAATGAACATGTACACACTTGCTTACATTTATATTCTTCTCTAATCACTTATATCAATTCATACACACGAGTCATCAGAGACGTGTATAATTCCTTGCTCTGCTTATTAGAAGAGTGACGGTATTTTTCAGCTGAAATACAACTCTAAGAGGTTTCATTCTTAGGTCAGTTTTAAGTCTATATAAGGAATCAGTATGCAACCAGAGGAAATTCTTTTGGCTGATACCTTTCTCTTGTTAGCAAGGCAAAAACTAGCCCTGCTGAAAACCTGCATACCTAAAATATGCCTAAAATATCCCTGTTGAGGGATATGATTTAGCTGAGAAGTATTGGTGATGGTTGGACTGGATGATCTTTTAGGTCTTTTCCAATCTTGATAACAATTCTGTAATTCTGTAATTCTATGCTTAATGTGAAAAGCAACACAAGCTCTCTATTACAAAGTATGGTTAAATGGATGATCACACCCTGAGCAACTGGTTAATGATTTGAAGCAGGTAAATGTGAGCAATCAACGAAGAAGTAAGTTCAGTTGGTGGGTAAAGGTGCCAACCAACATAGACAGGCCCTTCAGCTCTATTACAGATGTCATGGCTACCAAGTACACAACAGCTGGTGGGGATTAGATAACAAGCACTCTGGTTCAGAGATTAAGCTCCTGAGCTTTATGAGTTTACCAAGCTTTTTGGAAGAGTGACTGTTTGCTTTCTAGCTGGGTTTTCCTTCACTCCCATACCTCTAATTATAAACAGTTGTTCACCTCAAGAGAAACTCTAGTCTACTCTTCCATTGGTGTCTGCGCATATCGTGTGTTAGCATTGCCAGGAATCAAATGGGTACATTAGAAGAGAAGTCCTGTCGTTGTTTAAATGCAATATAATGTTGAAAGAGAAATAAAACCAGCAAATTCTCAGTGTGAACAGAAATATTAAAGCTGTTGTTTATCAAGCTGAGTGTATATCCGACCCATTCTACCTGGCAAGAGGTAGAGGAACAACTTTGAAAGGACTATGACGCAACACATAGTTGCAACATTTGAACGTAATAGCATAGGGAATGTTGTGTGGTAAGATAATTTAAGGTATTAAATGTGTAAGGTCCGCTTAATCCTTCTGTAGGTTTATTTCTACCTGCAAGACATGCATTTGTGGGATTTTCTCTTGTTTGCAGATTGCTGTGCAATTTTCCATTTAACACGAATGAGTCGGGAAATTGTGGACCAAAGATAATGTCTTCTGCATGTACTGTCATATTGTTTCTCCTGTTTCAATCTTCCCTTGCCCCAAATGGTAAGATGTGCTACCACCATTCACTCTCCCTTTGTAGTCTCCACCTGGGAGAAATGCGGGTGTCCAGGTGATGGAGAAGACAAAAAAGCCTGAATCAAGGCTCTCCTTGCATTAATTTAGGCTATTAGTCCTGTGATACTACTTCCTAAAATATGATCCCAGCAACAATCTTCCTGGCTCTTTCTTCCTGCCATCATTTTGCAAATTATAGAACCCGATTGCTTTGGAGTACTTCTGAAAAGGTTTCAAATAGCTGAGGAAAATTATACCCTAGAGAATCATCCTCATCCAGATGGGATCCATCAGACTTGAATGACCTCTTCTCAAGGATGAGCTCCATTAGCAATAACAGAATCTACTTCACAGACGTGTACATAATTTTTAACAGAAAGTAAAAGAAGGAACTAAGTACCTAAAAATAAATTAATCAGAAAAGAAAATCTATATTTTCTACTTTTTATGTGGCTGGACAGTGCATAAAGCACTTTCTCTAGAATATGAATTTATTATTTTATGACCCAAATTCAAAACCAGCCACAGGCTAAATTAATTTGAGACTGTCCGTTTAAGATGTTGGTTATCATCATACACTCTGACTGGACAATGTTTGTTAAGCTATTTTCTGCCTATATTTTAATAAAAAATTATTTCATATGATCAACCTGCACCTGTCCAAATAAATAAATCAATAAACAAATGAAACATTCCAACATCTCATTGTTTACAGTGGCAGAAACTCAAATCAGCCCCATTCATGCCCTATTGTCCAAGTCACATGTAATTTGAACCCAACCGTATGGAGTTGAGTTTCTATTGTACCCAATGCATGGTTCTTTCCTAACAGACTAGTATGAAGGTTGCTAATTATTAATAGCATGTAAACAGTTACCAATGGCTCTTACGCTGTTTTACATACTTTACAGAACATTAATTCTAACCAGTTTCTAACCAACTATATCAAGCTGTATGTACTATCTCTGTCTTATCTTTAAGACACAAATATTAATTGCTGAAACTGATCAAGATTCACGCTTTTAAAAGCCAAGTAGCCATGATTACTTGTTAAATTGTTCCACTACATATATCCTGGCCTTTGACAATGCTCTCCTATCACCACCATTACAGATATTTGGAAAGAATTAAAGGTATCAATGGTCAACATTAGTCCCAAAAAAGAGAAGTATCTTTGTAAAATACAAAAGCTCTCTCAAACCCTTAATGCTTTTGATTTTGAAAAAAAACATATATATTTGCATTATTATAAAATAGTCCATTCTCCAATGTCTAGTAAGGAGCAATCAAAGTATCTCTCAATGAAGTGAGAGAAATAAGTATAACAGATCGCTGGGAGATCTAAACACTGGTGATGAGAAGGAGAAAGGAGCATATTATTACATTTGAGAAAGATTTAAAAGATTATTTTTCAAATAGGAAACGTGTTCTGTGAAGTTTTATAAAGAAAAATATGTCAAAAGTATTTTATATTCATTTTTATCTGTTCAGAATAGCAGTTCTGATACTGCAACAACCTTCTGTAACACATATTTGATTTGGTAAATCTTTAATCACAAAGTAATGACACTCTAGTTCTGTGCTCAGTGATCAGGTCCTGTGATGTTGCAATGCCGAACTAGTGCCTATAGCATGTGTGAATTAATAAAGCTGTATTCCAGGAGAGGCAGCATGTGGGACAACTTCGTTTCATATTACACAGAACACAGATCACTTACATAAGCACAAATTGCATAAGAAAGACAGATCAGCTCAGATGAGATGTCCATCTCGCCTAGTATCCTCTCTCTAACAGTGAAAGGAAAATTTAAGAACAGAGGAAGCATATAGCAATGTCTCCTCAGAATACTCTTCCAAACTTTTGACAAAACGCAGCTGAAGGGTGTCAAAAGACAATCCCTCAAAAAGGCATCCAAATTAAACACACTCCTCCCTCCACCCTGAAAAGCAAGCACAGCCATTTTTATATTATTTGAACGTGCAATCGTGTGTCACAAGTCCTGCTCGTCTTAAGACTGACTCGATAATGGCATTATGACAACTTAGTCCAAATTACAACAGAATGCTACCAGCTTGACAGTCTGCACAAGGAGGACTCGATACCTTTTGGTTCAACTCATTCCAGGACAACCATGCACAGCGAAGAGCTCTCTGCTGGACAAGTGTTGACAGTGGAAGCAAGTTCAGCAGATGTGACTCCTACCAGAAGAGAGCTGCTTGTGATGCCACCCATATTTGATCTCCACATTCTCTGTCCTTCTTCCATCCTTGAAATCACTTCCTAAGACTCTTCCTGCACCTGCTCATTGCCATAATAACAGGCAGGAGCCTGTTCACACTGTCTGTTACAGATAAGTTGGACTTGTCTGCAGCCTATAATCAAAATACTATTCTGTTTCCTACCTACACTGTCTCTGGCTCTGGCTAAAATGCCTTAAGAATCACTGCACCAGGGATATCGTTATCCCCTGCCTTCCTCCACTACCTCAGGCTTTAAAATGTCTGAACAACATGGTCAAAGTGCTGTCAGGATACCTTTCCAAAGGGTACCTTTGCTTACTAGAGAAACTCACCTACGACTTGGCCCAGGCTAGCCAATTAAAAAAAAAAGATAAAAAGGACATCCTATGCTAATGATGAAGGAAGAAACATTCACTGGCACTGATCTTACGGTGACACTGGGTGTGCTCCACGTGTGACAGACCCTAGACATGCTCTGACACCTGGGATTTTCCCTCTACTCTTCATTCCGGGCAGCTTGAATACCTTTCTCCCTCCCTCTTCTCCCTGAGGGCAGCACCCATTCATGGTCTGCCACCTGAGAAGCTCTTGAACCAGCTCATATCATCCACATACCAGGTAAATGTGTCTCCACACATACCAATACTCAGCTCAGAGTTATACTGATACCATCTTTGGCCTCCAAAAAGCCTCAACCCAAATAAACCAAACCCCATCTCCGTTTGGCTTGTTGTGTACGGCCCTGCTGGGACTCACAATTTCTGTGTAGAAGCCGATTTTTCAAAAGGAGGGAATAGGTACTTAAAACACAATTTTAGAGAGCCAGATGTAAGCCTTTCCTTGAGGACCATCTCCAAGGACCCCCCCAAAGGGAGCACCTGTTTATAAATAATGGAAGTGAATTAGAGCTATGATGTCCCAGTAGTAAACAAGAAAACCTTTCCAATGCTACCAGGTTTCGAGAGGAGGAAGAGAACGGCACAGTGGTGCAGGGGGCCATGCCATGCAGCTAAAGGTAAGCTAGGTACAGTGCCACACTGACATGGCAGGGCTGACATGGCAGAAGTCTGTAAAGTCATGAATGACATGGAGATGGTGAATGTGAAACAATTATTCACTATTCGTCATAATACAGAAGCACTATGTCATAGCTGGCTACCTGAGGAGAAAAGCTAAGGCTTATCTGGGCACTCCTCTCAAGGAACCAGTGCTGAAGTCCAGGAGCAGCACAGAGAAGTTTGCCTTGCTTGTTCTATGTATAAAAGAATTACTTGATAGCTTCTGAAATAACTACATGCAAATTGTATTACATATTTGTTTTATACCTGTGAAATTAAAGGTTTATACTTCTTTGATTTTATTAAAAGTTTTATTCTGAAGTGAAAACTGAAAACATTTTAGTGTAATAAGTGCAAGAACGTTCACAAATCCTCTTTAAATGCTTCCTTTAATGCTATGTAATAACTATTACACAACATTACACAAGGATGTCTAAAATAAATCCTCAGCACAAAGGTTTACAGTCACAGATTTCCTGTAGTTACTCCATTCAGAGTTCAGACCATTCAACAAATCAAAATTTATGTTGAATTTGCACTGATTTAAATGACGGCCAAACTTCTTGTAATGGCCTCTGGACAGAAAACGTGTGAGTGAAGCAGAAACGATACTTATCCAAACTCTGCTTAAAGCTTCTCCTATTTTATTTGCCTTATTTAAGTAATTTTTAAGCTACTGAATCAAAGACACTGGCCAATGCCATCTCCCATGTTTATCCACAGAAAACTTCTGCTTGGACAGACAAAGGCAAAGTTGCCAAGAACTCTAAAGTCACACCAAAATCACTTCAGTAAAAAGGGTTCATATCTTGTATTATAAATTTCTGAGGAGATGGTAAGGGGCAAAGCAGGCAGATCACTTAAAATGTTGGGGACATATGTCCAAAATAAGCAAATTAACTTCATATAGGCCACTAAAAGGGAGCGGGGGGGGGAGGAATCTGTCCGTGACAATGATGAACTTCTTACTGTTTACATTACAGGAGAGACAACATGACGTTTGGCAACCCATTGTGATAGGCACTAAACATATGTAGTGGGAACAGTTCCTGTTCAATGATCTTACATTTCAGTTAGAGCCCAGACAAAAGTTGGTGTAAACAAACAGAAGCAGTTAAGGAAAAAGGACAAATACATTACGGTATAGATAAGCTACATGCATAAGTTATGAGGGTTAAAATGACAAACAGTCATGATTCCCTAGCCTCTACCAGTCGGACTGGGTTTAAAGCAGTCATCCAAGAAGTAAATGTTCCATGTTTGTGAAAAAATCCAAGTCGAGAAGTTGAAGCAATTATAACATAAAAATAACTCTGCCTCATTGCTCTATTTACTCTGTTTCTACACTCCTAAGACACAAAAGCAGTCCATGTCCTTAATGCAAAGGGATTATGACCACCCTTCATGCAATAAAATAGTAACACTTCAAGTGAAGAAAAACAGATAAGAGAATTAATTGGCAAATAACGGTCTTGAACAAGAGTCAGCAAAGCCAAACAAGTGTGCGCTCCCTGTTTAATGATTTACATGTAACAACGCAGTAAAACTCCCTAGAGGAATAATCAGATTTTGCTTTTTTCCATTCTCAAAAAATTTTTTAAAAGCTATTAGGGTATGGAAACGTTCACGGCCCAGTTGGACGCGGCTCTGAGCAACCTGATCCAGTTGGAGATATCCCTGCTCCTGGCAGGGGGTTGGACTGGATGGCCTTTATATGTCCCTTCCAACCCAAACCATTCTATGATTCTATAATTCTATGTTTTTCTTTAAAAATGTGCATAACACTTGTTTTTCTGTTGCACTCATTTTCACATTCAACCAATTTTCTATAAATTTATGTACACAGTTTAATATCAATGTGCATAGCAATGCCTTTATCTGGAAATTCACTACGCATTCTCTAGTTGAGGTGTCTTACTGCTGCCCGGAACTGCATGGCAAGAGAACGCCAAACTTGTCACTTTAATAGATGGGTTTTTGTCAGGTTAATCCAGATGAGCAGCATGCCTGGCGAATCAAGTAACTGACTCATGAAGACTGAGAAAAATCTGCACCAATGCTGCCAGCTCCTGCAGCCTCCTGCCACCTTTATTTCCGTAAGCGGTCTTAGCTTCATGCTTTTCAGTCATATTCACCTTTTTATCACCAATAAAAGCTGCCAAGAGGTAAATTCGCAATAAAAGTAGCTCAGTAATTCATTACTTTTTGGTTTATAAAATATACGCTCCTATAATGGGAAAACATGCCCTGAAGATGTGCATTAGCTGCTGCTTCTGCTTGAGTCACAATTCTTGGGCTAAACAAGAGCGGACTTCCCCTGTGCTAAACTCAGCAAGACAGGAGATACTGGATGCTAGAAGTTAAGCCCTCATCCCTCTGTAAATGGACCTTTCCCTGCCTTTCTCCACTCATTGTAGAAGAAGTGCTCCTATCAGTCCAGATTTCCTTGTTACATGTCTTTTTTCAACTTAATGGAATCTGATCTCACATCTGTAGCAGTTTTCAGTGGAAATACATGAGGATTTGCAATCTAATATAAAACATTTATTGCCAGCTGAATTATTAATGCTATAACTCTTTGTTATATATAATCAATATGTAATGTTTCCAGCGTCCACAATGATGTGTCCACAGAAGCCGTACTTCCAGGCCAAACTCAAGACTGCATACTTTGTCTTTCACCTTCCTATCATACAATTAGTGACCAAACTACCATGCACTGTCTGAATATTTTACATAGGATTTTCAGCATTATGCCACATACAAATATTATGTAAATAAATAAGAAATAAACCACCAGCTTTGATACCCCAAAATACATAGTTGGGATTTTTTTAAAGAAACAAAGCATTAGTAGTCAACATGATACTGTGAAACCCGCATGAAGAACAAATCAAACAGAGAAGGACAGCTAAAGTGTTTTAAGTGTTTAGCTAAAGCTAAAACTTCTGAAGTTTTTCAAAATAAGAATAAAATGAAATACCTGTTCCATATACTTTCAATATTTCATTGCTTCCTGTTGAATATTTTTACTGGATTAATAAATTAGTGGGGTGGGTTTTTTATTTATAGAAGCTAGACAGCTGCCACGCTGTATCTAAAAATCTTCTTCATTCACAAAAAAATGGTGCAAAGGAGCAGTCAAAAATTCAAGGACAATTAATATTCAACTTTTCAATCTAAAGGAAAACCTGGTTCTGAACAGAGTATTTTGTATGTGAAATCTGTTTGAAATAATGACTTACCACAGATATTTTTGTCTACTTTAAAGGTTTGATTTGTGATAAGCAAGGAGAAAGCTGTCTTCTTATATAATTACAGATTTCATAGAAAGTATAACCTATTTTCAAAATGAAAGGAAGCATTTCAGCTGGCATAATACCATCCAACTCAATTTAAAAAATAATAATAAAATCAATAAAATCATTCTAATTGTCATTAGTTGAGTGCCTGGCTCTCTTTTTTCTTTCTATTTGAATGTATAGATCAGTATTAGGGAGCTGTTTTATGCTTGGCTATCATATTACATAACTACTAATTTAAATGCCAAGTGTTGCTGTTAAACTCCCTCAGTCCTAGGGTGCAGCCCGGTAACAGTGTAGGTCAATCGAAACCCAGGCTGCCCCTTGTTCTACCCCAGCCGCACATCTCTGCTCTGCCCCAACCCCATCACTGGCATTTGTGTAACCATGCAGCAAGCTAGTTCTGGGAACTGATCTGATTGAAAAAAAAAGAAAAGCTATACTATAAAACCTGATGAAAAAAGAAGATTATTTTTGTAGTTAGCATGAATGCAATGTCATTATGCACATACCAACTTTCCATCAATGACTATTAAACAGAACAGCCTCGGTCTATTCAAAATTACCCCAAGAGAACAGAGATGTATCTGATAAGGAGTGTTCTAGAGAAAGACAGATGCACACAAAAAAACCCAAATTACAATTTCAGTCCACACCCACTAATCCATTCCATCAGACTGCACACACTGGAGTAAATGAAGCCGCATCTTCAAAAGCAATTTGCAGAATTACTTGCTGATGTTGAAGAACTACTTCAAAAGAGTTTAAGTGTTATGGAATTATACTGTTTTTTAAACAAGCCACTGTTTAAGCTCAAGAGGAAGGGGGGGGTGTTTGTTTTTTTAAACAAAGCTTGTAAGATTTCATTACCAAACGTTCCAGAATGTTTATTTTAAAAGCATCATGACTACAAATAATAGCGTTCTGCAGTTTTTAACTTACCTATATTCAAATATTTCAGTTAGAAATTACTGGCTTTACTGCCTTTGTGGAATCTGCATCCAAAAATACACAAACTGATGACTTTTCAACAACATTAAAAATGAACATTCTATCTAAAGTATAAATACTACTGCTGCTAATTGGCTTTAACTGACAATATTAACAATTTTGTAAGTAAGACTAAACTAGCAAAGTTCATGAGGACAAATCCTCCTATACACCACAGAACAACATGCCAGTTCCAGCAGACACAGCAGTTCTGGGCAGGTCAGGGCAAAGTTGCTGTGGTCTCCGCTACACTCAGTTTATGTACGAGGATCTTAAACAAGAGACAGAGGTGCTCAGCTCCAGGTGACAGCAAACTCTCTGAGGCATCTGAGATTAGCTGGAAGACATAAAGGTACTTCTTGAAGAAATCATAACGTACAGCAGTGGAGACCACACCAGCGATACCTCAAGAGACGTAAAACCTAAGGTCACAGAGACTGTAATTTTTACAACCCATATCAATTTTCTCTTCAAAGTGAAGGTTATTCTGGTAGAAGTTTGTAATGAAACTGCAAACAGATGGTTACAGCAATAGAGTTTACTGTTCAAAGGTGCAATTTTTTCACACTTTAGGAGGTAAAATAAACAATGGAGAATGCATTAATTTATTCAACTGTTAATGCAATACTGGGCCAAGCCACTTTGTTCATTTTATGCACATCAACTGCCAGAACAATTACAACGAAGATACTTGATGTGTAAGTAAACTTTCTCGTATAATCCTCTGGAAGTTTACTTTTCAGGTCACAGTTTGTTTTTTGTGTGTACTTTTCAACAATGGACTTGTTGCAGTTTAGCTTGGCATTCAGCTATCAGTAAGATCACTTACCTTTGAAGGAAATTTATAAAACATGAGAATTAAGCATATATAAGTACACTAAATTAAGTCAAATCTCCTTTCTCTCCTTGTTTTTCTGTTTTCAGTATACATCATTATTAAGAACAATCGCATATACATATCAAACAAGCTTTATTCCAAGGCAAATACATGGTAGCATAATGAAATCCACACTACAAAGAATAAGGATATGGTGCTTGCGTTCAGAAACATGATATGCACAAAGGTCAAACTTATGACTTTTCTCACATCATTTTACTGCCAGGTCAGCATATAATTTAAGGTTATAAATTGAGATACAGATGGGGCTTTCCTAGTACTAAGTTAACTCCAATTCTGTTGAAAGGATCCAATTGCTAACAGAGTTTTCAGACTCCAGTGTTATTGTATACAAATGACAAAATTTAAAGCAAGTATTCAACTGCCCTGTGTTTTACATAAATTCCTGTAATTTTATTTAATTTTGCTGCACATATTTTCCCATTTTCACTAAATTATGTTTGTTTTCCCTTTGAAGTCTGTGACACACTTCCTTATAAAAGGAACGTGTATTTTCCATATTTACAAAATCACTAATACTACTTCTTTCCACAAAGTTACAGTAAAACATGTAATCTGAAACTTTGACTGGACATAATTAAGGAATATATTCCTAATAATGGAAGATGATTTAACAGAGATAGTATCAGTTGCAAACTGTGCATTTAGCTGATGTGACAGCAAAATACTTTTCTGTAAATAAGTACTGTATTTTCAAACGGATGTATTACACATCTCATACAGCCATTTATATCTGTACTTGCTGAAAACCTGCACAGAAAAAGGCAATGTTTGTAATCTTTTCCCTATATTTTTCTGTTATTGTTAAAGGAAATATCTCACACAATTTGCAGTAATAATTTGTTTGCAAAATTACTATCAAAGGGACAAAACCTCAGGAAATTTAAAAATTAAAATTAAAAGTTTCTTCATTGCCAGTCGTGTTGCCGCTGCATAAAGGTATCCGCCACACAAAAGAGGGGACAACTGTACCTGTAATTTCATGTTTTACATTCTACAATTCTGATCTGCCAAAATAATTAAGGACATACTGGACTTGATGATGTTCAGTGGGATTAATACACCTGACTTTGAAGAGGATCATCAGGTAGAAACAATTGAGACAATTACTTTGGGTAAACCATGATCAGAAATTGTAACGCTTTGTCTTCTGAATTCTGTATCAGGACAAGCAAAAGCGATATGAACATTAAAAGCACATCTTTGTGGAAAAGGAGCATGTTGGGGTTTTTTTTGGTTTTTTTTTTTAATTTATTGTACACATTACACACCCAGTGAAGGGAAAAGAAAAATAAAATTCCCTGAAAAACCTAAAAGGCTGAGAAACACAGACGCAGGAGGCACATCTGCTGGCTCCAGCTCAGAGATTAAAAGTCAGGGAAACACCTCAACCAGAGCGCTGCTGAGAACCCCTAGGTATTCTGTGTTTCATTTATTTTTCTGGAGTTTTCCTTATTTGTATAAATTGTTACATATTCATGGAGTTAGAAACAAACATACAAACACGGCCTTTGTAGTTCAGTAATAAACAAATCTGGGGAGCAAGAGACATGGGTTCATATCCCTGCTCCAATTTATAATAATTCAGGAACAACTCCAAAAGATGAGATTTAAGAAAGCACTTTGTACCATTCAATAACCTTTGCTTTTAAGGCGCTCACTGGAAAGATGAAAGATCTGAATTTAAACTTTACTCTGAGCCACTGCCATTTCAGGCAAATGCCAGAACCCCCAGATAGTGTCTAAACACTTCTATTACATAATGGCATATTCTGTGGTGGGATTTAAACAGCAGTATTTGTCCTAAGATTACAAAATTATTTCTGCTGTGCTACCTGATGAAGCTGTAGCAAAATTCAGTGAGACTGATTCCTGCAAATGACTTACACTCCTAAGTCACTAAAGACAACATTTTCCAAACTGGTAAATCTTACTGAGACACAGCTAATTATAAGAAAAATAAACTTTGTTTTAAAATTTTAAAGAGACCAAAAGAATTAAAAATGTCTCCAGGAAACCTATTTTAATCTTTTCTAGCCCATTGGCAGCTGATTCTTTTGACAACACAGTTACTGAGATAAAGGGCCTGACGGTGAAATTTCAGACTAGTGATATTTAATGACAAGCACGGGAAATAATTCTGCACCCGTCATAACATACCTACATCAATTATGTCTGCAGTAGCTGTTTCAAGACAGAGTGAGATTCAATGTAAAGTACCCACTGTGAGTTTGAGACCGCACAGTAGATGAGAAATCTCACTTCATATTCTTGAACTCCTTCCTGTACTCAACCTGTTCGCTCATTAGTCAAAATATCCTTTCAGCTCCTTAGGAACAGGACTCTCCAAATGATACACACTGGATAGACATCGCTTTGGTCCAAATCACATTCTCACAACTTATGATTCCCCTGACTGGTATAGCACCCCAAATAATTTGGGACCGCTGAAGACAACCTCCTGTAGAATCTCTGATGCAGAGAGACACCCCACTGACTTCGCCAGGATTTAGAGCTCTCACCTCATCTCTGCAGGCACAACAAGGAGAGAAGCAAACACAAGTATACCAAGTAGGAGAAAATGAATCTCAAAATTATCAGTTCCAAAACAACCACTACGCCTACAAGCGTAATTTCTTCTTTGCTACCCTAGGTCATGACCCTCACCCAAAAGAGGAAGGAAAGAAACTGTCCTTTCATCATTAATTTTGCTATGCCATTCAGGAAAACAACACTGACAACACCATAAAACCACAGTTTAAGTTGCCACTGGTATTTCAGCCAAATGCTAATCACCACCATCAATTGTCTAATATTTCTCATTACCTCTCCAGTCATTCTAACAAATTCCACTGCAACTTACATAGGATCTGATTAAAATATTCTCTGGTTGACAAACAGCCAGCAGAAAAAAAAACCCAAACCTATCTCTCTTCTACCACAGTACTGGACAACTCCATTTTTAGATGGATAATAAAGCTGCATTCCAAAACTATGCAGCTGATGAATGCTGTTCTAATTTCAGAAACAAAAAACACCAACTATCTCACCTGAAGCAGAACACTGATAAGAAAAAGCCTGTGTATAGACTGTTGTATCATTACAACTGGATTTTTAAAAAAAAAACAAAACTAAGAAAACAATCTATCATGCATAACTTCAAAGTTACTTGGTTTTGCAAACACATCTGTAAAAGCAATAGTGTGGATCACATAAGTATGTTTTTGAAAAGTAATTAACAAATTTATTTATTTATTTATTTATATGAAGGACAAAATATTTGCATATATTCTGATGCAGAAGTCAAATCAATGCAGGAACGATATAGCTCAATGAACCTTGCATCACACACCAGTCTGGTACACGGCAACAAACAACTGGCATTAACAAGATTAAGCAAGGTTAGCAAGCAGCACTTGGGAGATCCTAATTTTCAGCAAAGTTGGGAACAAAGCCAGGCGCAGCACCGCAGCGTCTCCGTGGTGAAGAGCAGGAAAGGACGTCTCCTACACACCAAATCTCACAGGAACTTAAAGGTACCGCTCACTGCCAGTGTTTTCATAGACAAGGTGCCAGGATTGTTAGCCTGTCTTCTCAGCAGTACTGAATACTGTGAGCGTGTTAAAACTATTTATTGCCATTTCTGTTGGCTCCTTCAACAGAACACCAAGACACCTTAAGCTCTAAAACTTTATCCTGAGCATGCAATGGCATGAAACCAGCCTAAAATCTTAGACAAAGAATGAAGTTCACGAATTTGCTCCACAGATTCAGCAGGGGTGGTCTGAGAATGAAGAATTAACTTCTACAAGTACTACAGACAATTATACGCCTTTCCTTGCAAGAGCAAGACACGCTTTTCTGACCAAAAAGTATACAAAACATAGCACTGCAGAAAGTTGTTTTCTCTTTCATCCTCTCCCCAAGCCACAACTGTTAGGTGTGGTTTGTCATCCCACTTAATGCAGCACCAGAAGGCGTGCCACTGCTCTGCTCTATCACAAGGGCTGCAGAAGAATGTACAGACAGAGGGGAGGGCAGACACAATGCCAACTGGCATTCATCTGGGTTTTTTTTGAGAAATACTTCAAAAGCAAATATTCCAACAGTTTTTCCGTTTAGTGAAATCGTTTCCCTGACTAGCTCTTTTCGGCCCCTGGCTGTGATTAAATCTCTACTCTCCCACCTCCCCAACATAATTCTTACACTTAAATCTTGACATTTATATTATTACTTTTACAAATTAATCTTTCTCTACGGAGTGTACCATAATGCTCTAGGGAGGTTCGTACGTTCCCGTGAGTCTTGCGAGAGCTCTGCCAAGAGGTTTTTAACTCCTAGTCAGATCAAAGAGAAAGTAACGAGATAAAAAGAAACAGGGTTCTCCAGATTGACAGGTCAACCATCGCTCCTCAACAAGAAAAAAAAGGTGGTTTACAGAAACAATTAGGGAAACAATCAAGTTTCAAATTTGGAGGAACTATCCCATAAAGTACTACAGTAGTCATTTCTGTAGTAAAGATTACTGACTGGTTTCACTGAATAATCTCACTTTATTCTTTAACTTATCTGAGCAGTACACATCAGATGAGTTATGAACCAAATTTTAGGCCGTACAAACTGCAGTGCTACGGAAATGTCACTCAAAGGAGCAACACAAGCCTTGCAGAGAAAGTAAGCCAAAAACTGCCTAAAATGTCAGAAATGTTAAAACACTGAAAGCTGAGTCCTAAGTGCAGACATACATATGAAATTCTAAGACAGACTTGCCAAAAGATTTGATAGCCAACTTTTCTTCTAATCCTGCTGCTTCAAAAGCTCAACAAGCTTAAGTGGCCAAATAATAACAAAGGTATGTCTTAAAGCCAAAACAAAACTGAATGAAGCCAACAGTGATGGTTTATTTCAGCAGTTCAGGATAAGAATATTTACAAGAACTATACAGGTTCATATGCTAAAGAATTTTTTAAATTATTTGCTAATATTATACTCCATATACAAATTTACCCGTTTTCTCTATTTTTTTCCACAACTTGACTTCCAGCTCAGTCTGACAGAACATGTAATTTCTGGTTACAAAGCACTGAACTGCTGTGCCTCCAATCACCTTACTTTTTAAATAATAATAAAAAAAAATCTGTTACTCAAATTGCTTTAGACTGTGCCTAAACTACAGTTAAGAATGAATGCAAGTGAAAACCTGGCCTCACCAATGAAAGCAGCAAAAATATCACTGCATTCAGCAAGGCTGGAATTTCAAAAGTTTATAAAAATACATGCTAAGGATCTTTGTGTCTGGCCTTTCATAGTCCAGACTCATTCATATTCTAGTATCTTTTTATGCAGCAAAACAAAATGCTACATCCATTCCAAGTTCACAAATCACTATTACAGCTAACTAGAACATCAGCTAAACTGACAAGTATCATTGAAAATAATCCCTACAACAATAACACCAACTTATTAAACTCTATGCAATTGATTGCATAGTCAATATTCCTACTCCTAATTTAAATTATCTTGTATGTCATGAAAATCTTACAGAATCACTCAAATGTTGTTATGCTTCTTGATGATATATACTTTTTCTAAGCATATCATGTGTAGAAAATTCAGTAATTAGTCATCATACATTAGGTTCTTGAAAAAAACAATTTTCTATATCAAGAACCAAATCTAGAGTCAGAATCATGCATAGATGTAGCTGTTTAACCCCAGAAAGAAAATTAAAAAATGAAACTACAACATTGAACATTTCTGAAATCTTAAGATGGATCATTAAGATGGTGTGTTTTATCAGCTTGCTGAGGAATTCTTCTAGGCTTTTAAAACAACTGTATTTGCTTACTAAATATGCACCTGATCATAAACAGCAAGGCAGACCAGAACAAGCATTTGGCTTTAAAGAATGGCTTAAAAGATTGAAGCTCAGAGTCTAAGTAGAAATATTGTTTTCTACGCACACTTTTTTTCCCTTTTTTTTTTTTCACTTCGATCTACTACACAACTCTAAAAACACACTATTTACTGTCTGGGAGGACTGTGGAGGGAAAAGAAGGTGGGGAGAGGAGAGGAAAGTGAGAGGACCAAGTTCTAGAAGCAATGCAATTACTAGATGATACACAAATGGAGTTTGCACACACTGAACACATAGAACATATCTTATACAGTGTAACACAAAGAAAAATAACTATTTTAGAAATACATAAGAATTTGAAGCACTGGGTAACTAAAAATACCAGAAGGCAGCTTTCCTAAATACAGGAGAAATAAAATTCAAAAGCACAGTAACCACCACCTATATTTTTACACTTGTGTATTTTCCCTCTGTACATTAGGGAAAAAAACCCTCTTGGAAAAAAAATATAAACTTGCACATATGCACACGCACAGAGGGTCACAAAAGCTATGAAAGAGATACTCCACACAGGTTCCTGAGCAGATGACAAGCCATTAAACTTTCAGCGTTAGGTAGTTATGATGGTCTGATGTCTCTTTTATGATATCTCCCATTTTTTAAATTAAAATCTACAATGTCTTTAATAAGCAATTCTTCCATCAGTCTTTGATGTGTTTTACTTATAAAGCAATGACAGTTTTCAGTTCAGTCTCCTTAAAGTTCCAGAGAAACCATTTTCCACTCACTTGCTTTGAAAGCCATTAAAACAACTTGATGAAGAACAGCAGCAGGGGGTTAATAGAAGCCAAGGCTTAGTAACAATCTTTAGATTTTTCTCCTAAGACTTTCTCACAGACCCTCCTCACAAAGATCCTCAGAGCTTTTCATCCTCTCCCTTCTCCCCTCCCCCCCAAAAAATCAGTTCAAAGTGACAGATGCAACTAGCTCTAGGTTTTGCTGTATTCTTAATTTCACTTTTACCTCTCAATTTTGATAGACTCAACTGAAATCTGATTGCCATAGAAGTGGCCATCTCCTCGTATCTTCCCATTGGAAAAAAATAATACATGGAAAGAGTCAAGAAGTGACTTGAAAACATCTTATAACTTGTCATCTATTCTGAAGAGAGCACTGGTATAGAGAAATGTACCTGTCGCTTAAAAGTCATATACAACTGGTATTCAATTAATCAAATTAATTAGTGATCAACTGATCCATTATTTATATACAGTTCTATGTTTTACCACAGTATTTCTGAAACCTTCGTAATGACAGTGACCCTGTTGGGATATAAACTAAAGAACTATGCAAGCCAACTGCAAATAGTCTTCAACCACTCTTTAAAAATGGGAATTGCCTCTAACAAATGGCAAGTTCTTTGGTTATAATTTCATGCAAATGTAGAAATCAAAGTTTTATGGAAAACAGAACTATTCGGATAGTACTAATTATGATGCAAATCAGTAGAGCATACTTTTTATCTGTTTCACTGTGCTCACCACCATTTTATTTCTTTATTATTATGGCCACTTGAAGTACAATCCTTGCTGATCACTAATTTTGGGGAATTTCTGGAACTCCAGAGCTCTACGGACTCTTCAATTGCTGTATTCAAGTGATGCTGCTGTGGTCAAAATACCACACATGGCATCTCAGCAACATGAACAGCTAGTTCCATGAAGCGGGGCTGTGGGACATACCTATTCCTCCCAGATTCTAGTTACAATCCCTTGTTCTTTTAAAAACTAGAGCTACAGTTACAGTACACATGGCTAAGAGCAAACAGGGGCTAAAGAAGGCCAGATACACGTCTCCTCATCTTGAGGACAGGGGCAGCACATATGAGAGATGTGAGGTCAGGAAAGACAGATGGTGGGCATTCCCATTACAGCTAAGTCACCTCTTGTCCTTACAACATTGAGCTTTATGTTTTCCAGTTGGTGACTCTCATGGTTTGTGTTTCTACTTTATTTTAGCAAGCTTGTATCTGTAAAACAAACTGGGAGAATACATTGTGGAAAAATCTTCCAGATGTCTGAGAACAAATCTTATCAATACTTTCTCAGAGTAACCACCAATCACATTTTCTGCATCTCCTCCTTCTGCTAAAGTGATACACTATTAAAATGTTAATGTGAGATCTGTTTTGTTTTTTTTTAATTAGATTTTATTTTAAAATTGAAAAAAAAACACAGAAGAAATTCTAAGTCAGTGAACTGACATACAAAAAGTTTCTGTTCACTTTCTGAGATAATTATACCATAAATATTGGAAAAGGATCTAACAAGAATATAAAATAAAGAAGTCTGAGAAGTACAGAAACAGTATCCTAAGGAACAGGAACAGTTATGTATAATTTTCTACAAGCATACAATCACTTTACAGAATTTAAAAAATGCAAGGCTGGAAGAACCTCACAAGATCACTCAGTACAACTCTCTCTTAACGGTGGCAGGATTAAACATATGTTTATGAGTGCTACATAATACATGCCAGATACAGAATATGCGCCTGAGCGTTATCCAGCCATTCAGGCTGTTCCATCATTCAAACTATTCCACCCTTTGTGCAATTTTAGGTTTAAAATAAATACTTAAAATACTATATATGTAATAGCACTGTAAGATTGTTGTGCTAGAATGCTACTATGGAACAACCATTTAATTAAAATCTTCATTAGCATTACATCTTTCTGTATTAGCTTTCAACTATTAACGCTTCTTCAGGAGGGTAAACTTTTTTACCCCATATTTTCTATTTTCAGAGAAGGCACATCTCTCACCTTTAGGAGTTTAGCCTCATTTCCCTATAATGTATTCATCACCGCTCAGCACATCTGTCCCAGCAAATCCCATTTCCTGTTCTATTCATGAGGCTCAGCAACCTGGAGCTTTAGTGATTGCCGCCACACTTTTCCCATGGCCTTCTCACCTCTCACCCCCCCCACGCACCCCGCTCCCATTGTTTATCATCTGTTCTCCCCTGCTGCAAACTGCTGTCAGATGTTCACTTATCCCTAATCTTACTCACTGCCTTTGATATTCTTTCTAATCCAACAACCTGTCAACTGGGGCATCAGCCCATGTCCAGACCAGCTGCTCTGTCACAGGCCGTAAGATTCCCTCTCAGTTCCAAGAGGTATTTAAAGGATTTTGACACAGCAACCGCAACATGAAACAAATAATTAATGCTGTTTTGATCAGTGATCAGGGCTTTAGTGTGACATGAGCCGACCACTAAGAAAAACTGAGCTTTACTTTGTTTAAACTTCGGTAAACTTTAGTGTTACTTTATTAACAAGATTTTGATCAATGTCTGAAGGACAGTACCAAAAAGCTAAGTTCTTTAACTTGTTTTAGGTAAAAATTATGAAGAATAATTAATCTGAACGCAAGACAGAGGGACAGCTAACTTTATACCCTGCTGTGTAAAACATGCCTATTTATGCAACATTGACTTGTGTATAATTTTCAAAGCACGGGAGCTGACCTTTCGTGAGTTACAGCTGAAAATACAAATGTATTTTAAATACGGCAGCAGTTGAGGTAAAAATGTTATTTAAAACACACTTGTATTTTCGGGAATATAATAAAGTATAGTTTCATCCCACATAGACCATCAAAACCAGACATTTTAAAGGATATTTCCACTCACAGAAAATGTCTAATTTCCGTAATATTCAGATTTGCTATAAATACTTAAAATGTTACACTGTTCATCTGCTTTAAAACATACCAAATCACATAATGTCATAGCTGAAATTATAGTTCAGATGACAATTTTTTTTGACTGTGCAAAAGAAGTTTCTGCTATTTAAGCAAATATATGTATTTTGATCCAAACTGAAAAGTAAATAAAGCATTTAGTTGTTGAAGAACATGAATACTATTTTATTTCTCAGATCTAACTGCAATTACTACAAAAGAGACGGTACCAAACAAGTCAAAAAGGCCTACTTTGTACCCTACAGTAGTCATATTTCAGACACAAAAAATATAATAAAATCTCAGTGATGGATTTTTTAACATGGTTCATTCACTTAGAACTAAACCACTTTCATTCTTAGGGCTTGTCTATACCAGGACATCAAGAAAATTAATCTGAAACAAGTACCTTGATGAACTTGAATTCTGCCAGTTAAACTCCATTAAACCCCTGTGTGGACACAGTCATTCAGTTTAGTTTACTGCTCCCTTAGGGCATGCACTGGAAAGTTAACGTGGATTAAGGTAGGGTATGAATTCAAAGTGCAATCGTACTTTGAAAATGGTTTAACATAAACAGAACTAGACTCTTTGTTGTAGAATGAGACATGGAGTTAATCAGGAAAGTCCTGTGTAGACAAGCCCTTGCAGATGAGGCTACTGGAGTGGTATTGTCAAAGCCAATGGTTTTCAACGTCTTCATCTGCAGACCTGGAAACATCTTCCAGTGCAGCTGCAGACCTTGGTAGCAGGTTTAAGCTAACTACAATTTATGTACCTCCTCCTAATACTCAGTCTTAACTTTGTAGCTATTGCACAGTAACCCAAGTAGTCTAGCTCTTGACGACATTAAATGAGATTTAATGGCCCACCCAGAGGAGGCCACAAAGATGATCAGAGGGCTGGAGCATGTCGCCTGAGAGAGTTGGGGCTGTTCTGCCTGGAGAAGAGAAGGCTCCAGGGAGACCTTATAGCAGCCTTCCAGTATCTAAAGGAGGCTTATAAGAAAGATGGAGAGCAACTCTTCAGTGGGGTCTGTTGTGATAGGACAAGGGGTAATGGTTTTAAACTAAATGGAGGTAGATTCAGACTGGACATAAGGAAAAAAATTTTTACAAGGAGGGTGGTGGGACACTGGAATAGGTTGCCCAGGGAGATGGTGAATGCCTCATGCCTAGAGACATTCAAGGCCAGGTTGGATGAGGCTCTAAGCAACCTGATCTGGTTGGAGATGTCCCTGCTCCTTGCAGGGGGGTTGAACTAGATGGCCTTTAAAGGTCCTTTCCAACCCAAACCATTCTATGAGTGTAGACACATTTCAGCCCTGTGCAAGGATGCTACAAAAGTTGCTCGACAGCCTTATTCTTTCCAATAAGTGACAACTGCTGTCATAAGTTTGGTAAATCATAATACGACTGACCTAAAAATGTTAAGTTTTGTCACTGCCAACTACTTTTCATGTATTTACTTCAAGGAATGCTACATTCACTCATCAAACCATGCTAGATAAAGAAATTAAGAATAAGACAACATAATATTAACTGAAAGAAAAACAAGTACTAGTGCTCTTTTCAACTACTACTCTTATTAACAAATTATTCTCATTTACCCCTTTAGTAATTCATAAAAGTCTTATACAAAAATAACTTGTACAAATTTCCAGAGTTGAATTCAAGGTATATGTCAGAGCCAGAAGCAAATACACCTAGATTCCTTAATTTCTTTTCTTAAACCTGTGCTCTAATTGCAAAAAACACTGTTTCACTTATGTTCCCTTAGTATTTAACTCCTGAATACTGTCATTGCAAAAAAAAAAAAGTCAGATTTCTTTTCTTTCATCCATATAAAAGATTTATATTGCACTTCAAGCATAATTCCCAGTTAACACAGCAGCAGTCAGATCAAAAATCTGTCTCATCCAGGATCCTACCTCTGACAGAAGCCAAGATGCCTAAGGAAGAATATGTTGTTAAAATACCCTCAGCCTCCTGCAATTTGCAGCTCAGGGACTTCCTGAGCTAGAAGCAGTATGTTTGCATTTAAGATTAATAGTATACACTGATATAACAGACTTGACAAGCTGAAGAAAATTATACAAATTTTGCAGGGAAAATGCCATCTCCTTTTATTGCACTACTGCTTTGAAAAAAACAACTGCAAATAAATGTATTACTTGGTAGCATATTTCCTACTACTGGAGCCTTTTGAAGATTCAACAGAAGACTTGCTTGTTTGAACAAGTAACTTAAAAATCTGTTTACTCCCTCAACAGCATAGTTTTTAACTGTCAAAATAGAAAAGAATGTTTTATGTTTATAAAAAAGCAGAAGGAAGTCAGAGAATATTTCAGGCAGCTAGGCACATTCATGTTGCTGTTACCATATAAAAAATTCTGAATGTAAAATCAGATTGTTAATATTATTGTAACATGGCACTGCTTTGCTTTTTTTTTCTTCTTCAAAATTTTCATGACATTAATGATAAAGGCCTCACTTCTTTCTGCATGTATACACATTTCAATCTTCATGACATCTCCAAGACAGTTAAAATGTAAGGCACAGAAACAGAGTGGTTGCTCACGGTCACAAAAGAAAGCAGTAGCAAATCTAAGATTAGAAATAAGAAACTCCTTCTTCACTGAATTGCACACTACACCTTGAAGTACATTTTCTACTCATCACAAAGTTCATGATGTGTTAAAATCTACAATAGTCTGGAAAATTACTTTAGAATTACTGTAAAATTCAAAGAGATTATGGCTTAATTCCCTTAACACTGAATGAAAACATCATGCATCAAAATGAAATTGAAGGGAGCATTTTTCATGTTTAACTTCAAAATTAATAATTCTGAACATTAAATCAATAGAGCAAATGTGATGCTCCGGCACTGAACTCCTCTGAAGTGTGGAAGGAATGTGAAGCTCACAAAGGAGCAAAAAGTTCCACTTCGCCACTACTGACTGTATGGTTCAGTCGATATGCATGGAGTTTTTGAGGTTTATCCCACATCATGGAAACAGATGCCCATTCACCATTCCATAGATTTGAAATACAAACTCACTTACAGACATACTGGGAAAATTACTGACAGTTGATATTAGTCTAGTAGCAAACTTCTAAAAGTTCCTGGGCAGAATGCACACCTATGTTTATACAATGCGAGGAAACGGTGGCGAGAGCTCCCTTGCCAGAACAACCTTCAAAAACAAAGCCATAGGAGTCTAGGCTAGATCCACAAAGGCTTTGATATGCGAGCTCTGAGCAAAAGTTTCTGTAATAGCTCAAGATTTTATTCCCCCAGCTAGATGCTTCCCCCCACCTGACGCTCTGTCTCCCCTGAAGGATACTGTCCCCAGCACAGGGGTCACCAAAAAAGAATATGCAAAGGCAATTCACCTACTTCTGTGGAAAGCTCAGTAATTTAGCTTAAAGGGCTGATGGAGGTGGGTTTGAACTGGAACAGCAGAGTAGGAGCTGGAACAAAACTGTACAAACAGGAGATTTTATTTCTTCTCATTCTCAGAGGGTAATAACTGCTAGCATGGGGACAAACAATTGCATGCAGTAGCTTCTTAAATCACCACAGCAAGATTCAGCAGAGCTCTGTCTGTCAAAGCCCTGTGTTAGGGTTCAAATCCAACATGCAGAACAACTGAAATCCCTGCTCAGGTGCTGATTAAGAAGACTACGTTGAATCCAAATTCCCATTTGGATACTTAATGCTGCCCCAAATCCTATCAACTCTGCTCAACTGTTACTACTCAGAGTCTACTTCATGACTTAATCTCAGCAGAACTCTTGAACCTGATATTTTTGTGTCTGTCTAATATATAGGCCAATGCCCGGCTAACATACACAAAAGAGAGCTGAAAATTTGAGCACAAATGTCTTTTCCAGCAGTGTGCACACTCTCCTGTGATGTGGGAAGCGATATTAATTGAAGCAAGATCTTGCAGCCTGACTCTACCACATCCCATGGAAATGCCCTAGCCCTTGGGCATTGAGTTAATCTCTCATTAGCCATCCCTCTGGTCTCTTGAATAAATTATTTATGAAAAGCAGAAAAACTTCAATAGGAAAAAGTGAAAAGAGATTTACCATGGAGTTCCTAGCAAATAAGCCAATTCTTCAGGAGGTGATATATGTTTAAAGGGGAAAAAAAAAAAAAAAACACTTTAGACAACAAATCAATTTGCACTTTGGGGCAAGTACACATTAAAACTAGCCAGATGCTACCCTATATGAGAGATAAATTAATTCTCTTCTTTCAGTACCAAGCAGAATAAAAATACATAAGCAGGGTTCCTACCGACAAAATGAAGCGGATATTAATCAGGCTGCGTGATGTACCTTGTCCATCTCTCACCCTCAGGCCACCCCACTTAGAATAACACGGCTTACTTGACCAAAGGCCCTAATGTGAGGAAGGAGTTGACAGATGAAAATCCCAAGCAGAAAGTTAGGTCCATTCTGAGGAGCTGTTAGACGTCTATTTTGAATAACAAAGTTTTAAACTGTTCTTTATCTCTCCATATTGGCCCTAATCAAATCTGCCTACAGTTTGCTGAATTCCGTGACTCCTTTACTGCACTTCTATTTCTATTTACTTTTATTTCTACTTTTGCACTCTACAAAGACAGAACAAATAATTTTAAAAAGTGGTTGGTACACTGACTTGTCCGGACAGCCAGGCTGTTCCCCGTAACTTGTATGCCTAACACAAAGCTGCACGTTGCCTCAACCCACATGGTTCAAAACCTAGAATTTCTTTCAGAAGGGTGTACACCTACTTTAACGCTCTGTAGGAAACATTCAAAGCTCATCACTTTCATTTAAAATATGAATGGGCAGAGAAAGAGGAAGATGAAAGACCTCATATGAAAAGAACTCATGACCCTTTATTGAAAGAGCAGATCCACCGTGGGCATAAACTGCTGTAACTTCAGGAACTCCTACAACTTACAACAATCCTCACTACAGCTAAATAGCTAGAAACCTACAGTTTTCTCATGTTCTTTTGGAAGAGTATTTCTATATACAACCAAATCTAACAGGTTCAATCCGAAGGACGAACCAAGATCTTAAAACACAAGGAAACTTAGGACTCAAGTACAAACCTAGAAAGACACTGCTGGAGTGTTCTCTAACATGATAGTAACCGTTTGACTTGATTCTAAGTGAATACAAGTCTGTTCCTGCATGTGTCCACAACTCCCTGTCTGAACATCCAGATACCCAAGGAAAATTCTCAGCTGGCCAAAACAGTAATGCAGTCTTTGGGCCTACAATTTTGAATGTGTTAAGTGCCTCTGAAGAACAGGTAGGAAACCATCTGAGTCTTTAGCTCCACCCTTGACGAGCTGTGACCACAATATTCTTCATACGTGTAACCTGTGTGGACTTACAACAGTATTTAATCAGCATTTTGTTTAGATTTCAAGCCTCAAATGGATCCCTTTCTGATGTCTTGCAGATTTCTGGTGGTCTGTAAACCTGCTAGAACAACAGCGGTTTATAACCCAGTGCGGTGTGGGTTGAATGGATAAAATCAGACTAGCAGGGTAACCTGTTATATAAATCACCTATGTCTAAATTTATGTTTAACTGTTTTAGCTGTAACGATGGGATTAAAATTACCTCCACACAAGTTGCAAAATTTTTAGATGAAATGTCTTAGAATCAATGCTGTAATGTACACGTTCCTGATGAAATGCCTAGGAATCAATGCTCTAACATAAGTGTTCATGAATGCTCGGAAATAATCTTCAAAACATATGTTGTATGTAAAAATTCTTTAAATTTCCCATTTGTACATAAAAGCAGTAGTTGTAAAAAACCAAACTAATACAGTAAAAACCTCTCATTCTATATATGTCCTTGGACAGAGGAGTTATGTTGAAATATCAATGCCTATTTTAGGAACATGTCTGTTTGAAAATAGATTTCAAAATCTCAGTCTTCAAGGTCCAAATCATTCTTCATCAATATTATATAAACACAAAAATACGCATCAAAGAACCTTCTTCAGACTGCAAAGAATTATAGGCGACATGTTATAGATTCACACAAAGTACCTGCAAGACTGCCCCAAGCCTTTCAATTACCGCTTGATGCCAGATACTAGCTAAAGTAAGTATCCAAACTAGTTTCAGTTTTCACAGTGCAAGAAATGCCATTATTTAAATTTTCCTCATTTAGATTATTCTGGTATTGAGAGACTTTTTTAGTAGATTTGGGTTAAGTTCAGCAAGCACGTGCAGGGAATTCATGGAAGGGGGAAACCAATTTTGCTTTTAAGATACAGACTATTATGAACTGAGAAGAAGAAAAGTTTCTTATCTTTTTTTCAGCTAGTGAATAAAAAAAAAAGTTAGAATCATAGAATGGTTAGAGTTGGAAGGGACCTTCAAAGGTCATCTAGTCCAACCCCCCTGGAAGGAGCAGGGACATTCCCGACTAGATCAGGTTGCTCAGAGCCTCATCCAGCCTGCCCTTAAACGTTTCCAGGGAAACACTGGAGAACGGGAAGATCTACTCAGCATAAAAGCATTAAGACCAAGGGCTAGATTTTGGAAATAATTTTCACTTTTTTTTTCTGGAATTTTCAAATATTCTCAAGCAGATCAGGCACCTAACTCTCTTACGTTTTAGACAACTGTTTAGGTATTTAATGGCGTTCTCAGGAGGTCTAAATGCCTTTGAAACAATTAGTCAAATGACTAAAAATATTTAGTATGTCCTCTGGTTAGTAACTAGTTTTTAAATACAAAATGTATTTTTAATAAACAGAGGGCCTGTCTCTCAGGTCAGGTGCAGATAGTTGTGCAATTGTTGAGTTCATGATCTCAGTAGACTGAACGCAAGCTCACTTCTGTACAGATGCCATATAAACTACATCTTCATGTTCATTTTAAGAAAGTGTTGCAGCCAAGAAAAACAATCTCTTCCCTCAACCAGCCCCCAAACTCTCATCTGTAACCACCAAATTACCACCTCCCCTCTGCCAGCATAAGCACTGGAGTTGAATCAGAGACCTCGTTTAGGTTAAAACTAACTTTTTCTTTTGGCCACATTAGATTTGACTTGGACTAGATCCCCCATCCAGCTCACTATGTTGCCGCACAAACACTTGTGCAAGGAGAAGAAGTAGCAAGATGTGCAGAAAGGGCAAGACTACTTTTTTTTTTGGTGGCAATGATGGTCTCTGTCAAATCACAGCATGTGAACAACACATCCTTATTTCTTCTTTACCATACTCATCACATTTAAGGCACTTGTATTTAATTAAATGTAATTTTGTAATACTGTTTTGTGCATTTTAATTAAATCCCATTTTTCATGTAAATAGAGTATGACTCAGAAACAAAAATGGAATTAAGAAGTAAGACTTTTTACTTATAAATGAAATAAACAAAAATTCAAAACATGAAAAAATGTTCTTCAGGTTTTCTTCTGATACCTAAAAAGAAATAATTAATTAAGTGTCAAGCTTTCATCTGTTCACAAATCAAAATATTTTACTTATGCCAACCAATGAGAAAGCTTTCTTTAGGAAAATAATGTACAAAAGGTATTTAAAAAGGTTAAAAATTAGTTCATCTGCTTTGATGCAAGCTACTTGAACCGTTGCTTTTCCTTTTCTGTATCTTATCTCACTGTTGGACTTAAACACGCTGCCTCCATATACACTCCCTCTTCTGCCTTTTCAACTGCTGTGTTTAGAAGAAAAGCAGAGGGAACAAAAGATTTAGTCTGCAGCATACATCTCTAGGGCCGTCCAAATTCTTCTGCATTTCCACTTCTAACCCTCTGCCTAGGTAAAAGCTCACTCTGGACCGGCCAATGCTGCATCGTCAGCGAGCGAAACAACCTGTTCTGTGCGTGACCTTGCTCGCAGGAAACATTTAAGGAACATGCAGCACTTTATGCTGTGGGAAGAGACTTTCCTTTCACTCCTTGCATTCCTGCCACTGTTGGAGGTACCAGTTCTTGGGAATCCTGTGAAAGGTGACTCACGTTGATATAAATACGGTGAGGAGAGGGATTTCCTTCGCCCACTTCCCATGTGCTGGCGCAGAGGCTGGCCTCGCAGAGCAGCCGCATTAACTTGTTGATCTAATTAACAACCTGCCGCACCGAGGGCTGGTCACCAACGGGCTCAATCTGCAAACTATCAGCACCAAAGCAAGGCCCAAATCAAGAGGTACCCTGCCCAAAGATGAACCGAAAAACCAGGACGGGGTTAAGGACACAGCCCCAACACCGGTGAGGTTCTGGGCACCCATGGAGGAGCTGGAGTTCGTGGCACACCCCAAGGCAGTGCCGCCCACATGCACCCGTCTTTCGGGCCACCTTCGCTGTCCCCCCAGAACCCCACCTTCCCCGCGGGCCAGGGCAAGGGCCAGCAGCCGCCTGAGGGGCGGTTCCGGGCGGAGCGGGGCGGAAGGGCGCCATGAGGCTGCGGCGCACGCTCCTCCGGCGACACGGCCAGTGTCCCAAAATGGCGGAGGCCGGGGGGGAGGTGATAGGACAGCGGAGGGGCCCGCGGGCCGGCCTGGCACTTCTCCTTCGGCCTCTCGCCCCCTCTGCGCCGCGACGAGGGGGGAGAGGCCCCGCTGCCCTGCCGCGGCGGAGGGAAGGGGCGGGGAGACGGAACAGGACGGCCCGGGCCGTGAGGGAAGAGGCTGGGCGGGCGGCGAGGGGCGAGCCGCCGGCGGCCGCTGCCACTCACCTGCCGGTAACAGAGGCGGAAAGGCCGCAGGTAGAGGGAGGAGGTGCAGGGTTTGAGCGCCAGCTCCTCGATGGCCTCCATCCCTGGCAGGGGCAGCGGCCGCCGAGAGATGGAGGAGGAGGAGGAGGAGGAGGAAGGCGAGAGGCGCGCGCAGCCGCTGGCGGACAGGGCAGGGCAGGGCCGGGCAGGGCGCGGGGCGGCCGCGGTGCCCGCAGAGCCCCCGGCTGTGCCCGCGGGCGGCTGCCGGCTGCAGCGCTGGGCCGGGCCCACGGCGCGGTACGGAGCCCTGCAGCTCCCTCCACGGCGGGCCGGCCCGCGGAGCCGAGACGGGAGAGGGCTGCGGCGCCCTCCTGCCCACTTCCCTCTGAGAAGAGCCAAAACGCTCGGTTTCACCCCCAAAACGGGGTCGCGACAGCAGCACACAGGGGCCTTGTGGCCTTTACTCCACAAAAAGAGCTATTTGTGACACTGTTGTCTCAAAAGGTTGACGAATGCCCTGCGTGGGTCAGTTATTTACGCACGTTACACCAAAATTGAAGGGGTATTCCCACACTAAACAGAAACTAGGCCCCCTCCTTCGAACACTTGATGTAAATTCCGTGCTGAATTTTGCCACAGGTGGTCCCGATCCCGGATGTATGTCAGGTCTTGCAGGATGAGGACCTTGCTGTTAAAAGCCCGATCTCTTCAGTCTGCCTGTGTGGTGTTTTCGTGTCAAAATGGGAGTTGTACGGGTGACATGGAGAATGCAGGTACAAATACAGAGTCATCAGTAACCTGTCACTCGCTGCTTCTCAAACTTTCCCTCTCAGGGTCACTTTGCAGTCGTGGCCATGCACTCAGCCCATCACAGAAGAATAAATGTAGCTTCATTAGACTCATCTGGCTATTCTTAGCAACAAGGTTACAAAATAATTACCCTCTCCCCTTTTACTTTGTTTTTTTAAACAAATCACTTTAGATTTAGATGTAGACTTAAACATTTCCTAATTTTCGTAGGAGTTCGATCATTCTTATGCAACATTAGAACCTGATGTTCTAATATTCCTAATAATGATTTTCTAAATTCATGAGCAACAGAGCTCACAATTTGTTGTGGTCATTATGTCTCTAATTTGTGTTCACTTTCCATGCAGGCGTTCCAGGGTACAGCTATTTTAGTATATAAATATAATTATTTTGTCAATATATTGACTGCACTGAGAATAATCTGAAATTTCTTGCTTCAGTTTCTCTTTTTTTTTCTCTTTTACTCTACTTCCACTGCATCACTAAGAAAGTTTATTACCTTGTCGTGTGGTAGTAAAAGTCTTAGCAGTATGGCTAAAAAGAACAGATGCAGCAATTACAAAACTCACTAAGAAGTAAATGAAGCAGCACTTATGTTGCAGAACAGTTCTGGTAATGCAAGTGACAAAAAAGTTTTGTGGGACTGAAAAGTGCTGTGGTTTAAAAAGCATATTTGCAAAGCTATCATAACAAATAAGCAAATAAATGTATTTTATTAGCTGACATAGAAAATATTTGTATAACTTTATTTGCATCTTTGGATACGGCCCTGTATTTCTCTTTTTTTCAGAATGATCCTGAGGTCATTCAAAGCTCCTGGGAACTTAAGCTATATTTTTCTATTAAATTATTTCAGTCTTCCAAGTCCAATTTAAGTATAAACACAGTTTCCATGCACAGCAAGTTTACAGTATCTCTGTTTGCTTATATTAAAAGTTACGGCTACCCAGGTTGGTTTAGCCACTTAGATTGACCTCTCCAATAAACATTCTGACACCACTTTAAGGTTCTGAGTGTGCGTGTGTTTTGGGGAACGTGTCATAGCATGTGATGGATTGCTTATTCCATTCTTAGTCCTAGGTGGGAAGCTTGTGGGGTTGTGATGTGTCACAGACCTGATCTCGCTAATGTACCTGGAAGAGTTGAGCGCAGTGTCGCAGGAAAACGCATTTCAGGGTGCTCTAGTGTTAGAATCGCAATTGAAAGTTGCAGACTTCTTTATCGGAAAATGTTCAGTGTGAATGTGCTAGCAGAAAGAAGGATTTAACAGGCTGAGATTGAGGAGATGCCTTAGTGTTACCATTTTACAGGTGAAACCTGAGTCAGAAAATAAATAGAAGTATGTCCTGCACAGTGGGACTAGCATTGAGCAGCTGGACCTGAGTTTCATTGCGGTTCTTACATTAAGGCCTAGATGCCCTGTGCAGCAAGTGGCTTTGCCTTTGCTAGTCCAGGAACACTCCTGGGCAGGAGTTGACCCTCAGCTCCTACTTATTCCAATGGATAGTAATGAAGGAGAATAACTTAATTTTGAATGGGTGAGATGCACTCCTGATTTCCTGTTCCCTTGCACTACTTTTGTAGCTTGACTGTGCTGACTGGCGCAGTGACTCTGACCTGACTCTAAATGCACTGGCTTCACAGCAAGAAGCACGAGAGGACACAATGCAGAGATGCTACTCGGCAGCTCTACTCGGGGTTCAGGAGAACTCTGTTCACATATAAAGTCCCACCAGGGCTGACATGCCCACCATGCACTCACCACTTCTGCTGGAGTGACTTGATTCTGGAGGACACTGAGAGACAGGCGTGTTTGCTCAGCGTGCTGCCCCGTATGGGTTTATAACCTCAGATAGTGATCAGCTTGCAGATATCTGTTGTGTGTTGACATCCCTGTGTGCCTGCCCCTTTTTTAAAGCAGAAGTACTAGTGGTGGTGTTCCTGCAGAAATTTGTGAAAATAGACATTCATCATTCTAAGGTTTTTAAGTCTATTACTTTTGGTGAGATGGTTGTGATACTAAGTTTAAGAGCATGTTTAACTGCTTGCAAAATCTTTCAGTTTTGATTAGCACTACTCCATGAAGTATCATTTACATTTTTATGATACTGTGCCTAGATCATCAGTTCCCAACCTTCTTACATCCTGGATTACTCTTGGCTGTCACAGTTTCTTTGCAGAGTACTATCCAGGTTTACTGTTTCACTCCTAATTGCAATAGCTACCGGTGATAATGCTTCCACAAACCAAGTGCCTTGTGCCATCACATCTTCCCTGCTAAGTGTTTCTGTTGATCTGACTCCCAGAAAACCAGGAAAGTGCCAGAATGGCAGGTTGCCTTTCATTACATTAAATACATTCCTTTATCTTCCTTAGAAGTGGCTTCTGTATTATATGTTGCTTTCTTGCCTTTTAAAATAACATATATAACATTGTGAATGTTGTCCTGAGTGGATTCCTCATGAGTTCTTCAGTTTTCTGGACCTGCTGGTCTTCTGTTGTAAAATATTAAAATCTAGATGTTTTGCTTGCACAGGTTCTAACAGATCTGAGAATGGTTTGTGTAACTGTGATAAACAGACTAATAAATAAAGCAAAAAAACCCCATGAGTAGAAGTTCATTTAATCCTATTAAAAGTTCATTTTCCTGGAAAGAAAGGTCAGCAGAGTAGGTCAAACAGGCAGAGAAGTAAAAAAGAGAAGTGTCCTGTCTGGAGCTGAAGAGTCTTAGGAAGATTCACTGAGATTTCTTCTAAAAAATGAAACATTAACATTAGTGTTTAAAAGGAATTATTTCCACAGGGTGTGATTCTTTGTTTAACAGACTTCTCTTTCCTTCAAAGCAGTGTTTGCTCTGTGTTACTTTGTGAGTAACTTTTATTACCAGCAAAATACCCAAACAACTTTTTGTTGTTGCTGTTTAAAAAAATCCCCTTGAGCTTGAAGTTTCCGCAGCCACAATCCTTCCCTTCTCCTTAGACACCAGCAGACACACAGTCCTTGGGCAAGTACTCCGCAGAGGGTCAGGTTGCACCCTCATTACCCGTTTGTTTTATTGCTGTTTGCTTTGGGACACAACGGGGAATATTTCCCGCGCAAGCCTGGCGCTCCTGCCCTTCTCCCGCTCGCGGTGGCTCCGGGAGCCAAGCACACCCTCTCGCCTCTGCCTACGTGCGCCGTGTGGGTGCGCAGGGGGTCAGGACAGCCCTTTGCCACCCGCCCCGGCCCATCTGTTCCGGCAGCAGCCCCACTGTTTACCGTGGGTGGACACCCAGGAATGTCCCTTGCAGTGCTTCCCTCTTCCTGCTGGAGCTTAGCAAAGTGCCTGAGCTGCTGGGTTCATTCATGCACAGTTTGGCAGTGCGTTTTCCGTAGTGATTTGTGTGTGTGCGCGCCTTTCTGCACGGGCTTTTAAATTCAGTCCGTCCTCACCAGGCTCGCTTTGCTCTTTGTCGTGCCGTTGCTCATGAACAAAAATCATCAAGTCCTGAACCTTTCTTATCTCCAGAGGACTTCTTAATATATTGCAGAGTATCGTTGCTTTCTTACATTTCTTTTGGTATTTGTGAGTATTGTAGTTACTAAGATACTGGAAGTACAAAAGCCTCAGCAACTAGAGGCATGCTGACTTGCGACTCTCAGCTTTCATTTAAAAAAAAAAAAAAAAGAATTTCTAACCCTCATGGTTGCAGGGAAAAAAGCCAGGAGATGTAAACCGTGGCAAACCTATGGTTTGTGAGCTGTGAAGCACAGGTCCTGTGCCAAGGCAATGCCACGTATTTGATAGAAAGGCTTTGATGTTGGGGTGACAGATAACCTGAAACCCCGGCTCTGAGCAGAAGAAAGGCAGCAGAAGCTGCTGAAGCCAATGGGTGCTGGCTGACCCAGGATCCAGCTGCATGCCCGATTCAGCCCCATCCAGCAGCAAACAGCTGTGACATCTGCAGAGCCATTGTCTTCTGCCTGGAAGATGCTCTGTGAACTTCCTCCTCCTCCTCGGGTCCCCGAGCCATGTGCAGTTTTTGTTGAGGTCACATAAGGGTATCAAGAAGGTCGGACACCTTTGTTGCAAAGGCTTAGCAAGACAGATGGATGAAAATGGCCAAAATCCAGTATATTTTGTAATCTCATGTTATGAATCCTTACGGTTGGCAGCGTGAAAGCTTGTCCTCTTCATGCGGGCAATCCTTGCGTTGCCACAGAGACGGTAGTTTTGAGTGCTTTCTGAGGATCAGAAGCAGGTTCTTTCTGTAATGAAGTGGCTGTTATGAAGTTTGCCTTCTAAAGTTTACCCCTTAGGCTCCTGAAGAAAAGCAAGCCCGAAGCTGCCAATATTTAGCTTTTAATTATTATTCAGTTCTGGGGCATAACCACCCTGGTTACATTCATGAAAGTCAGGAATCGTGCTTATGCAATTCTTCTGGCATTTTAAATAGAGCCCTAGAGAAATTTGTTTTTATTTTAGTAGTTACATTTCTGAGAGACTACTTTTTTTTAAAAAAACAATAATTTACATTTCTATTACGAAATACAAAATTAGAGGTCCGCACTGCAGTACATAACATTATGTTCCAGCAATTTTATTCACCATCCCTTGGTTCAGAGCTGCTTTAATCACATGAATAGCCTCAGTCTGAAGAACTCAGAGTAATTATTCATGAATGGGTTTGCAGAATTTTGCTCATAAGGACTGACAGCACGAGCAAGACGGGAATGGTCTGTGGTATTGCTGATGTCCACCACTCCAAGTTAGAGGAATATTTCAGTTTATTTCCCTTAGATGTTTTCATTAGCACCTCTTTGTTTTCAGAATACCAAAGTGTGTCTCTCTTAATGAGAAAGGACCGTCTTCGTCTTTACTTTATGAAGTCAAGTACTGTCTTGTGGCTGTAGTGGAAAACTCACCTGTGTCTACTAGAATAGTGTGATTTCCCAGGGGAGCTGAAATTTATCCATCTGCCTTGTGAAATGAATGATACAAAGCTCTTTTCTCAGCTCTTTTCTCAGCGCATATCATCATTAAAATCCTTGAACTAAGTATGGTAAGAAAAAAATAATTGAAATATATTTGGTATAAATATAGATATGGATATCATGACATGTAATAATCGATCTCTCTAAAAATAGTGGAGGAAAAAAGCTCTTTGACATAAATATATAACTAGTATGTCAATTAGACAGTTCATAAGATATTCATAATATAATATGACAAGTTGCAATATGGTATAAAGTGGAGAGAGGGAGGTGAGAACATGGGAAGTAAATTCTGATTTCTAGCTTTTCAGCTGGAGGAAGAACAAACACATAGTCTGTGAAAAAAATAAGAAACAATATGCATGCAAAATTTAGATACTTTTAAATTATTTTAATTACTATCCAACAAATGTTGCCTACAGCTAACAGAGTGAAAATGATTAGAGGGAAGACTTTGATTTTTCAATAAGCTCCTCTCTAATGAGGGAAAAAAGAAAATGATAACACCTTCTTGTTTGTGTTACAGTACCATGTACAGCTTCAATGTGGGTCCCATTATGCTGGAAAATGTTCAAATACAGGTAGGAAAATGGTGCCTTTCCCAAAAGAGCTGCAAACTCATTCATACAAAGGAACAAACAAGACTAAGTACAGTGGTAAGGAACAGCTGAAGGAGAGTAAAGAAATAAGAAGAATCTGCTTTTGTTAGCCCCATATGTATGCAATAGAGCTGGAAGGAGAAAAGTATTTTGATTTCTCCGGGAACCTTGATGTTCCAATAGTTTGAAATTGTCTGTAAAAAGGTCTGGAGCCTGAGTTGTTGGATACTTGAATGTTGGCCATGGCTCTAGCCATGACCCTGCCATCCCTGAGCTCTCCAGTCGCCGTGACACTGAGCTATGCCTGGTAGCCTGCCCTGGACTGCAGGCATTGTAAGCCCAAGGGTCCTTAATCTTCAGGCAGTTTGCCTAGCAAGATTTTTGAAGCTGTGGGAGCTGGAAGCCCTGGTCCTCAGGAGACTACCAGCTGGGCTGCTCAGAAGCCAAAGCTGGCATAGCTCCAGTGGAAGCTTGCCTATTTTCCGAAGGAATTTAATTGAAGACTTGTCTGTATGAAATGTTTCTGTTCGGTAAATTGAGACATTCCAAAGAAAAAAAAAATAGTCAAAGGTTTTTTTTTATTCTACTAGATGTACAGAGCATATACCTGGCTTATATTTTCACATATTTAAATATAAATACATGCATATATGATTTATGAGATAGAAAAGTAAGGAGACACAACTAGCCATTTTCCTGCCTCTTCTTTATTAGGCATACTATATTGTTTTTGTATTTATTTGTGTTGCAGCAGTGCTTAGGAATCCAGAACGTTATTGTGCTCATTGGTAACAAAACACAGAACAAAACAGCCTAAATGCTTTTCTGAGATTCTTGTGGTTAGAAGTGAGTTGGAGGAGAGCTCTGAGGAAGGAAAGAGTAATTTCTCCAAAGCGTAATTGAAGGGAGTGTAACTTTCATCAAAGAGTGTGTGTGATGGAAGGACAGCATGGAGAATGGAGCCTGGGAGCACTACGGGACGTGGTGGGACATGTGCTGGAGATACGGGGCGGCAGAGTTTCAGTATAGGAGAGTTGGAAATCAGGAAGCAATATAAGAGTCGGAGTGATTGAGCTGAGGTGATTTAGCACCTCAGTTTGCAAGTAGTAGAGCTGATCTGTTGTTGAGAGCTCACTGGAAAGTTAGAGATTGGTCTTTAAGAGATTGGGTCTCCATAAGGATCGATGTTCTGAAAAATAAAATCCTAGGCATCTTACATTAGACTCTCAAAACTATCGGCATTGACATTTCCTAACTTTTGAGTGCTTGACTTTGAAATCTTGACAATGTTGGTGGTTTTTTTTTAATAAATATTCTGCATATTTAGACATTTTCAATTCTTTGGTTATAGTTCATCCAAAAAAAATATATATATATAACCAAACCAAAAATCAACCCTTCCCTCCTTTTCCTGTTTGTGAACTATCCTGCTGGATTTATTATTTTGTACTGTGTTCTTGGAGACTGCAGATAAGGTTTCCAGAAAATTTCAATTGAAGATCTGGGCATTAGTATACTTACATAGTAAAACTGAGCCCAGGGGTATCCAACCCTAATCTCTGTTGATCTCTTGGAGCAGCCTGTTTTCACTTTACTTTTGCAATGCTCCGTCTCTTAATGCCTCTTCCTTGCCTGCAGCCACTTCTTTAGAAAGCCTACAGAATGGAAGAGGAGGATGTATTTAATGTTGATAGGTGGTAAGACCAAAGGAAAGGCACTGTTTGGCTACTTGCTTGTGCGTAAGGATGTTCCATCTCAGCTGAACAGGATGGACAAGGCATGGGGCATTAAGATCTGAAGCTGGTTTGTGCTGTGCAAGGGGTATCATTGCTTTTAAATTGATAGGGAGCTATTCGCTGCATTCCTTTTTTGCTGAGACTAGATCTGAGCTTCTCATAACTAAGCAGACTGTATGAAGAAAATGCCCTCCTTCGTCAAGACCAGGAATTATTATTGTTTTAACCATAGTGCTCTACAACAACTACTACAGTCTTCTAGCTGGTATTTTAAAGATATACAGTCCATGTGTGCTAATATATCTGCATGCAAGATTGTCGTGACTTAGAGCCAGTCTCTGGCAGAAACAGTAGAATGGGCTCACAAACAGGTGGCTCTCATCACTGGATGCATCATGCTGTATGTACGCATTTTAGCCTCTTGCCTAATGCCCTCATCCTGTAGAGAATGCAGTTCTTTCTGGCCATGGATGTGGAAGCATTTGCTGGAGAAGGTAACTGAAGCACTTCCTGTGCTGGGGCATCCCGCTTCGTACCTGTATACATATCTCTAGGCAGTCAGGTAAACCAATAGCACGTACTCTGTCATTGCTAAGAACAACGTTGCTGTTTTGTGTACGTAAGAAAGGGAAATATATTTAGAGTGCATGTGGATGTTCTGTTCTTCATTCATGTGTGACCAAATTCTAATCTCTTCCAGTCTGCTCTAAATCCAAAATAACCAACTGAAGTCAGTGCAGTTCCTGGGGATTTATGCTACTGTAAATGAGAACAGAACAGAGAATTTTTTTCTCCCTCTCTCTTGTAATAGTGAGAAGAAAAGCTGGAATGTCAGCCTGGCTTTACTTCTTAGCTTTGCTTACGTTGTCTTAAAATGGACATCATTTAAACCTTCTTTTTTTATATATATATATTTGGAATATAACAGAAGGAGAGCCTTGATGGTTTCTTATTTTACAGGAATATAAACATTAAAAGTCATTTTTCTTTTACACATGAGTTAGGAAGCATAATTTACTTGAAAGGACCCTATTATATACTCAGTACTGTATTTGTTTATCTAATTGAATAGAAGAGCATTTACTGCAGTTTCAAAGTTAAGCCAATAAACGTTTGTCTTTGTGTTGCAGCAGCGATGTTTGACAATTGGATTGGGCAACACCCATTTTAACTTAGGTTTATTTTTTAGTATTGATGAAGCAAAACTCTTGAGAACATTTTCACTCCCTTGCTTGCGCTCTTGCCACAAGATGGGTATTTGGCAAAAGATGCCAAAAGCCTTTTGTACAAGTTGCCTTGTTTCCAATAGCACCGTCTCACCTCACAACTTTACCTTTTACTTCATATGTCCTGGCGTATGTTCTGTGCACAACAAGGCGTAGAGAAATGAGTGGCAGGATTTTAAATAGACCTACATGTATAATTTCTGTTAAAATCAAGAGGAGGGTAGCAGAAAACAAACAGAACCTTTTTCTTTCAAGTGCCATGCTCACACCAAAACATCTGTCAATCCATTCTGCCTACTACAAATCCAGGAACACCATGTTTATAGGAATGCTTAAAAAGCCTTTATTTTCACTGTCACTTACATGATGCTGTTGGCATTCTTAGACAAATATTTAAGATTGCTTTTTTTTTTTTCTTTTTAACTTTATAAATGGCATTCTGGATTGTGCTGCCTGTATCGAATAGCTCCTGGAACATCCCTCCTAATCAGTTCCTTTTGGGAGCAGGATCATCGCACTCGTTTTGAAGCCGCGCCAGTGCCTGCAATGCGTGGGGACTACAGATGAGATCTTTGTCACAGAAGCATGAGATCAGTTCACCATTCCGGGCCATGTAGTAAGTGCATTCCTGACTGAATGTTACATCGTTTTTATTTTCCTGGGACAGCATTGCACTTTGTCTCCTCACTGAAAGAGCTACGTTCATTAGATACAGGAAGTCTTGCTAAACATCCATAACATTACATTAACAGCTGCTGGTAGATCCTTGAATGCCCAATGATCAGGGGAGGGTTTGCAAGAGATTTGGTGCTTCTTTGCTGGGATTGTTTTCTTCAGCGTGCTTCACAATCTAAACTTCTGTAAAAAGAAGGGGGCAGTTAATCCTTCAGGTTGTGAAGAAAACTTTTAAAATGTGCGCCAGATGGAAATAAATGCAGTAGTGTCTGCAAACAGACAGATATGCTGAGAAGCAGTCTGAAGGCTGATACTGTTTGGATTAAAGGAAAAAGAGCTGCAAAGCAGTCGTGCAACTTAGATATCATCAGTATAGTGCAGGGAAACTGCAAGTCTGCAGTAAGCCCTGTCTTGTTTTACATCATTGATAGGTTTGTTTTTGGCGCTGGCTCAAGAGAAACCCAATTTTCTCTCCTGTTGATTTTTGCTCCCTCTGTTTTGTATCGACAACTCCCATTACTTCCTTTGGCAGTGCACTCAGATAGCTGACTCAGTAACGGAGCTGACCGGAAAAAAAAGGATTTCCAATCTATAGAAAATAAGTTTGTATTTCTCTACTTGTTTTCTGCACTTCCCAAGCAGGAACAACAGACTGCTAAACAAAAACTGTTTTAAAAGCTCTGGGTAGAAGAAAAATATTTTTTCACAACTACAAAGAAAGAGGAAAGATCATGACTAATGAGTGATGAGATGTTTGATTTCAACCGTTTTGATCACCATCTCTGTGGGTAAGGTTTAGCAGGATTTCTACAGAACCTCTCCAGAATAATCCATTGTTCATGTCACCAGGAGTGAGCATGTCCAGCTCTAATCTGGCCTATGGGACAAACCCTCTGCTGACACAGTGTTGCTGGTTTTGATAGAGGAAAATAAATCCTTACATTCTCTTGGATGTGACCTCTGAAAAGGTAAAATGATAAGATAATCAAAAAAATGCCCGTATGATGGGCGTAGATGTTTGCACACAGGACCTTGCAACACACCTAGGTGCCTGGCAGCTCTAGGTTGTTGACGCTGTTAGCAGTGCACTTGCAAGACCATACATGGTACACTTGCTTTAATAGTAGTAATTAGTAGGCCAGTAGAATAAACAAAGATTTTATGGAAATGAGATCTAATCCATTCATAGATGGCTCTGGGACAAAGATTGAATCCCATGCTTGTCACCAGTCAGTACCCTTCTCAAGGTATGCAATGCCCAGTAGATGTTCTGCCAGATATTACTGCAAGATCCTTACAACAGACCATCTATTTTTTAACATTAGCTACATTGCACAGGTAGCCTGGGCCTCAAAACCAGCTGTCAGTAATACCCGCTGTATGTTTCTGTTCAGTTCAGGTCCCAGCTTCTGCTCACAAAAAAAAATGGCAATGACTTTGTGTGCCTGGTTTTTGCCTAATGCACCCAATATGGGGAGATGCTGCATTGCATTGCAGTACCAAGAATTAGTGTTAGGAAGCTACCGTCGGGCAAGTTTAAATGAGAAGTAATACATGTTTCCATGTTGGGATCATTCACCACTGGAGCACGAGTTCCAAGGGAAACCACCTCCTGGTAGCTGATAGTTAATATCATCTTTTTTGGAAGTTTGTGGACAAGTTGACAGATTCCATCAAGTTTCAGCTGTTACGGGCTGTGTGATGCAAGGCAAGTAGGGATTTACCTGGGGAGAACTGCATGGCAGAAAACACGCTGGTTCTGGTCTGCCACTACCTCCTGTCTCCTCTTCCCTGGTGTCCCTCGCGCGTTCCCAGCAAAGAGTCTCAGGAGGACAACCTGCAGCGCTGGTGCCTTCTGTACCTGCAGCTCAATGACAACAGGGCTGCTCCCTTGGTATGTGAGGTGATGGAGGGGAAAGAGGACGTAGGTTTCATGTTCCTGCCCCCTCACCCTTCCTCTTACCCTTTCCTTCCTTGATTTTGGTGAGTTAAGTGCTGCTGGAGAAAAGGGTGGGAGATCTGGTTTTAAAGGAGATGAATCCTAGAGCAGAAGAGGAGTCTTCAGGCTGTTATTTCTACCTGGTCACAGATAATAAAGTCAGTCTCCGCTGTTATCAGATGCTACATCCAGACAGGACAAGATACTTGAAACCCTCAAGTGGCGTTAGTATCTGCTGTCAGCCAACAACACAAAAATTGTGACACTCAAGCCCCAAAGTCCTGGAGATGATATAATGAGGATTCAAAATAAATAAACATTTCAGTTTCCCTGCACTGTGAGTCTTCAAGGCTTTTGTGTTCTTCTGCACAAACTGGGAGACTTGAAATTAATTATTTAGGTGAAAGATGAGTCTTTCATATGATTATGGTTTCTTCTCCTCATAGGCACTCAGTACTGTAGGATAAAGAAACGTGTCAGAAGACTTGTGATGATTTCCTTAAAGCTGAAACACTGGATGCTATTGTACCAGAGAATGGGGCTGTTGTGAGACTGAAGATGAAGTCCTGGTTTTAGTTGCAGAAGTAATTTTAGCAAGTACCCGTGTGTATTTAATAAAACCAGACTTCCACCTTTCCAACTGCAGTTTTAGTCAAAACAGTGTATTTTGCAGTTCCCACTCAAGTCAAGCTGTACGTGATAGTAATGGCAATGTTGTTGAAGCTGTGAGAGTTGAATCAAACACCATTGCAATCAATCTCATGCTTCTCAACTAGAAAACTGTGCAGGAAAGTGTTAAATCTCCCGCAGCAACGCTGTTATGGGAGACACTCCAGTCATCTTTACCTCCTAAGTCACTTACCAACCAAGTAAAGAAGTAGATCTTCCAAATTAGGTCATCTGTTTCCTTCATTCTGGAATATTTTTATTAAAATTAAAAGTGTTATCTGTTTCTTCTCCCAGACAGAAAACAAACATTGGCATCCGAAGTGATGGAAGACGAATACTTGGTGCTGGGCAGCTTGATTAAAGTGTATTCCTTGTAATGAGCAGTGACTCCCTTATCCTGCCATTGTGTTTAGACAAAAAAAAAAAAAAAGGAGGGCCTGCCCTTTCCCATTGTATAGTCACATTTTCCAAGTTCAGCCAAAATGAGTTTTATAAAAAGCTTTAAAAAAAAAAAGATGAACTTTTAGTCTTTTAGTAAACCACTGAGGCAACTCTTAAAAGAAAGTGATCTTGTGCATTTTCTATATAAGAAAACTTGAAGTTAGTGCTCTATCTAACCTGCCAGAGAAGGAAGAGAATACTGATTAAAATGGTCATGGGATGAATGTTATCTGAGCCTTGCTTAAAGATTTGCTGTGAAAATTGATGCTGAATTTTTCTTAAAACACTGGAGAAGGTAATAGAGCAAAAAGTGATTTGCAGCAGAAGACGCTATCTTTGTACTGTTACGTTTTTATCACTGCCATCACCAATACCAACATCTGCATTTATCTACCAGTGTACATTAAACTAGCAATCCACTAATATATTAACAGACATTATTAGCTATAATAGCCCAATTCAGTTAGCTTTAATGGGAGAATCCCAGAGTCTCTGCATTACGTTTGCCATTACCCAGAGACAGTTGCTTGTGGGCATTCACCTGTGTGCAAGCTGGGCATGAAAAATCAAAATTGTGCGTCGCATGCTTACATTTTGGAAACATGAAAAACAAGCTGTAGTTTGTAGACAGATACAAGTATCCTCAAAAAAAACAAACCAAAGAAAACTTGAGTCTTAGGCTAAGCTATGTCCTCAGCTCTGTTTTGTGGCACTTTAAAGACTCAGCATGGATTTTCCGTGGTGTCTTTATATGCTGAGCTTTACTGTACTGGTTCCACCACCACCAGACTTGGTAAACAAGGATGTGCCCAGGGAAAAACAGACATGGTTAAAAAGATCTGTGTTGCCAGACAAAATCTGGTTAGGTTAGTATGGGCTTCGAGCAGCCAAAATAAAACAGTTGTGCAGGGCCAAGAATTTTGAGATAGAGAGGGCTGGAGGAATTCTAAATATGCTACAGAAGTGGAAGCAACAGGACTTGGCAAAATCCTTGATCTAGTTAGAGAAACAACGCATCTCGCTAGCCAACCAACAGGGCGGTGTCGAAAGAGAGAGTGAGACGGCAAAACCCTTGGGCAGAGACAACAGAGGATATCCAGGAAGGGATGTTGGAGACCTGGGTCTGGATGGAGATTAAAAGTTAGCTCTAATGAAATATCCATTTGCTCAGATTTGATTCAGTGTAAATATGAATTCCTGACCTAAAATTCTTCTTTACTATGATCAAAGGATCTGTACTGACCAAAGAATCCTGAGAGATCCAACAAAACCACAGCATTCTTGAGCGGCACATAGATAAATGTGTACCTCCATCTGTACTTACACGTGTGTTAAATGGAGATGGTTTAAACATAATAGTTTAAATAATAGAGACAAATATTTCGTACTAGAATAGTATTAAATGATTGCAGTGAAGAATCTAATTTATTTGTGCTTAACTTTAGTTCTGTATTGACACATTTGTTGTTAGGTTTTCTTCTTTTCCTTACTTATTTTAGGGATAATTGCAGTCACCATAGCTGCTTCCCTAACAGAAATAAATTTGTCTGTGGAACGTGCATCAGAGAAGCCTAAAATATAAATGCATGTGCCTGTTTGGCAAGAGAATTAGCAAAGTGATGTGGATATTTTTATAGTCCCCAATTACACACTAATGTGTATTGATTGAGGAGAAAGCAGTGCACATACCAGTTTCTCAGCACAAAAGAGAGAGACCGTCAGCCAACATGGCGTTTTTGCTGTATGATTTTCTTTGTTTTTAGCACCAAGTTCAATATAAAAGGCAGGTACTTTCAGTTAATTAAAATTACACATTTTATCCAGGAACGCAGCAGTAGATAGGTGTGTAAAAAGCAGAGATTTTATCTCGCTCAAAGAGAACACGGGTTTGGTTGACTCTTACTCTTTGAATTTGTGTTTGTGGCTTATTACCATTGTAATCAACAAAATTTAAATCTCCTTCTAAGTGCTCGCTTGAACCTGCCAGCTTTGAGGGAGCATTTTACAGCAAAACCCCTCCATCCAAGGCCCTGGACTGCTCAGGGTCTTTTTTTCTTCTTGCACTGGAGCAGTCAGAGCTCGCAGATTTAGCATTGGAGTGAGTCAGCATAAAATAACCCCGCGTCGCTCTGCTGGCGTCTGGCATCCAGCACCGGGGTTGCGGTAGCCGCAGAGATGCACATGCCCCTGCAGAGCCCGGAGCCCACTGAAGGGCGGAGACACGGCTCCTGCCAAAATATGCAAAGAATTGAAATGAAGATTCTTCTAACCCTATACAACATGCATTTTTAAAAAAATGCCTAGATCTCTCATCAAAGTAAAATGTAATTAGGAATATTATTGCATGCCTTCTTAATTGGAACAGCTTGTGACGGAGAAGTATTTGGGAGGGTTTCAACCTGACAACAAAGTGCAAGTGTTGTGGGTGCTCTGCTCGGTTGGAAACGCCGCTCAGCAAATCCACGCACACAAGGAGCAGCTGAATGGCAAGGGTCAGTGGGACTCCCTGAGTGCCCACGGTGATTCACATGCAGAAGAGCTCAGAGCTTGTGCTGTAGTCGCAGTAAGATGCTGTTAAAATTCCACTGGACTGCTAAATGAGATTAAGTCACTTCCCTCCAAGCAGTAGTGAACACATTAACGAGTCACGTAGTATTGTAAGTGGCATCTTTTCTCCAGAAATCTAAAGGAGTGATGAAAATTTTGCTGTCTTGGAATTACTGTCCCAAACTTGAAGCCAGTGTTGTCACTAAATGAAAAAGTGTGCAGTCAGGCTGGAAAACTTCATTCCTGTGATACCCAGCTATGAGAGTGAGACGCTAGCAAATGGATGGGAGGAATTCCCATAAACAGGGCGGTGGAGAGAGACCAGCAACGTGGATGGGATTCAGGCACAGTTAAGGAGGGATTGACGCCAGGGGGATAAAAGACGCCTTCATTCTTCTGGTGCGATGGCTCTGCAGGGCCGTGGCCAGAGGGGTACACCCCAGGGCCTGCTCACCCAGACGGTCTGGCTGTGGGCCAGGTGTTAATGTCTCTGGGTCCCTGTGTGGGAGCAGGGAGAGTGAAGAAAAGTGTTAGAAGTTAAAATAGGATGAAGATGTTTACGATGTCTGTCACAGGCTTTCTTCTTAGGCAGTATACTGCTCGCACAGCCCCAGAGTAAATGTAGAAACAAGTCTGTTCTATTTTGTTTGTACTACTACAATTTTTCTTATGATTAATCAAATGCTCTTCTTTTTTTTTTCTTTTTTTTTTTTTTCTTGGTGGAAATGGAGTGTAGCTGTAAAGACTTGTTTTAATGCAGTGCATTGAGAAAAGCTGTTGCCTGACATTCAATAGTTAAGTTATGAAGTATCGGACACTGGAATAATAAAAACCTACTTGCTTTGATCTTGTAGTTAAAAAATGATTAAAGTATAGAATTGCATGTGCCGACATTAGACCTCCACCCACAGCGAGATTTAAAGCTGACGGGGGAAAAAGGAAAGTTGAAAGAGAGCTTAAATATAATAATTCAGAAATCGAGCTGCTTTGTTGTTTCAAAGATGGTCAGAGTAAAAGGGATTTTTCATACCCTGTTTGTTATACTCCATCTAAGAACCTTATCCCCAGACATTTCCTCTTGCACACAACCCCAAAACTGAAAATTGCTAAGAAGAGGCAGCATATCAGAAAGCTGCGTTTTCATATTTTCTGTTGAACTGAATTCAACAAATTTACAGTCTCGAGGATTCCCTCTTCCCCTTTTGGAACATCTGTGCTGCTCAGGGTGACCCCTGCCCTCCCTGCTGCTTGTGTACTGCAAATAAAAAAGATGGGAGCATCCAGTAGGATAGTTTGCAGGGATGAAAAGCTTTCTTCTTTTAATTGTATGCATATTGTCATCTCCCAGGAACATGAAATTACCTTGTGGAATTGCAATTATGAAGTTATTACTGGTTTATCTAATTGTTAAAGAACATAGAGACTTGTTGAGTTGGGTTTATGGCCCCTGCCATGTAAACTGCTGCAGTGAAGGCACACCCTTACACCCACACACAATCCTGATTTAATTCGGTAGGAAGCCTCTGTTTTTACATAATCATCTTTAGGCAGTATAGAAGAGTTAAGAAAATGAATTAGCTGATGCTTGCAGGATTACATCTGCCCAACTAGACTTCTTAATTGTTTTGTAGTGATGGCTTTGTTACTGCAAAGTCAATATTTGATCTTGCAGTATCTTTGATTACATTAGATAATTTTGATTCTCTGTCCAATTACAGATCCTTAGCATTTTGTCAAACATTCTTCAAGAAAATGAAACACTTTTATGATATAAAACCACAGCAGCGCTCATTGGAAATGACCCTGGAGATCAGACAGAACATTAGATCAAGGACAGTGAATTGGGTTTCTCTAGCGCTGTGTTCATTACTGTAGACATGATGATCCTGATCAGAAATTGCAGTTTGACTGATGTTAATGATGCTGTTCTCTGAGAATAAAGACCTAGGAAATGCACCATGTCATCTTTGAGACATGAGACATACTAGGACAAGAAGACTTTCAAGATTCATCTTTCTGGAGTCAACTTTAATTTACATATGAATCGACATTTTTGCATTTGAATTGACTCCCATGTTGGCAATGTCCTGATGTTCTTCTACTGTGTTCTTTATCAGATGTTTATTGCTGAAGCACATACTTGAGAAAACATGTTGTTTTTAGGGATCTGTAGGAATTTTGTAACTCACTGGCTTGATACGCATTGCCCTTCTCAATATCAAAATTTAAACACTGTGAGTCTGGCTGCTAGGGTGGACAAGAAGCTCATTTTGTCCTTCCAACCATCAGTGATCCACTTGCTGTTTGAAGAGGTCCCAGATTGCTGCAGGACAAGCTCCTGAGGCATCAGCATTGTATTTTGGGAAAGCCACACTCATCTTCCCAATGTGGACAAGGGAACCTTCCAACCATGTAGAGTTGTGTTGTTTCCTGTAGGGATCATTTCTGTCCCAATCATCTGCAAAGCACACTGAAATCCACAACAGGAAAAATAGTGTTAAACTCTCAAATTCTTCTGTCTGAAGGTTTGTTTCCTGGACAATTTTGAATTTTTATTCCTCCATGTGATGGAAGGTGCTGCAGAGACAACAACCTGGCATAATGAGATAGGGTTTGCCTCTTGGAAGTGCAGGTGTGTTCTCCAGCATCTCAGTCCCTTTGGGGTGTTAGTCCTTGGGGGCCCTGAGGAACTGGTTTAGGATAACCTTAAGTTAGTCTTAAGAACAATTGGAAGTAGAAGCATAAAAGTGTGATGTAATAAGGGGTATAGTAGAAGTGCATAGCACGTGGATTAAGTTTAAATTGGGAAAAAAAGTGCCAGTTCACAGAAAAGCATGACTATGCCTTGGCCATCTTCATCTGCACTGACAAATGTTATCCGGCTATAAGGACATGTGCATTGGGAAATGGGCACTCTCAGGCAGAACTGTAAAAAAGATTACCAGTCAGCTTCATGGAGAACAGAATATCACATGCCTTTGGGTTACTCTGAAAATGGATAACATGAGGTATTTATGGTTCATTTCTGAGGGCTAAGATTGCGCTTGGGGCTTAACCATGGCATGATGGAAGTAGACATGTTTTAAATGGTCAAATCCTCTATGCCAAATGCAAATAAATAATGCTTTCAAGTTAAAATAACAGAGAACATCTTGAAACTTATATGTATAGAAATAAACCCTGTAGCTAATAGTAAATGACTATTTATAATTGCCTGTTAGGATGTCTGACATCAGATGGTTGTACTAGTAACATGAGAATGGTATCTGACAGGTTGGGAAAAACACATGGCAGGAGATGGGAATAATGATTTGTAGGCAAAATTTGGAAGCCAGGGGGGAGGGAAAGAATGGCCAAGAATGTGCTTTACTTTTTAAGAAAGTGACATTCCTACCACCAAAACAAAAACCTGAGAAAGAAAGCACATTCCAAAATGATATCATCGCATTCCTTCTATATGGACAAACACACGGCACTGTAGCTGCTGTTTCCTGCATTTGTGATTTCCCTCAAAGGGTATTGCAGCAAGAGATGTTTTCAAAGAGGAAGAGAAATTCAGCTTCAATGTCCTTAGGAGCCTCTTGGCAGACTTTCTATCTAAGGCCAAGACTAGCTTAAATAACAAGGTCTGGGTTGGATAATACACCAGCTTGTAAATTTGTGATGTAGGTAGAAAGTAGGTTTTTGTCTCTTCGGTGATACTTTACAGCGAATATCCGTATATTCTGAGAACCAGCTCTGATTTCTGTTGGATGGTTTAGGCTGAGTGATAGACCCAAAAGTCTTGTACATGAGATTTTTATTTGTATTGTAGTGAAACAGAGTCTGCAGAATGTCTTGGTTTCCAGGTTGGTAAGTGACCTGTGAGGCTTAAGAGGATTTATGTTAAGGTGACTCACTGAGCATGGCAAACCATTGCAGTACCTGACCAGGGATGTGGTGATTCTCCATCATCAGGAAGCTGGAGCAAGCTGTAGTTTCTAAATGTTCACCAACCACAAACTGAGACCACAGGGCTGTGCAGGAGCTTCTGGATTAATTTCTCTGCCCTCGGTTGCGCGAAAAGTCAGACTGTCAGATCACGAGATCATGACAGCCTCTCTGGCCTTAAAACGTGTATCATTACAAATCCATGAAATGCAATCATTGTCCAGATTTATTCTTCTGCTGCTAGAGAAAGCATTCAGGCCTGGGGAGCTGATCCCCTGCACAGCCATGGATCAGCGTGGGGCCTTGCCTGTGCTGTAGCATTTAACATTTAACACATAGAGAAGGGAAGAGGGAGGGATTCAGGTTCACATGGAAGTATCTTACAGGCTAGCAAACGTATCTTACAACAGCAACACAAGGAAAGTCTCACTGGGACTGCAAGGCAGGTGACTTGCTGTTTTTCTGCTCTCTGCTGAATTCTGCTCTGGTGTAACTTGGTGGTTTTCCACAAAGTCACCTCTGCTGTGATGAAGGCAGAAAAAATCCAGACGTAATGAATTTAGAGAAGAAAGGCCTGAGATTACTATGCTTTTTTGGAGCACAGACTGCAAAATCATGGATCTGTGCATGTTACTTACAGAGTCTTTTATGCTGAATTCTGTTATTACAGATAGCACAGAGTGTTATTCAGAAACCTTAAATTTTATAATCAGCTAAGTGATGAACCCCTGGAAGACTTCCTGAATTATTTCCCCATATTCCTACCTTCTATCATTAGCATCCTAAATCAGCATTCAGGCACTGCAACTAACCTCTTGTTTCATTTCTGGCAACCTAATTCTTTCTATTTCTGTTACCCTTGCCACACCACATCTTTCTCACTGATTTCAAACGCAAGTCTTGAGGGGCAGGGTCTGCCTGTGGAAGTATGAAGAGGTTTTGTTCTCAGTCAGGGTTGCAGTGCAAACAACAATAAGAAGTAATATTTATTTTTAAAAGGAGAGACGTTTGTCCAATCCTTGACTTAGGCCAATAGCCCAGTCCTTATACCAAAGAGGTCCGTTTTGCACAAGTGATGACAAATTGTGGCATCTTCACTCACACCGCAGCCATTGTAAAATCTCACTTAGTTTCAGGACAACTTTTTGAGTGAGGAAGCAGTTACCACAGCAGAAACCTCATGGTCCAGCTGAGAGAATTGCCATAGCAAAACTGTGTCCCTCATAGCCTTTTCCAAACCATTCCCCTGCTGACTGCAATTTAACTCCAAATCCTATTCTGCTTATATATAGTGTGTGGTCCTCCTCCATCAAGCTGCCCCCAGACTGGCAGCTGTTCCTTCTGTCCTTGAAGCACTGAGGGAAACGTGTGACTGGCTTGTAACTCTTCCTCACCTCAAAGCAAATGACAGGGTTATATGGCAGTCGCATGTTTCCTTTCTTGTCCTTTTGTCTGAAGAAATAGGACTTGCACCTGACTGAGTCTGCAGAGGCATTCAATTAAACAAAGACATTTTATTTTAGCAACTGTTTAATGAAGAGGACAATCTTCTCTTCCTGTGGGCAAAGAAAGCATTGACAAATGCTATATTTAGTTGTGAACTATGCAACCTGCAAAAGGACTGAATCCAACTTACCAGGAAATGAATCCTCCTTCATTTCTAACAACATGAACTTCAGGGAATGCGAGCAGCTCTCACTGCACGAAACCTGTGTTCCTAAAGGCATTTGTATTAAAAAAAAAAAAAAAAACACCTGGCGAAAAAAGGGCATTTTTAGACAAGCAAGTCTTCTACCTAGGTCATAATTTGGCGTACACCTACTGAGATAGGAAGGCAAAGTAGCTTTTTGCTCTTGTTCCTCTCAGTGCTGAGAGGCAGTGATGGCTGAGCTGGAGTGGATGTAGGACAGTGCATGAAGACACGCATGTACAATGGAGCTCCGTCTCCAGGACGAAGCAGTGGCCTCAGTTATGCCAGACAGCCCTCCTGAGCTGCAGGATTTTAGTGTATTTTTCACTGACGATGACTCATAAGACACTTGAGAAGACAACTGGTTCCTCACATCCCAGAACAAGTTTCCAAGGCTGAGTAGTGTAGCTGTAAACTGAGCTAATTAAAGGCAATTTCTTGTATGTGACAGGAAAAAAAAGCTGATAACATCAAACTCTAATGGAGAGAGATGGGAGAATTTCCCTGAGCTACGTGCATTGCTACTGATAAAGCAGAGCTTGCCAGATGGAGGAAGATGGAACTGATTTCCAATTTAGCCTTCTATAAATGTTTTATGGTATTAAATTTAGCAGAGTAGTTCACTTTTCTGTGATCTTTGTGGACTCCTATTTCCTTTCTGTGGATTGCTAAAAGGAATTCTGTAAAAAATATCTGCATATGCACATATCAGAAGTCTCCTGTCCAAAAGAAGATGAGAGCCCCAGTACAAATTCCACAGCAGCTGCCCTTCCTACCAAACAAGGCTCAACATCCTCACTCTGTCAAAACTTCCTCTGAACACTGTGGCTTAGATCCAGGTCTGGCTGGGTCTGGCTTTTCAGGTACAGACAAGTGAGAGAGCAAAGGACACAAGTTGTTCTTCCTCTCTTAAGCTGGCTGAGCAATTAGGCTCTTGGCAGAGAGAGGACGAGGGATGCAGTGTGAGTCCTTTCCTCCCTGCTCTGCGTGGGCTTGAGCTACAGGCTGTAAGATTTTATCCAGTTTGTTCTTATGGCATATGGGGAATGCTCTGGCATCAGGCCATCAAGGCGTATTGATGGCATCCCAGGACAGCTCTTTAGAGAAATGCAGGAAAGTAAAATACGTATGCACCTGCCTTGGGGACTTGGGACCATCTGAGAGATGGATGCCGATTCATTCCATCCCAAAAAGGTACACAGAGTGCACAGCATGAATTGCCTTCTGCCTTTCTTTTCATTGATTATGGTTTAAAATATATTACGTAGAGAGTTGGCTTGGACTCAGCAACCTGAGATTTAGGCAGATAAAGTTGGGCAAAAAGCATTCAGCTCAAAGGACCGAGATGGGAACAGGTGATTCCTCTTGGGGCACGCTTCATCCTATGCCTGATACAGTGCCAGTCTCTCAGGTCTAATCCCTGGGAGCATCCCTATCACTTTCATACTGCCAGCCCCTGTGTAGGCTGAGGGGCCTTTGGGTGAAGAGTTAGTACATGCTTACCGGTTAATTGGGGTTTTGGTTATACTGACACAAATCTAGAGCAGCTCTTCCAGAGCCAACAACAGTTGCCCTCTCTCTGAGCTGCTGACAGTCAGAAACCAGTGAATGAAACACTGTGAGTTTGGGAACTTCAACTAGCTGTTCCAAAAATGATGAAATCCTATGAGGTAGTGTGTCAGCCGAATGCAAGCAGAAGGAAACCCAAGATGTAAGTATGATTCTGTAAAAAATCAGTAAGAAAAACAGACTGGGGAGGGAATTTTGCCCAGCAGGGTCTCCCCGGCAGGAAGGGAATTTATTTATTTGGAGAAACACGACTTCATTGTGTTGATTGTAGCACTTTTTCTTATCTTGTGCTGTTGCACAAAGAGAAAAGAGGCGTCTGCGAGAGGGCCGAATATGCCGGTGCTAATTTAGGTGTGACTGGGCGTAAAAACACAATCATTTTAGAGCTGGGGTAAAGTACTGCTGACGATTTAGCGCTGCATATCTCAGGGTCTCAGTCTGCTCAGACCGGCTTCCTGCCACTGTCCGCCATTATGTATCAGCAGGAAATTACACTTTTATGAGTGATTTACCTTTAAACAAACACTACTACACAAACAATATGGTATTGAATTTGGTGGTTTGCCTTTTAAGTATTACAGTGAAAGATTTTAACAGCTGTCTAAGCTGATAACTACTACCTAGGATAAGAATATTGTTGACTGAGTTATTAGTCAATTGTTTAACTAAATCTAGCTGCATCTCTGTCTTTTAACTGTGTGACATTTACAGTTTCTTTAAACAATATAGTTCCTTGAAACATGCATGTAACTGGTTCCTTGGGTGGGAACTTTATGGGTTGGAGATCAGATCACACTTTTAATCTAAATTTTTTATTTTTGTTTTTATTTATTTATTTTTCTTAACCAGTTCGTGGAGAGAATAGTCTCCTAAAGGTGAATTTCCATGTGGGTTTATAAGTTCAGCAGATGAGCCGCAACCACCACTTGTGGCTAAAGATGACTAAACTGCACAGCTGGATGAATTTTGGCAGAGAAGGGTTGAGACAAGGCAATAAATCCACTGCACATCTACTGCTGTGACTTTTGTGAGAAGATTTATCCTAAGATGGGAGTTCATTTTGTGAGGTGCTGAATGCCTGCAGCCTTGGAGGAGACTCTCAAGTCATTGCAAGATAGGACACAGCATGTGTGGAGGAGGTTGACCTTGCAAAATTCTGATTCTGTTTTTGAACAATTAGGACTGACTTCAAGGCCAGTTGAGACTTCCAGACTTCGAGGCTCCAGAGATTGGATTTGATCCAAGGCCCAGTTAAGTCACCTGGAGATTTTCCATTGACTTCACTATGGTTTGGACAAGGCAATTTGAAAGGCAATTCCCATGAACTCAAATGCCTAATGTCAAACACAGCTTTACACAATTGAAAATCACCTGCTTTGTATGTTTTCAAAGGCAACTCCACCACTCAGGAGTAACAATATAGAATTGGGTTGAAAGGGTGAAAATAGATGTGGATGTGGAGTGACTCTTCAAAAAGCCCCTGGCAATGCTCCAATGCTGTAGCACTGAAAATGAGAATTTTTAATGCAGACTTTTTAATGATCATTCCTGAATTAGATATAAAGGAAAAAAAAATCATGTCAATATCGCAGAACTAGAATGCTCTTCATGTTTTATATATTTAAACAATGCTCACTGCATTCTTTGAGAAGATAAATATCTTAATGCTTCAAGGCATTCCTTTTGTTGAATTGGTCCTACTACCATTTTAAAGCCAATTTATTGATATCAGCTCTGGTGATACTCTGGAATTGGTCTATACCAATAGCTCATTTTCATCAAATCACATCTGGAGTGCTTTGCCCATTGCATGAAGATTCAGTGCTATGCTTCAGAGACTGGCCGTTCTCTACAGCTTTGCATCTGGCAATGGTCTAGTTCCAAAGAGTCAAACTCGTCTGTGAATTCATGTAGAATCTACAAATAAACACAATCTCTTCTGTCCCACCATTGTTTTTTTTTTTTTTTTGAAAGCATAGTTCTCCTTTGCCTATAGGTGCTCTTTGTAACAGAACCTCTGACTTTTTAGGTCAAGCCAATATCACCGTCTTTGCATTTTTTCTTACAAACAAGGTCAGTTTAGAAAATTCTTTGACGTTTGTGCACAAAATATGTGGGTCCTGATGTGAGTGCCCCAAAGCTTAGAGCGGTAGGCCCTTCTTTTTCATATTATGTGGATGAAAAGGAAGAAAAGAAAGCTTACAGAGGCTTTATATAGACTTATAAGCCTCATGATCTACTTCTATTGCTTATTTCCTGCCCACATCTAAGTTTTCAAAGGCTCTTTCTTTGTTGGAGGGCTAATTATTTTGGATAGTAGGCCAAAGCGTAGATGCATATTGGATTAACAATGCCCATTAACTCTCCCTCAGCAGGTGGAAGATTTGATTCTGATCTCCTTGATGCTGGTGTAAAGGAAGAGTCACATCATGGAATCAAATGATACACCATGGTGCAAAGGAGGATGGGATCAGAAGAGAGCTCTATTCCTCCTACAAGCAGCTCCCTGATGATGTAGCCATCCTTGAACGAATCGTAGATACTTACAGTTGACTTTTCAGCTCCTCATATATTTTAGGGCACAAGAGCTATTGGTCACAGATAAAATAAATGCTCTTTTTTCAAGCTGGTTCCCTTTGTTGTCTTTTTTTTCTTTGTTTTAAGTAAGTCCATACCAAAGTGGGAAGAACTGCAGGTGATGATGAGTTTGAGGTTCTTAAATGCACAAAAATGGCAGAACAGTCTTGCGTACAAATAAAATGGGGCACCTCTCTGTTAAACAAATCGTCAGAAACACTACCTCTTAATGTGGAACAATAAAATAGTCTTTTCAAACAGTTTAACGGGCAGGATGAATGAAAGAATCTGTGTATGCTTCACAAATGGCCTGATTACTGCCAGCTCACATGCTTGCTCTGCACTTGTAGTACATTAGAATTTGAAGTAGGATGTTGTTAGCAACTCTTTGCATGGGGTGGAATTTGAATCAAAAGCTATAAATGACCTGTGACAGCAAAAATGAAAGTGCAATTGCTTTCTCACATGACTTGTTTCTTTTAGTGTCATTAAACTTAATCAATGATTAACCTTTGGTTTAACAGTGCTTGTCATTTCATAGCAAATCAAGTAGAAAAAATGTTGTCTACCTGAATAATTCCCTAGAAAATGTCTCTGAGGTACATTAATAGTTTGAAAGGTGAGAAGCTGGCCTAAATTTGTGTAAGCAAAAAACATTTGAAGTGCAAAATCACTGAGTGCAATTGAGGGAATGAGAAACATCTGACTGTCTGTTTGACTGCTACAAATCCAGTATGCAGACTCAGATTTTAGGAAGATCTGGTGTCTCCTTGCATGAACAGGACAGTGTTCAGCTCACTAATAATACATGAGAAGTAGTAATGAATGATTTCACAGGGCCTTCATCTCATTTATGTTGTTTTTGCATAACAGCTTTATGTAGTAAATATATACAAACAGTGTGTCCTAATCCAAGATTGTCTGGATATGGTTGTGTTTTTTTGATCTTCATTGAGATCAAATGAATTAAGTTTCTTTACACTGAATTAAGTTCTAGCTGGAATGAATTTCCTTTTGGCAACCAATTAGGATGTTTAAAGAATTTACGTTCATTTCTTGATCTTGAAAGTATTTGTGGACTGTTCACATGGACTATGTATTACTGTGCCTAACTGCTATCAGCCTGTATAATTATCTCATTTGCATATGCTAACAAGGTACATTATAGGTATAGTGTTTTCACATGCCTTTTATCCAATTAGCTCATTGTACCCACCAGTCTTGTGTTCTCCCCCTGTGTCACCAAATTAATCGGAGTTGTGAATTGAAAGTGATTTCATTCATATGGTGTGTCTGTGCAGACAGACTCACTCAGAAGAAATGTGGCTTCTGCTCTTCGCAATCTTTATTTACTCATTAAATATACAGGGAGGGTCTGTAGGGCTTCCAGAAAAACTGGGGAGTTTGATGCTGACTGAATTCAGAATTTCACAAAAATTTGTGTGCTAAGAAAATAAAATTCCCAGAATGACTTCTTGTCTTCGTCAACCACCTTTCATTTGAGGGTGTATGGGATGATTAACCTTTGTTTCCTTTCATTCATTTTCTTTTCAAAAGGAAAAGTTGCACACAGTGAGGATCTCTTTCTGCTTTTTTGCTACATCCAACTGGTCCAATGCACTTTGGTTTGTGTTATTATTTAGGTGATACAGCCATCCTCATGTGTCTTCATGCACAAAATCATACCCAGCTGCATTTATTTTAAAAGAAGAGCATTTACATGTCGATTTGCACCAAGAGGATAAGAATTTTAAGAAGCAAATTTTCTTCCTAAAATATTGGTACAAAATATGTATGCTCATGCGCGAGAGTCATGGTGACATCATTTTCCTGTTAGTATTTTTGCAACGTGCTGACCAGCTACTTACCTCCTACACCTGTTCACAGCGGTATGCCGTACCAGCACGCCTCAGAACTTGCACTTCCACATTTTTCATGTGTACCTGCTGTAGACCAGCTAGGTTTCCTTTCAGACTTCCCAACTTTCATTTCAACTACTGCTTACCGGCATCAATCGAGAGTACTTTCATCATGGTCAGTAGAGTCAGAGCACTGTCAGGAAATTATAAAGGAGAACAAGGTTAGGCTTATTATCCCCAGTGCTTTTTGGTATCTTCCCTGTTTTAAATCAGGAATATTCCCAAGGGAAAACACACTGTCAGTTTTCTTTGCAAAGGAAAGGTGAATTGCACAGAGGCGTTCTCAGAACTGGCTGCTTTTGTCAGTGTATTCGGATGATCTAAACCATCAAGTAGGGGACATGTTGAATAAAAGTCCTATATTTCGAAAGACTAGTATGGAGATATTTTAGGAACATCTCATGTTTTATTGTCAGGCAGTAAAAACTCACTAACTTCATTAACTCAGTGGTAGCATAATTAGTCAATGGAAAAATGAAAAGGAGAAAAAAAATGGGACAACAAGACAATAGTATGCAGACAAGAGGGAAATGTGTTAAAGAAGTGTGGAGAATATGGTTTTCAGTTGCTCTGTTTTCTCCTTTTTCCTTCTTTCTCTCTCGTCCGTGTCACTCCAAGGAAAGCAGCTGGCATCTGTAGCCTGTTGTGCAGATGGGTTGAGAGGAGCAGATATTCCACTCCATGTCTGGCATGCCTCAAAAGTGGCTGGGGACTGATTGAGTGTTTGCCAGCAGCTAATGATTAGGGAGATTTACTGTAGCCATGGATGTCTGGCAGCACACCGGGTCAAAGAGACTAAGAGTACAAGGAAACATCAGGTTAATAGGAATCAAAGTGCTCACCACATACCCTGCCACTTGGTAGACACAGCCTGCTAGGTGAGCCGGTTCCTTATGGGGATTTGTCAGTTTTATAGGATTCCTAAGTTCCCATTTTTATTCCTGTTTTTGTTCCCATTATGTATGTACACTGTATCCACACTTCAGGAGAAGTGACACTTGGCTTGAACAACTTGCAGTTTAAATAGGCAGGAGCAGCAAAAGATAGAATCACAGAATCATGGAATCCTTTGGGTTGGAAGGGACCTTTAAAGGCCATCTGGTCCAACCCCCCTGCAAGGAACAGGGACATCTTCCACCAGACCCATGCAACCTGGCCTTGAATATATCCAACGATGGGGCATCTACGACCTCTCTTGGCAACGTGTTCCTGTTTTTCACCACCCTCAATGTAATTTTTTTTTCCTCTTGTCCAGTCTGAATCTGCTTCCTTCTGTTTTGAAATGGAAGGAACTGAAAGATGAAGAAATAATATTGTTTGGTGACACATGAGAGTCGTGACAGTGGGGAGAATGAAATCCTGTTATTTCAAGTCTTTGTTGAAGGTCTTAGATCAAAATAATCCTTTGCCTATGTGTGCAAGTTCTACATCTCACCCTAAGCCACTTGACTCTTTCCTCCAGTAAAGCAGGGTACTACTCATCTTGGGCATAGCTCAGATGGAAACTTTACTAGGATTTTGTGCCTCTCCCCACAGTTTCCACTATAACATCCCTGTCATCATCACTTTGCAACACAGCTCTCCGGGGCTGAGAACTCCAGCATCACATCAGATCTCTGCATTTCTCATCACAAAATTAGGAGCCTTCTTGAAGCTACACTGAGGAATTAAACCCAACTTCACACCTCTTCTGCACTGACACTGCTCCGAGAGGACCCAGGAACTGATGGTGGGTTTTGAACACCAGTGACTAAAGCAGCACAGGCAGGTGGGTGTCCATGCTCTTCATACGGGACTGAAGTGCCCAGACAGTGAAGACTAGCTCTCTGGCTCTACCCTGGGCAAAGACGAGGAGACCGCTGTGGCAGCACACCATCCTGAGCAACAGCCAGGACCAACCCGTTGCACCACAGTGCGGACATGAACAGAAGTAAATTGGGTGATGGTGGATGGAAAAGGTCAGGATTTCTGGTTAATTTGTCTGCCTTTCTCAGCAGTGGGACCAACTATGTGCATCAAGCTTGGTGTCTCAATCTTTGTTCGGTTTTTATACATTATTTGTCATAAATTGATATTGTGTTCTTTGATATTGCAAACCTCCCAGCTGCCACTGGCAGCAGCAGAGATGGGTTTGGTGATTTCATCAGGTGTGATGGCTACCACCAGCCTGAGCCCTAGCCTAGAGGCCTAGGAGAACCAGTACCTTCATCAGGCAAAGCTTCCCACGGACCAAGCTTGAGTTAGTGTATGAGAAAAGAAAAGGAAATTAAAAGCTGGCATAGCCTCAACTTGGAAAAACTGATACTCAGACAGCGGTCCCAGGGAAAATATCCTAATTTGGGTGAGTGGGAGGAGTCACTGGGGAGTGTGTGGTGAGAGTAGCTGGGCACGTCCTCAGCCGGGGGAGGACGGGCGATGGAGTGGTGGGGACTCCATGCTCAGTCCTGCCTGGCCCATGGATGTCGGATGTGGCCTGTGGGCCTTGGCGTTCTGGAAGAGCAAGTCTGGCTGATCTGGGCAGTAACACAGAGGGAAGAGGTGCGAGGGATGTGCTTCAGACTTGCTTTCTTCCTTGCAGAAATAAACTATTCAACCCTGTGCGTTCCAGCCCCCCCGGGGGGACATGCCACCCAGTTCGAGGATAGGCGCATTAATAAACCAACAATATCTGCATCTGCATCTAGATCTAATCTACGACTGCAAGTGAGATTCATTGTTTCCCACCCCCAGCATCATCTTGGCGGTAGTTTTTGAGCTCAGTTCTCCGCCTGCAGTTTGCACATCCCGTATGGTGGTGTTCACTCAGCGCCTGTTCCTCCTTCACCACTGCTGCTGACTGGCACTGGGGAAGTTCAGGTGATCTCCGGCCCTTCAGGGAGGTGATGTCTCTCCTGCTTTCACTGGTTAATTTAGCCAAGGTGATTCTGGCTTGCTGGATAAACAAGCCCTTGCTGGATTTTCTCAGCTAAGCTGCAGTCCTTAGCTGCTTCAATAAAAGCTATCCACCAGCCGTTAATTTGTCACCAATGTTTCCTCCTGAGGTTGCTGTCAGGTTTGTCACAGTCTTGCAGTCTGGTCACTGTGGAGTCCTCCAGAGAGACCTTGATGGCACGCGGGGCCAAGCCGAGTCTCTGCTTCCCCAAGATGCCTTCCTGCCACCTCTCTTCCTCTGTTTGGTCTGAGCTCCAGCTTCACACAACAGTGTTTAGTACCTTCAGATTCATTATTTAGCTACGTTTTGGCCAAAACACTCTAAATATTAATGCAAACACGGCCTGTCTTTTTTAACTGTTTCTCTCTGCTTGCTGATAGAAACAAGAGGAGAGCTCTTCCCTGGGGAGAGTCTGCCCATCTGGAGCATTCAAGCTTTTAGAGGCTGCTTTTCATCCTCTTCCCTGGCACTTGCTTCTTGCAGGGCTGGGCTGCATGTTCACAGATTTGTGACATTACTGATAATACCGCAACAAGCTGGCATTCATCAAGCGTCTTAGATGAAGGCTGCCTTTAAAAAAGGCAGGTAGGGGCTTGTGCCACAGGAAAAATGACCAGGTTTTCTAATCACTCATATGGAGCTATGTGGACACATGGCTACCTTTCATCACTTATGCTGATGCCAAAAAAAGGGATTATAAAGCCAACATGCCTGTTGAAATGTCTGTGTGTACTAAGCTGTCATGGACTTGTTTTGGGTTAAAATAACACGTGTACTCCATTTCTTTGTTTTTAATTTTCCCCCTCTTTTTTTTTTCTTTAACTGTCCTGATTTTTTTTTTCTGAGATTGTGAATAAAGAAGACACAACTCATCCACAAAGAATATAACTAATATTGCCACTATCCAACACTGCTTCTTGAAAGCCGTGCATAACCCAAAACTTACCGTAATGGTAGAAGCAAATACAAATATGTAGGTCATTATTCCTATAAGAACTAAACACTTCAGGAAATACAAACACAAGTACAGCCTCCGTATCACCACTATCTGTACCACAAACATAAAAACAGAAGAGTAGCCCTACCAGGTCACGCCAAGGTCCATCTACCGGGGCATCCAATCTTGGGCTGTAATCATAAACAGATGCCTTGGGAAGAGTAAGGAAAGGGCAAAATTATAAGATACATTCTCCTGATACTCTTCCAGCATCCAGCTATTCTCAGGTCAGGGACTCCCTGAGCTAGGTGTGGTTTCTGTATGTTTAGTAACCTCAGTGCGTTTCTCTACTGTGAACTTGTCCAGTCACTGCCTGAACCCTTATAAACTTTTATCATCCACAAACAACATCCTTTGGCAAACAATTCCATAGATCTACTATCTATTGTACGTAAAGCTACCACTTCTTGTTTGTTTTGAACTCAGGCCATGTACAGCAAAAAACAATGGACAATCGATCCCTATCCACCTTTTCTGTGATTTTATTAAGAGGTCATGCAAATTAATACCAATGGCCTTATTCAGATTTGGCTTTACATCATTCATGGAGCTATTGTGACGTATTCCATGCTAGCAAATACTCATCTTCTGCAGAACATGCTTGCAAAAGGCACAAAACCCTTAATAGATAATAAAAAAAATGCATTAAAAAGATTTTCTGGCCTGTACAAATAACTCTGACCAGTTAGAACAAGATGTAGGGCTTGGTTTTCCATTGCATGGCACTAACGGAGTTACACTTGGATAAACTGTGTGTAAAGCTCTACGGATTGGAAAGGAAGGAATTTTCAGTAAAATTCTAGGCAAAAAAAAAAACCAAACAAAAAAACAAGTATAGTGCAGCACTGGACAATGGAGTTTTCAAAGGTATGCTTCAAGAGACAGAAAAGAAAGAATATATTAATTTTAGAAATGTCATTGTTCTAGGATGCAACATCAGTCCTTCCAGATTTTCCTCACGATGAGGAATGATATGGCTCTGCTTTGCTCCCCAGTGAGTCAGTGGCACGTACCACCCCCCAACAGTTACGCATTTTCATTTATCATTGTGCAGCATTTTGTTCCCATTCTTGTGTGTTTCCCCCGCTCCTGCCATTTGCGTCATTCCAATCGAGGCATTTTTAACTGGGATGCTAATAAGCAGCAGCAAAGCAGCAAGGCCTGCAGAGAAGGGAGCCAGCATCTCCTGTGACTCCAAGATCTGCAAATAATTGCAAGGAGGATGCCAAGCCAGCCAGAGCTGGGAGAGTCACTATGGCAAAGGAGGAAAAAGAAAAGGAGAAAAGGAAAGAGCTTGCCACCTTTCCCCGCAGGACTCATGCAAAGTGCTGATAATGTGTGTTTTATTCATTCCTCGCCTTTGTTCTCTAACCATCTCTTGAGAGACATTTCAAAGAAAGGGAGGCGAGGAAGAGACTAAAAGTCTCCTTTTAGATTGAGGAATGCAGGCTCCACCCTTGCTCCCAGCTCCATCCTTTTTGTGCTGCTGCAGCTGGGGAGTCTCCCTTGAGGCTCTAACTTAAACCTGGGGTTGGTCCCAAGCCAAATGGTCCAAGGGTCAGGGGAGCCATTTTCTTCCTTGAGCTCAGGGACGGTCTTTCATTACAGTGTATGGAGCTGGAGGGAGTCAAAGATCCCTCCAAAAAGAAGACAACTCCATTCCTTGTGCCGTAGGGGAGTTGCAAAGATGTAGGGGTGATGGGAAACAACCAAATAAATGTCAGCTCCTCGTGCGGTGCTGCTGTGCAGAACATCCTGAACAGGCACAGGAGGAGCCATGACCTGGATTTATTTCTGTGAGGGGATACCGCGGGAATGCTCTGTCCTTTTTTCAAGTCTGCACATCAAAAAATTGTTGACAGGTTGGAAAGGCATCAGGGAAAGGTACATGAGCAATCCGAGACCTGGAAAACTTTACGGTAGGAGACTGAGAACTCAGTGGAATTCGTCTGTTTGAAAGAGGCGAAGGGGTAACTTGCTTGTGGTCTACAAGTATGAGCATGGGGAAAATGCAACAGATGTTTCAAGCAGAAAATAAACCCATAATAAAATCCAGTGGTTGGTTGTTGATGCTAGACACATCCAGAACAGAAGTCAAGTAAAAAAATTGAAGGTAATTAACCACTACTTACTAGAGTAAAGTTGGATTCCCAATTTCTCTTTAATCAAGGGTGGATGACTTCCCAAAATCTCCTCTGCAATGTCTGAAGATGGAGAAGAGCTCATGGGAAATTATTTTATGTCAGGGTTATACAGCAGGTCCAATGATCATCATGAAACCTCCCATCACAAAACTGAATGTCTAGTAGAGCAGATCTTCCATACCAATCCCCCTTAGTCCTTACTCTGACAACCCTTGTGTGACACTGGGTGCACTAGGAAATCCATATAGTCCATATTCACATTGTGTTTATATTCCCAGAGATGAATGAGAGAAATTTTTTACACTGGGGGTGGTGGAACACCAGAAGAGGTTACCCAGAGAGGTGGTGGATGCCCCATCCCTGGAAACATTCAAGGCCAGGTTGGACGGGGCTCTGAGCAACCTGATCTGGTTGGAGATGTCCCTGCTTCTTGCAGGGGGGTTGGACTAGATGACCTTTTTGGGTCTCTTCCAACCCAAACCATTCTATGATTCTATGAAATGTTTCCGTACAGAGTAATCAGAATTGAGTCTCACTAAGATTACAGCCTTCAGCATCAGGGTCTCAGAAACTAATAAGAAATTAGAAATAACTAATAAGAAATAAAGAACAATAATAAAAAAAATACGCCTCCCCCCCCTTTTTTTTTTACACAATAGGTCTATCTACTACAAATTATATTAACATGTATTGCTATTTTGAGAAATTGTTGTATTGCTTGTGGTTATAGTACGTACTCTTGCCTAAAACTGGTGCGATCTAGGAGAGCTGAGCCTTGGAAATACATTATGTCTGGTCACTTGAGCACTGGAGAGATCCACTGTGCTACGTGGAGGCTTTGGCACTGTTTGGATTCAGATCTACATAAGTCTGTATTTTTTTAAAAAGACTTAATGTGTGTGAATTCACGTGCGTGTGCCTGAGAAGGAAGGAAGAAACTCACTTTGCGTATTTGACTTGAAATTGTTTCTAGGTGAAGGTTGGCTCATCCATTCTGCAGTGACCTCTGCTGGCAGGGGCAGGACCTGTACTCTTCCTTCAACATCACTATGTTAAGGGCATCTACGAGCATATTTTATTAGCACCTTTGTCTGAACCTATCACATTACACTCGGTGTCATTAGTGCAGGGCAACACAGGTTATGGAGCTGTCATACAAATGCAAAAAAATGCCATGGGGCGTATGAAGCTGGGAGTTAAACAGAGATAGTCAAATCTGATTAATAGCAATGATAAAGGAGTGTCAACATACGCCAGTCTCGATGATTAAAAAAGAAGGTAGCTGGAAATTAGCAATTGTTACAGGTAGCTTAAGGATATTGTTATTTTTTTTTCACCTTTTGAAATATCCCTACAGGCATATGTCTGCCAATGAAATCATTGAGATATTTCTCCAGTGCGTAAGGAATTGCTGTCATGCAGGAACTTATAAAAGCTGCCCCTTGCTCTTCTGGAAGGATCTATGCTTTTCATGGCAAAGAGCCTCCATTGCTATAAATCAGATGATTACTGCAATTTACTTCATCACTTGCTTACTCCAGCAGCGAATCTGGCTCCAAATCTTTACATTGCACTTGTCCAAGAGCACCTACCAGCACGAGGTTAGTTTTTGGCCCTTAGACAAATCCCCAGTGCTCGCTGTTGCAACTTGCCTTCTTATATCTGATTCCTTTTTTTTATAACTTGTTTTTCCTTCTGTGACCACCGTTTGTTAGCCTTTTCAGAAATGCTTCATTTGCAGCCCTACCTGTAATCAATAAAGCCGTATTTCCATGCAGAATGCAGCGAGGAGCAGTGTTTCTAGATGCTGTCCTCAACGGGAATGCAGATGGGAACGTTAAAGACTTGGCTGCCTCCCCTCCTGACCGTCACTGTCTAAATATGCACGGCTAGTTCTAACTGTGAACGGGAACTCGGAGCCAGAGCGCAAACAGAGCAAGGAGGGCAAAATTAACTTACAAATTAACACGCAATGTGTAACCTGAGTTTTGGCTAGGTGTTGGTGCTCTCTGAGAGCAGCCAGGGCCTGGTGTCTGTGGAAGACGATAATAACAGGGCGGCAGATTGCGGTGTTTCTCCAGACTGCTCTGTTAGCCACCAGTGACTCATCTGATCCAGGTGTGGCAACTGGTGATGTATGAGAGGTTGATGAAAAATTACCCATTTTACAGCACTTATATCTATAACGCAAGTGACAGACCTCAGCTTTTGGAGACATCCTCATCTAGAAGCAGGGGGCTGCAAGAGCCCTTCTTCAGAGGGCTTCCCCTCCCTGGGCCAACTTTTCATAGAATAGAATCATAGAATCATAGAATGGTTAGGGTTGGAAGGGACCTTCAAAGGTCATCTAGTCCAACCCCCCTGCAAGGAGCAGGGACATCCCTGACTAGGTCAGGTTGCTCAGAGCCTCATCCAGCCTGGCCTTGAACGTTTCCAGAGATGGGGCCTCCACCACCTTTCTGGGCAACCTGTTCCAGTGTTCTGTAACTCGCATCGTAAAAAATTTTTCCTAATATCCAATCTAAATCTACCCCCCTCTATTTTAAAACCATTACCTCTTGTCCTATCGCAACAGGACCTACTAAACAGCCTTTCCCCATCTTTCTTGTAGGCCCCCTTGAGGTACTGGAAGACCACTATCAGGTCTCCCCGGAGCCTCCTCTTCTGCAGGCTGAACAGCCCCAACTCTCTCAGCCTGTCCTCATAGGAGAGGTGCTCCAGCCCTTTTATCAACTTCGTGGCCCTCCTCTGGACCTTCTCCAACTGGTCCATGTCGTTCTTGTGCTGGGGGCTCCAGAACTGGACACAGTACTCCAGGTGGGGTCTCACCAGGGCAGAGTAGAGGGGGAGAATCACCTCCCTCGACCTGCTGGCCACGCTCCTCTTGATGCAGCCCAGGATGCGGTTGGCCTTCTGGGCCGCAAGGGCGCATTGCCTGCTCATGTTAAGCTTCTCATCCACCAGCACTCCCAAGTCCTTCTCCTCAGGGCTGCTCTCAATCCATTCCCCGCCCAGCCTGTATTTGTGCCTGGGATTGCCATGACCCAGGTGCAGGACCTTGCACTTGGCCTGGTTGAACTTCATGAGGTTGGCACGGGCCCACCTCTCCAGCCTGTCAAGGTCCCTCTGGATGGCATCCCTCCCTTCCAGCGTGTCGATGGCACCACACAACTTGGTGTCGTCGGCGAACTTGCTGAGGGTGCACTCTATCCCACTGTCCATGTCGCCGACAAAGATGTTGAACAGGGCCGGGCCCAGCACGGACCCCTGAGGGACGCCACTCGTGACCAGTCTCCACATGGACATTGAACCGTTGACCACCACTCTCTGAGTGCGGCCATCCAGCCAACTCCTTATCCACCGAGTGGTCCGTCCATCAAACCATGTCTCTCTAGTTTAGAGAGAAGGATGTCGTGCAGGACAGTGTCAAAAGCTTTGCACAAGTCCAGGTAGATGATGTCAGTTGCTCGTCCCTTGTCCACCGATGCCGTCACCCCGTCATAGAAGGCCACCAAATTGGTCAGGCACGGTCTGCCCTTGGTGAAGCCATGTTGGCTGTCACCAACCACCTCCTTGCTCTCCATGTGCCTTAGCATGGTTTCCAGGAGAATCTGCTCCATGACATTGCCAGGCACAGAGGTGAGGCTGACCGGCCTGTAGTTACCTGGGTCTTCCTTATTCCCCTTTTTAAAAATTGGGGTTATGTTCCCTCTCTTCCAGTCATCGGGGACCTCACCAGACCGCCACGACTTCTCAAATACGATAGCCAGTGGCTTGGCAACTTCATCCGCCAGTTATGGGGAAAGTTTTCCCCATCTCTTGGGGGTTGTAGCAGCAAATTGAGGTGGGACACATTACCTCCCCTGCAGTGAATGAGGGTCACGTGTAATTGTGTTATTCGAGCAAACGGTGCAGGGCCAAGTACTGGAAGGCAAGGTAAAAGAAGAAGGAGGCCATATGACTCCACCACGCCTCAGCAAGGGCAGTCAAAAGCACCAGCAGACAGCGGGGTTCACATGTGCTGGAGGTCTTCCCATGGTCAAGCCCTTCAGGAAAACTCAGTTTTGCCCCTCCGTGACAGAACACCCCACCATCTCCAAACCGCTCCATGGGGATTGCTGGGAAGAAGTGGCACATCAAAGTGTGAGCACCGCGATTGCCCCACAAGCTCCCCGTTAGACGATTCCCTGGAGGTTCTGGTCAGGAGCCACCGTACCTGCCCTGTACTGGGAACAGGCCATCAGCCCAGCAGTCTTGCCACCTTCTCCCCCTCCTAGGTGACTCACAGTCACTGACAGTCTCATTTAGTTAATGTGTCTCTCTTCTCAGAGAAGACTCACAGCTCTTCAGGTCTCTTCCTGTGAACTCCTGGGACTCAAGGAACTTAGCCTGTTGCAGCCAAGGTGCAGGAGAATCTCATAAATCTTCTTCAGTCCTATTGTATATTGTTTAGTGCTTATTATCATGTTCAACATCTCTTGTTATAGTAATCACTTTAAAAAATGTACTTTGGTGATGTCAGTAATTAATCAAATGCTTTTGTTTCATTAGCCATAATAATATCTTTGGTTTCATGTTCTTAGGTGTTCCTCTTTATGAATCTCTCTCATGATGAGTGTCTCCTCCTTAGCACTCAGTCACTGCAGACGCTTTAACATTGCTGATAAGGTGTTTAATGGAAAGACTATGAAATTTTTTTTTTCTCATATCAGACTGGGATCTAAAAGGGTTGGGATCAGCATCAGGTCTGCTTTGCAGCTGCAAATATTGGCTCTGCTCTTTGAGCCCCGTAGCTCCTGATTGACTCCGGAGAGCTGTTCGCCTGCACTCAGTCTCCACACCCTCTGCAGCTCCCATCCCAATCCCTGTCCCTGTCCCGCACCTCCTGTGAGATCCCTTCTTGCTTTAATAGGAACAGGATCAGTCCCTAGAGGTAAGGAAAACTCCTGTAAAGGAAAAAGTAATGAGTGAACAGACAGGGTGGATTTTGGTAAAAGTGGAAGAAAAAAAAGATGTCCAAACCCAACACTGTGGCTGTACTAATTAGAGAGTAACAAAGGTGAAGATACATCTGCAATACTTGTCATTACCTGTTTCCCCCACTGAGAGCTGGTGTGTTGGGACTTCATCTGTCGCAGCAATGTTCACTGAAGCAAAGTACACCAGGCTGAGTGGCAAAGCCTGGTTATTCAGTGTCTAACTGTAATTTGTGCCGCTAAGGCTGTTACTGCACACTTCAGAGTCATGCAGTAGAACAGGGACTTTCTTTTCTTCTCCTTTTTTTTTTTCTCCTGGGATAATTCTTTTTTATTATTATTATTTTTTAAATCAAACAAAAGAAATTAATTCTGGCGTACTTCTGAGAGTAAAATAATTGTATACAGTCATTGGCAAACAATCTCTGCCCAAACACGCATGCAGAAAGCAAGTTCTCACAATTTAGGTGAATGCAAAATGAAGTCAGATTGTAGAGGCCTCCAGCATGATTTCTAGCATGATAATGATGAGAAGAGAAGATTAGGCTTATCACAGACAAAGCTCGTAGTGCTGAGATTTTTAGTTAATTCAAAAATAGCCGCAGCGCTACAATGTGCTTAAACTGCAGATCTGCAGCAAGATGTTCACAAATACTGTAGCTTTGCAAAAAGTGAGGCAAAGGAGGGCTTTTCCGCACAATTTTATGCTCCAGTACAGCAAAATGCTGAAGCGCAGGTTTAATTTCCAGCACGTGGAGCAGCTCCATGGGCTCTGCTGGGAAGTGCCATGTGCCTAGAGGTGCTCAGGTGCTGCTCATTACCTGGGTGCTCAAGTGGTTTGGTTTTTTGGTTTTTTTTTTGGAATGAGGCCTTATCTGAACCTCCTGCAGCTCTGTGCATCTGCCATGGGAAGGCCAGGAAGCCTCGGAGAAGAGCCTGGCAGGAGCCTGGAGCAACATTCGCCCCCTCTTTCATTTAGCAAGGAACTGCAGTGCAAAACCCAGAGCTGTTACGCCCTGATAGAAGGCAAACCCGGCAGAAAGTGTTTAAAATCTGGGTGGGGTGTGGTGTGGATCCAAAATCCCTTACACATCCATATTCCCGCCCTATGAGGCACAGGTTGGAGACGGGGCCTGTCTTAGAAGAAATAGATCTGAGTGTGATTTCCTACACACCAATGAGGTCCTGCCAGAGTGATGTTCAGGACGTGGTTTAGTGGACATGGTGGTGTTAGGTTGATGGTTGGACTTGATGATCTTGGAGGTCTTTTCCAACCCTAAAGATTCTATGATTCTATGTAGACAGTGCTGGTCTGGCCATGACAGGCCAAGGGTCCATTTTAGCTCTTGTCCTTGTCATCACTTTTCATTTGCAGCTCCATCAGGACTCTTGACTTCACAGTACCAATTTCCTCAGCTCTGGTCATTGTGTCCAATAACTTAGGCCCCTTTGACTTGATCCTAGTGAGGGTCTGCCCCCACTGGCAGAGCCAATCCTCTCTTTTGAATAATCTGGATAACACACAACAGCAGAGCATGAAAAAATACAGACTCCAAACAGCCATCATGTGAATTAGCCCAGCTGGAAAAAAGCCAGGCTGCAGGAACAGCAGTGCTGAGTCAGACTGAGGGGTCACCCAGACCATATCCTGTCTCTGACCAGCCCGTAGCGGATGCTCAGCAAAAGAGCACAAGAGCAGGGCAAGTACAGCGATATTTCCTCCACTTCATCCTTCCAGTTTCTGGCAATCTGGAGTTTAGGGACTTCCTGAGCCAGGGCTGTATCTTCATCTCTGCAGTTTGGGAGCCTTTGATGCACTTTTTTTCAAGAATTTTCTAATTGCTTTTTGAACCGATTTATACTTTTGGCCTCCACGACATCCTGCGGCACCGGGTGTCACAATGTGGTTATGCACTGGGTGTGTTTGCTTTAAACCTGACACTTAATCATGCAAAGGCTCGGCAGTCCTTGCACTGAGAGGCACGTTTTTATCACATTCTCCAGACCATTCCTGAAATCGCATACCTCTCTCATCTGCTGTCCCAGTGGTCTCTTTTCCAGCTGAACTGTCCCAGCCCCTATGATGCTTCTTTATTTTGAAGGCTTTCCGTAGCTTTGATCATCCCTGATGATCTCCTGTGAACCTTTCTGGTCCTACTCTGTTTTTCCTAGGCACAGCAAGCAGCCCTGCCTGCAGTGGTGAAGAGGGCACACGCCATCAACGTACACGGCAACACAGGGATGGGGACAGGCGTCTGTTTGTTTTCTCAGTTTCTTTCCTAATAGTTCCTGATGCTTGGTTTTTCTTTCTGAGTGCTGCTGGACTCTGAGTTATGTACTTAGCAGCACTATCCACAGTGATTGCAGGGTGTCTTTCCTGCGTGGTGATAGCTAATGTAATGTCCATTACTGGATAGACATTATTAGAGTGCATTTTTTTTCCTGTAAGCATGAGTTGGCATTTGTTATCGTGAAACTTTTATTTACTGTTTTATCATTCGCCAATGTGAGATCGCAGTCACTGCTGGAGTGAGATTTTCTGTGACTCTTCACAACCAGCATTAGCTGGTTTACTGTTCACAGTTAGCCTTAGCTTTTTGCTAACCTGGGCAAGATCAATACAGGTCTAATGCTTAGAGTCCCATCTCCAAGGGTGGTACTGGACACAAGCCATCAAGCTTTGGGTTTTGTGCCTCTATGATGCTCTTCTCTGGACCACAGATGTGCCGGACATCTCGAAAGGAGAGATGACACCAATGGACTCCCTCACTTCTTGAATTACAAACACCGATTCTTACCTCATCATCCTACAGGGAGTGCAGAGTTGAAATGCCTGATTAGTGAGATGAGTGTAATGCACACACTTGGGGCTATTCCAGGGACTGGAGCTAATCCAGGCTGCGGGGTACAGTGCTGGGCCTGGAGCTATGCACGCTGCAGATTGGATTCCAGGTTGAAATTAAGCTATTGATTTTCTTTATGAAGCTTTAAATATCCCAGGATACTTATGCTTTAAAGGCACACCTCTTCTGATGCTGTTCTGCAACAGTGGCAACAGATGTGCAAGTGTCACCTTGAATCCCACAAGTTACTGGTCGGTTCAATCTCATCCCATAAGTTGGGACCTTCTTTCCCCTCTACAGTTTGACTCTGCAAATCCTACAGGTGCTGTGGAGGGCCCATTGACCGACTGGTACACTGGGAAGCAGGGACACAGCGAGGCTGAGGGTGATTTTTGAGGTTTACACTTGATCATGATTGGCCATTGAGGGGTGGGAAGGAGCAGTCGGCTTTCCTTGCGACAGATGCTGGGGAGGAAGAGCCAGGATAGGTTGTTTCCGATGGGAGCTCATGGTATGAAATAAATAAGGGGAAAGTGAGAGTGAAAGACACATTGTATAAGATGTACAACTGGCGAGATGCCAGCATAAATATTCATTGAGTATGTTAATTAGCAACTATTGCTGTTACTCATTAACTAATTTATTCAACAAATAGCATTCAGGCCACTCTAGAACACTGCATACTGTTACTGCTAAAAGGGGTATCAGTTTCCCTGGCTGTCACCTGGAGACATTGATACTCCCCCATCTTTGCAAGTACTTTGATATGCGGAGATGAAAACTGCTGCACAGGGCCAATGGAACACAGAGTATTGCTCATAGAGCAGGAGAAGTCCAACCTTATTCCCAGCAACATGCATAAGAGATTTAATTCATTAGTTCAACATCAACTGGAGAAGAATGGCAGATTTACGACAAGACCTCTTTTTGGAAGACAGCAATAGCGTGTAGGTTGCAGAGAGTCCGCAAAAGGATGGACGGTCTCATTTCTGAACTGACTTTCTTTAAAAGAGAGAAATCAAAGGTAGACTAAAGAGTCATCACAGGAGGGTTCCACCGAATCTGATAGGAACTGACTGTCAAAACTACAGCTAACAGCAAAGCGTTGCAGAAGAGGTTGACATTACTGAGTGACCGGATGATAAAACAGCAAATGGGGTTCAGTATTGGAAAGTGCAAATTAATGAACTTCAGAGAAAAACAATCCAAATATTACATATGCAATGAGGACTTCTTATATAGCTATTACCAATCGGGAAAGGGAAACTAGAGCCACTGGGGGCAGTCCTATGAAACTATCACACCACCAGTGCTCAGTAGCGATCAAAAAGGGAAATGGGATGTTAGTAATTATTGGAAAAAGAATACAGAAAATAATCAGAAAATATTATTAAGCCACTACTTAAATCCAAGTACATTCAAAGAGTCTGGTTCCCCAACCTCAGAAATGCAGAACAGAACTAGACTAGATCTGTAAGTGTGATAGGATAGGATATGATAGTTAGGAAGGAATAATGTCTGTGCAAAGACTGAACAAGGAGACTGGAATCTTCCTTATGGAAAAAAGCAATGATAAAAGGCAACATCTGAGAAAAATGTTTTAAATCCCAAATGGCCTAGAAAAGGTAAATAAAGACAGCTGTTCTTACAATAGAAGAACAGGGAGACATGCAAAGAAGTGATCAAGCAGCAAACTCAAACAAGAAGAAATACTGTTTGATACCACATCTAATGGGTTTGTGGAACTTCTTGCCCAGGGTGTTATGGAGGCCAAGAATATAACTGGTTTCAGAAAAGGAATAGAAACATTCAAGGTGAAACATTCCTCTAGGGTTTATTGAATGCAAAGGCTTAGAAAGTCATTGATTGCTAAAAGCTGGGAGGAGGCTATCCCCACAGGAGGGTTACTATATTGTGCCCTGCTTTGAACTCTCTCTGCAAACCTGCTGCGGATCACTCTCAGAGACAGCATCCTGAGGCACCTGGACCTTGTGTAAGAATTTTTATTTTATTTTATTATTTTTTATTTCTATTTTTATTTTTTATATATTTATTTTTATATATGAATATATATATAAATATAATATATATTTATTTTTTATTTTATTTTTATTTTTTATTTTATTTTATTATTTTAATCCTCTACAGTGAGGATTGAGATCTCTTTGAGGTCCACCTCATCTTTTGTAATTAGATGTTGGAGAAGAGCCGAAGGATGAAAAATCCTGGTCTATCTATCTACCTACCTACCTAAGTATCCAGATAACTTATGTCATTTAGCAATGGCTTGAGCTTCATAGTGTATCTTACAGACAAACACACCTTGACATGCAATAAAGCCACCAGTGGTACGCTATTGTATACAGCCGATGTGGATTGCACTGCGGTACTAACAACTCGCCCAGATGAAGTCGCGGGCTGATCCTTGTGGTCTGCTCCTCAGCACTGCCTCTGTAGCCGGACACCCAGGCAGCAACGGCTGTGCTAGTAAATTCAGGTATGGCAGCAGCATCGCCAGGTGCTGGGCTGTGACTGCCTGCACTAGTAGATTGTTAGAGCATTCCTGACATGAATTTGACCTATTCTAACTCTGTTCCTGGGCATAGCACTTAGACCAGTCCAGGGACCATTTCCAGTGAGTGGTTACCATGTGAACACTTTAAACTGGGCAGTTCTTTAATGCAGACACTGCCTTTTCCGTGCCAACTGGCCACAGTCCTCAGGAGCACTGCTGGGCGTGTTTAGTTTACCAGTGTATATGTAGCTCCTGTGTCTGGATCCAATTACAGGATTATGTCCATGAGGACAGGGGAGATGAATTTGTGAATCAAAGTGGTGCAGATTTGTTGCCTATGAAGGGCAACGTTTTCACATGAGGCTGAAGGAAGAAGGACTACTAGAAGAAAACTCCAAAGATTCCTATCTCAGTTGTAAGAAATGTGTGCATTTTGGAACTACATCACTAATGATTGTAGGATGCTCAGCTGGAAAGTAAAGGAGCTGGAACAGAGGCTCAAGGACTCTGAACCTCAAGGGGGAATGGCCCAGAGGAAAATCCTAACAAAAAAAAAAAAAAAAAAAAAAAGGAAATAAAGGAGTAAATGAAAACATAGCTGACATTTACCTGAGACAATGACCTCCTAGCAGAGCTTCTTAGAACTGGTGAATTTTAAATAAAATATAAAGTGAAGTAGTAATTAACTAAAAAGACTATCCAAGTCCAGCCCCTACAACAAGTTGCGATATGTAGAGAAATATGTATGAAATTCTTTGATGGGGGTTTAAGAGATGAGATAAAAGTAGTGTTGAGAAAACAGTATTCTCTGCTCTCTGGTTCATCATCACCAGCGACTGTAAGTCAGTCGTGGTAACTGCCTAGCATTTGGTACTGCTGCTTTTTCAGGTGATTGAGATTGAGGGAGAAAATGTAAATTCGTGCTGTTCCCAAAATACTTGCTGCATTTTATTAAAGCATGAAAAATATCAGTGTCCTAACGTTACTCATACTCAAGCTGACAAAAAGTGCTGCATGAAAGGATAATAGCTGGCTCTCTTCCTGTATTAGCAGGTTGCAATGACATAAACTTAGACTTCCAGAGGAGCATGGAGCTTTTCTTCCTAATTTATACTCTGCTCTAACTTTGGAGCTCAGTAAATCTTCACTGAGCTTCATGCACAGAGGGATCACTTGTTTCTGGTGTGGGGCAATGGGAGCAGTGGGATGGATCTGGCATCCTGGTTCGTGTGGCAAAGGAGGCGCCGTGTGTGATGGGGAAGAGCCAGGAGACCTGGCAGGACTCTGCGTAGCATGGGAGCAGGAGTGGAGGGGCAGAAGCTGGACCAGCAACACTCAGGCTTTGCCCTAAGAGATCCCTGGGCTCCACTTCAGGAAAGCTCCCCCTTGCTTTCCTGTTTTAATTTACTCACAAAGTGTGTTCTCACACCATGCAGGCTCTTTTTTATTATTATTATTATTGGCAGTATTTTCCAAGTTTATTTTGAATTTGATGCAATGGCTCACACCCAGGAAGCCTCTCTTTAATACAGTGAAGAGTCTTCTCTCTTTGGATAAAGTCCTCATGGGAGAAGAAGGTTTTAAAGTAGCCCAGGGAGGGGAAAAAAAAAAATTGTTTTATTTCAAAGAAGAGCAGCATGTATCTACAAATCAAAAGATTTACGCAGCCTACACTTTAAAACCCTGTAGAGTCCCTTGCAGGGAGGATATCACCTGAGGGAGAGTCCATCCCTCCCTCTCTTCAACCCCCACACACGCTGGCTCCGGGTGCAGATGAAGTTTACCTCTGCATTCGAGTAGCTGCAGGCCCTGGCTCCAAACCCACCCAGACTCTCTCACCTCTTGTGGGAAACTGCCCCCCAGCTCAGCTCCCCGGATGCGGGCACAGCCTTCCCTCACAGTCGGAAAGGGGGACGCCAAAGCCCTTGGCGAGCAAGCATCTGGAGGGTGCCCATCATTCAAGCCCAGGCCCCTATCCATCATATGGTCAATGCGGTGGAGTCTCACCACTGGGGCTGGAGGAAGAAGAGAGGTGAGTGGTTCATATCTGAGAGGTTTCTAGGGATATCACAAATCCTAGGGGATCTGCCCTAGAATGTCAGGCTCATTCACAAGGGCTGGATGCCCCACGTCTCCCTTCTGCTCCTGAGTAGACAGCACAGGAGACGTGGTGGGGCTCCAGTATTTTCTGGCTTTTCCAGGTAAGCTTTGGGAGATTGCTCTGGACCCTGACTTGGCCCATCCAGCCTGGCGTCTGGCAAGGGCACCATCTGCAGACAGTGTCTTCACTAAGGTCTGTGAGGAAATAGATGAGAACCATGGGATCACATTCACCTCTCTTCCCTTAGGAAGGTCCCTTCAAGGCATTACTTTCATGGATGAGTCCAGGCCACGTAACTCTGTGACCATGTTTGTAACTGACGTGAGGGAAGTGAATGCTGTTACCATCCTCCCAAGGAAGATGTATTTCAAATAATGGCAAATGCTGTAATTTCTAGATGATGTCTATCTCTCTTGCATATCCTTTCTCAATCCAGTTATTGGATAAAGCATAACCTCTAGCAGGACTAAATATAAAAAGCAGCCCCATTTTCACTCAGAGTGAAGACAGTGAGGTGGTTGCCTGTTTTGTCTAGTGTGCTGTATGAAGAATTTTTAATGTCCCACAAGGAACATCTCTTTAAAGCAGCCTGTCAGCTTTGCACTTTAATCCATTAGGCTACAAAATACAGGAAATAGAGCAGAAGAATACCTAGTTTTAAGCTACTGCTGCTTAATCTTTTCAGTATTTACATATTTAGCAGCAGACAAATTATGGGCTTGGTCACGAGTGAAGTTTGTTTTGTGGCACTTTTGTTTTCCTCACAGCTTTGCTGGGACCTGATTGCCCATCAACAATGCACTGGAGGAGAGATGTCATTTCATATGACTTAGCTACAAGGCACATCTTGGATTTCCAACTGCTTACATGCATTGTTCCATTCACAGTATATGGTGTCCCACTCCCTTTTGAATAAGGACAAATATTTTTACATATGCAGGTCATCAGATAGCTCAAGTCAATTCTGTTTTGACTGGATTTTGAAGGACCACACTCAGAAACCAGTCACATGGATTCCCCCTCCTGCCTCATTGTCCACACTTCTTGACAATCAATCAGTTGTCCTTCTTGGCTTTTTTTTTGCTTGGAGCAGCTGAGTAAAGCCACATGCTCTCTGGATAATCAAACAGCTGATCCTTGAAGCGTGCATTGCCAGTCATGACTCAGTAGATATGGAGACACTGTCTCTAGCTGGCCTTATGATATGCTCCTCGTGGCTACTGAATAGGCAATAGCACAAAGGGATGAGGGAAGACATTCACGGCACATGCACAAACCAAATGTATGGCCTGGCAAGGCCTATCTTTGTTTGTAAGGGACATGTAGCCTTCAGCCAGGACTTAATTTGTTGCACCTGAACATCACATCCGTGAGTACAGTAGGCCTGCACCTACGCATTTCACCCACAGATGCAGCTTTTCTACATCCTCTCTTCCAAATGCTTATCTTTTGCAGAGGAAACTTGCTGGAGAACCATTGCCCAGACTAAGGACAGAAAACATGCACAGAGACCCCATTCTTCTTTTTAATGAGATGCCATCTCAATTTAACTAGTTTCTGGCAGAATTTTCAAGCGTTGCAGATCTCACATTCCAATTACATCAGTCGGTATTTTGCTCTTTGGCAAAGGCCACCAACTTCAGCAGCTTGCTGCATTCACTAACAGTAGCAGAGATTACCTACGAAACAGGGCGACAGGCCTAAATAAGCAAGTTACACGCAAGGAGCCAGATCCTTGGCCCAGCTGGGGCTGCTTTGCCCAGCTCTGGCAGCATAAAGCTGTCACCAAGCCAGCCCAAACAGCTGTTGGAGGATTCCCTTGGCGCAAAAGAATTCCTGAATGGCAAAGAGCCACTAAAGCAACTCCTACACAATCTCACTTACTGGTCCCCAGAAATCCCTGACAGCTGGGACTGCACAATGGGGCCAGAAGCACCTGTTACCATTCAGAGCAGCCTAAAGGCTGCTCTATAGGGCAATGAATGGCAAAACGAGCACCCAGCATCTTTGGGAGCACACAGAGGCCTGCCTTTATCACCTCGCATCCATGGCCGGAGGCGCACCGTGGGAATATTTTTTCAAGGCACTGCTATGGTAGAGTCAGAAACTCAAGGCACTCCATGCATGCCCGTGCTTTCTGATGTTTGTATTTGCAGAGAGTTGGAGTGAGGGAAAAAGGAAGTCTGAAGCCCTGCAAGGGGAAGGAGCTTGGAAGCAGAGCCAGGTTTCGCAGCTTGGCATCTCTCAGTATGGACTCCCTGAAAACCTCAGATACGAGCCTCCTTCCAGAAATTTCCAGCCATCTATTCTGAAAGCAAATATTGTAGCTTGGCACCTTATCTTGTCTGGTGTTTCAGGTAGAACCTAGAGTTTTATCTCAACTTGCAGTTTCAGCCAGGCCTACCAGAACCTTCATCTTGCTTGCTCTGGTGGCTGGTTGCCCTTTGCCAATCCCCTGTTGTCACTGACTCCAAGGAGTCTTCCAGCTCTCCTCTCAATCTAATACAACCTGCTTTTTATTCAGTGCCTGTCTGCCACAAGGCTCCTCACTGATGCTCTTAGGCATTCTGCTCTACTCAGATTTTGAGTCTGATGTTGTCTGAACTTCATTAATCCTTTGGCACACGGGAACTGATGAGACCCTTAGAAACACAAAGATATCCCAGAGGAGGATGCTAGATGTACTGGTTCTTCCAAATGACCATAAAATGGTGTGTTATGCTTCTAGAGAAGGTGTAAAACAGAATGAAGCCACTGATTATGCTTAAGTTTCAAGGCTAATGTTTAGGCCAATTTGTCTTTTTTACCAGGATCGAGTTATGTCTGAAATTCTAATATAAATTCTGTATAAATGGTGCACAGTGAAAAACAAAGGAATCATTTGTTACTTTTATTTCATCATTCACACACCAAATTCCAAATAAATAAATAAATAAAATTCCATCTCTGTTAATAATCCTCTCCTAGTGCTCATCATGGGATTCATTCCCAGCTCTCGACAGACTTCACTCAGATGACAGTATCAGCATCAAGATTTTATGCATCATCTGAATGGAGCATTGTCTCTGTGCTGTGTTCTTAACATGCTCCTGCTCTTATTAATTGGGTACTTAATAAGAATTTGTGAGGAATCCACCTTTCATATACTGCCAATGTGAAAGGGATTAATATTGAAGAGATCTAACAAAGGGCACAAAGAAAAGCCCTGACCCGGAGACCTCCTAATCAAGGATTTAGACAATACACAACAGGTGAATACCCCGGTAGGATAAATGGAGACAGGAAGGAGGAATGGAAGACAAGTGCATTTGCCTAAGCTAATAATCACAGTGATCTCAAGAGTCACAGGTGGTCTCTAGCTGAACCCATGGTTCAACAGCCAAAAAAGTTTAGTCCAAAAGCTTACAAGATAAATGTGCTCTATGTGAGCACAATTCAAAGCATTTTAAAGCCACTGGAACGACTCCCATTAATGAGGCCTAAGGAGCTGAAATATTTACCTCTTGGTTTTAATCATTATTGGATGCAAAATTTGTGGATGCGATAAAGACAGTGGTTTTATGGCATGCTCTAATCCCTTAGTAACTATTCTCCACAAATAGCTCCGTGTTCCTCAGGTGATAGATTACCGATTTCTTTCCATCTGAACCACATGGGCTAATGTTCTTCTGGACTCCACTTTTACTAGCAATCCCTTCCGAAACCAACAACCCACAGGCACCAACTACCTTTAATCTCAAGCAATAGCACTTCCTGATGTATTAACTGAATTCTGAGCAATAGTTTTCAGCCTGTACCTAGCTTTGAAGATTGGTGCTTCCTGAATGGGAGTTTGGTGGTCTGCTTAAAAACTTATCTAACCCTTCCAAGCACAGCAGCTGGTCTAATAAAAGCTATTCCTTCTCTCTACAAATTTTGACCTTTGTAACTATAATTGGACACTGAGAAACTCCTAATTTTATCATTTTCTGGAAAACTTGTTGCAAATGCAAAGCAAGCCTAGCATTTTAATTCATCAAGTCAATGATTTGCTATTGAAGCTCAGAAGAGAGTCAGTCAGAATAATGCAACTGGGATCAGGTGGGCATGCAATCAGGGAGAGATCAGAAAGGGTGGGGGAGGACAAACAATATGCTTTTTAAGAAGAAAAAGCTTATTCTAGATTGTTGATAAAAACCTCCAACAAGGAGGTGTCACCAAGATTTTGCAAGATGAGGTAAGAAACGATAGTTGTGGCCAGCAGACCTCTGGTTTCCAGAGGGGCATTGCTGCCGCAGGATAAAACTCTGAAAAGAAAGTCCTCAACGATTTTGTGTAATTCTGTAGCATATACATATGGCAAAAGTAACCAACAGAAGCAACCAAATGCAAAGCCAGGGGAAACAGACTCACAGCTCGTGTCTGCACTGCAAAGAGCTGCTGGTATGGCCACATCAGGCAGCGCATAGAGACGTCCCTTCCTCACACAAGTCTTACGAGCAAAAACCCTTGCTTTGCTTTTCTGGGGTAACGCATTTGCCTCTGGGCTGAGGGTGGAGGTGAAACAAGTCACACTGCCAAAAGCGCAGTTTTCCTAATACAAGCTACATTCACAATAAGGCGTTTTGCTGGTGGAGAATACTGTTAAAGCTGTATTGGCAGAGCAGAGGGATGTGGACCTGATCCTAGAGGAGCTGACAGGTTTGCATACTGTGTTATTATCCCTTTCCAACCTTCTCTTCTGAATAAAAAATGGTGTGGAATCTAATTTCCTCTCTGAATAAAACATGAATATAGATAAGACAAAGTAAGGACCTGAAGACCACAGCAGCATACTTTCTTGTGCTTCTTACTATTCAACATCATGGCAGCTCACATATAGAGCAGCTCCAGAAACCATCTGTCATTGAGCAGCTCTTTATTCAAATGAAATCAACTGTGAAGTAATCATGGTACTCATTTTTATTATCTCTCCTTACAGTGAACTTGATTAAAATCCAGCGCACGGTATGCAAACAGGCTGTTGTAAATTTGTACTCTGACAAAAGGGGAAAGAAAGTGATCTGCCCACGTGCCTAGAACTTTGTCATTATACATGGGGACAAAAAAAGGAAGGGGCATACCGGGTTGCATAAACAAGTTTGTCCGGACACAAACTGTCCTAGCCCTATACAAAGGCCACGTCTGTTGCGTGACACCATCAGAGGGGCCGAAGAGAAGCTGATTTTACTAGCACGTATAAAAGGCTTGGGCATGTTCTGAATAAACTAGATAGTCCGGCTTCAGCAGCACGTGCTTTAAAGTCTTTTGCCCAGGAGGATGATCCGAGCTTCTGAGGAATGAACTCAAAACAGACGTGATTCTCCTTTCACTTCTGGTGGTGTAAATGGGGAGTGATTCCATTGTATGGGTAGTATGAATGAGACTGGGAAACAGTCCCAATCAGTCAATCATTCGCTGCTTTGTCTATTCATTAAACCCCTCTTCTCCTCTGCACAGATGGCCAATGTACTATTGTACTCTAAGAACTGGCCAAGTTAAAAAAAACAACAAAAAGGAATATGCCTGACAAGTCAGGAATAAATGTTTGTTTTTCAAAAAAGGGGCATATTAGCCTGCTTCTACAGATAAGGCTTAAGATATATTCTGCATATCTATGTGTGTATATATCTGTAGATACAGATATATATACACATAGATATGCAGAATATATATAACATACATATACACAGACATATGTGTGTATGTGTATATATATATATATCTTGCTTCAACGCCTACAGATTTCCCAGCACAAGGCAAAAGGTGTGATTTTTTCAAATCATGGTAGCTAGTGCAGTGTTAACAAACCTGTCTTTGTGCCTTGGAAAAGGCACAGCCAGAGAGGGAGACTGCAAGCGACGTTAATTTGGTAGAGCAGCGTTTTGCAGCCGTGCCACCTGAGAACAGGAGCTTGTCCAGGACTACAGCCGTGAGGTGTGCAGGCTGTGCCGCAGCTCCTGGGGCTGCTGGCTGCAGACAGCAAGCACTGGGCTGGAAAGGTGGAGGACGGAGGAGAAGAATAAGAGGATGGGCAGACAGGGAATGCCATGTAATTCCTGCCAGTCTCCTGGGGTATATCCAGAGAAGAGATTGTGTCTGTCGCCCAGCAGTCCCCCAGCCAGTCTGCGTGACTAATGAGACAGGTTCTGTGGGCATTAAACCCAGCTTTCCTTAACCCTAGAGTGCTCATGTATCAAATCTCTATACATTTTTCTAGCAAAATCCTATAGAATAATTATCTGGGATTAATACTTACACAGGTCTCGGTTCACCCCAAGGTCTAAGGAATTATACCAGGGATAACTACAGATGACTTTCCCACATTTCCCTAGGACATGCTGCAAAATTCAATCCCTGCTGGAATCTTAGAGCTCTGGCTAGTCCCAGGGAGAAAGAACACATTTGGTGGTTATAACATTCACACTGTGTGCATTCACCTTTATCAAGGTGTTTCACAGTATTCCCATCACAGCACACTGCTGAAAGGGTGATCCAAGCCACTCTCATCTGAGCAAATCCACCCATCACCTGCCCCCAGCTAGTGGCTTGTTATTAGTTGGCATGCAGAAAGTAATCGACAAACTTCTTGGACAGCTTGAGTCGTGACAACGGTGTGCACAGGCCCGTGTGTGGATGGACTATACCTAGGCTGTTCAAGAGGCGCTAGCCACATAGGTGGATCTGAGTTTCTTAAAGCACTGTCTGTGGCAAATCTTGCCTGTGGTAAGAAAGCCTAGGGTTTGTTGCTCAATTAAACCTGTGTTTTGTGCCGACCCCTGCTCAGGTCTGCCCTGGGTAGCTCCCAGGAACAGATACTCTCCCTGCAATGTCCTCAGCTCAGTTATCTATTGTTGCCTGGGCTGAGGGTTTCTGTAGGATATGGACACGGAGATGTTTTCTAACCTGCGTCCTTCTTGCCTTGGCACCTGAGGACTGATAGTCACAAGCGAGGCACAAGTCATACATCAGTTAAGATGCTATTTCTCATCTCATACTGAAAAGACCATGTTTGGAATCTGTGTAGGTGTCAAAAGGGTGTTCTCACCTGGGACAGGTGTCCCTGCCTAAATCATGAGCTTCTAGTTATGGGGAACTTTCCTGCCTCCCTATAGGGCCCTTGATGACCCACAGACATAATTCACTGAGGATGGGTTTCAGAGCCTTATCCTATGCAGAGAAGTATCAGACCTGCTAAAGACGGGAGAGTTTCATGTTAACTAATGAGTTTTCAAGCTATTTTAGTCTGGAAATCTTGAAATATTCTTTGTGAAAAATAAGCATAGGGAGCATTGCTTAGAGATAACAGGATATTAATGGTAGCTCTGGTATATGTCGTTGTTTCCTGCACAAACAAAATGTTGCTATAGTTCTTTAATGAGGAAAATGATGGCAATAAAGAGAAAAGAAGGGAAAATCTGAGAGAGAGCATGGGGCACCTCTGAGTGTACAGGATGCAGCTGCAAGAAGAACAAAATGTCTGTTTTGTCTGCGGTACGTAGGAACTCAAATATGCAGTACCCAAGAAATAGAGGGTTTTACTCAGGTAATAAACAGAAGATGGTGACTACTTTGGAGCTGCATACAAATGCTGAGATTCCTTGGCGATGATTTCATACCTTTTCCTGAGCCATACTCTGCTGGTACTTAAAATCAGTATCTTCCCATGTCCCACAGGGATTTATGTTTTTATTAGTCACTCGAGGTGGGGCTGTGGGCAGGGTCAACCAATCCACCTAGAGGTGAAATTGTGGGAGCAGCTCTCCCTCCCGCTTCTTTTCTGGGGATTTCATTTGCTGCGTTTTTAATAATGAAAACCACACCAAAACAAGAACGCAGCGTCTGAAATGTTTAGAAAACACAGAGGCCCGCTTAGATGAAAGCAAACTGTGCTCCCTCATCAGGTGGATGGAAGTCTGCACCCTCCTGTGTTTATCTGCTCCCTGCTAACCTCAATTCACCTTTGTGGCATCCAGGGAATCTTTGCTACAGGGCTTGTGTATCAAAGGCTTCAGCTTCTGAGCATCTCATTGCCCCATGCTTCATCAGATTAGATTGTTGTGCATCCTTCCATTGAGCTGGTGGGCTTTGGATGTGGGTCCTTTGTGCCTTTTCCAACCAACACGTTGCGACTTTTCTCAGAATTGCTACCTTATTTTGGATATGTGTAGTCCACCTCTCACATAATCTTATGTTCTTTAAAAATACCAGCACTTGGAAACAAGTCCCAAGAGTCCCCTCACGTGCCCCACCAAGATAACTTCACCCTTAGTTAATCCACACAGAGCGAGAGAGGGATGCTGCGCTGCATGGAGTTGGAGACAGTCAAGAACCAGAGTAAAGGAGGCTTTGGGGTTCCCCTCAGACTCTAAATGAATAACTCCTGCTGCTGTGGAATGGCAGGGACTTTTAAACAAATAATGTAGAGGGTAATCTAAGGGCAAAAACATAGGAGGTTCGGGTTTGTCCAAGCTACAGACCAGCCCTGACACGGTCAGACAGCTCTCTGAATGCAGGATATACACGACAACCACACAGCATCTGGGAGATGTCTTAATGTTGAACAGTTGAAGAAATGAGACATCTCTGAAAAAAAACCAAAGTAAAAAGCCTGGCCTCTTATGTCAAGTAATGTATACTTATATTACTTACATATAATCTGGATGTATTTATTGCTTATGTAAAAGAGTTACTCACAGGGTTGGCACGAGGTAAGAACTGCTCTAGGAAGCTCTTTGAAGACCATCACTGCCAGTAAATAACTTTTTTACTTCTGACCTGGAATGTCCTCTGCTGTCCCAGACAAGGGCTTCTCTTCAGCAGATGCCACCATTTCCAGTGAACAGAACAGTAGTTTTAGTCTGTGCAAACCAGATGTCCCAAGGAAATTAAACATAAACCTGTAAATGAAAATTACTTTAGAAATCCGACTTGTAGAACTTACCTTTACACTGTATTTTGTTTCAGAACAAACCCAGTGCTCCTTTTGCTTCAGGCTGTACATCTCCTTAATACACATTTTAAAGCTTAATCTCACGTTCTTCATTTTCTTGAGTAATTATATGCATAGAGTCACCATCTCTGCAGAGTTTAACACTGCAGTAATTATGATTATTTACAAGATCAACTGAAGATGACCTGACATGAAAAAAACAGACCTGGAAAAGACTTACATGCCCCAAACCTTATCGTTGTTTTTCCATCCTTATCAGTTGGCTTAATAAAAAGATACCATCTTACCTTAAAACAACTGCCTTGTTTACATCCTTAGATCATCATTAGTTTAGCAACTCTCACATCTTGTCTTCACCTCTGGAAAGAGAGACATCACTCACGTTGATGCCTATAGCTTCTGTACTAAAGCATTATCACTGTCTTTATTTATGTCACTCTAGCTATACAAGTAAGTGATTTGGGCAGCTTTAGAGAGGATCATAGAAAAACTTAGGCTGGAAGGGACCTCTCAATGTCACCTGGTCCAACACCCACTCACAGCAGAGCCAACTTCAAAGTCAGATGCAACTTCAAAGTCAGATCAGGTTGTTCAGGGTCATCTCCAGCAGAGTCTGGAATATCTCCAAGGATGAAGACTCCACAACAGTCAATGATATGGAACACTCATTGCTCTCTTGAAGCTGTGTGATGCTCAAATACATCCCACTGTGCAGCTATTTAGCAGTGAGCTAATGGGAGTTCATGTACTGGGCAATACAGTGCTAGTCCTTGGTCCTTCAGAGACGTTGCTGTTGCACATGCGTTGTGTCTTGTTCGTCATGAAAAAACAATTACCCTCAGCACAGGAGTGACTAGAAAGGGCAAATGTGATTTGCTGGTACTTTTATCTTCATCTTTGTTTCTCTTGGTTTCAGAAATATTTCTTGCCGGTTTGTCTGAGCATTTATCATATTTTTATATTCTTTTTAGCCAGAAAAAAAAAGAAACCCCAGAAGTCCCCCAAAAAATCTAAAACACTGCAGCTATAATTAAAAAACTGTATAAACTTCAAAATGAACCTGAGGCAAAATCATAGAGCTAAAAACCCATGTGCTTAATCCAAAGACTGTTTGCCTGCCTTTGCTTGCCTCCAATTTTACCAGCTCTTCATTGACCTGAAGAGAGTTTTCAGCTACTCCATTGGCATGCTGCACGTTGGTATTTAGAGCCTTATCTGAGGTCCTGTGGACTCAGAGCTTTTTTCACTCATCCACAACTGGTTTTTTTTGCTTGGAGGCATCACTAGGACATTACTTGTGGACACTGTGTTATTGAGTGAGGGGATAAGAAGCAGAAATGGTGGAAGTGATCAGGAGCAGTGCTGCAGAGAGATGATTTTGGCCAAGCGAAGGAGTTTACATATGATTTATAGGGGGAAAAGTGTGAAGCATTCAAGGGTGTGTCCTGTTCTAGAAGATGACTATTAAAGCAAATCCATATTTGTACGTGGAAGTAATCAGATACATGTAAGAGAGCAGAGTTTGCTCTTTCTAGCATTAATACCATTAAGAGTTAAATGAAAGCATATGTGTTGTTCGTAATGCTTGCCAGTATTTCAGTGTATTGATTTAGGTCTGTATAATGTACTTCAGGAATAAAAAATTCAAAAAGTTTGCATGTTGATTTCACCTAAATTAGTTTGGATTTTGCTGCAACAATTCTTCTGTTTTTTCTTCCAGGTTTTCAGACAGCAGCCCATATTTTCAAATAAAGGATTGACATTTTCTGCTGAATATTGTGTTAAAAGCAATCTCTTTTCCACTTTTGTCAAATAGTTCCAACAAAATATCACCGGTTTTCTGCTAACTTCTCTTTGGCCCTGTCTTTATGAGAACCAAAGCCCATTTTAAGCAATTTGGATAAGAGTCTAATACACTTGCAATCGCTTTACTCCCACTCAGCTGTCCTAATTCCTGTAGTCCAGATCTCTGGCCCTTCCTGATGAGTTGACTGTAACATGACTCATCTCCTTCTTGACCTACCCAGCTGTTCTTATTTCATTTCCCTTTGCTGGGTCAAAGACAATCAGATCATTTATTTCAATCTTTCCAAAAGGAAGGAAAAATAAAATTTTTAAAGGGCAACATATCACGACCAATGACACAATTACAGGCTTATATACAGTTTTGTTTACCTGGATTTTGAGTAGGACTCAGTGATTGATAACACTTGTAGGTATTTGGATTAAGACAATACTAGAACAGGTAAGGTCGAGGAAAAATTTCCTCTGTGTAGCATTACGCTGTTGCTCAGTGTAATACAGCGACTTTTCATCTTCCTTTGAAAGACTAATTAGCAGCCACATCTGAAAACAAGTAACTGGTCCTACTAAGCCAAAGGTCTAGCTTTTTATTGCAGTTTCTTTATATATCACTACAGAAATATCAATATTAGTTAAGGCCAGCCATTCAGGTTTCTGTATACCTGCAGATTCTTGTCATGTTCTCTTTTTGTCAGGTCTCTTGGAAGAATTTGGTATGGTAGGCACTACCTTTGTCTTGGATAAAACATCACAGAATAGAGATAACAGGATGGGAGAGTTAAGCTGGGCAGGAAAGAAGGACTAATGAGGGGACTGAAAACAGATTGGAAAGGGAAGAGGATTTGTTTCAATAGGTTGGCCAAGTCAGGCAAAGGTTTTTTTTTGTTTTTCTGTGGTTCAGTGTCAAAAACTCCATTATCGACAAGCAGACAGGAGAAGAAACAATTTGCAAAACATAGACACCTCAACTTTATGTGTCTGGCATAGATCTTCCTGATTTTTTTTTCATCTATGTTGTTTTTCTGTTCAATAATAATAATAATAATAATAAAAAACAATCAAACCAAGAACCTAGTGGAAAAGAAGTAGCCCAGGACAAGATCTGTATGATGCATCCACCAGTCCTTTCTTTGAAAGCAGAAACCTCTGCTTACTTGTTACAGCACTTAAAGAGGGAAAAGAGAAAAAAAAAAGACAGACCTTGCTCATATATGAAGTCAAGTAGGAGGCCAGCTCTTGCTTGCCTTTCTCCCATGAATAAGCCAGTTGAACTTGTGTATTTGGTGTGAACTTAAAGTGAGTGAAGCTCTGGAATGTACTCCTGATGTGCAAAGGGAAGTCAGTCCCCAGAAGAAGCTTCACTTGGATCCAGGTGCCCTCCGTGTGTAAATACAGATGCAAAAGTGGTGGTAAGCAAGCCTCTTCTATTGTGTAAATGATCTAGTTCTGAGGTGGGGATTCAAGGAGAACTTTGTCCTGCAGCGGATAAAAGCAAGCGAACTCTTCAGTACAAAAAAGGAGCCAAGAAAAGAATGTGCAGCTAATCCAGATGAAAGACCTACAGGCAGTCTTTAAAAACATGTTAGTACAACTGGCTGGGAAGTTTCCAAATGGATGCCACATGTTGAACATCTTTCACAGCTTTGTATCTGCCTTCAGTATGGAAATGAGAGAAGGGAAATGCTGATAGGGGTGTTGAGAGGAGTAAGTTGGACACTTCGAAATGCAGTTGTTTTCTGGTGTTCTCCCCCTCACTTAAGCCCCCCACAACAGTTTCTCATTTTTACAGAGATGAATCTATGCCTTGCCAATTGTCTACCTCTGAAGGGCAGGACTAGTGACAGGTTTGCAGTCCTAGATCTCTTTTGAGATGTGAGTTCTCAGCATCAAGGTCAAAAGCAGGGGTCATGATCCCTCGCCCCCCTATCTTTCAGTGCTCCTGGCGACATGTACTTCTTTTTAGACATGGCAGATGGTGAAATACTAAAAGTACAAAGGATTACCCAATCTATTCAATAGCTGAGATATTTGTGTATTATTGTTTTTTTTTGGAGCGGGGGCAACCTTGTGGCTCCCTCGCTATGTCTTTCACTTTAAGCTGCCCTTAGATACGGGAGTTTGGAAGGCTAACAGGAAAAATAGTGTTCTTTGCCCTGTTTCAAAAGACTGCAAAGCATCTCCAAAATGCCTTTACCGCAAATTTTAACATAAACAAAATCTATGACTGTTCACCACAAAGGCTATAGTGTTACTAGTTTGAAATGAGCTGTGGGTGTCCAGATCATTACTAATAATGTATCAGCCTATGTTTTCTTCAGTCCAAAGCTCTGCAATCTGAACGAGGTCCTAAAACTTTACTTGAGACTAAAACTTTAGTGGAGTTCTTCACAAACTGGAATTGTTCGAAAAACTGCTGTGCGGCTTTACTGTTGCACATCATGGGGCAGCAGTGGGAATTAGAAAGTGAAACGAGAAGGCTGGCTGTCTCATTCTGTTGGAGTGTTGATAATTTTTTTTTCATCTTTTAAGGTTTCTCAGTGACACCCAAACATAGAGTTTATTGCTGAACTCTGAATCTGAAAATAGAAAAGTTTTTGGAATCAAACCAGAAAATGCCTTTACTAATTTCATGTGTTTTCTAGCAGCTTTTTACAAATACTACAGGAGGATATAAACTGGACTGCTACTGTGCTGATATCAGTTATGATGGAGCATGGTTCTGAAACTTCTAAATCTTTCCAAACCACTCACAAATGTCAAAATGCTCTCCATTTTCACCAGAAGCGCAAAGGCTCTGATGGAGTTGTGTGCTGCCAGGCTATAGCTTGTCCTCCGTGGCAAGAGAAGGCCACAATTTATCCTGTCATTACAAGAACAGAAAAAGACAGAGGGACAAGGAGTTGGTCTCCCATTTTATAGACCTCCTTCCCCCCCCTCCCACCCCCCCCGCACGAACGGAAAGCTTTTGACTGTCATTAATGAGGATATGAAATGACAGTAACACCAGCAGAGTGAAAGTTGGCAATGTCTTGGGCAATGGAAATGTCACCAGGTGTGTATTGTTTTGCGGATAATTATTCTATAATACAGACCACACAAAAGGCTCTGGAGCTACCTTCAGTTGTCAAATTATGTTTGCTGGTAGCAGAAACCCGCAGCAAATCTAAGACCATAATTTCGTGCTCGTGCAACATTTTGAAAGCTCTCACCTCAGCAATCAAAAATTTACTTCTGAATACCCACAAAATTATGCAACGCAGGTAATTTTTAGCATGCAAAGCTTAGGCACATTCAGCTGAATGCTGTGGTGCTGAACCTTAGGAACAAAAAGAGGGATTGTTCTGTTAAAACGAACAGAAGATACTGAAGCTCTGGCCCCATCCTACAGCCTCTTGGAAATTTTGTCTCCATCACACAGACTGTGAGAGAACTGAATCCCCTCAGATCAATGTTTTTTAAACCATATTCTTATGTATGTGAGTAGAACACATTGGCTGAATAGAAACCACATATTCCCACACACACAAAACTTCTAGAAGGTAAAAATAAAATATCACTTATTCTTGCACCCCAAACCAGAATCAGATCCAATGTATTTAAATAACCTTGGCTTTAACTTAAAGGTCAAAGGAAAATGAGTAATGAACTAATTCTTAAACAATGCAAAATTCAGAAATGTTTCTGGTGTGCAATGTATGTGGCTGTTACCCTCCTTGTGCCATTAGAGTTCATAAATACAATGTAAAGGAAATGTCCTTTCATCTAATATTAACAATCAGAATCTGAAAAAAAAAGACCATTGACCTTAACATGAACAGAATTCAAATGAGTAATAATTTCCTCCTATTTTAAAAAAGCTTTCAATAAATTTATTGTTTTTCATTTTCATAGGGCTTGGCTGGTGTGCTGGGAACACTGCTCTTTGCTTATCAAGCTTGTGCCCATATAGATTCTGAGTTAATGAAAAGCACTCTAGCCTGGTGCTGGCTGTGATAGGGCTGTGCTCATACATGCACTCTTGAAGGGTGGGTGGAATATTCTGTATTTTCTCATGCACTATATTTCATTGTGGATTTTTTTTTGTGTGGGTGAGGGGGGAAGTGGATTACAAAATTAGGACTTTATTTTAGCTGCAATGTAATTGCTTCAGCCTCCTTTAGATGTTTTGAATAACTTTAGAAGTAACAATGCACAAAAGCACAGGAAGCAATATGAGAAGCAAGCCCTTACCCAACCTAGTTAAAATACTTTGGCCACAGTTTACAGAGCTGGATGCACAACATTAGGCACTAATACTTCATACTCGGATCCCTAGAGAGGCTCCTTCCACACCCACAGGTCCCGTTGCCTAAGTTCTGGCATCAGTTGCATGGGGATAAACCCAGAGGACTGAACACATAGGAAAAAGCACTACATAGGATCAGTTTCTGCCATACATCTCTGGCATAATCTTATGTACTGATGTGTCTGGGTTTGGTCACTGCTGCTGCCTGGGTTGTCCCCTGACCTGGTCCTGGCTGGCGGCATCTACAGTCTGGAGTGGTTCTACAGGTGAGCAGGAGATGCCCACGTAAATGATTGTGACTTAGCTCACAAGAGTGGCTCAGCCAAAACAAGATGAGAATTTTTCCCATAGTGAGAGGAAAGCAGGGCCTCTAATTTACCTCTTTCCTTCTAGGAAATGATTTCAAGGGCAGAAATTGCATATCCTTGGGCACAAAACAAATCTAGCTGTGTTCTTTCCGGTGCTGTGGGCAAGTCACTGCCTATCCCAGGGACGGAGTTTTGTTCTGGTTTAACCTCGTTAATTTAGTCACTGGAGTGTTGTGGAGAGGCTCTGCATAACTGATGAATTTGGGTTATTTTCGTGAAATTGCTGCATCATTGAATGTTGCGGTGGAGCCAGTTGTAGCCTGAAAGTATTCTTTGGACTCTTTCACTGTTCCTGCCCATATCACTGCAAAATGCTACACAGCATGGAAAATAAGCTGTTATTCTGGGCTCTACTTGAATGTCAGAGTTTCAGAGGATGAATCTGGTCTGGGATCTGAAACTCTGTGGTCTGAAGAGAAAGGGAGAATCTTCAGATGGGGAAACAAAGAAACCAGGATGTTCTCACCTTAAAAAATGTAAAGAGCAAGAAGAAACTGGGACAGAAGAGAGAAACAGGAGGGCAAGCTCTTACAGCAAAGGAACTATTTTCAAAGCTGAGCATCAGACAAGCTGGCTGTATAGGATGGAGAAAGTGAGATCTTCTGATCCATGGGAGAAGCCATGAGCTGCAATGAGGGCCATCTAGGGATCACTGACCAAAACATACAGAAGGCTCAAGAGTGGTGAACTTCAGCACAGAGCTCCATACTGCTTACTTACCATTTCTCCCCAATCTGTGTTTCTTGTACTGCTGAAAGTGAAGGATAACTACATTTAGCAGCCTTGGTAAAGTCACTGTGGCACTTGTCTGAAGGGGTAAGCTGTAACCTACAGTGCCTGAAGAGCTGGAGGTAGAGAAGAGTTGTGCCTGCAAGGCTGGAGGTAGGAAAGTGTTTGATCAAGCAACGGGATGGCAATGAGGCACAAGGAAAAGGACAGCTGAACTGTGAGGGTCCATTTCTAGGAAGGAGAGATAACAAAAATGTGTTAATTATGAAAGAAGCATCTAGTAAAGGAATAGCTTGGGAACAATCAGACTCTGGAATATGGAGGCACCGGAGCATAACAATTTGGAACCCCAGAACGGCAGCCTGTTCCATGGGGAGCTATGAGAGTTTTATGACTCCTGTTTGGTGTAACTGTGATGAACTCGGTGCTTTCCACCCATAACTCCAACATGCATGACAGCTTGTGCAAGGGCTAAGTTTCACACATGAGGAAGACCAAGCTAAACCCAGATGTGTTTATTTGTGCTGTAGCGGCACCTAAGGGCAGCTGAGAGCCCCAGTCAGCCTGTGATAGGGACCAGTACCTACCTGAAGAAAAACACATCCCTTGCCTCTAAGACAAGTAGATGGAGGATAAAACGAAGATGTGGGGACAAGTGGTGACTGACCTAAGCAGAGTGACAGATGGGAAGTGGAAATGTATGTTTATTTACTTACTTTAGTAATTAGGGTTTTTTCTGCCTTGCACTTTTGCACTCATACTCCTGTCCAAAGCTCTCCATGGGTACCAGGCTACTTTGGTTTGTTTCGCAGACTATGAATCCGATGTTGCTTGGGAACTATCACAGAAGAGAACAATTTTCCTGTGGTGAAGTGATTATTTCAGTGATCCAGCTTTTCAGAGGATGCACCAGCCTAGCATCTCCTCTGGGTGATCCAAAAATGCCAACAAAACAGGGGATATTTACTGTGTGGATTGAAAAGATGCTGAGGAGCAAGCTTTTTTCTGACGTATGAGAAACATTCAGCTGGACAACTAAATGCTTCCTCACCATCTTCTATTGCTGTCACCTAGTCTTTCTATGAGAGACATGTGAGCTGGGACAAGTTTTGATGTAATCGATACAGTTCCTTGAAACTCAGTTGAATGACTCTGATTAGCACCAGCCAAAGATCTGGACTTCAGACTTGCAGGGGAGCCTTCTTGTCTCAGAGCTATTGTTAACGCTTCCTGTTTATTGCAGTTCAGCACAAAGCCTTACAGGTCCTGTCCACATAACAAAACAGGCAGAGAACCTGAACCACTTTTTAATAAAACTTTCTTGCCAGTTTTTGTGTTTCCCGTATCAATTACAAGAACTGAAATCCCTATTATGTGCCCAGTGCCAGTGTCCCCTCCTTCCAGATATTTAAGTTTGACCACTTCACAGAGTGATTTTGAAGTAACCATGTCTTTATGTTTTTTACCATGCAGAAGATTAGCTCCAGGGACTTAACTATTTCTCTTGCTAAAGGCAGATCTAGGATAGTGAGTGGGTAATTTATCAATGCACCACAGAAAGAAGTCAGGAAGGCTTGAGGCAGGAAAGATGCATGTGTCTCAAAGGACAGAACCACAGCCAGGAGCAATCAGGCACAAACCTGAAGAACAGAAGAAGCAGGCAAAGCCAGAGGAGTGAGAAGGACAGAATGCAGGAAACAGGGCTCTGATGGATAGGCGGACTTGATCAGACTCGAATTAGTGATGCCATAGGGTCCTCAGGGAACACCCTTCCCTCACCCTGTTACTATTAGAGAGACATTTCCAAAGGTACGAGAGTGCCTGACGCTGATGATTACTCTGTCAGAACTGCCTGAACTACCATTGCCATTTAATGGCACTGAATGTCATTTGGGGCTGAAAAGAGATATAGTCTAAGACCTGGTTCCAGTTTGTGGTGAAAGTTGCTCTTGCTAATCGGCCAAAATCAAATTGAACGGGTGCTCAAAACAGAAAATGAGAACAACACATTATTAGGACTAGACAGCACAGTAGCGCTGGTGGGAATGGGTTTATAAGGCATGTCATGAACACACCATGGTTTCACTTAAGCCTCTTGGCAAAGCTGTAGCATATCCTGATTACTGGGCTGTGACAAGTAAGCAAGGCACAAGGGGATGTGAATTGCCTGGCCAGGGTATATCTCTAGCCCTAGTACTGAACCTGTGACGTGGACATGGACAGAGAGTAGTGTGAAAGAGAGTGAAGAAAATACAACAGAAGTCTCTGAAATGAGGTGCTACACAAAGAAGGGGAGCAGAGCCTGCCTGTTCACTCGGTCTTCTAATCCAGGAGCTAGGAATGTCATATGAAGATGGCAGGGAAAGGGTCTGAAGAAATGAAAGGAGGCACACCTCAGACTGTGTAGATGAGCTCTGCAACTTCTTGGTGTGGGATGTTGTTGGTGTGAAAGCCATAAATGGGTGCAAGATGAAGCTGCACAAAGTCATGCAAGAGAAATCTGTTGAAGATTACTGAATAGGTAAAGACTACCCCAATTTAGAATATCCCTGAACTACGAACGGCTGATGGCTGGGATACCCGGGGTGTCATAGTTACTTGGCATGTTCCTATAGTCCTCCGTGGGCATTCACTGTTGGTCGCTGTTAGAAACAGAGTACTGGACAATATGGACTATGACTCTAATCCAGTATGACCATTCTTACAGTTAGGTGCAATTAAACATTGTTATGCAACAAAGATGGATCAGTGGCTCTATTTTGATACTAAAAAGCTGTGGCCTTTCTGAACACCTTCAGACTCCAGCAAGGACAAACTGAGGGAAGCTGGAGGTAATTAATTTTAATTTTTGTCATCCTGATGACCAAATAATCAGGGGTATCACAGAACGTTCTCTTGGCATTTGACTTAAATGTGTATGGGAATTGTTGTGTTTTGACATACTTGATTTGTTTTGATTTTGACGGGCTCTTTTCTTTGGACAGTTAGTGTACATGTTATGTAACACATACAGAGGAGAATGATTTGGGTATGAATCCAGTTTCCAAAAAGGACTACAAGATCTCACTCCCGTATACAGACCCAAAAACTGTCGTAATGGCTTGTAATAGAGCCATCTACTGACTCACAGCTCTTACTACATTGCTATTGCCTGCCTCCTCTTCTTCAGAGTCCTCAGAGCCAGCCTCCATCCTGACTGCACTAATGATCAAAATAATGATTCAGTATAGCAAGCAGACTTTTAATAGCGAAGTGCCTGCGAGTAACACAGTCATGGCAATGGAAGCAGAGATGATTCCTTGGCCTTGAACAGAAGGTTGGCTATCGCGGAGGCCAGATAGTGTGATAGCTCTGAACACTAGATGAAGAGCACAGCCGCGAGAATGGTGTTATTTGATGAGAGCTTGGAGCAGATGGGCAATGTGGTTAATTAAAGGGCTAGGGATAATGTTTCCTAAATTAAAAAAAAAAAGGAAAGTAGCTGGAAAACATTTTAAGAAACCACAGTCTGCATGTACCACGTCTTTCAGAAGGGATAGTGTAAATTTATTAAAGAAAAAAAAATTATTTAAAGTATTGCTGTATTCTCCCAAATGAGGTAAGTACTTTTAAAATGGATTGTGGTAAGTTTATGTTGGTGATTGGATAGCAAGGTTACCAGCAATGGCAAAGAAATTGAATAAGTAACCTAGGAGGCCTGATTATTCCTAAGTGCTTAATCTCCATTAACGTGAGGAAATCTGATCCACATTACACCAACAACAGATCTAGTCCAGGGAATTTGTTAGCCCAGAGATCTTAAGAGACTGTTGAAGATCTCCTGTGTAGACTCTGAAAAAGGGAAACACAGCACATCTAATCTGGAATTTTTGCTGTTACTGTTGAGCATTTACACTGCGGTGGTCCTCAGGGGTTTCGGCTCATCATGATTCGGAGGTGCTCAGTGTTGTACTAACAACTCTCTTGCTTGTTTCTGCTGCTGCAACTTAATTTACTTCTCAGTCAGATAAAGGGTGCAAGCAGAGGTGGTGAGAATGTTTGCTAAGGGAGCTTCTTTGATGCCATACTTTTATGTGTATAACTTAGCATTCAGATAACCCATATCTATCCTTTTAAAAGTACTGTATCTTGAAAATTAATTTTCCTGCAGATACTTCTGAGCTGACTCACTCTCTCCTTCATGGGGTGGTTGCATAGCCCACAAATTGCCCAGGTCGTGGTGGAAACTACCTGCTGAAGGAGTCTGGGGTGGGGAACAGGTCAGAAATGAGCAACGTTGGGATAAAAGGAGAGAAGCAGCAGTTCATGTGAGAAGTGAATGCTGATGGGTTGTCAAGGAAAGAGGGTCTAGGTTAAATTTCCCCTTATAGTACTCACTATTTAACCCTCACTGTTCCTGAAGTAATTAAGTTTTTGGCAGCTAAAATCCAGATTGTACATGTGAAAACATAGAAGATTAAAGCAAAGCCAAACAGACAAAGAGAAATACCTGAGACTTAGTTTTTCCATCTGTAAGATGATGATAATATCTATTCAGCTATGAAAAGAACTAAAAGTGAATGCTGTCCACAGAGTTGTTGTTAATGGTTAGGGTGAACTGAATTATACTGACTGATGTAGGGCTGCCTTTGAACAAAGGCATTACAAAAAGTGTTTAAGAGATCTGAAGAATAACAATAGATTAATAGAGTTGTTAGAAGAAATGAAAAGGAAATTGAAGTACAAGTAATGCAAACAAATTTCTATGAAATAACGAAAACCAAAAAATGTTATGGTCATTCTTCTTACCCACTTTGGCAGTTAACATGTCAATTATGCTTTCTATGTAGACAGTCAATCATCTTTAAATTAACACAGAAGACATTTTATAAGCAAAATTGCATTTGATCAAGTGTTTCAAGTTGGTAAAAGTATTTTTCATGCACTGTATAACTGTCCTCTGGTACCTACTGTACCAGACATTCTTGAATCGAGAACTTGGCACGATTAAGGCAATTAGGCATGATTGAGTAAGAGAATGGTCCAGGTTATATAAGACAGTTAGACTGGACCATGAATAAATGGAGAAAATTTGTTATTAAAATGAGAGTTTTTGTTATAAGGACTGAAGTGTCAGAGTTTCTAACTGGAATTTTAACTCCATTGAAAATGATTGGAGTTTTGCATTTCACTTGTGGCCCATGGGCCTAATTATACTCCATCTGAGGTCTTCTATTGGCCTAAAATTTGGGGGTTAAAACTGTGCACATGATAATATTTATGTGATCTTTTAAGTCTTAGTTTTAACAGGTCTTGGAATGACAATACGTGATAAGTTCTGCAGTATAATAACAGTTAATTTAAAATTTAAAATTTGATAAGTTTGACTTGGCCTCTTGGGAAGTGCTTTATACCTTTCTAATTCACGGGAATGATGTGACATTTCTTACCACCTTCTCTGTCTCATTAAACCATGAGTTTAATTGTACATCACTGAGCTCTTGGAAAAAAAATATCTTAAACCCCAGAAGAAATGACTTCTTATTATGCCAGCTGCAGCTGCAGTAGGTAGCAAAGCTAATATCAGGACATAGCTGTCTTGCACTCTTCCTTAATCTTTAGGGCAAACACTGAAACATGGTGTATCTATGGAGAAAAAGTAAATTGCAAATTGCAAAGACTGTAAAGCACATTTCCAGAAGAAACATAGAAGTCAGGAGATCCCAACAAGCCTCTGCAATAAGCTCTATCACACAGAAATGAGTATAAAAATGTTAAAATCTAGTATTACATATTTTTGTTTTTCCCTGAAATGAGCAGATGGATAAGTAAAAAAGATAGTATTCAGTTTTAAGCAGGAAGACGAATTGCAGAAGGAGATTTCTAATAATGCTTTATATTCTGGAATGTTCTAACTTTACTGTCTTCTACAAGGCTACACAACTTTTCTTGGAGCAACTGACTTCTCATCTCATAACCCAGAGTAAGAAACTTGAGTGAAGTGATAGAAGATATCCCACTGCTTGACTCCTCCTGATATAAACATGAAACAAATATCAGATTCCTCAGCAGTCCTTATTTTGGCTGCTGCCCAGAAGGTGTTGTTCTTTCGGGAATTTATGAAAGTTGATAGATTGACCCATGGAGGCAATCATACACGCTGTAGTAAAAACATGAAGTGTATTCTGTGTGCACATTGTAAGTGGAGATGGGTCAAGTGGTCTCCCTGTAATGTGAACGTTGGCAAGCTCATCCTGCTGCAAGAATGGGAATAACGTGGCTTACCGCATATCACGTCATTCATTTCAGCGAGGAGATCAAGTATGCAGTCAACAGAGGCTTCTCCCAGCTCAAAATACCTCTGTGGATAAACACACATACACTCCAGCTACAGATGTATTGCATATAGACACAGGCACCTATATTAATGGAAAAAAAAATCCTCATTGTATAAGGACCAGCTCAGCATACTCTTAGAGGCCACAATAAGAACTTGCTTAATTCTAAGAGTGATAGAACACCAAGAAAAGCACCTACGAAAACTTCTTCCAGGCTTGATATCTATTGAACTAAAGGAAACACAACTCTGCAAACATTGACAAAAACAGATGAGATAATCCCTAAAGCCTCCTGTCACTGTCAGCCAAAAGAGACTCAATGGCAGTATCCACAAACACTAAGTAAATATTTACGGGGGTTGTCATTCATACAGCATCCTTTGGAAAGAACAAGGGAAAAAAAAGTCTTGAAACATTCTTCCCCATGGAGCTGCATAATCACCTATCTTTCTTCCTTCGGGCTCAGAAAGAGCCACATCCAACAAGTCACACAAATATTTGTTTATCTTGAAGTGTGTAAGTAGTACAAATGAAGTGAATGGGATTACTCACACGCTTAGAGTTAAACATATGCTTTGCTGGATGAGAGCCACAGATTCAGCAACTTATTTGGGCTGAGCCATAAACATGGTCTACAAAAAGATCCCAGTTCTTTGTCCGGATATTGCAATACAGGATCCCTTCTGTAGTGATCAAGTCTGGTTGACAGTTTCTGTGTATTACTTCACCTTGTGATTGAATTTGTTGCTCTGTTATTCATGGCAGGTAAGACCCGATAGTCTCCTAACACACATAATATGATACACTTTAAGACAAAAGATAATTAAAAAAACATATTTAAAGAGCACTTTCACTGTATTTTTAACCTCTTTAGTCTCTCCCTCACAGCCTTAGCAAATAAATAACAGTTATTGAACTTAAAATAATGAGAGCATGCTTTATTCACTTGTTACTGGAGATAATCTTAAGGTTGTCAGAGACAGCAGAGAACTATTCTCCACAGTTTAGAAGTGCTCTTATCCAGACTCAACATTAATGATAAAAAGACCTAGTAGACTGCCAAGTCCTCTAAGTGCACAGCATGCACCGCCATACACAAATACTTTTGGAAAATGATATAGAAACTTTGACATGTCCTTCCAGTAAGTATTCTTTTTCAGCCAGCTTGTAGCAAAATGTCACATTTTTCAAGTGGTGAAAAAACTACTTTAGCAATGGAAAGAACAATATATATCCCTCTTGTAAAAAGATATAGAGTGGGAAACATCGAGTTCAGAGAGTAATGTCACTGATGATCATGAACAAACAGAAAAACTGAGTCACCCAGTACAGTTAAAATGTATCCTTTGCATGATAGCACTTTATTTAGACTGACCCATCTCTTACCTATCCTTCCTTTTAATCGGTCATACTGTTATGCAGTGTTAGCAATGTGAATGAATCTCAGTTGCTTTAAATTCTCAAGCAGGAATATCAAGCATCGAACATTTGGCAGTGCTCATATACGACACGGGTAGTGACTGTCTGCCTGTGCATGGCGTCTTACAAGGGTTCCTGTACGCCATACTGCAGGGCAGTGAGCACCACAGGACTTGTGAAGGGGGCTGTATCCCCCGCTTATTGCTGTTAATGCTGCTTGGGTATGGCTCACATTCTCTCAGCTGTACAGTGTCAATGGAGCTATGTATGCTCTCTGCAGAGCAACTGGGTCAGGCCTCACCTAGACACTGTCCATGTATCAGCAATTAATTATATACTGGTTTAGATAAAACAGTTAACTCCAGTTGATGTAAATTGCTAAATATTCCAGTTGATCTAAAACTACATTTCTCCAAAAAAGATACATACCTGAAAATGTAACCGAGAGCAAGTAAAGAGGATAAACCTCAGAAAATGATAACTTATTGAAATAAGCACATTATTTGGAACACTGTTAAAAAACTAAAGTGGAGATAAAGTGTCTGTTCTACTCAAAGTGCAGAGTAATTAATGTAAGAAGCAGGACTCAGTACATCTCCCTCCTTAGGAGCTGAGTCCTACCACAAAGAAATATCTCTGGCTCAGAAAGTACCTGAGCCGTCATAGACAAGACGCGACATTTCGTTTTAATTAGTCTAGAGGCAGATGTCCTGTAAGACCCAGGAAGCAAGGAAAAAGATCTGTAAAGGCCCAGGGGATTTAGTTCAATGAAGTCATCAGACTTCAGAAAGCAGATTAATGGGCAAAAAACTCGGGGCAAGGGTCGGAAGAGAGCATGGGGCTGTTGTGGAGAGAAGGGATCAACAGGAATGCCTGGTAGTGTGGAGAGGATGACTCAGTGTAAAAGGTGAGTAACAGATGGATAAAAGGATTTAACAACTGTAGGTAATCTGAATTCCTTTCACCTCTGTATGTGCTAGGGTACACAAAACCTTGTACCTCTTATGCAGAACCCAGAAAGAATGAGGTGTGTGGAGCAGTACTGATGTCTTAGACCCATGTCTGTGAGGTGTTTCCATTCAGGTAAGATAAGAGGGCCACCATATACGCTCGTACAACTTCAGCACTGTGAACGAACGTGTGGAGTCCTTCTCCCATGCACTTGGTGTGCATTCTTGGAAGGGATGTTCTACAGCACTCTTCCCTACACCATCAAAGGTGGTTCAATTTTGACACTTTGGAGAAAGTCCTCTGCTCACTGACTGAAAACATGTCCCACTCCTGCGCTACTGGCTCCAGGCAGAGGGTTGGTGGCCAAGCCTTGCCTTCTTTTCAAGGCTGCTGGCCCAGAGGGACCTCAGGGCCCCCCTGTGTGGCGGATTTGACACTATCAGTCCCCAAAGGCCCCCGACAGGAAAGGGGAGGGCGTGCAGAGGAGGGCCCATCTTGCCCGCCCCATCCTCCCTTTGGGGTGTACCTCCATGCTGCTCCACAGGCCTTGCCCCTACCCTCACTCCCTGCTCAACGTGCGGGGTCACATCTCATGACAATAACAAGACTCTTGGCAGGTAACAAAGGCACTTGCATAAACATGTGAAATTAAGGGCAATTATCTGTGGAGCACAATGTAGGAGGGATTGTTTAATTAATGTCTAAGGGAGGCATGTGCTTCTCTGGAGACATCCAGCCCTCCCTCCCATCAGGTCAGCCAGGGCTGTTCGCCCTTACCTCACAGCGAGGAGATGGGAATGGCACTGCGGGCTGCTCACTGCGGAGCTGGGGTCAGCATTAGGGATGCCGCGTTACTGATGTACTGCAGGACACAGGTGTCCCCGTTTGGAATATCCAAAATGAGCCCTGGCCATGAATGCAGAGTAAACACTAAGAAATGCTGTAGTTCTCTGCTGCAGACCTGCTGGGTAGCAGTGCTGCTCTGGAAAACAGAGCTCAGTGAGGCCCGGGCACTCCAAGGTGCTGCTGGTGTGAGGTACCAAAAATATAATGATGTATCCAAGCGCTTCCACTGGTCCTGCCAGCTGGCTGCTCACTGGAGGAGGACCTCACACACCAGCCTTTTTCTGGCCTGGTTCTGCACACTGTTGTGAGCTCCTTAACATCCCAGGCTTCCCATGATTTTTGCAAGGAGGGACATATTCCCCCACTCCACCCTTGCCAGGGCTGTCAGTGCTGTATGCAGTGTGACAGGATCTGGGGTCTCAGGGGGTTTGATCTGCTCACCTGGCACATCCCACAAAATTCTGTGTGAAGTGGGCACTCATTTCACACAAATTTGGTGGCCGTGCCCAGTGAGAATCAATCACGTATGCATTTGCTCTCAAACTGTGGCACTCAGCAACAATAATCTTTATTCTCAATGCTTTTCTCCACCGAAAGGTTGATGCAGCATTTAACAGAGGAGTAGCAGGACACTTTATAAAAAGAAAATACTATAAATACACGCATAGGATGTCAAAAATGGATGCTCTGATTGCAGAGCCATCGCCATCTAGGCTCTGGTGTAATATGACAATATTGAGCAACCACTGCATAGACAATTGGCCTGTTAATAAGCTGGCTGGCAGCATTGCTGCAGTTACTAGCAGGCCCTGACACCACCCTGCACTGCAAAAACTTTGCAAATGCAAGACAGAGAGGTCTGCTTTTGAGTTGTGTCACAGTTACACTTAGCAGCTTAAAAATGGACCTTCCATCTTCTTCTGAGGTGATTAGGAGGATACATATCAGCACTAGAGCCTTGGCAGCCCCTCTCCGTTTGGAACAATTAACTGAGAAAACAAGACAGAAAATCAATACTGTTGAGGACTAATGAACCAAAGCATGTACTTCAAGTTAAAATGTTTGCTGTTTTTCTTTAGCATGTAACAGAGTCTTATGTAAAATAGTGTGATGGTTTAGCCCGAGTCACCGCACAGTTTCTCGCTCACCCTCCCCCTCCCCTGTGGGATTGGGGAGAGAAATTGGGAAGAAAGGAAAACTCTGAGTTGAGATAAAGAAAGTTTACTAAAATAGCAAAGGAAAACTACAATAATAACATAATATAAGCATATTAATGTATACAAAATGAACAATGCATTATTTCTCACCACCTAATGTCCCAATGACTGATACAGCCCATCCTGAGCAGAGATCATGGAAACAAAACCAAGCAGCAAGCAAAAAAAAACCAGAAAGGGAGCCAGCAGGGTAAAGGGAATGATGCCAGCAAACAAGAGAGAGGTGGAAGAAGATGCATGCCCCCTCCATGCATCTTAAATACTGAGCATGACGTTTGTGGCATGGAATACTCTCTTTGGCCAGTTTGGGTCAATTATTCTGTCTGTCTTTCTGCCAGCTTCCTGCATCTGCAAATTAGCAAGACTTGGAAAGCAGGACAGTGTCCTTGGTCTCATTAACAACAACTCATATCATCAGGGTGTTTATCAACATTCTTCACATACGAAATCCAAACCACACCAGCTACTGAGAGGAAAATTAACTCCATCCCTGCTGAAATCAGGACACGTAGTTATGAAAGGGATGAGTGGCAGAAAGACATTCACTCTACCCTGTCCCCTGTCACTACAAAATGGCACAATCAGGTGATGTGATGGTCTGCTGCAAACCAACCGACTTGGACGCTGTATGTTTTTTAAGCTGATATTAGAGCTCAGAAATGAGTTTGGCTGATTCACTCCTTTTTTCCTAGATATCTTCTCAGGAAGGTTGTAGATATTTTGCTATTTTTTTTTTCTCTCTGCTGCGTTTGGACTGTGATACAGACTATTCCAGCAAGTAGAGGAGCCTGCGTGTGTTGTCCCTCTGCTCCTTTCACACGCACCAGTCTGTCTGCACCTCAGCTGCTGCCAGGGCAGAGTCAGGACCTGCTGCACTGGTTCGGTACAAAACATAGCGCGCGCACACAGATTACTTTTCAACCAAGTGCAAAAGAAGACCGATTCCAGCCTCTTCCTGAGATCCTTGCAGTGCTGCCGACGGGCAGACGATGGCACTCCAGTATCGCCTTTCCTCTCCCTGCCGCTGGCAGCGCCACTCCCGCAGGATCAGCCCGTTCCCAGAGCTCTGACCTCCTAACTTCCAGTTTCACTGTATTAACGGCCGTTTTGCGGCCGTCCTCTCTTGAAACAACATTGTGCGCGGACCTAAACAGCTCCTTTCCATCCTTAGCATTAGGTGCTAGTGTTGTGTACCGATGGAGTCGTATTCCCTTCATCACGCTGGGCTGTACCAGGCAACGTGCTCAGAGCCTCCCCTTAGCAGAAAGACTTTCCTTCTCCTCCATCGCTGTGCAGTTCATCTGTCTGGGCAGGGGCTGTTGTATACCAGAGGGGTGACGTTTTACTGTCACTTTCTGCAACAATTAGTATCTCTCCTGACACCGCTTAAGACCATGTTTTCTTTTTACACAGCTACATCACGCTGGCAGCGTATAATCATCCCATAATCACCTCGTGCACAGGTCTTTCACAGCTTCACTCAGTTCTCGCAGATGAGTTCCCAGCTTATAGAAAAAGGTCCTATCATCAGTGCCTTATTGCAAGACTCTGAACATTGTACTACTGAGTTTAATCTTATTTTTAGCAATACTCCAGTCCTCAGGCTCACTCAGTTCTTCTCAGACTGCATCATCAATTCTTTTCGCTAAGTGTGATGCCTCCTACCTTTGTGCCATCAACAGATGCCATTAATAATGCCCTTAATTTGTGTTTCAGATCATTAATGCAAACACTAATAATTACCACCTCTGATGATCTCCATTAACAACTGTTCTCTAAGATGAGATTGCCCGCCTTAACATCAGCCACTGCCACATCCCCTTAGCCAATGCCTTATCCACCATAGAGTTCCCTACTGTTAGAGTCTCTTCTGGCTCCCTCCCAAATGAAATGAAGTCCAAACAGATGTGACATGCCACTTGTGACTAGGGCAGTGGCAGGTGAATTGGGCAGGACCTACACTCAACAAATCCACCCTTCACTTTAGTGTCTTTCACTATTAATTTATTTGAAATCCCAGAAGGAGCATTCACAGGAGAGCCCTGGGCTGAGATTGTCCAGGATGACACCTCTCTGTGCTGGGAGCAGGGGCCTTGGCTGTGAGGAGGAAATTCCTGCAGGATACTCTGTGGAGTGACAGGCCTGATGCCAGTTTAAAAGTGGCCAGCCCTACTTCAGATACAATTTTGCTGTCTGTTCAGTTTCTCCTATTAGCACAGTTGCCCTCCAAGCAGCAGAGGTCAGAGCTCTGAAGGGCTTTGTCAGGGAAGTGATGGTGGAGTCATCAGCCCTTCCCACCCAGCTCCCTCCTGCTCTCCCGAGAGCTGTGGAATGCAGGAACTGGTAATAAATGTCATAGAATCATGGGACCTTTAAAGGTCACCTAGTCCAGTCCCCCTGCAAGAAGCGGGGACATCTCCAACGGGATCAGGTTGCTCAGAGCCCCATCCAACCTGGCCTTGAATGTTTCCAGGGTTGGGGCATCCACCACCTCTCTGGGAAACCTGTTCCAGTGTTCCACCACCAATGTAAAAAATGTCTTCCTTATGTCCAGTCTAAATGTATCCTCTTTTAGTTTTAAAACATTAGTCCTTGTCCTGTCACAACATGGCCTGCTAAAAAGTTTCTCCTCATCTTTCTTGTATGCCCCCTTTAGATACTGGAAGGCTGCTATGAGGTCTCCTGAGAGCCTCCTCTTCTCCAGGCTGAACAGCCCCAACTCTCTCAGTCTGTCCTCATAGGAGAGGTGCTCCAGCCCTCTTATCATCTTGGTGGTCTCCTCTGGACCCTCTCCAACTGGTCCATGTCCTTCTTATGTTGGGGGCTCCAGAGCTGGACGCAGTACTGCAGGTGGGGTCCCACAAGAGCAGAGTAAAGGTGAAGAATCACCTCCCTCAACCTGCTGGCCACGCTTCTTTTGATGCGGCCCAGGATAAGATTGGCCTTCTGAGTTTCGAGTGCACATTGACGACTCATGTCCAGCTTGTCACCCACCAGTACCCCCAAGTCTTTCTCTGCAGGGCTGCACTCAATCCCTTCATCCCCCAGCCTATATTGATACCAGGGGTTGCCCCAACCCATGTGCAGGACTTTGCACTTGACCTTTTTGATCCTCTTGAGGTTTGCACAGGTCCACTTCTCAAGCTTATTCACACCACTCTGGATGCCATCCCATCCCTCAGGCATGTTGACCACACCACTCAGCTTGGTGCCATCAGCAAACTTGCTGAGGATGCTCTCAATCCCATCATCTATGTCATTGATGAAGATGTTAAATAGCACTTGTCCCAGTACGGCCCCTTGAGGGACACCACTTATCACCAAACTCCATCTGTGCTGGGCCCTCTGCTGCCCTCGCTGGCAGGGAAATCTCTGTTCATATACAGCCAACTCATAGTCTCATCTTCAGGAGTGATTACAGTATTGTGGACTAGTAACAGCATTCAAGATCTGGTTTGATCACAAAGAAGGCGAAAGCAAGGCATGGTGACTTGCTTGACGTCATGAAGCAAAGGCAAGAATCAAAGTTAAGCCAATGCTCCCTACAGGAAGTGTAGGAATGGCACGCTTCCTTCTCCTTCACTTCCTTCTGGTAATGTGAGACGACCCAAGGGCGCTGCACGGTGAGATGACCCAAGAGCTGCACCGTGAGGTATGGCTGGGTTGACTGCAGCTCTTTTACTCCAGCTGTGAGCTGGGCTGTGGTGCACACACATCCTGGCATGCCGCAGGCACACAAAAAAAAAAAAAAAAAAAAAAGGAGTTGGCTTAAATTTTAAACTTGCGCTGGTATTTTAGACCAGCGGGCTTAAATCAAACTGACAGGTTCTGCTGTGGGGTTTTCTAGACAGTAGGGAGCACACTTCCTTTATTTTTCAGCAGCTGTGCTGGCCATCTCCAGTAAAATCCTCTGCATTTCAAAAGAGGCTATAAATGAAATGCTTGTGATGCGGCTGTGCCAGCCAGACAGGGAGATAACTATGTGAAAAAAAACTTTATAGCTGCACTTCTGATGGGGACTGGCTTGTGTGGATCGGTGGCAAACCCTGCACCATGGCCCAGGGACGTGATTCTGATCCCCATGCTATAGGGCTACCATTTAATTAAATATTGCACAGCTTAAAATCTTTATAGGATTTAATTTTTAGAATATGTAGAAATTTCTAGCCTAATGTACTTAGGATTCAAATATATGCAGTTAATTGATGTTTCCTGTGGCTTCCAGATGGTCTAAAAGGAACATTTTATATTGCCCTGATTACTAGCACAAGAAAGAGATTTCAGGAAGGAAATGGAGCACTTCAACCTGAGACAAGTAGTTGCAATAAAGCCTATGAGTAGTCAGGGCGGTCACAGAGAAAAGGAAAGGACCATCTGGGTGTTCTGCTCTGCCATCAGGATGTCATTCTTGCCTTGGTCCCTTTTTCAAATGATTTTTAGTGCTAAGAAAGACAGAGACAATTATAACCAATTTCACGTGTTTTTACCTGATAGGAGAGGAAAACTACTGCAATGACTGAGCTGCCTACATGGAAATTACAGACAAGTTTGGCATCCATTTCTCTATAAAGGAAAGAAACTTTGTGGGGGTGGCATTGATCCTACTGCTGTCTCCCATGGGGACAGGAAGAGTCTGGTCCATGCATCTTGAATGCAGTGTGATCAGAAGGTGGTTGTATGTGAGTTGGGGGGGTATATTTCTCAGCCATCAATGCCCTTGGGATTGCCCCTAGTGTTTTTTAAGATGGGAGACTGCTACTTTACAGTTCTTGATTTGTCCCTTCCAATTGTACATGGCAGGCAACAGATCTAGCCCTGTGTCACCTAAGCAGAAGCCATTGCAATGACAGAAGTCCTGTGCTAAACAAACTTTTTCTTTACTTTTTCATTTCAAAGCCTGAAATCCTCAGTGACAAAAGAAGCCTTTGATGCACCACCCCACTCCATATCACCAACACCTTGTCCCACTTACGTCTAGCCTACACTGCTTTTCTCATCTTGTCTTCTGAGACATTCTTTCTTACTGCCTCCTTCCAGCTAGTCTGTAAGCTCATGGGTAGACTCCTTAACCTCAATCAAAGTGATAAAGCACCAGTGACTTCTTCCCCTTCTCCTGAGAGCTCGATTGACTCCTTACGGACAACACACAATGTGAGAACAGGTCCACTCAAGCTGATGTGCACATCCCGCACAGGCCTTGCCTTGCATGGCTGGCTGGAGGACCAGTAACTTGCTTTTATCCAACCTCTGATAGCCTTGTCCAGATAAGCTTTGTGAAAGGCAGAACTTTGGAAAGACCTTCCTTTCCAGATAATTTTATGCTTTGCTCTATTTTTCTTTAAATTTACTCTTTTCTGTTTTCCTTTCCTCTCCATCAATGGCAATTCCCACCCACTCCCATTTCTTCAGATGTATTTTAGGGTCATCTCTAAAGCACACGTGATTCCCTGAAGGGCTCTTGTGGCCATGTTCAGAAGAGGACTGAAAAGCTAACACTGAAATTAGTGCCTCTAAGATCAAAACTGGATCTTGGAAACTTTTCTTTCTTACTGCTTATCTCTGGAGGTGCCTGTTTTCCAAAAACACCGTTGTTTTTGACATTAACATTTTGAAGGTGCCTAAACCTCATTCTTGTGGTACACTCAGAAGCACCTCAGTCTTGACAAGATTGATCAGATTGCTGCCTACCCCTTATCTGGGCCTTGTGTTTTTAAACTGAGGTCATACCAATTACTTTCCACTAATACATCAACTTAGTGAGCAAATAATCACGACGGGCCTGACTTTTTACGCAATTAAATGACTGGCTTTAGGTCTGAGTGAATACAGCAGGTCCAGTGCAAGCTCCATCCGTCAGAGAAAGGATACAATCAGTCTGAAATCACTCCAGAAGACAATACAAAGGGAAAAAAACTTAAATAGTCTTAGAAAAAGATTTTAAAATCCATTTACATGAATGAACGCTCTAAATGCACTGCATGTCCTAGAAGTACTTGATTGCGTAGTAAGGAACAGAAATAGTGCTACCTGACCTACCTTCCCTATTAAGCAATTCAGTTCAAAGCTTGAGCCTGGGGTGTTAGGCAGTCTCACTGTACACACACTTTTAAAAGATAAAAACATGTTTGGAAAACAGGGCCACGAACCTCAGGAAACGCCAACTAGATCACAGGTCCCCTAGACAGAAAGAGGCCCAGTTCTTCCCCAGGCAAATGATTTGTTGTGACTATTTCACGCTGCGCTGTGCACGATGAATCACACAGCTTCTATACTCATCTGCACCCTGGGTCACCCGGTGGGGATTCCTTCACTGCAGCCATTCAAGGCGAGACGCTATAATAAACCTTACTAATAATACTTCCCAGCTCCACTGCAACTTTTTCTGCAAGCACTTTGCAAAGAACAAGAAAACCATTCATCTAGAGAAGGATGGAAAAAAATTTGGACAAGACAGTTTGCTCAGCTCTCGTATGCCTTTGCTCGCTATCAAACCACCTTAAGGGGTTTAGTGGGTTTTTTTTTTTTTTTGATATTTCAGTCTAATAAATGCCTTTTGGAAAAACATAAGAATATATTCAATGGGAAAAAAAATCCTGTTTCTTCAAGGCATTCCTCATCTCAGCTGGAGTATTTTTGTGGGGCTTTAGACAGGGAAAAGCATGCACTCTCTAAAGCTCACGAACATGCGTGTGTTTCCCTGATGATGACACATACAGGAGAAGTTAGCATCTAAAAGCAGAGGCTTTTTTTGCTGTGTTACCCTTCAGGACTCTGATCATCTCCTATTTCTATTAGCTCTGTTAGTAAGGACGGAGTGGAATTGGGGTTAGAAGGTGTACTGGGTCAGAGCAAAGGTTTTGACGTCTCTCCAGATCAGTTATTAAATCAGCCTTTGGCAGCAACCCATTTATTCAGCTTTCACTCTCGCTTTTGACTGGAAACCTGCTGGGAACCAGGGTGAAGACCCCTAACTTGTAACATGGCAGCAAGTGGTATAGGCCCCTTTGGTCCTGTCCGGCTGAGTGGGAGTTACGAAACAGGTCTCCATTAAGATGTTTCTAATTGAATTGTCTGTAAGGGGAAGGCAACTTCTCTGAAGGCTGACTGGTATTGTTTGCTCCTTGCCCTCCATTTCCCCCGTCTCCCTGCTCCAGCACAGAGGCAGAGACGGGGGTCAATAGCTGCCCACGCAGCCCCCTGCCCTGCAGCTCCTGGCCCTCAAAATCTCCTGACACGGACAGCTGCCTCCTGGCAGCTCTGGAGGGGGCGTCTGCCTGGCAGAGCAGCTGAGGAGGAAAAGAGTGGGAGAACTTTTTTTCTCCATCAGTGTTAGCATGCTGGCAAGATGCTGTGTCTGCCCAGCCAGGCAGAGCTGAGGGGGAGCCTTCAGCCCCAGGGGCGCCTCACCGCCCAGCACCGGCCAGCACAGCCATCTGCAAAGAGGCACTGGGACATGAGCTTCTTCCCTCCATGGGAGGTCCATGCTTTGCCCCTGTGTTACTGGATCCTGCCTGTCATGGGATTTCTTTTCACTGCTACTCTCAGGAAAATTGTCTTGTAGAGCATCTTGCAGCACTTTCCCTTTGTTTGTACCCAGATGCCTCTTACGCCAGTGTAAATCTTGAGCCAGTGCATTGACTTCAAAGGAACAACAGGCAGCACTGAATCAGCAGGTTTGCCGAAGAGCAGAATCAGGCCCCTGAGGCCCACACAAATTTGGGGATGTGTGAGGTTCCTGCACATTTAAGAGCTGCATCACAAAGGCTGGGCCAAATTATCTGTCCTTTCCATCCGGTGGAACAGCTTGATCTTTTAGGGCTGACAAAACCCCTCAGCGTGAGGCTGACCACAGAGAGCCAGAAGGAGGCAAAGCCAGGGATTATGGCAGTCCCCAAAATAGAGTCTGAGGGGAGGACGCGTGGCCAAATGCTGCTGAGCCCTGCCTGGGCTGGGCCCAGAGGGCTGCAGCCCGTTGCTGTAGCCCCGGATAGAGCAGATGCACTGGGGCTGCTACAGGGCTCTTGGGAAGGGCAGGAGGAAAGCACTTCTTGCCACCATCAGCCAGCCGTAGCCCCGGGAAAAGAGGGGACGCTGCAGGCACGGTACTGTATTTACACACTGGGCAGTAAGGACCACAAAGCTCAGAGGGTCCAGCGGAGACAAGACTGGCCAAAGGCTGTGAAACTGGAGGCAATGGGGTCCCTTTCTTTTGGAAAGGAAGCTTGCTCTGTTTTCATTCTGACAATGAAGCATTAATTTTGCTGGATACCAGCCACCTGTCCAGTTCGTCTGTTGTCCTTTCCTGCACCAAACTGGACATTTTACCGAGCAGCTGGGGGCCATGTGGCCCTGTGGGCTTGCGTTAGTAAAACTCTTTCATATCTTACCTTCAGATCCTTCACAGGCAGGCGGTATCACTGGTGGGGGCATTAGTCAGCTGCACCATGCCTCATTTACCTCCTTGTATTAATAACGCTTTCCTTCCTCTTCAGCATTTTTTTTTGGCAAATAAAAGCACTAAGGGACTCAGACATGCCCCAGATTGCCTGGATTAGGACACAGCACACCATCTGTTTTCTTAAAGAAGCCTATTGCCCTTTCCCTGGCTCTGCCCTGTCTCCATCTTTAGCCTTTTTTAGAGTAAGGTAACTTTATTGGTCATGCTGCCTTAGTGTTTAGACTAATGCAATATTATTAAATATTATCACACTAATTTGTCTGCCTCTTGCTTTCCAACGCTGCAATATGGTGTGGCACTGATCTCTGATTCTCACATCTCGCACATACCATTTTAAAAATCAGATTAGAATGGCCTTCCCCAGCATCCATTCCTCTCTGTCACAGGTAATATCAATGTGAACTGTGGCTCCAATTAAATAATCCTGCTGTTGGGTAACTTTTCCAAAGCAGCTCCTTCTGGCTTGAAACATGTGTACACTTGGACTCAGCCCAAAGAAGAGAGTCCCAACCCTACGGGTTCAGCTGCCTTCTCCTGCTAGACTTGTACAAGCAGATCCCACTTGTAATTTGGATCCTTGAATAATACAGCAACAGCTGCTGGCCTACAGCACCTCATCCCACAGCCTGTCATGGAGACCATGTTCCTACCAGCCAAATCATGCTGCACAGGTGCAAGTGTGGCCTCTCTGATGGATTGTTGGTAGAGGGAAGAGCAAGGACTGCTGCTTCCATGTCTGTGGATTCTGGAAGCAGAAGCTTGTACATAATTATAGAATCATAGAATCATTTAGGTTGGAAAAAAACCCTTTAGATCATCAAGTCCAACTCTTAAACAGTCTCATGATGCCCAGCACTTTCATAAAAGAGCAAGGCACCACCTCATGTATCAGACCTGAAGTAACTTCACACATCTCAGACAGAAGCATAGAATCACACAATGACTGAGGTTGGAAGAGACTTCTAAAGATCATCTAGTTCAACAAAGGGCTGGAGAGTGAATGCACTAATGGTTTGGGATGAAGTCTATCTCCTTCTGTGAGCTGGATGGGACTCTCACTCCTGTAATGAGTATCAGCGATGGCATGCTTTTCTTTAGAAGTGTATGCTAATTGGAGCTTTTAAGTCATCAGCAGCTCAGTTTTATTATAGCTATACGTGGTGGGCACCAAACTGACTGTCTGAGTCTGCAAGACGGTCCCAGCCATGATGACTCTGCATATCAAGGACTAAAACATGGCTGCAGCTGAAAGCTCTTTGGTGGTTTTGGAGTATTTTTTCATTCCAGTTTACATGAGTTAGGGCTCAGCCGACATCGTTTTATTTAATCCTGGTTATTAGTCTCTGAAGTTTTTTTTAATTAAAGCCAGATCCTGATGCTGTTATTTCTGTTGAATCACCCCGGAGTCAGAGGAGTGACACAGAGAGCAGAGTGACACAGCTTGAATCTGGCCCATAGATTATTAATTCCTTGGGGGCTGACAGTCTCATATCATTCGCCTGTGAAATGCCATTGCACTGTATAAACAATAAATAACTACAAATTTTCATCTTGCTTTTTAGTTTTTATTGTCTTCCAGACTTGGATAAAGCAGCATTTCCCTGTGTTGTAAGAGCAACAATGTCCCAGACTCTCTAGGAGTTACATAGACAATATTATGCACCTGATTTAGCTAATTAACAAAGGAGAAGCCACGTTATGACTGCAGTGTTTGCTTCCCACTGGCTCCTTGCATGCTGTGCCTATCAAAAGAGAACGGCAAATGTGTAGAGGAATGAAAGAAGCCTCTTTGATTGTGTGGACTTTCTAATAAGTGGCACTTTGCATTTTGTAGATCAAGGTCTGGAAATAACGCTGGCAGTAATTATGCACATGTGGCATGTCACCTTGATGCACTGGTATGGGATTGAAGGGGAGAACAAATTTACATAACTAATCACTGACAAACAAGATAAAGTGATTGCTATTAGCAAGTTAACTTTTCTCTACAATTACCACCCTGTGCTATCTGAGATACCCCACCTAGTATTTCTGTGAAGAACAAGGAGTGCCTGCTGTGCTTCAGATATTGCCAAGCTGCCTTTTTTGTGGCAAATCATAGAATATCCTGCTAATTTACTTCTCATCCCTGGCTGCGAAACTTGGAATCATCCCATGAGAAGAAGCAGAGAGAACAGGGCTCTCTCCCTCTGACATACACATGGATGGAGGTTACACACAAATATAAATTGCAAAACTTGGTGGATGGTCTTAAAAACTGGGCTAATTCAGAAGACAACATACGGGTGACCCAAAATAACAGCTGTTCACAAGTTTTACAGGGGTTTTGGAATGGGATTATTTCAGTCTTTTCAAGCTTTGAGGGGATATGTATTTCCACGCTTTCCTCTGCAGCTACTGAGCCTGGAAACACTCTGTCTTTATCCCTGAGATTCTCCAGTTGGTAACTGGGATCCTAGCTGTTGAGGTGTTGGCATTAAGTACTGTGAATCTCATCATTAAACCAGGCATTCCTTGCAGAGTGTGCTTCTCTCTGTCAGCTGGATGGCTCCTGTCTCTGGCAAACACACACTTCTTGTTGGGAAGAAAGTGACATAAGTTGCTGTGTCTGGAAGTGGATGTGTGCAACTCCTTAGATCACGGATGGGATTGTTGAACTCCATGCTGGTTTTCTGTTGATAATGACCTCCCTGTCTCCCTCCATGTGCTGCTTCATGTGCCTGACTTTCTCCATTTACACTGTGAAGGGTAATGGTTTCTGCCTGCCAAACAGCTTCTCCACTTAAAAGCACCCTGCTTATCTATTCCTGTGGTTCCCCTCCTTGACTTTGGAGTTGGGACCCAAATGTGGCTATTCAGCAGGCCAAGTTTAGTCTCAGGTCAGTGGCACCCTCTTCTCTGGTTCACAGAAGGATCAATGAAGCTGTTCCCTGGAGTGAAAGAGATGGAAATAGTGCAAGGTGCTGCCCAAGTCGCTGGATGGCATGGCAAGCGCTGGAGAGGCACATCTGGGTCTGGGGCTTTCTTGGCTTGCATCCCTGGGGCTGGGAGATTTTGCTCTGCAAAGTCTGTCTCATGTAAGGGCTAGAGAAGAAGTGGCTGTAAAGATACGCTGAGGATAAACAGATGCAACTTCATGGAGTATTTCTAGGTCTTTTTTTTTATTTCTTTGTTTTTATTTATAGCTCTTCTCAGACAAATGGGACTTTCAAACCCATTCTTTGAAAATAAAGAGAATCAGGCCAAAAGTATTTCATTAACTGCACCATAATTTTTCTTCCTTCTATCTGGAACAGTTCTCAAAGAAAGGGAAGGCAACTGTGAACAATTAGCACAGACTATGCCAGATAATTGAAAAACAAAAATGGAGCGAAAGAATAAATAGCAGAGATGGAGAAAAGGTCCTCTTTGCCACATAAAGTCACAGAGAAAAACCAGAGGATAAGGCAAGGGCAACACAAATCCACTCTGGCTTCAGTTAGTAACATCTGGGCCTGAAGATTGTGTTTGCAAAGTGTGTTCATTAGGGTAGCCTGGTTCATCTTACCTTCATGTCTGTTCAAAGGTTCATTCTTCTCTGAGCCAGAGTCATGTTGGCAAAGCTCCTCTGGTCTGGAGACTGCAGAAGCGTACCAGATGGTACCAGAGGCATGATGTTATGGCGAGCTGGGAAGTCTCTCTTGTCCTGCGTGCAGCAGTGCTGAGCAACGACTGCAAAAGCATTCACATGCTTGAGGTGGCCTTTTGTGCTGCATGAGAGGCAGCTGCCCTGCCCAGGGAGCTTGTTGTGGCTCTGAGCTGGAAAGTCAAGTCTAAAAGACATTGAGACTGTAAGGGAAGGCCCCACCATAGTCAGCTGTGACCCCACAGACCTAGACATTTTCTTGCACTGATGTGCAGAAGATCAGGGAATGTGTTCTGGCATGCAGAGACGCTGTCCTCACCCTATATGTTGTGGCTGAACAGGAAGCAAAGAGGATCCAGCAGCTCATGTCCACATAGTGACGACAAAGCAGGAGGTACTGGGCAGGCTGAAGCATCGTAGCCTGCGAGAGAAGCAGAATGGTCAAGTGTTTGCTATGCTAGGCAGGGAATTTCTCCCAGGAAGCAGGGGAACATTTTATTCCGTCATCAGGATCAGTTTGTGTAGGATGACCACTACAAGCGTTAATGCAATTGAGGGTTTTCTGAGAGCTAGACTCACACTGGACTGAAGACAGTGGGTGTAAGGGCTAGTGAAAGGGAAGAGCTCTCCTCTGGACAGCTGTAGTCCATTTTTTTCCCTGCTAATTTCAGAGGTGGGAGAGCTCTGGAGAGTTAAGGAAAGGTCATTAACTTTTGACAGGTTTTGATGATCATTGCTGTGGGGAAAAACTGTATTTGTCTGTAGTAAGAAAGGGATGACTTGGGTTTATATGAAGTTTATGACAGAAGACATTTTGTCTTTATTGTACAGGGAAGAGAAGAAATGGGGTCTATATGGAGGACATATGTTGACGGTGATTTAAGTGATTCTCTCTGGAAATGACCCCACCCCCCTGGTTTCTTGAATGAGCCGCTTTGCAAAGCAGAAAAGAAGGCAGCAAACAGATAACAGAATAGAAAGTCAGTGTGACATCTGTCTTGCATATATGCTTATGTTTCACTTTCTGATCTGTGAGTTTTTCAGGCACAAAATGACTAAATTTCAACAAGTTCAAATCATGCCTCGGATCATCCTATACAGCAAGTTGTTTACCCACTATATTACAGGCAAGTAATTTCAATATTGACAGATTGGCTAAAGCCCAAACTTGATATGCTGCTATTAGCATATTTTTACTGTTTCTGTGCTTACAAAGGGACCAGAATGTTCCCTGGCAGTCAAAGCTAATAAGTATGCAAATCATGATCTGTGCTTATAGGCACGCTCTTTTTTGGTACATGAATCAGTATGCCAATTTGGCACTCCCCTTTCTGATCAGAGATAAACAGAGCTGCAGGGATTAGGGTGACAGATAATTTCTTCTGAAAACCGTATGGGTTTTGAAACATGCAGAATTGTGTTTAATCCCTGTCACTGTGCACAGTGAATTTGCTATAGGAGAAGCTGCTGATCAAAGGGCTAGTACACAGGTCTCTGTGCCAGAATACGTGAACTCGTGAGGCTTTCTACTCTCTTAAGGTCACTTTTAAGCTTATATCTTCAAGAGCTGAGAAACAGATTTGTATCTAATGATTTTAGGGACTGAAAGGAGATATACAGTACTATGGGATCTATATGAACCAAGAGCACGTGAAAGAAGATCTTAGCATAATCAGTGATTGTGGGCAGCATGCGTATATTTCTCAAGCTGCCATATTTCCTATCTGTGCACTCTCTTCAGTCATGACCATCGCAGTGTGGTGTACCACACTGTCTCAGTAGCTCACACCTCCTGACTATCCCCTCCAGACTACTTTTCCTTGTATTGCTGAGCTCTGCCACACGAACCTGTATGACAGGAGCATTGCTTTGGCACATAAGGGAAGTAGCATCACCTTTTCTGTGCTGTCAGTGCTGCTTTTCAACTGCGGGACCACTATTCCCCTCCTTCAAAAGAGTGCTTTGAGAGTGGACATCTAAAAATCAGCAAGGCATTTAGACATTACAGCAGTGGAGGTCACTGGAGCAGATAAACAGACAAAATTATACTGGAAGATACTAAAGAAGATCAAAAGGAAAACTTATGACTCCTTTCATGTTGCAGGTATTTCTTCCTCTCAGCCTCAGCCAGTCCATCATGTCTCACTAGCCCTTTGTTATCTGCACCCAACTTCCCTCTATGTACAGTAATAGTTGCTGTTTAAGTCCCAAAGTATAACTCTTTCATCTCAACTCACACTCCTTTGAGAGTACCAACAAAAAGGCTGCTAAGTGTCATCCCTGTTGAATGCAAACGAGAGTCTCTCCAATGTTTGAATATCAATGTATTTGATCTTGAGTCAGGCCACATAGTCGATGATGATTTGGGAGCTTCTTTGTGTGTGCTGCTACTGATAATTCCTTTTATGATTCTTGTTATTGTCTTTTCACTTGGAGAGCTTGAATGTGCGGCTTGCTTTCTGTTGCCCATTTTTGCCTAGAGAAATAAAATGAGCTTACTTTTTTCTTTTCCTTTGGCCTCCTTGGGTTTGATGCAAGCCTTCATTGTTTTGGAAACCCTCTGAACTCACTGGGGAAACTTACCCTGTAGAGCAATCTGGATTGTAATATATGAAGAAATGCAAAAATAGCCAGTGCACAGGAAGCCCTGAAGTTGCCTGCATCCTAGGGGAATGCCAGCTCAGATGATGCATCTTTAAAAGTCTGATGTATGTTTCCAGCTGCCAGGGTCTTGCTGAACATCTGGCAGGGCCGTGTGTTGTATCAGGACCATGTGCGACCTCACAGGACCTTAATTGTCTGGTGTGACTTAGGATCATAGAATAGATTGTGTTGGAAGGGACAATTTGTTCAATTGGTGAAGGTCTAATCTTGGATTTAGAAGTCCTGATCTCAGTTTTCCACCATGTGACAGATGTATTTGGGCTAATAATTTAATCTCTGTGGGCTTCATTTCCATTTTCTAAAAGGGCTGCATTTTGTACTTGCTGTAACTACAGATAAAGAAATCAAAGCATTCAGATATGACTTAGGGCAAAAAAGGTCCCTTATGCTGGGAAATGTTTGAAGGGAAAAAATTAAAACCCAAGAGAAAAGGGAAGGTAGAGTTCTTAATGAAGATATAGAAGAGGTCATTGAGATCAAATAAGGAAAAAAAAATAGAATGTTTTGGAAAAACAAAGCATGCAAAACAATGCCCACTTCTGCAGGAAAAAAAAAATAATGACGAGAATGGTTTCAATCTGTGGAATTTTTGGTTAATGTTCAGGTTTATCCCATGTCTCTTAGATACACGGACTTCCTGTTCAGTTGTAGTGCTAATAAATGGCCTTATAAAGGAGGTTTTCTACTCATCGTGCTGTTAACAAATGTACAGAGGAAAATTTACAGCAGACTACTCAGATGTCTCGCAAGACAAAATAATAACATTGTGGCTGGTCTTAGGTTGTTAAGACTTGATAGAAAGTTGTCAGTGACATGGAGCCCAAATGTGTCCTCGAATATATGTCAACTGCACTTAAAAGCAGCCTAGAGAACAACCCTAAGCCAGGAGTCCTTCACATTCATCCCATTTTCTACCCAGCCACCAGCTAATCCTTTCCGTAGTGGGCTGCATTGCAAGCAGCAAAGAAGAGCACATCTACACCTGTATTTTATTACACTTTGTCTTGCAGAGATGATGGGAAGTATAGAATCTGCACTGCTGGAAGGAAGAAGAAAGAGGGGGTTATACATCCACACTAAGATTTAAAAATGGAGTGTTGTAGTTCAGCCCTGATCGGGACCAGACTACGCAGACTCTCTCTCACTCCCCCCACCCTCCAAGAGAATAGGGGGAGATGATATAAGAAAAACGGCTCCAGGTTTGAGATGAGGACAGGGAGAAATCCTTAAAGTTACTGTTACGGGCAAAACAGACTCGACTTGAAGAAAACTATTCATTTATTTCTAAAACTAGCAGGAGAATGAGACAGGGAACAAGATAACCTCCCCCCACCCCTCCCTCTTCCTGGGCTTAACATTATCTCTACCACCTTCCCCTCCCGAGCGGCACTGGGGGGAAGAGGGAATGGGGGTCACAGTCAGTTCATCACACGTTGTTTTACGCCGCTGCGTCATTGTCGGGGGAAGAACTCCTCACATTCCTTCCCTGCTCCATCGTGGGGTCCCTCCCACGGGCCACAGTCCTTCCTGAAACTGCTCCAGCGTGGGTCATCTCCTCCACGGGGTGCAGTCCCTCTGGAACGGCAGCCCCAGCAGGCCCTCCACGGGCCACAGCCTCCTTCAGACCTCCCCCTGCTCCAGCATGGGGTCCTCCACGGGCTGCAGGTGGATCTCTGCTCCTCCATGGGCCTCCATGGGCTGCAGGGGGACAACCTGCTCCACCATGGTCGTCACCACAAGCTGCAGGGGAATCTTGGCCAGGAGCCGCATTACTCCTCCCCCTCCTTCTGAACTGACCTTGGCATCTGCAGCCGTTTGTCACAACAGGCAGGCAGATGCCTCTCGGGATCCTTTTCACATCTTATTCACATCTCCTCTCCTCTCCACTTCTTGCAGCCAGGCCGGGCCGAGTTGGGCCCAGTTGGCTGCCTGGCGGGAGGCCAGAGGGTGAGGCCTGCAAGGCCCACAAGGTTCACGCCTCCCCATCTCTGCCCCTGCTCAGCTGCTTCACATCTTCTCCCCCTTTTTTTTTTCTGTTTTCCCCTTCTTAAATATGTTATCGCAGAGGCGTTATCACAGGATATTCTGCTACCAATTTGCTCAGCCTTGGCCAGCAGCGGGTCTGCCCTAGGCCCGGTCGAGTCCACTGAACAGAGGGGAGCGACTTCTAGCAGTTTCCTACAGAAGCTACCACCTTAGGCCCCCCCTCACTAAACAAAACCAGAACATGGAGACAATACACTTCCTGAAGACTCCTAACTGGCAAATCATTCACCACTCACGAGAACATTGGTTTTCCAAGCGATAAGTCAAATGCTGAGGAAAGTGCCAAGACTTCTGATGACAAATTGCATTCAGTACTTAGGCCATTGACCACACAATTAGTAACATTTTGTTAGAGTGGAGCTTCTATTTCTGCCAACAGTCTAACTGTACTGGACAATACATGGGCTCAATATCAATGACAAAGTAACCCTGTCCAAGCCAAAGACTGAATAAAAAGATCATGCTCTGTTGCCTTGGTTTTACGTAGTCTCTCAAATGTCAATTAACACCTGAGACTCCTGTGCAGAAAACAACGGTGTAATGGAGATATTCTCAATTCTCCCGCAGGATTTTGCAATGTCTTCCCAAGGAGAGTAGATAAGGGCGTAAGAGACATCAATTTATGTGTTACAGAGAGAGAGGGAGTAGAGCTATCCAAGAGAAGGATCAAGGTTTCCTTTTAATAAAGATGTGCTTGACAGAGCAGTGAAGCTAAGTTAATCTTTTTCAGGGAAATGTGGTAATGTAATGAAGTTTTGCAGGAAAACTATCCTAAACAGATCTTCCACTTGCCCGCATTCCTGATGGAAGGAACAGGATAGTTCTGCCGATGCTTCCGCATCAGCATTTGCAAATATTACCTGCAGCTATTTTGTTTGCTTATCTAATGACCAGGGCTTGGCCTGCATATTGTAATTAATAATTTAGGAAGAAAAGAGCACAAATATCTATTAAGGTGTAGATCTTAATGCTTGTTGCTCTTTAAAGAATGAATATTGGAAAAATGCCTAACTTTGCATCATATATCAGGATCTACACTCAAACTGATAATTTAGTTTCTTCAGACCCATTGTATGGGTCTCAAGAAGGCCTCATATAAGTGCATGAATAGCTTATGTTAATATGAAGCAAATTACACCTTCTAAACCTTATACCACATGGATTTAGAACCATCTATTACTGTAGCCAAAGGGACCATTTTGATGATCTAAACTGACCACCTTCGTAACAAAGGTGAAAGAACCAATCGTATAACCCACTGTTATTTGTGTTATGTGATGGAAAGACATGCAACTTAAACTTCAACATATCAGCTACATGAAGATCTATCATACCCCTAGACAGGTTATTTCACCAGTTAATTAGCCTGACAATTTTTGTGTCTCTTTAGGAATGTGATCTAGTCTCCAAAAACTGGCTCCCAAGGTACCATTCCCAAAGGCTTCCTGACTCTTTCCCAAGCAGACCTTTCTAAATTGTGGTCAAGCAAACTTTTAACTTGAGATAGAGGTAAAATAAATGTATCTTGGGTCTCTTGGAGGAATTAAGTGTCTTACACTGAGAGATATTCCTAAGTTCTAAGCACTCCTAGATATCTTTTCTGCCCTCTTTTCAATTTTACAACTTATTTTGTGAAATGTGGAAAACAGGACGGACTTAAATATTCCAGAAAGGGCCTCATGAGAGCCATTCCCAGAACTGAAGTTGTCTCTTTACTCTTCTATGAAATCTTATTGCTTGCCCATACCACATCTGTACTTTAACTAAAGGCCACAGCAATGCACTTGGAGTAGCTCTAAGTGTCTGTCACTGCTCCTAAATTGGTGTGAGGCAATCTACGCTCCAGCATACATCACCTGCAGCTGGCAGAGTGCATGGAAGACAGGCAAAGTCATAGTATTATCTTGATGGAACTAGATCTTAGTTATTTTAATGTAATTACTGGGTAGCACATGTTGTTGTTTTTCTTGGGTTTTTTTGTTTTTTGGTTTTTTTTTTAAATTATTGCACAACCATATTTCGCAGTCCTTTTCAGCCCTTGGTAAGGGAAAGCTTCTCCTCCCTTAAGCTAAATCTTTGTGAGGATCATAATTCTCTCCACCACTCTTTTGAGCTCTCTGTGATATGGAGACCATCAAAGGGACTTTTTTGGATGCTCTGCACTCTTTTCTGGTCAAGATTGACATCCTCAGCACTCTAAGCATTTTTTTCAGCCATTCTAGGAAAGACTAGGAAAGACTGACGAGTAAGCTATCGTTACAATGCAACTTGCTGATTTTTGTCATGGCAACTCTGTTTAGTTGTGAGCAAAGTAGTAACTACATTAAAGAAGGAGTCTTTTGCCCAAAAGAAAAAGGTTAATTTTTCAGTTTGCCTGTTGCAGTAGCTAAGAGTGTTCTCCATACAAGTCCTCTGTCTATATACACTCTGTGGGAGGTTGTTATGCAAAGAATTCCTGATTCAGCAAAACACACACTGAGCTTTGAACATGCTTGAGGAAGTATTTGCTGTAGCAACAGAAAAAAAACATTAAATCATTGAAGCAACAGTTAGCAAAAGCAGATAAGGGAGGATGAGATGTGTGAAGAGACAAAGTGAAATCAAACAAAAATAAACACTTGCCTGCATGAATGGGAGCAGACTTCTATGGACTGATGTATAGACGCATATTGGACACCTGCTCCAAGGAAACGTGTGATGACAGGCAATATGTAACACCTCTAAGACCTCTTATGTGATGACCTCCTAAATTTACATACAAAAAGTAACTGTTAGCAGCAGCATATGGTCCCCTGATGCTCTATGGCTCCTCGCTATTTCAGCTACTGCTGGTTGGACAGCACAGGGCAAAGAAGGGGAAAATGTTCCTTGGAAATGTTACTCCCAAGTGGCTATTGCTTTTAAAAGGTGTTTCTGTTAGTCATACGGAAAGCATGCTTGGGAAAAGCTTTTAGAAAGCATTTTTTACAAAGCAAAGCATATCTGTGCAATTTTAAGTCTCAGCTAAGGCTGGAAACAATGCAGAAATGTACCTGATACATTTAAAATGCAGGGAAAATGCATCTTTTGGTAAAATACTTCTCTAGTTTGCCTGTAAAAGGATCTTCCTCCTTGTCTGTGATATTAGCAGCTGCTACCATTTCATCTTAAGGCTTCCCAAATCCTCAGAGTCCTGGAACATATTTTGTCATACATTCATAATGACCCACAAATTGTAAAAAACCAGAGCTGCCTCTAGCCCACTGGCCATGAAATCCTTCTCTAGTGGTTCCAATCTTTTATGGCCTTGTTAAATTGCCCAAGCCAAATCATTTGTCAGACTTACCCAGGAATAAAATTGTTTTATGCTCTTGTCAAGTGTCATCCAGATCTGACAGCAGCATTCAGTGTTCTGTAATTCTCCAAACCCAAATTGGAAAACAAAGCCACCATCACCTTTAGACATGGGAAATTACTGCAGTGAATTTTATAAGGGCAAAAATTCACATGTGCTGGTTCATTAGTTCTGTCCAGTGTTTCCTTTTAATGTCTTCTGGATCCAGATATCTAGCTCAAGAATTTTTCATATATTTTGTGTAGAGGTCAGCTGCAGAAGCTGAACTTGACTTTTTCCTAATTACATCTGCATTTGACTGTAAAAGACTTGAAGCTATGCCACTACTGTTTCTCTTTATTTCCTCTTTTTTCCACTTACTAGCAGAAAAAAAAAAAAAGTGTAAAAAAATGAGAAAACAACCTAAATACCAGAGCACATTTCTTCCCTGGTTAAAGCATTGGTAATCGGTATGTGCTTTATGGCATGAGAGCAATTGGATTTGAGATAGCTACCCATTGCACTAGATGGTGTCAGTGCTTCCTGAGCAACAAAGCTCCTCTGCTGCCACTGCTCCTTCAGAAGCAGCCTCCTGTTCCTGGTACCAGAACCAGCCATGATCAGGGAATACTGCCACGTTCCACAGTCACCACAGCTTATACATACGGCTTTCTAAAAAAAGCCCAAGAAGCACAAATGAGCGCAAACAAGTTCAGCATACCACTCTTCAACTGCTCTGTCACATATTCCTGCCTTCAAATAGACCTGCCCTGTATTTAGGAAGCTTCTCCCAGCTGGTGATCTCCAAGCAACTTGAAAGCACTCATGAATTCAGGACTGCAGAAACCTTTTGCTGCAGTTAAGTATAATTACTCTGCCGCTGTCTTTTCCTCTTTATTCTCCAACTAGAGAAACAAAGGAGAAAAGTTAATCACCAAGTTCTGCCACCTTTATTTAAGTTGAACAGCTTTTTTTGTGCCTGAATAGTCATCTGGATTCTTCCTGGCTGAATGCTGTACTGCTTAATTTGGGAAAGAGGAATGGATGCAGGTGTGCAATGAGTTGTCTCAAGACTTGATAAAGGAGACGGAGACAAAACCTACTGGTCCTCAATTTATAGTCTGAAATTGTTGTTAGAATAAGTAATCAATCCAACAAGACTTTTCTGCTGGGCGTTGGCAGTAGTACGCTCGGCAGTGTTTTATATCATCTTTCACAAATCCACCACGTTAATCCAATCCAGAGCAAATTTGAGCTTTTTGGGGGTGTTGGTATCTCTTTTCTAAACTCAGGATGATGAAAAAAAGTTTGTGTATATGACTTAAAGAAAGGAAAGAAAAGGTACTGTTGAATTCTTACTAGTTTACTACCATTACCAAAGCAGCTCTCTTTCTCCCAGTGCCATCTCCACCTTCCTAATCAGTGCTGAAAGTGGTGCAAAGGCAAGCGCTAGGCTTTTGCCTGTGGTGAGTTGATAACATTGACACATAAGTTGATGGTGGTTTTGGCAGTTTTGAGGGATTTTGTCCTTCTCAAATCTGTAAGCCCTTATTAATACTTTCCACACAGATGTCTAAGCCACAGGTAATATTTTTCTACTAAAACTGTAGCTGCACCTTTTCAACAGATTTTAATGGATTATGCATTTACCTTGATCAACTCCGCCATTCCTCCCACAAAAATGCATTACAAAACAGGGGAACAAAAGTGTTCCCAGATAATTTGCAGGAGCGCATTATACTTGCTCAGTGCTGCCTAACAATTAGTGTTACTTGGCATGTTACTGACTTTTTCCTTCTAGAAGCAAATTCAATAGCTGTTTCAACATAATGGGGGTGGTTTTGGCAGCTATGTGACCCAGATACAAGCCTCAGTTTGAGTATATTTTCAGCTTTGCTATCTTGGCTTATCTCAGGGTTGGGAATCTGAAGCTCTCTGTAAGCATCCAGCTGCAGTGGAGTTAGGCAGCTGGAGTCCTGGCTGCTTGCTTAGGGCAAAATGTTACGGGCCAAGCTGCATAGAAAATGCCCTTGGCAACCGCTCAATGGAAGGAGGATTGGAGAGGAGAGGAGAGAAGGCAGTAACTGTGGGTAAAACAGATCCTGGAAATAAGGAGGAGAAGAAGGCTTTGCTGCACCTGAGCTGGGGAGATGCTCGTATTATGGGGGCAAAGTTATCTGAATAAAAGGGTTTGGGTTTGGTTTCTAGCTTTGCTTTGAGATCCCTATCAGCTCAGCAGAGTGCAGGGCAAACAGAAATAGCGTAAAGCTCCCTTCTGCTCCCAGTGCCAGACCAGGGGGCTCTGCAAAACCTAAAATGGATTAAGGGGGAGCATTAACCGGGGGATTCACACCATCCTGCTTTCATCACCTCCTAGTCTGGGGAAGGGCAGTATCCTGTCGGAAGGTGATTTAGAGCAGGGCTGGGTGCTGCCCTGAATGTCTCTGCTCTGCCCAAAAAGGGCTCCACAGGAACAGGAGCCAGCAAGTCAAGTGCCTCTAATGGGGCACTGTGTTCATTTTCCTGCCTCCAACTGCTGCCTCTGCCAGCGTGACACACAGCCTGCCTTATTCTCTCTCTGGCTTCCTCATTATACTGGATTTTGTAGGCTGGCAGAAAGGTGGCTGTGCCAGCTTGTTGTCACCTAAGAAAGCTCCTGTGTCGTGGGGAGTCTTTGACGGCTTCATTTGGGCAGCTTTGTTTGTTCTCTGTGCCTCATTGGCAGCACAAATGGGTGGAAACTGGACCAGCTATCCAACCTCCAACATATGATCCGGGATAAGCTGGTTATGGTAACATTTCCCCTGCATTTTGTGACTACCGCATGGGTGGGAGTTGGCATGACTCAGTGCCACCTGCGTGCTCCTTATTGTGCTGCGAATTGTGTTCAGCAATGCTGGGGAGGAGACCTAGCGAGTGACAACAGTGCAAACAGATTGAGAGGATGACTGTAGAGTTGGAAAACATGCCAGGTATTTCTAAGTCCAAATCTCTGCAAGACTTAAACACATCAGTCACAATGACTGGACCAAGAGAGCCTGCTGGCTGCTGGCTGGTGGTTCTCAAACACTGTTCTTACTGTCCCTCTCCAAGTCACTTTAGGCAAACTTTATCATGACCACAGAGGCTTTGTATGAAGAATGCACACAGCTGAAGAGCTCAAAGCAAGGATTTACTATCTAATATACACAACTGATAGCTAAGAATATTGAACTGATATGGTCACAACCATAGAACATCTGTGGAGTGGAGTGGAGGTCTCACACTGGCCTCAGCTTCCCCAGCACGGCAAACACGCCAGCGGCTGGTTGAGGTCTCACAGGAGGACTCAGCACCTGGAGCCACTTCTTTGGCTCTCTTTTCTGTTTTGTTTTTGTCCTGTCTAATGTGGGTTGCTCCTTCCCCACACAAGTTTCTGACAGCCTCTGGTGGTGGACAGGCTTGAGCAGGAGTGTGGACAGACAGCCCTTACTGTCGACTGGAGATCCAAAACTGTAGGGCATGGCAAACTAATGACCTTTGTTTTTGTCTATCTTCATAGACACTTACTGGGCTATAGGGGCACATGCCTTCCAGTTGCCTTGCAGGTCCCAGCCAGAACATTTCCTATATTTGTTTGCTGCCTTTTGGAGCAGTCTGCCACAGACAATATCCCCCAAAAGACTTCTGCAGACATTTTGACCTAACTAATCAATGAGGGACCCCAAATAATCCCAGTAAGCCACTCTATAGATTTCCTTGCTGGCCATTCTGACCACTAGCCCTGGTAGGAAAGACCAACCTGGTTGTCTGCATTAGTGCTCTTCTCTAATGGAGTGCTGTAAGGTGACAGCGCTCTTGTGGCCAAGTCCCTGCCAGCTGCTCCACTGTGTGAGGCAATACAGTTTGCTTGTATTTCAGAGCAGAAAAATGTTTTGTTTTGACAACAATGTAAGCATGCATCTTAGCTGACCTGAAAGTTCCCTTCTAGTTCAGTGACTCAAGATCCCAAGGACAATCACAAGGTTGTACAATGGGGTTTAACTGTAGTCTGGGGAGCTAGTGGTAGGGCGCAGAGAATAGATATTTGCAACATACGTGGGAGACTTTAGGATCTGAGGGCGGTGTAGGGCAGTTGTAGCTCTTCTTCCTCCCTCCTCTACCTATCTTCAATCACCAGGCAAAGAGCAGTAACAGGTCCAAGTCTAATGACAGGCATGTGGATGGGATGCATATGTGAGAATGAGGACTTGCAATATAGTGCATCCTATCCAGCATGGACCTTAAACAGCAAAGCCCTACCCAAGGGATGGCTTAATTTAGGTGTGTGTTGCCTCTGAATGGTGTTTTGCCAGGTACACCTTTACAGGAAAGTGATGGAGTCTTGATTCATCAGCAACTAACAGAGCTGGCTCGAACTACTTAAACTTAAAAATAGAGGGAGGTAGATTTAGATTGGATATTAGGAAATTTTTTTTTACAATGCGAGTTGTAGAACACTGGAACAGGTTGCCCAGAGAGGTGGTGGATGCCCCATCCCTGGAAACATTCAAGGCCAGGCTGGATGAGGCTCTGAGCAACCTGATCTGGTTGGGGATGTCCCTGCTACTTGCAGGGGGGTTGGACTAGATGACTTTTGAAGGTCCCTTCCAACTCTAACCATTCTATGATTCTATGATTCCATTGCCCTGATTACTACAGTGCACAGTGGATGAGGAGTTAGCCCGTTAGGAAATCTGCATATTGTGGAAGACATAAAGAATTATTTGTACTTATTCATATCACCTAACTGATGACTTCAAATCACAGAATGAATGAACGGAGTTTCCAAAATCCTGAGGCAGAAATTTACTGTGTTTATCTTCTTGCTTTTTCTTGTTTAAGCAAATGGGGAGAAACAAGGCATAAAGTGTCCAGTTCTGCTGCACCTATTTTACATATTGAAGAAGTGTTTAATCCCAGAAATGGAGGATATTTTAAAGAGAACATGGTCCAATTAGTTTAAAGAAAATATCAGCTACGTATATGGTTGATACAGATAAAGCTTACGCATGTATAAGCATGCTGGTCATTCTTTTCCAGCTGCAGGTTCTCATTCCTTCTCTCTAAACTAGAGAGACATGGGTTTGATGGATGGACCACTCGGTGGATAAGGAGTTGGCTGGATGGCCGCACTCAGAGAGTGGTGGTTAACGGCTCAATGTCCGTGTGGAGACCGGTCACGAGTGGTGTCCCTCAAGGGTCCGTGTTGGGCCCGGCCCTGTTCAACATCTTTGTCAGTGACATGGACAGTGGGATAGAGTGCACCCTCAGCAAGTTCACCGATGACACCAAGTTGTGTGGTGCCGTCGACACGCTGGAAGGGAGGGATGCCATCCAGAGGGACCTTGACAGGCTGGAGAGGTGGGCCCGTGCCAACCTCATGAAGTTCAACCAGGCCAAGTGTAAGGTCCTGCACCTGGGTTGTGGCAATCCCAGGCACAAATACAGGCTGGGCGGAGAATGAATTGAGAGCAGGCCTGAGGAGAAGGACTTGGGAGTACTGGTGGATGAGAAGCTCAACATGAGCCAGCAATGCGCCTTTGCGGCCCAGAAGGCCAACCGCATCCTGGGCTGCATCAAGAGGAGTGTGGCCAGCAGGTCGAGGGAGGTGATTCTCCCCCTCTACTCTGCCCTGGTGAGACCCCACCAGGAGTACTGTGTCCAGTTCTGGAGCCCCCAACATAAGAAGGACATGGACCAGTTGGAGGAGGAGGGCCACAAAGATTATAAAAGGGCTGGAGCACCTCTCCTATGAGGACAGGCTGAGAGAGTTGGGGCTATTCAGCCTGGAGAAGAGGAGGCTCCGGGGAGACCTGATAACGGTATTCCAGTACCTCAAGGGGGCCTACAAGAAAGATGGGGAGAGGCTGTTCAGTAGGGCCTGTTGCAACAGGGGTAATGGTTTTAAAATAGAGGGAGGTAGATTTAGATTGGATATTAGGACAAAATATTTTACAATGCGAGTTGTAGAACGCTGGAACAGGTTTCCCAGAGAGGTGGTGGATGCCCCATCCCTGGAAACATTCAAGGCCAGGTTGGATGAGGCTCTGAGCAACCTGATCTAGTCGGGGATGTCCCTGCTCCTTGCAGGGGGATTGGACTAGATGACCTTTGAAGGTCCCTTCCAACTCTAACCATTCTATGATTCTATGATTCTATGATTAGAATTACCCAACCCTGTGACACCAGCATCTGTGCTTTCCCTTTTCTCCATCTGTGTCAAGCACTTGAGTAGATTTATTCACTTAAAGTAAAGAATACTTAAGATGCTTAAAGTGAAGCATATCCTTCAGGGTTATGCTGGACAAAGGCCAAAGATGTGCAGTGTTGCTCCCGTCTTATCACATACACGAGACATCCACTAATAAACAAATAAAACAAGTTCTGTCATGTGCTAATGGCATTTTTCCCCCTTAATTTCCTAGCATACGTGTTTTCCAGTGCAGATGTTTTTGAATGCAAACAAGGAGAAAACAGCTCTAAAGTGGTCAACATTTTGGTTTTCATTTCATTCCCAAATTACAATTTTAAGAATGATTTCCCCTTAAATCTTGCATCTGTGTGTGCCTTGGCACCTAAAATGGCACCATTTGTGGAGCCCTGAAAGGAGCAGAAGTGCTGACACATACAGCTTCACTCCAGCTATGGGAAAGTGCTGATATAATTAATTCCAGGGATTCTCTTCATTGCTGGTAAAATTACAATGTATTTTCTCCCTGTAACCTGAAAAATAGTTCCAGGGTTGAATTTTTGTCCTAACCCTTACTTTTCATTTCACATGTGTTGAGAAATGAACACGTTTTTTTGAACTTTGATCCTCTGCCAAAACTTGAATAAGCAGCAGTTTGTGAAATAATATGTTTCTCCTAATTTATGCAAAGAATGGGAAAGCATTTGCACTAACACTACAGATGGCTGTGCCCTGTCTCTAGCAGCCATGTAAACAAGTTAGTGGAGATCTGAAACTTCAGTGCTACAGCACCGCTACAGCACCTAGCAGCTCTATTGGTCTAAAAACAACGGCTCTGCCGCCCTGAGAAATATTGTCTGAGCAACCTGATCTGGTTGGAGATGTCCCTGCTCCTGGCAGGGGGGTTGGATTAGATGACCTTTAAAGGTCCCTTCCAACCCAAACCATTCTATGATTCTATTTCTTTTGGGTTCCCATTATGTTTTCTGAAGCTGTTGAAGATCTATATGGATTGTATGTTGAATAACCCTGTTTTCTGAGCCTACCTCCCAGACTGCCCGTGCCAGGCACATCTTGCACTACAAAAGATCACTAATATTAGCTCCTGCCCCTAGTTAAAAATGATCAGCTGTGAAGCTAGACGAGAGGTTGTGTCCATGTTGAGATGGAAAGATGGCTGTGCAATCAACAGGGACCTTTCCTCTGGAGTCAGCAAGCTTTGGATAAAGCCTTTGGCTATCAGGAGTTTTCTGTGGCCATGGATCATGCCTCTGAGAGCACGCAGGGCTCCCTCAATGGCTGTCCCAATGGAGAGGGTGTTGGACCATTCAAATCTAGAGAAAACCTGGTTGCAACGTGAAAGCTGTAACATGCCAGACGTCCAAAAAGCAGGGGGGTGATCAGGCTAGCCAGCTCCTTTTTGAAGTGACTCTTCATACTATTTATCCTTCTTCAGCAGCAGCTCTAACAGCTTTCTTACAGTGCTTAAACAGATACATAGTAAATAGAGGATCAACTGAAAATGACCATTGCAGTCCCAATGAGCTAAAAAGGCTGCATTAATGTACAATTTGAACATACTTCTTCCCCACCTCTAGAACATTTGTGGTTGCACTGAGCATCACAGCATCTTGGATGTGTGCACGTGTCTCGAGCAGGCTCAGGATTTGAGCAGTGTCTCTCATGAACAGATAACGGCTTCTTGCTTGAGCATATTTCACTGGATGACAAAGCGCAAGGTTGCATAAAACATTCCTTGGCAGAATGTCTCTGGGTAAGTCTCTGACAACCTGTGTTTCAGCCCATTCCTCCTGCTGTTTGGAGCACGTCTGCTGCATACACTGTAAATACAGAGCCTACTTATGCGCAGAGAACAAGGAGTCTGATGGATGGCAAAGAAATATAATTTATAGGGAAGTAACCTGAGAAGCTGCACTGGAATCTTTTCTCCCATAAATAATGTGCCTTTTAAACTGATGTTGAACATCCAAGCCTTGTGCTGAAGCATGTTACAGTGAAATTCCTCGCTGTGTTACCTCGGTGGAATTCACACAGCACAGGCAATGTAGGCTGTGTAATGGCTTTGGATGGAAATGCAGTACTGAAATACTGAAGAACTTCGCTTTCTTGAAAATTGCTGTTCAGGAGAGGGCCAAAAAAACTTGAGCTAAAGCAGAGGCCCTGTGGGACTTTCTGCTCCAGGCCTGCTGTTTGTCAGAGCCTGTGGCAACAGCTTGGGTGCATGAACGGTCTGGATCTCACACACTCCCCAGGTCTTTTCCTCTGTGGTTTATTAATCTTCTTTTGTAAGGCTTCTCCCAGTTATAAGCTCCAGCTCTGGCTTCTCATTAATTGCTACTTAAGAACTGGACTGGCGCTTTGGACAATTAATAGCCTGATAAGCAAAGGAGCCTTTCCCCTCTGGGTAGGAAATTCAAACTCAATGCACAGCAGAACTCTGGGGAAGTAATTAGCACCAGAAGGCTCATCAGCAGCCAGCTGAAAGGCGGTGGGCACCCTCATTCCCCTCCTTTCTGCACAAGGCACCATGTCACCAGCTACCACATCCCCTGTGCTCCCACAGCCACAGAGGAGCAGACTGATCCAGGCAATGAAACGGCTCCTCAGCCCTCCCAGGCTCCACGACACCATGTCACCCAACGCCGACGGTGGCACCAGCTTGCTCCTTCCCCGAGCTTGAGACGAGCCCAGCGAGTGCTGCCAGCATCTGCAGGCCAGACAGACGGACCTAGGCTTGTGCCCAGCACGGGCTGTACTCAAGGTGGATGAATGGCGTCGAGGTTTCATCTGCCCACCCAGCCGCCTTGGACAACTTAAAAAGTATTTGCCTGGAGCACTCATATTCAGATTGAAGCCTTATTTCTTATGCAGCTTCAATTACATTCTAGCTTGGCGTTACTTGTTCTCTGTGACCCAAATTAATGTTTCTGCTTTAATTGACAGGCTGGAGAGGTGGGCCCGTGCCAAGCTCATGAAGTTCAACCAGGCCAAATGCAAGATCCTGCACCTGGGTTGTGGCAATCCCAGGCACAAATACAGGCTGGGCGGGGAATGGATTGAGAGCAGTCCTGAGGAGAAGGACTTGGGAGTGATGGTGTATGAGAAGCTCAACATGAGCAGGCAATGCGCCCTTGTGGCCCAGAAGGCCAACCGCATCCTGGGCTGCATCAAGAGAAGCGTGGCCAGCAGGTCGAGGGAGGTGATTCTCCCCCTCTACTCTGCCCTGGTGAGGCCCCACCTGGAGTACTGTGTCCAGTTCTGGAGCCCCCAACATAAGAAGGACATGGACCAGTTGGAGAAGGTCCAGAGGAGGGCCACAAAGATGATAAAAGGGCTGGAGCACCTTTCCTATGAGGACAGGCTGAGACAGTTGGGGCTGTTCAGCCTGGAGAAGAGGAGGCTCTGGGGAGACCTTATAGCGCCCTTCCAGTACCTCAAGGGGGCCTACAAGAAAGATGGGGAGAGGCTGTTCAGTAGGGCCTGTTGTGATAGGACGAGGGGTAATGGTTTTAAAATAGAGGGGGGTAGATTTAGATTAGATATTAGGAAAAATTTTTTACACTGAGGTGATGGATGCCCCATCCCTGGAAACGTTCAAGGCCAGGCTGGATGAGGCTCTGAGCAACCTGACCTAGTTGGGGAAGTTCCTGCTTCTTGCAGGGGGGTTGGACTAGATGACTTTTGAAGGTCCCTTCCAACTCTGACCATTCTATGATTCTATGATTCTATGAATTATCTGTGTCAGACTGAGTGTAGAGAGAATTCAGTGCTGGTGGAATTTGTTGGAATCACAGCAGTGAAAATAAAGTCCCCTGCCCCACGCAACAGCAGCTTGAAGGACGACTTGTCCAAACCCATGCACCCCTCATCTGCCCCTAGCCAGGGCTGGGGACCCTGCTCGTGCCATCCTCATGAGCTGGTGCACGTGTGCATTGTCTCTCTGCGGATGCTGCCAACAATGTCTTGCAACTTTATTCTTGCACCTACAATGCTGAACACATGAGCATGCAATGAAATATCCAATCATTGTCTCAAAGTCCAATTCATATTTAAAATGCATTTCCATTCTGCCCACTGCACTCCACACAGTAACTGTAGGTGGCTGCAGGAAACCTGCACCTGTATTTCATAGGGAACTGCTCCCCTCAATATTCAGGTCTATGCACAGAAGGGATGCAAAAAACCCTAGTGTCATAGAATCATAGAATGGTTTGGGTTGGAAGGGACCTTCAAAGGTCATCTAGTCCAACCCCCCTGCAAGAAGCAGGGACATCTTCAACCAGATCAGGTTGCTCAGAGCCTCATCCAACCTAGCCTTGAACTGGTAAGCCATACTTCTTCAGTGTGTGGGTAACTCTATGCAGATGGGAGTCAAACTGATAGATTCTCGGGTGCCCTTTGTACCCCTCTGCCATAGTTAGTGACCTTGCAGCAGAAAAAAATGCAGGTCTTTGCTTCAATTCACAGAGCAGTTCTTTTAGAGCAAACCTATCATCATCAGTGTCCTAAGCTGATACCGTGGCCACTGACGAGGATGGAGAGGTTAAGATGAGGACATCCATTTCATTCTATTTCTGGTACAAGGACAATGACTGCCAGTCAAAGGGGAGGGCAGACAGTTCTGGTGTGGCAGCATCTCTAAACGCTGCAGCTAAATCCAACGGGGCTCTGTCTTTCTAGCATGGCATCAGGCAAATATCTGAACTGCAGCCTACAAAGAGTCCTTTCTTTCTATTTTAAGAGCTTTGTGAACAGAACTAGAAACTGCAGCTATTTTCCATTATGATGTATCTCTCCATGCACTTAGAGTCTGCCCTGATTGTGCAACAAAATCCTAAGCTTTCTCTTCTCAGGATCAGTGACTTCTGGTGAGAAATCCCAAAGCAAGGAAGAAGTGTGAAAAGAGAACAGAAGTTGGTGGTGCAGGCAGAGAGGAAAAAAAAACAGAAGGTAGCTAGAGAAATCAATGCAGGAGAAGATATGTCCAAATTCGTCATTGAAAAGGAAAGAAGATTTCAAGAAGTGCAATTGAAGATGGAAGGAGATGTGGAAAGAAAACAAGACCGGCTATTTGAGCCATCTGAAAACATACAGGGTGTCATATGGCCCTATAAAAGAGGTTGGGAAGAAATGACAATGTGACTTCAGAAGAGCTCATGGTGCTCTTTAGATCAGCCAGACCTGACATGGCCCACCTCAGTGGCAGGGTGCCTCTGGCCCCAAAGAGAAAGGAACTCCAGGTTAAACCCCAAAATCTCTTTGGTGAAACCACCCTCCCAGGGCAGTGGCTCCACTCCCTCAGTGTCAAATGTCTCCTGACTCCACCAGAAATTCAACCAGCCCGCAAGAAAAGAGGTCTTCTCCACCGGCAGTCTGCCTGACTCCAGAGCTACTCTTCTGATTCTGTTACAGAAACAAGCTTTTCCTCAGGCCAGGCTAAAAACCTACAGGTCTTCCTAACTTCTGAATTTTATGAAGTGACTTAAGAAGTTCAGAGTCTCTAATGCTGTTTCCTGAGGCAGGGCATTTAATTCTGCAGTACAATAGCCTTTTGAAGAAAATACAGTCTGCTGAAAAACGACCTATTCTGCTTTAAAGGCAGGAAATAAAGCTTCAGGTGTCAAATCATGGTGCTTTCATTCACTGAAAGCAGACAGCACATTTCAAAAGATTCACAATAAAGTACAGCAAATAACTTTTTCTCAGAACATGCCCATAATTGACTGGATTCCAGCAGAGAAAAGAGATAACGAGAGGCAGCTCATCTCTTGGCCCAGGCCAGCAGCAATGCTGTAGCCCGTATCTAGAAAGAAAATCACACCAGCCTTGTCCCTCCAGGGCTGGATTTTAGGTGTTAAACTCTAGCAGCTCTGCCACCACTGGAGCACGCCCATGGGGCCTTGTTCCAAATTTTTGCAGCACCTCATTTGCCCCTAAGAGAGTATTTCTTGTTTATGTTTCAGAGGAAAAGTTACTTTTTTTTCCCTTCCAAACAATTCACTAACATAAATGTCCTCAGTGCAGAATTTCTAACATCGACAATGCTGTACATCTTTACCTCTCCAGGGTATTGCTCTCATCTTTGCAATAAAATAGGCCAGCCGCAGTGGGAAAATTCTCAGCCTTAACTTATAGACAGCAGCTCTCTCTTTTTTTTTTTCTTGGGAAGCAATAGAGAAATACACTAGCAAATGTTCCCATTCTCCGTATTTATTTTATTATTCACACAAATGTGAATCACTAATCAGCATCTATCTTAAATCACCATAAGCTCTCTGACTGGTTTGCGTTATCTTTTCACTAGGCAGCCAGCCCAGCTGATTCCCATAGGTACCAGCAAAATAAAACCCTGTGAGAGAGACCTACCATTTGATTCTCGCGAGCAAAACTTCTAGTATTACAGCCTGATAAGGCATCAATCAGCGCCTGGCAATGTTCCTTTCTTCTGCTGCATCAGCCCAGCCCCTCCCTGATCTGCATTCCTGCCAGCGGGTAGGAACGTCATTGAAATATTGACCAAAATAAAAACCATACCCATCCATACACACTGTTACCATGAGCTACAATTTTGTTCCTTCATTATTAGGCACAGTGACAGCCTAAGGCTAGTGTGAGCGAAAGGCTGTGGTGGACGTCTTTAAGGCTGCTCTATATTTTTCCACAGAGTTTCTGTACTCAAGCCACGTGTAAAGAGAGGGCCACAACAGCTGTAGGAGTTCCACAGACAGTAATGGCATCACATTGAGTTTGACTCTCTCAGCTTCTAGTTCCTAATGATTGCAGGAATGTTGTTGACAGGACTAGGGGTAATGGTTTCAAAATAGAGGGAGGTAGATTTAGATCGGATATTAGGAAAAAAAAATTTACAATGAGGGTTGTGGAACACTGGCACAGGTTGCCCAGAGAGGTGGTGGATGCCCCATCCCTGGAAACATTCAAGGCCGGGTTGGATGAGGCTCTGAGCAACCTGATCTGGTTGGAGATGTCCCTGCACCTTGCAGGGGGGTTGGACTGGATGACCTTTGAAGGTCCCTTCCAACCCAAACCATTCTATGATTCTATGATCTGTATTGCGTATCTGGGGCTTTCTTTGCTTCTCTCTTTAGGTCATACTTACAGACGATATTTGCACCTAACTCAGAAATGGTGTATTAGCTTCTGAAGTGCAGTCACCTGGCTTCTCTTGGAGGGCGAAGGATTGTCCTTAGGGCAGGAACCAAAATGTAACCAGTGTCATGTAGACCATCCCCATTGCACATGTTTTGTATGTGACAGAGAAAAAAAAATCTGGTCCAAGATGGTACTTTCTGGTAGAAATAGGTATTTTAGGTATTAGGTGTTCACTTCTGGAACCAAACAGCTTTTGAGAGAAAAGACTGACCGTGTGCCAAATTACATACTCTCTGCTTCTGCCCCTCTCATTTTGCTTCCTGAGCTGTCCTGAACACAGTGTCTGAAAAATGATTGACATCAAATCTGGATAGGAGACAGAAAATGGGATCCAGAATAGCCTGCTGCCACATCTGACATCCAGGGAGAGCTGTGCCATGCTCTGTGGGCTGTGTCAGCTCCGGATGAGTAGCTACCCCTTAGTGAAACAGCAACCTTTCACCTGCGTCCCTTGACAAAAGAGATGAATATCAATAAATGCAAGAAGGAGTAGCAACCCCTCAAGCTGCTGGCTGGAGCCTGACAAGCTGCTAAGTACCAGTTTGGGTCTCTTTTTCGTCTTTGCCAGATGGGAGGAACTCAGCGTGTTAAGATACTGAAGAAGAAGAAGAATGTCATACATGTCATACATGCTGGGAGAGAGGTGGAGGTTTGACTGCACCTGGATCCAGGAGAGGAGGTTGCAGCGAACAGGAGAGTTACTTGAGGATTGCTGTGGTTTTTATTTATCTGGCCAACATCACCAGGTAGCCACCGACTGAGACACTCTGTGCATGGCAGAGCATATAAAGAGTTGGAGGTTGTCACTAATGGGAGTCTTTGGTATAAAAACATTGGAGGAAAGAAAGGAGGGGCAGAGCTACGTGTTTTGATACAGTGAACACAGACTAGCAACACTGAATGACACAGCGTGCCCCAGCAGCCTGCTGCACCTCAGCTGAGGACCCACAGGACCAGGATGCTGATGTCTGCTGGGAGAGACTCCTGGTGTTGCCAGGGGTGGTCTCCCAGCGGATTTAGCTCACAGCAGGGTATGCGCTGCAGACTGCCGTGCTACGCTTCCCTCCAACTTGTGTATAATTTCCACCTTCAACCATTGTAAAGCCAAGGACAAGCAAGAAGCCTAACCCTCTGGCTTCTGTCCTACTTTCTTATACTTTTGTTTCGACAATGTTAATATTCTGAATGTGCCGGATGTTTTCCGGAGCCTTTTTTTTTCTTGCTAGAATGTGCCATTTGTTACTTCTGTTGCTATCTTAATAAAATGGGGTTTTGCCATTCATTTCAAAGCATGAAGGACAAATGCAGGTAAAAAGAAATACAAATTGAAGAATAAAAAGGCAATGTGCTTATCAATAGGAATTCTGATGTTTTGCAAGTACTCTTAGAGACATGTATAATGCATTTTATTTCACCGAATACAAATAACCATGCTTTTGAGTACCAAACAAGGGAAGTTAAAGCAAGGCTGTGGGTGCAGAAGATGGAGAGCTGCACTGGGAGTCAGGAGACTTGTCATTCCTCGGCGGGGCTGCCACCGACCTGCTGCATGAGCCCAGGCATGTTTCTTGCAGCCCAGAGCTGCCACAGTGTTTGAGCATTGCTGTGCTCAGCCCTGCAATGCCAAAACAGCAGTGTGCTTTCACAGATGAGCCCTGACGGTTCTATCAGAGGCAGCTCCTCACTCTCAGCCTCGGTCCCCCACCTCTGCCAGTGGTCTCTGTCTCTGGAAGGAGTGATGGAGACAGATCTGCTGATGAAGCTCCAGAAGTAACCGAGATGTGGATGCACATCCCAACCTACCACCCCAGCTTTGGGGCCAGCACAGTTAGGGGAAGCAAGTGACAGGAGCTGGTAGTATCTCGGATGGCTGCAACTTCATTTGCAGGAGCTTGTCTATGAAAACCATAAGCAGAGACATCAAAAGTGATAAACAGAGCCAAGACTTCTTCACCAGCCTGCAGGATGCAGGCCCTTCAGGAACAGGGTTTGAAAGGCATTTAAGATCCTAATAAAGGAACTTAACTACTTCCAAGTTATCTTTCTCAAAGTGCTCCTGGCTGTCACTGTAAATCATAAAATTTAAGCAGCATGAGGTATTACAAGGCCTAGGCACCTTTCAAAAGATGACATCCATTCATTCATCTTTGCTGCATGTCCTCTCAGAGAATGCGTTGCGATGCCACAAGCACAGCTCAGCCTGATAGTGCCTTCATCCTGTTTGTGCACTGCTGTAAGAGCAAATTTTATGGTATTATAATGACAGTCTAGGCTTACCTCTGCCCATCCCTTCTCCCATCCGCAAAACCTTATAAAGAACATTTAAAAAAAAAGAGTGTGCAGAGTTTTTGGTGCAGGACATGTGGAAAACACTAAGTCTTTTCAAGCTGTATCATGGACAGATACTTTTATTCTCAGTCACTGAGCCATTTGGGAAAACACTTTGCCACTCACCTTCTAGAATGCAGATGTCTGATCATCTATTTAATTTACAAGCCTGTTTACCATAAACTTATAAAAGATTTTTTCAACAAGCAAAGGAGCAAAATCGTTAGATGTTTCAATAATCACTTCACTAGAGAAGAAACAAAAGTGGCACAAAGGCTTTCTCTGTGATTGAAGAAGAAAGATGTAAAAAACAATAGGTTGGTAGTTCTTGAAGAGTTGAGGCAATCTACAGGACTCTAATTAGCAGAAAAACATGCTCTTTCATTGACTTCTCAGTCAGAAGAAATGCAAAAAAAAAAGATCTGTCTATTCAAGATCACAAATGGGACAGAAGTAATGCTATGCACATATTCCTTGGAGCATTCTGGATTATGTATGGTTCTTCAAGACTTTACCAAATCTGCATATTTTTGGCCTTTAGCAAGATAAATTATGAGATAGTGGAAATTGTACATTCTATCCTGAAGTAAAATATCTACTATGTCTGTTAAGAGTGACTTAATTTTACAACTAAAATGAAGACTGCACATTCAGTCAGCGCAGACAGATTTTGCAGCTGGAACCAGTGCTGGAAGAATATTTAAGTTTTTCATTTGATTGTGGAAAGTACCTAGAAAAACTGCTTTTCAATGACAACGTCGGGTTTCAGCACAAACCATGACAGAGCAATAAAAATTCCTCCTTACTAGGTTTTTTTTTTTGCCACACAGCACACAATGAGTACTTTATAAGCCCAACAAGCTGTGCAGAATTAACGTGACACTGAACCTTTATTTGTTCAAGGAACAGACATAGGACTGAAGGCCCAGAATTGGCAAATTTGACTTCCATGGTTAATTGTATTATCACTGTGTGTTATCACAGCAATTTGAAAGTGCTGGCTAATTGGTTCCTATAATGTGACTGTTACATAGGAAAATACAGCCTTTCCCATGATCTGCTTTTGCTACCCACACCTGCACGTGGCTGTTTTAACCTGGTCCAAGCTTTGGATGACCCTGAAAAGAGCAGCTCCCCATCTCCATCCCTGCTCGCTCATTCCCAGCTGCTCTCCCGGGTGGATGCAGAGGTTGGTGCAGCTGCGTGGTGGGAGCAGAGCCAGAAGAAACCTCGCTCTCCCTGAGTGTACCCTGCAGCTCCTGAGAGATGGGGTCTTCAGTCCAGGCATGAGGGTCCCCTCATCCACCCCCTGCAGCACCTCCATTTCCACCATGCTTGCTGGTAGAGATGGGGAAGGTGCTGGACAGCAAATGCTTTAAGAAGCAGGGTTCCTCCCTCTTGCATTGGGGTGCAGCCAGGGTGCCCAGGGAACCAGCAAACTGAGTGGGAAGGGTTTGTTTCCAAGGTCAGTGGAGACCTCAGGCTCTGGATGCAGCCCAGGACCAGGCTCGGTGTGGGCACAGGTGTTTTTGTGTGCTTGCTGTTCTTTCCAGTACCCTGCAGCACATGGACTTTTGCTAGCTCCCAGCAGCGGGCAATATCGACTGCAGCAGACTCGGAAATGAAAGGGAAATTACTCTTGGATAAATTATTCAAATATTTGTTTCTATTTAAAGGGACTTTATGGGCTTCTCAGTTAAATAAAAAATGAAAGTGGCATGATAAAGCATGTAAGCATCCTTACCCGAGCTGGGCCGGAGCAGAGGAACAGGGCTGAGTTTAACATCTTCCCTGTGCTTACAGTTTTACAGGCCAGACACTAAAATCCTATACTCCTGCCACAGGCAAAATGTTAGGTTTTATCTTTTTTTTGTCCTGAATAAAGGCAGCATGATGAGGCTCTTTTGAGGAATATCAGCAGCCTCCTGCTAGCTGTTGATTTGGGGCTTAGTATGTTGTGCAATGTTACAGATAAAGGTATTGGTGTGCTCCAAGATGGCAGCGATGGGGCACGTGAAACAACATGTGCTCACTTGCTTCCTGGTGTGGTCCAGCCTGCCCCAGAGAGCCTCCCCCAGCCCCTGCTCAGCCACAGTTCAGGCTCCAAACTGGGAGACATCCCATGCTCAAATGCTACCTGGAACTGTGTCTTGGAGAGAAAAGAAATTAAAAACATAAGCTGGAGATGTGCCATTTTCCCAAAGCCAGGCTTCAGCCTATTTTAGTTCTTGTTATAGAAATAGCCATCACCTCTTCACTCATCAACACCTCACACGTAAAAGAGGAGTAAGAGTGTTTCTTCTTTCCACTTTCAGCTGTGAGCTGGAAGGCCATCTTATCTGGTTTCTTACCATGCGAAGCTCCAGCATCTTGTACACCACCCAATTTCTCTTACAGCTGGTAGACATTTCAACAATTTTATCAGCAATATATTTAATTCAACATGTCCAAGATTTCACAAATGTGGCTGGCTTGGCTCTGGTTCATTATTTGTACAAAAGCATTAGCTAAACTGCTGGTGGTTTTCTTTCACATCCTATTTATTCTTCTCTCTCACTAACTCTCCAAGCAGAATATGTTGGTTTGGGGTTTTTTGTGGAGGAATTTATATCAACACCCCACCCTCCCATAAATATTGTTGTTATCTGTGATTAAGAGCATATGCCTCAGTCTGGTACATGCAATGCTAGTACCGATTTATTTCCTAATTGTTCTTTTGCAGCAGAGCAGAGAATAGGTTTTTAAATATGAGCTTTGTTTCATAGGTCATGGGGTAAACTTGGTTAGCAAACCTGGGTAAACTGGGTAAACAAAAATAGTTGGGTTTTTGTTAGGATTTTGAACGAGACAGATTTATTTATTTATCTCTTACTGGATAAAATCTTTTATCTCCTAGAATGTGTGGCTACTTGGATCAACGTTGTACATCAGCTCTTTCACATAACTAAAGCTGGACCCTTGTTATTTAGACACATCAGGAATTGCAGATATTCTTATGTGGCATCATGCTGGAGCTTTACGTTCCTCAACCTTTCCCCATTCAAACATTTTAAAAGCTGCAGGTTGGATCTCGATATTACTGCTAAAAATCAGAACTGACAAATGTCTAATAAAAATGCAATGGATGTTCAGTCTCTCCCTTGCAGATCAAACTACAAAATCTTAGAGTTGTGGCACCACAAATTCCTATGGGAGAAGGGTTTGCAAAGGTCTGAGAGCCATCATCTGCCACAGTTGAGATGTACAGGGAGAAGGAAGACCAAATCTCCTGGGGCCAGAGACCTGTCCCTGCCTACAAGTGTGGCAATTTCTGTCCATATTTGCATTCAGGGTCACCCTCTGAGAGGCTTTTAAAGGACGCACAAAATCCAAACACCAAATTTCTATCTATACACTAATTAAAGTGCCCTTATCCACCCAATTCCTTCCTCTGTAATGGGCTCTGCTTCTCCTGGCTAATTAATTTGCCCTACAATCCACTTTTTCCATGACTATGGAGAGTTCTGTGGTGTTGCACCCACTGGCTTTGTGCAGCAGGGGCAAGGGACCAACTCTAAATGTGCAATTGAAGTGTTTGCTCCCCCTTTGGGGTGTTTCTCCTCTGCTCTTGGCACAAAAATGAATTTTAATTCAGAGCATCTCAGTCTGGAGGCCTAAATCTCTGTATATAGTTGATGGAGATGGGCATTTTTTGCCAAAAGCCGAGCCAGGGCCCCAACAATTGCCCAAAGCTGGGCGTGCCTCCCATGAGACTGCTGCATATCTCAGATGTTCTCAGAATGGAGATAGCAGCTGGGAGCAAAGCTGTATTCCTCAACAGCTAAGGGCTCCAAGATCTTAGTAGTGAGTCTCATGTTTTCCACAGCAAGAGGGTTAAAGGATGCGAGGGAAAGAATTTCCCAGGGGCCGGAGGGACTTGGCTGAGTGTAGTCCGGGAAGGAAGGATGCAGTGGGCAGAGAGAAAGATGAGGCTATAAATCCTCCTTATTTCTGCTCTGCTTTAGAGTGCCTTTGCACTTTCTCTATCTCAGAAGCCAAGCATTTAGTTTCCGTTTGGTACAATCCAGCTTTCCTGAGCTGAAAAGCCTTATCTCATCCTGAGTCCCCACATAAAGGAGGGTCTGTCCATGTTCACTGTGAGACCCCAGCCGGTCTGGGGTCCTGTCATACACACAGACCCCAGCCACCCCAGCATCTGCTTTGCAGAGAGAAAGGCCTAGATTTTGCAGCTCCTGTGCCTGCATCAGGCTGAGCCAAACCTGCCTGCATACAGGTGAATCTCCCTGCATGCAAGAGACCTCAGCCACAACGGGGATTTTGATTGAGGGAGGAATGGAGGAGCAAACCTTAACCAGACGATGAGCGTGCAAAGACAACAAGTCCTGAATGCTTCAGCCAAAATGTTCCTGGACCCAGGCAGCCATGCTGGCAGTTTGCATGCCCCTTAACGGGGAAAACGTGGGGATGGTTGGGAAATGGGCAGTTGCCTGTGAGAAGTGTGTGAGGTGGGGAGAAAGACAAGCAGATCATGCTCCCCAGCTGGGCTCCAGGATGGAGCCACCTTCCTTCTCCTCACAGGTAACTGAAATAAAATGGGAGAAATCTGCTCTTTCAGAAAACTGAGAGACAGTAGAAGTGCCGTGGCTGCTGCTGTGGCTGTGCAGCATCACCGCTCCAAAGGCAGCAGCAGAGCTGCTCACCCTCTTCATGTGGGAAGGGGGAGAGACGATAGAGGGAAGGAATGTGACCTTCCTCTTGGTGATTTATCCCTCTTGTATGGCTTAGGGGTCAGAATATCTGTCCGGGTGCCAAGGAAAAGGGACAATGTAATTACTCCTGCCTTAGCTGCGAGCACAATGAATCCACCTGTTGTTCTCGCAGGGGCCATCCAATTAAGCAAGGCAGAGGGACAAGGGAAGGAAGGAAGCCGCATCAAATATCCACATCAGGAACCTGCATATAATGTTAAGGAGCTTATTGCATGGCTGTTGAGAGCCTTGCAGGCTCATTAAGCTCTTACCTCTCTGCTTCCTCCTAAAGCCCTTTTCAATGCCCCTCCCCATGGTGGCAATCATCCCAGGCTCTCTCAGGATTCGGGGTGAACTCTGCTTGATTGCAGCCTGGTGCAGGTTCAGCCTGCTCTGCCCCTGACCACACCCCGTGCAAAATCAGAGAGCGAAAAGCAGGCTGAGGTTCTGCAAATGAATTTGGCATTGTCTCCCAGCTCTGCTTTGATGCGCTGGAGTTTCCTTTTCTCTTCTGTTCAGAAGCCTTTCTGGAGCCCGCTCACCGTGCCACACAGCAGCAGTGCTTCACTGGTAACCAGGACCATGCGCCCTATGAACAAAGGGCTTTGTAACAGGACCTTCAAAAAACCCCCAAAACTCTCAGATTAAGACTTGCAGCATTTGGTTCTGGGAAGAAAACAACAACACCCAGAACACCGTCCACAGACTGTTGTTGCTGTACAGGGTAATACATGGCTGTGTCTTAATTTTTTTCCCAAACACTCATAACTCAGCAGTGGGAGCTTATTTTTCATAGATCTTGCCCAAGTAGGGTGTCAAGTTTATTTTATTACATTTCTGGGGACCAGTATGTGTGAATAAAAAAGGGGAAAAACTGCCACTGTTGAGGCCATTTGGCCTTTTGGTTTTTAAATAACTATCTGAAACTTTCTGCTGAGTCCATCCAGCATTATTTTCACCAGGGCCCGCTAAGACTTCTTGCTCCATCCAGTTTTGTCAGGCAGGGAGGTATGAGAAAAATCTCTGCTCTGCCATATGTATTTCAGGAAACCTGAATGAGAAATAAGACAGAAAAGAAGGAAAATTCACAGTGACTGCTCTGGATATTTTTTGCCCGTGTTTCTCATCAGGAAATTATGGAATTTTGACCAGCTCATTAAATGCATAAAAAAGGCCTTTTAAGACTTTAAAGTATTCGAGAGACTGTAGTGATACTAAAAAGCCTGGCACAATAGTAGACAGAAAATGGTTAAGAGCTCTTAATATGGAATCGCACAAAGCCAATGGACTGTGCACAAAAAGGCATTTCAGCACGAAGGCACTCTGTCCATCACTGGGGCGATCAGCCCTCCAGCTATTTGTTCCGATGACAGCTCCAGCGAAACCATGACTTTTTGGGAGTCTGATTTTTATCATTGACTCCAGCAAAGCCACGGTTCAGCTGCTGAAGGTTTGAGGCTAATGGGAATGAGAGATGAGCAGCAAAAGTGGGAAGGTATCAGTTGGCTGCACAGATTAAATCATCCAGAAGGAGGAGGTCAAAGCATCTCTCTGCCAGCACGGAACAATTTGGGATGGCAGAAGCAGAGGATGATCTGGGTGGTGCGGGGTGTAGGGCTGATTAGTGCCAAGGGGAGCCCAGCTGAGGGTCAGCAATATCTAAGAGAGCAGGAGAGAGCTGTTCCTGGCCCTGACATAGCATCTGTCCTACAGGAAAGAGCAAAAGGCTTCATTTCCTGCCCTACGAATTGGCAGGGTTCAGCCCATTTTGCGCAAGTCCATCCCAGACTCGATAGTGTCCAATCACTCTACCAATACCACGCATCAGCAGCAAACATAAACTTGCATGCTGAGTCCTCAGCTGTTCTCTCTCACTTCATTCTGCAATGACCTCTGCGTGGGCAGAAATGCATTGCTCGAAAGGCTATGGCTTTTTAGCAGTGTATAATATATGTGGAGCTTTGAAAAGGCCAGAAGTTTCCCTTGCAGAGTCAGGCTCAGATCAGCTTCACTCATCTCATATCGTCCTTTATGTCAAATGACCGACTTGTTCTCCCCTGAGCTCCCCTGAACTCGTCGCAAATGCGCACATGGACTTGCTCAGCTACGGCAGGAAAAGAAGGATTTTGGTTGGAGAGACAAAAATGGCGAGTTCACAGGAGGCTTCGGTCATCAGATTCCTGTAGTCAATCAAAAAGTGGACTTGGAAAGGCTTATGGGAAGGTTGCGTTGATAAAAATGGGGAAGGAGGCAGTGGGAGTGCAAGAGGGGAGGAAAAAATTGATTGATGATGAAGCCACAGCAGCTGATCTGAAAGAGATAATTATTCTTCTATACCTGGCCACGGAATGGGGGAACCATTATGTGGATGAATGGAGACAGAAGAAGCAATTTGTCAGCCTGACGTGTTTGAGTGAGTAACTTCAATTCCTCCTTGTCTTCTTCTAAGTGATTTTTCTCTCATTGTCACATAGGAATGTGTTTTACATTTCAAACTCTCCTGATGCTTGCCTGAGTAAGGAAAGAGAAAAAGGAGGACTGTTGCGTTAATATCAGTCATGGTTTTTTGCAGCAGTGCCCACTGGCATTACTGAAACTACATGCACAGAGTGTCAGCTGTTCCCAGTTTTGGGGCATTTCAGACTTGGCTGGAAAATTCATTCCCAAGGAAAATTTGGAATTCAAAAGACACAGCCCAGGGGAAGAATATTTCATCTCTCTTTTTCCGTGGGTATTATTTATTGGAGTGAACAAAAGTTGTTTCTAAAGCTTTCACTTTCAAACCTAAAGCTGCGTGGTATGTGTCTGTTGTGCGTTACTCTCACGAGCTTCAAAACGGCTGTGTTTTTTTTCTGAGGTTCATTTCTGGGGGAAGCTCATCCATATTCTACAGTGCTGAACTCTTCCACTCTCTTTAAGAAGTGAGAGCCACCTCCAGGACTGGGAATGAAAGCCAGACGTGGGGCTGGGTGGATATGAAGCATAGGGATGGAGATGAAGCACAGGAAGAAGTCCTGTGGCTCTGCACCTGAACACCCCTGTCCCTCCCGGCACTACCCCTGCTGGCAACCAACACCAAAGGTGTCCCTTTTTAAAAATTTTAAGGTGACTGAATGTCATGAAAAAGGTCCTTCAGGGAAGATGTTAGCAGAGGTCATCAATGTGGTGTCTCTTGTATGCCAAAGGCCCATGTGGATTCCAAACCATTTTTTTTCCTGGTTTCCTCCAGGGCTGGTAGACATTTGCTGGGGAGGGCTGGGCTCCAGATGTTGGCTACTCCCTTCCTGACGTGGTTAGTCCACTCTCTAGATGAGGGATCTTCACTTAATTCCTCCTTCTGCCCAAGTAGGTGAGCCTGGCTTTAAGCAAGGGGAGAGCCTGTCGTGCTCCAAAGACTGCATGTGGCCATGCTGCAGAGCCACTCTCCAGTGACCCCAAAGAGGAAGCATAACTGCTTTCTTCCAGCTACTTTCAATGCCTACTCCTTGTTATATGCTTTAATTAAACTCTGGCTTTAGTGGTTACTCAAAGAGTAATTATTCACATCAGTCTTGGCAAGGAAATTCAAGGTTGAGTGCCCTTATGGTTTCCTTTTGAGGTTCTGGCCAAGCTCATGATCTTCTGTCCCCAGACACACTTACCAGTCCCCTTCTCACTTACCTGTAGTGTGGCCACAGCTCCCTGGAGAAACAGGCACTTCTAGGCAAAGAGATTCAGCTGACCTGCTCTGGGCACCCAACTTATCATTAAATAAATTGCATCCTCAAAATGCCTGTTGCTTTCCACTGGCCGTGAAAAGTGACAAGCTCAGACACATCTAGATTAACTGGGCACACCTGATGTAACTTCCCTGAGACCTTTCCTGCAGGAGTTTGGAGACTGGGAAGAAATAGCGGAAAAACTGATGCAAGTCTTTGCCACCTTCTTTCTCTGAGGTACGGTACCCAGGAGGCAGGGCAGAGGAATGGCAAGGGGGTGTGTGTGATTTACTGGGTCCCTGGCTGCCGTTTAGATAAGTCACGTTTCTTGTATCTTTTGCCTGAATGAGCTCTTAAGTGCAAATACTTGCAGCTTCAAATGTGTCCATTCATTATTGAACAGGAAAGGGTAGTGGAGCGCTTCTGTCAGAGGCTGGAAATTATAACAGAAGCCATAAGTGATGCTAGTAAAAACCAAGCTGTTATCAGAGGAAGAAAGCAGGGGGAGGGGAGGAAGGCAAACCTCCTTTTGTTCCTCTGAGACACAATTAAAACCCTGAACGAAGATTTTTGTGAAGGACCATGTTATTCCCTCTGTTTCATATGCCACAGTCAAAACAAATGATGAATTTGCAACAGAAGGAAGTCTTTTACCTCAGCTTTAGCTACCTGACTCAAAGTTTAAGACTAATGAACCTGCGGGGCCCCATTCTGTGTGTGCACCAGTGCAAGCCAGAGACATCTTAACTGGTGTCGGAAGGGTGACTGTGGCACAAAGCCTGGCGTGAGGGGAAGGAGAGGACATCACCATAGAGTAGGGCATGTGTGTGCAAATTCGGGCTGGAGGTGGCTCAGAGTGAGACTGGCTGTCTGGGGATTAGCTGGTAACGTTCAGAGTTCTTGCTACACGCCCAGAGGGAATGCTCTCTGTTTCAAAGGCAGTTAATTCATTTTTCATGATAGTTTGGACTTGGCTTTTTCTTTTTTCTTCCTTGCCCCAGAAACTCTTGGATGTGAGGTAGAACAAAGCCTAGGTGACTTGTGGTTTATAAAGAATAAGCATCTCTCTCAGGTTGGGATATGAAATAAGATATTTGGAAATTAAAAGCCAGCTTTATATGGCAGATTCTTTTCACTCCTCTCCCTCAAATGTGAAAAATAAAAACATAGGCCCAAAGCCTGTAAAGATTCAGATAACCCATGAAAAATTGAAAGTGCCTTTCTTCCGCTGAAAGAGTTCTTCTTAGTCAATTTAAATGCATTTTTATTTAATGTATTTAACCAGATCAGTGCCCAGGGCAGCCTACAAATGAAAACACTAACCACAGAGCTTATGCCTGGAAGCCCTAAGACATCTTTCTTTCCCTTTGATAAGACTGACACATCCCATCCTTGGCTTAAAATAATCGTCACTGTGTTTCTAAACAGTCAAGGGTTGGAGAGTTTAAAATTCTCTAGATGGAGATGAAGTTTTCTGTTCATTGTAGAAGTTAATCTTTTTTTATTAGGGAAGTTAATGTGATATTGATTTTGTGCGGGTGGAAAAATACACTGCCATATTGCGATAGATACAAAAGGTGAAAAGGGTTGGCAAAAGGAGATTAATATTTTTTATTCATTTTGAGAACACTCCTGGCAAATCTGTAATTGCCCAACAAGTGACATTTTTTTCTGTGACGTTAAACATTTTACACTGTTCTTCTTGCAGCTACAAGTCTCTTTCTTTCCCTTTCCGAACACATACGTAAGAGAAATGTTATTCCTCGCTGTGAAGTGTTACAGTTAGGTAGCAGCTGTGATGCTATCAGCCAATATGTTGCTTTTAATGATCTCACTCATACATTATGAATGAGGAATTCGCAAGGCTGGAAAACATAGTGAACGTAGTCTTTAACTGTTCGGCTGCTAAAGAGCTTTATGCATGGGAGTTACATTCCCTCTGACTTTTCTCTTTGCAAGAACATCTTGGCATCACACTTGGTTTTAGATCAATGTAAAACAGAGATGTGGTCAAACTGCAAGCCGTGTTAACAGCTTTTCACAAGTTAAAAAAAAAATTCAGCCTTTAGATTCAGTCCACTTTGTTACACCCCAATAAAATTAACCTGTTAATTTCAAAGTAGTGTTTTTGCCTGTCAGTTCTCAGCTTGGCAGGAGACGTGTCGTGAGTTTTAATACGTGCATTTAGCAAATGGTGGTTCTTTGGGATGTGCTGCTTAGTTTGCAACCCTTTTTTGAGATGGTACCAGAAAAGAGCAGGCTAAGGGCTCCATGACTCCTCCGTCAGCCACTAGCTCTGTGTTATTTGGGGCTGGACTAGCCGTGCCAGGGATGTGGAAACACTCAGCCTGACCAGCAATGCCAGGCGGAGGCCGGTGGATGGGGCCCTGTCTGCATTTTGAGGAGCTGATGGCTCCACAGGGGCTCCTTGCCCCCATGCCTCTCCTCGGCTGGGTGCCACTTTGCCTGGCAAACAGGCATCGTCTCTTCTCGACGCTCAGGGGTTTGCGTTCACTCTCTTTTTCTTCTCCATCAGTTATTTCCCTCCTTGCCCTGGAGAACTGGGAGCTGACTGTAAAGCCGTCCCATAAGATTCTCCAGATAACTGCATCATTTGTTCTTTTTTCTTAGGCCAAAAGCACTGATATTTTAACCCACATCCCCCAGAGATGAGAATCAGCCGCAAACTTCTCTCAGGCAGCAGGAAACTGCTGCGACTTACGTTTTGTCCTTCCTGCCTTATCGCTGCAGGATGCGAAGAAGAGATTATTGACTTCTGCCTTGCCACAACCTCTTAGGTCCTTGAAAACTGTGACATCTGCACTCCCTCCAGCCAGGCTTCTGGTTCTGAGGCTCTTGGAGTGGTTGTTGCTAGCTGACCTACGCCACGTCCCACCACAACCACCCCTGTGCAGGAGCTCACCGTGAGCTCTGAGGACGGTCGGTAAATTACAAGCTGATGCCTCTTCTTCTTGCCTACAGGCTATTTTGCTACAACATAAATAATATTCCCAATTTTCTTAATGGAAACTAGTCTCTTTCTGTCCTTCCACTTTAATAGTTCACTAAATATATTGAGCTATATTCCCTTTCCTTCATTCAGGATTGCAACACTCCCCTTGCTCAGTGAAGGATTTGGAAGACTTTTACTTGTTTGTATTCATTGCATAACAAAGGCATTTGTATGTCCTCCAGTTTGGGGTCTACTGGGGTTGGAGAATAGGGGACACAGATCGTGTTCCCATGCTCCTCACACCATTCAACTAACAGCAGTGGAGGTGAACGTATCAGAGGAGGAAGAAAGGAAAAGTAGCTCCACTGAGGAAAGGAGATGCTTGGGAGACACTTCTGCAGTCTTTGAGCCTGAATTTTCTTTGTGTACTTGCCTAAAATCAAAGCAGGAATCACAGGGAGAAATGGTGCAGCTAGTGCTTCACCGGAAATGAAATTAGATAATAATTTCTCCTACTAATTTTAGGAAACTGTGACTCTAGATGCATTTCTGGATTATATTTATACGCAAATATTTTAATAAGGATGATATTCTGGAAGATGGATATTCACTGCCCTACTAAAAGAAAAAAAAAAGAATATTTACATCTGCTTCAGGAGACAATTCGTGTTTGGAGGGCAGCCAGAAGGAGAATCTCAGAAATGTTTATTTTGTCCCTTGTAGGTAGGTATGCTAAGCTGATCCTGTCTTCACAGCACGGCACACACTGAAGAAGAAGAAAAAAATAATGCAATCACCTTCCAGCAGGATTCCCTTGTTTTTAGCATAAGGATTACTGAAGATAGGATGGGAAACACAACGTGCAAAGGAAGAAGGGCAGAAAAACAGCCCACTGTTCCTCCTGGTGCTGCACATGCCTGCAGAACCTTCTCACGTACATCGTGTGAGCACATAGAATAATATACGGTATGGCTGGCTGCTTGCAAATGTCTGGGGAGTCTGCTCCACGGCTGATTTGCGCCAACTGCTCCATGGCAGTCACCAAATCTGCGCCTTTATCCTCTCAGATCTTGTCCCTCCCGAAGACACCTTGTGTCAGACCATGTCCTCCCTCCCCACTGGCCACTGGTACCAAGCCAGGCAGTGACCCTGCAGGGATGTACTCACCAGGTGTCTACCCCTTTGGGCACCCCATCTGCTACAGCCAATATCAGGTGGACATGGCGATCATGAGCTCCTCCATTGGTGGCCCTGATGCCAGGTGGGCTGGGATAGGGGCATCTGAGCTGGGTTTGTCTAGAGAAGTAGCTCCACATGGTGATGGGGCCACAGCACGGGCAGGCTTTGGGAGGGTGGACAGGTCCCCGCATCAAGTGGGTTCAGTCCTTGCATTGACACTGAGGAGCAAATAGAGATTGCTACACGGGGAGCATCTCCCATCCAAAGTTTCTGCTGAGGTCACCTCTGAAAGTCAGAGGATGCAAGTTTAGGGCTATGCCTTATGGTTCTTGGCCAGAACACCCACTCCATTCTCCTTCACACTCCTTGCAGACGCGTCGCCTTACAGCCAGTGGTAGTGATCCAAGGCTAGACGTGATAAACTGTGACCGTCCTCCTTGCTATTCCTCTTCACTCTTCTTCCCTTTTTTGTTAAATCCTTCTGCCTCCCACTTGCCACCTTGAGTGAGAAAATTATTAATTTGTTTATAAATTAATGTGCCTATACTTTGTTTTCCCATTCTTTGCTTCTGTATATTCTATGTCTCTACAACATCCAGGACTAAAACCATCTTTAATTAAGAGGCTGCTTCTTCTAATCCAAACTTTTGACACCTTAACCTGCATTTTTTCACCTTTTACTATTATAGTCAGATGCCTTCAAGGAGAGGCACTATGCTTTTAGGCACTATGCTAATATTTACATATCAGGAAAATGGCGGTGTTTAATTTCTTTTGAGGAAAATAAAATATTTTAAGATCTTTAAATGAAAGACACAGGACCTTTGTGTGCCACTACGTACCATCCCACCTACTGTCCCCTATGAGGCTGTGCAGTGTGGATCTCTTGGCCCTGCTGTGCAGACTCCTTTTAGTGTAATGACCTAATAAATTGATCAAGAAGCAAAAAGAAAAAAAAAAAAGAGTCTGCTGAAATTTTCTCATTACCAATAGATATCTTTGGGCTCTTCTGATGGCTGCAGCACATTGCAGTTCATCTAACTGCACTCTTTCTGCCATTTACTTATAGCATTATCTTATGTTTTCTTCTCCTTCACAGGGAAAATAAAATATTTTCTCAGGCTGACAGACAAGGATTCATGTTCTGCTTTTTCAGTAATTTGGAAAATGAAAATATACTGCTCATAGTTTTTCATATACTGGTCTGTTTTTTTCTAAACAGATCTATATTTTATCCTTTCATGTCAGAAGCGAGACAGATTAATGGCTTCTGGAATTTATCTCCAATGCTGATTTTGCTTCCAAAGTTTCGAGAGCGACGAGACGGATCTGCAGTCCTCTCTCCACTGGGAAAAGGAAGTGGCATCTGTTCCTGCTTTGTCCTCAGAGCTGCCAGCAATGGTGTCTGGATCGACCCTCCATCCTCTGCCAGCGCATGTAGTCAGCCAGCAACACAGGCCAGAGAGCCCTTTGCTGCTGATTTAAATGAGAATTGGCCTGGAAGTGCTCTAATATGTGGTAACCAGCCAACAGTCCCTCAGTTTACTGAGGGAACAAAAGAGTTTTAAATCATCTTTACTTTGCGTGTCTTTGGGACTTGTGCTAAGCAAAGCTTAGCTGGACTTAAAGACCTTGGCTTACTGCTCTGGCTGTTACTCTGATTTCTGTTGTGCTGGCCGTCCCCGTGTAAAGATGCACAGCAGGTGTGCACAGCTTGCGACTTTCTGTCCTAAACGGTATTAATAAGCTAAGCTTCACATGTGGCCATACTTCCTTACAAGTGAGCTACTTCTTCTGCCCGATCCCACTGCGAACTGGAAGGTGCGTGCTGCAATTCCTCAGTCCTTCTACCAACATTCTGATCAGCCTCAGGTTTCTGGATGACATTTTCCACAGCTTTCTGGAGGTCGCTAATCCAGAATGGTGATTTTCCAGTTACAGACAGCACAAGGTAAGCCAAAGAGACCCAGAGATAGCGAGGGAAGAGCCAGGACAGCTTTTCCAGAGCCCTCAGCCAGAGCACGAGGCTGCGTTGAGGGATGTGGGCAGGAGCAAAGGCTGCACTGGAGATGCTGTTGTGCCCTTGCCTCCCCACTGATTATGACAATATGCTACGGAAGCCAAATCAGATCAGCGTGGTATTTGCTTTAATGTGGTTTTCTATATGAACTCGAGCAGGAAGAACAGAACATTCGAGCTGCAGAAGAAGCCATTTGTACCAACTTTCTAATACAACAGATATCAAAGCCTCCCTCACTCCCACAGCAATTTCTGCATTTCCAAAGTTTGTCGCTGAGCCGGAGCGTATTTTGTAATCTGGACTTGATTTACACTCTTCAGATGATAGTGAATTCACAACCTCCTGAACTAAATTGTTCGAATTAACTCCAAGGTTAAGGATTTCTGCCTTATCCTTTATCTGAATTTATCTGACTTCAGCTTCCATCTGCAAAATCTTATTATGCAATTGTCAGTGAGATAAAGGTTTCCTCTCCATGCAGGTATACAGGGTAGCATTAATCTGCCCAGTTTTAGACAGCTGCAGTGCACATCTATATCTGCATTATTCGTCAGTGATCCTTGTATGCTGAAAGGAGAGAAATGGAGTCTAGCATGATGTGAATTACCTCCCTTAAAATAGATGTCCAGCACAGATCAGATTAAGTGCCCTGCAGAAGTGCCTCTTTCCTTCAGACTGGATGGCCAGCTCCATCAAAATTTAAGGGAGGTGAATCTTCACAGACTAGAAGTAGTCACCATTTAATCTACTGAAGCTATTGCTTAACCTACAGAAGAAAAATCTTACTATGAAACTGATAGGAATGCAAGGCATCAACAGTACTTCCTAGGAAGATTCAACCCTGTTCTTCACTCTGTATCTGCAAATGGTGGCTGGAAATTACTTTCATCTCACTGCAGAGAGTTGGTACCATGTCTATTTGTCACTTTGGTCCCATATCAGCTTTCAGGTTTATGCCTGTACAAATTACACTTGTTTCCAGCTTTCAGTGTTTCAGCGCTACCTGGAATTTATCTTGCTTCCCCTCAAGTAGATTACATGGAAGAAAGAGCGTTGTTTTTTAAAACTGAGGAAACTAATAGGCTAATATTTCCTTTCTTTTATCTGATCTGATTTAGAAATTGCTTCTGCCTCAGCCATGGAAGTGAATAGGATATCAGGGTTATATCCAAAGAGAGTTCAAAGCCTGGTTTTTCACTGTATGGAGAAATGGGTTAAAATCAATAAGATTCAGCTTTAATTGATTTCCTATAGGGAAGAGTCTGCTCTATAATATCTGAAAGCCATTAGTCAATGTCTCTTTGAAGTATTAAATTTATTATGAAAACCCTGAAGATATTCTATTTTAAATCCATGGAAGCTTATGTGCTTACTGGATTATGGCTGTGTATTAAATATAACACTCACCATCTCATGGATCACAGCAGCATTTTCACACTGCTATCATTATTCTGAATCTCATCTTTCTCCTACACAATCACACCTATACCTATAAAATGTACTATAACATGCCTATCTGGCATTATGCCCACTTAATTATCATCTTAGGGATTATTATAATGGGAACATGGGGATCTCCTTTGAGAGTACAAGGCCTATGAAATAGCATCTCTTTATGCTTTAATGTTTAGGACCTTCCTTCAGATGCCCGAGGTGTCTGGCAAAGGATCCTGGGTTTGGGTGTTGTTGGTGGGTGGGTGGTTTTGCACTTGTCTATGTTTGTGTCTAGCCGTTGGATTTTCTGTCCCTGTGTTATGTTTATATTTACTGTGCCTCGCACAATAAACTGTTTGGTAGCTCTTCTTGGAGGTGTAGAATCATAGAATCGTTTAGGTTGGAAAAGACATTTAAGACCATTGAGTTCAACTGCACACTGGCCAGCTCCACCACTAAACCATGTCCCCAAGCACCACATCTACACGTCTTTTGAATCCCTCCAGGGATGGTGACCCCACCACTTCCCTGAGCAGCCTGTTCCAGTCCTTGACAACCCTTTTGGTGAATAATTTTTTCCTAATATCCAATCTAAAACTCCCTTGCTGCAACTCAAGGCCATTTCCTCTCATCCTGTCACTTGTTACTTGGGAGAAGAGACCAACACCCACCTTGCCACAATCTCCTTCCAGGTAGTTGTAGAGAGTGATAAGGTCTCTCCTCAGCCTCCTCTTCTCCAGGCTAAACAACTCCAGTTGTCTCAGCCGCTTCTCATAAGACTTGTGCTCCAGACCTTGCACCAGTTTTGTTGCTTTTCTCTGGACGCACTCCAGCACCTCAATGTCTTATAGTGAGGGGCCCAAAACTGAACACAGTATTCAAGGTGCGGCCTCACCAGTGCTGAGTACAGGGGGACAATCCCTTCCCTAGTCCTGCTGGCCACACTATTTCTGATTCAAGCCAGGATGCTCTTGGCCTTCTTGGCCACCTGGGCACACTCCCGGCTCATGTTCAGCCAACTGTCGACCAACACCCTCAGGTCCTTCTCTGCTGGGCAGCTTTCCAGCCACATGTAGTTAGTTTCTAAGGAGAAAAACGGTGTCACCATGTCCACACCTTTACAGGTCCAGCAGTGCTTGGACTTTGTCATGCCCAGCTCCATGCTGCCACAAGCCACAAGCCGGGCAAAAGTGTGGCTCGGTGCATGTCTCTCACCTACGTTTTTTCTATAGCACAAAGCAAATAGCATTTCAGTTTGTGACTGCAGGCTACATCTACTGATTAAATTCGCTGAGTGTAAGTAGTCCTGACAGCTCTGTCAGTGGGATGTTTTATGGGGCTTCAGCCAGCCTAGCATAGGAGATAACTGCTGGGATTTCTGCCCGGCACTTGTGCACCGCTGCTGACGTTGGATCCTTGCAGTCAGCATGTGCAAAGGGTCTGTCAGACAGCAGCACGCAGGCTGATGGAGATGGCAAGGATGGGCTGATACTGAAATTGTACCTTACTGAGGGGGGTGGACAGAAGGCAACACTTTGATGAGACCTGAGCATGCAGAGGAGGAAAATGGAGGGCATTAGGAGAGCTCCTTCTCAAGCACAATGGGCCCAGTTGTCAAAGACAGAGTTGGCATCGTGGGATCTGGGACGGAGTTGTGGCCCTTGGCTGTGCACCCTGGCTGTCCTGGGTGGGAGCTGTGCTCTGTCTCTCTTTGGCAGAAAGCCTGGGACAAGTGATCCAGTAAGAGCAAGGCTCACATATGGCCTTATTTCATCACATCTAGTCAGGATTTCTCTTGAAAGTAGAGAAGAAACTTTTGTAATAAATAAAAACATAGCATTTCAAAAGCTCCTACAGGGTAAATCTGCAAATATTTTTTCTACTGCTGATGAAACATGCCCAGGTCCATTAACAGAGAAAACAATTTATTCCCAAGAAATAAAACTACTGAATGATGAAATATTAATTTAGATGATGGGCTTTGTGTCAAATAGATTGCTTTTCTGTTTATGAACTAGAAAAAATAGGTTATTCTCTTTATCTTTTTAGAACTTCTTTAGCAACGTTATGAATTGTTAGGGATGGAGCTTTGACAGTTCTAATTCATGAGCTGGGGAATTAGTTTTTAATTCCTTTTCTTGCCTTAGTATCTTCAGTAAAACAGAGATTTCTCTCCTACCTTATTTATTTTTGGGGGGATGGGGTGAATGAAGTTATAGAGAATGTTCATAGCTATGCAGGAGTCTCAATGTGGAACGAGCAGGGCATGGTCAAGCATGCAAAGAGGGAATAAATTTTCTTTCTTTCTAATTTCCTTGCAATTTTTGCCCTGTGGAACATTTGAGCTAGAAGTAGTTTCCGTCAAAGTGTTAGAAATAGGGCGTTTCCCAGGTGAGTGTAAACTCCTGAGCACAATTTGCTCTCCCTCACTTCTGAGAGTGGAGCTTGCTCCGCGCCACAGGGAGCTGAGCTTGCCTGTGCATGCACTGCAGCATCGCGCAGTGCTAGGGCTGTACGGAATGTGATGCTCTCCGATGGGGTAGCGTTTGGGCTGATAAATCCAAAGTTATTATCTCTGGACTTGCAAGCCTTGAAAATTTCTCACCTCTAGTCTTCCACCTCTCTTTCAGATGTATTTTCTACTGATGTTTTTGAACTAGGGTGGAATTGGAGATACGTTGATGCTACTCCAGTGCCTGGAAAGGCAATGTGGCTGTACTAAGATCATGAAGCTAGGGAGTGGCACCACCAGAGGATGAGGCTGAAAACTTGGATCCTCAGGGTCAGATATGGAAAAATAAATCCCAGTGAAGGGATGCACCATGTCATTGGTGTCCTGGAGAACCAAGCTGTTTGATAAGGGAAAAACCTTCATAGCTGTATCTCCAATCCCAAAGGCCTCTTCGGATTGGTTTTGCTCATGCACCTAATATCTGTTCTTAATGAACAGGGAGCAGAAATGGCTGTTCTTCAGAAATAAAACCTGTCCCACAGAGAGCTCAGAAACTCTGCACGCTTCTGTACAAACCACTCCATACATTTCTGAGCTCGCAAGTGTCACGTAAGGAGGGAAAGGCAGGGGAGGGATGAGAAGGAATTTGACCCAAACAAAATGGGTTTGTTGTTCATTACTTGCTTTTGTTTAGAAGGTTGCAGTTCTCCAATCAGGAGAGAAGCAGCAGCACCCCTGAAAAGCGCCTGTAGCAATCACAACTTGGTGAAAAGTGCTTACAAAATCATAAAATGAAGAAAAAAGTGAACAAGGTCTAAAGCCTGGAGGTGTTATTCTTCCTCTTGGTTTACTGTTTGATGGAAGTTTTAGAAGTCCTTTCAGAACAAACAAAGTGATAATTTTCATTTTGGGAGTAATTTTTTTATTCTTTTAAAATTAAATTCAGGAAAATATTGAACTGAACTGTCACTTCAAAACGTAAAGGTCAACATGCTTCATTTTAAAAACACCGAAATGAACCATTATGTTTCTTTTCCTCTTTTGTTTGGATCAAAGGGCTCATTCTTGTAAGTAAAATGATTTTCATGTTCCAAACAAACAGATAATTTGACTGATACAAGAAATATTTTTAGTGATGCACTGTTTGCCTGAAAAAAAATCCTCTAGTGCGTAAATAAAAGCATTTTAATAGTGAGTAGAAGACAGGGCAATTTCCCACAGGTCAAGTAATTTTACATATGGACGTAGGCAGTGGTTGACTAGGGCAAACAACTAATTTCAATTTCCTCTGCAATTTCTTAGGAAAAAAGCAAGTTGTGTGATGAACTTAACAAGCATCATCCTATTATATAGGGCGCTTTAAAAACTGGTTTGCTGACTTAGCAAATATTTCTTCTTCTTTGCAAACTGAACCAGGGTATTTCCAGTAACTCTTTGGATTTGGACTATGCAATTCTTAAACATTATTAGAGGTTTCTGATCTTACTGTTTGTAAAGGCTTTGACAACAATGGAAAAGTCTAGAAATTATGAAATCTAGTGCTCATAATGGTAGCAGAAAAGTGGAGATGAAGTGTTTGGTGGTACTCAGCAAATGAGACACTCATTGCTGGGTACATATTTTTGACTCAAAAATACAGAATTGTCAAAATATGGATGCAAGTCTGAAAAGAAAACAGAGACTTGATGTGTCAGGGAACTGAAAATCTTTTCCATGAGAAAAATCAGCTTTCTCCATGCCTGGATGCTGTGGCAAGAGGGCATATATAAATATAATGCAAGAAAATAATGTATTGATTTTGCCATTAAATGTTATAATACACGCTCTGTTGTTCCAGGAAAGGTTAATTGTGTTGCCCAAAAGAGAAACATGCTATTATGTTCTAAACTATTCCTGAAAGTAATGAAAGTACATTTAAAAGGTATTACCCTAGGCTACAACAGAGTGTAGGAGAGGCTAACTGTTACCTTAACATACAACATGATGAGAAACAGGCATCAGCGCTTATTGGAGGGCCAAATGGGGTTTAAAAGAAAGTTTATTTGTTAATGTGCTAAAGGCATCACCAACACCCTCACTTGTCACCACCTCTGGTCTCCAGAATACCAGTTAGTTTCCTTCATTTCTCCCCCTCCTGTGAGCGGTAGTAGCAGTTAATGCAGAGTGAAGCAGATACTTTCAAGCAAATGAGGAATTTTGCAGTTCCTCTTGCCGTGGTGACTCACTGTTGCATGTCCATCTGTGCCCTTGATTAATCTTTGCTGCACCCTACGTTTGACTGCCCTGTGGTCATCTACTAGACAAGACACCTAGTCAAATAAATCCCCTGTTTGTACCTCATGGAGAGAAACAGGCACTTGTAGAAGGCAATTGATCAGAGCTTAGATGCCTGTTTTAGGACCAGATGAATCTCCTACTAGCAAAACCTCTTTCTCTTGACTAGAGTCCCAGCAGCAAGTTTAGAACAAGTAGCTCATTTTCAGACAGCTAAAGGTAGATGGCTTCACTTGAGACTAGGATGCTTGAATGTAGGTGTTTGTGTACAAACTATCTGCCTAAACTGCATTCATGGTCAGGCCAGCTGTGATCAATACCATCAGTAGAGCCAAGGAAGCTGAGCATGCACTGCTACAGGGTGAGTTGAATCCTTTTCCAGGCTTCTCTTACTGTAAAGACAAGCGTTGCAAGGTAAAACTGATCAATTATTGCATTTTAAACCAAAATTGGGATCTGAGTGATTCCTTGGTTTGTTAAAAACATATAATTAATCAACAATTAATGAACTATACATTCAGGCTCAATATTAGCAATACAATAAATAAGCCACAACAGGAGATGCATATACAAGGTTAATATACCGCTACAGACTTCTCAATGCTCCTCTATAACTAATCCCCCAATTCTAGTTTTGCAGGCTGTCCTGTTTCCGGCTAAGATAGAGTTAATTCTCACCTGAGCTGGGAGGAGAGCTGGAGCTGGTGGCACCTGTGGCTGGGGGACACAGCTGGGATAGTTCACCCAAACTGGCCAAAGGGCCATTCAATACCTTGTGACACCATGCTCAGTATTTCAATGAGGAGCTGCTCACTCCTGCTGCCTGGGAGGAAGTTGGGCATTAGGATCTGCTGTGAGCTATTGTGCTGTGAATTACATGGTATCTAGAACCAGTTCACATGTCCTGGCATACCTGAGACGTACTGGGAAGGCTGGTGAATATGACATAGGATCTACATGACATCCATAACATTCTTGGGTAGCAGTTGGAAGTCAGATAGGATATCGCAAAACATCTCAGGTGACACTGGGCACCAACATCTAGGCAGCTGATATGAAACTACCTGGTCTTCTGTTCTCTTCACGTACGCATCAGCATCTGCATTCAGACATACTGTGATCAGTCCTAGAAGCTGAATCCCATAAAAATGCTCAAATTTCATGCCTCCTGCTTGTGTCTGCAGACTTTCTGCTCTTGAAGATGTTTAATAGCTTCCTTCTTTTTAGCTAGAGTTCCTCCTTCAGTGAAATAAAAGGGTAGCTCTGTAGGCTCAATGCTCCAGTCCCTCCATCAACTTTGCCATTAAGTACAATTTTCCTAAGAGCTGAGGAGGGAGTGATGGAGAGACAGCAGACATATCCAAGGGTGCAGGAAGCCTCTGAGTGCTGAGGCATGCCCTTTTTTGAGAAATTGTCAGTATGTGAATTGATTTCTATTTCAAGGAGATCAAAGCTGGCCAGCAATTAACCATTTCCAGGAATTACTGACTGACCCCTGCAGCGTAATGCATTGGTAAGACATTTTCACTGCCAAGCCTGCTGTTTCGTTCAGCGTTTTGGGTAAGGAGTGCTGATTAGCTAGACAGGGTCAGATCCTGGCATCAGCACAATCAGTCTTACCATCACCTGCCCTTTTCTCTTGGAGTCCCTGTGTGAGGAAAAGCCACGTACGGGAAAGGAGGTGTCACTAGGCTCTGCCAGGGTGGGACAATGCAGTGCTGCAAGAAGGCAGCACATCCCGACCTCCCCAAACCAAAACCCAGTGTGTCCCTCAAGCCACTGATGGCTGTCTTATAAGAGCATCCAGCTTGTGTGTTCATTCTTCACATCTGGAGAATATCCCTTCTTGCCTCCACCCCTTCAGCTTTCATTCCCTCCCTGCCTCAGAGACACCCATATCTTCTGCATCTTTTCATCCGTACTTCTTCAGCAACATTTACTCAATTACTTGGGGATTGTCACTCACAATTACTTGGGGAACGTGCTCCTTGCAGCTCCCCACAGATATGGCTGGCAGAGGAACACTGTGGGTTTCTTGGGAGAAGAAGGGAGGAAGTCTCCTGCTTAAACAGATATGACCCCAAACTGGGAATTTGGCTGTGTTCGAGTTTGATACTGAATGCTGTGGAATGGCTAAATTAGCCTCTTTTTCCTGTTCCTTTTCAGATTGGTTTTGTTTCTGTAATGATCCCACCCAAAAATACCATTGAAATCTTTTTCAACTGAAAAAAAGAGACTCTTTAATGACATGGAAGTTTTGATGGAACTGTTTCCATTTTCATTCCTTCTAAAAAAAGAGCTAAGCAAACTTTTTAAATTTGTGAACAGAAATTTAAATACATTACAAAAGCACAACATTTTCAATGACATTTTTCTTTCTTGTCATGTAAAAAGATTATATATATATATGTATATACATATTTATATCTTCTCAAAGCTGCTCTAACAAAGAAATACAGAAGAAGCTTTCAGAAAAGTTGCAGCTGATTTTTCTTTTTCAAAGCTGCAATGAGCTCATGGGAACAGCTGATGCTCATCCTTCTCTCTCAGAGTCCCCAAAAGGAGAGGAAGGGTGGCCGCAAATTTACTGCATTAGCCTACAAACTTCTTTGGAACATATCCTGTCACTTAGAGCTGGAGTTTCCCAGGAATTCAGGTATTCTGACATGCAATGGTAGTGAATGGAAGAGGTAAACTAAGAAGAGATTTTCTAGGAAGATCTAAATCCATAAGGCAATCTGGAGGGCTGGGAAGGGTAGTGCCCAGCGTTGGTGCTTACAATAGCAGCAACATGCCCGCTGGTGGTACTGGAGCAAAAGCAAGGATTTACCATTAATTGGCCTGTCTGGCACTTCTTCCATCTCCTGAACATCTCTGCCTCCGTCCTTTTTCCTTCCCTGCCTCTCTCCCCGTGTCTTCTCCAGAGCACCTCCAGCATATAGCCTTGCTTTTCCAGCTGCAGAGCTCAGACTCTTGGATGAGTCCCCACAGTCACAACTTGGGAATTACAATGTCCTTTTCTGTGCTCTTTACAAATTTCTCTCTTGATTATGTATTCTTAATGCTGCTGTAAATTGTATTTCCTTGGAACTTCACTTTGAGATGGATCTCTCTTCATCTCCCTTCACAGGCTCCATCTTCTCCACTGCTTTAGAGTTTTGCCTTTTTTTTTTTTTTTTTGTGAGACTTCATGGTTTTTCTTGGTTTTATCTGCCATTTTTCTAACTGATCAGTCTCCTTTGCTTCCATGTTACATCTTCAACTGTGTGCTCTTGGAGGTTTTCTGAAACTGTCTCCTCCCACTATAAGGAATTGTGGATTGTCATCCTCATAGCTACCGTACCCTCCACCTCCAAATGCCATCCTTTCTGACTGCCCACAGATGCTACAGACTCACAAATATTCAGGCCGTGGGCAACCACCAAATCCTGTTGTCTGACCTCCTATTAATATCTCAGAGCATTTAATGTAATTTCATCTGTTTAATGCACTCTTGTAGTGCATAGGCCTATATTTTCTCTCCAGTAGCATATTTATATACTGTGATCAAGACTTCTCTTGTGCTTCTTACTGATAGTCTAAATGGATCCAGCTCTTTAAGACTTGGAGACAAAAGGCATTTTCAGGAGTCATCCCATCGCCTCATATGTGTTTTCTATAGTCTCCTCAAATTTTGAGCAACTGTAACACCAAAAGTGCATGCACATTCCAGCACTGTACATTTGCAGTATGTCCTGGATTTCAGTGCCCTGCAAGGAGGACAAATGTCTTCCCCATTCCATCTCACTGCCCTCCTGGTTTTGCAGCCAAAGATTGCATCAGCAAGCTCATGGCCATGGCATCTTTCAGAGTACAGTACTTACACTTGAGCAGCAGCTTCATTATGAACCTGACAATTTTGCCAGAATTAGTGCTTTACAGCGTATAGTTTCTGCATGTTCCATGTAGGTTTAATCTGCTTTCTGTGTTCCCAGATTTCATACCTTTCTGTGTAAAAACTTGATTTGTTAGAGTAGGCCCACGCTAACAACCAAAGTACTGACAGGTACTTTAATTTACTCCTTTAACACTTTTTGCATGATAGAAACATAGAAACATTTCTTCTTGGTAGTTTTTTGTATTCTAATAACTCATTTGACAATTTAATGTATTAGCTGGCTAGATACTGCTTGGCTTAGAACAGAAGGATATTGTCAAAAATGTATGATACAGGTGCACCTTCCTGTGCCTCCTTATAACACAACAGAATTGCTTATGGGACGTTTATGTCTGTTCTGGACCATTACTACCTATCTCCCAACTTCCTTGTGAAAATTGGCCTATCTCAGGTCTTGATTTTGTCTTCTCCGTGGCAATCTTTCTTTAAAAACTCTTCATATTGTTCTTACGGATGGATTTTTCTCTGGCGCCTTTATATACATTTATAATTTTTCTGTACCTCATTAACTTCTCATTTATATTGATTGCTAGCTACTTTCCTTTTTTTCCCTCCATTTATTATATAGTGCTATTTTATTTCTAATTGCTGCCTTCCTTCCATTGCTGCACTAGGATGGCCTTTTGCCAAAGTTCTCAGCTTGACATCAGTCAGTCTGCTGAGATGCTGAGACTATTAGCCGCCATCCTGGCCAATATTGTCTCCTTGTTTCTTGCTTTCTCCCTTTCCTCCTAGTCAGTCTGTCTGTCTCCAGCTACTGTCTCATTTCCTACTTAGACAAAAAGCTCTTTAGTCAGAGATTTCTGGGTTTGCACAGTGTCTAGGAGGGCTTGATCCATTGCAAGAACTCAATGAGCCTAAGCTATAGGTGGATATTCGCTAGAGGAAAAGTTGTAACTGCTTCAGAAGGTACCATCCTCCAGCTGGAACACCTGAAGTGACCATGCAACCATGCCTAGACCATTTCAGCGCAGAGGAGCTGATACCCCTGCTAAGATGCTTTCAGTAACCCTGTTTCGCTTTGCACTGAGATGGAGTAGGGCTGCTGACCCGGTCGGTTGAGATGCATCAGTCAAGCAGGGTGGTGAAGAACATTTTTATGGGCAATAACTTCACAAAACTTCTTCAAATATTGTGTGAACAAATGATGGGCTGTACATAATGTTGCTCTAATAAGGAATAATGAATTGAACCTGGGCATAGGAGACTGCTCCCTTTGGCCCAGGCTTGCTCTCATTGCTTTTCACATAGAGGAAGCGGGAGAAAGCGTAAAAACGCCTTCACATTCTGGTTGCGTTAGAAGCCACCCTGGTGACGTGAATACCTGTTTCCCTTTCTCTAAATAACACACTGCCACATGCCATGATCAGTGGCTTTGACTAATGTAATTATTAAATACTCAAAAGTTGTACTTGCGTTTGTCAAAACAGATCAAAGTTATGCTTTTATTAGTCTCCACGCAAGCAGTGTGGCTCTGATAATACATCAGCTACTACTTCTTATTCAATTGGTGCAAAGGGAATGAAAGAAGAAAAAGAGGGTTTGTGTGTGTGTGTGTAATGCTATTTTTCAATTAGTTTGCTTGTGGTTTTCAGCATTAAATTGGATAAGTGAAAGATGGTGGATAGGACCCATCTGCCAGGAAATTGCTAGCATGTGGCCATCTGTTGCTATCTTGCATTTGATCAGTGGTACAGAGTGTGTGTTGATTAATTCATTCAAGTCCCTCTGAGGCACACAGCCAGCCTAAGAACATACATCCTGATAAATAAAAACTCAATCGGTGATAAGCACTTCATGCAAATATTGAGTAATGCCACTGTTGTGTAGAACAAACATGAGACACTCTTCCCCTCTCTTTCTCCCTCCACTCCCCCCACCAGCATGATTAGGATCCCATCTGAAAGAAAACCAACTCACATGCTCAGGAGGAGCCCTTCCCACACATATTGCAGGTCTTTCTGAGGCTGAATGTCTAGATGTCATGGAGAGAAGAGACCAAATTCTTCGCAGTTTTAAGCTCCATAATGACTGGACATCTTCACCAAGACCCAGTTCATCAGCTCATCTGAGGTGACCCATGTCTCTCCTTTCTTTGGGGGCCTACAGCCTCGACTCTGCTCATAGGACACCTGCTAAATGAAAGCAAATCCCAGCATAGCCTCAGGCCATCTCAGAGGCATAGCCAGGGCCAGCCAAGAAAAGCAGTGCCAACCTGGAGACCCTGCAGTCATCTGCACAGGGAGCCAAGTCAGAATGTGTGTATGCTGCCCACAGCTTAGGAAAAGGATCTGCACTTGTTAGATGTCCTATCTCTGGGCTTTCAAAAAAAATATATTTTTTAAAAGAAATTTTTGGCTTTTTTTTTTTTAAATGGAAAAGGAAAAAAATGTTCCAGGTGACTGAAGTCCATTTCTTCTCTAGCTTAAGATGGACAAATTAGATCTTTTATTCTTTTTCGGGATGGTTAAAATTTTAAAAAAACCCATGCACTGTTTCTGTTCCAGCCCTAATCCTCAGCGACTTCTATATGCCTTCTCTTTTCATTCCCATTCTCACCTCCCAGAGCCCTCTCCATTCACGTGGACCTTTTTGTGTTTAGCAGAAGTGGATAGCCAGGGCGAAGAGTCAGATACTTTGAGATTGCAATGAAGTGAATAGAGGTGATCTTCAAGATGCCACCAAGCTGTCAGATGCAGGTAGAAGGCTAACAGTGGAGAGGGATGCATTTACAACAGCTAGTAGGCTCACTGGAAGGCCTAGCAACTACTGTGCTTCAGGCATCAGACAAAAATATTATCGGGTATTCAAATATTCTGTAACATTCCTCTGCTCTCCAAAATTTTATCAAGGCACAACATCCACTTGCAAAATGGCCAAAGACAGACTTTTAAATCCTTTGAGTGAGCAGCTACAGGATTAAATATATCACAGTATTTACTCTCTAGAGTGCAGAGAAGAAATATTTCCGCTTGCCAAATAACTGTTCTAAATCATCTTTCTCATCTTGTGGCTGTTTGGGTGGCACATCACAGCTTGCTTCTGTAGACTCATCATTGCTTTTGTAGCCTTGATGAGGCTTATGATTGCTTTAATGCACCAGATCCTTGGGTAAACCCAGCGGTACTATCTGAGGCTTTCATCAGGGATGTTACAACTGAAAACAGCAGGCATGCTCAGAAGGCATGGTGATCAACTGTATCCCTTGCTACACTGAATAATCCTCTTGTTTTTCTTTTTCTCAAAACAGGTTTTAAATATGGGAAGAGGACCAGTTTACAGCATTTTACTCTGATGGAAAGTTCATAGCCTTTGTTTTTCCTTTTGTCATACTCAGGAGAGAAACAGAGGGACCAAGCAGCAGCAAGAGCTGAGTTAAGAATGCCATCCTCTACAAAGCACAAGCACAGATTAAGTTGCTTCCAGGGAGAACTATTTACTATTCAGCCTTCAAATAAAAAAAGTGAATGAATAGTATCCCTTAGCAACCCTGACAAAATCCTTGATTTACAGCAAGAAATGAAGAGTTAAGTTTTATTAGATACAATCACGTAAGTCATCAAATCAGAGGTAATTCAAAGCTGGTAAGGTCCAGAATGGTGTATTTGAGCCCTCCTTACAGCTCTGTGGTTCAATTTAGCCATCTTTGTAAAATCAGCTCTGTCAAAACTTGTAATTTTTTTTTTTTTTGCTTCCTCCCAAAGCAGCTCACCTTCAAGTATGGGAGGACTGGCTGAAAATTAATGCATGAAAAATCACCAGGTCTCCGATTCTTCCTCCTGCTCCTGGGATATTTTAACCTGATCTAAGTAACAGTAGAAAGAAATGGCATGAATAGAAAATTACTATCCTTATACATTTGGTTTTGCTTTCTCTAACATTCAGGTAGATATTCCAAAGGTGTGTAATTGGCACTGCAGAATGTAGTATGGGAATAGTGGAATAGCCCTGTAAACATATTTTTGTTATCTTTGATCACTGTGAAATTGCTTTCTATCAGCATCTGTGATACAACATGCAGGGTGGATAGAATGGAACAAATTAATTGGACTTTATTTTGATATTAAGTAGGAGATCCTTGTCCAGGGAATCTCAGAGGAAAATGTCAAAGTTTAATTGCTTTCTGCATTTTTGCACAAACACACCTCCACAGAAACAGCTGGCACAGATTTCCTCCACACCTTCAGGGTTCCAGTGCTCTTCCCACGCTCTTCCCATTTCTGGAAAAATTAGCTGGTGGCCTGCAGTCTTCCAAACCCCCCAGCACAGCAAGCTCTCAAACCAGCATTGCAGGCAGCTGAAGAAATGCCCTGTTACCTTCTGGACACCCAAGAGCAGGGCTTTGCACGGCTAAGCTAGAAATTAATTTATAGGCTTAACTAAACCCAGAGGAGTGGTTTCCTTGTGCACGTAGCAGTTACCATGACATTTCTCTTTAACAAAATATAGGTTTAGGTAAAAGCAAATGTAGCTTAAATATATATATATATATATCCAAAATAGATTACATTTTTGCAGAATTTTTAAAACCAGAAATGAAGAGAGTTTGAACAGCTCCAGTCATTGCTCTCCCCCTGCAGCCAGCCAACAAGCTGCCAAACCAAGGAGCTCTACACAGTCCTGACGTGTCTGGAGAGACTGCTTTTCATATTAACCTTGTCCTCAATTAACATACAAAATCATCATGAGTAACAAAAGACTTTTCGTAACAATGACCCAAGCGGTTTTGTGAGCGTTGAGCAGGCACCAGCCCCACGTCTATAATACAGGACTGTTTGCTTCCAGTACCGACTTATACTGTTCCCCGAATGCCTGTTTATTACAGGATGTGAGAATGATGGGACATAGAGACATCTGTGTTAACCTTGCTGTGTTCCCTGTCTGAGTCCTGCCCTAATTAAATTTGGGAGCCTGGTAATTTCTCCATGGACCAGTTTGCAGCACAGACAGCAAGTTCTCTGCTGAGATAATGAAACTGTTATAATCTGTAGGATATGTTTTCCTAGGCAGCAGAGTCTATACTCAGGGTTAAAAAAACAGAAAAAAAAGCTTGAGTTTTTACCATTTTTCAGTCTAGATGATAACCAGTATTTTTGCAGCTCCCTGGGAATTCCCCCCACGCCACTGACAACATGGTGAATCACGGCACTCTGCTGCATCTCCGATGCTTAAACATGTTGAAGTTCACGGTAATTTGTAACACGCTGTACTGCAGAGCCCTTTAGAAGTCAACATGATATATTTGTTATCAGTAGCCGGTGCTTTTGTTTTTCTCAGTGAGCAGAACGAGAAGCCAGCAATCCTGCTGTGCTGACACACGGCTGGAGAATAACAGGACTCAGCCTCCGTCCTTGCAGCCCAGCCTGCAGAGCGGGCTAAGGCTGCTCTCAGCATTCATCTGATGTTCTCCGGGAGGTGCTAAGGGATGTATTATCTTTATTTATTGAGGCCCCCATCGTGACTTGGATCACTCCTTAACAAGGTCGCCATAATCATATTGCAATCAGGCTGCCCTTTCCCTTCCCAGTCCTGTAATTAGTGTTTGCCCTTGTAACTGGAAGATTAACCACATGACCTATTATTAACCTCTCTTCACCTATTATGGTCTCCTTGGTATTCCTTTTTAATGCACACACTGTTGAAACAGGGGCTGGTTTAATTATATTGTATTAACATGGGAGAGATTCTCAAACATGTGGGGAATGTGCTGATTATAGATTTAATGATAACTACAAGTATCAGAAAGTGTAAATGTTGTATAATTAGAGAGTAACTCCAGTGCCACAACAGACGGTTTTCATTCGGTACTCACTACAAATCAAAGTGGCTCCGCAGTACCAACTGGTGTAGATAGGTAGATATGTTCTCTGTCCCACAGAGTCCCATTCCAGGGCAGTCCAGTCATGAAGCTGACAGTCAAGTGCCAGATTTGAGACACTCCCATATCCTCATCCTGGGTGCTTTTCAGCTCTCAGTGGGTGGGTGTGCATCCCTCCATTGTGAGGCCTTCACACATTGCCCCAGTGCTTGTTCTGCATCTCCAGCAATGCCTGGAGTTGTCCAGAGGCCACCTGGTCTGGCCAACGGCAAGATGCAAGAGTAACAAAACATGAGGAAAGATATTAGTATCTGCAGCTATATTACAATTATCACAATTATCACAGTTATTACAACCTATGAATGGCTCTGTACCAAGCTACCAACTCACAGCCCCCTGAGATTACTTATCCTGTGAATCTAATTGAACAAAGCCTGAATCACCATTGCAAACAGAGCACTAGTGACCAATGGACTGTGCCATTATTTTGGGACTAAGGGCTCTGAGCCAGCAGGCCTTTCATACAGCTGTAAGCAGTTCCTTCATTTCAGGGTTAAAAGAGAAGTGACTGTATAAAAGTTTTTGAGGCTGCAGTTCACCCCCAAAAATACTCAACGTTTACTCAGGTAAAACAAGCAAAATGAGTTGTATAAATGATACTCTGAATTATTCATCCAGTTTGGATTGTTCTTTGGGAATGTGCTCTCATACCTTTCTGCAAGCTGCTGAAATGCCAGTTACTTTCTCCAGTGTTAAGGCCATGCCCTCCACCATTGCTGAGACACACGTATGCAGGTGTATTTCTCTGCTGGTCTCTGTACCATGTTCATCAGATCTCCTAATGCCTGATCGTCAGTTCAGTGCTCATCCTCAGAAATACCCTGTATTCCCAGTTTTACTGGCTTCTGTTGTTTGACACAGTATTGTAAAAAGTCTTTCCTCTTCTTGGATTATCAGCATTCTGATGCTATCTTTCTCCTTCTCATTCACGGTGCCAAAATTAGACTGTACATGGGACATGAGATCTCTAGTCCACACTTATGTCTGAGCTGGCTGAGAGCTTTTCCTGACTGATGAGGATGCCCTGACTGCATCTGTGCCTGCTTCCATCAGGGTCCGGTCTGGAGACCATTGCACCCATTTGCCTTGCAGTTTGGATACGGACTGTGAGAAACCTGAGAGCAAACACACCTCACCGCTACTCTGCGCCAGTCCTGGAAGTCAAGCAGGGTGTACGATTTCACCCTGTAAAATTAATCAGGCACAGCAGAGCTATTGGAGTTTCTTTCTGTGCCTCTAATTCAGCAGCAGATGAAGCGACTCATGGATGTGTCAGGTCACATTCGCCTGGTTTGTATCTACCGTGCGTCTATTTGCTGATCCATCCTAAGCCAGTCCAGGTCTCAGTTCAAATCCAACTCAACTCAGGGCGAGCCTTTCCTTTTGGACCGGGGCCCGAAAGCACAGATGTTCAAGCTCATCCTCCATGAACTCCCCGTGAGCCACAGAGGATCAGATGGCAAAGTCTCTCTCCACGTGTCAGGATCGTTCACTGAAGTTGTGGCCCCAGTGCAGCCAGCGGATGTGGGGCACACATGCAGAGGGAGCGATGCCGTGGAGCTGCGGGCACCACCACTGTGTATATGGGTCTCTCTGCCATGGAGGGCTGCCCTGGATCTCCAGAGCCGTAATACAACAGCCATTGGCACTGAAGGGCTCCCAGTGGCCTTGCTGGTCTTAGACTTCAACACACACGATATAATTCTGGGGGTTGCTGCAGCAGATGTTCCAATGGAGGTTAAATTTGGAGGTACCTTGCTCCAAAAAAAGCAAAATGAAAAATGACAGTGACCAGCTCAGTGGATGCCATCTTTTTCACTTCTGTTAGCACGAAGAAGTAACAAATGTAAGTGTCATTTTAATCTAACAGCTTCATAGCAAGTAGAAAACCTAAACAACCTTGCATTTGTTGTCAAAACCATCCCTATAAACTGATCTCATAAATCCAGGATTCTAAAAAAATAATTATAAAGCTTTATGTTTTATCTGTATTACAATTTGCTGTAATCACAAGAGAAAAATTTTAAAGCTGTCTAAAACTCGCAAACAAGTGGTAAGGAGGATTTTTATGATTTATAGTGTAATCTCCTTTCTTCAGCTTTTTGGGATATCAAAAGTGATAGTTTAATCACACATATATCTATGTCAGGAAATAAAGGAAAGACACATGTGATATGAAGGGGGATTTAAATCCAAGCAGCTATTCTGTGTGGTCTGGTGAGAGGAAGAAAATCATCCATGTTTGCAGTCAATTCAAATTTACTTACCATAGGATGCTTCTTAAAATATTTCATTTTCTACCTAATTTGGCTGCAGTGACTCTGAACTGTACTGATTCTCATTTTTCGTCTGCGCACAGATGTTTGAATGCTGTCATTTCCGATCTACAAGGCCAAGGAAATACCTCTCATGGGGATCTGACAGCATTGCTAAAATTTTTGGGGCGTTATAGTTTTGCTTTCTGGTGAAGTTCTTGTGATGCCTTCCCAAATGTTCTGGAGGAAAAGCTGTGAGAACCATGCTGCATTTTCATGTGAATAAAAATGGTGAAGTCAGGTATTTTCCATGTCCAAAATCATGTGCTTCATGAGTTTCCCCTGTGTTGCTGGACAAATAAAGTATCTGGGATGTACAAGTCAAGACTGATATGGTTTACCTGGGAATGTTGGTGCACTTCTACAATTTCTTTCACAAGAGTATACGTCTTGTGAAAGGCAAAAAAAAAAAAAAATCCCCACAGAATGCTTCTTAGGGTTTCCATTAACCCTGTCTAAGGGACAAGACCTCCCAATCTGGGCCTGAATCATGACTACTTTCCTATCATCTGCGGCAGTATCATTTTCCATACTGCACAAGCCTTGCAGGACAGCAGAGGACACCTGGCGCAGATGGGAGAGAAGGCAACGTCTTCCATTTTGCAGCATGCTGGCAGCAAGGACTGGAGCTCTGCTGGTAGTAGGACATGGTGATTTTTTGCAGGCTTATGGTTGACACTGCAGGCAATCAGCAAATATCTCAAAGTCCTACAGGAATGTATTGTAGTCAGGTGGAAGGATGAGCTGGGCTGTAACTTTCCTCAGCCCTGCCACAACACAAAGAGAAAGGTAGTGGAGTAGGAGTATTGACGGCAAGGTTCCTCATGAAATACTGAACGAATAGCCCTCAGTTTCTTTAACATTAGCCATTCCTGGTTTACAATGATAAAATTTTATTCAAGCCCATCTCTGCATACTTCCGACACTGCTACCTACCTCTGACCTTTCCACTACTGTCTCTTGGCAGCCACTTGCACTGGCTCCTGCTAAGCATTGAGGCAAACACTCATTCTTGCCCCTCGCTCACCTCCACCACTGGGATCCCCTGCAGATTCCCGGCATTAAAAGTCCTCTTACCACCACAGATAACAAGCCATGAGCTGTGCTCCCTTTTCAACACCAAGAGGAGGCCACTTGCGTTGGTCTTGGAGGATCAGCGGTACCAATCTGAGTGTGTTATTGCTGTTTGCCATGCTCTGAGGTGATTTTTCTGAAGTTGTTCTGATTATTCATAAGCCACGTGCTCACATCTTTTGCATGCAGAGGTTTACTTCTTCTGCTTAATGGGAGCTGATGCTTTACATGGAGAAAGGCCTTTTTTTGTGAATCATGCGGAGCATTTAAGACACAATTTGCCTGTGAGAAATCTTGGAGTTAATGTGACCTGACAACAGAAAGTTTGGTTCTTCATGCCTAGTTCCTAAAAATTTGCCAGTATGAAAGCTACAATTTATGACTAGTGTTGCTGCAATCCATTTTTTGGGAGACAAAATAATAATTTGTTGATTTACATACAAAGATCTAATTTATATATTACTGAAGTAAGGATCTTCCTGAGCTGGAAAAAGTTTGGTACTGCACAGAGAGAGCACTTTCTAGACCTATGGCACTATTTCAGTGACATAGAAGGGAGTGACATGAGCAGGCTGTAATTTCCCCACAGAACTTGTGTGGGAGTTCAGCTGCATGCGTGCATGTGTCTGTGTGAGAAAGAGAAAGGGACAGGCAGAGAGAGGAAGAAACTTGCTGCATTATGCATTAATTTGAGTGTATGTAGGCAGAGTACAAGCCAGAATTTTCTCTCTTGGGGGCCCAGAGTTAGGCCTTAATTTTGTATCGAGGTACTTGCATAGAAGTGCTCCAAAAGAATTCCCAGCGTGCACAACTGCCCACTGCTTCAATTATGGTCACATTAAAAATGCAGCGTTCACTTGTGTGCTTTAGTCCACTTATGGCTCTGAATGGCTTAGGATAATAGAAGTGTGTATTGTAATCGTCCACCTCAAACTTGACCAAACTCCTTTTTTTTTGACTCCTCCTTTCCACTATTAGCAGAAAACTTGCAGCCCAGTAAAAAGAAACAAACAAACAAAGAGCCTTCCACCTCTCAACAATTCAGAGGATATGTTTTATTTCTTGATACTAGGCCAGAAGAGGAATCTTATGAGGACATCAACTCCCCTAGCATTTCAAGCCTGGCTCTTTCCCAAAGGGAAATTAGACTCAGTCACCACCTTCTCTTGATAACAGAGATATTCCTGAGAAAAGCTGAGCACCATCTGACTGTGTGGCAGTGAGGAAACCTACTGAGACCCTCTCCACTCACCTCTTCTGGTTGTCAAAACCTGCAACAGCAAGAGGAAGCCCACGGAGGAATGAGACCTACTTTTGGTAGATGACAATGGCTCACGTTGACTTTTGACAGGACTGAGCTCAACACTCAGTCCAATGGGCTCCTAAAATCCCAGTGGTGGTGGAGTTTGCAGGAGTGCTCTTGTGCTCCTTAAGGAGCTGGTGAGGTTTCCAGAGCTGTCAGCATTTAATGGGATCTAGCTCTGAAGGTGGGTGCTCAAAAATACTGAGAATTAGACATCTTTCATTGGAAAGTTCACGTGTTGCTTCAGAAACTGAGTGCTCAGGCTGGGGGACTGCTGTTGCTTTCACGTGCCCCACAAGCAGCAGCTCGTGCTCCAGCTCTCCTCTGCTGCTCCGACACACTGAGTGCTCCCAAACCCTCCTGCCAAGCCCCATTACATTGTACAAGGGACTTGATTTTCATTAAAATTGCCATAATTATATCTGCAAGCTCTGAACTAAAAAAAAAAGCCCCATCCAAAGCTTTCAGCCTGTCAGCTTCTCCTAAAATGACAGATCGTCCATGTGCCACGTATCTTACACCCCAGTTGTATCTTTATACATCTCTGTCACTTCCTCTCAGGCTCACAAGACCCAGAGTCTGGTACTTTCACAGCTATGATTTTGATGATCCCTATCTCCAATGCTATCACTAGCATAGGGCCATGCTGATTATTTCTTTGATTCTGCTGCATGCTCAAAACCATTTGCCCTTTTCTCTCTTGTCGTGTCTGATCTGGGAGCACCAGCTTCGAGAAGAACACTTAGATGTACACTTAAGACTAGCCACTATCTACTATCCTAAAAGAAGATGATTTTCTGGATCAAGGTCCACTTCATCAAGACTGTTCTTAAATAGCCCAATCTTTTTGAAGGAATGAGACACTTAAAGGTTTCACTTCCTAAATGTTTCTCCAGGGCAAATTAAGGCAGCTTAGTGTCTTGCACCATGGAGTTGACACCTTGGGCACACTGAGTGATGGATGTTCCCGCACTGCTCTGCTCCTCATTGCTTCCTCTGCCCTGGGGTTATTTCCTTCCCCAGGAGAGGTAAAAACCCAGCTTGTCCCATGTCCAGCTTCTTTTGCTAAATAGCATGAAAAAGCATCAAACACACAGATACATAAGGATCTCCATGCTCTCCAAGAGGTTTAATTCAGCAGTGAATCCAGGAAAGTCTGCTACAGTGGAGCAGCTCCATTCCTGCTATTTTTGGAGAAGGTGAAATTCAATGGATTCAGAGAAGAGGAGCTTCTTTATTTTTCACAAATGTACACTTGCTATCATAGTCTGCGTCACGTACATCAAGCAGCCCTGGCCTCCTAGCCAACTTTTTGTTCTGGTTCATCCACTTCTGAGGCACCCAAAATACTGTACCTACATACATATGCACCTATTTGTGTAGGACTAGACAGATAGGAAAGAGTTAAGTCCTGCAGCATCTCAATACTAGTCTCTTTTACAAAGGCAAAAGTAGGGCAGTGTTATGTCATTTGCCATGACCATGAAGGGAATCCATAACAGACTGGAGACTGAAGGATTGTCTCCAACTTGTCCCTTTACAGTTACTCCATTAGTTCACATCTTACAGCTTTTCCTACTGAATGTTTTGTAATATCAACAAACAAAAATCCTCCATGGTACATTTTCTGCCTTTATGATGGTTGTTTGTTTATCACATCTTGTCAATATTCTCTTTCTTCTCTATTTTCTTCATAAACAGTACTTTTTAAAAGGTGCCAGATGTTTCTTAAAAGTCACCTCAAATCCAGTCATGCAATCAGACCATAGCCCCAGAGGACTTAGAATTCTCAATTATTTTTCTGAAGTCCCTGTATAGACAGTGCTGGGAAGGAAGATGGAGCACTTCAGTTTTTTTAAGAACCAATGTCAAAACAATTCTATCAGCCCATGGCGCTAAATGCTTTAATTACTGTTTCTTAATTTCAAGAGACAAAACTTCAGTTGTAATAATAGAAACATCCATCAGAAAAGGCATCATTGCCTTATGATTAACAGCTGTCCTGATAAAACTCAGAGTTCGACATATTTGCAGGACTTTAGTTAAAAAACATTGTCAGAGGGAAATGAGCCTGAGCGAAGAGCGAGAGAGAGGAATATTTAGTACCTTCCCTATTGCTGCAGGGCTGGTATGGAAATTAGGGATTCTTTCTGGCATGATAGCCCACACTGTTTACGAGATTATAGCGACGGATGCCTGGATTAGCCACTATGATTCTTAAAAGATTCTCAAAAATTCTGCCTCTAAAGCCACCATTTTAGTCTCTTAAATATAATTACAGAAGCAGGCTGTGCAGATACAAGTCAAGTATTTGCCGACTGTCAGAGCCGAGTGTTGTAAGGGATGACACAAAAGCAGAGCTCATTTTGTGCTAGAAGAGTTTCTAAGATCTACGTACATAGCAACAGACATTTTCATCAGTTGTGCAATAAGGCTGTTGTTATTTTCCCCCAGAGAAGCTCTGTACACAGTCCTATACCACTCTGCTACAAAATTAGCTCTGGGCAGAACTATTCCAGGGGTTGAAGACAGACCCAGCTCCTACTCTGCTCTGAATTCTTTATTCAGGCTTGATTATGCTAGGAGACATTGGCCAAACTTTGGTTTAGCTGTTGGTAATGTTGTTCCCTGCTACACACACGTCTTCTGCAGGGCTGCACTTTCTGTAGCCAGTCACCCAACCTGGAACATGCTGAGGTGGCACGTCTGTCAGAGAGGTCTGAGCACTCGTCCTCTCTACATAAGGCCCTGGAGATATTTCAAGAGGGAGCTTCTGAAATTGAGACACCTTACATGACTAACTACTTTGCAAGTTTAGTCCATTGTGATCCCCACCCCTCTACTCTTCCTTAATATAACTGTGTGTGCATTTCTGAAGTCAAATTATTTAATGCCCAACATGACCACTGTCACATTTTGGGGGAGCGTACCCCTTGCATCTCCATGGAAACATTTATTTTTTTGAAACATATGCCCAGTCAGCAGTGAAAAAGATGCTACTGATGTGTAAAAGGGCCATTAATCCAGAAATTAACACTGCAGCCCCTCAGCTCCGTGACTATGGTGAGGTCTGTGCAGAAAGCACAGTGAAGAGAGCAAGCTCAGTTGCTGACCTGGAACTGAAAATATCAAGGTTCAGTTCTTCTTCATTAAAATGAAGTTATCATATTGTTGTACCTCACAATGACATATACAGTAAATGTTATTAATTGTTTGTAAGACATTCCTATACAACACTGATGGAGATGTTTGAGATCGGTATAAAAACTTTGGAAATTAATATAATTTATTCCAATGTCATCTTGAGTGGGGAATTGAACAATTATTCAATCCTCTTGATAAATTTCCAAGTAAAAAAAAAATTAGTAATCATCAGTTATGGGCACGTGTATGAGACCTAAGTGTTTAAATCGTTGCAGGAATCTGTAGTTAATATGCCTAGGCTGATTAAATGGGGCAGAGGCAGCCCTGGCTGAACTCTGCAGCCAGGGAAGGGAACTGAAAGGATGTGAAGGATGGGAGTTTGTAATAATATGAGCAAAGTTCTAATCAAAGTCCTGTCTGAGCAGAAACCTGCAATAACTTACACAGTGCTCTAGCACAACACTGTTTAACACTGGAGATTTCTGGGCCAATGTTGCAAATCATTCTACTGGTGATGTTAGGTTTGGAGAATGGTGGTGGAAAGGGCTCTTACCCGCTTTTGCTCATCTTCTCCCCTTGGTCCATGGACCTTATTTCAGTTATGCAACACGTGCACATGGTTTTGGACCTTCTCATAACCGGGCAATGATTCTTTGTCACAAGCAAAGCTTTAATAGCCATTGTACAGGATATAGTGGAGCAGGCTAGGAAGCCAACTCTGTGTGAGAAAGGGCATGGGATGGGACTCCTGGAAAGGAGCTTGTTTGAAGGCTCTAAGTCATGAGGTCCATCCCCATCTCCTCAGCAAGGCATTGTCTTCGTTTGCAGGTGAGTGCAGTTGCCCAGCACCATGGCTTGAGATCTGCAGTGGTGCTGCCCTGGTAAGACCTCACAGTTTAGCACCGGGGAAAAGCAGAAGCAGCACCACAGGAGGAACAAAGGGCCTCCAAACATGTGAGGGTGCCAGAGCAGATTCATGGACTGAAATGTACAGAGTCTGAGTGCACTGGGGAGGGAGCAGCCATGGAAGCTGTAGGCTGTTATCCCCACTGAACCCAAACAGATCAAAAAGTGAGGCACCAACATTGTAGCACAGTGTGCCATCCTCAGCACTCCTGAATCTCACAGTTCAGACCAGGCCGGAGGGTGTTGATGAGCTGCCCGCAGCCTGTGCTGGTCCTAGGGACCAAACACAGCTCTACATTTCAATCATTTCAGGAAAGATATCTTTCGGGAAAATAAGCTGCCAATGTAAACCAAAGCTGCAGCTTTGCTGAAGAGGCACATGGGTCCCTGTCACATGGGAAGTTAGATGGGGTGATTAGAAAGATCACTTCAAGCATTAGAAATCTGCAGAGCTCCGGCATCCCAGGCACATGGCTGGACCTCAGGACCTTGCTTCCTCTCTGTAACCAACAAGCTAAGTGTGCATTGATCATTTGTGACTGGAAAAATCCTTTCCTCGCTGAAAGCCAGAAGCCTTTCCTTTCTCACAGTTTCATTGGAATTTAGAAATCAAACAGCCAGCTCTGAACATGGCTGCTGGGACACACAGATTTGTGAGCTTCCCATTAACCCCCCTCCTTGTGCCTCTGTTACGTGGCGATAAGATGCATCTTTTTTCTAACAGTAACAAAAATCTTTAGTCTCTGCAGGCTACGGTTTCATACGGGTCCTCACGCAGCCACTGCCCTGCTCATCACACTGACAGATCAGGATCAGCTTCCTGGAAGGAAAGCCCACAATGACCTTCACAGATGTAGCCTTGAGTGCGTAGCCTCAAGGAGCTGGAAACACAAACGGAGAAGACACACAGAAGAGTACAAGCTTCCCCGCTCCGGGCTCGGTCTCACACTCAATGAAGTACATGGCAGCTCCTGACTGAATCCAGTGGGAAGAGGTGCTTTTTTCCAGTGTCCGCAATGATCAATGAGGAATCAGTGCAGAGCGCCCGCAGTCTCTGCTGCAGAAAGCAGAGCAGGCGCCAGTGAATTGGATTGCCAAGAATCGTCAGCTTTTACACGGGCTTGTGCAAGGTCGTTCATCACCGTGGCAGATGCTGACTGCTCTCAGCAGCATGGAAAAGAAATTAAACGTGGGTAAAAAAGACCTTTTTGTACAGCTGGAGGATAAGTAATATATCAAAATGTTCAAAATATTAGCATTTCGCTGCAGCTCAGACACGCAAGTGGGCTCAACACATGGCAGAGTTGCCAGCTGAGCTGTGGTGACCAAGTGTGCTGGTGTACAATTGCCAAGAGAAAAGCATGGTCCCAAAGTTAATTATTGTGAGTGACCTGTGGTAGCTCACTGCCACTCCCTCAGTTGGACAAGCTTGAGAGCTGGCTGGGGAGAGTGGCTGTCGTGGCCACGTGGCAGTGTGACGTGGCTGGACACAATGGCTACTGCATCTGCCAGTAGCTTGGCCTTGGAGAGGTGGAGCTGTTTGCCAGGGCAATCTCCTCCTAGTGGGTTTGAGGGTTTTTCAAGCTCACTACAGTAAATACAGCCTTTTCTGGAGAGTGCTTATATATTCAATAGAGTCACAACATGCTCACTGCTGCACAGGAGAAAAAGAGAGCAAGAAGCAGTTCCTGTCTGTTGTGACTGATTCCTACCCTTTGCCATCAAAACACTGCTTAACTTATTCCCCTCATCAGGAAACAGTGTTACGTCAGGTCAACAACCGCAGAGATGAAGGTGGGCTCAGAACAACCGATGGAGACAAACCCATCGGTTTGGCCAAGTCCTTTCTCCATCCAAGATGCACTTGCATGCTCAGCAGCAAAGTCCCTGGTGTCACCTTGGTGGGTGTCATGGCTGTCTGGAAAGGGAGCACTCCAGCGAGAGGGACCCTTGCTGGGCTTGCACTGACCTCCAGCTCCCTCTCTTACAAGGAGTCAGCAGAGCAAGCCAGCTTCTCCTGAAAATTCATGCGTTGTTTTCTCAGTTTTTTGAATTAAAGGTATTAAAAGATGACGGGATCCATGCAGCTGACTAGAGCCATTAGGGAAGGAAGAGCAGGCTGAGGAGCTGATTCTGTGAGGTGGTCTGTGCCCACACAGCAGCCTCAGACTTTCACCAAGGGGAGGCCATCTCCAGCAGACCACGCAGATCTGCGGTAGTTATTTTCCATGTTGTAACACGAATACAAATAAAAATGTCCTTGTTTACATATAGCTGTGCTGTAGCTGATCTCAAGGCTGCCCTCCTTCTGTTTAAAAGCCATTTAGCTCAAAGCTTTGCTATCAAAATTGTTATCAAAGTTACCTCACCTGGCACATCATATCTGTGCGTATTTTTTTTGTGTGCATGTGGATATGTGCATAAAGATAGCACCCACAAGATAGCAGATAACCAGAGTTTTCAAATACGTATCAACTCTGTAAACCTAATTCTTGCAAAGCAGGAACAGGAGGGGATCTCTGACCTCTTGTGACACATCTGAGCTAACTCCAACCCGCTGCTGCAACCACCCACAGCTGGACCTGGGCTCATGGCTGATGCGTCTCCCCACCTTTCTGGGCAGCTCATCACCATCCTCCTGCATGGACCCACCGCTGGCTGGGTTTGGGTGCACTCACCTGAGCCAAGCTTGGCTGTGTTCAGCCAAATGGCAGTCACAACAGTAACTGTCTTGCAGACCTTTCCTTTCTTAGTTGAGTGCCAGCCTGATAAATTTATCAAAATAAATAGTATTTATACCTAATATGCACATCTATGAGTAAAACAGACTGCCTGGTGAATAGTCATGACTCAGGGAGCACATGTAGACCTTGCAAAATTATGTATACTGTAAGCGCATCAAAGGGGCCAGAGAAGGGAAAAACAGATGCACACGCTTTTCTTTCTCCTCTCACTTCTGGACTAAGCCTATAAAATAATAATGTGCCTTTCTAGTATTATCATTTGTCTTTGATTTTCTGTAAAGAATTGCATAACAGCAGCAGTCCTATTAGCATTCAGCACTCAGTTTTTTGCTTTGTGCTTTCTCCGTTATTCCTTTTGCTTAATAAAAGAATGAATTTTGCATTTGTTAGATGCCTGATGGCCCAGGAGACTGAGCTGTCCCCTGTTTAGCCATTAAATAGGAAAACATGGGGCTCGCCTGTGTGATAGTCCCTTTGCAGTATGCCAGCTCTGTCCATACATTAGGAAGCAGGCAAATTCAGATCACGCTAAGCCAGTGATGCTGATGGGAACCTAATGGAGCAAGAGGGACTGAAAGCTGTCACTGCCAGGGGGCAATTAGTTACCAGACAGCCACATTTCCAAACTGTGGAATGGTTGTGAATAGGTTGAAAACTGCATGTACTGGCTCTGAGCCTTGTATAAGGGAACTGTATACCTGGAGTGGCAACATACCCCTACTATTGAAGTAAACAATATTTCCTCACCTGCATTTCCGATCATCTTCCTCTTATTCATTACAGGCAAAAAAAAATCCTTGGGCATCTGGAAGGTGCCTGCCCAGCAGGAAAGCAAGGCCTCTCCAGAGTAGGGAATGGGGAGCTGCTGCAATGCCTTGCTCTGCTCTGGTGTTACAGGGCTCCCAGCTGAGGGGGTGAAGCCGGGCGGCAAGAGCCAAGGAACAAAATCCACATTAGTCCTTGCTTTCCTTCCCTGTCCCTAACTTGCTGCGGTGTGGTGTGCAGCTCCGGTGGCCTGGCTGCATCCAGGCTACAGCTCTGTGCTGCACGGGGTTGCTCATCAGCAAGCGCAATACTTGGTTAGCATCAGCGGCTGGAGAGCCCAGGCCACTGTGGGTATTGCACACGGTGACGGTGCTCGGGCCAAAGGCTGGGAGCAGACAGCCTTGGAAACCTTTGTAAACAGTTGCTGCCTGCAAACGCTGCCTTGGTCAGGACAGAGCGTTGCAACATCTCCCCTGCAATGAATCAGCACGGGATTTGGGTCCCAAGGCAGCAGGTCTGGCTCTCCAGAGCACCAGCTGCAGCAGAAATCAGCAGCAGCATCACTTAATCTGGTTACACCGCTGCAGCGCGTCACATCCAGGTCCAAAACGCTGCTCCAAGAGCGTGAAACCTAGTGAAGATTTGTCACTCTCTCTCCTCCTTCGGGTAACATTATGGAATAAAATATTTTTATTTTTAGAGCTGAGAGAGGAAAAAGGCAAATTCTCACACATTTTCAAGGGAATGGTGATGTTTATTGAAATTTCTGACGCAGCCACTAGATGCCCCTGTTTTCTGATGAGCACTCCAAAGCAGAGCATGCACCAGGTGCCGCAGCCAGGACCTGAACTTGGGGTTCAAACTATACAGAAATCCTGGTTGCTTCAGCCACTTCCTCCCTAAGGACCTTCGCATTAGCTGGGACTGTCGTTCCTCATGTGGCAACGAGGAGAGACGGTGCTGCTCAGTAATGGGAATGGTGTTGTCCACCTGCCCTTTCTGCTCGGGTTTGGTGGAGGCTGCGGAGGAGGTGACATAAAGCTCAATCACTAGCGGCCATGCATCTGGACATGGCCACCTGGGCCCACAACCTTGTCCCTGTGACCACGCAGCTCGTTGTGTTGTCCCACCCCTGGAGCAACGCTCTCAGCTCCCGCTGCCCCTCAGGGCTGAATCAATCCATATCAGAAAAGTCAGTCTCTGGGCAAAGCCATTAACCCAAGCAGAAACATTTCCCTAATTAATCCTGATGTGTTTCTTTCTGAATATTTTGTATGACTCCAGAAAGGAGACTGATGCCATCCAAACGGGAATTGGGCACTTGGTCAGCGTGAGGGAGCTTTTGTGGCTGCTGAAATAGTTTTGCCTCCAGAAGATAAATGTTTCCCCAGAGAAGGTAGTCAGCGATGCTTAGAACAGAAAATCACATAGAAATTTTGCTCCTTCTGAAGTGATCTCTCCCCTTAGGTGATCAAGACCTAAGCAAGGACTTATTTTACAATCTCTTAATTTAAGGGTTCCCTGACCATGCTTCATGGAGCTTGCACCAGCACATTTTCTCTTACGAAAGTCCACACCAGGCCCTAAGGTAACAGTGTGTAGTAAATATCTATTACAGTCAGGTACTCAACTTAGAAATCCTGTAAGATACAAAGCATTGATTTATGGATTTGGTGCAAAAAGACCTTGTTTGTGTCTGGGCACTCAGTTTCACAAGGGAACTGTTAGAGATCTCCTTGCTTGAGCTTTTTTATTAACAAGCTGAGTAAAGGGCTGGGAAAGCTTCAGAAGAGAGTAAAAGTGGGTTCTCAGTATGAGAACACCCTATAAAGGTCTTCTGCTGCCTAATTCTTCCTGTTTTCAGGAGCAGATGCCTAATTAGCATTACTGAATGTGATGGGGGCTCAGAGCTCTGAGTCACCTGGGAAGACGTACCTTTTCAGTTGACAATGCTGGAGAAGCTAAGAGCAGCTCAGAGGAAGGAGCGCTAGAAATTCCTAGTGACCTGGCATCACAAAAACTACTGGGATCCAAAATACCTTGCTCTGGTTTTATTTAGTGAGGCGGGGCTACGGTGGCAGCTTCTGTAAGAAGCTGCTAGAAGTCGCTCCCCTTTGTCCGGACCTGCTGCTGGCCAAGGCCGAGCCAATTGGTAGCAGAATGTTCCCTGATAACGCCTCTGCGGTAACGTATTTAAAAAGGGGAAAAAACAAAAAAAAAAAAGGGGGGGTGGGGAAGGTGGTAGAGATAATGTTAAGCCTGGGAAGAGGGAGGGGTGTTATCTTGTTCTCCTTCTCATTATCCTGCTTTGGTTTTAATAATGAACAAATAGTTTTCCCCAGGTTGAGCCTATTTTTCCCGTAATGGTAACTTTAAGGATTTCTCTCTATCCTTATCTCAAACCTTGAGCCTTTTTTTCTTACATTATCTCTCCCTATTCTCTCGGAGGGTGGGAGAAGTGAGAGAGAGACTGCGTAGTCTGGTCCCGAGTGGGGCTAAACTAAGACATACCTTTGCAGATGTTTAGAAACCAGTAGTTACTCCATTTGTCACCCACTGCAACGAAGAGAGTCTCTCCGCTTCCCTCCAGAAGCTCTGGATGAAGGTGTAAACCTAATGACACCACTCCTCTCAGCATCCTGCTGCTAGTAACTGTTTTGTGTGATCTAATCCACAGGTTTTTAGTTACGAGACATGAAAGGCTGGTAACTAACCTTATGATCAGCATAATAGTGTTTCAGGCAGACTTACATGGATGTGTCACACAACATGTAGCACAGGCAGCCCTGAGGCTGGTCTTCCCCTAGACTGACACTGTGCAGGCTGAGCCACTTCTCTGGAAGCCACACATCGCTTGCCATTTTTTCATAAATTAAAAAAAAAAGGCTCAAATGTACAATAAAAAATGAAGCCTGGATTAACTGATATCTCTCTTCTCTTAGCGATTTCCATATGTTTTCCCTTAGGCCTATGCTGCTTTGTAGGATTATGGCATTCCAGAGTCATTGGCATAACAATAACACGACTAAGAAATATGGAGATTCCCCTCTCCATGCTAATCCATGCCAAGAGAATACTGAAGGCAGTAGATAAAGGAGTCACTAACACTGAGCTACATTTTGCTTCTAAGAGTTGCCTCCCAGAGGCTATAGCTAGTTTGCAACCTTTTTAATTTTCAGGGAAAATGTCTCCTGTGCCCATAATTAAGAGTTTAATGTGCCACAGGGTCCTGTTTATCACGATAACTTATTTTGCAAAAGAACAGATAGATAGGCTCTTTGTAGGTCCTTTGAATATCTTTCAGCCAGTCCATTAGATGGGGCTGTGATACTGGGGATTTTTGTCACTGATATTCATTATTCAATTATTATTCATTTATTTTAATAAAGAAGCTGCGTATTTCCTTTGTTTCACAGGCAGCAAGATCTGGTGAAGGATTTCAAAGCACAGAATTGTTTGGTTATCTTCAGCATTGACTAACTACATTCACCAGTTTGCAGGGTGAATATTAGGCAGAGCTTTCTCTTCTCTTATCACCTCACAGAAGGCATGTGGATCCAAGGCAAAGACACCTGTAAACGTGGCATGCATTTGAAGACATATGGAAACAGTCTTTTATCTCACGTGATGATTAATTGTGTGTTCCCAACTGGAATATAGTTTGAGAGTTCTATGCAGTTCTTCAGTAGGAAAAAAAAAGGTCTGTATAATTGTTCTAATAGCTCTGAGCAGACGGCCCTTGAAATGGGACATGGCATCAATGCACCACCCTATTAAGAGTGCACATGAGATTTTATGGAAAAAAATCAGACTGCTTTAGTGTCTCCTTGATGCAAGACGATGCAAAGGGTAGGAGAAACTTACCTGCACACTGCTTTGCCTCAATCAAGAGCAATTGCTGTAAATGTGCTAGGCAGCCAGAGATTGAATTATCACATACACTATGCATGTGTGTGAATGTATTTCAATGTAGAGTGATAGTTTCTGTGAGAAAAACAGTATCTAAATCATGGTACCTCATGACTTGCTTCCTTGCTGTTCCACTTCGGTAGCAGGATGCAACCTGATTTCCAGCTGACTTCTCTGCAAACTCCCCTGTTTGCATATGCTGGTAGGTGGACTATATGCCCTTGTTTAGTTTCTTTTCTCTTCACTGCACTGAGGAGGACACAGTAAAATTGAAAGCCAGCTGGATGCACACCAACGTGAACAGGGAGAGAGTGCCTGTGGCACATGAGCCATTAGGAATAAGTACGAAGAAAAGCTTTTAGGATACCAATCTCAAATGGTTTGGGCCAAATAATTTTGCTGATGTGAGCCGCTGCGGTGCTGGCAGGATCCACTGTAGAGCAGAGGATCATGGTGTACACAGAGGTTTCTTGACCTGGGGAAACCTCAGGGCAGTGGAGACACACACTGGGAGCTCACAGGTCACACAAGAGTGGCTGATGAGTCTCCACACCTACAAAAGAAACCCCTAGGGAGAGCTAGCTTAAGGAGATTAAAGGGAAAGCAAATGATGGTGATTGGTGGATGTCTTGGTCATAGTGACCACGAAGTATTTGAGTTTCAAATCGTTGGTGATAGGAGGAAAACTGCCAGCCAAACTTTGACCACGGATATGGGGAGAGCAGACTTCAGGCTGCTGAAGGAACTAGTTAGTAAGGTCCCCTGGGAATCTGCTTTTGAAGGTATTGGGGTCCATGAATACTGGTCACTTTTTCAGGGTCATCTCCTAAGAGCTCAGGAGCAGGCAATTCCAAAGTGTTGGAAATCAAGCAAGTGGAGCAGAAGACCAGCTTGTCTGAACAGGGATCTTCTTCAAGAACTTAAACAGAAAAGGAAAATGTATGGACAGTGGAAGCAAGGATAGATGACACAGGAGGACTACAAGAATGCTGTTCACCCCTGTAGGGAGAAAATTCATGGGGCCAAAGCTTGATTAGAGTTCAAACTGGCCAGCACTGTGAATGACAACAAAAAGGGCTTTTTAAAACATGTTAACAGCAAAAGGAGGATCAGAGATAACATTGGTCTGTTACTCGATGGGGTCAGTTACTTCACAAATAGGGACGCAGACAAAGCAGATACATTTAATGCCTTCTTTGCCTCCATCTTTATGGCCCCAGTGATGGGCCCTGGGATTCCCAAAGCCCTGTGTTGGAAGACCATGACTGGCAGTGATGACAAACTCCCAGCCAACTCCCTTCAAGACTTGCTGCTATAGGTGGATAGTATAAATCCATGGGGTCCAATGGGATTCTTCCTAGGGTATCGAAAGAGCTGGATAGTGTTATCACAAGACTTCTCTCTCTATTATTTTTCAACTGTCTTGGGAGTCTGGAGAGGTCCCAGTTGACTGGAAGCTGCCAAGTGTTGTCCCAGTTTTCAGGAAGGGTAAGAAGGAAGACCTTGGTAATTACAGACCTGCCAATCTCACTTCAGTGCCTGGTAAAATTATGGAGAAGGTTATTCTGGGAGTTATTGGAAAACACTTGAGAGAAAATGCAGTCATTGGTCATAGCCAGCATGAGGTCACAAGGGGAGTGAGAGACTGTGTAGTTTGGTCCTGAGCAGGACTAAACTTCGACACTAAATGACTGCCTATTAAAACTAAACCCTGACCAAACTAGTCCACTCTTTAAAATATTTTTTTTTTTTTTTTTTTTTTGCTGGGAGAGAGGACTGAATTTAAGCATTTATTGTTTTTATTATCCACCTCATCTCTCCATTACAGATGCAATCCTCCTTTAAAAGTTCATGTGATTTTTCACAGGCATCTGACTGGAAAGCAACCTGAAGACATTTAAATATTGTAGTGGGAACCTGTAGGAATTTCATTCAAACTGTGCCACTGCCAAGCAATGCCAAGGAAGGCATTACTTTTGACAGATGAGGAAAATCAGGTTTCCTCATTTCTCCAAGCTTAAAAAGGTCTATAGACCTGTGTGTAGAAGAAATAAGTATGTCTATCCCAGCTAAGCAAGACAAAGCTATCCTTAAGCAATGGCACAAAAGTTCAGCAAGATAATCACATTAGCATTACTGAGCTAGCCATGCATGTGAAGTACAATACAGCACTTTTTTCCTATTTTTCTGTATTATGAAACTAAAATATTCATATTTTATTGTCCTGCATTGACAGAAAACTGTTAGAACAGAAGAATGGCTGGCTTTCTGTCTGGAGTTTCATGTCTTATTCAGTGCAAGCTTGAATGGCAGAATTAATCAGGTTCTCAACTTCACATTATCCAAGGTTATTCACACTAACAGTCCTTAAATAGAGCTGGGGATGGGAGTCTGATGTTGTTTCCACTGGCCTGGATATGTATTTTCCACCTGCTCAAAAAATTCAAAGGGAATTGAGCACTCAACTCTTGTGCAATTTCAGTAGGATTTTAAGATTTAACCTATTTAATGCCTCTCTGAAAAGGCTAGATTCCAGCCATGATGAGCATCTGACGAAAGCCTACTCTGATCTGACAGTGCCCTACCGCCCTGTGCCAGTGCTGCTGGCACCTACCAAAACAGAGATGCAGTCCCTACCCAGTGCAACTGGAAAGCAGGCAGTGGGGAGCATCATCCTGGGACAAAATGTCAGACATATCTGAAACACTATTTGTGCTTTAACAGCCTTTGGTATTTCCCTGTGTGTTTGTAAAGGACAGCCAGCCAAAGACTAGAAATGCAGTGTGTTCTTTGAGCAACATCCTGGTTTGAGGACCTGATGGAAAACCCAGGGGAACTTCTGCACTGCTGTCGCAAATTTTGACTTGGGGAGAAGGAGCTTCCCCAGCCACCACTTCTCCAAGCAGTAGCTGCTGTGGCCTCCCTGACAGCTTGGAGGGGAAGAAGCAGGGTGTGCTTTCAGCAGAAAGGATTCCCTGACCTCATGTGCGCCAGTCCCTGAGCACAGCTGGTCGCAAGCAGTGTGGTGGCCACCTCCTTTACAGGGAATTACAGAGAGCAGCTTTGCCTCAAGAGCTTGGCGTGGTGAAGGGCCCAGAGTAACCCTTTGAGCTGCCTGTCGCACCTGCCAAAAGGAAGCTGTACTGAAAACAAGCGACTTTCAATAAAGCCTGTGCGTTCACTTGGAAATAATGAAAACAAGCACAAAGACAACTGAGGAGCCCTTTTCAGGCTGTGTGTCGCTGCTCCCTACAATCACACTGTCACCAGTCTCCCACAGAACAGGGTTCCATTGGACCACAACAATTTGCTGCAAAGTGTCATTGGCCCCCCAGAGGACTGAGTGCTAAGGGACCCACTAAAATAAATTACTCTTAAAAAAAAAAATATAGGGAAATACTTGTTTTCCAGTTGCTAAAATTGCTATTGGAAGCTGCTTTTCCTCCAGGACCTTGCAAAACCCCTGCTCACTTCAACTGAGGAGAAAACTCCCTGCTCTGGTGGTCTTCATGGAGTACCAGCCAGTCTCCATGCCCTCTGTCTCCTTCACAAAAGTAGGAGTTGCATGGGCTCTTCTGCCCATGTTTTCCGTGGGAGTTCCTGCCCCACGGACTCCCCTGGGAACAGGCTGCAGACTTACTGCTCAACTTCAATGTGAATTCATGCAGTCGTTTGGCAAATGCCTTCAACATGCAATTCTTCCTTTACGTCTTCTTGGTTTGCAAGAAGTCATGCTAGAAGAGAGGAGGAGGAAAAAAAGGTTATTTCTGTGAAGCTGTCTGAGTGGCCCACTGGTTTTATGGATCATCTTGCTAGGAAGGAAATACTCCTAAAGAGCAGTATTCTGCATCCCTGAAGGTTCTACCCTCTTTTCAAATAAACCTGATTGCCATTGCATGGGAACTGTGACAGCCTTGGGAGGGTGGATTACTGTAATAGCATGTTTTAATGAAAACATGAAATCAGTAATTTGGTTTTTTAGAGTACATTTCACAAACTCAGCTTCTATACTACAACCAAGCAAATCAAAAGTCTTTCTCTCTGCCTTTTGTTGGTTGCTCAGTTTCCACATGCTTCTCAAAAAATCCTGTTGGACTCCTACATGACTTGGTTGTCATTTCATATGTTTAAATCAGTACTTAAGGAGATTACTGAAAGTTTATTGTTCTTATCTTTGTTGATCACTGGATGTGCCTGTCCCTTCCTTCTTTTTGTCTGCTGAATGAAGCTGTCTGAAACACAACTTTACCACTGCAGGGCATTTGCAATCGCAGCAGCAGAAGAAAAGAAGCAAGTTTTTTCTAATCTCTCAGTGCACTTCATCCTCCTCCATCAATGCAAACCTACTAAATTTGAAGTTTAGAGATACATCCAATAACAATTTATTCCTACAGCATTAACCCAATCTATTTAGGCAAACTAGCAATTATTCTTCCACACTAACATCAACATAAAGCAGATTACAAGAATTAAATGCACAAGAGTGCAGTTCTTTTATGATTATGCACCCTTAATCTTCAGAAGATGGTTAATTACATTTTAAGCAGCATAAGAGTCCTAACATATTTGTATGTTAATAAAAAATCTCAGCAGGGATTTAAATCTAACATGTATTCACAGGTATAACTAATGGCATTTTTCAGTAATGCTGTGAAAAATATGCCTGTAAGTTAGTAGCTTCACACAGGAAACTGCTGGGAGTTTTAATTTACTCTCTAACTGTTCTCCTAATCATTCTCTTATCATGCTGGGATGGCTAAATGCATACAGATTATAATGATGATGTGCACCCACCATAGCAGTGTCACTGATGACATTTGTTAGTGTTTGAAGTCAGGCTGCTGCAATCAGAGGGCTACAGCCAAGGGAAGGAGGGAAACAAATGGGGATGACACTGCAGCCCTGCAGTTTCATAAGAACTCTGATGATCTGGAGCACCTCTCCTATGAGGACAGGCTGAGAGAGTTGGGGCTCTTCAGCCTGGAGAAGAGACGGCTCTGGGGAGACCTTATAGCGGCCTTCCAGTATCTAAAGAGGGCCCACAGGAAATCTGGAGAGGGAGTTTTGATAAGGGCATGTAGTTATAAGACGAGGGGTGATGGCTTTAAACTGGAAGAGTCTAAGTTTATATTAGACATAAGGAAGAAATTCTTTACTGTGAGGGTGGTGAGGCACTGGGACAGGTTGCCCAGAGAGGTTGTGGCTGCCCCATCCCTGGAAATGTCCAAGGCCAGGTTGGATGGGGCTTTGACTGATCTGGTCTAGTGGAAGGTGTCCCTGCCTACGGCTAGGAGATCGGAACTAGGTGATCTTTGAGGTCTTTTCCAACCCAAACCATTCTATAATTCTATGAACTCGTGTTTGCTGTTTTAAGGCTTATTCCAGTTCAGAAAGGGATAAGTCTCTACTCAGCACAGGCCCAAACATTTCTGTGATTCAGAACTTTTAGGATTACATGTTAACTGTGTCATGTTGAAGGTCCAAAGAGACCTCTTTCCTAGAAATCCTCATAAATTAAGACAGAGCCTGTCATTTACCTCTGCTTCCAATCTCTGGGAAGCCAGAGCACTGGAGTTCAAAGTGGAATCTCTATTCTTTATCCAGAGCTGCTCCTTGGAAATTTCAGCTCTGGACAGTCCAGAATTTTGGCCAGGGTAAGACTTAGCCTGGTTCAGGGTCAGAACTGTCTTTGCTTCCAACCCCAGGCAGCTGCCGCAAAGCAGAAGGCATGAGCTTTCAGTGGTGCCACTTCTGGGAAAGAGATACCAGCTGGGAGACGCATGCCTTCCTCCTGGGTTCACCCACTGCCCAGGGAGAGAGAGGAAGCCATTTCGTTCACTGAACAGCACCTGAGCAGAGCAAGCTCAGGGGAATGAGTATCACAAGGAAAGGGAAAAAAAAGGGGTGCTATTGATGCTTCCTGCAGGTCCTGAGGTCGGTGGCCACAGGCTCTATCCTTCCCTTGGGTGTGCTTGTTCTATTAGTTGACCAGCATCATGCCAGTTTCTTCTGCAGAAGCCACCTGAGTTTCAGAAAAAGGAGGCTTTACAGCTCAACTTTATTTTTCTCTTCTATTTGGTCATGTCTTCCCACAGTGGATTTTCTTCACCTCTAACTCCCAGTGCAGACATTGTCATTCCAAAATATCCCCAGGGTATAAAAGATAATTTGGGAAAGAAAGAAAGAACTAAACTTTTGAAATATGTTGCCTAATAATTACTATTCCTCATTCTGAGCCTTATTTGTGGCAAGGATGACTCATTGCCCTTGAACACCCACTGCCTATCTATTTCCTTTAATGTTGCTTTCCTTTTTGATTTTCTGGATACGGATAGCTGACTGCTTATCTATTCCTACTGTTAAAATGATGCATAACTACTGCATTTTGCGGATGGAAACATTATGGACACTGAAATGTCATCACAGCCCCATTTGCTCATCTGGTGTTATTTACTTTCCAGCAGACAATATTCAGTACACAGGCACGCACAATGCAGAAGTCAGCACAACATTCATCACATTGATATCAGGACATACAACGCATGCTGCCACTGATCAACAGAAACAGTCTGGGCTGGAGGATTTACAGAGCTACCCATCTCCCTTCAGATTCTGTACAAATTTTCCCTGACTGAGACATGGTAGCTCTGGAAAGGAGCCAAGACATGGCTACCTGCCAGTGGGAGAAGTTCCCAAAATAGGGGGATGTAGAGGTCCACTGTCAGACTGACCTTCTTTTCTGGTGGATACAGCTGTGCACTGGTTTTCTCCAAAGCCTGCCAGTGCCACCAGTGCACTCACCGCTCCCTGGGAGGCTTGCACAGCATTGTCTGGAGCATCAGCCTTTGTCATGGCCTCAGATCTCTCATGGCCACCGGTGAGGCTTTTTGTGAATGCAGATGAAGCTTTGTCTAGAATAAGAAGACATCTCCGGAAAAGCATCCTGAAGTCCTGCTACAGTCAGGTCATGTGATCCAAATGCCCAGCTATCCAAAAGTATGTCTCAGGGAAATCAGTAGTGTAGCCCAACAGAGGTGCTTCAGAACCATTCAGTCCAGGTCTTGAAACCAGAAGCCACAACACCTTGCATCTGTGCGTTATCATGTGCTGTGCCCTTTATAAACACCCTTCAAAAATTGCCCCTAGCCAAGAGAGTTTCCACATCAGTGATGGAAGTCAGCAGATGAATATGGCCCCTGGAGAGCTTGCAGCAACAGTAAGGTCATGAGGACTGTGATAATATCCAGCCAACTAATGGGACTGCCTTGATGAGGAACTAACAGTAATGAGGAGGAGACTACTGGCCTTGGGCTCTGTGAGGACTTTTTCTCTGCTTCTGGGAGAGTCACCAAAAGAAGGGACTGGGAATCTCTGAAAGGCAGGAGGCTGGTCACAGGTAGACAGGGGACTGTTCCTCGTAGAGCTTTAGCTCTCTGGAGGCTAGGAGATAGTCACTGCATACCTGCCTTCCTCTTATTGCTTCTCTGGCATCCACTCTCACTCACTTTTTGAGAATCTGGGTTAGCTGGACCTTGGTGGACATTCTGATGTGCCACAGACTCCTGGGAGACACCAAAGGAAAATCTCAGCTACCAGAGGGTGATGGAAAGTGAATTTTGTAGTCTGATGAAGCTCTTCTAGCTCACATTTCTTTCTTCTTGATTCAGCTTTCTTTCAGTCAGCATCCATGATGTGTCAAAACTTGTAGCTTCACATTTGCACCAAGATGCTCCTCAGCCCAGAGTAGAAAACTACCATGTAATGCTCAAAAAGCACAAAACAACCAAAACAATGACACTCACAAAAAGGTGTGGGGAAGAAAGCAAACAGAGCTGCTTGGAGAGCACTGGGGGTGGTAAGCAACTAGCTGCAAGGTGAAGGGATCTGGGATGAAATCCTCAGCTGGTGCAAGACTGAGGCTTAGACCAGCTGCTTCCCTGAAGCCAGATCTGCTCCAAATAGCTGTTTCCTTTTCCTTGCACATAGTTTTGAATTTTGTTATCTTTTCCTTTTGATGCCCTTTTCAAACAAGGAGCTTTGCCATATGGAAATTCTCAATTAAACCAGCTTGTAGTTGCCTCATATCTGCCACATAAAACAAAGCCAGGCACTCCTGACATCTGGAAGCAGCTGGCTGGAGAGGTCAGATCCATCTTCAAACAGCATTCACATCTGTTGAGCTTGTCCTCCCAACCTCAGTTTACACATCTGTTTTGACACAACCAGAATGACAGGTATGTAAGTTTTACAAGAGGTGCCTCAGTGCAAGAATGAGGAATGGCCTTGCCAGGTCAGATCAGAGACCCACCAGTCCCCATGTGCCCCCTCCAGCCTGGCCCAGAGCAGACAGACACGAAAGGAACAGGATACGGACATTGCAAGCAGGTGGCCATGCTTCCTCAGCATCTAGTGCCTGAGGTCAAATATTTCAGTCAAATATACATTCATTTCTTGCAGTGGGAGGGAAGGCACAGAAAGTTGCTCATCCAAAGGTAATACAAATTTGTGATACTGTATGCATTCACAAGCACTATTCAGAAAACTTCTGTCTTAAATAACAGCTACTGCCCCAGGCCCAGGTCAGAGCCACATTGTGCACTTTGCTAGCTATGATGAGAGAAGAGAGAGATTCATCCTTAGAATCAAGAGGGTGGAAATGCTCATAGATATGAGTGGCTGCGAGTACCAATGGGAATCCTGATTCAGCTTTTCCTCAGCATAGGGTGGATGCTGTGAACCACCGCTGGGCTAACAGACAGGAGCAAGACTGGAAAGAGCTTTGGTACGGACTCAGGTGGCTCTTCCACCTGCCCTTCACCTCCTGCTTCAGAGACTGCTTGGCTTTGGGAGCATCCCTGTGTGGAGTCTTTGTGGATACAGAGGCATGCAGAGGACTGGGAATAAAAATAGTGGAAACATAAGATTTTTGTAAAATATTTCCAATTGTATACCAGTTTTACTAATTCTAAGGTTGGATTGCTGGTGTTCAGGGTGGCTTGTCGCCATGACCTAGAGCAATTTCTCCCTGCTTGTTTTAAGCACACATGATGAAGGGATTTTCAGTTGTGCAAAACTTCATCTGAGCGTAAGCTGTGATCTGGAAACTGCTGCTCCACACCAGGAAGCGATTTGACTGTGACACCTAGAGAGCAAGAGATTGCACATTTCCCATTTGCATCCCTCCAGCCTGCTACAGCTGGATGTAAATAATTCCTTCCTTCTCCTGGGAGTCCTTCTACTCTCACCTTTCTTTCACAGCATTTTGACTGAGGCAAAGCCAAAAGCAGTTACCTGGAAATTTGTGAAATCACAGAGAGTCAGGAAACTCTAGTCTTGCCAGAGATTTGCCATGACTCTAAGCAGGTCACTTAATCTTACATCAGTAACACAAGTGATGAAGGCTTCATTGGTATCATATTAATTTGTAATCGAAGCTTCACGTAAGGATTACAGGATTAAGCTACTGCAGCAACAGAATATTCTTCATCAGGATGATCCCTTTGTTCCAAGAGCCCATGTGTTATTATTACCATTTTCACATCTGTTCATCACTTGGAGAAAATGTCTTTTGTCCCTTAGTAAGCTCCAGCATATATTTTCCCCTGCCATGCTCCCCCACACTATTATTTTTAAATCTAAATACATTTTCTAAAGGTTAAGACATGTTGTATAATTAAAATCAAGTTGGCAGCAAAGAGCTATTTCATTCACCAGAGCTCTTTTCACTGTATATCAGTCTTTTCTCCAGCTGGAAAGCAGCTGGAGAATTTGAAGTGATCTACTTACCGGCAACAGCAAGGCCAAGGTCACAGACATGACTAGTGACAATGGATGTTCATTGTGACACTTGTTATGGGAGCTTAATTTTTCAGAAGTTTTATTCAGTGCTTTCTGGAAATGAGATCCTGTAAGGTAATTCCTATGAGTGTCCCAAATCACTTCTGCAAGTCGTGACTTTTGCACTCACACTGGAGATCACACAGCATAAGAAAGGTAGAAACTACTCAGCACTTCCACTATCCCTAATTTTTCTTTTCTGTCTTTTAACTTCCTTCTGTTAGATATGAAGTGGCTCCATTCTCCTTGCAGAGTTCTTCCCAATATCTTGTAAAAGTAAATGAACGTTAAAACCGGAGGTGGTTCTCCAGAGAAGTAATTCAGCAATAATTCAGCCTACAGAAGTTCCCATGTCTGTAATTTATTGATTTAGCTAACAGTTTGTAGTGACTAGATAGCAGTTTCCTATCTTATTACCCTGTGTTTTCATTGTACCCAACCTGTCTGGTAGAAGGAATATCAATCTTTGGCAGCTTACAATTGCCTTTACTTCATTTTGGAGTCTCTCGAAGTTTCCTGATTTGGATGGTTGACAGAGAGTTAAAAAGAGTTACTTTTCTTACCGACAAAAACAACAACAAAAAATGTGATCTTCACTTGTGTCTTCGAAAGAGAGACGGACGGTTCTGCACTTCTGGTGCTTATGTAAAATCCTCAGCTACACTTCCCATCCAGCCTGCAGAAAGTGTTTGTCACGTCACTCTTCCCTCTCCATAGCAATAAATGCAGATGATGTGTGGTTGCTTAGTAAACAGCATGACAGAAAGCATCAATGCACTTTATGATGCTTGGCAAGGAAGACAGACGAGATCTTACTGCATTTTTGAGGCAGACTAGATGTTGATCACCGACACTTGTGGCTGAGAAAAGGTTCCCAATGCCAAAGCTGCTAAAGTTGGACCTGTAAAGAGAAAAGTGTGAGGAGAGCGGGAATAATACAAAGCAAAAACTGGATACATTTGGATTTGTGAAACAACTTGTGTCAACAATAGTCACAAGCATTTTGTTCTTGATTTTGGAGGATGTTTGGGTGATTAGGTAGCTAAAAGGCTTGCAAACAGTGTCTGTCGAAATTGCAAAGGGAAAAAAAATAGTTGGTGAATTCAGAGTTCACATACATGTTGCAGTACTGACAGGCACATTGGGAGTGCTCTTACAGAAACACGTGTCTCATGCTACAGACAGGAACTGGAAAAAACCCTTATGACTCAGCGGACCAGTCACACCTAAACAAATGCTGAATACCGGTTGCCTCTTCACATTGAAAACAATCAAGGCAAGAGATGCAAATGAGCGCTTCTCCAGTTTGTCAGTTACTACAAACTAGTTACTTAGCTCACTTTATCAGCTCAGACATGGCTCATCCGATGAAAACTGTAAGAAGTCAATGACACAATATTCAGCAGGTATTTAGGGACCATTTGCCCCATATGGCTAATACCTGCATTAATAAGGAGGTCTCTTCAGGCCAAGGAAAATGCAGGGCCCATAAGTCCCATGAGGAAGAAAGTTTACAAGCTTTCTGTTGCACTGATGAAGAAGTGGTTATTTATCTGCCTTTGGATGAAACCAACAGCTATTTCATCTTCATTATAGGCAACAGCATGATTTTCTAAGAAATAGGCCAAACTAGATCAATGACATCTCCTGATGGAACTACCTGCCCAGATTTGCCTTGTTTTTCCCAAGAAAAGCCTACATATTCTGCTACCTTTAAACAGATGGCATTGCTGGAGCTGAGGCTTTGCCCTCATGCCGGGTCTGGCTCTACCATCGTTCACGTCTTACTGTGCTCCTTCTGCCAGCACACTGTTCTGCTCCTTCTGCCATTGTTTTGACATTTCTGATGTCGAGTTCACAGACTATATCAACTAGTGCACTGGTTTCAGCCCACATATCATAGGAGGCAGCATATATCTTCTCTCAGACCATTGACAACTTGAAAAGGTGTTAGAGACTTCTCACCCAGTGGACCACTTAGTGTGTACTGTCCCTGGCCCTCTTTGCAGAACTGACTCTCACCTTCTCATCTCACTTCGTTCCAAGATGCCCTCTTTGTTATGGAGTCAATCAGGTGTGAGTGAGGCTCTTGATGCAGCTTGCAGTTTGCTGCTTCTTCTGAGAAAGCTGGTGTCCTCAGACAGAGTAAAGCTGATTCCCTCTGTGTGGCAAAGTACATACTCAGTCTTTAAGCATCACACTTGTTCCCTGAGCACCAGCCCACTCATAAACCAACGACTGTGAGCTTCTACGTCTGCTTCTTTTCCTTCTGAAGCTGTCAAAGAGGATGAGTGTCCACAACCCCACTGCCTCTGCATCCAGCAGCATAGGAGCACAGCTCCGGCTGAGGCAATCTGTGTGACTCAGCTCTCCTTGCAAATGTGACAACCTTTGTCGGGAAGAAAACCTAGGGATTTGGTCCCAAAATAAATTCAGCCCTGAGCGTGGCTGAACTGGCCTGATATTATCAAACAGGCTGCGTAGTTCAGTTCCAGCTTTCCTCTCCCATCTCTTTTCTTAGTTGTCTGGCCCAACACCACTGAAACCCTCTGGCCAGCATATTCCCAGGTATGACTAGAGAAGTCTGAGCTATGCTTTATCTTTTTTCTCCTGACAAATACTTCAGTTTGAACTTTCCAACCAGTTATTCCAAGCTGTGGTAGCATTAGTCAAACTAATGATATCTGGATATATGGAGGAAAATCAATATTGTATGGTGAAAAAAAAATCCCACAATTAATAGTGTACTGTACAGTGTCTGTGTTCCTGTGCCAGTCTGGACATAATACAAGTGACTTATCTTTTTTTTTTTTTTTTTTTAATCTACTCTCTGGAGGGGAATGTTCTATAATGAGGGTTATTGGAACCCTGCAGCTGTTCAAGGATGAAATAGCTTAGCTGTTGGCTTTACTGCCTTACTCATGCAAGGTTATTATGGCCATGGATGCCAGTGACAACCTGGAGTCTCTGTTCTGCCCAGACACTTTGTGCAAACTGTTTGTACTGAAGTAACAGCTCCTAAGATAAAGCCCTGGAGAAAAGAGATTGCAAATCTAAATGAAACCACAATGACCTGTGGTTCGGGGGACACCAAATCAGCTGTATTGGGAGAGGGAACATCCATCATCTCAGCCTGCTCTATTCCTTTAGAAAAGAAAAAGAAAGCATGGCCTCTTTTCTCCAAACAATGCTGTGGTCAGGAACTGATTTATCTTAAATCTGTCTGCAGTGCTCACTGCTGGGTTTTATGATTGTGGCTCTTCAGCCATCCAGCAGCAATAAGAATAATTCAGTGACCAGAAATTCTCTTCATGTCCCAGTTATGGCTCTTAGCTGTGAGCTTTGACCCCATTGCTGAAGTACTGATTTAACTCTTTTACTGTACTACCAAGAAGAAATGTTGTTTGATACAGGATCTCCCAGCCCCCACACAGCTTTTCCAGCAAAGGCACTGTTGACCAACGAAGGAGGCAAGAAAGCTGCTAAAACCTGGACAAACTGAAGAGCAGGATCCTGGATAAGCAGACACTGAATGTCTCAGTTGTTCCTAACCAGATATTTTGATCCTGGATGCTGGTAATGGAAGCTCTGCAGTGACTTCAGTGACACACACAGACTCTGAGAGGCCATCCAGACTTCTGTCCCCTCTTCCTTCTAGTTTTACTGTTATCTTGAAAACGAAATGACACTATGATTTCCTTTTCCTCTGCAGTGATGTTTTTCCTTAAGTCTGTTTGCTCTGGTCTCCCTTGTCCAGGGTCCTTCTGAGGGGCATCTTCAACCTGTTCACTCAGGTCAACTAGACTCCTTTGGTGCTGTGACCCAGAGATTATTGGGTGGTGGTAGGGACAGACACCTTCTCAGAGCAAGCTGAGAAAGCCACCCTGCTGCAGCATATGTTCAGGGCCAGCCAAACCCTTCGCATTTCCCCTTTCTGCTGGGACAAGCTTTTGGTGAGGACGGGGTGACAGCTGGAGGAAGTGCCCTCTGCACACACATGGGTTGAGGGAAAGAGGGAATGGGGCAGGCGGTATCCAGACCCCGGCCACATCCGGACCCCAGCTGCAATGTATCTGGGGGAGAGGCAGGAGAGCAGAGAGGTGGAGTCCTGCAAACTGCTTTAGGAGGCAGCTCTGTTTCCCCATCTGACATCCTCTGCTTCCCCAGTCATGTGGTTTACATTTGTCTCTTTTTTTCATGTGGAAACACTGCTTTCAAAGCCATCAGTGCAGACAAGCGTAGTGGCCATGACTTCATAGCCAGCATGCCTCTCCCACCTGCAACTCGGCAGCTTTTGACAAAGTGGGAAATCCCAAAGGGGCTCTTGTGGCTTTGGTAGGTTTATTCATCTCATGCATGCAGGTAGTCTCACTAAGCAGGAGGAGAAGGTGCAAGGGAAGAGGAACAGGAAAAGAGTTGGAAAAAAAAGAGGTGAGTTAATCAGAAAGAGGCAGCATCAATTACTGTGACATTTAATATCAGGGTTTTTTCCTTTTAATAGAGACCACACTGATTCCTTTGGGGAAATCTACTATCAGCTTTGAGCCAAATGCCCAGCAAACATAAACTAGCTCAGTCCTCTGCAAGTCCATGATGCCATGTGAGATTACCCCTGCTGCAGACCTGGACTTGCCTGTGCTGCTCAGCCCTGTGGCTGTCTGGGCACATCCCTCCGGAAGCACAACCCAGCCACTTACAGACAGCCTGTACCTCGTTAGACTGTAAGATCATAGAATCATAGAATGGTTAGGGTTGGAAGGGACCTTCAAAGGTCATCTAGTCCAACCCCCCTGCAAGTAGCAGGGACATCTCCAACCAGATCAGGTTGCTCAGAGCCCTGTCCAACCTGGCCTTGAATGTTTCCAGGGATGGGGCCTCCACCACCTCTCTGGGCAACCTGTTCCAGTGTTCTACAACTCACATTGTAAAATATTTTTTCCCAATATCTAATCTAAACCTACCTCCCTCTATTTTAAAACCATTACCCCTCGTCCTATCACAACAGGCCCTACTGAACAGCCTCTCCTCATCTTTCTTGTAGGACCCCTTGAGGTACTGGAAGACTGCTATTAGGTCTTCCCAGAGCTTCTCTCCTCCAGGCTGAACAGCACTAACTCTCTCAGCCTGTCTTCATAGGAGAGGTGCTCCAGCCCTCTGATCATCTTTTGGCCTCCTCTGGACCTTCTCCAACTGACCCATGTCCTTCTTATGTTGGGGGCTCCAGAACTGGACACAGTACTCCAGGTGGGGTCTCACCAGGGCAGAGTAGAGATTCTTTGGTTTTATTCAAATCTCCATTAGGACTTGTCCCAGAAAGGTCATGAGAGTAAAAAACCCAAACAAACAGAAACAAGAATAAAACTTTTCTACTACTGAGTCTGAATGCACACTAACGAGATCTAAGCAGATAACTAAGAGACAAAGCAAAGGACTCGGGATGTATCTGCACTGCACTGCACTGCGGTCAGAAGCTGTGATTGGAGCAGGGGTAGAAGTACTCCCACTGGCCTTCCTCTAGCTATGCCGAAGGAGCAATGCAAGCTCATTAATGACCCCATGGGTACCTCTAGGATCACAGGGACTTCAGGAGCTACTTCGCATTGCAGCGCAGGCTGTTCTTTCCCTGTTGTTAAGTTACTGATCAAAAACTTGTACAGAGAGGTTTGCACACACTGTAACCACTCCTCTAAGCGCAGGGTCTTCAGACGACTGACTCACTTTAGGTGTCCGAGTCTCAAAAGAGTAGTCCGACAGCCTCAGCTTTAGCACTCAAGCTGTCCATCCTTTGTCCACTTAGGGAGTACTGGATTCAGATGTATTCGTTTTGAAAGATAGGTTTCAGTCTAATCAGTTGCAAACAATTCCTTTTCAGCCAAAGCAGCTCCCTGGTCCACTTGTCTGCCCCGTTTCATGCTAGTACTGGCACAAAGCAAGACAAGTCTTGGGAGGTGGGAACACGGACCCACTCCTTTCTATACCAATGTAGATTTAGATCAGCTTACACAGATGGAAAAGTTGCAGCCAAAGACACTGTAATGGGAGCCCTGAAGGTCTGGATCCATTTCTATCGGAGCTCTGAACCCAAGTCTTAAGCTAAAAAGATTTTTTAAGCTTAGCTAAAATACAATGCCTTGTGTTGAAACTCTGACTTGAAATAAAATATTCATTTCTAGACATAATTTTAAAAAATGAAGATAATACCCCCATATTCATGTCAATTTTCTTAGAAAAAAATAACTTGGACTTAGGGATTTCCAATATATCTCCGCACTTCCAAGAGTAAGTGGGGATTGTAATTCAGAAAGCAGTAGGTGCCACTGCTCGCTGCTTGATGCTGATTGCACCTACTTTGCTGAGGTCTTCCAAACTCTACTTTACCTTTCTCCAAGCTCCAGCACCATGTTACCTTCCAACAACAAGTGCATGGATGATATCTCAAAGTTTTTTCCTCCTCACCACAGTAGGATATGGAAGAAGCATTTACAGGAATTTCAGTCTGTTGGTGAATGTCAGTGAAACAGCACTGAGGCTTCATCAAGCCTGGGAGAAGGAAGCTCCATGCTGTTCAGCTCATACTTTTGATTCTCCTTGAAGCTCTTGGCTGCCTGCACAGGAGCGTTGTCTCTGGCAAAAAGCTCTCCTTGGCCAATTAGCAACAAAATCATTTGTAGGAATGGCAGAATTGCAGATGATCTCATGGGCATTTATTTATTCTGCATTTGCACTTCTAAATAGGCCAAGGAGAATTTCTTCTTCATTTTCCACCTCCATGCTTCAGATGCTGGAGTGAGAGGTCAAACTGGAAGCATTTGCAACCCAGCTGTGGGCAGCTCTCTCTGCCCACATACTGTCCTTCCCTGTCATCCCAGGAGATGAGCGTTGTGTGGCATCCTTGGCCATCAGCAAAACCTTGCCAAGGAGATTTTCCATGGAGAATCAACAAAATCAGCTGTCACTTTCTCACAGCATCCACAGTGAGAGCTCCAATTAAGAAGGAGTATTTTTAGCCTGGAGGTACTTGGCCAGCCGGTCAGAGGTTGTCCCTGGTCCTTGAGGATATAAAAGGAAAGAAGAGATCCCACAGGTCCCAGTACTATCTATATTTTGGGAACTCTGTTTGCATGTGATCTCCTCTGCAAGGAAAGGGTGTTCCTTTCTTGGTGAGACAGCGTCACATCAGTCAAAATTGACCCTTTTGAAAATTCACACCCCGTGTCTGGTGGATGTGTCCTGAGTCTTTCTAAGGGCTAAAATATATATCAAATAATACCCCACAGTACTCCATGAGAATGGAAAGGAATGGAGCTGCCCTGATGTGCATTATATTAAATGTGCCTGGCATGCGCAGTCACACTATAGAGCCAGTCCTTGAGTTCTTCCTTGCCTTTTGCTGCCTATTATTAACTTGAAGGACAAATGCTCTAAGTGGTGCAGGGAGTCAGAGACAGCTACTACAACCCTCATCAGCTCCAAATCAATAATGGGTACCATCCAGACATGCATGGATGAGAGGCATTTCACTTCCAGGAGACCGATTCTTGAAGTGAAGCAGCTGGCATTGTTAAAAACATAATGAAATAGCGGAGTGGGGTGAAAAGTATTAAGAAAAAAAAGTTATTAGTCACTTCATTAAAAGAAAAAATAAAAGGCCAACTTCTCAACTAAGACTGATGAGTCAAACTTGCATACTGATATAGGGCCTAAAATTTCCAGCAATTAAGGTCTACCCTGCCCCAGTTTAACAAGTGAATCTTTGGTGATGCCATACTAGACAGCTCCAGCAATCACTCTCGCACACCCAGACACACACACAGACAGAGGCCTGAGCAAGTCTAAGAAAGAAAACTTTTCTGCCCTTTGCTGAGCTAATTTGAAGCCGCAGCATCTCCTGGCCCTGCGTCCAGACACAGTGGCACAGAGTCAATCTGGCACAGGGTGGGGGCAGGAGGGTGAAGAGCCAGTTTAAGCTATCCTGCTCCCAGATAGGAGATTGACTTCTTGCACCAGTACAGTCCCCAGCAGTGTCACTGGTAACTCCTTCTAAAAACTCAGTAATTGATGGCTGAATTACAGTACAGCTGTAAGAATCACATGCCTACTTGAGTTAAAGTTTTAATTGAATTCAGTTACATACCAGTTAATTGCAAGGCAAGGACTGTGTATATGTACACACACAACAGGACAACTGATGTGTACCTCAATAATTCCTCTTTGCATTTAGGTGCATTTAGGCACTGGTGAGGCCGCACCTTGAGTATTGTGTTCAGTTTTGGGCCCCTCACTACAAGAAAGACATTGAAGCCCTGGAACGTGTCCAGAGAGGGCAACAAAGCTGGTGAGGGGTCTGGAGCACAAGTCTTATGAGGAGCAGCTGAGAGAGTTGGGATTGTTTAGTCTGAAGAAGAGGAGGCTCAGGGGAGACCTCATTGCACTCTATAGCTTCCTGAAGGCAGGTTGTGATGAACAGGGGTTTGGCCTCTTCTTCCAGGCAACAAGCAGGACCCGAGGAAATGGCCACAAGTTGTACCAGAGGAGGTTTAGATTGGACTTGAGGAAAAACTTTTTCTCCCAAAGAGTGGTAAGGCACTGGAACGGCCTGCCCAGGGAGGTGGTGGAGTCTCCGTCCCTGGCAGTGTTCAAGAAGCGGCTTGATGAGAAGCTACAGGATATGGTTTAGTAGCTGTGGCAGCAATGGTAGTGGGAAGACGGTTGGACTAGATGATCTTATAGGTCCCATCCAACCATGTGATTCTATGATTCTATGATTCTATGATTCTATGATTCTATGATGTAGAATTTTCTTACCAAATCTCAAGGAATTACTGCATTATAGAATCATAGAATCATAGAATCATAGAATGGTTAGAGTTGGAAGGGACCTTCAAAGGTCATCCAGTCCAACCCCCCTGCAAGGAGCAGGGACATCTCCAACCAAATCAGGTTGCTCAGAGCCTCATCCAGCCTGGCCTTGAATGTTTCCAGGGATGGGGCATCCACCACCTTTCTGGGCAACCTGTTCCAGTGTTCTACAACTCGCATTGTAAAATATTTTTCCTAATATCTAATCTAAATCTACCCCCTTCTATTTTAAAACCATTACCCTCGTCCTATCACAATAGGCCCTACTGAACAGCCTCTCCCCATCTTTCTTGTAGGCCCCCTTTAGATACTGGAAGGTCGCTATAAGGTCTCCCCGGAGCCTTCTCTTCTCCAGGCTGAACAGCTCCAACTCTTTCAGCCTGTCCTCATAGGAAAGGTGCTCCAGCCCTCTGATCATCTCCCTGAGAGCAGCAGCTCATCCAGTGGGTGTAGTACAAGGGCTCATCCAGTGCCATTGCATCTGGCTGACAGAGAGAAGGTCCAGGGAAGTGTGGGCAGTCCCTGGTTGGGACACTGGCCCTGGTCTGCCCCGTGCAAACCTAAGCAAGTCACCTCAGGCCACCATGGCATGAAGAGACTTTCTGTGAAATGGGATAACAAAATGTCTCCTTTGAATAGCAAATGCTTGACCATAGTTAGCAATGCTGGGTCATCTGCTCCTGCTCTCGGGAGCCTAGGGAGAAATTACTGTACACAAACACTTCCAATAACTGCTTTTGTAGATTCAGTAAACAGAGTGGTTAAAAATTATACCCTCAGTGAGTATCCAACAGTGTAACCTTTTAAGTTTGAAAATGAGTTCTGGATTGTCTGAGTAAAAGCAGCTTTTAACTAACAGGATGGAGGCTAATGAGAGATCAATGTCTATTGTGGGAGAATTATCCCCCTCCCCAGGAAACTGAAGGAGACATTTGCCACTGTGGGGAGTGCTGAGATGTGGGAAAGAGGCTGGGAAAAAGAAATAAGCTTGATTTTTGGTCGTCAGCACCACAAAAGCAAAGCATAGTCACATTGCAGCCCAAGAGGAAACTGCGTCCAAGACCAAACCTATTTGAGATTCTGATTTCAGCATTCAGCCATCCTGCAGCATCATTAGTATGCACAGTGCATACTAATATACAAGCTAATAAAACACAACGAAACCCAAATAACAATCACTCCTTCAATAGCCTCCCTTGGCAGACCAGACCCTTAGCAGTCAGGTCAGTGGAAGACGTGCCCTGAAGGTGGAGAGCCCTGCACATGGCAGAGCAGCTGGGGAAGGATGGGAGGAGAGAAGTCCAGAGTTGAGGTCTTTGTAACCCCACTGCAGTACTACAAGGTCCAGGTATATAAAGCTAGATGTTAGTTTGCAAAAAACATCTCCTCTCCTAATCTCATTCATTAAAGCAAGACAGGTGTGGGATTTCGGAGGCCCTGGTCTGATCACATGGGCTTTCTAAATGAGAGAACTGAAGTGAGTGGAACCTGTATAAGCACACCACGTCTCTTATCAACATTGGGGAAGGATACTGCAGAGAATCATCAGAGTTGCCAGCTGGGCAGGCAGTTGTGAATTACAGCCAAAGGCCCAATTTGCTATGGACTTAACTGGCCATTGGGTGAGATCACCAATTCCACCAATGAGTTATTACAGACATTTCTTGAGGTTATGAAGTTGTTTCATCCTCTTAGGTACTAGAAAGGAATAAGCAATACCATCTTTGTTGTGTTGACTAGCCAGCCAACGAATAGGAAAACTACCTGGGGAATAAATCTCCTGAAATGAACTGCTTCTGGGAGGAGAAAGGCACTGACTGCGCTCATGTATGCAGATGGTGATTGATAAGGAAATATGCACCTTTCTTCAAAACTTCTTTAGATAACATACTTTAGACAAGCAGCCTCTAAAATTTTTGCATAGAGCTGGGAAAAATCCTGAACATAGTGACCTATTCAGCACACATTACAGCAATAAAAAAGCAAAAGATTAAAATTCTTGTACAGCTTTAGGTTTGCCTTCCTCAAGGCTTGGCTTCCCTGCATCATCTTGGCTTGTAGGCCACAAGGGGCAGACAGGTTTTTTTATGAATCAATTTTGATGGACTTGAGAAGCTTGATTTTACTTAAAATCACGGTTTACCAGTGAAATTGGAACACGGAGATGGACTCAGTGGTTTCTTAAAGTCTCTTCCAGCTCTGTCTTCAAAGATTAAAGATCTCTGTTTGACCAATGAGTCTGTCATATAGGTTTTGTTTCAAACTTTGGGTGCAGAGGATCGGCGCACAGGGTACTTGCTGCCTTTGGAAGATGTGCTGCAGAGGAAGCAGGGCCTGATCCAAGGTCTAAACAGAACAATGCTGCTTAACCAACTGAAAAGGGATTTCGATCCAGATCTCCTCTACTTACTTGGTTTGCAAGGTATCGAGTACTAGGGAAAAGAATTTGCCTCCAACATGTCTTCTGAAGAGGCAGCACTGAGGGTGCATGGCTGCAAAGAGTGGCAAGGCTTGTCAGCAGCTCCTGCTCTTCTTGTGGGGTCATCTTTGTGTTCTGATTATCTGTCTAAGTGCTTCCATGCCTTTCAGCAGGGTAGCAGCCAAACCGTTTCTACCTGGATGACTGACAAGGGAATCCATCACCATTACCTGTATTACCTGCTCATGTTCCCTGAGTAGTTCTGCTCTGTGAAGTGTTGATAATGCTGTACTCACCTCCCTAATACATTTATTTCCCACTCCCTGCATTAAGTGTATATTCAATTATGTTGGAAGAAAATCTCATTCTGAAACTGGAAACCTCCCTGTGTGCAGCTCTGCTACTGCTGACCTTCTGCAAAGTCATGAAGCCCGTCTGTGTCCTTTAGGATTTCTCCTCATCTGGAATTAATAACTTTCTTCCCAGGATAGTCACATCTCTCTACAACTTGTAATGTATTTCCTAAAAAGTTCAGTCTGCCCAGGTTTGGAGCCCTGTCCTAGGTTTGGAGCACCCTCTGTCTAGTTCCCTAGACAAAGGTGAAAGTTTTTTCATCTCACAGCTCCTCATCCTTTGAGCAGGAGGTGGGGACTAGGACTAAGGGACTTCCTGAGGTCCTTCCAACCTGAATTTTTCTCAAAGGTCATGATTCTATGCTTTATCTGGGAAAAGTTAATTAGTGCATGTTTGTATATGGGAGAGAGTCTTGCAGCTGCCTCCTGTGCCCCATGTTACAGTACCCTCTGCAGATCCCTTTAGCTCCTTGCAAGCACTCAGTGCAATGGCAATCAGCTCCAGTTTGGAAATCAGCCTGACCTGGGCCGCCCAGGTGAAGAAGCCTGCTGGGAAAGCAGAGTTAGTAAATCCAGCTAGACCCCAGCGTTGTACCACTTTCATGACCTGAGCTATGCTATTGCACAGTGCGAGCTGTGTACCACCTCCCTCCCAACAAATCCAAGGGATCTCTCTAAGATGGAGCAACGTGTTAAGGCGTGAATGCATTTCGTGGATGCAGGTAATGACTAGAGGTGCAATACCTAATGACTGGCCAAAGCAACTTGCCCGAGACTACAGCAGGGAATCAGGAATTGTGGGCTGGCTCAGGAGGGGCACAGTCCTGGTTCCACTGTCCCCAGTGGCACCCTGCCTCCCATGGGCTAGGCAGCAGTCCACATGTTCAAGGGCAAGCAGAAGTTAGAATTTCCCATACATTCAGTGACAAGTGGAAGCTTTTTGCACTTTATCTCCTAACTCTGTGCATTCACACACATGCTATTTATAGCACCGTTTCTTTCCTAGGGCTTCCCACAAAACAGAAATGTCAGATTCTCATTCTGCCAAGAGGGAAGTCAGCATCTTGTTTTGGACTTATACATATATTGTCATCTAAGACTGAAGTCTTTGGCACCTGATTCTTCATGGCTGAGTTTCCTATATTCTGAAAAGGTCTAATCTGGGTCTCCAGGAGGAATTTACCCTGTGAGTTTGCCCACACAGTGGACTCAGTTGACTTTGTACCTCTATTACATCTCCTTTGTAAGAGGTGCAGACAATTGTTTTCCATTTTGTTCCTGGGGTACCATCCACACAAATCATGATGGAGGCATTGTTTTGCACTACAAACTCACATATTCTTCACCTGGAAGGTTTGATGGGTTTTTTTTGTAAGATTTAGTCCAGAAAATGCAGAGGAACACAGAAGATCAAAATCTATTGTTTCTCACAGAATGGAGAAACAGAAAGAAGAATGCAATAAAATCATAATTTCACCTCCTGTAAACAACTTTGTAGATAAATTCACGGAGATGTGTCCTGCATATGAATACCATCAGGCAGCCCTTTATAGATCTTAAGCTTGTATTGATCTGTGCATCCATAAAAGCTCTTATTCGTCAGGCATAAGAGAACAGACTCAGTATGCATGACCACACATGCCAATGTCAATGGAGCTATAAAGCTGCACCCTCAGAAAAATAAATTGTCAGTCAGATTTTAGTTCAAAAGAATGAAAATCTGTGACATTAAGAATTAAAAATCAAAGTCTTCTGACCCAGATTAACTTTCTTTGCTCAATCACCCATACATAACATGCTCTAAGTCAGCTCCTGGAGATGTCCTTTTGCATGTTTTTCATGATTAATTGAATTAGCAATTGATTTGTATAATATGACTCACTTAGAAATAGACACACCAAACTGACAACATGCACACCATTCAGGTAGCAACAACTCACAGGTCCTACACTTAATCTCACCCCAACCCTCCCGGGCAATGCAGATTTGCTATCTGCTATCTACTTTCAGAGAAAGATAAGAATGCCTGTGCGTGCTCTGTGTGTGCGCACACTAAACAAACATGCACACACACACCCTGCAAATGCACAAAGAAGTTCAGGCATTGCAGTGCTGATTAACTATAGCTGATTTATAGATGCCCTGAGCCCCGAGTTAGGACCTATGCTTGTAGGGCTTGGAGAAGACCACTGAAAATGGGTTCCTTTGAAGTCAGGGAGGGATATGGGAAAGCATCTAAATCATTTAAGGTTGAGGGTGAATGTTTAGTGATCCCTGGCCTAGTGTTAAGAGTAGGACTTCACATGTTCTGGTCTTGGATCATATTTTGGGCCTCACTAGCAAGATTTAGGATTGAGGCCCATAGGTTTATCTCAGGACAGAGCTGGGAAGGAGGACTTGATGGGGATAGAGACCACATTGGGGTATGTGGGGTTCTGCAGAGTCAAACTGGGCCAGTGCTGGGACATCCAGAGGGGGATCAAGCAGTAAGAGTGACAGGAGCCCCTGCAGCCCCCGTGCTTGGAGTTAGTGATAAGGACTGTGGAGGCACCCAGGATGGCATCACAGCAACAGCATGCACATTCATCAGGCCACGAATATGGTTTTGGCTTGTGGGATCTCCAGAGAAGGACAAAGCTGAAGATTATTCTGTGATTCTATGATTAGATTAGATGTTTGCCTGAGATAAGGTTAAAGTATGGAGAAGTGAGAGCCCAAGTCTAGTTTTTGGTACAAATCAATGAGCTTTGCTGGTTACCCCATAGCCCAGCACCATGCACGTGGCTGGTGGCTCACGGCTGGATACATGCATCCACCCTCCCATCAATGGCAGAACATAATGCTGAATTTTGTGGCAATTCAGGAACAGATTCAGCTGAGATCCCCCGGCCTGGTGGTTGCCACTCACCTGGGGACAAGTAACCCAGATATTGATCCAGTTCATAGCTCTCAGACCAACAGTCCAGCAGCACATGGCACGTTTTCCAAACTTTCCAGCAGATGCCAGCAGACTCCCAGCCCCCTTCCCGGGATGACTCTAGTCCTACCAGCAACGCAAGTCCTTATGAAGTGCTAAAAGCTTTCACAGGAGCCCAGGGCTGCCGGGGAAGGAGGGTTGCTAACAGCAGTTGAAAGAGATGACCTTTCCTTGGCCCAATTATTTTGATATTTAAAATGTGGATTCAGAAATAAGAGTTCATCATTTCCTTTGCTGGAGATCATTATGCGGTGAGAAATGGGCAATACTGTGAATTATTATAAACTGGCACCAGACCGAGACTGCTCTTTTCTTTTCCCCTTTCTTTTTCTTTCCCAAGAAGCATCCCCATTCGCATAGTGAAGCAGCAGCTTTTCATGAGAAAATAACATTTTTATGCCTGTCAAAATTTCCTTTCATTTATGCCAAGAAGTCACGACTGATGCCATGTCTCCTTTTCTCCTGGGTGCGAATCTCTCTCCCAGCACCAGTTAAGTGGAGGGAAGAGTGAACTTTATCTTTCCTGTCAGTTTGGCTAGACACTACTGGGAACGGGAACATGCCAGAAGGATCCCATTTTCTTCCCTGTCAGTTTAACCCTGCAAATCCTGATGCACTGTAACGCTTGAATGGGTATTGTTGTGTGGAATGGGTAAATCCCAGGCTAAGCTACGGCCATTTCCAGGGGACACGATGGGGTAATATCCCCTTACTCACCTCACAGTTAGGGAAAGCCATTCCGACTTGTTAAAAATAACATCCCTGTGTGTTAGAAGAATGGAGTTTATTCCTATTTTCCCCTGAAAAGTTTTCAAATCCACTTAAAAACTACCTCTCCCAGTTTCTTGGGTCAGTTCTTCGGATTGCAGTTTTTAAGAGGTTGATGGGTGGGCAGAGCTTCACTGACGTAAAGACCCAGGGATTTGGCTCACTGGTAATCAATCTGCATAAACATGCAGCAGCTATGTGGTCATTACCATAGTAATTCCACCCTTTCACAATTTCTCTGCTATGCATACACACGCTGGGGGAAAGAATCATTTTGTTCTCTGCAACTACATCACTACATTAAAGCAGTGTCCCTGCTGACCTCAAAGTCTGCTTGAATACAGCTGCTCAGGAAAGTTGTGTAGTGCCTTGTTTTGTTCAAAAATGCTGATTTGCAGAAATGAAAACTGGCTTTGTGGGAAATGGTCAGTTTTGATGCATTTTTCAACTTTTATATTCTCCCTTCCCTTTTCTCTCTTTACAGAAAGGGGTTTTGAAACAATGAATTAACTGCAGCATATTCAAAACAAAAAATGCTGGTTGCTCTTTCTGCCTAGAAAATTAATTATCCTAGTGAGGGTAAAGTTATTTCAAAACTAGGGATATATTTCTGAGACTTGTACTGACTTTTTCAGATTTTAGTTTCTTAAATGTGTTCGCTTTTGATGTTTTTACCCTCTTTAGGTCTTGATTTTTTAATGTTAAAAAAAAATATTTGCAGGGTGGGGAAATTATCTCTTGCTCAGCAAGACCCCTCAGTGGATGTTTCAGTGCACGTGACAAATGTTACAAAACAAGTCACTGTTCTCATCTGTTCCTGGGGGACCTGGTACTAGTTTCTTATTGTTTTTGTCTCTTTGGAAGACAAGTCATCTAGACTAAAAAAACACATTTTGCTCTTTATGTTCAGGGAAAGGAAAAAAAAAAGATACTTGATTCATCTTTCAGCATTATTTTTATTTTTGTCTATTGAACAAGGAGTGGAGTTTAAATCAAGTGCTGTGATCTGGTGCCAGCTACTGTTATGGGGCTGCAGAGGCTGTGTTATAGAGTTCACCAGTCACTGGGAAGACACGACATCTGCTGTTATTATTTTTGCAGGTATAGTCTGGTTAGAAAGAAAAATCCAGATTTAGAATTGATCTCCTTGAAAGAAGCAGTAAAATGACATCTGTGCATCTTAAGGTGAGACTGACAGAATATCAGTAACTGACATTTTACCAACTCTGGGCCAAATTCTTCTCTCATGTACCAGGTGGGATTTAGTCCATATCAGCACCACTTCAGATCTGAATGTGCCTAGCTCTGGGGAAAATAAATTTGAATTTCCTCATTAGCATCCATGTGGAATGAAGAAAAAAGCAATCAAGAGAAACAGCAGCAATCATTGGGATTTCGGTTAATGTTCAAGGCCATTTGGAGTGTCTCTGCATTTCTCAGACTGAGAATCCTGCAGTGTTTCTGGCAAAGCTTTTTCTTGCTGTCTCCCCACATGCACGTGCACACCCTCTCTGGGCTGGTGAGCACTCCTTATGGGAGAGTCCGGGCTGGCAACACTTCCCCACCAAAATACTCCAGTTCACATCTTTGCTACAGGCTGCACAAACAGCAGGTGAAAACATCGCTGAGCTACAAAGATCTTCCCACCAGCTGGCAGACAAGTCACGGAGAGATTAACTCTTCAGGGCTCACCAAAGAGTTTGTTTTCCTCGGGTGTTTTACCCTTTCAGGGGCAGTCTGAAAGGCTGAAAAAATAGCATCGGTTGGGTGTTTTGAGTAAACCTAATGTATTTAAGACATTGAATATTATTTATGCAGTTAGGCTACAGAAAACACTGTAAAATCTTCATCTGGACACGGGCAGCCAGCATAACTGCTTTGCTAACTCATCCCAGTATGACTTTACTGGAGCAACTGGTTTCAGCCCTTACAGCCTTAAGAGGGATCTGATTTTTGGCCATGGTAAGAAGCAGGCCACCAAGGAGACTTCAGACAAGCTCTCTGCTGTTCAAAAATGCCCTGTCCCTATCCTGACTTGGCCCAAATTCAATAGTTTGGAAGTACCAGGATGACAGCAAAAGGCAGCTGGCTACAGGCTGGGTGGGGAAATGGGGTCCGCTCTTCGCTTCAGATGGTGCAAAGTGGGAAAGAGGAGTATGATCAGGGAAGACGCTGAGAAATTCTCCCATACTGACAAAAAACATGCCTACTGATTTGATCCCCTGGCTGGGAATCCACCAGTTTGGGGATTTTCTTTGTTTTAAATTAACCTGTGATGATAGCAGTAAGACTATAGTAATTATGTGGGACTGGTCATGCTTAGTTTTGCTGGTAACCCACCTCACTTCTTGTGCCTACGCTGCCTCACAAGCCAACTTTGCACAAATCCCTGGAAGGAGAAGTTGGTCCTGCGTGCTGGATAATACCTGTCAAATGTTCCTCCCCTCAAAGTTTAGGCCCAGGCTTGGAAACTCGTTTTCATCTGTTTGAATGTAGGTTTTTATCTGCTTAAACCTTAGAGTCAGCAACAACAGTAAAGACCTAAAATATTATAATGGGACTCAAGGAACAGCTTGGCCATTAGAGTCAAGAGCGAAGGTTATATTTAATTTGACTGCTTAGCATAGAGCCAGGCACCTTGCAAATACTATAAAGGTATCTTTTTTTTTTTTTTTTTGGAGAGGTTGTCTCCCAGCCATCAGGCACGAGGAGATTAATGCACATTCAACACAAGCGTCCTGGGGTGCGTGTCAGAGCAGGGCAGTCCTACGGTGGTGGGACTCAGGGCTAATTAAAGCCCAACAACATGTCCCCAGCACTAGAAACAGTGCCTGATAGGGAAATTCAGGCACAGCAGCTGCTCTTTTCACAGCGGTACAATAACTATCTCTTTAATGGGAAGGGATGCGGGGGAGGGATGCAGCCCAAGTAACAGCACCTGCCTGCTTATACCGCATCGAAAATCACAACAGCTAATCCCCCTTGCCTGTCATGTTAATTGTTATGAAGCTCCTTTTGATATCAAACTATTCGTCCTTTGACTGAAATAAATCTGGCCTTAAGCACCACATTTATCTCGCTATGATACAGGAGCAGAGGTGAGCACTGCGGGGAGATTTGTACAATGGGAGCAACGTACAGCACGCCAGGGCAACATTTATGGGCTCAGGTTCTTTTCATCAAGAAAAACAGTCTGTTGACATTGTTCACTACAAAAGAAAAGTTCAAATGCCGTATATTACACTACAGCCCTAATACACCGTTTGACATAATCAGGAGGTAAACAAAGGAAGGGAGAGGGGGAAAATGCCTGGCTGGCTTTCGCATGAGGTGATGTTTTCAGCTGGTTCAGCAAGATATTTAAGATTTGTACACAACTGCAGGGCCCAGTAGCTCCATTCAGTCTGTTTGTACATTTGTTGCTAGGAGTGTATTTAATGTCATTTGCTGATGCTGGTTCACATTACGGAAAATGCGCTTCTGCAGAGCCCCTTGTATGCACAAGCACCATGCTCTTGGCATAGGGGTGACTAGCAAGAGAGAAAGAAAGGTAACCTCACAAGGGCAAAAGCAAGCCTGTCTCCTTGCCGTTTACACCTCTTAGCCACTGTGGCAAACCCTTAGTGCAAGGCAGTGTGAGAAGATGCTCAGAGCAGGGTGCACGGAAGAGCCTTCCAGACCTCTAGTGTAGGGAGGCTGGAGGGTCGGAGGTGGGGGTACGGATCCCGGACTTGTTTGCTCTTACTGGTATATTTTGTCACATAAAACATCACTTTTTCTTAAGAGTGACTAAAAATCATTTTGGGGATCTCAGCTGAAGGGCTGAACTGACCTCACATAACAGTTTGGGTCTTCTTCTGTTTATTTGTTCCACCAGTGCTTGGATGCTCCTGTTGGGGTTCTCCATTCCCCATGCAATTCCATCCACAGGGGTTCTGGGCTAATTGCTTTGGATTTGCAAGGGTGTCTCTGAAAGGAGAACTTGGATCCACATGGGCAAAGGGAGGGGTTAATTTGCTGCAATTCCTCTTTGCCTGCAGGGACTGCAGGTACAGCAGGCACAAACTTGCCTGAATTTCACTAAGCACCAGTGAATGTTACCGAAAATTTTCCTATATTCTTTGTGAGAAAAAAAAAAAGTAGATAGCCTACAGTGACAGCGTCATCCACAATCCAAGAAAATCCTGTTAATCTTTCACACCTCCTAAGAAACACCTGTCCTCTATTTTTACTGCTTGTGTTACTAATGGAAACCAAGCAGTTTAACTTTGTTTGTGCAAACGTGCCGCTCTGGAGAGGCATTGCCAGAAAAATCTTTCTGTGAGAGAAAGAACAGCAGCTCCTTTCCAAATATGTTGGTGTTACTGGGAGAAAAAACTTGGGGAAAGACTCAGAGAAGTGTCAAAGGGTTTTACATGGTCTCCTCTATTGGGGGCGAAAGGGAATGTTTACTAATTAAATGAAGTTCCCTGGTCTCTCAGTGTGGAGGTCTCTTTCTCCAGAGGAGTGCTTATGGACTTCAGTGGGCTCCTCCGTGAGCTCCCCAGATGTGGGCAGTGGTGGGGAGGCCATGCTGCCCCCAGAGAGGGGGCTCTGATCTCCTTACTCCTGTGCTGCTCTAGAGAGCAGTGCAAAAGCGCCTATGAAAAGCAAGGCTTGTGTCTTCCCACAGACCTTAAGCAGATTCCCAGGCACAAAAATCCCCTTGCTGTCTTTGCCAATGCAAAGGCTGCCCCAAAAAATCAAGCCAAGTGCATTGAGCAGCATCTGATCTTCACACTCCATGTACCAGGTCTCTTTGCCCTGAGGTCTTCCACATCACCTTCGCCAGAAAGGACCCCACCTCATGGCAAAGCTGAAAATGTTACCCACTTGCCTCAGTTTACAAGGTGCACTAGAAACTGTTAGATAGAGAATTCAAATTGTGGGGGATTCACTGAAAAAAAAGAGTTCACTGTGTTGCAGACAGTCCCAGCTCAAGGCAGTAAACAAGGCAGATATGATTGAGGATGACCTCACCACATTTAAAGACAAGACCTTCTTTCTATTCATTGAGATATTTGCATATATCTTAACGGAGCGAATGCAGTTGATTTTTTTGAGAAGAAAGTTGTGCTGGGCCCGCACTCGTCAGCTCTGGCTCCCCTCTAGAGCCTGGGCTGCACCAGGGTCCCCTCGGCCTGGTTTCCGACAGAAGCAACATGACTGTGAGCAAAGTCAAGGGCTTTCTTACATGTCTGCCAGACGGTTTCCTCTTCCCAATAAGTCCTAAAACCCGTTGACTCATTTTAATCAGATCTCCCAGAGCAGCAAAGGTCCCAGTGATTTTACACTCTGTTTCTCATGAAAATAAGCAGCCACCACAGGAGAGGAGAACTTGTTAGCACCATCACCGACGGGGAGGCTGAGCCATGAGCTTAATTAGACACAGGGGAATCTGTAGCGACGAACATGTCCCAACAGCTGGAAAACCTTCACTCATGGCTTGCAGCTTATTAGACACCAGAGAGTCCACGCAGGAGGTGGACGTGGGTAAGTAAGCAGGATGCTGTGCGTTCTGTTCATGCAACTGCTTGTTGCAGTCCAGCCCAGCTGCTTTCAGTATCACATAAAATTAAGCTCTAGTATTAAAAATACATATATTTTAAAAATCATGTCAATGATTGTAGCGTGACTTAAAAATATGGGCCCATCCATTAGTGAGTTCATTTGTGCCACGTGTGGGGCACAAGGTGATGTATGTGTTGGGTGTAGGTGCTATGATGCTCCATTGTGCTCCATTCAATATTGCAGACACTGGATGGAGATAACACAAGGGTCCTGTGCCTGACTCCAGAACTCCTTGAACCACCCTCCAATGCAGGCAGGGAAAATAATTCTGGGGTGGCACCACTGGTGGCTGTTCATACACTTCTCCTAGGCATCAGCTTTTGCTTCCTGTCGATGCAGCCCTTCATATGGGGCTGTGAAGTTTCTTACAAACAGGGCTGCACGGTAACTAACGGCGCACACTCCATTACCAAGGCTGCTTCCCACCTCTGTGCACTACATTACAGGCCTGGACAAGGCTGTCTTTTATGTTTGCATTTAATTTGCTTGCTTTTGGGTTGGTTTTTTTTTTTTTTTTTTTTTTTGTATGTTTTCAACCTGCACAAGTTTGAGGGACTGTTGTTTTTGCTTTTCTGACTGTAACACAGTTTTGCAGCGAAGGACACGGTTTCTGTGAGAAGTGCTGTTCACAAGCAGTAAGGCTGTGTTCGCAGGGAGTGGAGAGTTTGAATTTTAATTTCTTAATTACATTCTTCCTGGATGTGAAACTTTCTGGCTCCATTACTTGCTTTTTGTTGTTGTTTCTGTTGAAATGTGCTAGTAACAGCCTCACTACGTGAAAAGAAAGCCGTGAATCTGGCACCGTAACCTGATCACTGCAGATCACATCTGTCTGCCCGTGCCCATCAGCATTTTTCTAGGACAGAATCTCCCATTTGTGTTGTTCTACTCCTTCCTTTTTGAAGGCATTCCCTGCTCTCTCATTAATTTCCTTGCGGAGTCACCAGCAGGTCTAATCTCTCCTCCATACGTACAAATTCACTCGCTTCCCCACTCGACTCCCTGCAGGGATGGTAGGAGTGGTACCCACAGCCCACCTGCACATCAGGGGAGCGGGCTGCCTTGCCTCCCACGTGTCTGTGAAGGTTTCCTCGCTGTTTACAAGCATTATGTTTGCCTGATGGTCCCTGCTCCGCTTTTCATGTTTTGTGCACAGCAAATAACACTGATCTGCGCCTTGATCTGTAGTCAGCAAAATCACTTGCTCATGTTTTCTACATCAAAGCAGGGAGGAGGGGGGAGAAGCCATCTGGTGAATTAGCTCTAATAAAAATAAAAGGGGTCTCTTTGCATAATAGAGTATTAGGGGATGATACTGTGGGGTTGTTGGGACAAATGGCTCTAAAGGGTTTTGACAGCTCCCAGGCATCTTGGCGTATGCTGCAATATGAAGATCAAGAAACCAGAGCTACGTCAGAGTCGGTGGCAGCACGTCTATTGATTGCAATGAGGCCATGATTCCTTCCCCGTGTAAATGTCTTGGTCAGCTGAATCCCATTACAACAATGTGCAAAGTATTTATTCAATATGATTGTGCTTCAGGGGTTGTTCATTTCTTCTACTGTTCCTGTAAATTTGCTTTAACATTTCTACTGTTCATTACTCACCCAAGTTGTTCTGCTGCTTAGGATCTTTCGGTGGCCCATATGGGCTTTTTTAAGATGCATAAAAGTTGGTCCTTATTTGATTCTTGTTTAATTTCTCTTTGCAGGAGAGCAGTCTTCCCAGGGAAGAGGAAGGCGATTTTTCTTGGAAGCAGCAGGACTCAAAGGGGCCACAGCCCTATCCCAGTCAGCAGTTAGCATTGGCTGTGTTTGGTTCAAAATGGTGATTTTTAATATCCACTTCTTAGGGGACAGTGAAGGGAGGCTTGCTTGTTTGTTTCCAGTTCTGGGTGAAAGAAGATTGTACTTGAGAAGACATAGATGGGGATGACATGCAGGCAGTGAGATTTTATTTTTAAAGTAGGTACAGTTTGCAGGCAGCTGGCATCATCTCAGATTTCATTTGGAAACTATCTGCTCCAATTTGCTCTACAAAGAAAAGAGATTAGAATTCTATTTTTGTTTGATTCTGGTCAGACCTTTCTCTTCCCTTCCACCATCAAGACAAAGATGCACACACGTGTACACCTGCCCACGTTAGTCAGCCTGCAATTTCAAACATATTTAAGGCTCAGGCTTTGCTAAAGAGTCAACATGGATCCATTATTTGGTGGACAAATAGAAGATTGATTGGCTGGAAAAGACTTTCACTGATGGGGAAATGGCTGCAGGTGCTTTGCCACAGGGAAACCACACCTGAAAATACAGCTGGTGAGTGGACTATAGCTGGACAAGGAAAAATGGAGGAAAATACTTCCTTCCAGCCAAGGAAAGCACAGCCAGTGTGATGTGGCTGTGGTGGTACTCCGTGTGTATTCACAGTGGTGTTGGCTAGAAGGGACCTGTAGTCCAACCTCCCACCTGGAGCAGGACTGTGACCACCACTGGGTCAAGCCAGCCATGGCTTTGTCTAGCTGAGCTGCGCAAAACTTCAAGGACAGAGGTTGGAGCATGCTAACTGAGCACTGCAGGACCCTTCTAGTGAAACATTTTCTCCATCTGTCCATCCTGAACACCCCAGGCCATTGCCCTGTGCTTGAGAGCACCTTGGTTCCTTCATCGCTGTAACTGTCTTTGCAGTAGGCTGCTATCATCTTAGTCCTTAGCCTCCTCATGGCCAGAAAAAACAAGCCCTGCTAGCTCAGTGTCTCCTCATGGGACTTAAGGCCCATGACCATCTCCACAGGACTCTCTTCAGCTTCCCTACATCCCTCTTGAACAAGGAGACCAAAAACTGGAAATAATATCCCAGGTGTGGTCTCAGTCATGCCAAGTAGAGGTAGGAGGAAACTTCTACTGACCCGGTGGCCACATTCCAGCTAAAATAACCTGGTGTATGGTTTGTCCTATCTGAGATGAGAGCATATGCTTGGCTCAAGTCTGACATAACATCCTCTGTCATTTTTGGCAGGGCTACTGGCCAGGCAGACGCGTTCTTGGCCTGCACCGATGACCGGAGTTGTTGCAGCCCTCTTGCAGAACTTCGCACGTCTTCTTGTGGATGCCTTGCCTTTCTGCCCTTTTAAAGCTACCCTTTGTGTACATAAATAGACACATATCTATATGTACATGCGTATACAGGAGAACAGCTATATGAAAAATTCAAAAACTGCTGGGATCTAGGAAGTAAAATCCAAGGGGATACATGAAACAAAGAGCTGCTGTCGCAACAGCTATTGTGCAACTGAAATTGTCCTGATGAGGGAGAGGACACACTAATTACATGATCCAGAAGCCCCAGCCTGCAACTACAAAAGAGCTGAGCTGTGAAAGTCCTAGTATTTCCAATAGAGAAAGACCTAAATCTTCCCAACTCTGTAGTTAGGTTCATGAGGATGTTCTTTCCCTTAACTCCGCCTCGCACAAGAGCAGACCTGACTCCTTTGCTCAGCCAAGCTGTAAACATCAGCAGTCCACAAGCCCTCAGCCTCTCCAGGGCAGCCTAGCTGGTTTTTTGCCCAACACCACAGCTGGGCTACTTCCAGCAGTTGCAGCAGAGGAGCGATGAAAGGCTGCCGGCGGTGTCAGGGCACTGCAGATCAAACAGCAGACGAAGAAAAGCTTCTCCTCCCCCTCCCAGCTCCTCCAGGGCTGGGTGCGACAGTTTATGGACAGAGCCTGGCAAGCAGGTGATGTGGGGCAGTTAAAATACCATCAAGACCTGAATTCACCAAGTCTTTTGGACTCCCTCTCCTAACAGCCTGTTGCTGAAGTCGGTACATCCCACCTGTACATGCCTGGGGCTGAGCCAGGGCAGGTGCTGTAGGACAACGCAGGCTGCGGGTCAAAGCCCCTCCATCCCTCTGTCTCATCGCAGAGCTTTTGTGACTCCGGGCTGTTGCTGTCCATGTTAATCATCTGCGACCAAGATTGTGCTCCCTTCAAGCTGTGCCTCCTTTTTAATTGGTGGGAGGTCAAACATCTGTTCCAGGCAGCTGAATTGCATCACTAACAATTTTTTTTTACCTATGTTGCAAACTTTGTTAAGTCTCCAGCCTCCTCTGTGCCCTAGTGCTGCTGCTCACCAGTGCTTCCATCAAGGGGCTGATATTGTTTCATGTCGCTTCTCTGCCTTAGGATTACATTAATATTTGCTAAAGAGAGTCAGTCCCTGTGTGAGGAAATGACCAAGTGTCAGTGTGAGAGCACTATTGGAGGGAAAAAAAAGAGGCAAGAAGCATAAAGCAAGCACAGACCTCTTATTTTCCTTAAAAAATTGTTTGGGTTTCAAGACTTTTCCAGTTCATGTTCTCCTAAAGTATAGCAGCCACCAGCTTTTCAGAAGCAGAAACAGCACCATTTCTAGAAGCACGGAGTGCAAGGCAGGTTGGGGGCAAGTAGAGTTCCCTTGTGACAGAGCTGTCAACAGAGCAGCAGCTTTTAACATCACAGCTTGGCAAAGCTCCTCCTATTTAACTGCTTTCCCTTTTGGCTTCAGTCTGCACCTCCCAGCTCTGGAGGGCCAGAGTAGAACCTTCCCTGGTGCCGGGGGCATTGCTTTGAATGGGGATGAAAGGGACAATGCTGCAGCAGAACAATTATCAGCCAGAAGGTAATTACAGGTGGCCATGGGTGCAAAAGCTACGGTGGCACTAGAAACAAAAGCTGGGGAAGGCAAATGAGTTTGAGTCAGAGGTGGTGATGCCCTGAGGAGACTCACAGGACCGTCTGACAGCCATGAGTGGAGGTGCCCAGTAAGCTGTAAAATACGTACAAACTTATCATAATCTGCTCATGCAAAGTGCTGGTGAGCCGTGGTGTGCATGGCCAGAAATGGGGGTGAGAGGAGCTGCACTTGGAGTGGCTCCTGCAAAGACTGGCTGCTTAAAGTTGCTCCGTTACCAGATATGGTCTTGCTTGATGCTGACCAGGTAGAAACTCAGACAGTAAATAAAGCCATCCTCAACAAGTTTTTTAGTTGTGAGTGATTCCTAAACACCACGTTGCTGAGAGAGCAATCTTCACATGTTTATCCCATATTTTGCCTTACTAAAATAATTTTTTTTAAGTGCTGGGCATTCAAAAGAGTCTGAGATGGAGCCTGGATGTGGCTTTGCCAGAGCTGTTCCCCCGCATCCTCTGCCTCCTCACCCATATCCATCCTCTGTATCCTCTTCATTTTCAGTGGCTGTCTCCAGGAGAAGCACCCTTCTGCAAAGCCAGTGCATGGCTGCAAGAGTCAGCAGGGCTTGGACACAGCCGAATGACCAGCAGTGGGGTGCAGGTGCTGCCCGCCTGGTTTGGGATTCACCTCGCCTAACTTGGCTAGCCGCCCTCATCTCCTCTCGTAGTTAGTCAGGAGAGACCGGCAGAGACTGATTCGTCTCGCTCCAGAGCAGATGTCAGAAGGAGATTGGCTGTATCACACCTCGGACGTGCTGGGTTTTCATTCAGTATGAAGGGAACGTGACAGCTCGTCCCAGTGAGGGGCTTGCAGCCAGGCAGCTCAGCCTGACCCAGGTGCTCCCGTGGACCCTGCAGGCAGCCCAGCTCCCTGATCTCTGCCTATGGAGAAAGCAGTGCTCATCCATCTGTTCCCATCAGCATGTGCCTGTTCCCGGCAGGTCCATCCTCTCAGGCTTCAGGGACAAGTCTTCCCGGAGAGTCCAAGACCTCTGTCAGGGCAGGGGGTGACGAGAAAAATGGTGGGAGCCAGCTTGAGCAATGCACAGTGACCCTCTGGCCCTGGGAAGTGCCTCCGAGGGGACTGCGGTGTCTGGAGCAATGACACCCTCCACTCACCAGTGAAGGACTGCTGGGGTAACTGGTGGCAGGGCAGTGGTGTGATGCTGATGAAGTCATCCTGCCATGAAGCTGTCTGGGAATTTTATCACTGCTGAGATCATGCTGGGCCAGCAGCCTGCTAACGAGCACCATCAGAGGGGCGTCACCTTCACAGGGAAAGGCTAAACGACATAGCAAAAAACAACAGGCAAAGGTTTTTTTCAGGAAGCACCAAAGAAACAGACCTCACTTTGCTTCGAGCTGAATCATGAGCCTTAGGCTGCTCTGTAGATCTGCAGGGATGGATGGGCAGCAGTGGTGACACTTCCCTGGGAAGCCACTGCTGGCCTGTCACTCCGCATATTCAGCGTTTTCTCACAACAAGCCAGGGATTCACTGGGACACAGTGGATTTCATCATTATTTGAGAGTGAGACCACCAGGTAAGGCTGTGCTTCATGTGAACTGATTTGAATCCCAGGTAAACACCTTGACTCTCAAAATGAGACCACTTTTACAAACTGCTGCTTCACCATTAGTAAGTCCTCAAGATTTACACGAAAGCTAACGAGATCAGGCTCAGATGAAGCCAGCCACTTCTACTATCCTGAAGAAAACAATCTCCTGAGTGCAGAGAGAGCACTGTCTGCTGGCACGGTGTGCTTGGCTCCTGGGCCAGCAGTGTCCTCACCTTCTCAGCAGCCAGACCTTGGCCACCAGTCCCTGGAGTAGAGCGGATGGCCTGGAAGTGCATTTTCTCCGTTCCTCTTGGAAATGGCTCTGGGTGGCATGGTTTTCCCACACTGAACATTACAAATACCTTGTATCCATGATGATGAGGTCCGAATGAGCTCTCTGCTCGGAGGCTCTGCTCCCAAATTCCCTGCCGTGCTGGGTGAGGTGGCAGAGTCCCGTACTGCAGGGACATGTCACACAGGCACTCGCTCACCCCAGAGATGCTGCCGCGGCTGCAGGATCTTGCCCAGCCGTAGGTGAGCATTCAGCCCAGCACAGCTTGCTGACCTTGCCAATGGTTTTAATAACTTCCACTAAAAAGCACTCATGCAAAACTGAAAGGAAACAAGTAAACAAATCTATTGAAGAACACAAACTTTTAAAAAATCATTTATGCCACTAGCTTTTCATTTTTTACACCCTGTATTTAAGTGCCAGTTGAACACATGTAGCAAAAATCAGCCTGCCAGAATTGGTTTCTGGCACCGTTTTTAACTGCCAGCTAATTGTATTGAATGATACATCTACTTGATGTATTTGATATTCAAATAAAAAAACAGAACATAAGACAATCATCATGAAAATGTCTTGAATGCATCACAGGAGTGTGAGAGGGATTAGTTTATTAATATTTAATGAGTGATTTGAAAAGGTGAAGTGTCTAAAAATGAAAAGCGCTATGAGAACTCTGTTAATGATGAAAGATGCAGGAGATATTTTATTTATGCAGTTTGACTGTATAACAGCCAGAATAATGTGACTCCAAACAAGGATGAAGAGACAGTCCTTGCGATGGAGAGTTTGTCTCATGAGACATATACTGGCTCCATTAAATTAACAGTTTTCCTCTCCGAGAGCAGTCTTCTGTGCTTCAGAGAGGGTTAAGTACAAGCAGGTCAAAGCAGCGTGTTGCCGGCAGTGGGGTCAGATCCCAGCGGCAGCGATAGCGCAGCGATAGCTCTTAGCTCTCTGCTGGGACATGGTCTCCCCTTCCCTCGTGTGGGATGTGAGATGTTTACACTTCACCCATGCCCCCACACTTGGACCTCACTCAACTCCTGCTCCCTCCTCTGGCTCAGCGGTAACGCAGGTGGAGGCGCTGGTGTGAGCACCTCTGTACAGGCTTTTGCTGCTGGGATAAGGGCTTCCATAGCCCTCACACAATGACTTGGGTCAGGACCTCCACAAGGCTTTTTGCTGCCAGGCACAGCTTTGAGCTCTTTTGTGTAGTGTAGGCTGAAAATCGCTGCTTTGCATGCCTTGATAATAAACACATATATATAAATAGATTTGCGTGCACCTCATTTACCACAAACATTTGAACATAAATCAAATTGCCCACAGGCAAGGCACTTAGCAAATACACGCCCACCTGAGGTGTGAGCAAGAAATAACTTCCAAAGCTATCAAAGACTTCTATTTGCTTGGGTTGGGAGGCTAAATGAAGGCCAAATCTTCCCTCTAACTACCTTGTGCTGTCTTTACTTTGATATAATCGTCTCAGCTGTTTCTATATCATCTTTTGCACATGCAAATACCTTCCCCACCTTGGTCTCTTTCAATTTCCAGATGGTTTCACTATGGGAAAATATTGGAAAAGGCTTGTTAAATTTTCTTCCTTCCCTAAACTCTCCTGACTCATTTTCACAAAGAAAACTATAGGCTACACTGAAAAAAAAAAAAAGATAAATCTTGAAAAAAGAATTGAAATCGGCCCAAATATTCAGGGTGTTAACACATTCACTGCTTGTCTCTTGGAGACCATCAAATGGACCCTGGATCTCCTATCACTGATGTGGTGATGATAAGGGTGGAGGATCCACACAGGGTGAGGTGAAGTCCCCCAACCCTCCCAGCTGATCCAGGCATCTCTTACCCCCTGTCTTGAATGTGGCTTCCTATTTCCCCAAAGATAGAACCAGACTGTGTTTCCCCCAGGAGAAAAGGACTGTGATCACACACCAGAAACCTCTGTGCCATCCCACCCAGAATGGGAAGGGGCATTCGTACAGCAGTGAGCTCTATGTCAAAGCACCACCACTCTGGTTTTAATCCCATTATGCTCCCCTCCCTCACACAGCTCCCTGTGAAAGCTCATCCTGGGCCAGGGGTCAGCTGTGAAGGAGAAAAGCAGTTTATTGTCCTGGGAGGCTGAGAAGTAGCTGCTATTAATACTGAATAATCACTCTTTCAGAGGATGGCGCAGGGCACTGTTGAGACACAGGCTCTGAGTTCATGGGTTCAAGGTTTGGTTTTGCTGTAGGCTCTCTGGATGAGCAGGGACAAGACACTTACTACCTCTAAACACTCTTTCTTGTATTAGCAGGGAGAAGAGGGTCCTTTTGTCCCTATTTTGCTTTATTTAGATCATAGGAGTCAGAAGGTTATGAAATATGAGAGCAGAGGGTCTAACATACGGCCTTTTGGTGTTAATATCGTCACTGTAAAAGAACGCGCTTGCATAAACACATATACAGTCTTACACACACAGACAAGTATTTTAGTGTGGTTTCCCGAGGGAAAAGCAGTCCCTACTAAGCATCCTTACTGGAAACAGGCTGTGGCCTGAGCCCAGCACAGAGGCAGAAAGGGAGAGAAGAGTTTCAGGGAGGGGAAGGGGGCGGGGAGTGGACCCTGCTGCTCACAGGAGCGCCCCTTGTCCAGGGGAGCTACCTGCACCCCTACTTGGCTGTCCTGAAAAGAAGCACAGGCTGTTGGTGTGCACCCTCACGTTCTCAGGATTGCAGGGTGGACTGGAAGAACTTGGTCCTTCTCCATCACCCTTGAAACACAACTGCAAGTGAGTTTTCCCATACAAGCAACTGTGAAGCTCAGCTCCTGGGACATGCTTTTGTTAGGTTTGGGCTATAGCAATCTTTTTTGTCATATATTCATTGATGTCACATATAACTTGAAACCCCTTTTAGCAGTTACAAGTTCATCCCCTTTCCTCTAAACTCAGATGTGAACTCTCTATTACTCATATATTCACTAAATGATATCATTTAATAGGTTCTCTTTGCCTCTACCACATTTCCATAACTTGTTCTTTAATCTTCCTTTGATCCTGAATACCAGAGAGATTTATGTGTAATTTATTCTTACGTTGTTGTACTTGTTTAATCTTTCATTTTCAGTTGGATTCATTTTCAAACAAGAGCGCTTGTTATAGGTTCAGATTATTGTTGACAGTTGAGACCTACCTGCTCTTTCTGAGACAAGTTTCCATTACTGTTTTTCATCTTTATCAGTTTCCTCTCAACATGTATTTAACTCAAGGGCTCTGAGTGATTGAGCATAACTCCTTTCTACCTTCAAATGGAGACTGGAGTTTTCCCTTTCTTTGGCATGCTCTTCATTAGACCTTCTTGCTCTAAAGGCAAAAGACATGACATCCTTTTTTCCATCACAGGCAGTTTGTTCATGGTCTGTAACATCAGCTCCATCCCTTTTCCCTCTGCTTTGATCAGTGAATGAAGCTCCCTGTTCTCCATTTTTTTTGTTTTGTATGTGGAGCAAGTTATCAATAAATTTGGTGCCTTAGGAGTGCTCTCATCCTTGGTAGGTTTAACAGATGATAAGGGGCATCTGAAGCCTCTCTTGCAGAACTACCCAAATTAAAGCCTCCAGCTGCCCTCACATTTGAACTGATTAGTGAAGGAACCAATTTGCTCCCCGGGAAGATCATTTCCATCTGTCCACCTGATTCTTCAAAACAGAAGAAGGAAGAGCAAGCAGCTGGCCAGCCCCAATGTGATGCTGGCCAGATAACTCACCAAGGACGCCGCAGAAGGTGATCCGTGAGTGAACAGTTTCCCAGAGTTTATTTTGGATCAAAGGAAGGAGGTTGCCTTTGGGAAGAAGCTGTGGTAACTGAAGCAGAGACAAAAAAAAAGCCTCCCCAGCTGAGATGGAGACAGCCCACACCTTTTAAACTATATCAGTCCCTAAAGAGCCCTAGGTTCACTTTGAAATCTGAGGTAAGCCCAGATTTTGCCATCAAAGTAAGACTTGTTTAAAAAAAAAAAAAAATTAAAAATAGAAAGACAAAGCAACCAAAGCTTCTAGCTCACTTGAAAGCAAATAGAATCATAGAATAGAATAGAATAGAATAGAATAGAATAGAATAGAATAGACTCGTTTGGGTTGGAAGGGACCTTTAAAGTCCATCTGTCCAACCCCCTTGCAAGAAGCAGGGACACCTTCAGCTGGATCAGGTTGTTCAGAGCCCTGTCCAACCTGGCCTTGTATGTTTCTAGGGATGGGGCACCACCACCTCTCTGGACAACCGGTGCCAGCATTCCACCACTCCCATTGTAAAAAACTTTTTCCTTGTGTCCAGTAAATAATTTGTGAGTATTGTGTGGTCCAAGACCTGCTGAACAGACACCCTATGGATGGATGGTCTCACCCTGGGGAGTGACCCTGAAAATCATGGTGCTGCTCCCCTACATCACACACTCAGTCCTGGGAAAGTGAGGCAAGGTTGGTGGGGCAGCCCAGGGCACCAACCTGCGGGAGTTGCAGACTGTGCTGGTCCTGGACACACAGCAGGGATGCAGGCCTCCAAAGCACCGGCTTGATTGCATAGTAGGAGCTAGCACTGCCAGGTCTCTTGGCAGCTCCGTATCGCATTTCTGAAGCAAAGCTGCTGTAAATACAACCTGGCAAGATAGAGCTCCCAGATAGTTTCAGGGTCCTGGTGAATCTGCTTTAAACAGCCTTGTTGATCCAGGAATTATGAAATATGTTCTGGGGGAAAAAAAAAAATTAAAAGCGGAAATTCTAAAGAAAAAGAAACTATCAGAGTGAAGCTAAAATAGATGGAGTGTATCAGTAATTGAAGTGCAAAAACAAGTGATACAAAACTCAGTTTAGTTCCCCTACATGGAATCTGGCTTTATTGTAAAAGAAAACTCAGAAAGTGAGGCTACTGGAAAAAAAAAAATTACTCTGCATTGTAATGGCGCCATGAGGAAAAAATATGGGAGAAAAAAAGCCCATCTAATGTCTCGTTAAAATAGATTTAATCTCATCTCAGACCACAGATGCTAAAATGATTTCATCATAATTGTATTGTTATGGAATGACTGTTCCGTGTAATCTTCACTCTGAATTTCTCAGTGTTATAATGTTTGATTATGAGGGGAGGAAGGTTCAGCATTAGTTTTTCCATTCAGCTTTGAAGAGGTGTAAGTAGGTAACAGAAAAAGGGATGTCTAATGGCGATACGTGCAACTTTTGTAAAGTTGGAGACATTTTAAAAAGCAATTTGGTAGCAGACTGGATATTTTACAGCCTTTTATTCTTTGATTTTGTTTTCCAAAGTTGAGAGAAAGGAAAAAAAAATCTTCCTTTTCAGACCTGCACTCCATTCCCAGCTCATCCAAACTGCTGCAAAGCCTGCTGAGGTGTCCCTGAGGGACTAGAGTGGGCTGATGGGAAAAGCCTGATGGGGCTTTTGTCCGTACTGAAATTAGGGCTTCACAGTCTATTCGCAGTCCAACTGCAGACCCCGGAAAGACTTATAAGCTCTCTCAGTGCAAATTTTTATTGAAAACAGAAAGGCAGTGTTCTAGGCTACAGCAGGTCTGACAGCAAGTTGGAGGTGGGGTATCACCTTCCTCTTCCTCCTTTGGTGAGGAACACAAGGGGCTCACAGCGCTCCAGCAGTTGACATAACCTGGATGTCATGTGCATCTCCAGCTTGCTTAAGGCTGCACTAGGTTAGAATTGTCCCTGAACAGGAATTGCAGCTCCTCCCCCAAATCCCATATCAGCACATCAGAGTGAAATCTGTCTGGAGATAACTAGGGAGCTAAAGGGCATTCAGCTGTGCTGCTCGTTATCTGGGCTTGCATAAGGAGGCCAAACTAAATGAGACCCTCAGTGCATAATTAAGTTGTTCTGTCAGCAGCAAAAACAATTAAACCTGGATTCCTACAGATTTGCCTCTGAAGCTGTGTGCACACCTCCCACAGAAAGCCAGCAGATCTGCTCCTACTGCATCTTCAACACAGAATCTCCTTCCTGAGGGCCTCTCCTGACCATCTCTATGTCCTCTGCACTTTTTCCCCTTGGGCACTCCATGGTGATGCTCCCGCCTTATGCTATGTGCTCCACCTCTTCCTTTTGGGCAAAACACGGGACGTGTAGCCCAGAGCTTTGCAGGAGCCTATGTGGGCATTGATTCGGCTCTCAGTCTTCAACGCCATCTCCTGTTTTCATGAAACTTGCAGGAATTTCATAGCTTGAAGACCTTTAGCTCCCTGACAATGTTTGTTGATGTTGGCCAACAGATTGAGAAGCAGTGGGGAGAGGCAGGGGGCATGGGCAGACAGACTGTACAATGGCACAAGCTTCGTTGTCTTCAGGCCTCAGGCTTATAACGAAATTATCAAAGAGAAAAATCAACTGTTTCCCCAGGATGTGTGACTTGGACAGGAGTCAGGTGGGCTGGATCATGCCGCAAATGAAAGAGAGGGAAGGCATCCAGCTCCGGCATGGAGTAGCATACATTCCTACAGAGGCTTTGTACTGCCCTTTATCCCTTCTTGCTGGTAAAGCCCTGTAACCGGCAGCAGTTTGGAGTGTTACACAATAAACACTCAAAATGGTGACAGAAGGAGAACAGCTTGATCAGAGCCTGCTGCTGCCACTAATCTCCCTGCTGCAGCTTCTGTTGTTGCTATTTTGGCTGCTGCTTCTTCCATATTGTCTCTTGCAGCATTTTCTCTCCAAGAAAGCTGGGCTATTGATCCCACACTCAGATGTACCAAACGCAAGAAAAGGCCTAGCAGGGAGACGCCAGAGCAACACTCAAGTGGGGAAAAAGTCCGTGCCCAGGTACCTGCTTTGGTTGCTGTCACTGAGGATAGCCCAGATCTGCAGTGCCATAATTTGACGTAGTTCATGCACAATTAAACCAAAGTTCAGGATGCTGCCTCACTCTCCAGGCCTTGAGAAGCCTTGGAGGGGGGCAAAGCCCTTGCTGCTTTCTCCCAGAGGCAGTAGAGATCATTCCTTATGTTGATCTTGTGAAGGGACAGCTTTGCAAATCCAGGAGCAATTTTATACCTTAAAGTCGGGCTCTGGTCTGCCTTTCAAACACAGAAAGGGTTATAGTCTAGCGGAAACACATTTCAGACAACCCTGAATCAGCAAGGTCCTCAAAGCCTGCCGCAAGAAGATACTGGAGCTAGTTTTTCTCTGCATTGTGTGTTTTTATCTCAGTCATCATATTTTCTTGCAAAAGATCTCCCTCTCCCCCTCCCTCTCCAGATTTCCTTCACAAAACCCATGACATGAGCAACACACACATCTGCTCTGAAGCCACAGTCATCTGCTGTTCCCTGCGAGGCCACTGCGTGCATGGGGCCATTGTGTGGAGAAGCGGGGTATTATTTAAGTGTCAGGAGCGTAAGCCGCACAATGCCGGGGAACTGCGCAGTCCTCGGGGCTTCTTCAGCGGCAGCAAGTGCGCAGAGCCAACGCCACCGCAGCGGCTGATACGGGAGGTGCTTTTGCAAGGGGAGGGGGAATAAGCACTAACAATTACAAGCTTTGCTGAAAAGAGGAATATGAGTGAATGAAAGGACCTGTTGCCCTCTGAGTCAGGAGAGGAAAGGTTACTGGATTTTACTGTTAGACTTAAACAGTCCAGCAAGGACAGCTGTTGGGAGCTCGTTGGTGCTTGGATAGTGAATATTCACCTCTCTATTAGAAAGTCTTTCCTTTTGCTTATCTCAACCTTCATCTGTAACCAAAGAAGGAGATAAATTCTTCAGCAGGGCCTGTTGTGATAAGACATGGGGTGATGGTTTTAAAATAGAGGGAGGTAGATTCAGACTGGACATAAGGAAAAAAAATGTTTACAATGAGAGTGATGAAGCACTGGAACAGGCTGCCCAGAGAGGTGGTGGATGCCCATCCCTGGAAACATTCCAGGCCAGGTTGGACGGGGCTCTGAGCAACCTGATCTGATTGGAGATGTCCCTGCTCCTTGCAGGGAGGTTGGACTAGATGGTCTTTAAAGGTCCTTTCCCACTCAAACCCTTCTGTGACTCTATGATTCTATGATTTTATGACACCACTGTAATTCCCAGCAGAACCCTGTTAGGAACAAGCCCCAAAAGATGCAGCAGAGATGATCTCCAGCCTGGGAGAAAGCCCTGTACAGGCTTTCAGTGATGAGAGGGTGGAGGAGGCACAGCAGCAGTGAGACATGGTATCCTGACAAATTGGGATGGAGAGCAGTGAGGCACCAGGCTTTGGTGCAACACAAAGGACAAATATCTTGGGCCAGATGAAGCAAAAAGGTGCCACCAAGGAGCTGTCAAAAGGGGAAGGAAAGAAGCTGAGGGGTAGTGGAAGGAGAAAGTTTTGCGCAATGAGTGTCTAAATTTGCAGGAAAGAGGGCAGAGATCCAAAGGTTTATTGACAGTTAAATATCATTATCCTCAGTTAAATAGTTTCATAGCTACCGTTAATAATATATCAAGTGAGCTGAAAATCTCGCCAGTAGTACTAGGAAATGCATGGACAACATTACAAGCAGGTATTGTCTTATTGAAAAGCCCCTTTGTTGTCAGTGTCTGTCTGACAAATCCCTGTCATGCATCAGGTGAGCTGCACAGCATAGGATCATAGAATCATAGAATGGTTTGGGTTGGAAGGGACCTTCAAAGGTCATCTAGTCCAGTCCCTGTGCAAGGAGCAGGGACATCTCCAACCAGATCAGGTTGCTCAGAGCCCCATCCAACCTGGCCTGGAATGTTTCCAGGGATGGGGCAGCCACCACCTCTCTGGGCAACCTGTGCCAGTGTTCCACCATCATCATTGTAAAAAAAATTTTCCTAATGTCTAATCTGAATCTACCTCCCTCTATTTTAAACCATTACCCCTTGTCCTGTCACAACAGGCCCTGCTACGGTCCAGGGAACCTGCATTGCATCATTTGAAAAGCATAGGGACATTTCTGGTGTCTGAAGAAAGTGATGTTTGGATGGTAGGATTCACATCTAGATGCTTGTGCAATTTCTCCCAAGACACATCTGTTCTCTTGGATCCTTCCAGACTCTTCCTCATTCTTTATCAAGGAGGGTAGTGTCTTGTGCCTGTCCTGGCTGTGTGACTTTTAAAACAACGTCATCCTGAGATTATGGTCGAGGCCTCTTAAGATTGTGAGATGTCTCACAAGACCTGAACAGCTCACTCTCAGCAGCTCACTCTCTCTAGAGTACCCAAACAGTGCCATCCAAAACCATTAGTCACTTCTGAAAATCTTGGCTCACGGGGGTGGTTTTGTCAGAGCTCTGCCATTTAAAAAAAAACCAGAGAAGCAAGATAGCTGTAAAAATGCATTTCAGGAATAGCTTGTAGACACCCACCTTAGTCCTACGTAAGACTGGCGAGGTACTGCCCACAGTGCAGTGATCGGGGATGCCTGCAGTGCATCTCTGGGATAATTCATGCCGCTCTGCAGCAAGCAACTGCTAAGGTTCAAAAAGCAGAAGGTGGAGGATCAATTCCCAGACTCAGGTATAGTCTTCACTTCTGTAACTGATTAGTGCTTTTCACTCAAGACCAGCACTGGAGAATTACTCTGCAAATGTTGTTTTCCTTTAACTGCCTTCCCAACTGCCAGTTGATGGACACCTGCAGCGGGGAAATGCGTGGCGGTGGCACACCATATGGCCATCGCTGCTCCTTGCTGTTGCACATCAGCTGTGCAATGAAGCCAGCCTCAGGGTATTTTTCAGCGGGACTCTGCCTGCTTCTTTCGCAACCCCAGAGCACACCTTGGGTTTCTCTGCTTGACACTTGCCTCAGGATCTGTAAGAGAACTGCTCACTGCAACGGATGAGCGACAGCTATGGAGACCCAGTGGACGATACGGTGCAATTGCAGCAGTTTCTAGCAGCCTGCTCTGCCTGTCACAGTTCTGCCTGTCTCCTTTGGGTCTGACCACTGCCTTTCCCTGAACATTGTGGCACTCAGCGCTGGCTTGGGATGGGAGCATCACCTCCCTCCCAGCAGATGTGGCTCCAGCAACACTGTGGTGAGTCACCCTGGGAGAGACTCCCTGTTTCACACTTTTATCATTAACAAGATGAGAGCTGCTCAGAACCATGTAACAGGAAGTTATTTGTAACTTTTTTCAGTGCCTGGACTTGGGAAATACTTTTTTCTTCTTCCTCTCTTAGAGGGTGGAGGTGCCACCACCCATGGGGGTAGCTGTGGCAAACACCTCAACTTTTGCGCTTAAAACAGTATAACAAGCATTGCCAGACAGCAAAACCTGGCAAAAGCAACCCAGACAGGAGAGACACGCTCAGGGAAGCCTCTTCACCTCCATGGCAGCCCACGAAGACTGGCGAGGTGTCCTGGGGCTGTCAGAGCTCCTCTGCCACTGTCAGCAAGTGTAGGTGGAAGGTGGCCAAGGGGAGGGACAGTACCCAACCACCATGCTGAAAACCCCTGTCTCTGGAGCTGGCAGAGCACTCTGACATGCTTGCAGGATGGTCAGACCTGCTCACCACGCTGGGGTACAATTTGGCATTAGATTCAATAGCATCCGAGATGCCTCCAAGGCAGAGCAGAGGAGGGAGCGGGGGATTTCCCAGTGCTAATTATCGAGCAGTTGTTCGCTGGAGCAGCTCCCCCTGCCAAGGGATTAGGCGAAGCATTGTTTCTCACTCAATAAATCTTTACAACAAACGCCTAATTCCCCAGGCACCATGTACAAAAATTAATCCTGATCCTCCCCCTTCTTTTTTCTCATCGCAGGGATGTTTCCCTGCTGCTGGTCCCCGCAGCCCAAGGCTGCAGTGGAGCAATGCACCGTGATGGCACGGGGAGGGTGCAGGTTCAGTCAGCTGGGCTGGTGAGGGACATGGAGGGGAACAGTGATGTTGCCCCTCCAACATGCCCAGCGAGCAGCATAGCAGCTCTGGTACCACTCGTACTCTTGCAGCCTGGCCATCTGTAAGAGGCACAGTCCTAGGAGAGACCCAGGACCTCGCTTTGCCTCTGGCTCTCTGGATGCAGCAAGAAAACGGCAAGGCCCTTGTCATCCCTGAGTGGCATCATTGACAGGTCTTTGCGCTAATTAGCTGCCCAGCCTGTTATAAATGCTCAGAAATGCTGAATGGGAGAGCCATGGTGGGAATTTCAGCCCAAGGAGAAGCTCCTGGCTCTGGGATCAGAGCAGCCTGAAGAGGCAGGATGCAATATCGATGTGGGGGGGGGGGTCCAGCGGGCCAAAGGCATATTTCTTTCAAATCATGCTTTTAGCAGGAGCTTGTGCTGTGGGACCTCAGGAGCCTCCTTCATCCATTCCTGTGGATCATCAGCCCCTGGAGGGAAGCAGAGAAGCCGTGCCCTCTCCCTAATTCCCCCTCTGAGGAGAAGGCAGGAGCCCAGGCTGGGTTTTAACCAGGACAGAGGAGCAGGCCTACAGGTTTTGCCCATTAAATGACTACATTATCCATGCAATCAAGCCAGCTGCTGCATAATTCTTGCCAGTTCCCCAAAGGGCCAGAATGTCTCTCAGCCACAAACACGCGTATCCTCCCCGATGCCGTTTTTCACTCCGCTGCATTGCCTTCACCCCAGCTCACCCTCTGGGACAGGACTGCCCGGCACACCCCACTCGGACACGTCTCAGCTCCAAGAGCAGAGGGAGAGCATGATTCTCTCTGTCCACAGTCTCAGATAGAAGCATCCCCACCAAGAGAGAGGGCTTCATCGGGCCATGTGGGACACAGGACTATCAAAGGCATTATCAATTTTATGATAAATGCTTTATTAACAAGGACCTAGTTCATACTTAGCATGGCTTTTGCAGTGTGGTGGAAGGTGTTTCCAGCCAATAGTATAAGAGGCCAAGAGAGGGGCAATTCCCAGGCACATGGGTTTGCCCTCAGGTCTGGCACACGGGCAGCCACGTGGGATTTCACACCCAGACACATCTCAGCAATGCTGAGAGCTCCCTCACTTCCAGCTTTCACGCTAACTCTCATGATGAGGAGAGCCAGCAGCAGGGAGGCTCCTGGTCCTCCCTTTGCGTGCCTGCTGCCCATGCTGTGCTGCACGTTGTTTGCTTGTGGGGTGTTTGCAGCTCCCCCACATCCTGTTCCAATATCACCATTTCTCATTCATGCACCCTTAGAAAAAAACATGGCAATTTTCCCCCAGCCACGCACAAGCGTTTCCGCACAGCGAAGCCCTCCAGTCAGTGCACGCAATCCTCCATCAGCAGCGCTGGGTCTGTCAATCTTTTTGTACCTGCTAAGTGGTAGAGTGCTTCTCCCAATTTACTTATCCATCATTTTTATTGAGAAATCTGCTCTAGTCCCACACAGTTATATGAGTTAATGGAACAGTGATTAGAGAATGAGCTGTGATTTCAGGCACGCCAGTGCAAAGCTGAGACTACACCGCACCATTTCCAGCACAGCTGCTCAGAGCAGGATTTGATCCCTTTTGCCTTGAGTTTCTAATCATTTGCATACTCCTTTGCTTGCTTCTATCATTTTAAATAGCTGTGTATGTTGTTATTAATTTTAAAGCCATCTGGGCAATTATTGCTGTGTTCCTGAACAGGGAGAGTATTGTTCACATTACAGGGTCATAGAATAGTTTGTATTGGAAGGAATCTTTAAACGTCATCTAGTCCAACCCGCCTGCAAGGAGCAGGGACATCTCCAACCAGATCAGGTTGCTCAGAGCCCCATCCAACCTGGCCTTGAATGTTTCTAGGGATGGGGCACCAACCAGATAGATGACATCTGCAGCTCTTCCCTTGTCCACTGATGTAGTCACTCAGTCATAAAAGGCTACCAGGTTGGTCAGGCAGGACTTGCCCTTGGTGAAGCCATGCTGGCCGTCTCGAATCACCTCCTTATCCTCCGTGTGGCCCAGCATAGCTTTTAGGAGGATCTGTTCCATGATTTTCTTAGGCACAGAGGTGAGGGTGACAGGTTGGTAGTTCCCAGGATCCTCCTTTCTATCCTTTTTAAAAATGGGTGCAATACTTCCCTTTTTCCAGTCAACAGGGACCTCACTTGACTGCCATGACTTTTCAGATATCACGGAGAGTGGCTTGGCGACTCCATCAACCAATACCCTCAGGACTCTGGGATGCATCTTGTCAAGTCCCATAGACTTACATATGTTCAGGTTCCTCAGGTGGTCACAAACTTGATCCTCTCTTACAGTGGGAGCGACCACTCCCACAGTCCCTGTCTTGCAGTCTGTCCATGTGAGTGGTGTGAGAAGAGAAATTGCTAATGAAGATTGAGACAAAATACTGTTCAGTACCTCTGCCTTCTCATCTGTTGTTACCAGTCTGCCAGTCTTGCTCATCAGGGCTGAGTATACTTTCTTTAGCCCTCCTTTTCCGGCTGACATATCTATAGAAGCCCTTATTATTCCTTGCATCCTTTGCAATCTCAGCTCCAGCCATGCCTTGGCCTTCCTGACCCCATCCCTACACAACCGGGCAGTGTCCCTGTACTCTTCCCAGGATACCTGTCCCTGTTTAGCCTCAGCAAGGGAATCTGCACAGCCGATGGGAAGTCCAAAGTCTTAGCTAATTTACAAGACATTTTGAATGTGTGTGTTGAAAGCCACTAAGGGACAGACATTCCCATCTCATCCGGCCTCACGTTAATGGCAGCCGGATAAATGCTCGTTCACTGAGAAGGGAATTATCACTCCTGATGTCCTTAATCACAACCAACCCAGGAAAAATACCTACAACAAGGCACCTGACAAGTACGTTTAGTGCACGATCAGCTGCTCCTGTCAAATGTTCTCCCATTCTGCACTCCCATCCCTCTGGCCTGGTTGAAGCAAGGCTGGATTTTGCCTCGGAGCTGACAGAGAAACCAGATCTTGTGCCAGGTGCTGGCTGGACCCAGGGAGCCGGTGAGCAATTAGCAGGTTTCTATCCAGTGCCTGGCCTGCTATCTCATGGCTCTATATGTGCTATAGCCGAGGAAATTCAAGCTGTTTCAAGACTCTTTTAATCTACAGATAGCAGCTGAGATGCTGAGAGTAAGCTTTTTCTGTGCACAAGCCACTACAAACTGTGTCAATCTGTCTCAACCTGAGAGCTGCTGTTCCGTGCCTTTGACATTCAAGTGGCTTGTTTAGCAAATATATATCACAAAACTCCAGGAACTGAACTCTCCATAAATGACAATTGATTAAATATTCAAGCTATATAAAGTACCGAAGCATTGTAACTACATTTTAAAAGGGAAAAAAAAAATCTTTGAAATTCACTTTAAGCTTTCTTTTCAATTATTTATCACAGAATCTCAGCCCCATTAAAGTCAGGCTTAATGGGCTTGTTTATATATTACAGCAAACATTCTGCTTTTAATTGCCTGCTGAAAGGCTCTTACATCCGTCTCTCTCAGCTTTGCAGCAGTACTTAACCGGAAGGCAGGAGCCCAGTGTGGCAGGCAGTGGGCGAATCCACTCCGCATCTCCATCCTGGGATGCTGAGTGTGGATGAAACTCACCCACAGAGATTAATCTGTCCCTTGAGAGGCTCTTTTGCTGGTCAACTCACCCCGTCTCTCCTCCTCAGTCAGGTACTACATATGGAGATCAGGTCAACCGGACGATATTATATCTTTTGCCACAGACCCATTACCTCCGTGGGTCTTATATCCGTGTCTGTTCCCATGGTGTAGAATTAATTTGTCCACGGCTTCTGTTCCCAAGATCCCTCTTTTAATCTCTTCTTTCTCACTGGAAATGATCAAAGTTGGTTCCATGAGGGCTGACGCAATGGAAGACCTATGACATTTCAGAGCCGGGGGCCCCACAGCAGCACTTTTGAGGGGGTCAGATGCTGGCTGTATCCTTCTTCTGCTTAATCAGCTGTATCTGTGGACAAACTTTATAGTAGAGCTTGTTGCAGCAGGACAAGGTTAATGGTTTTAAAAGAGAAGGAGATAGATTTAGACTAGATAGAAGGAATAGTTTTTTTTACAGTGAGGGTTGTGGAAAACAGGAACAGGTTGCCCAGAGAGGTGGTGGATGCCCCATCCCTGGAAGCATTCCAGGCCAGGGAGGACAGGGCTCTGAGCAACCTGATCTGGTTGGAGATGTCCCTGCTCCTTGCAGGGGCATTGGACTAAGATGATCTTTAAAGGTCCCTTCCAACCCAAACCATTCCATTATTCTATGACTGGGGTTGCAGAGGAGGGCTGAGTATGGGCTGAAGAGCACAACTGAACAAGATGCATCATTAATTGAGGAAATTAGGGGTATTCTCATGTTTAGCAGCAACTCCTTGAGAACTGGGAAGGGAAAAGGCTTCTGCCGGTGTGCATTGGGAAGGCTGTAGAATAGCCTAAATATCTGTATGGGCTGGGAATGGCACAGCTGAGGGAAGGGAAGGGAAGGGAAGGGAAGGGAAGGGAAGGGAAGGGAAGGGAAGGGAAGGGAAGGGAAGGGAAGGGAAGGGAAGGGAAGGGAAGGGAAGGGAAGGGAAGGGAAGGGAAGGGAAGGGAAGGGAAGGGAAGGGAAGGGAAGGGAAGGGAAGGGAAGGGAAGGGAAGGGAAGGGAAGGGAAGGGAAGGGAAGGGAAGGGAAGGGAAGGGAAGGGAAGGGAAGGGAAGGGAAGGGAAGGGAAGGGAAGGGAAGGGAAGGGAAGGGAAGGGAAGGGAAGGGAAGGGAAGGGAAGGGAAGGGAAGGGAAGGGAAGGGAAGGGAAGGGAATATTTTGGATCTTTATCTGCAGTCAGCCACAGAATCACAAGTCTGCAGTATCAGTCCAGTATTCTGGCCACCAATATTCCCCCAAAGACTACATGCAAGGCAGAGTATTTCAGACTGCTAAGTCAGTAAATGTACTGTGCTTGGGAAAGCAAAGAATGCGTTACACACAAAATTGAAAGAAAAATCACTAACATCGCCCTGTAAGATTTTCTCTCTACGTGATGATTGCGAGTGAATGTTAGCACTTCTGTGCATGGTTGTGTGGCCAGTTCTGACCCTGTTGACCAGAACATCTTGTCTGACTTGCCTTAAGGGGAGAAGAGAAAGAACTTCTTTCTACAAATACACACCAAGCACAGAGACAACTGTCCTTGTCTGCCATTACCGATATTAAAATAATGAGTCCATATAAAGGCTATGTGAGCAAAAAAGCACTAACTTCACTTTTTCTTATTTTTAAGCCCATTTCAACCCCAATGGTTACTTTGAAGATGGAGGAGTAAGTTCTTTGAATTCACTTCAGAGAAATAGCTCCATCTTCTTCAGAAGTTTGATCTTCAGGTACTTCAAGTTTGGAAGAAAAAGGAGAGTTGATGTCATAATGACTTCTGGATTTTGTGCTGAAATTACGTTTTTGGCGCCGTTAAATCCCATTGTGTGCTGTGGAGGATATAATGTAATAGTCATCAGAGGCAGGCAGCAGTGAGGTTTACTGGCACTAAAATCAATAGGCACTGAATAAAATGTCTCCAAATGATTTAGGATCATGCACACACATCTTCTTTTTGTAAGCTTAAAACCATTTGGAGAGGCATTAATTCATTAAAGGCCTCTTGAAGAATGTCATCATACTGTGTAGTCTGGGCCTGTGCACATCAAAAGCATCATAGATTGCGGCTTTTATTAAGGAGGCTGGAGAATATAATTCTTCCTGGAGTACAACAGCCTTTAAAATATGGTGCACTTTGAGATCAAAACAATGTTTATAGCAATGTAGTTACTAAATATTTTAACATGTACAATATAAAACATAGTGCATCCTGGAATGTGTGTTTATGCTACTGAAGTAGCTGCTAGACTTGTCAGATCCATTACAAACCACCAGGTAGATTATTTTACTTGTTTTCATTTCCTCTTGGGATTTTTTTTTGGGTGGGTTTTTTTTTTTATTTTATTGGTTGCATGATATTTATTTTTAGGTAGGAGCACCAACCCAAAGCTCAATGCCTTTTCTCTTAAACATCTTGCAGACATGCAATTAGCATGTCTATCCTTATTCTTACCTTTGAATGTGGGCATTTATACTTTCACAACAATAATGGGATCGAACCTCTTACTGGGAGGTGCAAAATGATTCCAATAAAAGGAAAGTAGTCTGCAAATACTTTGGAGGTCTGGGGACCTCCTCGTTGCCTGACCCTACACAAGCCTGCAGCTGAAAATGTCACTGTGACACAGAAGATAAAACTCAGAGTTTCTCACTCTGGACATGCTGGTTGATGGGAATCAAGGCGACTCATGGACTCTACCATGGGCCATGGTCATGGGAGCTGCTCTAACCTATCGTCTCACACTGCGTAGCTGCGTAGCTGCAAAGCAGATTATGATGGGCCATTTCCTCACCTGGTGCAAGGTGGCATCACCCTGCAAGTAAGCAGTGGGAGTACACCAATATGTGGCAACTGAAGAGTCAGCCCAGTGAGTACCCTTTGCAGATGTCATTTTGACCGCTGAGCAATCCCTCACGTTTTAGCTAGGGCACATCTGCTGTCGGATGTGCAGAGCAGAAACTCCATGGATTGCTTTGGCAGCAGAGAGGACAGGATCTGTCGTGGTTGTGCGTGTGGCAGTACGCTTCCGGGGGAGCACGGGCAGTGGTAGCAGTGAAGCGGGAAGCCAGCCCTCACTCCGGAGATGTGCACGATGGATCCCAGCAGCTTGCCATGTGAGCAAGACCCCTTTGATGTACAGGCCCTCTTCCTGAGGATAGGATTTCACATGCAGGAAGGGACAGCCTCATCATTCTTCCCTGCCTGCCAAACCACAACAGAGAAGTTGACCATTAGTTTAAATGCTTAAAATCAGACCCTTCCTTTAAAACAGATGTATCCTCCTAAAAACTGCAGAATTAACTACAGTCAACTCAGAGTTGTGGAGCTTCTGAAATTCACAGTACTACCGACACCAGGAGGGAGGACTGGTTTCCCTGGGCCAAATGCTGTGCTTTGCTGGGACACAGCTGACTTCACACACCCTGGAAACTTCACGGTCTATGCCAGTTAACAGGATAGCTTAGGGACAGGCATGTCCAGCTGCTTATGGCTGTAAATCTGAAATTGCGGGCATTGAATTACATCGGCCACATCCCCTCTGCCCAGCCCTGAAATTCAGGAATGATGGGCATGAGCACAGCATGCGGTGTGGTCAGAGCAATCTGAAGGCAAGAGTGATTCCCCGTGGTCAACCTGAGCTCATTCCCATGCTGGCTTTTTCCATCTTATTTTATGGAAAATTCAATTTTATTTCTAAAAACTGGGAAATTTGTCACAAGGACAATGAAATGAACTAGTTTTGACCAGGAAGGCTGGGTGAAATTGAAATGTACTATTTTGTCCTTGTCACGTATGTTTGACAGAGCCTTCTCATGAAGGTTTTGACAGAATCTGGGATGGATTTTCCTGTTGTTGCTAGACAGAGGGAGTCCTAGATAGCGACACTTAAGCTCAATTCCATTTTGCAAAAAAAACATTTGCAAGGATCAGTTTCCTCCACAGGTCAAAAAATAATTAGAAAACCTCTGAACCTGTCCCATAAACATGTCCTTTTTAATTGTTTTGCTTCTATTTTTTTTTATTTGCAAGAGCAAAATACATGCACTAAGGCTGGGTTTAGTCAGACATGCATCATATCCAGCCTCCCCACCAGCAACCTAACTGCAGCACCCACGTCCAGCCCCCTTTGCAAGGAGTGAGGTGTCCACAAAGCAGTACAGGGAACGTAGGGAACGTGCAGTAGGGATGAGGAATCACAGCTGAACCATCCTGCGGGTGGAGGAGTGGCAAGGAGAAAAGCTAGTTATCTGTATGAAATTCCTGGGCATCTTCCAGCAACTGAAGTTCAAAGAAAACTACATTATTTGAGAAAGCTTTGAAAATATTCATTGAAAGTTACAAAAAAAATTGCTACTCAATTTCCAAGGCCTTTTCCTTGATAATTGATATGCTAAATGAATTTCTGCCTGTCCTGATTTTTGTGCCATTTTACCTGTTAGCAGAAAAACATTATCCTCCACGGAATAAGCTTCAAGACATCGACAACCAAAGAAGAGTTGAAACTTCAGGATTTATTTCATAAATATTAATATTTACATACCTAATAGATTCCCTCTTTCCTTTACAGAGTATATACTCAGGTGTCTGAAAACAGAAACATTCTGGGGTAGAATATCACTGCTGCTTTATTTGAGGACAGGCTGAGAGAGCTGGGACTGTTCAGCCTGGAGAAGAGAAGGCTCTGGGGAGACCTTAGAGCAGCCCTCCAGTACCTAAAAGGGGCCTACAGGAAAAACGGGGAAAAACTCTTCAGTAGGGCCTGTTGTGACAGGACAAGGGGTAATGGTTTCAAAACAGAGGGAGGTAGATTTAGACTAGATAGAAGGAAGACATTTTTTTACAATCACAGTTGTAGAACACTGGCACAGGTTGCCCAGAGAGGTGGTGGATGCCCCATCCCTGGAAACATTCAAGGCCGGGTTGGACAGGGCTCTGAGCAACCTGATCTGGTTGGAGATGTCCCTGCTCCTTGCAGGGGGGTTGGACTGGATGACCTTTGAAGGTCCCTTCCAACCTAAACCATTCTATGATTCTATGATTTTACAATTTTAATATCATTATGATATTGGACTGCACTGTGTTTTCAATGAGGCTCCCCCCACTCCCTGCTCCCACGAAGTTCAACTGAAATCACAGTGTCTTCTGAAAAAAAAAGATAAATCAGTCCACAGGGTGGGTGTGTGGTGCGGTGGGCTGGTTCAGGAGAGTGCAAGGGCTGCAAGGTAATGGCTGGCCACGTGCTCCCATTCAAGGTGCTGAAAGAAAAGGGTTCCCTATAAAAGTGCCTGTCACTCTCAGCACATCTCCTTTCCACCAGCTGTGTATTAAAGAGGCTGGGGTTATGCTCTTGGGAAACATTGTGCTCTGGTTTACCCATCCAATGTTTGGGTGGCTGATTATTCCCTGTGTAGTAACTGGCTCATCACTGGCAAGGGCAGCCTGCTAGGTGGGCCATCAGAGGCCAGGGATGCAGGGGAAGGTGTGTTCAGCCGTTCCGCGATGGGTGCTGGCTCTCACCTGGCCGGGGATTAGAAGGTTTTCTCCAAATGCCGCTGCAGCTTAGTGGCGTGGGAGTGGCAGGATACTCTGATAAAGCAGATGGAGCCAGGAAACCAAGATGAATGTTTTCATTTCTCTTGCAAAACACATGTCTCTCTTGCTGGCTTTCCAAGTGCTGCCCTGGATGATGCAGAGGAAGAGCAGATGCTGCAGAGTCACAGATGTGTGCTGACAGCAAGGACCCTTTGAGAGGTTCTTCTACTGGTGTTTATCCCTGCTCTCAACCGACTCTTTAAACCACAGTAGGGCAGGATCCTGCCCTCGATGGTCTATGGTCCGTGTCAGCTACTGGTCTTGAGGGCCTCTCTGAGCATAAGCTGGATTTTAAGCACAGGCTCAAAGCCCCATGAGTCTAAGCACGAGCGAGCATGGGCTCAGCCACGCTGCTTGGGAGCTTCACTGAAAAAGTATCTGCAGTACATCTCCTTGCAGAAAAGAAACTGCGCCATAACGTCTCATCTCATCCCAAGGGAAATGCAAAGCAATCAAGCCATTTAAAAATATATTTCAAGCTCTTCATAGCAGGTGTTAGGCACTATTCACCGGCTGCTGACAGGAAATGTGTGTGCAGTTCTCCTAGGTGCCACGTTCAGAATACGCTTCTTAAGGGCTTGCTGCTTAAAAAATTCTGCAAAGTGTAAATGGCACTCGTAAAATCAGATAGTAAATTGTCTTATCTGTTTGTCCTGAAAGTGCTCAGCCAGCTGGGTCCTTACTGCACATCAGAGCCAGCCAGCCAACACATCAGGCCGTAACAAAATGTTGGGAGGAACAGACAAATCCAGGCTAGGAGCTTATCTTAGGAAAACTTTCTAAAGAGAAAACTGAGTTTACGGTCCCATCAGCTGAGAAATAAATTAAAAGAGGAAATCAGCATTTCTACAGAAGTCATGTAAAAGTGTTTCTCACACCTTCCTTTGCCATCCTGGCCTTGGGACTGAGCAATCAGCACAACATAAACCAACATGTTGTGATGTATTCTCACGGGGGAAAAAACCGTCCATGTCAACACTGAGGCACTCCCTTCTGCTACTCACCACAGGGAAAAAAAAAAAAAAACATGAAAAGAAAAGCCAGCTAGATTTAAAGAGAGTTTTAAAGCCTTTTTTTCCCTCCTGTTCCCAGAATAAAGGTAATTGCATAACAAAAGCCTCTGCAAAGGAATGACAGTGGACGTGTGCAGGATCACAGTGGACGTGTGCGGGATCATGGCGGGAGAGGGGTTTTTGACTCTATAAACTGTTCGGTCCAACCCTGTGCACAACCCCTTCCCCAAAAGCACCGGTGGGCCATGACAGCGACCCTGGCTGGGAACATCCCCCATGAATAGGGGCTGTCAATGCCGGTGATGGAGGCACTGCAAGTGCAAGGCGAGAGGGAGGGGACGGCCAAGGGGGTCACCCCCAGGAACATCTGTTGAGGCCCGGGACATATGGAGTCTTTATTCCTCCTTGTGGAGGCACGAGCGTTTTCCTCACCTTCTGCCATCCTCTTATTGTGCGAGGGGGCTGTGACCGGCTCTGGGGACAGCTGCTGCCTCTAAGTTGCCTTCTCCGGGGACTCCACAAAGGGCCCCATCCCCATCCCCTGCCAGAATCACTTCCCTCATCAATCAGGTGGGCACAGCATGCTAGGAGGGGTGATGGAAACCTTGGGTCTGGTTACCAGGGGATAAGAAACTTGAGGCCTTTTTTTCTTTTTTTCTTTTTTTTTTAATAACACTAAGGAAAAAAATATGGTGGGCTGCACCTTCTGTGAAAGGGAAAACCACCCTCCCTTTGAATTTCTGTGAATTTTGAAGTACAGATATTTAAAGATGTGGAGGAAAAAAGTAGTCATCCAGAGCTAATTATACAGCTGTTGAAAAGGCCAGTAAATATGTTACTCAGGGATATATAATACCTTTGATGTAGTTGTAATCCCACTGAAGTTATTATAGGTTTTCACAGCTGCAAAGCAATCCAGCTTAGGAAGGCTTTTTTTTTTTTTTTTTGTAATTTGCAGAAGCAGAAAAGAAATTCTGCTGCCAAAGCAAAATGAAGATCCTCATATAAACACAGTAACACAGCCTAAGAAAAATTATACTGATGCTGAAGAGTATTAACCTGTCCCAAAGCTTAAAAGAGTTTACTGGATAATAAACGGCATCAGTGACTCCAAAAGGGCTAGATTTCAGAAAGGCTCTTCTTTAAGACAATTAAAGCTTTAAATAAAAATATGACTTTGCAGTTGGGAATTCTCTATTCCCTTCAAACCAACAGTAAGTATAAGCTGTAAATGCTCTGAAAAAAAACCCATGTATTAGGGAATGAAATACAGGAAAGCTGCTAGCAAACCCCCAACATGTTCATTTAAATTGATCATGGAAGCAATAATATCACAAGGCTTTGTAAATGGATGGGTTAAAAGCTGGAACTTTATTGTTGTTTTCATTCCCCAGGGCCCTGTGGTAAAACAAGTCTTCACGCAAGATCTCTAGGCACTGAATGAATTATTCACTCAGTTATGGGTCATTAAATGAGGATGAACACGGGCCGGTGTCCATTATTATGTTGTGGTGTACGAAAATAGACTTATTTTGTGGAGACTGGCATGGACTGGCATGGACTCTCAGGATGCCTGATCATTTCTGCCACAGCTTCTTCTGAACTTCTCCGGTAGGGCAGGGGGGGTGTGAAGCAGCAGTGCAGCTGTATAAATTGGATAAAAGAGGTTTGGGGTTAAAACCACAGGTAAAAGACAGGAAACGTTAAGCATGTTCAGATGCTAATTGCAGAGATGTCTATGCTGGTTTTAAGCTGTTACTGTCCTCCAGTTGCTTTTTGTCATCTTTCTCCTGGAGGCTGCATCCCCTGAGGTGACGAAGCCCTCCCTGAGTTAGCATCTCCTCTCCCAGGCACCTGTGACTGCTGGCTGCTTTCACTGCAGCATAACCCATAGTTGGGCACTCTTGATTTCATCTTAAATAAATCTGCTCACAGTTTTAGTAACTTTTAGTAACCTTTTGGTGATTTCTAAACCAAATTCAAAATAGACTAAAGTAAACTTTTCCTGAGTTTTCCCATACAACACATCACTCTCTGTTAATAAAACTGGGGCAGCCTCTCCACGGTGTCCAGAAGTGCTGAAATACAGTTTTGCCCTTGGTCTCACTTTGTCCTTGAAAAAAAGAGATTTTTTTTTCTGAGGTCAGGAAAGGGATGAAGTTGCTGTTATCTAATTAGTCCACATTTTTGGTGAGAGACAGGATCATGGTGTGGATAAGCCATTCTCTGGGGCTGGAAAGCCAGCGTATCCCATAATCCAGCACTATCTTGTATGATCAGAGACAGATATGAAAACATGTCCCCGTTTGAATGTAGTCTCTATGGGAATGGTTTAGCCAAATTTTTAATTTAGAACAGGGCAAAAAATTCAGTTAAAACTTCTGGGGCTTTTTTAATCCAAAAAAAAAGGCTAGATTTTTGTTGACTTAAACATTTTGGTAGTTATCTTGATATCTTCATGTTTATTTAGCTTAAAAAAAAAGCCCCTAACATTTTTAATTTACATTTTCTAAATGAAATATGATGGCTTTTCAGTTGAAATGACCTTCTGCTAAGACATTCAAAAATATTTCACAAATCTTCAAAAACAAACCAAAAAGGTGGTGAGTCCTAACTGCTTTCCTCCCACTCTTTTGGAGCTGTCAGAAAAGCAACATGAAAAAAAAATAGGAGGAAAGGGAAAAAAAAAAGGTTGTTATCATGGCCGCGTTTCTTGCTGCTTACTCAGTCAAAATTCCCAGCAGTTCAAATCCCAAGGTTCAGTTTTCAGTCAGATGAAGAGGCATCCACTGAAGTTGATGAGAAAGCATCTGAGGTATGAGTGAAAACTGAGAAAGGACTTCAGGACTTGTTTTAATGACTTAAAAGGACTGTACCCTGAGTAAGAAGGTGTTTGTAATGAATTGTAAACCCAAGATGCAGCAAATGCAATTTAGCCTGGTATATTGCTTTTCTTAGTATTACTTTTTTTTTTTTTACTACTGTTATTGAGCTCGACATACACAACCAGTCTCGAGGGGTGATGAGGAAATAGCTGTTCTCTAATACAGTCTTTCATTTCTGAGCCCTTAGTTCAAGCCCTTCAGGACACTAATTATCCAGAGTTGTTATCATCCGACAGCTGTCGATGGCCTCTGCAAAATGAGGCGGTGGTGGCAGTTGTGTTCCCAGTGGGCATGTGTCAGCATTGTACAGGCACTACTACAGTTTGCCCGGTATTTTTGTTGGCAGCTCGGGCACTTACTGAAACAAACTTGTCTTCTCACTCCCAGCAGGATCTGCCCTTCTTCACATCTAAAAGAAAGGAGGGGGTTGCTGAAAAGTGTGTCCCTCCACTTGTGGATCACCAAAGAGCATGTCCCTGCAGTGTTAATGTTGCAGAACATTGCTGGTGATCTTCAGACTCCAGAGATGCCACCTGGGTATACTTCAGGGACACTGACTCCAGTGAGGAAGATTAATTCAATAGTTAGCTCACTAACAGGCAATGGGCAACTCTTGGTCACAGACCCATTATGGACATGTTCACATTCCCCTGGGCCCTCATATAGGACTTCTACCCATTTAGTCTATTGTGAGCCAATTAGCACATGGTCAGGTACACAGCTTGGCTCAACAGGCAGGCAATAGACTTCTGCTTCTTCTCTACTCCATCCTACCACTAAAAAGAAGCGTCTTTCTCCTGCAATGGATTGGGGGACCACAGTCCTACAGCCAGGCACAAGCTTCAGAGGGAACAAGGCTGTAAGCAACACTGCTTCTTAGCCTCATTGCCAAAATTTCTCTATATCTCAATTTTCATACTTCAAAATCAGCTAGGAATAGATTCACCAGACTTTCCTACACCAAATCTTGACAGCTCTGCCTGTGTGCATGTGAGTGTGGATGATTCCTACTCCCACTTAGCAGCAGCACAGGGGCTGCTGCCTTTCAACTTGTTCAGTGTCCACCACTGACCGGGCACTCGGCCATCCCCTACGAGCCAACAGGCTGGCTGTGATGGTACCAGAGGCTTACTGGATTGTCTCCCCTCCAACCACTGGGCAACTTCAGGGCCACTTGACATCCGCAAGCAGGTGTATTGAGACTAAATTCTACAGACAGCACCCAAAAATATAACATTAATAAATTGGTTTTGGAGGAGCAGAACTAACAAGTCTCAGTTTCCCTTGGTTTTATGTCTGTTGCCCTCTAGCCTACACAATGACGACTCCTCCCTCTCATAACCTCCATCCTAAGAAGCAGCAATTCTAAGCTGCCGCATACTGACTAGCCAGGTGGCTGCTGCCTTCCTGGTGCACATTAGGAACTGGCACCTCCTTTCTGTATGTCGGGCTATAATTCAGGTGTCAATTTTCTCCCACAGCTCCAATAGCTGCCGATTTTCACCCAACTTGTAAGACTCGGGTTAACTTTGAAATTCCAGGTGAGAGCGTATCTTTTCCTGGGTTGCTGTCCCCACAGAAGCAAGAATGAGAGATTTCCCAAAGCAAGAGAGGACAGCCATGCAAGGTCAGTCCTGCAGCCTGGTGCTTATGGCATTCAGCCAGACAAGTGGGTCTCATTTCTGTTCCTGCCGCGGGCATGTTTTCCATATTTTATCCCGTTTCTGATATGGAAACACTGCAGTTACACCACTCACAGGAGATGCCCCAGCAGGCACAGTGGAGTTTAAGCCCCTTTCCAGAATTAGTCCCACATGAAATAGCTGGAAACTAGGGCCGGGATGAATTAAGGTGATTAGAATTCTTTTCCTAATGGCCCCATCATTAGGACATGAGCCTCCCTCAGGAGGGAAATTGTGAGAATAAGGCTCAGTTAATGGATCATCCAGGTACTACAACAGGGTAGAGTATACACAGATAGTTAAATGATAGAAAATCAAGCAGGGTAAAATGAGTAATAGCAAGTAAGCTACTGCCTCCTCTTTCTGTACACCACTCCCACTTCATTAGGTAGAACTTCACTCCTCTGAATAAGACAAACCAAGCCAAAAATTCCTGGCATAACTCAGTCATCCCACTAGCTGTGATGAGTGACTGAAGGAAATCTAATTTGCTTCTTTTCTAGAACTTGCACTGGAGGAGTACAATTCAAGAAAGGGGGCAAGAAAAAATATTGTGTAATATAACATGATTTATGTACATGTCTTAGGCAGATAATTCAGGCTGAATGATGCTTAAAAGGCTATTATAGACTTGCTTCCAGCAACAGAATAGCCTGTACTGCTATAAAATGTCTGCTCAGGGCACTTCAGTGAGTTTGGGATTCTCTTTCCAGATTAGCCAGGGGAAATAGCTGAAGTCTTTGATAATGCAACCTTCTCTTTTTGATGGCGCTGGAACAACTCCATGCCGTTAGTATGAGGCTGCTGGAGATGACTGAATTATATATTTTTAAACATAAGATTGGTTTTAAAAGTATTAGCTTTTCTTCACATGGAAATATTGGAAGATCTTCCATTAGGCCAGTTGGTTACTATATATTTCTCAGATGCACACTGAATTGAGTGTGATGGGTAAAGTCTCTCTCCCAGGGACTGTCAGTCTGCTCATTTATATAAGCAGAAGCAATCAGAATTTCGTCTTTCCAGTCAGAAAATGCTGATTCAAGAAACCAAACTTTTTTTTTGGCAGGACCTCATTGCTTGCGAGAGACCTGTTGGGAAACACCTCTGAGCTGCAGGAAAGCCACTGCTCTTGCATGGAGATCCAAAAAGATGCTGCCTCATCTGCCTGACCATAGCACCCAAAGTCACAGCACCCAGACTGCAGAGGGCATTTTTCTCTTAATTTTGACAGCATATTCCATGTGAATGAATGGATATCATTACAATTCATAAAGACTGACTGAGCACACAGTCCAACCTGACTGATAAAGACCAAAATTATGTTGTGGCACACCAATCTGTCACAGACCTAGCAAGCATTTTCTTTCTGCATAGGAGGAGAAAATACTGAAGACTCAGAAAAGTCCCATGGCATGGGAACATCATTTTCCACTCAGCTCAGATAAGGGTTTTTAAAAGCCAGTGCTGTCCTTGTCAGACATGGGCACTGAAACAAGCGTAAGATGTTCATTATTAATGCCCTGAAGTCCAAGAACTCCAGAGACATGGCACAGGGGTTCTTGTCAGATATAAAAACCAGGATAGCATACAGCCAGCACCAAAGGAAACATCATAAATGGAAACACTGGCATATAAAACATACAGTGCAGGTGTTATTTAGAGACATCATTTTTAAAGGTTCTGTAAAAGCTCTGGCACAATTTTTTTTTTTTACATCCAAAAGGTGGCATGTCTAATTTTTCCCCTCCAGTTGTAACACTTGGATTTTGTGTAGGTAACATTTGGATGAGTAAAATTGCAGGGGAAACTGCAAGCTTGCCCCATAAAATCCAAGGTGCAGAAGAAGACATACACAGAGCTTCTCAACCATTTTTCCATTTTCCTGATGGAGTCCACATCTTGAAAAGAAAAATAACTGGAGGGGTCAGCAAGGCGAAGGAACAGCTGTGTTTTACTGTTGGCTTTGGTGTGCAGCTCGATTTCCTTGCACACTTTTAAAAGGAATATCTCTGTTTAGTCTAATGGAAAGCGTCTGTCTGAAGGTGCTCACTGCTCCGATGAACGTTTTCACAGACACAGTGCTCAGCCCCATCTGGCTGGGTTAGTGATGATGTCATTTCACACAGCAGTGACCAAAACACTGTTGAGCAGATTTTTTTTTTCTTAGCTCTTCCTTCATTTCCAGGAAATGGAAACTAGCAAATAGCAAACGTCTGCCCTGTGCTGTGCCTGCTGTGCCACAGCGGAGGATTTCCAGATTGCATATTTGTTTGTTTGGAAGGGAAGGATTTTTGCCCTGACCTGGGAAGTTGCCATATGTATGTAGGTTCAGTGAGGAGTTAAGACCCACAGGCCAAGAACATTCAGCTTTTTTTAAAGGACTTTACAGGCAGAGGGCATTGGGCAGAAGACTGAATTTGCACAGCTTGGTACGGATCAAGGAAGAGAGAAGAGTAAGAGCTAGCAGGAAGACAGGACTGTAAAACTTTAAAGGCACTGTCAAAAAGTGAGTTTTCTCTCTATTTGTCACCAGTAAATAAAATGCCCTGTAGTCTTCCCTTGGTCACTGATTGCTTGAGTTCTGCTTCAATAAATAATTGCAGCAAAGGTAGGTGCCTTCTATCCTCTTTCTTTCACTGCTGCTCCAAAGGCATGGACTGCCGACAGCTGTCCAGGGCCAGATGCTTTCATGACATAGTTTCAAGTGCTTGAGCCTTCACTTTGAAATGTGGGAGCTCCCAAGCTGCCTGGAGCTGCCAGTTCTCCGCCGTTCGACTAGAGCCCTGGGTACTGGGCTGCTGGCAGAGTTCACGAGCTGGATGGTGCAAGGTGCAGCCCACCTTTCCCAGACTGGACATCTAACAGCACAGTGGGCACATTGCCCCAAGGTTGCCCTACAAAAGCCCTTCTTTTGCAAGTATCTTATAACACCTGCCCTAAACTAAACATGAAGAGGACCATGGCCTGGAGCTGGTCCTTGGCACAGCACTTCCCATCACCCTTTTACGCAGAACGAGGAATCCACAAGAGCAAGTGGGCAACTGTCTCCAGAGATTAAGGGCACCTTAACCAAAGGTTAAAAAAAATGTGCAGAAAGCAGTGAATTACTGTCTGGCTCTTTAATTTCTTCCACTGGGGTGCTGGTCTGGCTAAAAGGCTTTATATAAAAGGTCATCCACAAAGTCCACCACCCGCATTGTGCCTGGATGCACTGCTCTCTGCTGACAGAGCCAGGCTGGAAAATGAGATGTGTATGTTGAAAGGTTAACCCCTTTGAGGACGTTTCAAAATAAGCCACCACTGCTCTCAAAGGCTTTCTGTCCCCTCCAATAAAGCGCATGGCAAACAAGCTTGGGCTGGTGCCATGGAGGGGAGCAGGAGCTGGCAGCTACATGACAAAATGGTCACAAAGCAGCGTATGCAACCACGGGCATGGGCGCACATCGCACTTGAGCCTTCTGAGATATCAGCCCTGGTGTAAAAGGATCTTCTAGATCCTACTCAAAGTCAAATCCCACAAACCTGTCCACACCCAAGCAATGCATACCTCTGTGAAGGAGAATTTTTGCGCTGAGTAAATGGTTGGTTTTCCTCTGTAATTGCCCCGTGAGTATTAGTAAATTCTGCACTGGTGAAAAGATTCAACAGGCTTTCAAAAAGGAAAAATGGGAGTACAATACTTGGCAAGTCCACCTGAGTCTGGGATTTTTGGAATGACTTTATCCTCCTACACACATTATCACCAATCTTCTGTCTTCTAAAACTCGAGTGGTGTTTGAGCACTCAGGCTTATTTCAAGTACATTTATACAGTCTGCTCCCTTTTCTCACCATGTGTACTCTGTAGAGGTTTCTTTCAATTTCTTCCACTGTTGTTTTCTATCCTTTTAACCTTTAAAAAAATCACTGTTATGAAAGGTTGTTATAGAGACACCCTCAACTATTTTTATAAAATATGTTAATCTCTCTGGCTACCAAGTTACCTTGTTTTTAATGGAGAAATCATCCTCCATAAATATTACATTAAAAACACTGCTTCTCTACATCAAGGGCCAAACTCTGCTCTTAGAAGTGCACACACAATGCCGCTGAAAGGAATGGCAATTCCACATAGGAATCCAACAGCAACATCTGGCCCCAGATGTTTTATTTATTTGTAATTTAACATTGCATTATACAATATTCATAATTTTGCTGCTTTCCATTTCAATGCCTGTTATTTGTATGACTTTAAGAGGCTGCCTGAATGCATTTTTAGTGCTCAAACAAGGAGAAATGGGTACAGCGAAGCAAATCGCACATATTTCTGGAGGTTCAGAAATCTTCCTGATGAACTACACTTGTCTCAGAGGTGAGACATGCTGAACCACTGTAATTCCAGGGGAGATCAATTGTGAAAACATCTAGGACCTATATGTGAGATGGGTTTCAAAAACCAAGGCACCTCGCAAGCAAGGACATGTCCATGAGTTTTTGGACAGGCAACTGGTCAGAGAGCAGATGACAACCTTGTGGCACAGACGGATGAGAGGCTGAGTCTCAGTGCATCATCTCTTCCCCAGTACAAGTCCATGTGCCTCTTATTCCCATTATGGGGACCTGGCTGAAGATGAAGGCACAAAGGTTTGATGTGGGAGTTGAGTGCATGATTTAGCCTTTCAGAGCTGGGAGAGTTTATAAAATCACCACAAACCAAGTAAAGCTGCCTTCCTTACTTGATTTTGCTAATTTATTACATTTAAGGCTTTTCTTTCCCACATTCAACTAAACAGGACCCCTCATATCAGTAAAGTTAATCCTCCCCATAAAACAGAAATCATTGTTAATATTTGCAAATCTTATCACTGGGATGGAAATGGTGACCTGTGGGACTGTCCCACTTTTCAAGCAATTGAAGCATTAAGACATAATTTATGCACTTGAGAAGAAATTTCCATATCACAGAGATTGCTTCATTCCCTGTTATGACTTATGAAGGGTGTTACTAGTAAATGAAACCACGGAGATCTGTATTACATAAGAACTTGTTTTGACATGTATAGTGCATCTTATTTATAGTGATAGTCCAAACGTACTGTTTTAATGCAACTGAACATTATGCCAAGGTTGTCCAGACCAAAACATTAATTTTTTTTTTTTTTGTAATATTTATGTGTAAGATGGACTATTGGAGAAGGAAGGGACAGCGGGAATGTGAAAGGGAGGGAAAGAGAGAAAAGACAGCTGAAGGAAGGCAGGAGGGCAGGAAGGAAAGAAGGAAGGAAGGAAGGAAGAAAGGAAGGAAAGGAGAGAGGGAAGAAGGAAGGAATGAGGGGAGGCAAGGAGGAAAGAAGGAAGGAAGGGAGGGAGGAAGGAAAGAAGAAAGGAAGGAAGGAAAGAAGGAAGTCAGTCCTGGTGTGAGCTGAAGACTCAGCCACCACTGCACCATCTGTGTCCCTCAGACGTGACCCACTAAGAGCAGCTTCCCCTGAGATGCTGCCCTCCCCATTGCTCCCTGCTCAAGCAAGGCTCCTCGTCCCTCCTGTGGTCCTGGGCTCCATAGTAAGCTTCTGGAGAGGAATTAAACCTTTTCTTCATGGAACTGCTTTTCCTCCCCCATTCAGACCAGGCCCGTGGCACCTCAAGGAGTGCAGTACTTGTTCCAATGACTTACTGTTACTGATGACTACAGTTAGTTGAGCATTGCTGTATATTTCTGTGAAGCAACACTAAGCAGAACCAGAAAAGCATGGATTCTTCTCAAACCCCTCTTTTGAATATATTATGTGCTTTGAAACCTTATCTGGCATTTACTATAAGAGCTCTGGTTAGAATTATTATACATGTAATTGTCTTTGCTACCTGCTTGATCCAACTCTATCCACAAGCAAGAGGTTCCACCACCGAACCATGCACTTTATAGACTTGTGAGAGGGTTTACTTAATTAGAGTCCATAATATATCCCACAAAGATAATCAAAATACCAGCTGGTGATCCCCTGCTTAGCCACTTCTCCTATGAATCACAAATAAATTATTCTTTTTCTCCCTTGTAGAAGAGTGTTGCTGAAAACAAACTACTAAATTTTGCTTTTAGGGCTCTCAAAAGACTAAGCAAGATATATTAGCTGTCTGAGGATAGAGAACTTTCTATTCTTGGTGGAATTCTTGTTGGTTTAATTGGGCTTTGTAGAAAAAAAATAATGTTATTTTAAAGGAGCAATGATAGAGTGTGGGTGTATTTTTATACACTCAATTGCTGGTGTATTAGAAGTCTGTTGTAGAGTTAACGTTACACACATCTATTATTTTCCGTGATGTGTATAAACAGTATTTGAGTATTTTAAAAATATACATGAGTATTACTGTTACACAGCTGTAACAATCCAGCCAGAACACCAGCATCTGCTCTGTTTGATGGAGATGACAGTCTAGACAGCTGCAGGGAAGTTTTTAACCACGTCACAGCAAGCTAGGCTTCAACCCAGGGCTTGACAATTCTCTCACATTCCCATTTTCCTAGATCTTCCCAGTTTTTACCATCCCAGGCTCCAAGCTGTGGGAAGCATTATTGACCCTCTGACTCTCACTCTTGTGTAACCATACCCGCAGGTGCATTATGTGTTTGCATTGCTGCCACATTTGTGTCCTCAACCTGGGAAGTGGGAGCTGTGCCCTATGGGCAGTTCCCATTGCGTACAGGACAGTATGAAGAAAAATCACATTCTACCGCTGTGATTTCCAAAATGTAGGGCTCTGAGGTGCTTTTGGTAAGCAGCAAGTTGAAATTTCAGTCCATATCCCTTGCAACCACTGACACTGAGACTCTAGCTTGGATTTAAACCACAGACACAGGATAAACACAAGGGCTTTCAAGTGAAGAGGGGCAGATTCCCATTCCTCCATAAGAAGATCAGTGATGCAGAATTGGTGGGTAAACCTAGAATTTTCAATTTCATTTAGACATACAGAACTTCATCTTCCATGTACTCCTTGGAGTCAAGAAGGATCTATGCTATAGTTGAGGCTGTATCACTTTCAAGCCCATAACTTGCCAAGTGCTCTGCTATAGTCTTTTCCTAAACAGAATAAGTATCTTTGACTTCACAGTGAGTCAAAACCCAGTTTCTAGTATGAACTGATCAACATGAGGTAATTTAAGAGAGCTGTTGTGAGAATGGCATTGTAAATTATACTTTTTATTCTGGCTTAATAAAACTTTAAATGAGTGTTGCAATGAATGACGTCAGGCTCTTTCCCCAGGAACTTAAAGCTATCCAAGCCCTACTAGTCCTGCCTTTCTATGGAGAAAGCTTCCTCAGCTCAGGCAGGCTGTATTTTCTAAGTCACCATCTTGCTCCTGAACGGTTGTTTCTCTCATCTTAAAGGCAGACGAGAGAAAAGAACAACCACACAGCCTTAAGAAAAGCAACCTGGCAAAGAGCTGGGGTAGCTGTGCTCTTGTGTAACATCTAACTGTTGTCAGCAGGCTACGGTTGAACCTGCCCAAGGAAATCAGAGCTGTGAGTCCGGATTCCTCTGTCAGCATAAGCTTTTCTTTCACACCTTAGTACAGCTCTTGACAGCTGCGGCTTCCTTGTCAGATTAAATGTATCAGGACGCTGCCTCTGTTTTCAAACCAAGTAAGTAAAAAAAGCTCATTAGAAAACATGCCAGTTACAAAAATATCAGAATAGTTGTACTGATTGTATGATCCTAATTACAGCTCGTTAATCCTCAGAGCAAAAGTGGGAAGGTGGGGAACAGTGAATACAGACTGAGGCAAGCAATCCTATGCACTAGGAATGTAACGAAACACATCACATGTAGTTAATAGTTCCAACTTACTTATGGTGGTGTCTAATATAATCCCAGTGTTTTTCAAACACCCAGAGATCGTTTGCTCTGCAAGAAGTGCAAACCCAAAAGAAATGCGTTACAAGCATGTGGGAGGATGTTGAAGATGTTAGTGCCTTCCTTCCCAGCCTGTGGCAAACTAAGGATAGCCCAGCCAGCATAGGCAGGCGATGAAATCCCTCCCAAACTTGCCTTTCTGGATGCGAGATTGACTTGCAGAGCTGCGTTGCAGAGCATCCTCTCACTGCTCCATACCCTGAAGGACAACAGGCTGCCAGTCCCGGGCCGGGGGGTGCCTGCAGTTCAACAGTTACCCTGCAGTCTCTCCTGGTGCCAACAAACCGTCAAAGTTAAAAGTACAGGCAGTTGGCTGTAATGCAGGTTTTGCAGGTGTGCAGAAACAATGTCTGTAGTTAGGGATATTTCCTCCAAGAGGCACTCCGTTGTCTCATCTACCTAAAAAGCTGACAGGACATTTGCACAACTCCTGTGGGTGGAAACCAATTCAAACTCCACAACCTGGGAGTGATGCTGTCCTTAAATATATATTTCCTCTATGCTCAAGCCTTTCTTCAGTATGAACCAAGTGATTCACCCACTCAGTGCTTGCTGTAGATACCAGTTGTGACACAGCAAGGGCAGTGTGTGGTCTCCATCTGGCAGAAGGGACATGAATGTTATACGGAGCAAATAAAAATTCTCTGTTGGAGTGAGAGTCTTGCTTAACTCTACACCACTGCAAAGGAAATTATCTTGTCTGATCAGCAGGTTGGTGGTGACTAAACTCTTTATAAATTTAAAACTATTTAACACAAATGAACATCTACAGCTCATGGAAACTACAGGTGTAATTTACCATTATCTTTTCAAAAAACCTGTGCATGATAATAACCATACATTTCTGAAAGGAAGGTTAGTGAGGGGGTAACTGCATCCTATACCAGGCTTTGGTGGACATGGTATCAATACAGTGTCTTCCTTTGCTGTGTAACACCATGATTAATCCTACACTTACCATCCATATGTAAATATGAAAGCTGGGATATTTGGGATATTTGACATACTTGTGTTTTAAGAATAGTCAAGTTTATTTTCTTTGTTGTGTAGAAAATGCGGTGACAGACAGAATTAATCTGAAGTTCTTGTCTGAACTCACACGTCTAATTTGAAAGGGTCAAAAAAGAGGAGTGTCCATGTATTTTCAGATCAATCAGTAGATATTATTGTCTTTTTTAAAAAACCTGTATTAACACGGCTGCAGGCAGCTATATGGGCCATTAGATGGGATTCAGGGAGGAAAAAGAAGAGGAAGAGGCAGAATTGTCACCTGCTGGAAGAACTTAAACAACTGGTGAATGAATGTGCTAAAAATCCTCAGAAAATGAAAAACCTCTCCCAAATAAGCAGCTGAACAATGTAACGAAAATATGACATCCAGGTCAGAGAGAACATGTCCATAGCAGAAATCACTTTCACCGTCACATTAAAGACACAGAAGAGTTTCCTGCCTTGGATCCTGCTAACAGAGAGCGATGGGTGCAGGGTCTCAGTGCTGTGATGCTGCTGCGCCAGGGCAGGTACAGCCAGAGCTCTGCCAGAGAGGAGCCCAGACCTCCTTTGAAGGGTCGGAGCAGACAGCCTGAGAGAAACTGAACCTTCAGTGGTGGATGTGACTATAAAAGAAGCTCAGAGCGAGTCTGCTGACAAGAAGAGGATCAAATATTATCATCCCCTGAAAAAGAAGTCTGGAAATCTTATGAAATGCTATCTGTCACTGCCTACAGCCTGTTCTTACTAGTGGTATTTCTGACACGGACGGATCTCAGTGATCTCTCACTTGAGAAATACATACAGCCTGTATTATCCTGCTAATTTCTTTCTGACTCAGAGCAGGATGCATGTGGAATCTGTAATGATTTCATTGCAGCCCTTCTGTCTTGGACTCTAATCTCAGTAGATCTCAAAGATAAGCAAAATCAAGACAAAACCTAACTGAAAAGTCTCCAAGGAAAATCCAAATGTTAAAGAAAGAGGCAGGATGACTCAGGACTCTTTCCCAAGAGCTGTTTCTGAATCTGTTCTCTTAACGAGGTTACAGAGGGCACTGAACAGGAGAATATAGTTTCAAATCAAGCAAGTTTCAGATCTAGCCATTTATAACCATTAGCAAGATTGTATTGCAGGATAGGACCTATGAGTTACTGTCATGGCTAAGGATATTGAATTAGGCATTGAACAAACTCAGAACCGAAGACAATCTATGGGTCAAAAAAGGTTACAGATGATATTCTAAAGAAAAAAAAATAGGAGCAAAAAATCTATCTCTTCCTTCACAGTCCCTTCTCTTACATCCAAACAGGTCCATTTTTGTCCCAGTTGGAGTCTGTTTAATGGTATCAGTTTTTCAACTGCAAAGCCACTTTGCCTCTGCTTGCAAAGAAATGTTTTTTTGGCAAATGAATGGCAAACCTTGCTTTAGGATCTCTGGTTGGAGAGTGCTCCATAAAAATATTAACATAATTTGGTGCTGTCGTTACTAAAGCATCTCTTTAATGAGGGGAGTTGTTTACCGGTGACTGAGGCAGGCGTCGCTATCTCAGAGATCATTTATATTTCACAACGCTGTCAAACCCTGACAAGCAGCAGATTGTAACAGGATGGCTTCTGCTTTTTGATGCAATGTTTGGTACTCTCCGCTCACATGTGAACGGGCTTTCTGTTTGTACCTTGTCAAACGAGGGGAGAGCAGCTCCGGGGAGGGGGTAGGTGTTTCTGCTCAGCCTGACACATTCGATTTACATCAGTTATGCTTGCAACGGGGTAAACATTTTTCTAAAAGACAGTGTTGGCAACAGCGGTGGTCGTCGCAGCACCTTATTGATATTCTTTTGCATTTCTCATCAGATGGAGACATGCGTGCCCCCCCACCAGCCAACCCTAACTCATATCAGCCAGCCAGGCAGTATTTTGATGCCGGCGTGCCCTCTTCTCAACGTCTACAGCCAGGGAGAAGAGTTCCCTGTGTCCCTCACAGAGTCAGTACTTCACAAGCCCTAAGGCAGATCCTTTGTGGAAGTTAAAATTGCAGCAGCCAAATTGTCCCTGTTTAAGCAACCTGGAGGGTTTAAGCAACAGCTTGAGCACTTTGTAGCACGTGAAAGACTGCAGCCCAACTTCTCAGGGGTGACAGGCGATGCAGCCCTGCTGACGGCAGTGGAGAGACGCTGACGGAAATTAGCTGGGATTTTGGCTCTCCAGGCCAGGTTCACAGATTTTCTACCAGCTCTTTGGGCTCATTTGAAATAGTTTTTCATGAAGACCAGTGCAAAAATGCTCACCCCGGGCTATCTCCTGCAGAGTCTGATATGCCAAGAGCTGGGCAGCAAGCTCATAGCAAACAAGCGATCTGCTCAACCAGCAGGTTTTAAAAGAAACTGCACTGAAAAGGAGCTAAAATGCAGTTTGCCAGAACGAAATGGCCCAGCAGCAGAAATAGCTGGAGCGATGGTTTTCAAGGTATTAATCATATCTCCCTCCTGACCCACCCTCCCCATTCTCACCAGGGCGGCTGTGCTGGGCAAGCAGATTTTCTGCTCTCCTACCGACACAGACTTTGCGGAGCTCCGGCCCGGCGCCCGCAGCCCACCTCTTTTTAAGGCTCGGCAGCACTCTGGCGATGCGAAGGCAGCCGAGGTAATCGAGGAGTACAGATTTTACAGTATTGTCTGCAGTTCAGCAGTGAGCTGGTACATAAAAGCTCTGCTTTCATTCGTAGCCAGCACTGGCAGAAGGCCTGTATTATGCCCTTTCATTTAAGACAAAGGCTCTCACACTCCAGTCTCCGGTGTGGAGAAATCTTTTGTACAGGCAGAGCCAGTGGGAGAAGGAGCCTTCTGGTCCCCGCGCTCCTTCTGCGGGGAGATTATAAAGAAAACCTCTTCCTTCTGCACATGGGCCAGATGAAGAACTGGAGCAATAATGCCTTTTTATCACAGTAATTACAGTGCCCATTGTTTTAATGACAGTGTTGTTGGGAAACAGGAACAGACCTCAGTCCCAAGGAGTTGTTCCAGTGTACACAAACAAACGATTTATTATATTGTTGTCAGATTAGATGGACCACTCAGCCTTACTTACACTACCATTTCCCCACCCCCAAATCTTTGTGTGTGTGTGTATTCGTTTTATTTAACCAGATTATGCAAACTACCCAGTCTGAGAGGAGACAAAAGGCCGCTTTCTCTGGAGAACTTCCTTTGGGACTGGCAACGACAGGCTGAGATGGGCAAGGCAGACCTCGTCCAACTGCTTGGAGTGGTTATTTACAGGGCTTCAACACTCTGCTCGTAGAAAATGTGCTGTGAATCACAGTTTTCTGTTTTTTCTTAAAATAGACATCTCCACCACACTCAGACACACCTCTGTCTAGGCACTTGTGTGTGCGCTACCAGACAGAAACCTGTAGAGAATCTTCTACGGGCTGAGAAACCCTATATTTAACAGAAGTATATTTATAAAAGAAATAAAGAAAAATTGGATGAAGCAAAATCTAGCTTTAGAGCAACCAAAACCAGTGCTGGGAGGCGTTAATATCAGTGACTAGTGCTACAGGTAGCTGGCAAGACATGGTGAGTCATGCAGGAACGTATCTGAGGAAGAAATCTCCAAGAAAGGGTCATGATCTGGTGACTGTCTCAGTCACAGGGTGGAGAACACAAATCCTCTGAGTGCAGCCTACGGGTTGCAGAGCACAAGGTCTAGACATAATCTACCTCTCACACATGAAAAACTCAACAAGACACCACATACTCTGAGTCAACTGGATTTTTTCTTTAGTCAGTGGGGACAGATAGGCGGCCATCTGCAAAAGCCTCTGCTCCCCTTGGATGGCAAGAACCACCTCTGGCAGTGTTTTCTGCTCACCACTGCCTTTGAGAGAGCCAGCCTGACAAGCTTTGGCTAGATGTTGGAGTTTAGATAGCCAAAGCTAGTCGCAGGGAGTTAAATGTGGAGGGATTTGTATGTGAAGACTTAATTTTCCCAAGCTTGCCTGCAGACCGAGGCAATACAGATCACAGCTTTCTAAGAAAATTTGTGGAGCAGCTTTCTGAGCCCTGATCTTCATTTACAGCCACTGTTGGAAAATTAGAGGAGTCACAAAGCCTGGGAGATGCTATTGTACCCCTGTAGAAAGAGGCTACTGATAAAAACTTGCATAACTATCAGTTGGTTCATCTGGAATTGACTGCACGCAAAATCTGATATGGGAGAAAAATCAGGAAATAATTAACAGATTGCAGCATAATTAATGCAATCAAGATGAGTTTATGGAAAATAAGTCCGGTCATAAAGAAACTTGATGCTGTATTCCTCAGGACAAGTATGTCTGAGAAAGTTAACTTTATTGACATCACCTACTCTGGATAGTGCAGTTTTCAGTCAGCAGTTTGACATCCATTGAAAAAAGGATTTTGTAAAATTACTGAGAGTTTAGGAAAAAATGGCAAGATTTGCAAAAGCATACTCAAGAAGGCTTGGTCACAATAAGAGATGACTTGATCTCATCCTATTGAGGAGGAGATTTCTATAATCAGGTGCACACAGAGTACTCTGGTCCAATGATTGAGCTAAACTGAAACTAAAGATAGGGTAAGAGATAGGCGATGTGCTTGTAATATGGTGGGTAATTATGTATGAGAAAAGTTGTCCACATAGTTGATAATTTATCTACCTTGTAGAAAAGTATCTCAAAAGTTTCAAAAGCTGTGAGGTCACTTGCCTTCTCTCTGCATCTACTTGCTTTAGCTAGACCCCAAAGGCACGCACCACTCTCTACTCCTCAGTGAGCCACAGCCATGAGTTATAGCTCCGCAGTGCAGACGGGATCAAGGAAGAGATGGTTTTCCACAGACCTCTGGGTAGCATTGGGCAGAGCCCATCTTCTGATCAAATCCAGCAGAGTTTGAACAACATGATCCTGATTGACAAAAAAAAACCAAAAAAAAACAAAAAAAACCCCACCAGTATTGTACTTCTGCTGCTTTCACCACAGATCCTCCACTCCTTAATTGCTTTTGACCTTACCCATAAATGTAAAGGGCACCTTAGGATTTGGCTTATTAACCACTATAGCAGCAAGCCCTCAGGTAGTAATGGAGAGTAATTGGTATCATTCCAAGCTCACAATAATTTGTGTCACTGGGATCAAATGTTCGCCAATTTCAGGGGAATTTAGCTCACAGATTGTTGAGGAGGGCATTGGTTTTGTTGTGGGTTTTTTTTTCAATTGTCACCCTAAAAATAATAATCACAAAGTTATTTGGGTCCACCTCTCTTATAATATTTCTAGACTGAGTGCAAGGAACTTCATTTCTTTCACCATTTTCAGAGGCTAGTGATGTTGGTAGCAGACAGAAAAGCTAGACAGCTTTGCCTGTGTAACACTGACAGATTTTAAAAGTACAAATCCTTCAGCCTTCCAAAATTTCATTATTGTTCATTCCAGACCAAACACTTCAGGAACACTACCTGACCCCATCCAGTAGCAATTTTTAAAAGGTGGGGTTCAAAAATATTCACAGTTGTAAGATGTTTCTGTGTTTAAACACTCTTACTTATTTTTAATCTGAAGTGTCTTTGCATGAATTCACACCCACCAGATATTGCTACTCAGGAAGCTCTCTTAGCATTAAGAATTAAAAAAAAAAACAAAACCAATAGCCACTTTTTGCAAAGTTTAATAGTCACCAAGACAGCAAACCATCATCCATAACTTTGAAAACAATGGTTCATTATACATTAATAAATCTTAAATGGTTCACAGTCGAGGGACAAGCCAACCCAACTCTCAACATAGAAATGTGACATTCCGTGCTTTAGAAGGAGCTTGGCAACATTGCTTGTGTTTTCTGCGTACGGCTTGCAGGCGACTGACAGAGAACAAGGTGCCTACCTCAATTTGCAAGTGGCTGGTTTCAGGGTGGACTTACTGCATTGATTCTGGGCTTTCCCTCAGGCAAACCATGCATGCAGTCAGTGAATGTTATAATGTGGTTTTTTTAGTAAAACAAGGATAGCTGTCAAGGATAGCTGACCCTGGTGTTTCATCTCTGGAGCACCTCTACCAGCTCGCAGCAACACAGACTCTTGCTGGCCATTCCTGCTAGGAAAACACATTCGGTTAAAGGAAGAAGAGTAAGTCCAACCGGGCAAAGCATTGCGGCTGCTGCTGCAGCCAAGAAGCTCCTATTGCTGCCAAAGGAGGCCTGGCCAGGGTGGTAGGGAATGAGCCCAGTGCACACACCCCAACACACACCCCCTCCACTCCCTGGACAAAAATGAAGCTCCACAACACGCTGCACCCTGCCAGCAACGTGCTAATAAGAGCTGTCCTAGTCTGGCATCTCTCCCTGCAAGAGAGAGGAAAATAGCATGTCTTTCCCTGTGTGTGCAGGAAGAATTCAAGGAAATCATGAAACAGAAAATTTTATCTTTTTTTTTTCCACGTTAGACTTCAAATTTAAAAAAAAACAAACCTCCTTCTGTTGCACCCTTCTGGATCATTTAGGAAAATAGTGTGACAAAATGAAAATTATCCTTCGGAGCATCAACCCCACAAACTTGTCAAGGCAGGAGAGAGTTGTTCTTGATGCATCTGATTTTAATTTAATACTACACTTCACCTTCACAGCAAATAATTTCACATACATGCTCTAATTAGTGATGGGGAAACCTCAACAGGTTTTGAGTCTGGCTTCAGTTTAAAAAAGGAAAAATCTGGATGTTTTATCTTAACCTCATGTGGATGAAACATAGGTAACTGGAAATCTCTTCATAAGAACAAGATTTCTTGTAAGACTGTTTGCTTGCTTCAGATTCAGTCTGAGATGGAAACCAGAAATGACAGAACTTCCCTGGACATTTCTGAGCCATTATACAGACACAGCTCTAAAAGAGAGATCTTAAAATGGATTTTAACTACTTTTCATTTTCCCTGGTTCCTGGCCTAGATAAAGCTCTTCTTGACCTTATATGTTTAAAATACTAATGCAAAAATAATTTTCTTGACTGCACTTTTACCACTAGGGCCACAGTTTGCCATGAAAATGGTGCTCTAAGCAAAAAACGTTCTTATGGAACAAAACTAAAATCTTTGTGAAAAAAAATCAGTTTTGCAAATAATTTCCATTCTCTACTGGGAGAAAAAGAATCCAACTATCATGGAAGGTTTACTGTTATTCTCTAGGGATAGAAGAGATGAACGGCCAACAGCTTTCCAGAGAATGGAAGGATTTGCAGCCAAGTTCAGGAGAAAGTGTGGAAAAAGTTTTGCACTTGCCTCTGCCTCCACAACAGCCCAGATCTCTCTTCAAATCCTTGTTTCAGCGGGGCAGGGGTAGCGGTCTGACTCTTGAGGAGTGAAGCTGGGGAAGAAAAAGGAGAGACACCAGTGCCCACCTTCATGTCACACCTTTTGCTGGCAGGGTTGAGTGGGAAAGGATGCTGCCAGGGTATCCTGTGTCCTACAGGCAGGATGTAAAATTAGCTTTAGTTTTTCCAAAGGTAAGCTTTCTGGAAAAATCTTCCCACTAAAAAAAAAAACAATTATAATCACTTGTTTTTTTTCCTCCAATTCAGTGCATTTGGATTAGAAAATGCCATTGCCACTCTCCAGCCACCTCTGCCCATCCTGTTATCCCACACTGTACTCCTAACCAGTAACTCCCTTTCTCCCACAGTGTCCCACGTATCCTCCTCACCTTCTTCTCTTACAAACTGTGGTATGCCACTGAGGCATTGACACCTCTCCAGCTCCCACCACACTTCAGGCTTTATTACCAGCTTCCTCCCCTCCAAAATGCTCCTCAGCCTGTCCAACATAACGTGGCCAGTGCAGCACGGCTGGAGCTAACCGGCGGTCTGACCAGTCTTCCCATGCCCTCCTTCTCCTCCTTTGTGCCAGTGGTGTCCAAACATTCTGTCTCTTGCCTCCTGCCCAAACTCAGACCACTCATGGAGGAGGAAGCCTCTTTTCTACTACTTTTTACACCTACTGTGGTGAAGTCCTGATTTCTGGCTGGAGCCAGTAGGTGCTGCTATGTTCAAACACTAAATAATAACTGTTCCTAACCACAGCCATTTAAAAATAATCATGTTTTGGCTCCTGAAACACCTAGTTGCATTTACATTTGAATGCTTTCAATGTAACCCATGTAGGTTTTGCAGCAATATTTGTTGTTCTGGCTGGTTAAAAACATTTCTCCTGAGTGGGGGATGCCAATCAATGCAGCTACACCACTAAAGAAATACAACATCCTGCTCCGATCCATAATCTGAAGAGTTATTTCTGTATCCACTTACAGAGGAAAGTCATTTTAAAGAAATATCACAAAGACCAAACACAGGAGCCTTTTCCAATATTACAATTTTCACACATGGATGAGTTTGGGTGATTGTTCTTGGGCCATGAAACTGGAGCAAAATAGTCAGCAAGTGAATTTATGCAGCATTTTCCCTTTATTACATTTATACATGGAAAGTGTGTTCATCCACACAAACACATCCTCATTGCAGGTCCTGCTCTCTGGCTCTCCTTCACAGCTTATCCATGCTGCTAACCAAGGAGGAGATAGTGAGGAAGCTTCTTAGAAACAGAAAACGTGTAAAACACACCATTGGTTCAAACAGGCAAGTGAGACTCAGCTTCATCCTGTGGCCTCTGGACCTGTGAGGCCATCAAGGGCTGCTGAATTTTCCTGCAGATTTGAGAGTGGTCCACCCTGAGACTCCAAACAGGGGTACATGTGTCTGCCACCATCTCTATTTTCTTGCTTTTGTATGTGTAGGTGGGAGAGGATGCATCTCCAGCCCCACTGCTTCATATAGCTCACCATCACCAGGACATTCTTCTGGGTTTTTCTAGGTAAACCTCTACTGTACATTAATGGCCAGAGAGCCAAAAGTGCTCCTAGAGCTATTCAGCCACTGTGAAGGAGACTGTTTTCCCATCTCAGATGTGCACGATACCACTCTGGGAGAAGAGCTGCATCCCCATGTGTTGTGCAGCACAGGTATCTGTATCCCTGCACACCAGGGACCAGCCCTTGCTGGCACTCGCCTCAGTGAGCCTTGGCAGGACAGGGACTTTTCTGAAAGCACCTCAGAAAACACTCAACTGCATAATTGTGCTTTTTGCCTCAGGAAGAACAGAAAGCAGAGGTCTCAGATTTCACCACAAGCCTTGTGCTATTAAATGCTTTAACCACACTACTCCACTTGCTATGTAAGGAGTAGGTGGCTGATTTTCTTTCTCTCTCAGACCAAAAGCGGTTAAGAGATGACAGCATCTTTCCATTCAAAACGGTGCCATTTCATCAAGTGACTAGTCCAAGATGGAGCTGAGAGAGAGGTGAAGAAATTGTGTTGTCAGTCTTGCATGGCAGGACTTGGATCTTCCACTACTTCCCATGCCATTAGAAAACTGAGTCACCTCCCTGTTAAAATGGAACATTCATGGAAAATTATAACAAGAAATGGTGCTGGGAGGTGATCCCCAAGGTCTTCTCTTCCAGTTACTCCCTTAAGAAACCTTTCCATCTCTGCTGAGTATCCTGGCAAACTTTGGGCAACCAAAACTGTCATTCAGACGCTTATATTTTGGTGCTGAGGTGGGTTGCCCATGGAAAACAGGAAAACACTGGCTCACAACTAGGGAAGCAGGTTAGGATGGGCATGCCTGAAATCCTACTCCTGGTTCAAAATCCCAGAGAGGTGGTCTGACCACTGGGTTTTGACTTACCTTAAGTTTGAGTGTGTGTTGACCGGATACTTTGAAAACCTTCATATATTTCACACGCCAGAGTGGTTTCCTGATCCAGTCTAGTTTCTAACCTATGTCATTGCAGGAAAAAATCCTTTAATACCTTCTCCAAGTATTGTCTCAAAACTCAGATAACAGAAGGCAAATGACCGTGTTAATTTACTTTTTCATAATTTCCAAGGCAATCACAGGATTTTCTGGAACCCATCTCAGTTTTGGGGCACTGGCATTACCAATAAACTGCTCTGACAACCACATGCATAGCAGGGAAGATGGTGCCTCTGGACTTTCCTTCAGTATTTAGCAGATGCAACTTCATTCCTTATAGAGTTGGTACCTGCACCATCCCAGGGCATCTGTCTGGTTTTAGTAGCTCACCAACCAATGCATCCCACACCTAAGTCACTAATAAATACACAGTGCTTCTAGGGATGAGTTGGTTTAACCTAAACAAAGAACTGGGGAAGAAAAAAATAATAAGACAAATAATAAGACAGTCTAATATAAGTGGAAGTGCTGCACTCTCCCTCTCCTTTCCAGGAGGGACCATCTGAAGGGGATAGGGAGTGGGAAACCCTGGCTTCTTTCTACAACAACAACGGCGGGCACCGGTTGTTCACATCTGCCTGAGGAGCCCCACTGGGACCAGGCACTGATTCCACAGAAAACTATGCTGTCATTTTTACTAAACTGCTTCATGCCAACAGCAACAAGTTATACTAATGAGAGCAGATGTATCCAGTAAACAGTGGCATGTTTTTAGTTTAATCTACTTAAACCTGGATATATACTAATTCTTAAGTAAATACCTTAGTGGCCGGCAAAATGAGAAACAGATGATAAAAGAAGTTTTCTTATGACCCTTGAGACATGGGTATAGTGTTTGGCTTGGCATCATTAATCTTATGGTCAGAAGAGTACAGCTTCAGCATGGTTAATGTGAGAATGAGCTGCTCACAACAAAGTTTCCTCTCTACAGTGCCCTCTGCAAACAGTAATTTCCACATTTTTCTCTCTTCCCTCTAATTAGCTTCCCTTTGGCCTGACACACTCTGAAAGCGTTGCCAGCTGAAGAGACCTATCCATCTCCTCTCTTGAATAAAAACATGAGCTAATTGAGTGGAAGGTATTTAAGCACAGCGAACTGTATAAGGTATCACATGCCTCGAGATAACTGATTCTTAAAGAACAGCACCTTAAATAAATTGTTTTGAAATGCTCTCTCAGGCTGATGGGTAAATAATTAATTGCTCCCCAGTGTGTCAACAAAAATCAATCCTCTGACATGAGGTTAAATGAATGGGAATTTTGTTACCAAATTCAGTGGGGCCAGCATTTCACTGTACACAACACAGGGCTAGAAACAAGGCTCTGATTCACTCTGACAAACTTTTGATGTCAGTGTTTAACTGAAAAAAAAAACAAAACCCAAATTATGTGAAAAACACAGGTGACACTAATTTCTTCCGTCCTATGTAGCCAATGGAAATCAGCTTTTGATACTTACTGAACTGATCAAAACACTCACTTCAAATAATGCAGGCTATGAATTTAGTTCTTTCTACAGCTAGTGAATCACGGGCAAATTCATCCTGACTCCTGGAAATGTCACTCTTAAGCAGGCTATGATTAGTGATTAGTATCACACAATATTTTCTTGTCATCTATCTATTTGCAAGCTGTAACCTTTAGGTATTCAGTATATGGATTTTGTAATTGGTGACTTCAGTCCCTAGGCTTATCCTTCTTGATTGGATGATGGGCGTTTTAAAACAAAGCCTCATCAAATGATAAACGAAAAATTCCATCCCACATATAACACCTGTGGGAAATTAAGAACACACAAACATCACGACAAATAACCAAAGATATTTGCACAGGGAAGAATAATCAGCTTACATCTCCAGCTTTATCAAGCTGAAATAACTACTTTCAATAAAAAAAAAGAAAAATCATTGTGGTATTTGAATGCTTTTCATGATTCACACAAAACCTGAAACATCCCCATGCAATCATACTCCATTCAGGGATTTCTGCTCAGGGTCCAGCGGGACCCACAATCACGCTAGGGCTTTGCCACAGAGCATACACTGTCTTCCCTTATCTGTGCAGAATGACTCACTTAATGGTCCCTTACACCCTGTGAAAACTGAAAGGAACTTGACTGTATCGCAAGCGGTTAATGTACTATCAGGAAGGAAAAAAATAAAGGAGTCAAAATCTGACTGTAGTTAATTTCATTAAGCCATTTCCTATCTCCTGGGCAGACGTATGAAGTGACTAAGAACCAAGCAAGCTGGGTTGTCTATTTATTGGTAGATTTACATAATAGCTGCAATACAATGCGTTAAGACTGGCCATTTATTGGTTCATGAAAAGTTCGTGACAAGCCAGGGCTTATTCTGTGACTGATCCATTCCCTTGCAGATGGCACTGTTGTAACTTGCCATGGAGTGACGCTTCTCTCAGTAACGCTAAAAGGTGAATTTGTGTGAAGCTGCTTACTTAAACAAAACATTTTTTTTTTCCATCACCATGATGGAGGTCTCCTTGAGATTCTTTTCCAGATTTCAAATGGAAAGTCGAGGACCTTAAATCATTCCTTCTGAGTGCTATCTTCTCTATGCCCACCAGGTTTGGGCTCAGGGAGGAATTAAACATAACAAACACAAATCCTTGGAGAAAAAGGAGGATAAATATTTAAAACAGTCTTTGAAAGTTATGCACACGGAAGTGACTAACAAATAACAGGAATTGTGCTTGTTCTTTTTGCAGACCACTAAACATTCTCCACTCACCAAGCTGGCACATTAACAAATAATATGATTTGTACCTCTTTCTGAGCCTGTTCTACAGAACTGAAAAAAAAAGAACAACAGGGAGGAAGGGAAAACAACTGCAAGTAAAAACAATCATCTTCCCCACAGTACTTTCCATAAAAAGACTTCCTCCCCTGTAATATTACACTAAACTACTTTGTTAATCCTCATGCAGCCAATGAGTGGGTTTTTTCCCCTCCTTTTAAAATGGATCTTTTTCTTTTTTTTTAAATATATGTTATTAGGAACAGAAGAGCCACAAAAGCCACTTTCAGATCCAGTTTGTTCCTGCTCACCCCTGCTTGCTGGCCAGCTGTGCCAAACTCCATCAAGCTGCACCATGAAAGTCGCCGTCTTTAAGCAAACTCCCCCCGACATAACACAACGAAGCTACCACTGCACCAACACAGGTGCTTTTACTTTGTCTGGCCTATAAATATGGCCTTATGACTTATATAAATACGGTGAATGATTTTGTACTCTTAAGGACTTGATAGGGGTCAGTGATTTGCTGAACACTAGCAGAATTTCTCGGCACAGAACGGGTGAACCAGGAGGGCTTAATTCAAAGCGTTAGTTTATCCAGGCGTGATGGCTTAATGCGAGTGGGAGTAAAGCATAATACAGGGAATCATTACTCAGATACATGCATTTATGAAATCATTATTGGGCTGAAGTAGTTCATTTGTCTGCCCTTTTAACTACAGACCTTTGGTTTCAGGAAGACCAACGGTGCCTCCACTAGTAAGAGCTCCGGGATGAATCCTGATCATCCATAGTTGAGGATTTTCCGTTAACCGCTCCATGCCCTTAGCTCACTCATTCTGGAAAGGTGCTGGGTTCATTTCTGTCTGTCTCCAGGATGAAAGATGCCAGTGGCATCTTGTCTTCATTAGGTTAATTCAGAGAGACGCTGGGCTCTCAGGGAGCGCTAGCTCCTGATTGAATGAGAAACTCTGTGAACTCTTTAATTTTCACAGCTTTGTGCTGTGCTAACTTTTATTTGAACAGATTTTGCTAGGATCATTGAGGTCTTGTCAATACTTCTTTTGTGACCAAAAGATAAGGCCTTCTCTCTCTCCGTGACTGGAAGAACACAGACGCAAGTATTAAAAAGCTTTGTTTTCTTTCCAATACAATAAACCATTGAGTCTCATCTTCAGCTGCCTTCCTTCAGCTGTCTCACTGTAAAAGGCAAGTTTTTGTAGGCAGCCATTTGCATCTGGTGTTGGGAAGAGTGGAGAGGCCTAGGTTGTCTGTGTGGCCACCATCTTGGCCCCTAGCTTCACGCCTCTTCTCTTCAGGGACATCTCTCCTCCAAAGCACTGCACGGCTTGGAGCAGCACCAAGTAGCTGCGAGGAGAAAACAATCCTCCGACTGATTCCCACACACTCCACCCTCCCTCACCTTCAACATGAGCTGTCATCGTGAGGACATGAAGAGGAAAAGCCAAGCCCAGCCTGAACAAAAACAGTCCTTGGCAGTATAAACCATTTTGGAACAACTCTGAACACCACTGCCAACAGAAACATGAACCTTCTCTTCTGAGCCTTCTCCTGTTTTTATCTACCATTAAGGCCTCCATTACAGCCTCAGGTTTGAACAGTCTCTTCTGGAGAATTTAGGGGCAGGGTGTTTTTCCCAGATGACCTTATTTCCAGCTAATCTCTTGCCTGTCAACTGTTTCAGCTGAGGTAAGTTTAGAAACAAATTTGCTGCTGGCAGAGATGAAGGACACCAGGAAAGGCTCTGCCCAAGTCAGCACAAATGGCTGTGTTTGAGGAAGATCAGGGTCAAGCACTCCGTAATTCTGAATAAGTCATATGAAGCACCCGCTCATCACCAGCATTAACATTTTCTGCTTACGCCTGACCTCTGACAGGTTTTCTTTTATGCCTACCTTTTCAATAATACCATTTACCAAAAACTGTTAGACCGAAGATGATATGCCACTAATTGTGAACCAGCCATCACACCAAAAGCACAGAGCCTGATCACAGGAGCTGAGAGCAGCTATGATGTAGCTGTAATGAATTTGCCTCAAATGTGCTGGTTTTGTTTTCCATATTTCACCAATATTTGCAAAAAGAAAAAGCAAACCTATTTCAAACAGATTTTAAACAAATATTTCAGGAAACCTTTGCAAAGTTTCAAAATTCATATTCATAACTGGAGTTACTCAGAACAGAAATTCGAACTTCAGGAGTTACACTCATCAAACCAGGGAACAGATTCTACCAGGGAACTGACACACCTCATAAAAATAGCTCAAGTTACAAACTTTGAATATGAAATGCTCCCAGCAAATTGCTCTCCAAGAAGCTGCCAGGGAACAATGATTTCCAGAAGTGATTCAGCAAACAGCTCAAGAAAATTACAGTCTCTTCACAGACAATTCACAAATGGAAGATGCAGTTTGGTGAATTATATTCATTACAAACGATTCTTCCACATACATTTATCCCTATGAAAACAGCCAGGGCTCTCAGTTGGACCCTCTAACATTTACAACACCTGTAATGCACAGTGTCTGGAGGCTAGGCACTTTTATGCAGGACTTCCGCACAAAGTAATAAGAAATTGTGCTAAATGTCTAAAGCAAGAAATGGTAAGAGATTTTCCTTCTTTCCCCTGTTTTTCCTTTTCACATCACGTAGCGATTAATGCACAAAGGGCGGTAACAGGAACTCAGATAATATAATGTCAACCTGAAGGGCTGCGTTTTTCAAGCAGTGCCTTTTTGGAGGGCAGCAAGTTTTTGCCTCTGTGTGACTGACATGAACAGGACCATGGGGTCATTTCTGTGTTCCTTTGCCCACATGATATGCATCTTTAATGGTTTCTACCAGAGGAGCACTCTAAGTTTATACAGAGTGTTTTGAACACCAAAGTAGGCAGAAATTGCTTTTCACAGAAAGCACCTTCAATTCCCAGGGGCTGGACTAACTTCCAAAATAATAAGTTTGGCCGTGAGATCAGAGGGATTTCTTCAGAGCCTTCCCCTCACGCTTCCTGCACTGGCCTCACAAAATGCTGATGGGACACCTGATCAAGGAGGAGCAGGGAACTACAAGAGTTGGCACTTCCTTAGATGACACAGCATCATTCCCTGGTGGATGCTTCTGTCAGGTCAAAATAGCTCCATTTGCAAAAGAAAATAAATAATTAGTTGAAAGAATTATTGTTATTATTATTATTTACTGACTCTCCTATGATAACTCAGTTTGTTTATTGTTTCTCTCTTCTGGGAATGTAAGCACTGAAGGATGCTATTCTGGAAGTATATTTATATCAAAAGGAGGCAAACATTATCTGCCATTCTCCCCTCTTGTCTGGTTATTTCCTCACTGCTAAATCCTCTTGGGAAGCAAAAAAAATGTTTCGGGTCTTACTGCAGCAAAGCCAGCCGATGCTTCAGTGCTCAGCTGTGTTTGCTAACTGAGTCACGGCTTGGTCTGCCTTGGGTGTGATGGGGCTGTGGAGACCTCTCCCTGCTCCTGCCCGGACCTGTCTCCTTGGAACATGCGCTACGTGAGCTCCCGAGCTGTAAACAAGTGATATTTGCCAAGTACTGGTGCCAGCGGTGCTGCTCACTCTATGCTACTATCCTTTTTTAACTTCCTGGGGCACAGAAGCTCATATGTGCACACGTTCATAAATTCTCCCTTCCCAGTTCACAACCTCCGAGTTGGCCTGAGTGCCCCTGTATTCACCAGAGAGAGATTGACAACTTCACAGAGTGATTCGTCACATCAGGAGGAAGACATAGAGACAAAAAGAGTCTTTCATTGGTGCTACAAAGAGAACCTTGGCTGATCAAGCAAATGTTCAATCAGGTTTAACAAGGGCTGAGATACTTCCCTGCTGTCAAAATAGAGATACCACTCCAGACGCCCTAGCAGCTCAGATGTCCCTGACACAGAGACTCTTTAGCACAAAGCCTGCAGATAACAGAAAGTCAATTAAATTTTTTTCTTGTTTATGTTTTTTTTTTCTGTGCTTTTTTTCTTTTATATTTTTTAATTATAATGCAGACGGTGTACCGAAAATATTCTGGAGTATTTTATAGAACTTTGTAAATTATCCTAGACTCACCTTGCAGGCTGACACAAAGCACAGACAAATAAGAAAATTTTCTTCTCTTTTCTTCCTGCATACTTGACACAGAAGTGAGGCTAAAATAGGGAGGAAGAGACGGTATCACCCAAAAATGTGTTTCAAAAGAGGTGGGAGAGGGCAGCTGTGTCTGGCTGTTTGGGTGCCTGTTCCAGTACATTGGTTTAGAGGCAGTGAGTCGTTGAAAACCACCAACAGTTGTAACTGCACAAAATCATGGAAACCATCATCTAGAGGGTAACTCTGGGGCTGAGCAGAGCTTGGCACTACTTCAGAATCACAGCGATTCTGCTTGGAAGAGACTGTGGGGATCTCCAGCGCAAACTCAAACTTGAACCAACAACACTGCCAACATAAGATGACATCAGCTGGAAGACTGGCAGGAAAAGGGTAATCATGAATAAAGAAGGGACAGGGGGAGGGAAGTCTTGGGAAGTAAAGAGTCAGAAAAAGAGAATTTGGGATGAAAGAAAGGACATGAGCAATCTAATCTAGTTGAAGATGTCCTTGTTCATTGCAGAGGGCTTGGACTAGATGACCTTTAAAGGTCCCTTCCAACCCAAACTATTCTATGATTCTATAACATGTATTGCATAGACTTGAAGGCTGTCCTCCATAGGAGGGCCTTGTGTCTTCTTCTGGACTCTACGAGCACTGAGACATCACATCCCATTATGTCCCAGATGGTCTCCTGTTTCCATGAGTTTCATCTACCATGGTACATCAATTTGCTCCCTCATCTCTTAAATTTTAGGTGTACTTTCCTTGGGCTCTGTATCAGCATAGCTCCTAGAACAATGAGAAGCTGGTCTTGAAGCCATGTTTTCTGAGGCAACAACACAAGTGAGGACAGTCAGACAGATTTGGAAGTAAATGAACTCATGCTTCCTCATTGCTCTCTCTACAGTCATGAGCCTCCCTTTCCCATGAAGATTTGAAACTTGGCAGCTCGGTTTTGCTTTGCTTGTTACTGGGAGTGATTGCCCTGGCAGGGATCCTGAACCAGCACACCACATGCAGTGGGACATTCTCTGAATCTCGTTCAGAGCCTTAGGGAGCCAGGTTTCCACAAAAGAAATTGGGTTTGGAAATTCTTTACCCTCCAGTAGAGTGAATGCATGAGTATTTCTGTTCCTGACTTGATTTTCCATCAGTTCCAGGGGGTATTTCAATTCTCTATTTCTCTTGATTAGTGGAGGGGAGAGTGCTTTGCTTTGCTGTTTCTTTTCCAAGTTCACTGGCTAGCTGGTTTTGAATGTCCTGGATGTTTCCCCATCCCCTCCCCAGTAACTCTTGCAGGAAGTTTCCCGGTTATGATTTTCATCCATTTTAAATAGCTAGTTAGTCCCAGCTGGTTTCTCTACCACTCCCTTCTGAGGTCAGCCCACCAGCGGTGAGAGGGGGTGGAAATCACTTCATTCAGTTCTCAGATGCTATTCCAAGAAAGAAGGAAGTTCCAGTCAGAGACAGTGATGCTTTGTGCTCACACAGTGGATCCACTCGATCATAAAACTTTTCCTGACTCACCTAATGAACTCACCTTTCCTTTCCTCAAGAGATGTCCCTAAATGACTAGGAAGATGGCAAGGATGAGGTTGAGATAAACTTCACGCTCTGCTGCTGTTCCTTTGTGTCTGTTGGTGAGATGTCTCTAATGCCATGTCCACGACAATTCTGCAAGCAGGTTTTGTTGAGGCATCCTCCCCATCCTCAGGGACAGATTTCCTGCCCTTCATTACCCTTTATGTCTCCCACGACATGACGGCAGCTATGGGCCATTCACAGTTATGCCTTAATGGACAAAGCAAGCTCTGGGTTTATCTCCAGCTATGCTCCAGAGATCACCTGCAGCTTTCATCTGTATGAGACTTCAGTTTAATCGATTTTGATGCTGAGTGAGCATTGGCTCAAACCCGCATACAAACTGATGTGGACTCAATACGCAGGAGGACTTCTGAGCCCAGCATGCAAAATCAGCCCAGGATGATGGGAGGAGAGAAGCCACTCTTTGTGGCTGCACTCTGTCTCCCTTGGGTTGGGAGTCATCTCATCCCTGTTGTGCAATGTCTTCAAAAGACAAAGTAAGGAATGTTTCCAGGAGTCTTGATTCTTTTGCAATTGGCAGCTGTCATTCAAGTTCCCTACACACAGCAAAGCTGTAGTCATTCTTAGAACTACCTGCCATGTAAATGCAAGCTGAGTAATAACTGTGTAGCAGGGAGGGTTTTCTCAGTCTTTCATCTGTCCCTGAGAAGCATGACTACTTTTGGTCAGCATGCATCACAAGCATGTCGTTCACCAGTAATTCCAGAAATAAGGAGTAAATTACTTTTTGAGTCACACCACTGGTTGTTAAAAACATTGACCTCAGTGCATTTAATTTCAACATAAATTCCTGATTTGCTTGGTTGGTCTATCCTGACAAAGTAACTTTGTGTATCAGTGAAGTGATGTGTGACATCAGGCTCTCCAGGTTCATTGTCATGAACAAGTAAGAATGAAAACTAACCACTGCATGCTTGAAAAATCAGTTATCTTTCTCTATTATTTTCCACCTTATGGTGAAATCCATACCTACAGATGAAAAAATTAAATGATAGTTGGTGTTTTATCAATAAAAACTGATTTAATAATTACTTATTAATCTTCCACTATAGGGCACACACAATGAGGTATAAAAGGTTTGATCTTTTATTCATGCAATTACAGCTCTGCTGGGAACATGAAATCTCTGGGAAAGGAGGTCTGGCAGTCATCTGGTCCGTCACCCAGCTCTGACACAGGATCAGCTCGACCTGCACTGTTCCTGGAGGTCATTCTTAAGAAACCCCAATGGCAGACTCCCCAGCCTCCCCATGAATCTCAATTTAATAGAGAACTTCCTCAACCAAAGCATTAGAGAGCTGCCTGTTTCTGCTAAAGAGCTACAGCAGCTGAGGCAGCCTCGCACAGGTCCTCGGCCAGGTGGGTATGTTCCCCTGTGGGTTATGTGGGTATCTCTTCAGCTGAAATCTCAGGAAATCTCGCTAAGCATCTGGGAGTAAAGAATCTGACTTAAAAACTGTCTATGAAGGAGAGAGCTGTTCAGATGAATACAGAGCTATCAATCTCCTGTTCAGGAGGGTATTTAGACATGACCCTTGAAATTCAGCTCATCTGTGTGCTTGGTGTTAGATGAATGCTAAAGTACTTTGCTGAATTGAGCCCAAACATCCATGTTTGTCTTCTTTAACTAGCTGAAGCCACATTTGTTAAAGAATTTGGACAGCACAGAAAACCTTAAATCATCTGGCAATCAATAACAGTAGAGTTAAACCCTGTGCTTGATTTCCTACATCTCTGTGAGGGTAACTGCAAACACAGCATCACCACAAGCGAGTCCTATGTCATCTCCGCACTAGTCCAAAAAGTTGGGGCTTTAACATCAGGCATATGGCTACCTCTTCCATTTCAGAGTCAGACTGTACATTAAACCTCACTTTTCGGCCAAAGGTCATTAATTTACAATGAGGTCCATCACCAAACACAATATATAGTTAATCATGGTAGGCTTCATCTACAACACCATGAAGCAGTCTCAGGAAACTTCCCAGACTGGGACTGCTCTACTTTGATTCTGACAAAGACAAGGGTCATGTAGTCTGGGTTGATCACTTTTGTTCTATGAGTATCTGCAGTACATCTTCACAGAAGAATAGCATATGGGAAACATATGCAATTCCAACAGTGACACTCAGTTGAAGTTTACTTTTTGCAGGAGAAATTAGCTCTCTTACTGCTGTCTGGCCGAGCAGGAACCTGAAGGCAGCCAGGTCTTCTTAGGGCTGCCTTCATGTTTGCTAGCTCCAGAGCTCTGGTGCTCAGAAACCAGACATCTGCAAAGGAAAATGTGGTAAGTCCTACATAAGTAGGTATAAACTTGCTGGTTTATGCAGTGTTCCAGTCAGCTAAATTTGTCTCAACAATTAATGCATTTACACCAGCAAGCAGCCTTCCTTAAGAACCAACATTGACAATTGTCACTAGCATTTTCACATGTCCTTCAGTAACAAAATATAATAACTCTTTATCTTCAGAGACTATGCCGTTGTGGTCCAGGTCACACTCTAATTAATGAATGGTGTTTTTGATAAATTACTTCTCTCTTTCAATATTGATTTAGGATGATTGCTGACATGGGGATGCCTTTAAACATTTAACTTCTTGCAGAAAACAGGTTGGTTGTTTGCTTTGGTTTTTTTTTTAGAATGGTGTTCAGATACTGTATAGCACTACGATGTGGAAAAAAAAACAAGGTCAAGGCATTAGTTATGCCTGAGACAAAGCAGATTTTTTTTTTTCTCCTATGGAACACGTACCAAACACCATATAAGTCCCAGAAGCTGGGTTCATATAAGTCCCAGAAGCTGCCAGCTAGCACAGGGCTGGTAAATTAGCCTAAACAGAACTGCTCCTATAGAGCTGAATTAGCATGGACACCTCTATCATATGTCCACTGTGGTGGATCAGACACAAACAGTCCCTTCATCCCAACAAGTACCATAAGAACCACGCCCTTGCTTTTCACTGTTCTCCTGTCTTCTCAGTCAAATACCAGCCAAAATCAGTCCACCACTGCAAAGCAGTCTGGCTTGATGCAGCACAAATCATGGTGGAAAACTCCGTTCATCAAAATGCTTTCCAGGCCTCTGTAGCTTGAGCAATGGTTTGTCTGGATTTCCTCTCACTCCTCAATCAGGAGCAAAGCAATTACACCCAAAATAGCTCAAAAAGATTGCTACTGAAAGGATCTACTTTTCACCACAAGGTAGCTACTGGCTGAAAATTTCTTAGATAAGACTGGAGTGGTTGCCAGTAGTGACTGCTCTAATTAAAAGCAAAACAATTTTCATTACCACTGCTCTGCTTCACACAACAGCAACGTCCTGAAGCAGTCACCTTTTCAGCCTATGTCCGTTACTGTAAAAGACGCCTCTGCTCTGCAAATGTTGTCTCCTCTGGCAAGGCAAACAGATATCTTCTCTATAATTTTGGAGGACAGTTGTAATCCCTCATGAGTGTGCAGCGAACACTCACATTCAGTGTGCACTGGGGTCTTCTCTCTTTCCATGTAACGTTCTCCCACCTGTCGTGAAATAAGATTTCAGTTGTCAACTCTGAAACTGCAGCCTGGCTCAAAGTTAAGCCATACTCTTTTTGGTCCGTGCATCACGATCCCCTGTCCTGACCCTGATGGTGTCTGTAGTGAAATGCTGTTTGTGCCTTGTCCATACATTTTTGGGTAAATCTTCTGGAACCAGGGCTTAATAATTGCATGAAAGCTGTCACAGAATTTCATTCCCATCTTCCACTGCTTTGTCACTTCCACAAGCCCAAGGGATTAAAGGAAAGAAAAGTTTTGTCCCTGAAGAAGCTGGAAATGGCTGATTCCCCACAGAGAACAAATCTTGGGGGAAAAAAAATACTAGACTATCACTATTGTCAGCACAGAGGATTCAAAGCAGAAAACTGACAGTACATGTGCACAGAGGAGAGGAAGCTCAGTGTGCGGATGCCAGGGAATGCAGTATCTCACTTCCAGAGCAAAATCAGCTTATTTTCGAAGCATGACATGACCACATCCCTCACTGAGGGCTAGCTCCTTCCCCTACCATGGAGAAATTACCATGACTGTAAAGCTGATGTGATGGCTTATGCAGTAAAATGCTGCTCTTAAGCAGCGAGTGTAGCCAGTCAGCATCTGTTGGCTCAAGAACAAGCAGAAGCCCTTAGCTCCATGCCACAGAGCACTGAACTTGTGCTGAGAGGTGCCAATCACCTTTGCTAGGCTCAGTTCCTGGTAGGATGTCTACTGTTTACTTTAAAATGGTTTAATCTGCACAGGTGCGACAAAGACAGGTTCTGCCTTCCTTTCCACCTCCAGCTGCACGTTCCGGCCTTCTCCCCTGCACACAGCATATGGTGAGCTGGCTCACAGAGCTAAGCCATCTGAAGAGCAACCCCATTATCATGTTGGTAAGGTTAGTTAGGTGGTGTGAACGCATGGCTGAAGGGGGGATGAGCGTGAAGGGATGGGGTGGGATTAGCCTTTCACCAGCTGTGCAGAGCTAGATCAACTCCAACCAGCCAGGAGAGACCTCATCCATGCTAGATCTCCAAGACCATTGCAGAGTCTGCAGGGACCATGCACAGGACCTTACACGTAAGTGCACCTAATTTCACAAGATAGAGAGCTGTGCTCTGCAAGGGCTGACTGCTCCAGCATTCAGTCTGGAGAAGATTCCTGCTCAAAGGAATTCAGCCTTGTTCATGAAATGCACTTTGAGTCACAAAGTACTAGAAACAATAAAATGAAAAGGATTGGGGCTTATATCCCAGTAGCCAAGAAATGCAATAGGTAAAATTTCAATTGTAAAATTAGCTTAAGCTGTTCTGTCAATAGAAAATATTTTCCACACTTGCTGTTTCCAGTAATCTTTGTAGCAGCACCATACTGATTGCTCCATCGAACACAGTCCAGAAGAGCAGCCAGCTCAGTACAGCAGCACAGGTGATGTTTTCCGTCACTCCTTCGCTTTCTCACTTGGAGTAAATTCAAACACACGGTCTCATGTTGTGGTCAGAAGGGCTTGTGCTTCTCCCTTTGCCATGGAAAGTCTATTCCTGTAGTCAGGTTGGAGAAAGCCTGATGTTGCTGCTCTAGGAGAGAGATCACAAGCTCACACGCTCTGATCAGGTTCAGGCTAGGTGTTTGAAACAGCACGTTCACCAACCAGATCCTGCCATTTCCTTTGGAGGTCTGAGATGAACAGAGGTGATGGTTCAGGTCCTCATCAAATCAAAAAGTTAAATTTATTGCTGTGAAACAGCTCACCTGCCTTAAGGATGCACACCGCAGAGCCTGGGATCTTTCAGGTCTGCTCGGTGATTACATGCTCCTTTGCAGGGAATAAGGTTATCAGCTGTGATCTAAAATCTCAAAGCAAGACATTTTGTATCTTTGCTCCCATTTGTTATTTAAGACACCGGAGTGCTTGTGCTTCATCAACCATATATAACAAATCATTTTAAAGGATGTTTTAATATCTATTCCACAAATTGACATTGGCGTCCTCTCTGACACTTTATTAAAGCCAATAAACACACGGTTATAAGGGAGAACTGCTGTAACAGCACTTGGCTTTTTGACTGGGGTATCAATTCTCCCTTTGTGTGCGGGAAAGGGGGTATTTATTTAATTGTGCTTCCTTCTCCCAGGCTCCGCAGTTTGTGCTGTTCCCAGTCATGCTCCACAGAGTCCAGAGGATGTCAGCTTACTCCGGGAGCTGAACCCTGTCAGGATCAGTCAAGGATTTCACCAGCACAAGGTCAGTGCGGACTCCCCCCTTCCTGTGGGAAACTGCTGTGAAGCGGCTCCCTGGCCTGGTGCGCTGCAGCACGGAGACCACTTTCTGGAAGCTGAGGATGCCTTTTCAGGTCTGAGCAGAGCTACTGGAGATCAAATCACAGCCATGTGAGCGCAACGCAGAGCGCATTACACACCACTGAACCACCAGTGCTGCAAAGCTGTGCCTACACACATGCTCGCTGGGCTGCAATATGCCTGGGCAGTGGCTGTGTGCGAGAGGATCCGAGCGCAAGCAAGGCAGAACGGCTGAAGGAGAAGAATTACTCCTGGCAGTCCTCTTCAGGAGGTACGTATGCACAGGAATCGGTATGCGTGCACAAATGTGTCTGTACGCACAGGCACACTGAACGGGCTGATAGATACGTAAAGGTATAGCATTAACCCAAATGGCATCCTGTGCAATTACTGACCCATTTTTCCATGCTATGCTGTGGTTTCTTTGGAAGTTATTATTGTGTTCAGCCCTGCAAGAAGACAGAAGGCCCTTTCAGCAGTGAGGCCTGAGCAGTCTGTTTTACAGCATGTTGTTTACATCCTGGGGTTCTTATTTACATCCTGCCTACCCCAAAATCCTGCCTGACATAAGGCAGTAAGAGCAAGACTGAATCTCAAAAATAACGTAGTTTTTTTGGGTCTCCAAGATGTTATGTTAAACAAACAAAATCCCTGCCTCTGAAAAATAACATTTTCTGACTCAACAGAGCTGTGTCCTAAGTTTTATCTGTGCTTTACGTGTACTGAGTTCTCTCAGCAGTAGTACTATGTGAGCCACACGATAGGAACTGCTTCTCAGTTTAATAGCAGCACATAAGGTTGTAGATGCCCCATCCCTGAAACATTCAAGGGCAGGTTGGATGAGGCTCTGAGCAACCTGATCTGGTTGGAGATGTCGCTGCTCCTTGCAGGGGGGTTGGACTGGATGGCCTTTAAAGGTCCCTTCCAACCCTGACTATTCTGTGATTCTATAAGATGGTCATGTTATTTAAAATTAAGCAAAGTATTCCAATCACGATATATTCCTTATTAAGAAATATAATAGGAGCCATGATGGGTTGACCTTGACTGGATGCCAGGTGCCCACCAAGCTGCTCTACCACTCCCCCTCCTCCTTTGGACAGGGGAAAGAAAATATAATGAAAGGCACACGGGTCGAGATAAGGACAGGGAGATCATTCACCATTACCATCATAGGCAAAACAGACTCCACTTGACGAAAACTAATTTAATTTATTACCCATCAAATCAGAACAGGATATTAAGAAATAAAAGCAAATCTTAAAACACCTTCCTCCCACACCTCCCTTCCTCTTGGGCTCAACTTCACTCCAAGTTTTCTCTACTTCCTCCCTTCCAAGTAGCGCAAAGGGAATAGGGAATGGGGGTTGCAGTCACTTCATCACACATTGTCGCTGTCGCTCCTTCTTTCTCACACTCTTCCCCTGCTCCCATGTGGAATTCCTCCCATGGCAGACAGTCCTCCACGAACTTCTCCAGCATGAGTCCTTCCCACGGGCTGCAGTTCTTCATGAACTGCTCCAGCCTGGGTCCCTTCCACAGAGTGCGGTCCTTCAGGAACAGACTGCTCCAGCGTGGGTTCTCCATGGAGCCACAAGTCCTGCCAGCAAACCTGCTCCAGCATTCACTCCTCTCTCTACAGGCCCACAGATCCTGCCAGGAGCTTGCCTCAGCATGGGCCCTCCACGGGCCACAGCCTCCTTCAGGCATCCGCCTGCCCCAGCATGGGGTCCTGCACAGGCTGCAGGTGGATCTCTGCTCCTCCATGGGCCTCCATGGGCTGCAGGGGGACAACCGGCCTCTCCATGGGCTACACCGTGGGCTGCAGGGGAATCTCTGTCAGGAGCAACATTACTCCTCCCCATCCTTCTTCACTGTACTCGGTGTCTGCAGAGTTGTTCCTCTCAGATATTCTCACTCCTCTCTCCGCTGCTGTTTTCCCCAGCAGTTTTTCTCCCATTCCCAAATACGTTATCCCAGAGGTGCTACCACCATTGCTGATGGGCTCAGCCTTGGCCAGCGGCGGGACCGTCTTGGAGCTGGCTGGTGTTGGCTCTGTTGGACAGACATAGGGGAAGCTTCTGCATCTTCTCACAGAAGCCACCCCTCTCTACCAAAACCTTGCCACGCAAACCCAGTACAGGAGCAAAACTAGAAAATCATGAAGGAGGAATTAGGAAAATGAAACAACATGAAAGACACTAAAAGCAAAGCTGCAGATGGCTGTATTGGGGAATCCTCTCTTGAGCCTAAAAGACTGTATCCTAGAAGAACACGCTCAATAAAACAAGCCCTAAAAAAGATGAATACAGTAAAGAATTTGCAAGTAAGGGATTTCTGGGAGATAGGGTTTGTCGTAGTTCAGCCCTGATCAGGACCAGACTACGCAGTCTGTCTCTCGCTCCCCCCACCCTCCGAGAGAATAGGAGGAGATGATATAAGGAAAAACAGCTCAAGGTTTGAGATAAGGACAGGGAGAAATCCTTAAAGTTACCGTCACGGGCAAAACAGACTCGACTTGGGGAAAACTATTCATTTATTTTCTAAAATTAGCAGGAGAATGAGACAGGGAACAAGATAACCTCCCCCCACCCCTCCCTCTTCCCGGGCTTAACATTATCTCTACTACCTTCCCCTCCCGAGCGGCACGGGGGGGGAAAAGGGAATGGGGGTCGTGGTCAGTTCATCACGCGTTGTTTTACGCCGCTGTATCATCGTCAGGGGAAGAACTCCTCGCATTCCTCCTCTGCTCCAGCGTGGGGTCCCTCCCACGGGCCACAGTCCTCTGTGAAACTGCTCCGGCGTGGGTCATCTCTTCCACGGGGTGCAGTCCCTCTAGAACAGCTGTCCCAGCGGGCCCTCCACGGGCCACAGCCTCCTTCAGGCCTCCACCTGCTCTGGCGTGGGGTCCTCCACGGGCTGCAGGTGGATCTCTGCCCCTCCATGGGCCTCCATGGGCTGCAGGGGGACAACCCGCTCCACCATGGTCTTCACCACGAGTTGCAGAGGAATCTTGGCCAGGAGCCATATTACTCCTCCCCCTCCTTCTGAACTGACCTTGGCGTCTGCAGCCGTTCCTCACAACAGGCTGGCAGACGCCTCTCAGGATCTTTTTTACATCTTATTCACTTCTCATCTCCTCTCCACTTCTTGCAGCCGGGCCGGGCCGAGTCGGGCCCAGTCGGCTGCCCGGCGGGAGGCCAGAGGGCGAGGCCTGCAAGGCCCATGAGGCTCGCGCCTCCTCCTCTCTGCCCCCCGCTCAGCTGCTTCACATCTTCTCCTCCTCTTTTTCCTGTTTTCCCCTACTTAAATACGTTATCGCAGAGGCGTTATCACGGGACATTCTGCTACCAATTGGCTCGGCCTTGGCCAGCAGCGGGTCCGCCCTAGGCCCGGCCGAGTCCACTGAACAAAGGGGAGCGACTTCTAGCAGTTTCCTACAGAAGCTACCACCTTAGGCCCCCCCTCACTAACAAAACCAGAACAGGGTTATCTTGGCTTCTCTCTATTTCCTTCAATAGGAGTCAATATACAGGCAATTCCTTAGCTTAAATGGTCTGAGTCTGTTGAACTTGTTGCCATTGAACATTTTTTCAAGTCACATCTTAATCTCTGACGTGTCTAAAAGAGAAGTTTACATATATATATCTGCTCAAATCACTTAGCCATACAGGTTCGTTCTAAGCGCCTGTTTCTAGCAACTTGCCAGGTTTTTTTATATATGATATTTAAAAAATACTACCAAAATGTTTAAAAATAGGTTGAAACAAATCTTTTTAGTAATGCACGGAGAAGAGAAAAAAAACATTTCTCCATTTCCTGTGCTGTGCTCATGCATTGCACTAAAATTAACAAATAATGTAGAAATGTCAACCTATATATCAAAGAGGATGATAAAATGAGCATAATATTTAGCTAGTAATGACCCTAGAATAGTTCCTAATTAATGAGAGGATAAAATCTTTGTCACATGTGCATTAACACTAATAGCTGTATTACCTATGCGTCACCAGTAATAGATTTGCTTTTCTGGGGGTTTATTTTTCAAAACCACTTAGGAGAAGGTCCTAGGTGACCTGGTGTTCACTGGTCACGTGGGAAAAAACCCACATTTCTCAAATGCATCACCACCTTCCTTCTTTTGACTTTGTGGCATCCTGGAGTTGTGAGCATCACTGGATTTCCTGAGTTTCCCCAAGTCTGACAGGCTGACTTCTCTCCCAGCAGCTCCTAAAGCTGTCAGAGCTGTCAGATCAGGCAAGAACTCCGTCAGGAAGCCCTGCCACTCGGGAATGAGCGACTTTCAGGCAGCACTCATGACATCATATCTGATGACAGACTATCTGACTTATCCTGATGTCTCTCTGCCCACACCTAACATCTAGTTTGCAGTAAAGACAGCCCACACAGGCACCGACATGCAGGTGAGGTGGCTGATACCAGACCAGGACGGAAGTGTGCAATCAGGAAAACTCCAGCATGACCAAAAAGTCATAAAATTTGCAATCTGCCAAGCAAGCTAGGGATTTTTACATGGATCACTTTGATGCATTTTGAGCTGCACTTTTATGTTTCTGATGTGGGGTCTGTTTGGGTTCTCTTTTTCCAACCTTAAATGCATACACGTTTATTAACATGAGACAGTATCCAGGATACACTGAGTTCCTCTTATTGCAGATTGAAAATACTGTGGCCCAGATTCATGCTGTCTAAGCTCCACTTAAGTTTCTGTGCTTAAAAAATTCCATTGCTGATTTGAAGCTTTTGGTTGTGTCCAGCCACTGTGAAACATAAGGCCTAGGGACAAATATTGAAGCAAAACTAGCTTCTGTTCTCACCTGGAAGATCACATCATATAAAGGCACCTCTGAAAAGAGCTGAAAAGGTAGGACAAAAACCTTTGGACCACACCAGACCAATACAGAAATATAAAACTTAAGCTGTAATTTTCCTCTTGGATAGAGAACAAGCATGGGAATCACCAGCCCAAATGATCTATGCAAAACATATGATCAATCAAAAATGGAGGGAAGGAAGGGCAGATTACACGGGGTGATGGAAGGCTCACTAGAGAAATTGCTGTTATTTCCACTGTGATACGCTGGAAGGTAGCTATAAAAACCACTTACTTCTCTTAAAGCAAGACACAATTTGTACATAGCACGGTTGTCATATCAGGGCAAGGTATCTACAAACTATTGACTAGGGGACTCTGCAACTCTTACAGTGATTCAGAGGCATGATATTTGTCGTCTGTTATCATAGTCACATGCATCTCTATTTCTCCTTTAAAACAGAGTTATTAGAGCTTCTAAATCAAAGGCACTCAACTCTGAACAAATTTAGAGCCTGATTTCTGTTCTAGGACACCCGTGCTAGATAAGTCCCATGATAGATATGCAGACAGATAGCTAGATAGACAGACAGATGTCAAAAGACAATGAATGAATGCATAATTAAGCAAGCAAGGAACCTAATAGAAAAGCCTGGATACTTTACTCTGTCTATACCTTTACATTCAAAGTGTGTACATGCTTACGTGTATGTGAGTATATGCATGAAACCACACCCATTCTAAAATGAGATGCAGTTTAATATTGACTGCATCACATCCTATCAAACACTTCCCCCAAAAACCGTATTAAATATGGCAGGTTGGGCTGTAAAGATAGCAATACGCTATTTTTGGCTCTCCTCGCAACTTCTTATGTTACTGAAATGTCTAACTTATGTGGAAAATCAGATGAGTTTGGAAATTTGCCCAAACCAGTTGCCAGCTCAGTACATCTCTAATACTTGGAATCCTCTAAATATAGGCCTTTTATTCTGGAAGAAGCAAGTGCTGAGGATGCTATTCTGCTACCCGGAGCAGTGGTTTCATTTTCCCTTCCGAGACCCACAGTTTAAACTGAGGGGGAAACAAAGGAACTGCTGTTATCCCTATTCAAATTAATTTATTTAATAAACAACTCAATAATTTCTTCTTTGTTAGAGGGAATTTTTTTAGGGTCTTTATTTTGGAAAGGGAGTTTCTCCAGAGGAATTGCCAGGGGCCCATCTAGTCCGGTATCCTGTCTCTGACAGTAGCTAATGCCATGGACAGTTATAGAATAACCTATTTATGAGGGAAGTTTCTTTGCCCTGAGGAGTTTGATGTTGCCTGTGCCTGGAAGCACGCAAGTTTATAATGCTTATTTTTATCCGTTCACGTATAACCACAGATGCTCTCACCAGCCGTATCAAGTTCTAATCCTTCCTGCTCGAGTCTCTGACTCAGTGGTGCCTAATGGCAGCCATTTCCCACAGGTTACTTGCACTCTGCATCGCTGTGGGGCTGAGTGGATAAATTTGCTGTGTGCTGCCTTTCAGCTTTACTGGAAGCTCCTGTCTGATGAGGATTGGGAGCAGCAAAGCCTGATTTACGTTCCCTGTACCATTGGGTAGAGGGTGGGGGTGCTTTTTGGAGTGTTTTCTCTTTTTTTTTTTCACTTTTAGCATGTTGCCTTCCATTTCTCCCTCCCACAATTCTAATTTTTCACAATCTCTTTTCAAAGACAGCTTGCTGTGTTTTAGCATTTCTCTTATCCCCTCTATAGCTCTTCTTTTTCTCCAGTATCATTTTTAGAAATGTAGGATTGGAAGGACTCAGGAGACTATTCAAAATCCATCAAGCTCCATCTTAAAACTAGTCTGCAGCTTTCCTCCCTCTTATTGCTGCAGATGCTCACAGCTCTGACGGGTGGAAACCCCCACCTGCTAACGTGGCAACCATTCACTGTGAGCCAGCTTACACCTTTCTGTCCTTGTCATCATCCAAGCTCTGCATGTGACTGACGTAGAGGGCACTCGGCATCCCTCACACGGTTTACTTGAACTGCAGAAAGAGATGCTTTTCTCCCTCTCTTCCTGAAAGATGCCTTCCCTTGCCCCCTTGTTCAGACAGAAATTTCAGTACCACTGGTTGGTGAAATGATGAAACACTCTCAAGGTTGTATCCTAAGGACTTTCTGTCCCATTCTTTATTCATCCTTGAGTTTTATTTGCTGTCCTAACCAACCCTGCCCGTGTGCAGGGAATACCACACAGCCTCCCACAAGCCTCTTCCTGGGCAGTGACAGCTGAGCACATCTTCTGTATGCAAACTTACCAGCTGTCTTCACACAGATCCAGCACAGAGAGGCATATTGGGATTGACATCTCAACTTGTACCAGTGGCATGAGCATGGCACAGATGGTACCTTCACCTCCTCAGAATTCAAGCAACACCATGCTGCTGGTGGTGCTGGTCAGAGCCTGCTTGAAGAGCTGTTTGTTCCTAAGAGTGAGAGGGCACCATGGATGAGTGTTTTCTAGCACATGCAGTGAGACTTCACCTCTTTTCCTCTTGAAAGACTGGTTGTTTCAGAGGAGAGGGGAGGGACAGGTCTGCCACGGACAGAGCAGGACAGAGGGCAGGAGATGGCTGCATGAGGGCAGAGTGCCTGGCCAGAGAGAAAACCCAGACTGAAGTCACACAGAGGTGAGAGAAGGAAGAAGGGGAGCTGCCTACACAGATGCTCTGCTGGGGAGGGCAGGGGGGGAAATGGGCAGGGACAGTTCTGCCAGAGGGGACACAGAGGGGACACTTCCTCCAGCTCACATCATGAAAACAGTGAAAGCAAGCCAGCCACAGAGGTGGTGAACTGTCATCTTGATGCTGTGTTCTTTGCTCTTCATTAACAGGAAGCTCCCGTTTGTGAGATTAAAGCCTCGGGAAGACTCCAGGGTCCCAGACTTGCTAACTCCTCTTCCAGTTGCTGGGCAGCAGTAGACAGAAAGCCTGAACGCCTCAACCAGCAGCCTGCTAGCTACAGGAGAAGACTAAAGACCAACCATTATCAAACACCCTGATTAGCAAATGTGTGCAGCTGAAAACAGCTCCATGGTTCCTGCAGGGTGAAGGCAGTCCTACAGCTGCAGATGGACTGAAAAGCAGCAAGGAACAACGTCAAAATCAAAGGAGGGTTTGAAGGATGGAGAAGCAAATTTTACATGTACAAGGGAAAGCATTGAGCTTTCTTATCTGTGCCACTGGTGAAAGGGAAGATACCATAGAATGGTAGGACAGCAATGAACAAAGCAAATAATTAAGCAAATTAAATATTTTTCTTCTTTGCACTCTGATAAGCTGAGACAGTCAGTATCAGAGGATCCTGCTAAAGGCCAGCCTGTTCAGGGAACGGAGACAACTCCTGTCCACACACAGCCAGAAACAAGCAGCCTGAAGCAGCTCCACCTGAACCATCCCAAGCAGATGTGCATCTAAGCAGGGTCAAAATCCCAGGACTGGAGAGTCCACCCTCTCCCTAGACAATCCATTCCAGCATTCAACACATCACTTCCAGGAGGTTTTTTTCTAACATTTAAGCTATGTCTTTCCTTGCTATACTTTCAGGATATTGCCTCTTCTCCCATCCACTGCAAACATGGGGAACAGATGACTCTGGCTGTCTTTGCAGCCACCTTTTACACATTTGGAGTCAGTTACTGCCTCTGCACTTTCATTACTCTCCTTGTCCAAGACTCCTGAAAGGACCCTGTTGCCCCAGAAGCCGACAGCCTCACATCTCTAATTGCGTCATCCTATAAAAACACTCTTCTGAGCAAGGCCAGGCCACCATTCTCAGTTTATGGTCTAAATCCTAAAGAGGCTATGTGACTTTCCCAAGGTCAGACAACAATCCTTGGAGAGAAGCAAGCTGCATCTCCTGCTCTCCCTCTCTTCCAAGCCCACCTGCTGGGCTCTATCCCTCCTGTTCCAGGGCAAGAACGGAGTGCTGTAGGCTCTGTTCCTCAAAATGACTCACTTTCTCAGTGTTTTCATAATGTGGAGAAGAAGGTGACTCAGAAACTGCTCCTCAATAAATAAATCATGGGTTGTTCAGCAGGGGTGAGCTACAAAAGGACAGTGAGTCTTTTCAGTGCTGTACAAGCAGCTCGCGTTATACCTCCTGGATGCTGCGTGGCTGGAGCCTCTCCAGCATCTGCCAGACCATTTAAGATAATCTGCCAGCTTTATCTCGCGATTGGTGTTATGAGATTGTCTGGGGGCCTTGTCCAAAAAGAAAGCTCCAATTTACAAACACATAATAACGAATGGCCTCTCCCTAGCTCTCTCTTGAGAGGCAGCAGATTCGAGAGGTGTGATTTTGCAGACAGGGAATGAGGCCCAGGGAGATTTGGTGACCTGCCAAGAATCACAGAGGAAAGCCATGTCAGCTCGAGGAATTAAACCCCACTCCGCCGAGCCCCAGCCCAATTGTGTGCCTGCACCCGGCTCCTGACTCTTACTGCAGCAATGGTTCGTGCTGAGCGTGCACGGCTCAAAAGCTGTCTGTGGATCTTTACCAGAAAGGGGATCGAGTTATAATATTTGCAACTGGCTCTCCAACACACTGAACTCCTCGTTACCTGAATGCAAGCATTTGGTTTTTAACCCTTCCATATAAAAAGGGAAGACCTTCCAAAAGAAGAAAAAGTTATTTTCAGAAACCAGAACTCTCACATGGATGCTCAGGCTTCACTCATTGCCTTGCTTTTTATTTTTATAATATTCATGGGATTTAAGGTTAGACAGTCCAACTGCTCTGTGAGAGAGCTGCCCCATGCACAGGACCAGCTCAGCAGCTGTGCAAAACACAAGTGGCAAGAGAGATCCCCTCTCCCTCCGTGCCTCCAGACAGACCAGCTCCATGGGGATGCTCTGCGCTCCTCACAACCCTGCAGGAGCTGAGGCATTGCCAGGGTGACTCAGTGTATTAAAAACGAACTAGTTTCTTTTTCTAAATTCTTCAGGGAACCTTTCAAGGTAAAAATATTTTGTAACGGAAGCCGTAAGTCAGAATACTCCTGGTCAGGATAACCAGGCCCTTGAGAAAGGAGAGGAAAACAAGCGTTAGTAGGCTGCCACGGGGCAGCATCTCCCCAGGCTCAGAGGGTGAGCCGTCAGGGAGAAGCCAACCCTAAGACATCTTCAGTCTTACAGCACTCTGCCCATTTTTCCTGCTTGGCAATTTGCTTTCTGGGCTTTTCCAGTCTCCTCTTTGGTTCACTGGGCTACAGGGCACTGGGAGCCTAGAAGTCCCTAAACTCTGAAGCCCTAGGGCAGTCCAAGGAATTCAAGCTGTTTATGGGATTGGTGAGACGGGAACACTTCTCTGTACAAATATGCAGCTCCTCAACCTGGCCTGAGGAGCAGGCTGGGTGCACACAGCCCAGCCAGATGCTTGTTTCCCTGGAAGGAAAATCCAGACCTGCAGCCAAGACACAGATCTGATCTAGATTAGAAAACCAGAGCTAAGGGATGCTCTTTAGCCCCGAGTATAAATGTAGTCACAGCCTGCACATGCCTCAAAAAAAAAAATAATATTCAAAAGATGAAAATCTAAAGTTGTCTCGATTTTCACACTGACTATTCCCTGTCTCATTTACCTTCTACTCCCACTCTCTGGGAAACCTGGAAATGTCATTTGGTCGCACTTCAAAATAATACATGTTTTTCCTTCCAAAAATTTCGAAATGAGCTCTGCTCATTAGCCGATTATTGCTACATTGATAAGCAAAGCTCGTTTAACAATATTAGTGCCACACTACATGATCATATGCCAGTGTCCCTGAAAGAGAAGTTGAAAGGAAGAGCTTCTTTGCAGGCGTAAAGCTCCATTTGCAGCCAGCAGGAAAGCAGATCTCAATTCAGTTTGGAAGGTGTTTGGTGCATTCTGTGTAATCACAAATTGTGATGTTTTGTGTACTTTCTTTATTAGCTCAGAGATTGGTAAACAACTGCTATATGTTTGGAATAGAATATTGATGTCATTTCCCAGGTGATAATTTTAATAGTCAATATATTTGATTCAAGAACTAACAGCTGCAGTTTAGAGCTATAAAGATTTGATTTAATAAGAGAAATATCCAACGCAATAGTCAATTTGGTTAGTGCAGGAACAAATTTGGTTTGCAAGTGATCCATTCCCTTAGCAAAGGAGAGTGATCTTCAGCCAGCAGCGCCTGTGTTTCAGCATCCTGAATCAATTTCTCTCTGCACTCCATTTCAGTGTATGAGATATGCATTTCCCAATTAATAAACATCTCATGCTGCTCACTTGATTTCTTCAGTGCATCAAGTATCTGCAGCATTTCTGAATCCCGAGCAGAGTCCTCCAGCACCCCACAAGTGAGTGGCGAGTGACCAACCCACCCAAGGTGGACGCCTCATAATCCACGCAGGAAAAGCACAGGACTAAGGTCAGAAAGGGAAGAGGGAGCTCTTAAATCCTACACATCTGAAAATAAGAAAGCAAAAGAGGAGGCAGGGCTTTGGGGATATAAAAGGACCAACAAAGGGAAGGCAAATGGATGTTCAGGACAGATTTTCTTCCTCCTGAAGGAAAAAAAAAAATCAGACTTCATGGGAGGGAGGGGACAGAAATATTTTAAGCTTGATCACAAATCATCTTAGGCCCTACATAAAATACACGTGGGGCTGCAGAGAGGATCGCCTGTATTTATAGTGGGGGGAATCAACTTCCTAATTTTGGTAGTCTTTGCTTAAGAAGAAACATTTGTTTCAGCCGCCTTTTGCTGAAGCCAAATTAATAACTTCTGGTGCAAAATGCTTCCTCCCAAAATGCCTGAGTTACGTCCCTTAGACCACATGGCTATGCCACCAGTGTACACTTTACACTCTGTTTTTTTTAAGCTTTAACCAAATTTGTCAAACACTGTGGCTTCTTTCCTTACCCCATGTGAGACATCTATCAGACACCTTTAAAGTCTGCTTTTCCAAGTGAAATTATAAGCCTGACAGTGTTTCTCCACAGTCTCCGCTCTTGTGTACAAGGGCATCAGTCTGGTGTAATTCCACCCATTTCAGCGTGCGTGGACGTCCCCTGTCCTGGGCAGGGCCAAATCAGATGAGCTGAGCTGAAGTCCATGGGATGTGAACTTACGCCAGCAGACCATACAGATTGCCATGTCCATGTCAGTGGAAGGGGGGTTTAAAGACTCGTGGAGGAGCAGTGCAGAGCTCCTGGCTGCAGCGCAGGGCTGCCATGGGGTGACCCACACATCAGCCATGGTGAGGTGGTCAGACATGGGCCCATGGCAGACAGGTGAGCAGAGGAGGAGATATGCTCCTCAGTGTAGAGGAGATAGGAGGGTGGGCTCTCTTCCCTGAAGCTCTGCAAAAGGACAAAGAGCTACTTGGTACCAAATGATACAGGGAGAAAAATTTATATTGCATTTACTTACTTTCCCCAAAACAATCAGCAAATAAAGAACTTCTATTTCCTTTTTCTTCTTTTTTTCCAGTGGAAAACCAGTTGTTTCTGAAAAGGGTGGACATTTTCCTTTTTCTGGACAAAATAAACACATACATTTATTTTTTAAAAAATCAAAAGCATTTGTGTTCTTAGTTGCCTTTCTTCTCAGCTCTCTTCACCCACCTCCTTTGGGAAACCACACTACACCTTCTTAGAAGCATAAAAAAGGGAATGTTTATTTTTTAAGTGCAGGTATAGAAAAGATGACTATATATTCATATCTTATCCTTCTCTTCCTCTGGTAAGGAAATGCAACATGACCTTAGAACACCTGGATATTACCAGTGGTGACAAGCCCTGCAGAGGAGAGCCCAACAGTGAGCAATATCTGAAAACAAGAGTCTCACGGGGTCCTCCATGAGCTGACCCTCTGCAGGGAAGATGGAGGAGGGAAGTGTCCGTCTCATGTGAAGGGAGCAAAGGGGGGGCAGGTCAGAACAGAGTTCCACTGTGATAGGTCCTAGAAAAGGTGACAACTTTGCAGCACGAGCAAAGGCTGCCTTTGGCTGGTGTGACAAATGCTGGTACTGGGTGGCTGTGGGCTGGTTCAGTTCCTTGCACGTGCCCGAGCTCTCTGCCTCCATGTGTAATTTATGCAGGATGCAAAATCCAACCTCTTGCCTTGAGCGCTGCCCTGGCTTATGCACACATGGTCTGATTTACTTCAATGAATCTGCAGAGGGTAAGGGGTTAACCTCTTCATTTGGAATTCAGTTCCACTGCTGGTGCACTAGCAAGAATTGAGTCCACTGACACTTGCTCTCTCTCCAAATCACATTAGTCCTCCAGGCTCCACAAGGAGGAAGAAAAAAAAAAAAAAAAGAAGAATGAAAAATCCCTACAGCCTGGTCAGACAGTGCTTACAATCTAGTTAGAATGGTTTAAAGCCTTACCACCCCCTCAGCTATGAGGCAATACTTGGATTTACTCGATTGCAGTGGCTCATCTGGCTGTGTCCTCATGCTAGACCCCAGCCCTGCAATTAAGTGTTCGCCGGCTGTCTGCTCTCCCTCCTGGAAACCTGTGACCCACCAGAACACGCCGGGGGCTTAGCAGCTCCTCTGTGACCCATCGGATGCCGGATCAGGGCTCTCACCAGGGAGCCAGGCAGCTACAGCCCCAGACACAGAGAGGTCACCAAGCTCCTCAGCAAGAAGGGTTTCATTACCATGCTTTAAACACAATCCCCTTTAAAAACGTAAGCACACTTTTTAATTAAGCCTTTGGTGTCTCTTTTCAACATCAGATATCTTAGTGCCGCTGTACTTTCTTTTTCAGTCTAATTCGATTGGAAGTGTATTTGGCCATATCATATATACGACAAAAGGCATTTTTTTCTTATTGCTTCAAATTATTTTTCCAATCATGTTCTATATGCTGTGCACAGGAGTGAATTATAAGGAGTTAGGCAACATACATGGTGTTAATTAGATAGGGGACGTAGAAGGTAATTTTTCCATGACTCCAGGGAAACCTTTATGTTATGCGTATAAAGCAAATGCAAACGGCCATGCAATACAAAGTGCTTCTTAAAAATCAAGTTACACACTGAAATAAAATACTAAGAGCAAAATTAGTTTCTCCAATTTAATTCAGTAAAACTTTAATAGCATCTGACTGCTGTCTGCAAAAGTCATTAAAAAAATTATAAGGAATTCACAAATGACTGATAATGCAAAAACACAAAGGCTCAGATTCTGCTTCTAACAGAGGTCCTGATGCAGCAAAGTGCTGGAGCCCACACCTCATTCTGCGCTCCGGGAATGTGCTCATGGGCCAAAGTTAACAGCCAAAGTCGCTCCGACTTCAGCAGGAGGCAGATCTGGCGCGGGAGGATGTGGGAGCTTTGATCTAGAGGGAAAGGTTCACGGAACATTCAAAACCTGAACTGAGCCTTATGCACACATCAGTAATTGCATGTGCTAATCAAGTAAACACTGCTGAAAAATAGGGCAAGCTTGAGCAGGAGAAAGGCAGGCGCAGCGAATTAGGCAAGCCACTGGGTCTCTTTAATCTCTGACACCGAAATAACCAGTGGAGGATGCTGGAAGTTTCACTGCACGCGCAGAAAAACACAAATGGAAATTTTCCTAAATGTCATTCAATAACTACAGACAATAGATTGTTCTGACGAAAACTGAACTATTAGTAGCAGGAAGATCAGAGGAAACAGAGCTGCCACTCATGCCTTTGCTATGGTGGCTCAGAAGCACACAGTGGTATGAAAAAAAATACTTTCTGGAAAAGTGACTTTTCCAGTAGGGATTTGCAGATTTATAACTCATCTGGTGTATTTTTTTGTGTTAAGTGAAGGGCATAATGCACAACCGATCATATAGGGAACTTTTCTTTTCCACTAAAGATTTTTCTACCATCTTTGTGATAATTAACACTGTTTCATTAAAATGCTGTGTGTCCCCCGGCCAGAATGAAACTGTGCATGCCTTATATTCTACTCTCAATAATGTTTTTAAGGTCATGAATCTTATCAATTAATATTTCAGAGTGATTCATACCATTTCTAGTATGCAGTAGCTGGGCAGAATCTTGCAGATAAAAATATTTCCTGAACAGATTCAAAATAATTGCTTTTTAAAATTGCTGGTGGGGGTTCTGCCACTCAAGCAGTTAAGCCTGAAAATGTGCTTAAGAGATTAAACAAGGAAAACTGAGCTGGTCTGGTAGCTGGCCCCTTTCCATGTGTCGAAGAGTTGTCACCACTCCAAATGCAACGAGATGACTTAGGATTCGCCTTGGTTCATCCCGCACGCAAGACTTAAAAGGTGCAGAAGTTCCCGTGTTCAACCAGGCTTTGCACAGCTTTCTCATCCAGCCACCAAGGCACTGAGGGATTTAGCCAAGGAGAATACGTGTGCCAGGGAGTGATATGGTACTTGGAACTGGAAAACTGCTGCTGGCAGATCCAAACAGGCAGCGTGCAGTTTCTGCGGTATTCTCGGTGAGGTTTGCAGGAGGATAGCTGCAGCCCCAGCAGGGTCAGAACCGCCTTTAGCCACTGTACATCCAGCAGAAGGGGACCTTTCCTGTCCTTCCTACATGGGAAGTTTCCCAAATTGTTAAAAAATGTAATTTCTTAACACCATGGTGCTTTTGAGGGACTATGCCCTGTGCTGAGGACTGAAATGTAGGCGTGTTTACCACACAAATGGGTAGTTTTGGATCCACCACCAAACTGTAATATAATGTATGCATGTGTGTATATATACACACACAGCCTCCACTGTTCAATATTGTGTGTGTGTACACTTGTATATGTGTTTTTATACTTTCGTTTATAAAAACAAACAGCAAGGAAGTCTTTGAAGTTTCCCTGTATGGAAAACAAAAAGCAGATGGAAAGTTTCTCTTTTTTAAATATAAATACAGTTGAATCACAGCATATGTAACACTTTTTCCTTCTGAAAGGAAAGCCCAGTGCTTAGCTTCCCTACAGATTTGTGGAGCCAAACTTTTGGGTAGTTGGAGGTTTTGGCTGCTCCCATGTTGGGTGCCTAAAGATATGTCAAAGCTGTTTGACTTCCATACGCTGTATCTAGTCTCTCTTATTCCCTTTACAGCATTTTTAGTCACTGCAGTATTAAGACATCTGAAGTCACATATCTGTCTTCAGCATCTGCTTAAAAGCCCTGATTTCACAAACCTGAAACTCCCAAGCAGCCAGGGAATCTGCATAACACTGGAGAGGAGCTGGTCACTTAGACTTCTCTTCTTTCACTCTTACTCTCAAAATCCAGTCCATTTTTCAGCCTGACATTTCCAAGGATGTCTTCCAGAGCTCTCTGCCTCATCTCCAGGGGATGTGTGTGCTGCCTTCTGATGGAGGAGGCAAGGAAGGGGGAAGCAAGCAAGTTAATTTAGTGCAAGCCATATCACAAGCCTATTCATCCCACTGCAAAGCTGAGGTCATATAGGTGAAAAGTTGTAGGTGAAAGCTGAGGGACCTGCAGGACAAGGAAATCCACATGGGCAGGCATTGGTGAGTCAAGAAGAAAGGCAAGGAAGATAGTCAAGAGGCCCCAGAGACTGAAAGCCTCACAATAATTAACTCACAGGTTCTCCTTGGAGACTCCCAACTTTATATTCACAAGATTGTCCTACTTTCTGCTCTCAGATGATTTTAGCTTTGCAGTGCAACTTCATTGTGTGCCTTTCACCGAGGGGACTCCATCCCTCCCAGGTGCTGACTTCAGGAGGCAGCCACTCTCCTTGCTCTTACACAACCTAGAGAGACGACACTAAGTCGTTTTTTAGGTAACTTTGTTCGTTCAAAAAACGAAAAATCTAACATTTCTGAGGAAAACACCACCCTGGGAGAAATGATGTGCCATGCAAAAGGAAAAGATGAACAAGACAATTGGAGGGGCAACCTAATGGCTATGCTAAGAGCAGCAGATTCGTTCTTCTGAAATTAAGCCTTGAATTTTATTCTCCATTAATAATGCAAAATTTGACTGATAAATAAAACATGATCAGTGGTGTGGAGCAGAGATAATAACAGAAGAATAAACAGTAATAACTATGCCTTGCACTTACAAAGCTGGTCTTTTAAATGCTTTGCAAAAGGAAGAATGCTACCTGTGATAATGGTGATGTGCTGAGCTCTGTGAATAGTCAATTTTTTCTTCTCATCTTGCCGTATCCAACAGCATCCTCAAATTGTACCTGGCACATGTCGTTTCCCTGAACACCAGACAAAAAGCTGTAAGAAAATAGATCATAAAGATGACACTATAATAACAAAATGCACACGCTTCAGTCCTTGAGACAGTTCAACACAAGCTGGTCTGTTATGCTGGATAAAACCGAGTTTTTAGGAAAATACATGTGGTAACAAAAATATCAACTTTTATCTTATAAATATTGGATAATACTTGAAACAGACCATCTCTGCCTGGATAGTAATTTTTTTTCTAATGATATCTTTACTCAAAGAAAGATCATATGACCTTTTGTCCCAAAGACCTGTGTACTGCACTGCATAAAATCCAAACTCCACTAATTCTAGCGTGGTTATTGATTATTTTAAATCAGGTCAGAGAGTTTCAAAAAGCCTTATTAAATTCCATTTTAAAAAAAGACAATCTAGCATATGTTTCACTGAAAGTAATGGATTTTTTTACCGTAAGTGAATGTTGGACAGGACACCATGCTGTTCTCCTCAGTTCACATTGTTTTCCTGTCATATGGCATGCAAAACATTTTGGATACAAAGTGAGACTCAGGAGTACCTTGGAACGATCGAAATCATAAGACATCTTGATCAGAAAAGAAGCAAGTGCAAATCATGGGCTTGTATAAGCATAGGACTACCGTGTTGCTTGTCTCCAGTCCTATCTTTGGCCTCATCTCCTGCATGGATTTTGGATCCATGTTGTAGCCTTGTGTCCAGCTCTGACTCTGGCCCTGGATCCATTTCCTCCCAACTGTACTCCTTGTGTGGACCCTGGATCTGGTTCAGCTCTCACCTGGTCTGGGGATTTCGGTAGACCCATCGAGCTCTGTCTACCATGTTCATACTCTGAAGGACTGCATCACCATCCAGGCTGGGCTCACCCTCTTCTCCCAGCTTGTTCTCCCTTAGGGAGCAGCTGTCCCTTGTTGCTCCTGGGCAATGAGCTGTTTTGTCACTTCAGTGTCGCCAGTTCCCTCATTTCAGCATCTCTAGGAACATGTTTTCAGAGTTATCCCTGCTGGATCCACTGCTCCTATTCTTCAGCCTACACTGGGACTTGCTTTTCATGATCCTGACAAGAATATTGGATCTAGAGAGAAGATGGCGAAATCAGAGATCTCGCTTCAGAGAATTTGAGTATCTTTTCAGAATCCCATGTGTAGTATTCTGCTGATGAGTCTTGACAGAGAAACAACCTCAGAAAAAATAGGTTTATGCCTTCTTCACATCTTCTAAAAAAGGAAACTCTAAATTTGGAAGATAGTTAATTAAAAATCAAAGGGGAATTCCACTTGATTGGCTGTGGCTGGCTGGCTGAGGGTATCCAAGGTAAAGTGTTCTCCACCAGAGCTAAACCCTTTCCTGTACAACAGCTCTATCCCTTAAGTAGAGCAGTTCTCAAATTACTTCTGAGACCTCATAGTCCCTGGCCCAACAAGGCTTTGCACAGAGAAGGGACCGAAGCCTTCAGTAACCCAAGATAATCAGCAATGCCAGTCACTGAGCACCCAGTGTACTCCTGTGGGTACAGTGTCTGTCTCAGGTAGAGGTAAAAAAAGCACAGGCAAAAAAATTCCTATTGAAGCCTTTCAGCAGAGCACAGCAGAAAGCAGGTTCCCCCACACCAGCACAAGCAGAGCTCACATAAGGAAGCTAGCAAGGTATTAGACTGCTAGACAGTATAGGACTGCTGTAATAAAGCCAGAAAACGCTGCAGCTCCTTTTCTCTTGCTCTGTTTGTGTGTTGGAGAGAGGTGTTGCAGTCACCCGTGGTCACTGAGGCATGGTGAACTGATTCAACAGCCATCAAAAACAGGGAGCCTCCCAAATACACTCTTCCCTCACCGTGGTCCTAGCCTTGTGCTAACTCCAGTGCCGTCAGATCCCCTCATGAGCTGATTTAACTCACTAAAATGGAAAAGAAAGAGGGAGAGAAACCCAGAGAGTCACTCCTCATCACACCTGTTGTTGTCGGCTGTACGGCCCGTGGCCGTACACATCTGCCAGCAGCGGGGCCAGCATGAGCATATACTGCTGGCCCCAGCAAAAGGTGGGTGCACAAATCAGGCTACCAGTGCATTTTCCTTGTGGAATAGTGCAGCCTGGTCTGAGCTAAAATCCATAGAAATCCAAGATCTCCTGCAGTTGTTACCCCAGCTTGTATTGGAAAGGTTTAAATGCTTCCTGAGTGCAGAAGAAGGGCGAGTGAGCTGAAATGGGGTCCAGCTGAGGACACTTGGCTTCCAACACAAGGCCTCCATTTCCCCAGTAGAAAGCCTCCCTGAACCTCTGTTTACCTTGCTGTCCTCTCCACAGGGCTTCCACCCACACAGGGCCAAAGGAGAAAGAAAATGGGAGGGATTCTGCCAAAACTGCAAAGTTGCAAAGCCCAGAGGAGTTCTCAATTGAAGAAAATAGAGCGTCTCTCAGAAGCAAACTGCAGCCTTGCAGTGTTTGCATGGGCGACTTGAAAAGGTGTGAAGGGCGGCAAACCAGCAGAAAGCATTAGATTTGTTTGAACAAGTTTTAGATGCCAGTTTGAATCTGTTTTTAATTATAGACTCTGTGTTTTAGCTGCCGTTTTCTCCCTTGCTGAAGAAAGGCTGACTTGTTTTGATAACTGTTCTTCCGTGAGCCTGCTGAGCCACCAAGAAAAGATCAAAGGTTTGAGATTTGGGTGCTCTCTGCACTGTGCTGAGCCCCATGGCCTGCTTGGCTTTCCCATCCCTCACCTCTGCTCTGGTGGCCTTCGGTTCCTCTGTCCAATTTTTCTCCAGTTAGGGTCCCAGCTTGGAAATCTCTTCTTGCCTGTTCAAGCATTTATGTCCCACAGCACTCAGATCTGCCAACGCAATTGCTGCTTTCACAGTCATCTTCTATCTTGACAATCATTGTCTTTCTCCTCCAAAAATCTTTATCTCTGAATTGAAAAGAAAAATCTGTCCATAAAAAGGCAAGCAGCTCAGCTCAACTCTCGTCTCTGCTGGAGTCGAAGGGAAATTTGCCAATGACTTGAACACCACCAGCAGATAACGCTCTTCTCTTATCTGCGCATTAATAGTCTTCTGTTGCCAATCTCCCCAGCAAGACAGCCTTGTCAGCTCCCACACAGTGCACAAAGACACTATTACTTACGCCTATAACACAAGACAGGCCCATCAGAGCTCTTCCATTCCCTTGGATGGACTTACTGTGTGCTAATACACATGTAATTTGAACATCTGTTTTGGTTTCACACAAAGACAATGGGATTTTGTTTGGGAGGGAAAAGAAACTGTAAGAAGCAAGCATCTTTGCACTGGATAAGATGACCAAGGACTACGTCCACACCAGTCTACAGTGTGCAGCCTGGCACATGGGCTGTATTGCAGAAGATACCTGTTCTGCCTTGGACCACACAACAGGACACAGGGCTGAGGAACTCAACTCCAGCCTCCCACACAGCTATCATTGCACTGGGGGAGGACAAACTCTCGGATGGCAGCTTGGGAAAAGGAAACAAGGATGAACTGGGGACAAAATGGCATGCAGAATGCTTTGGCCATCCAAACATTTCAGTTGTCCTCGCTCATGCTATACATAAGGAGGTGGTTACATGAAGCACGAGATGATGAATATGTTGCTGTCTGCAGGGCCAAATCTGAAATCTTAGTCAGTGAGGTAACACTCACTGACTGAAAAGCTGCTTACAAGACTTTTCTTCATTGTTAGTGCAGAGAACCAGTGATCCAATCTACAAATATATATATTTGAAAAAGTAAACAGGTGAATTACAGACATTGGTTGCCTATTACAGGCTTAAAGGACAAACAAAATCTTCATAATATACACATAGTTATTTCAGAAATAACATTAGAATTAAGTAAGAGAGTAATTATTTATTGGTTTTACTACTGGCTGTATACAACACCTCCAAAGTCATGGAAACAGAAGTAATCTACCTTACTACTTTAATAATTTCAATATGTAGTGATGTTAGACCTTGGCAATCTATAAATACATACACATATATACAGGCACCAGATGTGCTACACACCTGGATGTATGTGTGCTATTTATCTCAAACCCTTTCAGGATATAAAAACAAGAGGGGTGAATATGAGAGTCACTGGTCATGGAGGATTTTCACATCGCATTTACCCTGGGTCAGAGCAAAGTCCCGTGTTTGTGTCGCTTTGCCACACAGCCAGCAGACCAGCACTACCTCTACCTTCGCACAATTTCACACCAACCCAGTTCAGAACATCATTCCCAAACCCATCCCGAAAGTTTAGACCCTCCCGTTTGATACAGGATTGGGTTGGTTTCAGGTAAATACAATTTGTCAAAGGAGTTTTGCCAGTCTGCATGTGTGCCCACACTTACGTGTGGCAGACAGAGGTGTTACCACTTAATACTAAAATGCTTTACACTGCCTACACACAGTAAGACCCTGCTCTCAGCTGCTCCAGATTTTGCTAAATGTTAACTAAAGGAGCTAAAATTTCCCATGTGGGTGTTCTCTTTCAGCTGAATTTTGTCATCCTCACCTCAGGGAGGAGGGGGGAGCCGGAAAAAAAAATGTGGTTTTTCACTCATATTTGAAAATTCCGAGGAAATCCTTGTTTGCAAGATTATATTTGGGGGCAGGAACTTTGGAAGTGGTGGCTGGAGGGCAGGAGTTTAACCAAGGACATGTTTCCCACACCCCCACTAGATTAAAAAACCCTGCCCATATTTAGCCAAGTTTATGCTTGAAAGATAACCAGTTCCAGAGGCTCATGCTTGGCCTTCAGTCTGCTGTCCTCACGTGGGCCAAACTGGGTCTGAGGCAGCTTTACCCGACCCCCGTAGCTGCAACGTGGGTCCATACCCGAGCTGAAAGAAAGGACATCGCCTCTCCCATTCTCTCAGTTGAATTTTTGTGAGTAAATTAAACAGCACCGAGGCCTGTAGCACAGTCTACAGTGTTTAATTATTAGCATGCTCCCTGGCACAGTTTTGGCTTGTCCTAGGGAGTGCTCTCAGAGACTCTGTCTGGGCAAGGTTCAGAGAGCAGCACTTGCCAAGGGCTGTTCCCAGTAGGCAGAGAAGATAAAGCCATCCTGTTATGGGAGAAAGAGAGTTTAGCTGTATGGATGCGAGCCAGGCTGTGCCACTTGCTCTTAGTGCCAGAGAACAGGCCCTGGCCCAGTTTAATTACAATGAAGACATATAATCAGAGACTCCTTCTCTGTCAGGAGCTGGCACCGAGGAAGGAGAAAATTCAAACAGCTGAGAGGGAAGACCTGAAGCCACTGGAGGGGAAGGGATGGCAGCAGGAGTGGGTAATTGTAGATTTTGAGTGTGGGGTAGGAAAAAATGGGAATGGGAGCTGTGCAAGGGAGAAGGCAGGAATGGATGGGAAGAGATTAAGAGGTCAGGAAGAAGGATTTGTACGGTGATGGGAATTGCAGTACTGTGAGAAAAAGTTTAGTAAATGGAACAAAATGGGGTTGCTAGTCAAAAAGGAAGAATGATATGAGGGAAAAAAGAAAGATAAGAAATAGATTAGATGACGGGAACTGGAAAAGTTTAACTCAGGAGTATGGGGCACAAAATCAGTCAGGCCTTTGGGTAAGCAGAAGCCACAAAGATCTTTGAGAGAACAAGGAGAACTTCTGTCCTCCAGTGTGCATGGCCCACCTGATCCTAGGAAAGAGGTCAAGCTTTATCAGGAGTTTTCATGTGTTGCTTACACGTTTCTGCATCTTTATCTTTGGCTTTCACCTGTGTCACATCTCATTCTTAGAGGAGCAATTTAATCTTCCCATCTCAGGAACCTCATGGTCAGATGGAAGAAATGTCAGAAACAGTTAAGGTAACACACCCTGTGTGTATCCCTGAGAGAAAATGTGGAGCAGCAATTTCAATAACTCCCCGCGGAGATTTGGAAATGCTCCATGGTCCCTTAAAGGTATCCTTGAAGAATCATTTTAATTAACCATTTACCTGCTGTACATTGCCTGAGGCTTTCAGTAGCTAACATTGCAGTCACTTTAGCATCAGCTTGTCACTAGTCATATGAGCAGTCTAGGCAGGATGCACTTGCAGTCTTTGATTTCTGTCAAGAGAAGCACAAGCCATACTGGGGTAAAATTCCATATGGAGAACCACCTGACCCACCTGAAAGTTGAGACACAAAAGGAGACCTCAGACTTCCTTCTCAATTCTACTACAACATAAATTTTTCTTTTTTTCTTTTTTTTTTTTTTGCCTCCTTTATAACAGAATATTTTACTGACCCTGGGGAAAAAAAAAATCCTCTTACCATGATCACTAACGAACAAAAAAGCAGAAAGGTCCCACTGCTATTGTGCTTGGAATATAATAGTCAAGGTTAGCACATAATAGCTAAACAATATGCATTTGAAAGCCGTCAAGAGAATAGCGCTTTGTTCTGATGAAAAGGATTGAAATGTTTTCTGCTGTCTGCCTTGACACTTCATGTTACAGTACTTGGAATTACTTCAGTCAGGGAAGCTGTCAAATCACTCATAAAATGCCTGTGGAGCAGCAACACCGCAGCAGTAGCACCGAGCCGGTGTGGAGCACCCACAGAGGGGATCATTTCTATTCTCCTTCCTTGCCAGAACCACATTTGTTTGGGGACTACCAAAGGAAAGCAGTTTTCTAGTAGGTTGGGTTGGAGTTTTATTCTTTTTTGATTGCTCCTTTGGCACTGTACCAGCGTATCCTGTGGGCCCAGACACATTGCTCAGCAATTTCAGCAAGAGAAGCTCTGGGGTGAGTGTTTGCCGAGTGGGTGTTAGGCCACACACAGCCCTGTCCATTTTGAGCCTGCCTGCGTGGATCTTGCCAATCCCATTTATTTCAAGATATCATAGAATAGTTTGGGTTCGAAAGGACCTTTAAAGTCCATCTAGTCCAACCCCCCTGCAAGAAGCAGGGACATCTCCAACCAGATCAGGTTGCTCAGAGCCCCGTCCAAAACCAAAGAATAGAAATTCTGGTCCTGACCATATCAGGCATGCAGAGGACAAGCAATTCCAGCTACATGCTATGCCTGCGTTATTATCAGGCAGGTGTCTTAAGATAGGGCTAAATAAGCAACTTCCCTAACTGGGACAAGCCCAGTTTTGTAGAGAGGGAGGAGGTGCATGATGAAGCAGGATGAGATGCCTTTGGGTTTGGAAATACGTAAGCATAGAGTCAGGAAGCAATTACCCTTTCAGGTGTAAACCAGTTCCAGAAGGACTTTCTGGCTTGTGGAAATAGCTCTGAGCAAAAACTCACTTGGTTTGGAGAGTAATTAATGAGATCAGCAATTAAAGGAGCACTGAGGTCATTCCTGCTGCCCTCCTCCCCCGTCAGTAAAGGACAGCCACAGCCATTCTCATTAGATTAATTCATCCACAGTAATGGCATAAAATTGTGTAATGGAAAAGCACCAAAGCAAAGCTCTGTGAACCAAAAAAAGAAAAAAGTAGGGTGATGACAAAAAAAAATCCCCAGTTAATCAGCTGTTCTGGGGTGAGACTCGGTTTCAATTTTGCTAGTGTTTCCTTAGTGCACAGGTAGAGCTGCAGCCTAGCACCTAGCATCACCAAGGAACCTAAAGTGCACCCTTCTTGTCACTAAAAAAATTCCCAATTCCAATGTGACAGCATTGGTAATCGTGGTCCCTCTTCAGTCACCTACCACCAGCGCAGACAGCAGCTCCTCGTTTGTGGACTGAAGATCAGCCCAGAACAGGCTCGGTCTCAGAAGCAGGAGGGAGGGAGAACTCAGTTACCTAAGCTCAGAGTTGCAGTCCTCAAAATACCCTTCCCTTGGATGTAACCAACACAGCCTTTGCCTCTTCTCAGGTAGCTGAAACAGTCACCCACGCATATCAGGAGAGGTTTTGAGTGGTGCTCAGTGTGCTTTCAGGTGAAGTGTCCAGATCCCAATCAGGCAGGGCTGCCTTAGGCACACAGAAGTGCTGCTCTAGATATTTAGACAGATATTGAGCCCAGACACTCTCAGGGTTAGGCAGCAGCTGATTCACATTACAGTTCTGGCCTGTAGGACCCAATTTTACCTCTGTCCTCCTTTCGGTACCCAAATCCTCATCTGGAATGAGCCTCAGCCTAAACACCCACTTCCCAGGAGTAAATAATCTGTCCTATTTTCATTGCAACCTAGGAACCATCCAACCCCTCTCCCTATCTCACCTGGAACTAACCAGCCCCACATGTCTTTGCTTTGCAGTAGCAATTTCCCTCAACCTCAAGGCAGGGTTTTCACGCCTAAGCCAAGTGTAAGTCAACAGAAAAATCTTTGTGTCTACCAACAAAAGACATGTTCACTACTGGCTAATGGGCAATTGCTCCAGGGAAATCCTGGTAGCCAAAAGAGAAACACCGATACACAGTCATTAAATGGCTCCATTAAATGGTTCCTTACTCTGTTTCTGTTCAACTCTTTCATGTGCTTCCATCCAGCCCACTGGATATCCCTCAACCATCTGAATGCTATTTCCAGTACCTCCCTGTGTTGACTTTAGGTGTTTTCCCACCAAACAGCCCAGCATTGATATCCTGAAGAGCTGACAGGGATGTCTGTCAGGGGGCAATTCCTCAACTTCCTTCTCCTAAATGGAGCAGCATTCAGGACCATGCAGCCTGTGACAACAGGGGGAGAAAAAATGAATCCAGGGTGTGCTCCATTTCAAGCAGCTCTTCGAAGTGCAAAGAGTTAAGAACCAAGCTCTCCTTTGCTCGCCCAAGAAAATAAAACCTTACCCCTCAGCTCCAGAAAAGAAGAAAATATTTTTTTTCTTTTTTTTTTGAGGCAGAGGATAAAGCTGATGTTAATAACTAAAATATGTTCATGGTAATATTCTAAATAATCTTTCTTTAATTTAGAGGAATTAAAATGTTTACTTAAGGGGTAATATTCATAGCACCAGAGTATATCAGGCAAAAAATGGGTTCTGCAGGTAACTAAGGACTGCGTCTTTCTGATAACCATACAAGTGTACTGCAAGCATATATTCCAGTGTGATGAACATCATTCTTATTTTTAACTAGGTAAGATATGATGATGAAAGAAGGGACAATTTGAAAAATATTACAAATTATTTGAAAAATAGTACAAAGTACATTGCTCTTCATCCTTCACCAGAAGAAGGCTTGTCCTGTGACAAATGCCACCATATTCCAGGTTTTTTTTCATTCAAAACCAGAACAAGGTGTTAACTTGCAAGTGTTTCCGAGAACAGGAATTCTGGAATATTTAGACTTGGGAATATCAAAATATTTTGCTATCAAAGATAACTATTAAATTAGGTACTAAATAGAGTAACAATATCAAATAACAATGGAAATTGTGAAAAAAAACCAGTTCTGACATGAGGGAAAAACTATCAGAAAAGTAAATAGATTTTTTTTTTAATGCTGTCACTTTTTTTAAGGTGTCAGAGTTCATAGGCAACAGTTGGATCTTGACGATGTTGTCACTTTCTTGACCATACAGTATTTCAGAGGACACTGCTCACCAGTTCAGAGGGTCTGGGTTCAGTTCCCACCTCTGCTCCTCTGTGCACTGCTTATATCAACTCAGGCAGATTATTTACCATCTCTAAGCCTTGCTTTTGATGTCAGTAGTCAGGGTAATATTTATTCTCTCCTGTCCTTGCCTTGTTTGGTTAGCTTGCATGCTCTTTGAAGAAAGACCTGCCTTTTCCTCATTTAAATAGCACCTCTCAAGAGGGCAAAGAAAAATAGCTTCATTTTCGGTTGTACGTACAAATAATGAATGACATTCTCCAGAATGTGCTTGCAGTCACCTTCAGTTCTTTGCTGATATGATCTTGCGCTGTGGAAGTAGCTTCATCCTTCGAGAAGCTCTGCACCTCACTCTCCCTACCCAATCTTTTCCCCGCTTCAGTAAAGCAGTTTTGACAAATGGGATCTCAGTAGCAAAACTAGCAGTAGCAAAATGAAAAATAATGAGGCAAGGAAGCAGCAAGAAGCACAGGAACTACGGTCAGAATGCAGGCACCGTGCTGCACACCAAGGGCAGAGGGAACTCATGGCCCTTTTGGGTGTTATCCTTAAGCTGCCTACAGCTGGTCTGTAGGGATGGACAGATGCACAGACAGTGCTCCTGCTTTTAGCTATCCAGGACAGCAAATGTGGAAGTGGGAGAACACTTCATCACACCTTCTTCCAGGCTAAATAAAACTGATTGAAATCCACAACAACACTCCTGTTGTCTTTGGATGGAGCATGTGGGAGGATGGTGCGGCTCTCAACAAGGCAGCCAACAGCTGTAACCACTACAGCTTCAAAAAAGTTGCACCTCAGTGGCTCAGTTTTCAGCCTTACCTCCTTACTTTAACAGAAAGATTCACTAAACTTGGCTTCTTGGGGGCAGGGGAGCAGCAAGAAAAAGAAAGATCTCTTCTGTGCCTCAGAGTCACAGCAGAGCAACAGAGGAAGGCTCATGACTTCTTTCACCAGCTCGCACTCCAAAAAGTATCATATTTTTGGAGAGAAAATTCTAGAGCTCAAGCAGAAGTCATCAACATTTATCTCCCCAAAACATGAAAATCACAGCATCAGCAGAGGGCCAAATCTCAGGGGCGGGGTTGGATGGGGAAATAAATATTAGTGTCAAGGGCAGTGGGATGCAGGATGCTCCTTCCCATGAACCATGGGTTTGTCTAAAGATCCTGGGCCTTCCCTGCATCTACCTTCACAGACCAAACTGGCCATCTCCCAGAACAAGCTCCTGAGCCAGAGCAAGCTGAGATGGCATCCAAATCCACAGACATGAAGACTTGAAGGAGTTTACTTCTGCTATTGGCTAACCACTTGGCACCTGCTCTCATTGTTTAATGATCTGGATGCTGCCATAAGCCATTCCACAAGATCTATGAAGCAACATAGCACTGTATATTTGGGAAAGCAAACAGTAAGGAGCTGGAGTCCTCCCACTCAAAATCACTGAGTTCCAAACCATTGACCCACACAACAGCTCTCACTGCAAGAAGCTCCTTTCTCCCAGTTATCAGTGAACCAGCCTTTCCACGAGACAGCCCAGTAGCTGCTAAGAGACAACTCAAAAAGAGAAGAGTTAATTGGCTTGCCGATAGAAATTTGCCTCATCAGAAAAAAATCTTACCACTTCATGAAGCACTGCCAACAAATGTCATTAGGCTGTTAGGCTGCTAGAAGAGCAAAGGAACTGCCGTATGGGGTCAGACAGAAGCCATCCCGGCTGGTACCCTGGTTTCGGCCGTGAGCAGGGGAGAAGGCAAGAAGGAGCTATATGTAGGGTGAGCATCCCCAGGTGCGTGCTCCTGGCTTTAAGCAGTGTTTGGCTCATTCCCAAGGGGGAAGTTGCATCCAGACCATCAGGTTTTGGGACAATCAAAAACAATTTTAACTTTCAAGCATAACAAATTGTCCAACAGCTAGAGTCCAAACCCCTCCTTTTACCATTAAACTGATGAAAATTCATACACTTTAACAGAGGTGCTTTTGTGTTGGGTTTTTTTAAGCTGGCATGGCTGAATTCATTAGTCATTCAATCAACAGCCCTTGAAACTTGTTCCTCCCTCCCGACCCCCTTCACCCTTTTGTAGACAGCATCAGAGATTTTCTAACATGCTCTCCCTGAAAACTGTCCCTCAAACTTGTCCTGTTCCTTTCTTCATTCGGCTCAACTTTGCTTTCCTATCAATACGTGCACACTAACTGTAAGAGCCTAGAGGAGGGCTCGAAAGAATAATACGGAGGCAAAGGAAGAAAAAAAACTTTGTGTTATGAGGTTTTTTTTATTATTCAAATGCTCATGAATTGTCAGAAAACTGGACAGGTAATACTTTTTCTAAACAGAGTCTTTAATTTGGAAAAAATACTAAAAGCTCAGCATTTCATGCCTCCACTGAGATATGCCTCTGGCTGTCCTTTTATTTTTCATGTCGTGTTTTCTGAAACGTTACATTCAAGAGAATATATTCCCTTCGAATCATGTACACATGCATGTTTATTAAGTCATTACCATAGCCTTAAGTCCATAAAATCACTGTGGACTGCAATACCACATGTGCATCCAGCAATTAGATGAATAAATTAACCCTGAAAAATTTCTGCTTGGGGTGGAAGGGAACAAGTTGTTCTCTGAAAGCTGAAATAACACTCCAAAATAGAGAAATCATTTTGTATTTAAAAGACTGCTACCTGGCTAATTCTCAAAAAAAAAAAAAAATTAAATGACCTAATCATGCTGATGATTACCAATAGCTTTAAATTTCTGAGGTAAAAGGAAGAAAAAATAGTAGAAAACAAGGATCTGGCAGAGCACACAGTTCCAAAGTGCATTACTCCGTCAGTGTCATTTTCTATGCGACAGTGTTCTTTCAATTATTTCTTCCCCTCTCTTCCTTTCTGCAAAGAAAATTGGCAGAAGAAGTTGCCTGCAGGATCAGAGAGGGGTATTTTTATCAACCTACAACTAGATTAAAAATCCTTTATCTGAAATGCAGCAGAGGACTGGCCCAAATTAAATCCCATCTGCCTTTGCTTCTAGGCTGTGAAGGAGTATCACACAAGGGGCATTTTGCTTAATTCGTATTATTTTCTTAATTTCTGTTCGTTTTAGTTTACACTTGGACAAGTTACCCATACAAAAAGGAACAAGGGAGGGAGCAGAGAGCTACACAGTAGATGTCCAGGAGGGAATGCCAGGTGAGGGATGTTACCCGAAACGTTTGGTCAGTCCTTCACCTGAGGACACAGGAGGTCAAGCCCAAAGCTCTGAAGGGCAACCTCTAGCAGTGCATCATTAGCCCAGAGATCAGCTTTCTACGCTTGCTGTAGTGCCCTCTGTATCTCCACAGAGACTATTCACATGGCAGAGCATTTGCAGAACCTGGGCTTGAATGAATTTTTCATGGTGTTGATAATCACTGTTTGTGGTGTTGCACCACGGTGTCACAACCAGAGAGCCTCTCAGTATCTGGGTCACCAGAAATGCCCTCTGTCACCATGCCCAATGCATTGCTGACATAATCACCAGGTGTTAACCATACCCACGCACATGCACTCGCTTAATTACACCGATTTGATGCAAGCCTCTTGTATCGTCACAGCCCTAAAGCCCAGGGGTGTTGACGTTGCAACACAGACACGGTCAGATAAAAACGGGGAAGAGGACAGTAAACAAAGTTGGGAAGCAGGAGCAGGAAAAAACAGGACCTGAGAAGGTGGCATCACTGCCTAACTTTCCTGTGAGTGAAGCACTTGGCTTACACAAGAAGAATTATAAGCATTTGGGTCTTTTCCCTTTCAACCCTGTAAAGGACACCACCACGAAAAATAAGGTCAGGTGAAGAATTAGCAGACACTCTGTCCAGGACATTTTTGGGAAGATGTTCCAATTTCTGCACTGCTGGCTTCTCTGGCTCTGTCTCATGTCAGCGTGTACAGGAGCAAACAGCTATTAACTTGGCTCAGCAGTGATTACTGTGCACAGTGGCTTGGGCAGAGATTTTTCATTTCATTTTCATACATCATTTACAGCTTGCTGCAGCCATTCCAGAAAGTCAGCACCAATCTCCTTAAGTTAGCATGGAACAAACAGGAAAGGAGATAGAATTCTTCTGTTGTTATTTAAAAGTCTTGTCATGTTTGGGCACATTTGGTGCTACCACTGATTTCATTTTCAATATACTTCACTGATATAACGAAGTCATTTCCTTGAGAATACACAGGGGAGGCCTGGACAGCATTAATGTAGAAAAAAAAAACAAACATAACCAATTTGCTTGTAACAAACCTGTTTTCTGTATTGCCCTTTGCTTGCTGTTGAGTATTTTTTCCTTGCATTTTATATTAATATATTGGGACAGATTCTGATTTTCAGCGTTGCTGTAAACCCCGCAAGGAGCAAACAGAATTTCTCCAGATTTGTAAGTGTAACACAGATGAGGATAAGGCCCTGAAGCTTGTCTCAAAATAGCTTATACAACTCCTCCTGTTTATCCCTCAATTGAGATGGCTAAAAAAAATGGGTGAAAAGTGCTCTAGAAATGTCCAAGAGTCCTTCTGCACCCAAGATCAGACAATCATTATGCCTGTGTCCTTTAATCATTTATTCTCTCTGCTTCACTTACACACTCCATGAAGTATAATAACTCCTTTGCAGCATCCGATGGCTATAAGAAGGATTAATTAGTTAATGTTTGCACAGCACAGGGGCCAGGTTCTGTGCTGATTTATGCTTGAGGCATGTCAGCTGGGGTGGATTAAGGGGGGAGCCAGCACAGATTTGAGCCCCTTGCGAAGAACACACCAGGTCCCATGCTACTAATTTGCCCTTCGTTGTTTTTTTCTCTCTCTTTATGATGGCTTCACAGAGCTGACAAAGCTTCGTACCTATCGAGGGAGCTCTGCGTCTCTGCAGATGGATGTGCAGTGGTCTTTACGGAACGTGGGAGGCGGTGAAGGTTAAATCCTTATGAGCAGCTTTCCAGAACAAGGTGTGGTGGCACAGGGCTCTGACTCCATTAACAAGGGGATAGCAGACTTTGCTTTAAGACAAAGCCAGGCAGTGGAGAAACGGTTATTTTAGGAAGAAACTGTTTCCTTGGTTGTTCTAAATCTCTGCTTTGCACAGGTGCAACCAGTACGTTTAAATACTTTAGTGACATTGGTGAGGAAGCAATGTTGTATATCCTTAGGGTATGGCAAAACAAGCGAAAACAAGTCTAATTTGGCTTTTCAGTTTGAAAAGTCTTCTGGGCAGTGATTGCATTTCACTGCATAAGAGCATATGGCACTATTACTTGATCCTCTTACCAAGGGCAGCATTAATGACTTTCCTTTAATTCGACAGTATATTCTGTTGAATGGTTAAAAGGATGTTCCAGTAAACAAAAGGCTCAAAAGCCAGAGTCTGTACTGTTATCCTTCTCCCCTTTGCCCTTTGAATCCAGGCCAGGAACATCTCATGTGTCATATTGTCGTAGTTCAGCCCTGATCGGGACCAGACTACGCAGACTCTCTCTCGCTCCCCCCACCCTCCAAGAGAATAGGGGGAGATGATATAAGAAAAACGGCTCCAGGTTTGAGATGAGGACAGGGAGAAATCCTTAAAGTTACCGTCACGGGCAAAACAGACTCGACTTGGGGAAAACTATTCATTTATTTCTAAAATTAGCAGGAGAATGAGACAGGGAACAAGATAACCTCCCCCCACCCCTCCCTCTTCCCGGGCTTAACATTATCTATACTACCTCCCCTCCCGAGCGGCACGGGGTGGGAAAGGGAATGGGGGTCGCGGTCAGTCCATCACATGTTGTTTTACGCTCCTGTGTCATCACTGGGGGAAGAACTCCTCGCATTCCTCCTCTGCTCCATCGTGGGGTCCCTCCCATGGGCCACAGTCCTTCGTGAAACTGCTCCAGCGTGGGTCATCTCTTCCATGGGGTGCAGTCCCTCTAGAACAGCTGTCCCAGCAGGCCCTCCACGGGCCACAGCCTCCTTCAGGCCTCCACCTGCTCCAGCGTGGGGTCCTCCACAGGCTGCAGGTGGATCTCTGCCCCTCCGTGGACCTCCATGGGCTGCAGGGGGACAACCCGCTCCACCATGGTCTTCACCACGAGTTGCAGAGGAATCTTGGCCGGGAGCTGCATTACTCCTCCCCCTCCTTCTGAACTGACCTTGGTGTCTGCAGCCGTTCCTCACAACAGGCAGGCAGATGCCTCTCAGGATCCTTTTTACATCTTATTCACTTCTCATCTCCTCTCCACTTCTTGCAGCCAGGCTGGGCTGAGTTGGGCCCAGTCGGCTGCCCGGCGGGAGGCCAGAGGGCGAGGCCTGCAAGGCCCATGAGGCTCGCGCCTCCCCCTCTCTGCCCCCCGCTCAGCTGCTTCACATCTTCTCCTCCTTTTTTTTTCTGTTTTCCCCTAATTAAAGTCGTTATCGCAGAGGCGTTATCACGAGACATTCTGCTACCAATTGGCTCGGCCTTGGACAGCAGCAGGTCCGCCCTAGGCCTGGCCGAATCCACTAAACAAAGGGGAGCGACTTCTAGCAGTTTCCTACAGAAGCTACCACCTTAGGCCCCCCCTCACAAACAAAACCAGAACACATATGAAAGGATTGCCAGAGCGAGAGCACAGTGACAGTCGTGCTGATACCAGCTGCAGCAGCGAGCGCTGGTGCTCAGAGCAGATCTGCTGCTGAGCTTGGTTTAGTGCCTGCCTATTCCGGGAATCATGAGAAAAGGCAAGAATACGGTACTATGCCCCCATGCAAACTCGATCCCTGTGTAATTTTTCCAGGAGGTGCATCCCATAGTTTTCCCACAATAGTCCAAGAATGATATTTGGATGAACTTTTGTCTGAAACAGGCCAGATGAATTCCTGTGACTGAACAGGGAGCCTTGATGCCTCATTCAGCCATCTACATTAGATGCCCAAAACCACAGAGAGTAAATAGCCCTTGTCAAATAATCCTTCTGCTGAAATCCGCCTGACTTACAGTACCCAATAATACTCCTGATCTACAAAGATGAAAGTGTCAGGTCCAAAAATCCTGACAGTTACTAAACTTCAGAACGTATAAAGCTGTGACTCATCAAAGAGAAGATGGGACTAGAAGGAAAAAATCCTTCGTATTTAAGACTACCACAGCTTAGATAGCACCTTTTGTCAGGACAAGCTCTCAGGATATCTGCTTATGTGAGAGTCTTGCAAGGGAGAAGGGGAGGGAGGATCCTTTGCCTCACAGAATTTAATAGCTAACTGAATTCAATTGAGTTAAATTCCTCTCTCCCTGTCTGCTTAGTGGAATACCACATTCATGCAGTCCCTTGCACTTAGTCCTACTGCCCTCTGCTACATGAAGTGTTACTGCATTCCCAAATACAATTTTCTTATTTTCTCGCCTCAGTCATGGGCCCATAAAAACATTTTCAATTGATAGAACTGTTAATTGCAGGAATGGGGAAATAGATCTGCCATCAATGTTAATATTCTTTGATAAGTAGCTGTCTAGAAATCACTTCAAAGTAACGGAGAGACATTGAAGTAATTTCCGTCAAGAACAGTGCTTGATAGACAGACGCATGAGCAGGTAAATAGAACCCTAAGTTAGCAGGATAACACATACATATTTATGCATAAATGCATGCTGATGCACAAGGGCTCTTTCAACCGATTCAGCAAGATGCAAAATATTTTGGTGAGTCACTCTATTAACCAGGCTCAGAAGCCACTAAATGAGACAGGAACCAGGGGGCTCCATGAAGACAGCAAGCTGCTGGTGACCGTCTCACAAAAAAAAAAAAAAAGAAAAGAAAAGAAAAAAGAGGGAGTGCTTCCTGAGATTGCAAATACAAATTAAAAATAGCTATGACTAAGAGTCAGAAAAAAGGTGAGACAGCCCCAGAAAGGTAGTTTGAAATGCTGAAGAAGACATGAAGACCTCCAGTCCTAGGTTTGAGGAGATGCTGAAACCATCAGTCATAGACTGCCATACCGTGAAGGTGAAGAAGATTGAAATGTTTTTTAAAAGAATGTGTTAATAAAAAATAGAAAATCTGGGTGGCGAAGGAGTAGGACGGAATTTAAAAGTATTTATTAAATCTATCTGTGAATTTTTAAAATTATGAGCTTTAATTGAAGATGCTCCAAAAGCAGACTAATGCAGGCACAATGATCAAAGATTTTTAGGGACAAAACTCTAAAAACAAATCCTCAGGAAGAAGGAAGCTTGGAAAATACCCAAAGAGGATTATCTCATGAGAGGCATAGTAGGAACACTGCTTCTTTATATTCCACTTTGTATTAAACTCATAGTAAACTGGTGGATTTCAAAGCAACCACAAAAAATCAATCATCAGAATGATGTGCATATGACCAGTCTGGAAGCGTCAAAGTGGGAGTTCACCAGTATGATCTGTGCAGTTTTTAACAAGGAGCATTCATAGCAGCCTTACAGTTGTGTGTAGGGACCAAGCTGTGATCTCTTTGTTCTAGGCTCTGAACAAACAGTGCGGAGATTTTGTCCAAGGAACTAATGACCTTAACAGACAAGACAAAATGTTGGAGAAGGAAATAACCCAGGGAAGACTCTCCCGACATGTGCAAAGACAGATCTATGCCTTTGTATAAACTAAGGCCAACTAGCAAAAGCTGGGTAGAGCACCCCAGTCCTTTGAACAGATACCCATTGCTCGAGCAATTACAAAGTAGGTACAACAAGCTGCAAGCTGCCGGCTACCTTCGGTTTGGGAGGGGTCATGACTTAAAACTGAGACCTCCTAGGAAGATGCCGGATTTTAAAAACTTGTGCTTTTTACAGTAAGGAGGCTGAATGCAGCATATGTAAAGGATTAAAGGAACATCAGGCAGCTGTTAGAGGTTTGCGTGTTATGAACTCGGCTTTGGCAGCATCTTCTGCAAACAGAGGTAGACAGAATGGGATAAAAGTTGGTAGCAGAGTCCAATGGTCTTAGTGGACTCATAGGATTTCTGCCACCTAAGAATACTGTTGCACAGCGGTGCCATACATGAGGCCATTAACTTGGTCATATTTATTAGCCAATCACGTTTTCTTAATTGTTTGACTTCTCCTTCCTTTATTCCTTAGATAACCCTGAGCAGAATTCCATGCTTCCCTGGCATTTCACTCTGTGACATGCTGCCTTCCAGAGCATGGAGAAAGCACTGAGACCATTTCCAACCCAAAAAGTGCCTGAAAATTTAGCAGAAATGGCAGGTGTATACCCTGCAGAACTGGGCATTACTCAGGCCCATACAAGTATCCAAAGAAAAGAAAATAAACTGTAAATAGCCATTAATCTTCCTATGTTATCCCTGCCCACAAACTGGAGGCACTATAATCTGCAATAGGTTGAAAGCCTTTGGTCATCACTGGACATGGGGTTATAGAAGCAGCCCTACAGACTAGAAGTCCATCTTGTCCCAAAGAATGGTCAAAGGCAGATGTCCAGGGCAGAACATAACAGAGAAAGCCTGCATAACAGAGAAAACCTTCCTCAGAATAAACACCTTGCCTCCACAGGCTTTCTGAGCCAGAGGTGCTGCGAGTAGTTTTCACTAGATTTTTTTCCTTCCATTAATCTGTCTAGGGCTGGTTTGTTTGTTTGTTTTGAACCCTGTATCAGGCACAGCAACCTGTGGCAAGAATTTGTTTCACAGAACTACGTACCATACCTCTTTCGAACCAACCATCTGCCAGTTTCTTCTAATACTCCCTTATATTCCCTTATGAGGAGGAGGACAGCGAACAGTTCTCCTTATTTACTATCTTTATGACATCCTTTCTGTCAGTATAGATATCTTCAATTATCTCATCTCCAGATGTTATTCCAGTCAGTTGTTCCTCAGACAGAAGCTCTTCCATATTTCACTCTTGCTGCCCATCTCTGAACCTTTTCCATATGTCCTGTATCCTTTATGAGATGGGCTGTACAGAAATGCATACAGCATTAAAGAGTTACAGAGTGCCATAAAAATGCTCCCTGTTGTGTTCTCTGTTCCTCTTTAGATTGTTTAACATTTGATTTGCTTCTTTATCAATATCACAGATGACGTACCATGTCATTAAGGAATGAAATTTGAGGGAAATAAATACAGTTTCACAGAGACAGAAGCTACTACTGGCAGCATGGCCCAGACAGTCTTAGATGTAATTGCCAACAAATTAATTCACCAAAGAGTGCTAAACCACTGATGCTATTTTAGGCTTCGTTTTGGTAAATAGCAAGCACATTACAGAAGAAGCTATCAAAGAAAATAACCTTTGACTGAGCGATCACAAGTTGATTCAGTTCAAATTAAATGGAAGAGTAAACAAAAATAGGTCTGTAATTAAGGTTCTACATTTCAAATGGGCAAAATTTGAGAAATTAAAGGAACTAATCAGTGAACTCAGCTGGACTAAAGAACTGAAAGGCATGACTGTGGGAAAGGCCTGAGATTCCTTTCAGCCAAAAGTATATAAACTACCTCCAGCACATGTCCAGGCCAGGGAAAAACAAAGCCTATAAAAATTACTCTAAGTTTAAGTGAATGCGTATACCACGTGAACAAAGGATAATAGCAATCAACCACGGGCCAACAAAGAATGGGAAAAAAAGACAACTCAGCAAAGAGAATCTTACTTTAGAGGTCAAGAAGCTTGAGACTAAAAAGAGAAATGCCAAAACTCAAGTGGAGTAAGACCTTGCAAAGGACACAGAAGTAAACAGAAATGGGCTCTTCAGCTCTGTGAATAAAATAAACAGTGGGGGAAAGAGTGAGGCAGACAGGTGAGAACTTAAAGACATGAAAGTTCCAGCACTAAAATTAGGCAAATACTCTACACTGATTTTTCAGCAAAATAATAGTGATAAAGAATGGCAGGATGGATGATCATAACAAAATGATGGTAAGGACCATACCCGAGAGAGAAGCTAAGCTCAAAAAGTTTAATGCCTTCAAGAGCGTCTCCATTTCCTTGGGGTTGAAGCTACCAATGTGAGCCAGCACATGAAAAGAGAGAGTTGGGAGGTGGGAGAGTCCAGAGAAAGGGGAGAGAAAAAGAAAGGGAGTGGGAGATGAGAAGAATGAGGTGAGCTAAGACAGGAGGGCAAGATGAACTTGGGTGTGAAGTGCTGTTCAGGTGTCCCCAGGCACCTGCCCCAGGAACTCCAGAGGCAGTGAAGATCCCAGTGGGACAATGGACGTTTTCTCCCCCAATACATGTTTATTCCTCCTCCGAGAACGGGTGGCCCACTCCAAAAGCTGTCTTCTCTTCATTCCTTGATATGGGAGAGCTGCAAATTTGAAAAATCTTCAAAATACTGTTAAGAGGCAGCAGGAGTGGGCTAATGAGAGTGCTCTCCTGTATAAACATTGGCTATAGGTTAGTCTCCAGAATGGCTTGGAATAAATGGGATGACCTTTTAGTTTGGGAAAGCTTAAAATATGAGTCACCCTACAGGGAAAATTCAACAGAAAAGCCTTTAGGCAATTTCTCACTGCTGAATGTTTATGCTAATAACATTCTAAATTAGAGAAAAATTAAGTAAATTTTGTTCTGCACAGGGAGGACACAACAGCTAGGGAATCTAGTCTACCAGAGCTACTAAGTGAGACAGTAACTCACTTAAAGAATTGTTTAGCTATCAGCTGGGAAACACATCACTCTCATTTGGCAGGGCGTGCATGGCTTACAAGATATTAATCAGGTATCCATTGGAGAAGAAAATAGTGCATACTTTTACAATAGACTGCAATTTCAAAGGTGGTTAATAAGTGAATAAATAAAACACCTATCAATACGAGTAGGTGCATTTTTCATATCTGTAGAACTTCATTAAAAGAGCCGCACAGCCATTTCATCACACTGAATTCACGCTAAAATATCTTCCTGACCCTAGCTGCACCCTGTAGCCTTCCACATTGCACCACTGTCTTCAAATAGCCTCCCGCCGAAGAGCTTCCTTGCCCTTCCTTGCTGCACTCGGGACCTGCATGTGCAACATCTGTCCTACCAAATGACCCAGTCATGGAGTCCAAGCCCTGCTCAGCATCTGCTCTGGAAGAGATGCTGAAATAATCAGTAGCTGGATGTCCAAAGCCCTTTGAAAATTCTGATCTCAGTCACATTGCAGAGCATCAGCCATAGGGTTGCCATATTTCTGTCCCAGGTTTTCAGGAAGCGTCAGACATGCTATGCCTATGTTTCACAGATGGTCTGTGCTTGGGAACACATGGTGTTTATTATGCATATACAGACCATCTGTCCAGTGTACAGACCAAAGGCCCGTGGCTCCTGGAAATGCTGGACACACCACACGTGCTCTATAGCTTATCTAGGCACATGCAGAAAACTTGAAATCCCGGACAGAGGTAATGAATTTCTTAACTTAAAATTCTGTAGGGGAAGAAAGTGTATGTCTACAGAGTACAATAGCTCAAAAGATGCACTTCACAGGATAAGAAGGACATTACCAATGCTGTCTGCTCTGTTGTGAGCAGAGGAACAGTTGAAGTATCCCACTGGAAGGGAACCAGGACCTCTCCAGCCCTCAAGAAAAGGCCTGAACCCTCTAATGAAACAGTCAGCAGAAGAGATCTCAGTCTCAACAGCTAGAAAGGCTGGGGAGTTTGTGATAAACTGATTCCACGGCAACAACTTGGCAGCTCCAGAGAAGTGCCTTGAGATTTCAGGAACACAGTCCTGTTCCTTCCCAGCCATACCCACTCCCATGGAAGACAACTGGGGGCTGCCACTCTAACTCAGTGCTACCCAACCTTTTGGGAGGGTGGCAGATCCTTAAAAATAATTCTAGCAGTGATGCTGTCATTTACAGAGAAATATGTCTTTTCTTCTTTTCTGTCTAGGCAGTCTCAAATGCACGAATACCACGCCTCGCCGAAAGGCACTGCTGGACCTGTTGTGAAAGCAAAAAATGTTGCATGGAATCCCCTCTGGCACTGGGGAGATGCACAGACCTCTCAAGAGTCACATATACACATGCAAATTACTGTTCTGGGCAGCAAGCGAGACACCCACATGTCCCCTAATAGCATGTCCCCTAATAGCATGTCCCCTAATAGAAAGGAAGTTGTGCAGAGATGCTCAGTATATTTGATACCTGAGTTTTTCAGTCAGTCCTGCCCTGAGGTTCTTCTCTGAATCATCTGATCACATATCGCCTCAGCTGTAGCTCAGTGGGTGGAGAGGAAGAGTGATGACAGCATATGTCTTCTCCAAAGGTTACACCTGCCAGACGGAAAGGCCTCCTGAAGATGCAGTAGCAGCAAGAGGTTACTCAGCTGCTCACCACCTCTCACTTTCTCTTCTCCACATAAAGGGCAGCCAAGCAATTACTGAAGGAAAGGAACGAGCAGCCTACGCCTGCACACGTGAGGATCCTGTTGCAGGAGCATAAATCCTGAGTCAATGGCATTAAAATGCAGCCTGAAAAGCACTGGCTTTGACAAAGCTTGCTTTATTAGCACTGTTTAATCACAGAAAGGTCTCTGGGTGCCAACTAGAGAAGCAATACCCGTGTGCTGCCACCACTAGCTAGATCGCACCTTGGACCTGCAGTCAGAGACATCCCTGTGATCCTGGTGTGCCCAGCGGGAGACAGCCGTACGTGCCTTCGAGAGACACCCTGCTTGGGATGTTCCTTTTTGGGGCAGAAAGGAGGTGGAAAGCAGCCCTGGATGGAGGATGCTGGGGACCGTATGACAGGGCAGCACAGCAGCCCTCCTCGGGGACGGCACTGAGGGAAGGGTGTCATGCCCCAATGGCTCTGCTTGCCCAATGGCTCAGCATAGCCAGGCAGCTCTGGAGAGTTGGTTCTAGTCAGAAAAGCCACCAAATCTTGTGAAATTCACAAGGGAAAGAGGAGTCAGCTCAACCCAACCAGGAGCTCTGCAGTGAGGCATCAGAGGGCAGCCCATGGTCTCAGCCAGCATCATCCCAAGGAGGGGGAAAGGGAGGGCGGCAGCATCGCCAGCTCGCCAGCTGGGAGGGCAACAAAAGCCGCAAAGGTGAGACTGAGAGAGGGGAAATGACTCAGGGGCTTGAAGCATCCGACAAATGGGAAGCATAAATAACAACAAACACACAGATGCTTAGAGCTGGGCAGCCACAGGAGATAGCCAGATTAAAAAAGCCAAATAAATGTGTGTGGGAGTGGATATGAGATCACAGAAGTAGGGTCAGGCAAGTTCAGAACCAAGCTCTGAAAGTCCTTAGCATGCTACTGAGCTTGATCGGGAGGAAAGGAAGCCTTTGAAAGTGGTGAAGGGACAGGGTGATATAATACCATAGCCTGCGTGCAGAGAATAGCATGGCTTCGGCATAATGAAAATTTCAGTGCACTATTCTTTTCTCGCTTAGCCTCATTTAAATCATGAGTAATGACATGGCAAACTACTACAGGTTAAAGCCAGTAGCAGTGAGAGAAGAATCACATCCTTTTTGTTTAGAAAGAGGCCCATGGAAGAAAAAAAAAAAAAAAGGCAATAGAAGATTTACAGCAGTCAAGAGGAAAACAATTGCCAGTGGGATGAATAGGAGTTACCCCAGAAGAACTGCAACAGGGTACGGCTGGAGGAGGAAGCAGAGGAGACTGTAGGAATGAAAAAGCAAAAATTAAGGACAAGCAAAATTCTGCCTAGTTTTAGGTAGAGAGACAGCTTTACCATGTGCCCCAAATCACAAAACTTCCTTTTCTAACTAGAAATGTGAACCAAGGACTGGTTATGCCAGCAGACGTGGGTTCATACTTGTCTCTTCAGAGGAGTTGGTAAGGGTGGCCAGTGCTTCTGTCACCTCCTTTTCCAGCGGCTGAACAACTTTAAAAGCACAGCTGTAAATAAACACAGAACCACCCAGTACTTTACCATGAAACCAGGTGTTCTGGTCACCACATGACAGTAACGCAGCTATGGATGACGGAGGACAGGCTGAGTAGGAGAGGTATGGGGACCCTGTCACTGGCTTTGAGGTGTCGTCCCCACATAGGAAGAGAATTATAAATTGAGAGACCATGCTTTGAATGTGATTTCCTCCCAAGTCACCAGCTAGACACCCTATTCTGCAGCCACACCATTACCAGAGAGCTCCAAACACTCCAGTGCCCATGATAGTGTATGTTAAACCAGAGGTAGGCTGCAACTCCATTTATCAAGCAAAGAAAAGTCTCTAGAGATATTGTCATTTGGAGTTTGCAGGGCAAGAGGTTACATGAAATGCCTTTTAAGACAGCTAACAATCATTTTGTTTGTCACAAGGAAAAGAAAAAATGAGTTTGGGATCCCATAAAATAATAGTTTGGAGGTCATAATTTTGTGTTGACAGTCTTCTGATGTGAAAATAGAATTTTTAATGAAGAATGAACATTAAAAATCCTTGGGGATTGTAAGTGGATCTCAGTACTTTGAAGTGGCTCTGATACGGTAGCCTTGCTGTGTGTCGTATAGTGCATACATATACATCCTGCTACCAGCATCCTATCAAACTGAAATGACAAACGCTGACCAGCCTTGCTGTTTCTGCAAGAGAGACAGGCTTCTGTTTATTTCTCATTTGGGAAAAAAATGACATTGATATCAAGCAAGAGATTAGCATGTTTTCCTGGATAGGAAGAATAGCAGTGGTGGAAAATATCCCCTATTCCCAAATGATAGGGATGAGTATATCTAATTAAAAAATAATCTTTTATTGTCTGCCAACTCAATCTACGTTTCAATATACAAACCAGCAATTACAGGAAGCAGATAATCAGTTATGCATTTAAAAGACTTTCTGCTGAATTACATGTCCTTTAATTACATGTACATTTTTAAAACAAAAACTGGATTTCTTGGAAGTGAAGGAGAAGGAGTAGCCAGGCTAGGAATGGATTTACTATACTCATGGACAACAGGAACTATCTGGAGTAACAAAAGCTAATAATCCTATTTTAAATCATATGTCACAAATACTTCTAAGAACTGACTTTCCTTGCCCTAAGGCACCTTATGTATTCATGTTATCCTTCCAGTTTTTGAAGCATGAACATCACTGAATTTTAAGCTCTAAAAACAAACACTGAAAGCTTTAAAGGTGTTGCTGGCATGCGTGTGTGTACGCAACAGAGGTATTAGTTGGATACACATTTTTCTGTCCTATTTGCACGATTAATACACAACACATTGCAGAGCTTCCTGTGCAGTGGTGTGCCTTTTGCAAAGTACATCAAGGATGCCAGTCCTTCAGGTGGGAAAACACAGGGTGTGAATCTCAGGCTTAAAACATTCAAGGATGTAAGCTGATGCAGGCATCCCTTTTACCATAAGGAAAGCTCAGGAGCAAATGTGACTTTGGCAGCACACATTTCTGCCGTCATCGCAGCTCCAGTTCTCATTAAAGCGCACCGTAGTGTTCATCACAAGGGACAGCAGACTGTGTGCTGGCTCTCAGACACATCAAGCTTCCAGAGCATAAAGGGGCAAGGGATAAAAAGTGATGAGGGGCTTAGAAATTGGACAATTTGCTGATTACCAGTTGCTGATACATATTGCTGTTTCTGTCTTTCAAGATGCACTGCTAAGTGTCACTAGATCCCCCACATCTTCCCTGAGCTGTCTGCTCTATCACACTGTTCCCTCCAGAAAAACTTGTGGCTCTCTCCTGTAAATCAGATCCTTTAGCAGTGACAAGTATCACTATAGCTTCCTGCAAACAGATTTTTGCTGCAGACACTGGCTCTTCTTCCATGGCTGGCACTCTGTGGCACTGGGTAGCTATAAATCTAGAAGTAATAGCTACAGGGTTAAATATCAAATTTGGTCTTCTATTTTTAGAATTCTGGGTGGGTTATTTGGTTGTTGGGCTTTTTTAAGGCAAAATAACCCACACCTGAGCAAACACTGCTGGAGTAACCCCTAGGTACACAGGGGTGGGTCCCTCCAGTCCTAGGTCAGGCCGAGCGGCCGTGCTTGCGTTAGCTCACCAGCCCACTCACAAAATGTGTTCCCCTTCTGCAGCCTTCTTCACTAAACACGTTTCTGCTCTCCAAGACAGGCTGTAAACTGCAGGGAGGAGGTCTCCTTCAGTGGCCATCATCTGGCAGCATCCTGGGACTAGAAAGACAAAGGGGTGGCAAAGTCTTGGAGGAGAATTGCTCTGGTACAGGACCTGTGGATGCGATGTTCCCACATCCACTGGTGCGGCAGGTGGGGACAGAACACAGGCTTCAAGCCAGCAACATGCTAATGCTGATTTATGGCTCCAAAAGGAATTTGGCTGCTTCATCTCCAAGTTTTCCACCTTTGAGTGATCACACCAACTCAGATGCGAGTAGATGCCAAAAACCTCAAAACCAGTTCTTTCGAATTGCAGGGTAAGGGACTACAAACTTCCATGGAAAATGCCGTGCTTATAAGCAGATTTACGTTCATCCCAGACTGCTGGAGGAAAAATTGTCACCAGCATCCCACTGCAGCTGTGTCTGTCTTGCTCAAGTGTGAGCTACCAGATTGGCACCAGCCCACTTATCCTGCCTAATTGGATATAACTATTGACTTCCTGCAATTTAGTGTTTTATTGGGATTTTGTTTTGCAGAGGGACTTGGAGTTGCCAAATTGTAGCTAGTAGTGCTGCTACGTTTTGGTTTGCCTGGACAGCTGCTGGGTGGCGATGTACTTGTCGCTCTTTGCACAGCTTTTTATGTGAAGGTGCAAAATTTCAAAGGACCTGTCTGCAAAGGACTCTTTTTTCAGCTGTTGCTGGTGCATCTTCTTTACGTGGGTTCCTTGTTTAATAGGAAGGAGTATTAGTGTTTGGCCTTTATTTACCATTCATTCAAACATTGTGCATTAAAATTATCACACAGATGTATTTTAATATACATAAATCTCATTCTCTGAGGCCAATATCTATCCTTTGATGGACACTCCTCTTCTTATAATTTCAGAAGATATTTGCTATAGCACTATTTCCCTTTGAAGTCAGCCTATATATCACATTGCAAGTACAGCTACTACAGTCATTTCTGGGTGCCAAACAGCACCTTAAACCTTACCTTGTCAGATTTTACTCCTTCAGCTTCTAAAATCAGTCACTTTCAGCTTCTTTTCATTTATTTTCTGTGGGAAAGAGTTTCCCAAATAGTGCCAGGACTCATCAATGAAAATCTGACAAGTCCCTTTTCCCAATAACTTTTCTCTTTCTCAGAGTTCCCCCATTGCCCTCAGTCGTCGTGCAATATTCTCATACATGCAATTATCCGGGCAGATCACAGGTGGAAAAAGGACATTCCAGTTTCAAGAGGCATTTTCAGCAATGGAATACAGAGCAGTGTGCACGCAGACTCCAGCTCTGCTTGGAGCAAAGGTACACTGTACAGACAACACTAGCATATTTGCCCTGTGTATCTTGTGTCTTACAGAAGCTTGTTAGATGCAGCTCAGCACCGTGTTCACATGGCTTTGGTGACAAGGAGTGTGGCCAGACCATGGTCATCCCTGCCTGGATCATGTCTTGCAGACACTCCAGCAAATTAGTACTATTATTCCCCCTTGGATTAGGAGCAGGACTCTACATTGCCCCTGAAAAATCAATTTTTTTTTTTCCTGGACAACTACCACACATTTAATCATCTCCACTAGTAGGAACAAATCATTTCAAATGGGCAACATACCCTTTTGTTAGTGTTCAGTTCAGGAAAGGATATTTAATTCTTGACCACACAGTTCCTCTCTCTGTCCCCCAGCTTCGCATGAGGAGAAGCTGGGTACGCTCCAAACAGATGCCATTGCATCAGCACTGCAGAAGGCTGCTGGGGTCTCTGGCATTACCCAGAGTTGCCAGCACAGCCAGGTAGATGGATCTGGAGGAAATGCAAAAACTGAAATTGGAAATAAGATGGGAAAGAAACTAAATTTTCAGCACACATAAAAGTAATCTAACAAGCACACCTTCCCTGAGCAGAGACTAGTTAAAATGCTGTTTACAAAGAATATGTTTCCTCTAATATCATATAAATAAGTTACTTGGTCATATTCTCTGGCCTCAGCTGTAGAAGAGGTCAGGCTAGAAGAACATAATGGTCCCTACTGGCTGTGAAAATCCATGAGTATATATTCATTGGCAGTTTCGCCATTTTCTGAAAAAAAATTATTGCAGCCTCTACTTTACATCTCGATAGCATGGCTGATTATGAATAAAAAAAAAAGGCCTTCTGTGAACAGGGTAAGTCAGTAGGGTACTTGATGCCAAGGGGTTTTCTCTGAGTAATGAGATATACCTCTCACAAAGGAAACAGTAGCCTGGTTGGTTTTCCCCAGGGTTCCTAGATTAATAAATGTGTTTTCATTACAGTGATGATGATGATGTATGGTAAAGTTGTACAAGAATCAGGACAAACGGCAAGAAGGAAATACATTTTATCACACATCAGGAACTGCTTTTTAGGATTAAACAGTTGTTTCTGGCCCACACTAGGGATGTGCTATAGCAAGGCTAAAACTGCCAGTGTCTCCTGGAAAAAAAAAACCAAGATCTACGAGAGCCACAGCAGGCTGTAGTACTGTGCACTGCACCCATTCTCATGTCCTGACAGCCAGCCAGGATGACAGCACCGTCACCTTTGGGTAAATCTCTGTTTGTCCCCCGTCTCCATAGGGGCAAAACATTGATGACAAAGAATATTTCCTCCTCTTCTGTTCCTTATGATGGACTCAGTCTAAGCTGAACCCTTTTCCTCTGTTAAGTGATCCAGAATCTGCTGGTTGCTTATAGCAGCTTTAACTTTCCATCCCGTGGTAAGACTCTCTCATATTACTGATTAATATGTGGGGAAAGAAGTGTCCTTTTTCTCCAGATCCCTGGTGTAGCCCTAGCTGGAATGATGTATATTTGCATCATTCACCTGAGATCCTTAAAACTCAAGAGTTTGCAAGTCTGAATTACAGTTCTCACCTGTTTCTATCATGGTTATTGTTCCTCTCAGTCCAATGTACCCAGGTGCCTGTCCCTCATCTTCAGCCAGTACAGAAGTGGGCAAAAACTTGTTAGAGCAAGACGGGAAGTTTGTCTGTCCAAAGTTATTAGTTCACCCTCCTCCGACCCTGCACTGACCCATCAAGTCTGCTGCAATTGCATGTTCACCCTGCACTTAGCTTTGGTTCAGTTTAAACTGCAAACTCTTTGGGGCAGAAGCCACGTGGTCCCATCTGGGAAGGATTTTAATCCTTATGCCTGTAGATATTAGCCAAGAAACTCATACGAAATCAAGCGGAAATACTTTATCCCACATACATCTACCCTAAGGCTCTATCACCATCATCCAAATAATTGTTTTCAGAGATAGGCCACTGGCCTAATACGATTGTGGTGACAAACCAGTCTTGCAGTTCTGAGGTTTCTTAAAGCACACTCTCCATTTACAGTGGCTGCCAAATCATGAATAATTTACCACCTTATGTCAGAGTGGTTGGATCTGTGCACCATAATTGCAGATGATGTCAGCTCTGGGATTTGTCCTGAGAGGCTAAAAGCCACTGTAGAGCCATAGTCTCTTGTGGCCGGTTTTTCAGCTCCTAAAGCAACAAGTAATGCAGAAGTATATAGGTCTGAAAAAGACAACCTATAATTAATATCCCACATGTAGTTCAAATGCTGTTGAGAGGGATGGAGAGCAGTCACTGAAGTTTGATCTCGGTAGCGGATGAGGTCAGCTGTAGCAAGTAAAGGATTTCACTGCTGGTGACAAAGGCACCTGGTTTGAGTGACAAGAAGCACAAGAATGGCAGAACTGTATGTTACTGTCATTGAGAAACTCTTCACTCAAGCTGCTCCCTATTCCTGGTTTGGAAACCTGCCTGTGTGGTACAGGAACAGTGGGGTGCAGGGTCCCATCCAGGGCAAGAGGCACTGCAGACCCCTGACTTCCCTTTCTGCAAAGGACCTGTTCCTAGAAATGCTGGCAGCCAGAATACGCGTACAGCGCTTTGTAATATGCAAGAAGGAAGGAGAAAAATTTCCTGTATCCCTTTTCCCTTCTTCTTCTGGTGTCAGAGTGTAAAGCTAATACCAGAGCTGAGGAGTAGAGAGAGGAGGAGGGACTGGAGGGACAGGAGGAGGACACAAAGGCTCTACTGGACTCAACATGGGGTTACCTACCAGCTCTCTGGTTGATGAAGGCTTACAGCTGGGGAAATGTTCCTCCTTGTATCTAACATGCAACTACTTTTGTTTTGTCCTTTATTGGGTTACACTCATTCTTTACTCAATTGCTTGACTTTGAGTTGTACCTACGCACAGCACAACAGCATGAAGCTCAGTTAGAGCCTTTGACTTGCACTTCTTTTTGCTTTTCCAGAGGAATTACAAGGATGTCGCCACCCTGCATGTTCTGACATGACAGATCTTCCCCAGAACTGCAACACGGAACAACAGGCTGAGTCCTGCCTGAGCGTGCTACCTGCTGAAATTTCCCAGCAGGCCGGGTTGGCGGGTCTCGCCTCCCAAACCCAGCCTTGCTAAAGAGCAGCCTGGTGTGTGCTAATTTTTCAAGTGGCTCTTGTGGAGCCAGGCACAGCCCACGTGTGCTGTAAAACACAGGGTTGGGTTAACCCTATTCAGAACACGAGGCCCAGCCTGGAGAAACCAGCATTTGTCATTAATCCATAACTTGTTTGCGATAGGTGAGGATCTGGCTCACCACAGTTAACAGTGGATTTGCCTGTGGCCTCCAGCAGCTTTCAGGGGAATGAGATTAAAAGGCTGAAGTTACAAAGAGGAGAGAAGAAAGTCTTGGAAGATCTGAATGCCCCACGCTGGGTCTCTGGAAGAGGCAGGACTGTGACCCACTACCATGGTCTCCAGGTCGCCCCAGGACTCTGGGACAGGGTGTCAGCTCAGCGGGGATTTTGTTCAAGCAGCACTTGTCTTCCCTGTGAAACTACTCCGGGAACAGATAGCGCATTTCCATTCAGCTTTGCATTTGCAAGTGATCAAACAGCAGACCCTGCTAATTGCGTGACCCCATCCAAAGGAAAGTGCAGTTTAAAGGTTTCAGTTATGCTCTAGCTGCTACGTTAATGTTGCAAGGCTTTATTGCACTGCAAACCCAGGGGCTGGCACTCTGGCCCTGCACGTAGTTCCTACGTGGCCGTTGTAAAGGGCTTGGAAATAGCCAAGAGAAACACTAGCATGGGAGAAGGGGGAAGACGTTTCTTGCAGAGCTTTGAGCCATTTTAGTTTTCTTGACATGGAAGATGGGAAGAGGGGGGCTCAGAATGTCCTGTGGTGCAGTTATTCTAGACTGCCAGCAGTGCAGGGTAGGAAGCCCTTTAAGTCAGAGCTTCAAAGCACTTCGGAGTAATTTGAACAGGGTAGTTGACTGAAGTCTCAGAGGAAGAAAAGAGTTGGGGCTAAAGTTAAAGGGTGCAGAAGAAATGCAGCCATGAATGAAGCCTGAGGAGCAAGCCTCCTTTGGGAACCCTGGCCTTGGGCTCCTGAAAGACCAGTGGAGCTGCAAGAATTACCACAGAGAAGGTGTCCCTTGAAGGAAGGGAACCCACTTCACCTGCCAGAACATTTCAGGAGGATCTGATAATATCCTGACCAAGGGAACTTGAGAGAGACCTCTCGCACACACAGATTTGCAAGGGAAAAGTCATTCAGAAAGTGCTTTGCCCTGTCCTCCCCCATAGTAAGTGGGATCACAAACCAGAGGTCATTCTCACTACCACTGTTCACTCATCAGTTTGGAACATGTCTCCCTGTGATGGTCCAATGGAGGGGTGAATGCTGTTGCAGCTCCTAGCTACATCCTAGTGCTTCATTCTGCAGCGGGCGCCATAAAAAGACTTTCAGTTTCAAGAATTCCCCATGTTCAGTGAAATGAGAGTCAGCAAAGGGGCAAGACAGGGTTAGTTGTTTGCTTGTTTTCAGTGAAAGTTTAATTTTCTGTGGAATGTTCCTTTTCATGCATTTTCTAAGATGGAAAACAACTCTTTTCAAACCAAAACATTGCTTTTTTTCAGAAAAAGAAACTCTCCAAAATAATGACCTAGAAATCAGTGAAGAGAGGTAGGTTTTGACTGAAAAGAGTAACTTTCAATATATTCTGACATTTCAAAGTGAAATATTTCATACTTCAGAAACATGAATAGTCCATCTCAAGCCACTGTCATGCTCCAAGGGACTTGTGGTGTGGGGTCCTCAGTTCCTCAAAGCTGTCTGTAAACTAGGCTGTACCATATCCTCCTGGAGATCTTGTAGCCTTTCAGCCAGGCGATACAATGGGACACCACGAGAAGGCAGAAGAATAGAGATCATGGCATGGTGTGGGACACAAAGCTTTAACTCCCATAGTCCCCATACAAGCAGGCACTCTCCACTGAGTTGCCAAAGTACATTTTCACTTGGATTGGCTCAACTCCACATCAGGCATTTTGATTTTGTTTTCCCATAGGGCACATTCATTTTCAGAAAAAAAAAATACCTAAGGTTTTTAATAGTCCATATTATTCCATGCCAAACTTTAAAGAAAACATCCTTTTCATCTTCATTTACATTTTCATCATGGTAGATAAAGAGATACATAGATAAACAGAAAATACATCTTCTGATCAGCTCCATAATATGTGCTGAACTCCAAAAGACATGTAAGACCAGTAATGCTAGTTCCCCAATGACTAAGCAGTAAAGCATGATCACGTGTGAGATGAGACTAGGATTGGCGAAAATCATAGAAAATGGAGCTGAAAGCAACTTCAAGAACCGTTCATCTTGATGAGGTCAACAATCTAAACCAGCTTTAACAGATATTGCTTTAGCCTGCTATAGGAAAACTTAGATGTTCCTCCACAGCTAACGCAGACAGTCTCATCTAGTCCTTAACTATCTTTATATCAGGAAGTTTTTCCTAATGCCTTAATTCTGAACTTTAAACCCATTACTTCTTGTTCTGTCCATTGTGGAAAACAGACTGCCTGTTCTGCTCTGGAGCATCTTGGTACACATCTGAAAGTCACCAAATCACACATCAGTCTGCTCTTCTCTGTACTAAACATTCCCAACATGATTCAAATCCATATTCTCAGTTCTCTGAACTACCTTCCTTCTGTTGACCTACATTTTTCACGGAGTGCACTGTCAAAAAGCAGACATGATATCCCAGTTGATGCTTAAACAGGGCTACGTAATGCAGAAGGATGCCTTCACATGTCTCACCTCTCATAGTTTTCAAGTAAATTCTTGTTTCAATCCCTAATGCTAGCCAAGGTTATGATATTATATTATCATTAATTCTTCATCTTCATAACATAAATCCCAGAGAGATTCCAGAATTTCAGGTCATGTGACCTTAATCAATGAAACTGTACCTTCTCCTTCTAACAGAACGGCACGATACAGTTGAAACCTCTTAATATTCGAGGCTTGACAGTCTGTTCATGTTCTACAATTGGGATATTTTCCTTTGACAATAAAAAGAACAAATTTACAGCCCTTGATACTGTGAGGAGCCTGGAAACCTTTCGGCACTTTTAAACGTCAAGATTTACTCTTACAAGTGCAGTGGGTTTTTTAAACCATCTAAATATATCCTCTTAATTATTAGTTTGAATGTTACATGCCTCAGAATGTAAAGGCTTAACTCCTCATGTCTAATTAAAGCTACGCATGAAGAGCCAGAGGATTAGGAGGGAACAGTCTATCTTTGCAACAACTAGCAAGTTGCTGTTTTATCTGTTTTGAACCAAACAAAGTAGCCTTTTAAAGATGAAGAAGAGGACAACAAGTGTGATATGTACCAGTCCTACCACTCAGTGGTGAAACTAATTACAGAAGAAAGCAAAACCAGACAACTAACACAGCACCAGGCTTGCAACCAAAAGAAATAAGTAACAAACATTTACTGTGATCAAATCAATAACTTGAAGTGCACATTACAAATATTTCTTATTCATCTTTAATTCCGGAAGGCCTTCTTTCCCCCTGTTGAGCTAATTGTCTTATATCCAAGGCCTGTGGCCCCCTGCCAGATATTTGCTGTTTTCTGAAAGGCTTCTCTATTCTGGAAGATAAATGCCAGCCCAGCATGGAAATCATTTAGCAGCCAAAGAACTGATGGATTTCCAGTTTTGATTCACTGTACTTCAGGACCATTCTAGTTCTAAATTCTGTCTGTCTTTTAGTAATATGTGTTGGGGGTTTTTTTAACACCACTGATGTTTGGTGGCAGTATCAATAGAAGGGAATATCAAAAGAATTTTAAATAGAATATTCAGACATGGAAAGATTATTTTTGTTTGGTACTTTGAAAATAAATACCACTTTCAGATCAAAGTTCCCAAACAAGTTATTGGCTGAAAGATTAAAATAAATGAACCCTGACTAAATAAATTAGGTGTTGGGATTTTTTAAATGTCGTCTGCAAAACTTAGTGCAGCACAGCATTGACGCTGAGCCTTGTAAGTTCAAGCATGTTATATAGCCAATATTTAGCTGAAGTAAGTCAGGACGCAACATGTCCCTGTTGCTTCTCTCTGGCCATGTGGATTGAAATGGTCATGCTCGATTTTTGCCTAGTCCAAGGTGGCAGCACAATCAGGATCTGGAACCCTCCTTCAGAAAGTGGTAGAGGAAGAACTAAGATGGACACCTTGCTTGCCCATTCTCTTGTGTTCTCAGGCGCATACTGGTTTCATTTGCCCACAGTCTATATCCCTCTGTTCATCAACCACCTTCCCCAAGGGAAGATGCACAAGGTATCTGCTTTAAGGCCTCTGGGCTGCATCAAGCCACCCAGAGAAGGTGTCTTTTCCAATAAAGTACCAGTTGGTCCCGTGGAGGCAACAAGCTTCCATCCTAATACTGACTGATGCAAGGAACTGGGGAACATGACTTTCTGCTGGGGAGTCTGAAGGCTCTGGGAATTAAACTTCCATTGTTCTTCAGTGCAGCATAAGCTGGACTTCATACTGATAGAGAAATTCCAGGAAAAAAAAAAAAAAAGAATAATACCAAAGTCCTTTTCCCCGCTGGTCTCTACTGCAGTTTGCCCACACACATCCCTCCAATTCAGGGAATCAGCTGAGTTCTAGTTGGAAGCATCTGCCTGTGTATATATTTTTGGGTTTCTTTACCTTATTATTTGAGCCTCTATCCCCTACTGAGTGATAATGAACACCCACTCATTGATTGTATGCTGATGAGGACATCTTCACATCTCTCTGCAAACACGCAATTGTGCAGCATCAGCATAACATGTCGTTATGATGCAGCTACAGTACTTCAACCCTTTCCTGTACTTTGATCAGCAAAGATTAATTACCCTCAACTGAATTATTAGTAGTGATTAAACCTAACAGAAAATAAATGGGACCACAATATTACTGGTTATAGTTTCACCAGTGTGGTCATTTGCAAGCAATTTCCGTATGCACAAATTTTTCTTAATCATTATTCTCTAAGAGTTTTTTTTTATCATGTATTAATTAGGGGGAAACAGCTAGTACACAATACCATATTGCACATTACATGACATATGCAAATCATCTGCAAAACCCACGGAGAGCTATATGTACAAAGCTCAAGCTGACTTGGGCAAAACTTTAATTGAAGTCAGTGGAGGTTTGCTTACGGTAGAGTGTGATCTTTGTACATGCAGCTGTACACGAGCTTTGCACGTGATTTGCATATGTCATGTCATCTTGACCCAGGATTTGATCAATTGGTTTACAGGGTCAATTTCCATTAAAACTACAACTTACAGTGATTTCCTATGAATTCTGAATATAATAAATATTAAATGAGGAACTTAGTGCACTCACAGTGCAGCTAGACAGGAGCATTAGATAGCTCTTCCTTGGAGAGTTCCTATGTCCTACGCTCACAACTCTCTCCTGCACTCTTCTGTTTACAGAATGCATGGGCAGACGCAGACTCATGAATGTGAGCAGGGATATATGGCACCTTGGGCTGTCCTTTGAGAGTGCTGGCAGCACCGCCAGCCTCACTTTCCTCCAAGGGCAGCTCAGCTCTCAGAACATCATGAAGCACAAGCGCCTGCCATTCTTTTTGGCTCCTCTGTAGAACCAGATATTTTGTCACCAGAAGGGCTCTGTACTGCCTATTTCTTTAAGGCATCTAGGACTTACCCATCCTTGTCAGAGACAGCACTTTATTATTAATTGTACTCTTTTTTGCCTCCAACTCATCAATTCTCCAGCAGCCAAAAAAAAAAAAAAAAGAAAAATAAAATTCTTTTTTGCAACACCCACCCTCACTGCCTGTATCAGTCCAAGAAGGAAATCAACTTTTCATTCCCCAGTCGGTAGTCCCTGGAAAGAAAAGAAATTGCTGGAACGAGTCTTCTTTCATGTAATCGTAGTCCACAATTTTGCAGTCTGTGCAAGTCTTGGTCTTGGCTTGAGCCATATGGTCACACATTAATTAGTCCAGTTCCCATCTTGGGTCAGAGTTTTTGTTCACAACAACTGGTCACTCAAATGTTTCAGCTGCCTTATTCTCAAGCAATTCTGATGGCAGGCCGTGAATACTGTGGTGAGCACCATGGTTTTAAACTACTCTAACGTAACTCAAGCCTGCAAGCTCCCGCTTCATCTCTCAGAACTCCACTTAATGGTCTCCTGCAGACCGTACTATTACCTGGGAGGCCTCAGAGCTCCTGCAGCGGGGTTGGCTCCGGAGCGAGAAATAACCAACAAAGATTTTTTTTTCTGAGCAGAAAATTTCTGCTCTAAACCAGAAAACAACTTGCTTTTTATAAGAATGTAATAAGGTCAATAAGAGGCCTTCCAAGCCAATACTCTGTCTCCCGCAGGCCCAGTAGTAAACATGCAGGGAAGAGAGGGCCTTGGGGGTTTTGATTTTTAACTCTTCATTGGCAGGAAAAGTCATTCTCAATATCTGAACTAATACAAACAATTTCTTTACATTCCTGGCTCTGGCTGTGTAACGTGGTCAGTAGGAGTTACCTGGTTTGTTCGACTTCCAGAGCCACAGAAAGAGCTCCACCTCTATGATTTTGTGAAATCTTTTACTTTTCTATCACTGAGATCCCTCAGCTCCTGAATCAGCTCATCTTTCTGGATAAGCATCCTGCACAACATGCATCCAGTCACCCCGAGCCTTATTGTGAGGTGCCAAACCCTACAGTCCAGCTGAAAAATTTTGCCATATAACTCAATATGCAATATTTGGGAAACTAGCCACAGGACTGGCTTTTCTTCAGTAAAATCTGTACAACAACCTTATAAATTCACAGTGCCACAAGAAAGAACAGGTTTTGTAAAACTGCAGGTGACCATGAGTGCCAAAAGGGAGCCACTCCATTTGATGCTATAGCGTGCAAATCAGCCCTGTATTTGTTCAAATGCTCAGATAAGCCATTTGTGACTCTGCTGGAGTGACAGATCTGAGGTTTTGTATAAATACACATGTATGCACACAACACACACACAGACAGGTGCACACTGCAGATCAAAAAGGCATCTGGCTGTCAGACATGAGAAAGAACACAAAAGGTGTAATTGTCAGCTGTCTCCCGTGGACACCTGGAGCCACGGCTAATACGATCATCTGAACAGCACCTCCGAGCGCCTGCCATGGCTGTGACTTTCATGTCAGGCAGAAACTTCTTCCACAGGCAGCTAAAAGCCCACAAAGTTTGATTTGATTTCTCTCCCCTCTCCCAAGCCCCGTGGCAAAGAGAGATGAGGACGGCACAGCCAGAGGATTTTTCCAGTGAGTTTGGCTACTGTTCCCCACTTGCTTTACACATTAGGTATGCACATCTGTAGTTGACAGAGATGTGATTTTGTACCAACTCCTTTTTTTTTCCTTAGCAATCCTGCTGAAAAAAAAAAACAAAACAAAAAACAAATGCATGCCAGTCTGTCTGCATCTCGGGCTTTGAGAAGCAATCCTTGTCCTTGCTCTCTCCTCTGCATGAGCCACCTCCAGCAGATGGTACTTGGCCTGTGCCGGCTGCCACGTGCGCAGCCCAAGCCTGCCTTTCCCACAGCAAGTCCCTCCGGATCCGGCTGCCCTTCCTCGGCAGCACTCTGTAAGGAACAGCTGTTGTCGCTGCACCTTGCTGGGTGTTGGAGAAGGAAGGCAGGCAACCGCTTCAGAGCCACTGCTGGCGCCGATGGAGGAAGAGGCCAGCGGGCAGTACTGAAGCTACAATGCAGCCTATGCACTGCAGCTGAGATCTCGGATGTGCCTCTGCCAGTCTGCCCTGCTCTTCCATTGAACGAGTCCCGGGCTCTCTGAGCCCCCTGATCCCCCCAGTTATGCAGCAAATCCCTCCGTTGCTCTGCAGGGCCAGCCAAGACAGAGCTGTGTTATGCTTCGCCTAGTTTTTCTCCTTCTTGAACGGGTGGCATCTCACCGTCTGGAGCTGGCAGGAAAGGTGAGCAGCCTGTGGATGCACAGCAGATCAGTGAGAGCATGTGACAGCAGCCGTGCCATCCCAGGGCTCGCCCTTCCCAGGGGATGTGGCTCTTTGGCCTCACAGTGCACACGAAATTGCTGTTCTCTCACTGCCCGAGGGCTGGCAAACTGGTCACCTCTCCTGACCCAGGAGGGCTCGCCAGCCAGAACACAATGATGAAAAACACACACCCTTCTCCTGTACAGGGTAGTTGTCATTCAGGGGACTTTCCTCATCTTGTGAGAAAACCTTAGAAGCCTGCATCCTCCAGACGTGTTGCTGCAACATCCTTTCACTGTTAAAACTAACCTGACTGCTTTAGCCTCAGGTATTAAACCTGGTGCTAGTAAGTTTTGTGAAGACAATACAAATCAATTACACAGAAATGGGGTTTATTCTAGCAAGGAAAAAAAAATCAAATCATTTATTTTCAGTATCATTATCCTGAATTCAGAGTTCAATATCCCATCTTTTCCGTGTATTACATGTTCAGCTTGATTATACTGGCATAGCTCTTTTGAACTGGTGGAGCTATGCACACGGAGAGCAAATGGGAGTCTGGATCTTAAAGAGAATATAACAGAGCAGAACCCTACCTGGCCCTTCAGTGACTGGAAGGAGAGAGGAAGAGCAGGTGCCAAGGGAAATATCTGAGTGCTATCGCCTCTCAGGCAGAGGAAGCATTTCAAGAGCGATTTCAAGCAGATCTGGAAGCCCCAGTTGTTTTATTTTGGAGGGAGATCCCCAGCCCATCTGCAGTGCCAGAACACATGCTGGGAACATTTTAACTGGAACTGACACGCAAGCCTTGAAGAAGCTGCTAATTCCCATTACATATGAGAAGCTACAGCCTCTCTGTGCCAGGGTCGTAAAAAAGAGAGAGACAACCTCATTCCCTAGAGAGTGTTATTATCCCCCCAATATTATTATGCCTCAAATTCTATAATATTCAAGATATTATTATTCCTCCAAAGCCTTGTCAGCATGAAGCTGCTTGTAATCCAATCCCCGCCGTACGGCAGCCAAAGATAGAGCCACCCTGTGAGGTATTTGGCTCCTCTCTAGAGAGTAGAGGCCGCCGGCAGCTGCAGGCTTCATCGCATCGAAGGGCTCACAGCGGACCAGCACTGGGGTACAGACATAATCGCCCAGCACTCTGGATTGACTCAAGCCCTAACTCATTCAGAATGTCTGAGGTTTTAAACTCCCTCAGCTTCCCCCCCAGCACCACCCCAAAGGCACACCACCGCCTGGAACAAAGGGTCACAGCGGTGGAGATGCACGTGACTCCTCGCATCAAAGCCCCGAGTCCCGGCGTTCAGCGGGCAGGGTTAAGCTTGCTTGCACCACATGAATGGGAAAGCCCAGGACTCTGTCTATTCCGGTCACTTTTAGCCTTTGATCATGGAGCTGATGCAGATTGTGTAAAAAGGCAGCAATCCTTGCAGGCACTCTCCCCCCTCCCCGACTCCTGAGCCAGGCTGCCCTCCTCTGGGAAAGAAGACGGAGGACTTGAGGGCAGATTCGCCTCTCTTGCACATCCAGAGTGATTGCACTGACATCTGCGGAGTTATTTCAGGTTTGGACTTGTGTAAAAGAGATCAGCTCCTCATAGGAAGATTCTTGCTTGGGGCAACAATTAGTTTTGCTCTCCTAGCGCTTGCATCGGAAACCCCAGATCATTCGCACCATCTCTTAGCAAAGTCGAACCAGGATGACATTGTTTGACAACGTATCTTAAGTAGCTATTCAGCTGTAGAAAGTGAGACTGGGATGTGACAGAGAAAATCAAGACTATTTCTAAATTTGCTTGAAGCAAAGGAGAAAAAAAAATACAGCTGAGGGCAGAGAGGCAAGGAAAGATTTGGGTGTTCGTATCCCACCTAAACACAGTCTGTCCTTCAGTGATTCATTACAAGAACAGAAATTGCTTTAATGCCAAAGCTACAAAGCCTAATATTTAAAAAAAAACACCCTATCTTAGAAATATTACCTCTTGCTTATTCAAACTCAACTTCTATTCATCCACTAGTATCCCACTAGAAAAGAAAAAAACTGCGTTTTTCTTCCACTATATTTTCTTCAGATTCAGTCCAGTGGAAATTTAGCAGCCCAGATTTACTCAGGCGTTTTGAAGTCAGGCTGTGGTTCCTGCTACCTGATCCCACTCGTCTGGCATCTGGCACAGTCCTGCTTTTGTTTCCTATGACTTAAGCATCAGGCTTTACTGATGTGTGGCCATATTTTGCTCAGCCCCGCGGGTCAAGTGAATTCCGTGTCTGTATTGGTTCCCAAGGGGCCGAGAAGGCGGTCGGGTATAAGCTCTCACATAACCTCTTCTTCTGCAGCCAACTTTCCAAATGGCTCTTATTGCTCTTCATGTTCACTGAGGGGCTTTTATTTAACTTGGCAACTGCTGTCACTTTTCATGTCCATTTCCGCACTCTCCTTTTGATGTGTAAATTATCCCTGGATACTGGCAAACAGGACAATTTGGGTATTGCTGAGGGCCCCTAGCCTGACTTCCCCCCACCTTCTACAACCATACAGGCTTCATTGACTGTCTTTCCTCCACCCCTCACTTTTAATTTGTTGAAGTAGCCTGAACATACGCAGTCAGTAATTTGACCACATATAATCAGACACTGCAGCTTTCTGTATCCTGGGTCTTTGCCCTGGTTCCTTTCTGATTTAATGTATGTACAAATTGGTTTTGGTGCCGGAGAGGTCCTGGTTAAGCAAAACATTTCAGTACATGCCTGTAAGGAAGAAACAGAGCTCTGTGCTGAGAAGGGACCAACTCCCCAAACTACACTGTGGAGCTAGGAGAAGGTTTAGGCACCACGCTCTTCATGGCCCATGGGCTTTGCAGCAGCAGCACTCCAGGTTCAAATAATCCATCCAGTGTTTGGAAGGAGTCAAGTTTAAGATGCGGATGAGTCCATAGCCCTCTCACATAGATGGTGCCTAATCCAGCGAAACATCACGGGTAGGAGCTGGGTCTTCTCAGAGATACTAACCCCACGGCTGAGGCAGCCTTCCTCCGTGCAAGAAAATGTGTTTGCAAGAAGGATAACGGACAAGTCTGGCCTTGAAGTGAGCTCAGATCTATGTTTACCTGAGATCATGCAGCTGAGCTTCTGCTGCCTTTGCTAGAGATGTTTCCCACTTCAAGTGCATCATGCTGTAACTCTTGGGACAGACATATTCTGTGTTACAGCAGCTGAGCAAGAACATCCCATGACATGAGATCTCTACAGTACGTCTTGACAGCACAGATCCTGCCCGCACCACCATCTCCAACTGCTCAACCCATATACACTCTAAAGCTACAAAAGTTGGATCTCTGTGGTGGCCCAGCATTGCACCTCACAGCATCCCAATTCACTGCCTTTCCATGTGCCTACTCCACTAGAGACTTCAGGAAGAAACCACAGAGAACTGCGTCTAAACCATCTGTACCTTGTAAAATAGACAAGGTTGGAGCCCAGTCCTCACATCCCTCCCCAACACACTGAGATAAAGTGCAGAGGAAGTAGTCAAGGTGACAGTTACTGAAGGCTGACGGATGTATGTTTTGGTGGGGGCTATTCTATACCATATGTAGGTACAGGAGCCCAGGACTCCACACCCAGGTTTTCCCAGGCAGAAAGCTGTTTAGTTCGCCCCACCATAGGCACAAAGCAGCACGTACAGTTTTACAAATAGAAGGGGCAGGACTAGGGTGTAAAATGAGGAATACACTGATATGACTGTTTAAATTCAGTGCCATAATGTGTCACCTATGCCCTTACCAACCTTTGGCAAAGTAACATCTTCACTCCTGTTTGTTATCCCTGAAGAGGGGATAGCACAGAAGTGCTGCAAGAGGAACATAACTGTGAGGCACTCAGAGCCCAGGGCCTGAGATAAGCCAGTGCGAGGCTGGTTCAATAAACTGTGCACTGAAGGGGTGCCTAAACAAGGGACCTTTGACGGGTTTCTCACAGGGAATAAAACTGCCCTGCTCAGGGTAGTTGGTCAGCAGCTGGAAGCGAGGAGAGGATGCTGAGGGTGATTAGCCATGGGAGAGGGGGACTTATTTCCTCTTTACTTTGCTTGACTGGTTTTCAGGGAAGCGGAATGGCTGTCAGCTGGTTATAGTGGCACATGTTTTTTCTGTATTTGCATTTCAACTCAAGGGCATCGAAAGCAGCTGGAAAGCTGCTATTTTGTCCTGTTCAAATAAATAATGTGTGTGTGGCGGGTTGACGTTCTCACCATATCCAGTCTTCACTATAGTATCAGCTGTGGAAGATGCTTATGGCTTCACTTGCAAAAATAAGGGGTTTCTGACTGATTCTCTGAAGGTTGACCAACAGGTCCAAAGAAATCCCCTTCCACACAGGCTGGTGTTGTTAAAACCATGCTTTGTGCTTTTCAGAGCAGAGGTAAGCTCAGTTATAGGCTGTTCCTGTCCTCAGGAGGTGGCCCTCACCTCCTTTAACCCAGAGACATGAGTCACCCTAAAGAGCTGGCTCAGGGACTGCAGCATGCCATCCAACCCAGCAAAATACCTCTGGGTATAGGAGATGCTAAGACAGTTCCTTTAAATCCAACACCCTAAAAAAGTGAGAAGACAAAGTGAGTGTAAGGTACTATCATTTTAATAGATTCACACAAAAAACACAAGCTCAAGCCCTTTAGTTTTTGCAGGGTAAAGCAAGGGCATCGATCTTGTTTTCCTGGGACTGTTAACACCTGAAAAGCCAGGAGTTCATCTCAGTGACTTTGAAGTAGTAAAACCTTGAAGACATAATGTGGCTTAAACACACGAAAATTCCTCCAGGCCTTAATTAATTTAGTATTCTTCCACAGAAAGACTGTTGGTGTTGTAAATTATTCATAAGATATTATAGACTCACTGATCTCAAATTTCATACAAAATTACAGCAAAGCTTTCAAAACATGAAAAAAACCAGCTCTCAAATTAACCCCTTGCATAATGAGTTTCTAAAATTACATCCACAGGGGGTATTTTTTTGGTTTGGGTTTGGGTTTTTTTTTTTTTTTTGTATGATTCTGTCATTATTGCTAATACATATAATTGCCTTTTGTTTAATGAGATACTCTGCCAATTTCATATGAAAAACAACAGCCACTACTAGCAAAAGCCAGGAGCTTATTTTATTAAAAACTAAGGCATGTTCATCACCAGTGCTTTGGTTGTTTCACTCCAGGTTTAACAAAGTAGGCCAGTGGACAGAGCGCATGAAATAGCAGTTTCTGGTTGATCTGTCTCATACTCTCCGTTTTATTCTGCCTACAGAGTCCTCTCGATCAAAACACATCATGCCACAAAACAGATAAATAAACAGAGCGTAATGATAGCATTTTCCAAACCAAAATTACACAAGTTTGGTACTCTCTTTCAGTAAATCCTTGCAAATATTCCTTTCCTGAAGCACTAAGAACGTTAAGTAAAACATGGGATCATTTCTTTGATTTGTTGCAAGGGGTTTGAAAATCTGGCAAGTTAACTCCATAGCACACTATGAAATCTGCCAAGAGCTGCGTTTATTTACTGCAAAACTTGCTGAAATTTCTCAGGTAGGAGTATGCTGGGTAACAGGAGTTTCTATTAAGATTTTTCTCACTAAGATAATAAATCTGGTTTTCTGAAAGAGATGATTCATAATTATGCAATGACAGTAAAAAGTTTGAATTCGTATTAACACAGCCAAACAAACTCCTTATTGCTAAAAGTACTCTGTGATTCTGTTTAGTTAATAAGATGTTAGAAAGTACTGTATGCAACTAATGCCACAATATTCAATAGAGAAATCAGTATGTTAAATACACTCACTCTGGACTAAGATTAAACAGATCATCATCAAACACTTGATAATCTGTTGTCTAACTACTCATTGTCACTCACCAAGTAGCTGGGATACAAAACACAAACAGAATTGTAAATGTGTCTCACCTTGACCTCTGTGCCTTAGTCTAAGCCTAGTTCCTTATTGATATTGAGCAAAATATCCTTATCGATTTGGCTTTTACATCCCCATTTCAGACACAATAAGCCCAGTGTCCCTTCATCACATGCACTGCATCATCCCAGCCTCCCCCATGTTTCTAACCCACACGTTTCTAACCCTCTCCCCTTCCCACACCCCAGACTTTCCCACATCCACTCTGGGCTCACAACATTTCCAGGTCCCCCAGTGCCACAGCCCAGGTGTGATGGCTGACCAGGGATTAGGTCCACCCCAACTTGCTGACTGGTTGGTTGACAGCTACCCTGCGGGAGGGATAACAGGCATCCCTGTCATTCCCTTGGAGGGACTGCTAATAAAGTCTTTCTCCTTGACTTAGCTGTTGACTTGCACAAAATGTGTAGGGATGTAATACCTGAGAGGTGGCTGTCCTGTGTCAAAGACAAATGAAACCAGCCAATGGATTCAAAAGTTATTAAGAGACTGACTGACAGCAGGCAGAATAAGATCATAAGTCTCATTCCCTCAGGAAACCAGAATAAAAGGGATTGGAGATTTTTTTTTCTTTAATCCAGCAATGTTGAAAACAAGAAACATCTACAATTCAGGTGTGGGGCCCCCCAGAGTCATGAGGTTCTTGGGGAAAATAACCAGTAGTAAGTGAAGTTATCTTTTAGATTTTTTTACTTTACCATACATCAAATATTTTGCAAAGATCTTTTTTAATATATAAAAATACTATTTTTTTTTAACTAGGTCTAAATTGTGGCCTGATTAGGTATGGCCAGAAGCTCTACACTACAGAAATACATCAAATACCATGTAGCTCGCCAGAAAGTTATGAGAGACTGAGACACCAAACTGGACAAGTTTGATGTAACTGAATGTTAAGACTTAGTTTGAGCATAGTCAGATAAAGTTATTAAGTGCCAAAATATAAATGTGTATTTTGTTCTTCCGTAAAGATTTTGCATAAATCTTTTCTATCTTTAGGAAAGTGAGGATCAGTGGCTGAAGATCAGCCTACAATCTGTCAGAGGCATACATAAAGCTTACATATGAATTTCAAAAATGAAATAAATGGAATCTTTTTGTATTTTTTCTTGCCATAAAGAGTTCTAACGAAAGAAAATAATCATGCCAAATGTCTCCTATGTGTGGTTCAGCCTCTGCAAGCAGAGATTCTTGGAAATTTTTGGCTGAAACAAGGTCATCAAAAAAGATTTGCTGAGTTGAAAAATTTTGTTTTAAAAACGTCGTGAAAAATGTTGACCTAATCCACAAAAGACTCTTGAGTGAACCCTGGACTCCTTACAGTACTGCTGTCTTGGCTAGCAAGGTGTGCTAGTCCCAAAGCAGATGTACTTGGCAGATATCCTCCAAGATTTGAAGTAAGGGGCTTTTCACCCCTCAGCTGCTCATGAAATTAACAATCTTGCCAGTTTTGAACCCAAATCCAATTAAAAAAAAAAAGTCTTCAGCAAACTGGAAATCCTTCTTTTTCAGCCAACTTCCCTGTACGCATTTGTCTTTGTAAACTAGAACTCCACAGAACACCTCTGGCTTTAAGCTTCCTGGCCATATGCAAACCTGTAATTTTCTAGATGGACTTCACTTAGAAAAAAAGCCAGCAAATCGTGGCTTAGCCTAGCCCCTTGGAGGACAGGCCATCTCTCCCAAGCAGCCATATAAAAAATTGGGCACTTGTCATAGGTCTGCTCCTCAACCCTCTGGACAGCAAAGCAGGCATGTGGTTCACATACATGTTCAGCCCTTTTGAGATGCACCCAGAAATCCTGTTTGGCTGCTAGCTACCTCTCCAGATAAGCATGGGTCCTGTGTTATTGCTGCCAGCCCCTCATTGGTTGTCTCAGATACCCTCACACAGCTCAAATGGCCTCAAATTACACAATACTTGAGGAACTAGATGCCACCTGGCAGGTCTATGTGATCTTGTGTAGGCAGACATACACTCACCTTGACCACACACCAAAATAACTGGACACAACTTAGCTCTAATCCAAAAGCCACGTCATCACATTAGCACAACACTGAATTTAAACTAATAAACCCATACTCACAGTTCACATCTGTTTGCAAAATATCATGTAAACATAACCCTTCCCAGAAAAGAGATCCAACAGAGTCTTGAAATTCTCCAACAGAGTTTCTTGAAATCCTGGTTTCCAGACACAACAATTAGTTCATCATTCTTCTCCCCACTTGCTGGCTCTCCTGAGGCAAATGTGTTTTATTTTACTAGCCCAAAGTATTCCTAGAGCTGGCAGTCAGTGAAGTGATCTTTTATAACACCAGCCCTGTGGGCAATACTCTCCCTCCTTTTGCTAGCCCCTAAATGCCCCAAGACAGATGGTATAGCACTGGCAGCGGAAAGGATGACAACTCAGTCCCAGCAGCTGGTCTGGTCATTCTGGTGACTCCTTGCAGATGAGAAGGTGAGGTTCAGTGCAAAATAAGGGCAAGGCAATTTCTTCAACCTGACTCATTTGAGAGAGGTCAAGATTCCTGACCCAGTAGCTGTTTCCTAGATTGCCAAGGACCACTCCCTTGAAAGATGACAAACTGTTCCGAGAAGCAGAGAAGGAAAGGAGCAGGAATATGTTACCGCAGTTGGTTCTTTCTATCCCTACTGATGTTGCATGCAAGCTGCTAAGTTTTACTAATCAGTATACAGACCATCATTGTTCTGTTGGACTGGCCTACTGTAGTTCATCATAAGATCCACAGGTGGGACAATTATTTACTTACTGAAGCTTATGATACTGAAGCTTAGCAACGGCATCTGACCAAGGGATTCTCAGCTTCCTACGCCATGGCATACCACTCTACTCTTTGTACACGAGTCGCACAATGCTCCCAGCATGAGCTATCATCAGCTTGAGAGTTTCACAGAAGGAGTTAAAAGATGCAGGGGGGAAAGGAAAAGTTTTTAGGGAGCCAGAGGGAGGAAGGGGAATGACAACAGAAGTATTCATCCACCTGAGACATATACACACAAATCTGGCAAACACCTGCATATTGCATGCGACAGGTTGCATCACTTAATGTTTTTCTTCTTAACTGCTCATTTCAAGCTCTTCCACAAAAGAAATCAATTACTAATGACATACAGCCCTACTTTTCTTCCTGAACTCATAATTGCTTCCAATTTTAAGCTAAAATTAGCCATTCATGCTATCCAAATGAGCATAGTTTAGTGCTGATGTACGAAAGCAATGTTTTAGATTGTTGAACATAGCTGATCTTTGACAGCTTCGTCTTATAAATAACAGTTTCCTTTTTACATTGAGAACTTTTCAGAGGCGACAGATGTTTGAAAGATGGGACTGAATTAGTTGAATAGCCTGTAAAACCCACCAACCTGAGATTTGCAAATATGAAAGCTCAGAATTCTTACAAAGGCAGCTTGCAAGAAGCATAAATCACATCTGCGTAAATGCCTCTCTTCCACCCTACATCCTTTGCGCGTCACATTGTCAGCATTTAACACATAATAAATAATAAACAACTTTAATAATTTAAAGTGCTGACACAGAGAAGCTGCGTTGCGCAGATGAAGACACCAGGGATCCATTACATGAAGTAAAAAGTAATAGTAAAAATAGTAATAATAATAATAGTACTACCACAACTTTTTGTTTGTTCAACAAGTTAGCAAATGTACTGCACGAAAGCATAGCTGTGTCAGACACAAACCTGTCCTTCATCAGGAATTTGTTGTCCTGTGCTGAGAAAGGGATACTGAGGAGGAAAGGTCTGGTTTCTTCATAACTTAAAAAACAATTTAAAGTTAAAAGTCATCGCTGTGACAAAGCATGAAGCTGACATTTCATCTTAACATTTACATCTTTTGTACCTTGCTCCTTGTTGAAGGAAGCAAGCATGTTCTACCAGAGTTCAAAGGACATGACTTGTAGTTGTCAAGCAGATAATTTGTTCTCTCAGCAGGCAGAGCAAAGAGTCTCCTAGTGATAAGCATTTTGTTTTTATTTACACATAAACACATGCAAGTACATCTGTATGTATGAGGAGGCAAAACCAAAGAAACACGCTTGGCACTTGGGGAGGGAAAGACGAGTTTCATAGTGGTCCCTTTGTTTCGGGGAGAAGGAGAGGGATTCAAACCACAAACTCACAGCAGCCCCCACACCTTCTCTGTTCCCTCCTGTTGTAGCTTGGAGCGTGGCTGGGATCACAATGGGCCGTCTAATGGGCCACCCAGTAGGTTTTCACCTGTTAAGCCCCTCCAGAGTCCTTACAATACCCAGTACACAAGTTATACTTCAGCAGCATGGCGGGAGAATTTCACCCACAGACAATTTGCTTCTCAAAACCCTGTTTTCAACATGACTTTTATCAGTAAATAAAGCAGACGGTTCCAATCATGTTATTATTCCATAAACTTCACTCTTTGAGTAGCTATTCTCGTTGGAAAATTTATGCACCAGTCCCAAACTAAATGTACTTGTCTGTCCAAGCCATGTTACACATTTTGCGCTTCTTAAAAGAAAATGGCTTCAGATTAGTAAAAATTGCAATGACTGTTTTGTTATGCACTCTATCAGAAGCCCAGCATATGCTTTACAAAAGTCTGCCACAAGAAATAAGACAAATAGCACCATCGCACTGCTTCCTAAGGCAGAAACAAATTACCCAGCTAACATACGAGGTATACAGAATGTATTACCCAAAAAAAGTGTGCATTATTAGCTCTAAATTTATACATCAATTAAGCTGTCCATCTCTTTGAAATCAGACATATTACCTTACTACTTTCAGGCTTGTGAATAGCATTTGTGAACATTAGAAGACAGGAGTACTGGGAAAGTTTTCATTTTTTCACACTGGCATTACAGGAGCAAGGTTTTAAAGGTAAAAACAGTCCACAGGCTTCACGTGAGTAGTGCAAGTCCAGCCACACACCAGCATCAATCACCACCTACTTACAAGTATTCATCTTTTCCCAGTTCATAGTCCCTCAAGTTACAAAGCAAAATATCAAATGAATGCACTGAATAGGGTGACTGGAGAGTGGCTGCTGTAACCAAACCGAGGGACAAGGCCTTCAGTAACCACCTCCATCCTCCTTGCGTGACCTCAGCAGCGAGCCTGCACCTTCTCCGTGTTGAAGCATCTCGTAATAAACCCCTCTTGTTCTGATCATCGTTATGAGTTTTCTTGATTTAGACAGGAAAATACTTCTGTTTGTTCCTTTTTCCTGGCTCAGCTTACAGGCTATGCATTTCTTCAAACAGGAATTATCCCTTCTTCTACAACTAGAAAGCACAAAGCGCTACTGAGTGTTCCCACTAAGAAATAGTAATTCAATGCAAACTAGAAAAAAAGCAGTAGTCACAGAAATTGCCTGTTGCTTCTCTTTACCAACTCCCTCTGTATTATGACAGCGTGATTACAGCAATGAAGTTGCAGAAGCAGGAAAGCAACCTTCCAGATCCAATAAGCCGAGTGAGATACGGAAAATAAAATAAGCATCCACTCGGAAAACTAAGTCAACAACAGACATGTAAAAAACAATCAATGAAATAAGTCCTCCCACATATCCTGGGATGCATCACGTTCCAAAAGATTGTGCTATTTGTATTCATTATATCAGAGAATGACACGTTTGGGGATTTCTGGTGTAGTAAAGACTAATGGCAGATTTCAAGAACATGTGAAAGGAATTTATAGATGGCCTATTACTTTAGCTTGGAGGTGCCCCAGTACCCCCACCTTGTATCAGGCCATTCATTTCACAAGATGAAGTAAATCGCAACTGTCTTTTCCAGGTCAGCCTGCAATTTCTTCTCTTTCAGAGATTTTATAGTTGCTTGTCTACCTAGAGACTCAGATGGAAAGGCAGTTCATGATAACGTAATTAAAGATCATATCAACGTGCAGATGCTTAGAAGACAAAGTCTGAACAGGCCACTCTTTCTGTCACTGAACACACAAGTTTTAGTATGATGTCCAAGCGTTGCACCTCCTGACAGACTGAAAAGACCACCAAATCCTTGGGACAGAATGCCAGAATTCCAGTCCAAAAGAACCAATCCCATATAGTCTATTAATAGACACGTCAGTCAAACTCCCACCGCATGTGCAATCAGCATCTGGGCATTTATTTGCAGGATCTAGGCTTACCTGTAGGCAAGATTTAGCGTTTCAAGACTACTTAAATAATTACAAAAATCAAATACGTCTTCCCAGAAAGGAAAAAAAAGCAAGAAAAATAAACTCCTTAAACCCAAGCTTCTAAGTGTTTCTCTTAGTTCCAGATCTCTGCAGACAATCGTAAGAAGTATTAAGAATTAGGGCACAAGGCTGCAGCTCCTATTTTGTGTAAGACTGTACTGTATCTTTGCACTGCAAATGGATGTGTGTATCAGAAAACAAAGCAGAAACACAAATCAGCATACTCGGTATCATACAATTTCATACTGGTGCCGATACACAGCCTCACCTAGATTACATGGCAGAAAAAAACCCCAGAGCAATACAGAAAGTGCACCTTATAAAATGGATCGTCTTCATTTACAGATTAGTAAATTTTCTCCGCTTAGCCACTATGTTCCCGCTTTGCATAATTAACCTATTTCATTAAAAGAAGGATTGTTTTTCTTATGACAAATAGGAACCCAGGTGCTGTAAGTTATGGAGATTTGGTCAGAAAATCCTGTTTTTAAATCCTGCTCAGGCATATTTCCAAAACTGAAAACAGTGATATTACTGATTGAAACAAAATGACAAGGTGGGAAGAGGAGTGAAAAACACTAACCAAGAACCAAGGACATCACAAAATGAATAATGTTTAATCTGTCTTAATGCTACCAGGAAAATTAAGTTTAAGCTGCACACTTAATTAGTCTGCTAATGCTGTTTGATGGGCCTCCTCGTAATGCCAAGACCACTGGGATCTTCCGTGTGTCCCCAAGAAACCCGAGTTTTTTCATTATGTCTGCTTCTATAGCAGAGATACGACTTAGTCATCCCTTCTCTTGGGCTTCAAGCCTATCAGAGTTTACACATAATTCGTGTCCCTTTTGCTTATGCATTCACAGGAAGATGGCGCGTGCTGTTCACAAAGAGTTTTCATATTGTTACGGCTGTGCATGTGAAAATCTCACCTACTGCCGAGGCTAGTCACGTATTTTTAGGCTCCAAATGGCTGAATGTGTTTGTCAGGTCTAGCAGTGCCTACCGGCAGAACTGCATATCACTGTAGTCTTAAACATAATGTCTGGGAGAATGGCATCCCAGCAAGACACACAAAACAGAGCTCAGAAGGTTATCAGCCTTCAGGGGAAAATAATTCCCCTTATAGTGTTGGATTAAAAACACTAAAGAGTAGGTAGATGTAAAGACCTCAAAGTTATTCTGTTTCATTGATTAGCTTAGTGAATTTCTTTGTTAGAAATTGGATAAGGTCAAGAAGTCCAAAGACTCCTTAAGACTCTATTTGGTTAATAGATTTTGAACAGCATCACAGAAGTTTAACCTTTCATCCCAGAGCTGGAGGCCAAAAGAAGCTCTCCAGTACTAATTATTGAGGAGCAGATTTACTCCTAGCAACAGGATCCACTAACCAGCAGGTCAAATGCCATTCTTCTGATAAAAAAAAAAAAAAAAAAAATCACTTAAATGAACACACAATACCAGTCTGATCCTTCTGGGCTCATTGGACATTAGCTCCAGGGACATTAATTAGTCCTATAAGGAAACAGGAAGGGATATTCAGCCAGACCTGGCTGCAGTACCATCTCTGTGTCAAATGCAGAACAGCAACAGAGAGTAACAAGTTTATGTTCCATCCACACAGTACCACATAGTCCTTGCTCTGATTCTAGTTTGATCTCCAAGAAAATGTTTTAATACAGTATAACAAAACCTGACAGCCTATATTTCAAGCTCAATCAAGGAGGGCAGTTGGTTATTACATACACATAGAGCCAAGTTTGTTCAATTACTCCCTTCCTGGGTTTTTTTTTTTTTGACTGAGAAGGGTGACTTTTGAATTTCAGCTTGATGGCAATTTTTTTTTCCAATAGAGGGATACCAAATAATTGAGGAGAAATACCTCATATAGAGTGCTTTTCCTTACATTATGCAAAGACACACTTACGTATGCATGTACTAAAGCTATACGTAAAAATAAATACGTGTCTGTGATCAGGCTTATCAATATGAAAAAGATTATTTCTATCAACTGCCCTATACACCATGAGTATTTCGATATGCAATCTTCAACAACTATTTGTGGCTTCTATAGCACCTTTTGCTCTTTGACACATCACGTAAATACTCTTTGCATCCAGCAGCGAGAAATATTTCAGTGCATGTGTTCTTGATTTATAAGTTTAATTAGAAACCTCTATGCTTTATACCAAAGTACCTTGAGAACAGTTTGAGCTGTCTGAGCATAAACAACAAAATCAGAATTCCAATCACATCTTCCTCGTATCTTCCTGCAGTTGCCCATGATTTCTTGTGCAACCCTCAAAGAGAGTATTGCAGGGCACACAACAAAACATTGGCATGACATCCACTGTTCTTACCTTCCAATTCATCTAGATATTTCAGCACATGCCAAATACTATGCAAAAAGAGGAACTTCGCTGAAGGCAACAGGAAAAGTGTGTAAGAACTGTGCTAGGACAGGACCTTGCCACAGCTCCTGTAGGCTTTCACAGATGGTGCTGCCTTGAACCCTGCAAATGCAATGCATTAACATGCAAATAATCCATTTATTTTACCAATGCCAAGTAAAAAGCGCAGATCTTGGCTCTGAGTGTTCTTCACTGGTAACGGGAAAACCAGGGATACAACTAATATTCTTACCATTACACTTTCATGGGGTCTGAAGAAGCAGTAGGGCCCAACCAAGTTTAAAGGCATAAAGGAGAAGCAAGATGATTCTGTGTTTAAAACTCCAGAATTAGAGCTCAGCACAGCAAAATTGAGATCCTAGATCTGCCATAGATTCACTAAAAGATACTGAATGGTTCATTTAGTTCTATCATATTTGAGGTCATCTGCTGTAAAATGAGATTAAATACACTTTCTTTCTTGCAAATGCAGAGCATCTTTCTGTCTTTTCAGTATATTTTTCCACATACATATTCAATTTGCCAAAATAGATTTTGCTGAAAAAGAGACTGATCAAAAATGTTCAGTCAGCCCTAAACAAGGAATGAACTTTCTCATTATCAAGGTTTTTCAAAGTCTGAAAGGGTCTTGGTCTTTTCTGAAGGGTCTGCACAATACTGTCGCATAAACAAATTGTAATCCCAGAAGAGTACAGAATAATCTCATTCAGAGCATCAATGGAGTGGCTAATTACCTTAAGACACAAAATATTGTTTCGAAGTACAGTCACCTATTTAGACACAGTAATAAGTCAGAAATGGTAGTGGCCAGAAATTAAAAAGAAACTATATCCCAGAAATTATTTTGCACTTGAGCTGGATGGACAAGCGATTGCAGAAAAGGCTCAGGTTAGTCATAGGAATAAGGACAGTGCTCCAGAGCTCCTTGAACTATGGCAGCAGGATTTCCACCTGCTTTATTTCACCGATTTATTTCAGCCACCTCAGTAACAATTGCACTGCTGAGTATTTCTGCCCTGGGAAGGGGAACCGTCTCCTTTAACAAGGGCTTTTCAAGCATTCTTGAAGGACTGGAGACTTTGGAGGACAGGCAAAAACGGGGAGGATGGCAAAAAGCAAAACTACTTGATAATCTTCCTATTCTCACCTTGTATTCCCCCTGCTCCCTTTTAATATACAGAAACTTAGCATTAAAGAAATTTAGCTCAAAGATTTCCCGAACAGCTCTGGATCTGCCTCCCGTCACGCACTGACATGGTAGCTCTTCCCAGAGCCTCTGAGCCGATGCTGTAGCAGAAGAGAATCCCTTTGCCTGTGAAAAAGAACAAAGGGCACTGACTGTGTCAGCATGTCAGCAGCAAAGAGCACTGGGGAAGGGGAAAATCCAGATCAGAACTCTCCTCAAAGAGCCAGGACTCTGAGTCCAGCATAATCCATGGTTTTACCAGATAACTTTGATAAGATGGCTAATTATTGCCTGAGTAACCCCTTGCTATTCCTAAAATCAATTTACCTCTCCTACTGTATTGATTTTAACAACCCATTGCTGTTTTCTCACGATCCTGGTTGTCAGCAGCCCTGTTAGATGTTCTTTCTGTGAGCAGACTATTCTTCTTTGGCTTTCACAAGAGTGACTCATACACAGAAGATCAGACAGAAGGAAGTTTTTGTTTAGTTTTATTTCTCCTCCCTACATCCTCCACTCATTGAAGTTATTGACTGACACACCAGAGTGAAATTACCTTAACTTTGTACATTTAGCAAATGAGTAATCTGAAAGCTATAATGTAGTATTTTCTCATATAAAAAGTGCATCTTGATGCATTACACCCTTTATTTGGGTGTAATAATTAATGAATTAATTATTGAGCCAATAATGCCTACTTTATAACAGTAACTGGAGGGTGCCCACGGAAACAAAAGCATAGAGCAACTTTTTGCTCCTCTGAAGTACTTCCCTGATACAACCTCTGGCGTCTTGTGTTTTGTCATTCTGTTTACAAAGCTTTCGCTGATCAACAGAATTGGGATATGTAGTACTTGGACTACCAGCTCTGTATCTAAATGATAGTCGACAGTTTTGTCTTAACTGCCTGGATCAAATTCTAGTCTAAGAGCTGTGCCAAGGATTCTGATTTTTACAAACAATCTCCCTACTATCCTCATTTAACATTTTATTGTCATCATGCCTGCCCCTTGCCCCACAAAGGTTGTGGCCCCATAATGCCAGTCCCTGTGTAAGAATAACGGGAGCCCCAAAGAGCCTGCAATCAAAACAGACAGGATAGACTCAAGCTGGGAGAAAAGGAGCATTATTCTGCCCAGTTTTCTAAATAGGGAGTTTAAGGTGGAAAAAGGTGTTACAATCAGCTTTGACTCACAGTGCTTCAAAGTGATCCCTTACATTTCTTTTTCAAGTTTCAGCTCCTAGATACTCCTGCCTTAATTAACAGCAGATAAGACACAGCTCTGAAGATCAAATGCTCTTCTTGACCCACAGCCCAGGTGTAGCATATGCGACAGGAGAACACTATGCTGCTGTTACACACTTCAGGACTCATTCACGAGGAGGGAGCATACTGCCTCTAACAACACGGATTAGGAACATTAAGTGGTTCTGCCTCTGCTCTTTTGAATCTTGCCTTTATCTTGCACAGCCTCCAACAAGACTATATCAGAGAGCTGGTTAAACATCTTCCAGAAGTTTTTGAGGTGAAAAACATTTTGACCTGAACAACTTCACATTGAACATCTTTATGAACACAGAAGTTCAGGAGGTTTCAGTGAAAAGTTAACAGCATATGAATTTAACTTCTTTTCTGTACTAGCTCTCAGAAAAAAAAATATCACCTCTTCTCTCAAAAATACAAAAAAAAAAACCTAACTCTTTCTGTGCTACATTCTGGTAGGATGAGAAAACACTCCTTTCCAAAGATGAGGTCCAGGAATACATAAGAAGGCGGTACTACTTGTGACACAAACATACCAGCTATTGCATGGGTTACCAAATGACAGCAATATGTTGGGAACGTCCTACTCCTGCACACCCCTACCAGGTCTCAAAGCACTGGAACAAAGAATGTGGGAGGGAGAGAGGCATAAGGTATAGCAATAACTTGCTAAAGTCTAACCAAGAAAAACCACTGTCAGAACCAGGATTAAGCTCTCTCCCACTCTCTACCATACTAACCCCAAACCCACAGACACATGGACCTGTAAGTCAGGCTTTGTGAGTAAAGCCATGGATCTGATGCTAGTAAAGATTTTGAAAGGAAAAAAAAAAAAAAACAAAAGAAAAAAAAAAAACCAAACAGGTTTGAAGCATAATACTGCCACCACAGCCCATCCTTAAGTCACTCTTAAATTACTCTTAGTCATTACAAATTCATAGTACTGTCCCTTCAAAATGGTAGATATCACAGAGCTGAAGCTGAGGGGCATGTTGATGCAAACAAAAGGCAGAGAAGCAGGCATATGTCTGGATTGCCTTAATTTTGTGGTTTTATGTCAAATGCTGAATCGTTCCCTAATGCTCTTGCATATTTAATTTCCCTTGTTCTTTTCAAATCCTAGCAAATGTGACTGCTTACACTGCCAAGACACTGCAAATTAAAACAATATACACAGTCAAAATGTGATATTGAACTAATGCTAGAGCATAGCTCTGCTTATACAAGACACGGCAGCAAGCACGTTCCTCTCACAATGCAGTCCCTTCTCATGGTACGTTATGAATTATTCCAACATGACAGTCTTACAACATAAAGTCCACTGAAATCACGTTACAGTCCAGACTTCCTATTCATTGCAATGGGAGTTTGTCTAGTAAAAATAATTAGACCTGCAGGGAACTGTTCCAGAGTCTTGCCAACACCAGTGAACAAAACCCTCAAAGCTTACCAGTTTTAGCTCAGAAGTTCACTGATGTTCTCCCAGTAGGATCGCTCTTCATCATGAAAACTGGATGTACCACTGATTTCGTGTGATGAAGACCAAGGCCTAATGAACAGCATTTAAATCTCTGCCAACAAATAGGAAATTCAGACTTCTGAAAAGCTAAGAGATGTCAGAGCAGCTGGAAATATTCAGTATGATCCTCCAGCTGAATACAACTATGCTGGCAAACAGGAAGAAAAGTAAGGAAGAAAGCAGGGCTTGCTCTTACACACCATCCCATTGACTACCCTCTTAAGGGCTTCCCCCTGCCAAAAAAAAATAGGAAAGGAGACAGGAGGGAGAGATCAAGAACACCACATGAGAGAAACCAGCCTAAAGCAAAGTCTCTGCATTAACCATAGTCCAACACAAATGAAATACAGCAGTTTTGCCACAGGAGAACATATGACTGGGGTCCTTTGCAAATCTCTCTAATGATGGAACTGGATTATTCAGCTATCTTCAGCATAGAGAACTATGAAGAACAGGGATACGTGAGGAGAATGGTAATGCTTGGCCCATGGATTCATAAAGTAAATTCACTTAACTCAGGAAGGTGACATAGCCACTAGAGGTGGGAAAGAGTTCTACTTTTGTGTCTGTGTGAGTACAGTTGGCTTCAAACTTGGTAAGAGATGAAGATCAGTCAGGATGAAGAACCAGTTCAACAAGACACCACCAAAGGGGCTCAGCTTGTTTAGACTAGCAAAATAGCTGGTGAAAGGGGGAAGACCGCTCTCTACAAATCTATCCTGAGGATAAACACCAGAAGACAAAAGAGCTATTTGAGTTAATGGCCAATACTGGCACAAGAACAAATGAATATAAATTGGCCATGAATACATTTAGGTTGGAAATCAAAGGTGGGTTCCTAACCACTACAGCAATTAGGGTCTGAAACAGCCTGCCAACAGGAACAGCAGAGCAAAATAAGTCCAACTACTTTTAATACAGACCTCAACACCTTCATGAAGAGTACAGAAAGTGGTGTCTGGGACTTGGGAACACAGCAGCCTTGTGGATGATACTTCTCAAGGCAGGGCACATTGGTCTATGGCTATTCGTGGTCATAACTGTATGCACTTTCATCCAACCTCCCCACAGGCCCTGAGCTTATTCTTTTATTCTGCAGAATAAGATCCCAAGCAGCAGCCTTGATCCATAAAGGCATTTATGGTACCAGAATCCCACCAGCTGCAGTAAGAAGTATGCACTCTGAATGCTTTTGCAAGCCTGGCGCTCATACAAGGCAGGGGGATTTCACCCACAGTCCTTTTCCATGTATTTCACTTAATACGATAGCATTAAAAATCCAGTCATTACCATCCATCAAGGCCTCTGAGCTTCTCACTGGAGCATGTGAAACTGCCAAAGGCCAGAGAGAGACCAGACTGACTTTCCATATGGCACAGTGTACCACCTATCTGGCGGCTCCCAGTTTCTAATGCCAGAAAAACAATGGGTTATGGGTACTATACTATAATCGTATAGTACCTCTCAAACACCAAGGGAAAACCTTATCTCCCTAAGGTTGATGGTAGCTTTTGCCACTGGCTGCAGCAGGACTGGGGTTGAACCTGGCTGTCTCATGCTGGGTTGTACAGCCCAGAAACAGAGAAGTGACAGGTGGTAATTTGATTAAGCACTCTGGTATGAGCTGAACCGAAGCCAGCATAACCAGAACAGAACTAACAGGAGGGAGCAGCTGGTTGCTACTGATCCTGCGTGAAGAGTACTCTGTCAAGTCAAAGACCACTCTGGGACCAGGAGAGACGATTAGTTATCCTCAGGCAAACCTACCCAGAATTAGGCAATGGGCTGTGAATCCCTGAGTATCTAGCCACAAGGCAAGAGACTTGTGTGCAGGAATTAGTGGGAGAAGCTCATCACACAAGAGGTTAGAATACAAAATCAGGTGACTAAGTGGTCCATCTGTTCTATGAAACAAAACATTAGCCCATGTTTTTTTAAAAAGTTTCTTTTCATTTTAAATGGCTTTAAAACTATATATATAGTTTCTATTTTTATATATATATATATATAACCACAGATTGCAGGTTAACCTGCCTTATTTAAAATAAATTGAAAGTCTGAATCTCACCCAATTAATCCCTAATTAATTGAGACAGATGGGTCAACCCAGCCATTCTTGCCAAGACAGTGGAAGGGTATCATTAACTGTGGGAAGCTGGGAGAAGGAAACCACATAAAGCATGGAGCATATCTCAACCAACATCATGGAGGGGGAAACTTCTCCATCTGAGGCTTTAAAGATCAGAAGGGCTCATCTAGTCAGGTTCACTATCAGTCTTTTAACCTAGAGGGATGAAAGGTCAAAAAACTACCAGTAAAGCTTGAACAGAGAGCTCTAGGAAACCAGAAGCCTAAGCTCCAGTTACCAGATATGCTTAGAGTAACTTTTCACAAGCTTACTCTTGACAGTGAAACCAGATTCAAATGTCGCTACACTTCACCTACCTGTGAGGTAAGGTTGAGAAAGCCAAGATTGCCCAGCCTAGACAAGAGAAGACTCAGGAGAATCTTATCAATGTGTATAAACATCTGACAGGGAGGAACAAAGATGACAGAGCCAGACAAATCTCAGTAGCACCCAGTAAAGGAGTAACTGGCACAAAATTAAATACCAGAAACTCCACCAAAAAAAAAAAAAATTGCGAAGGTAGTAAAATGCTGTATCGTAGTTTAGCCCTGCTAGGGATCAAGCTACACAGTCTCTCACTCAACTCCCCACACCCTCCCTTGGGACAAGGGGAAGAATTGATAATGAAAATAAGGCAAAACTCATGGGCTGAGATAAAAAAAAAAATAAGAAAACAACAGAAAAGAAAAAGAAGACTGAAATAGAAGTGGAGTCTCCATTCTTGAAAGTATTCAAACCTGACTAGACATAGCACTAACTGCTCTAGTTGACCCTGCTTTGAGCAAGGGACTTAAACTAAACAATCTCCAGAGGCCCCTTTCAGCCTCAATGATCCTATGATTCTCTGCCAGAAACCACTGCCCTCCAGCTGTATAGTACAGTTCTTGAGGGTTGATTTTGACTCATACTGGTTCATCTGTCTTTTTTCCACTGTTATCACAAAAGACCATTTTGACACAACTGAGGGAGTCTGTAAAACCTGTGTGATAAAAGCAAATGGCAGCAAGAATTATCCAGCAATGAGGCTGGGTAAACAAGGAAAACCTCTTAACACCGCTTTGTCAGTCAAGAGAGGATCCCTTGGGAAGAAGACCCTTAGTGTTACATCTTCCAGGATGAGGTGCTGTAATCACCTCACTGTAATGTCAAAAGTACGCAAAAAGGTTTGATACTCCACTTCTACTTGATTTCAGCCTGGAAACAGCAGAATCTTGATGCCTTACATTATGAGGACACTTCTGAGGCTCTCATTAGGTACCTATCAGCTTCCAAGACCAGTTAGAAACCTTGGACAAATCCAGTCCTTCACCTCTTTCTACTTCAGTTATTTCACTGTAAAATGGCTACCATTGCATTGCCTGCCACAGCAGCTTTTAACAACGAGCCTACGCTTTGCTATATGCACTAACCAGAATGGATGTAACGTCAAGGAACTGCTAGATGTAAATAGCCTTTCTTCTCCTTCCTTCTTCCTGAGCAAAAGAAGATCTGACTGACTTCATTGGCTGATGACTCAAGACAAGTTCATTCATGACTATAGAAAGAACTTGCCAGTGTTTCCTATTAAAAGAAACCCATGAGACCTGAATAATTAATAACCTACCAGTGAAAAATTGGCCCTAATTACCAAAGCAATCCTGAAAAAAAAAAAATGTTAATTGCTTGGCCTAGGTTCCTCCCTCAATGGAATGACTATATTGACAAATCTCATATAGCAAGAGAAATCTGGTGGCCACAAGATACACTTGTAACAAAACGATCAATGGCAATTACTTAGTTCTCTTGCATTTCTAAAATTGCTCCAGGCTTCAATCTATCTTAAGACAATATTATACATTTTATCAAGGTGGGAGTTCTCCCTTTTTTTTTGCTTCAGCTGAAGATGAGTCATGTTTTGCACTGGACAAAATAAATACAATGAAAACTTTTAAATGGTTTTTAAAAAGCAAGTCTTTATCAAGCATTGGCAAAAGCATTCAGTTAAACTGCACTCGTGGTTGAAATTAATTTTCTGAAGCAAATTCTGAAAGTAGTAGAAGCCAACAATCAATAATCTCTTAATGAGGTGCAAGAAAAACATGTGTAGACATGACAGGGTTTGATGGCTAATGAGCTTCAGAAGAAGAACATTGTTCAGAGGAAAACTCTGAAAGGCGCAGAAAATTGATTAATTGCCAGCCCAAGTTATTGCAGCAAAGCATTTGGAAATTCAGCAGCCCTCAGACCTCATATCATTTGCACCTCCGATGAGACGTGTTAACTTTAGGAAACATTATAGCTGAAGGGTGTTGTTTTTTTCCCCACCTCTCTCTCCCTAGTTGCTAACTCACAATCAATCTGCTTGCTGTGATTTGTTGCCCCAGAAAAAGAAGTTACCTGGTAAAACTTTCCCATATTGTTTACTGGAATTAATAACTGAATGCAAAAGACAGACTATTGGGGGGTCCTGTTTCTCTTTTGTGTTAATAGCTGGTTCTCTGGATGTAAGGCGTAACTAGGCTAACAGACAGTTTGGTCTTCTGTCACTTACACTGACAAGTCTCAGCGGTGCAACATAAAGGAGTTCTCATTTACAAAAAAAAAAAAGATCAAAAGATCATGACCCATTTTCCTTCAGTTAAACACCTTATTTTAAGATGCAGAACCAACCTCTGTGCTATTTCCTGTCAGCAGCAAAGACTCGGAGCTCACATAGGTGGGAACATGGAATCCCAGCCTGAGAAACCTGATGAATTCTTTGTTTGGGTCTTTACTGCAAAAAGTGGTCTTGAGGAACCCCTGGTCCCTGAAGCCAGTAGGAAAGCCTGGAGCAAGGAAGACTTACCCTCTGTAGAGGATGATCTATTTAGGGAACATTTAAACAAATAAGTCCACCTCTGCTCCTGTTGTCCAGTAGGGCTTTTGCAGAACAAAAACAGGGAAGACTGATGGGCAGGAGGTGACTTTGGAAGGTAGAGGAGTGCCACACAGTAAACATCAACTGAAATCCAGAAGAGGTCCCTCAGCAGGGTAGCCTGGTTACAGCATCCACTACTCTCTTAAGGGGAATGCTAAATTAGTGAGTTTCTGTCCAGCCATGAGAGAGGAAACAGGTCCTATAAACCAGCCAATCCTCCTGTCCAGCTTTGTTTTCCTAACCTGAGGTGTGACCACCTTAGCCAGAATCAGGAGACAAGAAAATGGCCTATTTGTTTTCCCATGTGTAGAATGTAATATATTTCTGCACAGAATGTACAAGAAGTATCTTTCTACAATAAATAAACATACCTCATCGAGGATCAAAACACCCTGAGGCTCTACTAATTATATGAGAATGACAAGGAGATAAGAATATAGATTTAAGAAATAAGAAGGGAACACTCAGAAGATAATTCATGAGTCCGGAGTCAGCTGTAATAATCTACAAACTCTTTGTCTGAATATTGACTGGACTGAAGATCATAAGGGATCCCACTATCTTAGACGATGACCTTGTCTTACTTCCAGCTCCTCTTTTCATAAGCAGTGTGTGCCTCAAGGTCTTTAACAAGGGGACAGATTGCTATTTCTACAGACTTATCCTCTCATATATAAGGCAGATACTAAAAGATAAGTAACTCCTCACCTACCCTGTAAGACATAAGAAACAGTGAGGAGAAAAATCATCCTGTGTTCATGGCCACTCAAATACTGACCACTCCTTACAGTTGCTGTATGACTAACAACAAGTTATAAATGGGTTAAACTGATCTGAGGCCCTCATTTGATCCCAGAGAAAAAAAAAAAAAGCAGTAACTAGCACACCTAGAAGTTGGTCCAGATGTAAAATGGCACTTAAGGAGCATAGGCAAAAGCACAAGGCAGAGGCTTCAAGAATGCCATCTGCACTGATAAATGTGACACTAATTACTTCCCCTCACTCCCTCTATTCATTCTTTCTTCATAGCAAGACAGTTACCTTTTCAAGGTAGGGATTCTCTGTCACTGCCAGCATGATTGGGAGCCTTTTTCTTATTTACAGCCTCTAGTTTTCATTTTTATACCAAAAATAAATAAATAAATAAATAAACACATACATACATAAGTAAATAAATAAATAAAAATTAGTTTAGGTTAAAAATCCCCAGAGTGCTGCAAACAAACCCTTGGGCACCTCAAGTTCCAAGGTGCCTATATATTTTTACTAATTAAGTTAGCTTAACTTTAGGGACATAAAGTAAGCACTTTTGGGCATTATTATAACTGTCCAAGTCTTTATGTTGTTGAGCAGATTGACACCATCTCGTTTGCCCAACTGCCATTCACAAGCCAGGTGTTTCCCAGCCTAACTTGCACCTGTAGAGCCCAATACCCTTGCAGCTGTGTTTCTCAGCCAGGGAGACAGATTGATGGCAGCACATAACACATCGGGACAGGACTTGGAACCTCACTGAACAAATGAGCCTGAACAGAAACACAAGCAAAATTGGGCCAAATAAAAATCCCATCAGGCAACAGGGTAAAAGACAACTTGCGACTATTTTTTTTAACTGTATGAAAGAATCCTTCTATTAAGAAAAGGTTTGAGAAGTAAAGCAGAGAACAGACCCGCACCAGGTCCTGGTCAAAATATGGAAGGTCCACGTTCCCCAGTTTTAACTTCTAGCCTAGTGATGTGTGTTTGGCTGCAATGAGGGAAGACAGGATTCAAATTCCCTCCTTTCCCAGAGGCTAGGCTTCTTCTGTAGTCTCTTATGAAGGCCGTTCCAAATCAGTTACAGAAAAACAGCAACACAGATTGCAACTCAGATTTCCTTCATCTAAATGTGCAGACGTGCAATAGGGCCATGTGTCCATGGACCAGGTCAGACAACAAGAAAAAGTAAAGTTTCTTTGACCCAGCTGGAAGCATGGAAACCTCACATACCCTCACTTGGTCCCTCAAGTAGGACCATGACAGAAGAGAGGGGGCAAAGTTGAAGTTCAGCCAAAGCCAGGAGCTCCTGCCTTACATAAAGATACTACTAAGCAGTATCTTTTGTAGGAGTCTACGAAAGAGTTTATAGTCCTACAAGTACCCCTTCCGTAAGTCTCAAAAGTGACGCTCTATGTAAACGTCAATCTAATTCTTTCCATGCAAAATAGAATTGCTCTAAGAAAAGGAGCCAAGAAGAACCTCCAAACCTAATGTTTTAAGTGGGAAATTAGGGTTCCCCACCCTCCAGGTAGAGGGATGTTTTGAGTCATATCCCAGATGCAGACCCAGGCCCTACAACTGTTACCAAGCAGGGGGGTAGGAAAGGGGGGAAAAAAAAAAAAAAAAAAAAAAGGAAGGAATGGCACATCTGATGACTGTGAGAACAGCAGCTGACCCTTCCCAGACCCCAGGAGAGAGTCATGACAGTGAGCCCCAGCTGGGAAGACGTCATTGGAATGTAGGTACCACAGCACTGAGTCCTTCTGCTCATCAAACCTTTAAAGCTTACCAAGTCAATATAGAGTCACACTGATTTCAGTGAGCTAATTAAGTCTTGAGTACTTGCAAGCTTTACTGTGACCTAATCCCCATTAGAGCTGTAATTGTACAGATTGATTTATCATTTGATACTGAGATTGGTTAGACTCCAAGCAACAAACTCTTTCTGAAAAGTTTTGGTTTTTTTTTTAACCAAAAAAAAAGAAAGTTGTTTCATAAAAATTAACCTTTTACAGGAACATAAAATTCTACTGAAAATGTTTCTGAAGAAAATTGTTTCAATGGCATTTTGACTTTCAAAATATTTGTCAGAATGAAAGTTCAACAGTTTTTCAGATACTTAAAAACCACTGTGAAGTTGAAATAAAAATCAAGATAGCCTGATATATGTACCCACAAAGGACTTCACTCATGCTTGTCTATTTTGTTACCCCTCCCCCAAAAATGTACATCTTCTCAGAAATAGAAATCCCAGCCCCTGGCAGCTCTACTCCCAAGAGCTGGTGTAACCCACTGCTCTGTCTGTGCTTCGTGTTCTCTTCCCCACCTGGTTCCCAGAGGAGACTTTGCTGAAGTTGCCAAAAATAAGCTTTTGCCAGAAGTCCCACCTTCTCAAAAGTTGTTCCATAAGCAGTAGAACTGTTGGAACCTGTTTTCCTATGATTTGGTGCCTTGTAGCCAGATTCTCCTGTGTCTAACAAGGTGCTGGACCTTCCTTCTCAAGGTTTTCCTGTAGCTGGGGTGTTATTCTAGTCTCTGCTCATGTGGTTCCTTCATTTCTAATAAAGGATGGAGTCAAAGTACCTCCTGTCCCCACCTACTCTTGGGAGGCAAATTACCATCTCTCTGTGAAACTCAGCTGGAAGAGACTAGCAGATTTAGAAGTTGTAAAAACAGTGCACAGGCAGATGCTTGTGCATGCGCACACAAAGATACCCCCCTGTGCTCATAAGCCTGGCTTCCTACGGAAACCAGACTAAAAATAACTGTTTGGGTTACGAACAGCTATAGTTGCACTGTAAGCTGTGCCTCCACTCCCTGACAGTATGCATTAGAGTTCTTTTTAATTTCACATTTCCATGGCCTGTCTCAAAAGAAAATCTGTTATTTCTCCTATGATCTTTTCCTAGCTTCTTTATATTTTTACCACTCTGTACTCATACTGTTTTCTTTGTCAGAACAACCCCAAGATGACTGCAATATAGGCTTAGACATTCTGCATGAAACTTCTTTGCAAAAAGCATAAGACATGAATTTTAATAATTGCTAGAACAGTACATTTCGTTTTCAACCTGCAGCATAGCCCACTTTATATGCAGCTCAGGCAGAAAGCTACAAAAGGTAATTTAGCTGTTAACTGGCAGTCTATATATGCCAGTAAATATGCACCGTCACTAGAAAACACTATATTTAGCGAGTGTGTAGCATAAAGAGTTAACAGGGGTCTTTTTTCCCTTCACAGAAACCATTTCTGTAGATTCAGTCTGGTATATGTAAAGTAACACATTTTAAAGACTTCTATGCAAGTACCTCTGGTCTTTAGAAAAAAAAATGTTTCTGCAGTAATATTTGAGATCTGCTGTATGCTCTTGCATTAAAAGCCACACTCAAAAGTTTGCAGATGTTCTTTCTCCACCGTCTGCTTTTAACTGGCCACCATACCCCGACATTATTTGTTTTTCTTTGACAGCATGAGCCTCACAAAAGTGCCCTTTTTTTGTCTTTCCTTAGAATAATAGTGCTTCATCTTCACAGAGCCTCCAGAAATCCATTATAAGCTACTTATTTTCCACACATTCTGTAACACAGAACTTTTTTCTCGCAAGACAGACTTCTGGAAAAATAATAATCCTGTATAATACATCTAAATCCCTCCTGATCAGTAGCATATTCCCAAATCATTTCCTTGATTAAGCCAAGTTTCCACTCAGAAGCACAAACTTTGGAGGGGGAAAGTTGAGCCGTCCAGATGGCACAGACAGTATTTCACATCATTCCAGCAGCTCAGGAGCTCCTGCCTCTCCTCACCTTCCCACCACCATCTCTGACAGACAACGAGTTCAGAGGAGGGACACGGACAGAAGCAGAAGAAAGAACTGCAGTGTTCGCTGAGCATCAGTTGTCCTTACAGCAGACCAGAGCCCCAAATATTTAATGCATCGCAAGGAAAGGCTCAAATACAGAGCACCAAGAAAGAAAATGGTGCAGTTAGCACATTGTTTTTGTTTATGTTTGCCAGAGCTTTCAACTGTTTATCAGAATGGCAACAGATGGCACAAGGCAAACGCACACACTTTTTCACAGTTTCCTACAAAACGAACAGATGTCTTCATTACATGCTACATGACCGCGTTTAACAAAATGTGACAAGAAGCAGAGGTAGAGAGAAATGGCACATCCCTTTCCTAACCTGAATTGCCTCTTGGCACAGATGTAGTTGTGCCTGAGCATGGGACTGAATGCACAAGAGGGAACTGAGAGGATTTTTCACCTGTATCTACTCCACTGTACCCAGTAGGCATGGAAAACAGAAGTAGAGACTTCAAGGTGGTTTCATCTCTAGGGAAACACGGCACCTTCCTGGACCAGCCAAGATGGAGACAGGCGATGGGTTCACCATCTCTTCTAAGAAATGTTTGCAGGGAATGATCATTCTCAGCTGGTTCAGGACAGCCCCTCCAGCAGAAATCATACGATGCTAGTCATCTTTTGGCTCTGCTGAAGAGGACATGTTACCCACAGCCAACCACTGTTGAAGCCACTGACAGCCTTTGTATCAGCCAGGCCCTGCCACAGCCTGAGCCAGAAAAGAGTGGCAAAAAGATTCAGCAAACCTAAACAGTCCCAAATGCTAGAGATTTCTCTAGTGAGCAGAGCCCCATCAACAACATAACTCTCTTCTGAAAACAAGGCCCATGCTGGGTTAAATACTGCCTTTCTCTGCTTGCCTGAGTGGTTCAGCAATTCAAGGAAATCCATGTCTTGCCACGTGAGACAGGACAAGAGCATGGAGGCCTGCTCCACACCAGAGAGCTAGGCTTTTCCATCTTCAATTTTGCTAATAACTCAGGCGGGCTTACATCAAGTCCTTCCTTTTATTTTCAAATCAACTAAAAAAGAAATGGAGAGCAGGTTTGGTGGGTAACAGGTACTTGACATCCTCTCACTTAGATGTTTTGTAACTAGCCGCTATTCACAGCACAGAGTGTATCAGAGAACACTCAGAGCAAAACCACAGTTGCTGTGAAAATTTTACAACAGGGCAATAGGCATTCATATATTTTATTTTGTTCTCTGCTGAAGAGATCAAAGCTAGCCATTTCAGACAGCTCTCCCAGTAAGACCACAGACATAACTTGCTTACTCATCTGCATTTGTGGACTGTAAGGACAGGGATGGAGGCAGAAAGGGTTGTAGCAAAGCACATGGACATATTTCTTCCAGCTGGAAGCTTTGAATTGCTTCAGTACAGAACCATACTCAAGCCTCTCAAAGAAAACTTCAGACTCTTCATAATAAAGCCAGAATCTGTCTCCAAACCAGGCTGTCACAACAGAGTGGGACGGCAAACCCATGGCAAAAGAGGCAGAACAGACTTTGTAGGCACTTCTTTTTGGTCCACAATATACACATTTACAAAGGAAGAAAGACTTAATGCTGTCCCTCTTCCCAAAACTTCTACAAATAGGTCAGCACATCGGAAAATTTCATACTGTAACATGCTAGAGCTGGTAGCCTGGGGTTTTGTCAGGGACCAGTTGTGCCGGTGAGACAAAGTCTCTTTCCAACAGTATCAGCCTCTCCTGCTCCTGCCGCGTAAACCTCAGAACTGGCTGTCTCTCTCACTGTAGACTTTAAGGGCTGTATAACCCCTACAAGGATATCTATACAGCCAAGAGTAAGAGCATACAAAATGTAGGCAGACCGCCTTCTTGGGAGGTGTTATCTGCCAGCCCAAGCGACAGCCTCTTCCACACACCCAGGGCTGGCTCTCCACTCTTACAGTATGGGCCCAGGGCAACAGAGACAGCCTTGGCTGCTGGTAAAATTCTCCCATATAAAATGAAATATCTAAAAAACATCTACATCAGGATAACCAGCCCATGTATTCCTTTGGCTTTCAGATAACTTGTGCTTAGCCTAACAAAACATAGCTCTTAGCTGGTTAGTGAGATGCCAACCAGATTTCTACTTTGGAATACCATTTCCAGAGGTTGGTCCCATACCTATGGGAGGCCATAGGAGCTTCCCCATGGATTTCAGCAGACAGAATCATGCTCTCTGGTAGCACCAAAAGCAGCAGCAAGAACAGAATGTCTCTGCAGGATGCCTACCATGCCGCGAGGAGAGAACAAATGTCAGGATGCAGGAGGGCAGGAATTCACCCAAGCAGCAAGGAAAAAAAGTTTTTCTTGTGTTTTTAGGGAGGAGCACTCTTACCATTCTTTCAACCATTATATCACTTTAATGACTGGCTTCTCTTATTGTCTTAGCAGCTTGCAGAATTTTCTCCTCCCTTCCCCTTATCTCCACCTCCCAGACTGACTTTGAAGATTTCATCTGCAGCTGCTCACAGCAGTATTGTCCATCTGGAAAACAGCACCTGCTAAACCCAAAGTTTCTTGCCGAGCTACTGTTCTCAGCAAACTGCTTCTCACAAGCCTTGAGTTCCTCACCAGCTCTTTAGGTGGCAACTGGCAGAGATCAGATAGGGCCTCATTAGCAGTGCAAGACACTCCACAGCAGGGGCTCTTTGACTCAGCTGCTGTGACGTCCTTAGTATTTATGTCCTGAAAGAAGGTCTAAAAATACAGGCAGTGGTGACACAACACTTCCCACATGTGATTCTGAAATGCACAGCAATATTCTCACCTACTGCACAATAAGACAGAAACCTAAATCCATCCTATGGCTGAGCACATTTGGATGTGTTTGTGAGCACATTTCACGCAACCTTCAAAGCCGTTTTTAATGCACACACCACTGCGCAGGATGCTGGAAGTTCAATTATTTCCACAACATTCAAAGATTAAAAGCTAAATATAACAGAGACCTCAGATGTCTAAATTGAGACGAAAGTGGCTGATTTCTGCATGGGTCTAACTGTGATTTGGGTGTCCTTTCCACCTAGCCCAGAAATCACCGGACACCACCTTATCTCATAGGTTTTGTTGCAGTCTCTTTCTTGGCATTGGTTTCTTCAAAGAGGGCCAGAGGTCGATACAGTAATTGCAAAACACAAGTTTTTCAAGTAAAAGCCCACTGATTAAAATATACACTCCTGAAGAGGGCATCTGGGTTTGAGATTCCCTGCAGCCTGAGAGTACACATGTAATTTCTCACTTCAACCCAAGAATCTCCTTTTCACTAGGCTAGTGTCTCATCCTGGTGGAGCTACCTACATCTTAGGTATTTTTCCAGAACTCACAAAAATAATAAACAGCACCAACCCACAGCTAGCCAATACAAAGAGCTGTGAAAGAAAGGCCCAGCCATCCCTGACATCATTCATACTATCTGCAAAGAGACTGTATGATGCTCAGATTATACCTCTGCATCACAAAGGGCTGGCTTGGTTGTTAGAATCACAGAATAGTTTGGGTTGGAAGGGACCTTTAAAGGTCATCCAGTCCAATCCCCCTGCAAGGAGCAGGGACATCTCCAACCAGATCAGGTTGCTCAGAGACTACTCCAACCTGGCCTTGAATGTTTCCAGGAATGGGGCATCCACCACCTCTCTGGGCAACCTGTTCCAGTGTTCCACCACCCTTATTGTAAAAATTTTTTTACTAATATCTAATCTGAATCTACCTCCCTCTATTTTAAAACTATTACCCCTTGTCCTGTCACAACAGGCCCTGATGAAGAGTTTTTCCCCATCTTTCTTATCAGCCCCCTTTAGGTACTGGAAGACCGCTATAAGGTCTCCCCAGAGCCTTCTCTTCTCCAGGCTGAACTGGAGCTCATTCAGCCTGTCCCCATAAGAGAGGTGCTGCAGCCCTCTTATCATCTTTGTGGCCTCCTTTGGACCCTCTCCAACTGGTCCATGTCTTTCTTATGTTGGGGGCTCCAGAGCTGGACACAGTACTGCAGGTGGGGTCTCACCAGAGTGGAGTAGAGGGGGAGAATCACCTCCCTCCCTGAACCTGCTGGCCACGCTTCTCTTGATGCAGCCCAGGATTCGGTTGGCTTTCTGGGCTGCAAGCGTACATTGCTGGCTTGTTGTTTTAAAGCAATTTATCTGTTCAATTGCACACACTCTTATGGCTCCATTGAAGAAAATAGATGTAATCTATCTTTTGCTTCACCTGCTGGTAACAGCATTTTCCTCAATACGCAGGAGGGTAAGGGTCTCTGATATTGTGATCTCATTGGTAGAAAAATCAGAAGGCTAAATAGTTTGAATTATCTCGATCTATAACATAGTCTTGGAAGGGAGACCACTAAGAGTGTGCTTAAGCAAAGTTTCTCCTCCAGAAATCCCACCCTAAACTCCAATTTTGCATCCTCAAAAAATACTGTGTCCTACGAATTGTCATCAGGTATTGAGAATGAGAAGAGAGCATTGACTATTTCGTACAGCTTTTGCTCAAAGATCACTGCATAATGAAAAGAGAGACCAAATCAGACAGCAGGTCTTCCATAGACTGAGCATTTGCTTACACACCAGAACAGGAACTCATAAGACTATGTTTAACACCATCTGGGGATCCTTCCATACAATATTACCATCAATAACAACAGAAGCCTAGCTACAGATTGTTGTACTCTGTGACAGCTAAATATATCAGACCTAATTAAATAACACAGGCCAAAAAGCAGAAATCTGCAAACACAAGGGAATGCTACCACAAGGACCAGGAAGATGAAAAAAAAAAAAACAAAACCCTGCAAATTAAGTGTAGGGATGAACCTGAATTGAAATTACCAGTCTCAACACCATAACTGAAATTTAGGAAAGGTCAGGTCTAAATAAGGAGCCTGGTTTGAACAGCACAGCTGGGGTCTCTCTGTGACTCAAACCAGAGCACAGGCTCCAAACAATCGTAAGAGCTAGAAAGAATGCACTGGGGAATTTACCTCAGCTGGTATATATCAGCCTAGCTCCATTGACTTCAATTAGCATGATGTTAAATCTTCAGTGTTGACTTCAATGGGATTACAGTGATTTACATCAGCTGAGGAGCTAACATTTAACTTTTAGGCAGACACTTCTGTAGCATCTTCATTAGTGGAAATTCTATGTAAAGAAAAGGAGATATTCTCTGCTTTTATGGCTCCAGCTACCTACCATAACGGGTATCATAAATGCAAGAGATAGACTGGTAGCCAACTATAATTGGCTCCATTTTGCTGCAGTTCAAACTGTGGCTACAATTACCGTTTCCTTGCTATAAACATCCAGCTAAGAATTGCTGGAGCTGCTCTTTCCACTTCCTGCCTCTCCCTCTTATTTAACAGCTCTAAACGTAGGTTTTCATAAAGGCAGAAAGTTCTTGCCCTTTCCTGTGCATGCACAGCTGGCAATTACTGCTAGCAGCCAGCCTTCCCCCTTCCCAGCTCCCTCTGTTTCCCTAACCTGCCTGTTTTCCCTAACTCTGTAAACACAAGAATAACTATTGTTTCACTGGGTATTACACATGTATCCCAGGTCTGAATGCTCCAAGATGCTTAAATTCAGTAAACTGTGAAACACGCAACAAGACTCTGCAGTCCTCCACAGGTTGCATTGCCAGATGTTGTTGGAAAACAACATGCTAGTTCATCCCAGATTCTAGCTGAGCCACTGCCTGTTAAACGTTGAAAATATTATCTGAAACTCCCAAATATGGTCTTTTGAGGAATCCAAGGAAGGCATCCGTAACTCCTGCTTCTAGGTATGCAATATGAGTGCCTTGCTTAGGCTGCTTTACAGTCAGTGGAGACTTCAGAGATGATTTAAGAGCTAAACTAGGAGTTTGCCTCTCTCCATGGAATATGTAACCTGTCTAGGCTCATAAACAAGGTACCTTTATTAGAAGCCTAAAGACGGTATGAATATTCTCAAAATAGCTATATGTCCCATTTCCCCCCTGAACCCTTTTATCATCTGACATGAATCAAAGAGAGGAAGTTTGCCTGGTCCAGGCGTCTCTTAAAATGCTAAGACCTTAAGATTTATGCAGCTGTTGAGCATGAGGTCCTGCTGCCCAGTACCAAAGCTGTGTTTTGGGTGGAATTATGTAATTGACTGACTTCACTTCTCCTGGTCAAATTGCAGGGGTTTCAGACTGATCTGAAATGAAAATGTTTGAATGTCTCCGAGAAATACATTATTTAAAATATTTCTTTCAGCCTGAAACAAAGGATTCCTTTCCAATGTTGTTTTAAATTTAAGTTTTACTACAGTTTACCACAAGGTACCACTGCAAGTCACAATGCTCAAAAGTTTAATTTAAAAAGAAAACATTTTAACTTAAAAAGAGTTCTCTTCTGATTTCTTTTTAATCTGATTGTATAAGAGACCAAATACAGTGCTGACTGACAAACACTTCAAGTTTTCTCAAAATTTCATTTTTCAGTAAATAAACAGGTTGTTTAACTGAAAAACATCCAATTTTAGTTTGGGTCTCAGTGAAAAGCACACACATACCTGTCCTGAAACACTGGCCTTAAGCTGTGCACAAACACGGCAGATTTCCTACCAACTCGTGGCCCTCTAAGGACTACTCTGAAGAACCAAGTTCCTCTAGAAGCCAGACAGATGGCCCTTCAGAAGAGGAGTTGGTTTGACACAGAGAATGCCAAAAATGCTATTCCATCACCGTTTTGTAGCCTTTTTATATTCTTGAGTGATATAAGTACCAAAGAGAAAGTCACATGTAAGCTGTAGAATAAAAATACTTATTTTACTGGGACCGGCTGTGACTCACCTACAGGAAAGATGCAATAATTTCTCTTTGCACACACATTTTACAAGCTAGGAGCCTCAGATTCTCCTGTTTCTTTGTTTCCTCTTCCATCTTCCTACCCTCAAGGGCCTAATACCCAGCCACTCTTTCTTGGCAAATAACAAGAATCATTCTCTCCATGGATACAAAGCTCTCTCCTTTCTGGTAATTAAACAATATTGTCAACTTAATGGAATGTCAAGGGTGGATTAAAACTGACTGTGAAATGAAATAAAAGTTTCCACAGTATTTAAAAGTTTTGACAATCATACCTCTATAGCAAAAGATTAATATTCCCTTGGATGAAGTTTATTCCTTCTTTGTGTGTATTGTACTGTAGTTGTCATCTCACGATACTGGGGTTAAGACTCACTCCCCAATCCTTGGTCATCATCTCCTATAGAGTTATTAAGCCCAAGAAAATGTCTTTTTATGTCAAGAATAACTTTTCTCTGGAGTGTTTCCTGAGTAGTTTATGGACGGATGCATTTACTGTTCCTAGGAAAATGTCCCTGAAATCTTAAAGACACACTGCCCACTTTGTTACTGTTTTGTTGTTACTATATATTTACATATTTCCTCTGTAAGCTTCCAGTTTTCAGGACTTTTCCCTCTCCCCTCCTCCTTCCACAGACCTCCCAGACTTTTCCTCTGGTGTTGCATCATGCCACTTTCCAGCCATGGTTTGCAGAACACATTCCAGTTCCACTGTGTTTCTAATCCTCAAACCAGAGGAAAAATTGCTGCCCCTTCTGCAAAATTCAGTTTTAACCATACAACTAAATTCAGCGCTTCTGAAGGTGTTTAGTTTAAGTCAAAGTGGGACACTTTGACCTTCTTGCAAAAGGCAACTGTCCTTGCCTGCAAACTGCACGTGACATCCAGTGAGGTGAGTGTCGATCTCTCCTTCCAAGTAACTAGTGATGGGACGAGAGGAAACGGCCTTAAGTTGCATCAGGGGAAGTTTAGATTGGATCTTAGGAAAAATTTCTTTACTGAAAGAGTGGTCAGGCACTGGAACAGGCTGCCCAAGGAAGTGGTGGAGTCACCATTCCTGGAGGTGTTCAAAGAACATGTAGATGTGGCACTTCGGCACATGGTTTAGTAGGCATGGTGGTGTTGCATTGATGGTTGGACTTGATGATCTTTGAGGTCTTTTCCAACTGTAATGATTCTATGATTCTAGTACTAGCATTCAGCCTCAGAAAAAAAAGAATATAGAATTATCAATAAAATTGTCAGAGACCAGGGAGAGAGGAGGCATGGATGATGGTCAGATAGTTCTTAATTTTTTTAAAATTCTATCACAGGAAAGTTATGGGTAGCTGCTCTGAAGTAAGACCCTAACCTACAGGAGCAGCTTAAAAATAATGTGAATTTTATAAAGTTACACTCTTCTAGTTCCTCTCACTTGTCTTTTAAGTAGATAAATACTGATCAGATTTCCAGGTTTTGAGAGAGTGAGAGTGAAATCATCTGGTCACATGACTCCAGGAAGCTGAGATTCAAGAAAAAATACTAAATATTTTGACAAATCCTGAGGGTACTGATTTACTGAAAGTGCAGCCACACACAGCTCTGACAGAGCTGCAGTATGATAGCAAAGAAGCAAAGAGAATTGCTATGCTCTCTGTATTTCTAACCTAAAAAGGGTTGGAGGAAGACCCAGAGCTTGATTTCTCCCCTTAAAAAGGCCCAGATTGTACTGACTTGTTCTTTAAGGCCTCCTCTTTTTCTCAGTTTTATATCTCCCCTTTTTGACTCCTCCTTTCTTGATTTCTTTTATTCTTTTTTCTCAGTGGTCTCTCTCGAAATTCAAACATGATGCTTTTGCCACTCCTAACCTTTACACTCCCGCTGCCCTCTGTCCCAGCTCGGGGAGTCACAGACGGCTCCCGCTGGCATCGCCTGGCCTTTCCAACAACCGCATCAGAGCCCATGGCTGGACCCTTGCCCTCCCTCCAGTACCGTAATAAACCTTAATCACCTCCTGTGTTTACTCTGACAGAGCAATAAAGGATCCTCATCATCAGGTAGATTTTTTGAAATATCAGCTTCATTTTTGCCACCCTATGGGCAGTTTTACCTTTACATGGCAGGCCTATAATGACACAAGAAAATAAGACTAAATCTGTTTTTATGGTTACATGTTGAACATTTACCTAGGAGCTGGAAAACGGTAATCCAATGAGTTGCATAAAAGCAATAACAACAATAAGATGTTGTATACATCTCAGGTCTTGATCGTAATCAATTTTTTTTAAAGTGTCCATTAAAAAAAATCTTTTCCTATTATTCAATGTTTGCCTCTGTGTTTCCTATTCAACATTTTAAATGGCCATTTTTCTAATACCGCATTCACCTCTAGTGACATTAAGCTGATGTAATAGAACCATTTTAATCAGTAACAATCAATTTTACTACAATGAAAACCTTAGGGACAGAACATTAAATATATACCATGTAATTAGTTTTGATAAAACAAGCCTTCATCTTAGCAAATCAAATATAATGAAAAGGAAATTTAACAGCTATAAAAATCTATGGCATAAAGTAGGTGTGAATATGCATGCTGTATGTGCAACTGTATATAATCATGTTTCACTTCATCTACACACATAGTCTGTGTGAGGATCAAGATGAGTTCTGGAAAGTCTTTGGAAATGTAGGGATGCCCTAAATGTTCTTTTACGGAGAACAATCTACTTTATATGCTTACTTTACAAGCTACATTAGTAGCTGCATCTTAGAAGAGAGTTCAGCTTGCAAGGAGTCTGTGAAATCACTTAATGAATGCACTTATTGATGCAATGAAACCAAGATGAAAAACAGTACTGAGAAAAGCAGAGTAAATATCCACTACCTAGCTAGTGATAAAAATAGAGTTTCTATCTCTGTATTCATTCACAGTGTAATTAATATCTGACATGATTCCGCATCCCCTATGCCACCAAGGCTGGAAGTGTTTACAGACAACCATTAGTGCCGTGTCAGAAGAGCAGGCTGGGCACATAACAGCCTCCCCCATAGGCACAGACCAATATTTCTCCAGCAACCAGGAATTCCCACTGAGGTCACTAGCAGCATGCTGGCACTTTATTCTATTTCTTGCAAGGACCATGTCCTTGTGTAGATCATGATATTCCTTGAGCAGGAACACTTAACGGGACTGAGGGTATTTGGTGATTAATTTTTCTTTTTCATTAGCCAGGGGTTGTTTTGTTTGAAATTATTTGGAAAATATAAATAATGTTTCCACACTTAGTAATCATCCGCTGGGGGCATATTTAAGTTGCAATTCATCAGTGTGGAGTTTTGCCACACAGAGCGAAACAACAAGCTACAAAAACAGTCTCTGAGGCACCATCTTCCCGGCCAGGAATCAGCACTGTCTCTTGCTCCAGCCTTCTCTCCTTGATTCCTTGGCCAGGTGACCTCCTGGTCCTGAGGAAATTGTCAGTTCATTTTTCAGATAGCCATTAAGATTACTTTGTACTATTCCACCACAGGGGAACTGAAGAGCTGCCCCAAAATCCAGAACAATTGACAATATTTTTATCTCAACAGAAAATTAGATTTTCTACTAAGCTTAAAATCTCTTCAAGGAAAATAGATTAATTCAGAAAGTCTTTCAATGTTAAATCAGTTTTTCCCAGAGTAGATTTTGATTCAACATTGTCATGAAGTTCTCCTCAAAAACAACAACGGTTTAAAACAACAAAAAGGTCCTCACAATTTCCAGGAAAAGTTCTTCACTAAATTATGTCTATAAGGACAGGCTGAGAGAGTTGGGGCTGTTCAGCCTGGAGAAGAGGAGGCTCCGGGGAGACCTGATAGCGGTCTTCCAGTACCTCAAGGGGGCCTACAAGAAAGATGGGGAAAGGCTGTTTAGTAGGGCCTGTTGCGATAGGACGAGAGGTAATGGTTTTAAAATAGAGGGGGGTAGATTTAGATTAGAAATTAGGAAAAAATTTTTTACGATGCGAGTTATAGAACACTGGAACAGGTTGCCCAGAAAGGTGGTGGAGGCCCCATCTCTGGAAACGTTCAAGGCCAGGCTGGATGAGGCTCTGAGCAACCTGACCTAGTCAGGGATGTTCCTGCTCCTTGCAGGGGGGTTGGACTAGATGACCTTTGAAGGTCCCTTCCAACCCTAACCATTCTATGATTCTATGATTCTAAAACTAGAAGTTTTTTCCTCAAATTTGCCACAAGAAAACAAAGCATTTCCTAACTAGTTCTAGACAAGCATTCAGGCCATCACAAAGTCCTGGTTTGTCTCACTCTTCCCCACATAAATCAGGAACCACATCATAGCTGAGAGGCTGTAATTACATCTGATGGAGCCCTTCATATTTTGTCAAAAGCATCTTTGCATCAACAACCTGTTGCAGAAACATGCACCCTGATGCTGTGGAAAGCCCATGGTCCAAGAACTGAGGAAATCCACCCAAGTTTGGAGGGCTGCAAGCAGTGTGGAGTTCCAGATTTTGGGAATGATTCATGAGCTTGGTTGTGTCAGGGTTAAGATGGGATTTCTTGAGGCCCCAGCTTTGAGGCACAGCATCAAGCACATCATTCAAGGACAGAAGAGCCTTGATCTCCACGTCATGGCCATGGGATGAGACTCGGGGCCCTTCGAAGTCAGAGGCTTCAAATGGTCTCACCAGCAGCTGGCTCAGCCCTGGGCTAGATCCCTCCTGCAAATTACACCCAAGCTGGTGGTCCTGGAACACCAGACCCTACAGCTGTGGCCCAGACCAGCAGCCCAACTGGACTGGTCCCTAATGGAGAGCTGGGATCCTGAACGCCAGAGCGGTGCTGGCTGCAGCCCAGCCACAAATCCTGAGACACAAGCAGCTGCTACCAGCGGCAGAACTGACAAGATCATCAATTTCTCTGAGAAGCCGCAGCATCTGGGAAGCATATTTCATTTCGGAAACACTGTGTATTGATGTGTCTGAAACAGACTTTTCTTAGGTTTTTCTGGTTCAAGTGAAGTACTGAGGAAGGCTTGTTTTAGATTGAGAGAAAATGGAAAAGAAAAACCCCACAGTTTTCTGCCACCTGGAAACCCCGGGGGTTTAGCTGTCTCTATTTGCAGCAGTCTACATCTGATGCAGGAAAAGAATTGGGCTAAGAATCCTACAGGATCAGCCTGACCCATCCCTTCACTGTACCTTATGACCCTTTCAGCTGGGGTTGCTCAGAGCCCCGTGTAGGCTAGGTCAGCTCCATCAAGTGGGATGTATAGGCACATACTCAGCCTTACATTTCTCTGAACTAATGGTGATTGATGCACAGGGACAAAATTTTCCCAAGTCATTGCAAGTCTCACAAGCCAAAGATAAGTGTTTGAAAGAAACATTTAACATTCAAAACTGAATCCTCAATTCAAGGTGACCTTGGAGTTTTTATTAATGCTTTGATCACCTCCATGTCTATGAAATGACATGATTCGATTACCATGTGTTACATCCTCACATTTACTCATACCTCAGAGGGCCTAATTTGTGCCTCTGATGTATTTCTGAAGTAATTTCTATGGAAAGATATTTTTTAAATTCCTTTAAGTGTATAAATTATATTATTAATTCAACATACTACTTTTGCTCCATTGTTCTTTTTTTTCCCCCTGCTGTTAGAATACGTGAGAGGAAATTTAAGCTGATGAACCATTAGGAATATATCACCTCTATATATCACTAAAAGAAACATTTTGTTTCACATCTGGACCATCTAAAGATAGGTGCTTGGATTCCTGCAGTTTGATATTTTGGGATTAAAATCCTGGGTCTGCCAAAGTCAGTAGCAAAATTCTTACTGATTTAAATAGGGTAGAATCAAACCTAAAGAGCGACAACAAGGCATCTCTGTTTGGCACACTGGTCGCTCCTGTTGTCTGTGGAACACATGGAGTTTTTTGATATCTTAATACGAATAAAATATTCATTAACATGTTTTATGTGTGTCTGCATATGCACTGCAGCTGGATGAACAAGTCATCATTCCAAGATCTTAACCCTTTTGTCTGATCACAAATTATCAGCCAAGGCAGTGATTTTCATCACTTTTATTCTATTTTTCTTAGACATGCAATGGATCTGTTTAGGAATGCAAGCTGTATTTTGTAACTCACTCACAAATAGTCTGTTCATGTCTGCCTTGATCCAAGAGAGAACTTAAACCAGTCCCCTGAAGGAACTACACACGATTTTAAATATTTCCTTACATAGTGACCTGTGAGTGCTGGCTGGACACAACAGCTCACTCATCCCAGCTTCTTGAACAGACCTCTTGATTGCCTCCCAGGGTCCAAGGATGCACAGGCTGTACTGGGAAAATACTAGGAAAAGCGGCAACCTGTCTCCATCAGTGGCCTACAGCAGATATATAGGGCACTACAATACTTCAGGAACACTTTTCCTATCACTAGCAGCCTGAGCCTCAGACTTTCAGAGGTGCTTCACTGGTGTTTGATAATTCTGCATGGATGTATTTCCCATTAACTTCTCCAGTTTCCCCATAAACTCATATGAACTTCCAGCAACTAGAACATCCTGCAGCAAGGAGATCCTCAGCTCCACTTCGTGTCACATGAAAAAAACACTGACTTTCTTTACATTCTCCACCCAAAGAGGATGAGAACAGATAAGGTCTAAAAAAGTTTTAGGAAATATTTCAGACTCTGGAGTGGAAGAGGATATTGTTTTTCTGCCAGAGCACTGTCAAAGGTGAGGGACAACGCATGTTCCCGACTTTGTCACTACCCATGGGTAGATCTGTGCTCTCACTCTTCCCTTCTGAACTCTCTAAGTTACAAGTAAATCTCAGAAAGGCCATAACATCATCCGTTGTACAAACACTCTAATAGATAATTATTTAGTGTATATTTGCTATGATTTCTGCTTTCTGCAGGACTTATGGAGAGATAAAACCTCACTCGCTCAGCTGCTCACAAATAAACCAATAAGCCAGCCTGCAGTTGCATACACTAGAAAATCAATAACTGAAACTTCAGTTGTTTCAGCTCATTTGGAAGGACATACACAAATATCTTTGGGCTGTATTTGACTAATTCTAATATATATTCACGTACCTGTATACATTTCCATGTCAAGATACAGTAATTAGATCTATGAAATACAAACAGCTAAGATTTTACATTGTTCTCCCTCTCTCCCAAACACTCCTGCATCAGTAGATAGGAATACACACTCAGCAATACGAGGAAGTAAGGGAAGGGAAGGCTTTAACAATGATCTCTGATTTCTGCATGCAAGGTCTGATGGTTACCAAACCGTCTCAGGGAAAACTTACTAAGGAGCTCAGTGTACCAAGGTGATCCGACAGTCTGCTCTTTAATTACCAGTACCTGATGTGACATGTCACAGCACAATTGTGGTGGCACTGTAATACAATCTAGCTCCAGCCAGCACCACCCTAAAAGAGCAGTTTTCACAATAGATGTTACCTCCCTCTGGAAACAGGAGTCAAAGGAACAATGTTTATGGCTTCGTCCTGGGCAAAATAGTGAGTTGCAAAGGGAAAAGCTAATACCTATACAGCAACTTTATTACATGGGCTTTGGCTAAGTGTCGTAGTTCAGCCCCGATCGGGACCAGACTATGCAGTCTCTCTCTCTCTCACTCCCCCCACCCTCCAAGAGAACAGGGGGAGATGATATAAGAAAAATGGCTCCAGGTTTGAGATAAGGATGGGGAGAAATCCTTAAAGTTACTGTTATGGGCAAAACAGACTCGACTTGGGGAAAACTATTCATTTATTTCTAAAACTAGCAGGAGAATGAGACAGGGAACAAGATAACCTCCCCCCACCCCTCCCTCTTCCCGGGCTTAACATTATCTCTACCACCTCCCCCCCACCCCGAGCGGCACAGGGTGGGAGAGGGAATGGGGGTCACGGTCCATTCATCACATGTTGTTTCATGCCACTGCTTCATCGTTGGGGGAAGAACTCCTCACATTCCTTCCCTGCTCCATCGTGGGGTCCCTTCCACGGGCTGCAGTACTTTGTGAAACTGCTCCGGCGTGGGTCATCTCCTCCACAGGGTGCAGTCCCTCCAGAACAGCTGCCCCAGCGAGCCCTCCATGGGCCACAACCTCCTTCAGGCCTCCCCCTGCTCTGGCGTGGGGTCCTCCACGGGCTGCAGGTGAATCTCTGCCCCTCCGCGGACCTCCATGGGCTGCAGGGGGACAACCTGCTCCACCATGGTCATCACCACAGGCTGCAGGGGAATCTTGGCCAGGAGCCGCATTACTCCTCCCCCTCCTTCTGAACTGACCTTGGCATCTGCAGCCGTTCCTCACAACAGGCTGGCAGACGCCTCTCAGGATCCTTTTTACATCTTATTCATTTCTCATCTCCTCTCCACTTCTTGCAGCCGGGCCAGGCCGAGTTGGGCCCAGTTGGCTGCCCGGCGGGAGGCCAGAGGGTGAGGCCTGCAAGGCCCACAGGGTTCACGTCTCCCCCTCTCTGCCCCCACTCAGCTGCTTCACATCTTCTCTCCTCTTTTTTTTTTTCTGTTTTCCCCTTCTTAAATACGTTATCAGAGAGGCGTTATCAAGGGACATTCTGCTACCAATTGGCTCGGCCTTGGGCCATCCTAGGCGCAGCTGAGTCCACTGAATAAAGGGGAGCAACTTCTAGCAGTTTCCTACAGAAGCTACCACCTTAGGCCCCCCCTCACTAAACACAGAACACTAAGACTAAGAAATATGATGAGTCAAACGCTTTTGATAATTGAAATGTTTGGCTTTCAAATTAGCCATGTTTGTTTTTAAAAGATCTTCAAACAATTGGGATGAATTCCCTTCTCCTGATCAGAATCCAGTGTCATTCGTTCTCCCATAAAACAAGGACACGCTGCAGGACTGCAGGGAGCTGCTGTAAGCGTGTCCAAATCCCGAGTGTGTGTGTATATGTGTGTGTGAGTGTGTATAAGAATAGACAAAGCTATTATTATTGGAAAATAGCTCTTGTTTTTTAAATGAAATCTGGCTTGTGAACCCCTCCACCAGGATCAATATGCAAATGCTCGTACAGATGTTACCTAAGGTGCAAGCAAGATCAAAGCTGTGCTTGCAAAGCTCGACTCCAATTCTTGGCAAAGGTGCTGATGGTGGAGAGGGATTAAAAATAAGTACGGCATAATAGCTCCAGCATGAAACTCCACTCCTTATGGGTAACGCACCAACCCACACAGGAGATTGCTGAAATGCTGAAACCAGCTAGACTGGCAGGCCTGATAGGGAAATGGAGTCCATCACACAGGAACTTCAAACAGGGTCAGATAGCACAACGACAAGGTAAGAGGATAGCAGAAGATCGGATACCAGGGACTTTATACCTGGCCTGCTGCCAGCAGACGGGTCAGAGGCAGAAAAGGACACAGCGAAGGAGAAGAGGGAAAGCGTTGTCCAACAGGAACATGCATTGCTTCGGTTCTTTCGGTTCTCTGAAGGTTGTCTTTCAAGCTACTTCAGTACCTGCAGAATGCAAAAAAAAAAAATTGTGCTAACAGTGTTTTAGTTATCTGGTCTTTTTAGCTTTAGTTAAGGCTTCTTTGCTTGACATTTAGTAAGTCTTGCTGGTCTCACTCACCAGTGATTTTAACATCATAGACCTGGTAACTATACACAAACTCTCTCAAAGAAGCAATACACCACCCATTTTCATCAGATTGTTTGCATCCCAACAGATTACAGACATTCAGTCAAAAGATGGAGACCGAAGACATTCCCTTTAGTAAAAGTATCCTTTATAGATCTCCTGGTGCAGCCTCAGAGGTGTGAGAATAAGGCAGGTTTGCAGGAAGAGATGTCTTTGAAAAATAAAATAAATAAGTCTCACATACACAGCTGGAGAAGGGCTGGAGAAGGGCCTGCAGCTCTTCTGCATGTCTGAGACAGAAGCGAAAACTTCAGCTTAAAAAAATTCTGAAAACACAGGTCTTGAGATTCACTTAATTGTGGGAATTACCTTGTCACCCTCTGATAAATGCATGCCAGTACTCAACGCTGCCTGAATGACAAGCTGGATTAAAAGGCCTAAGGTGAGAGAAATTTAGAGCATATTAAAGAAAAAAAGTTTTTAGAAGTCATATTAGGCAATTGTCCTTTCATGTTGGAGGTATCTTACACCAAAGTGCTCCCAGCAGCTCCCACAGTGAGTAAGAATCGGGCCTATCGCCTTTTAAACACAGTGTCAGGAAATAACTGTACGTTGCATCTTTTGCATTTCTTCCCTCATTGTTCATATAATAATGAGCAGACCCTGCCACAGGACCCAGAAGATTACATTTCCCATCTGTTACAGACAGCACAGAGCAATGGTTTTACATTACCATGTAGGGTTCAGGAGCTGTGTTCAGAAAAGTCTATTAGGAATGCGCACTGACAGGCGATTCCAATTAGGCAGCAGAGGAAAGCAAAAAGAAAAAAAAAAAAAAGCTGGAAAAGAGACTGCATTAAAGGTTTGGCTCTGAGTCTTAATTTCCTGGAAAACCAGAATGCTTTGGGCTGGTTCTTCTCCAGGTGAAAATGCAGAGATCTTTGTGCAGTAAGGACAGCATCAAGAGTGAGATTGAACATGTGGCTCTGCACTGTCTGTCGTCTCACAGAAATGAAAATCAGCACAGAAAAGTCAATGAAATGTATTGGCTGGTTTAATTCACCTAAAGAGGAAGGTCAAGGACTCTACTTGGAAAAGGCTGAGTTCAGATCACACCTGGTAAACAGGAAGGGCAGAGACCAGAGTGACAAGCCCAAACTGGGTATGCTGGAAATTAGCGAGTAAAATAGCAACAGGATGGGTCTGTCACCGCCTTGCAGACTACCTTACCTGACACCAGTCCCATGAGGAGAGGGGACCTGAAAAGCATGAACTCTACCACACAGCCTATGATATTCGTCTCCTCGCTTAGTCTCTGGTCGACCATGACATGGCTGACCCTTTGTCCTGATCTTGAAAGGAAACTGGCGCTGGAAGCTGACATTAGCTCTCATCTTCAGCTTTAATCACAAACACTGGCTACAGATCAAAACTCCCCTTCCAATTCCCTTTTTCGTGCATCTTCTCCTTTTCACTGCTAATGTGTTTTTCACCTTTTCTTTTATGTTCTGTTCAACAAATAAAATAGAACGCATCTAGTTTAGATGGCCAATACTGGTCTTTCTCCAAAGCTACTGTGAGCTTGCGGCCAGAGAGATGCATAAAAGCAACAAAAATTTAGCAATGGTAAAATTCAAAATTGTGGGGTAACGTTAGCAGGGCTGCATGTATGCAGGAGGGGCAGTCTGCAGTGATTCGCGCGCTAGGCGCGGATAGGTCCATGGGCGCAGGGGGCAGGTGCGTCCACATACGTGGTGGGCACGGATAAGTCCATGGGTGCAGGAGCAGGTGCGTGGCGGGCACGGATAGATTCATGGGCGCAGGGGGCGGGTGTGTTCGCGTGCGTAGCGGGTGTACGGGTATTTAACCCTGTGTTGCACAGCATTAAATTGAAGGCTTGGCTTGACGGTATCCGTGTGATGCCCTGCTTTCCCCGGAGCGGGGCTCCGGTGCGTGCGGGGTAGGTTAGCTGGCAAGAGAGCCGGCAAAAATGAATCTACTGCTGGTTGAAGAATCCACCTGAGAGAAGGACTGCACTTTGCTTCATAAGCTCTCAGCCTCAAGAGCCCTTTGGTGTGATGCCCATCCTGGATCTGACTTGAGCTTGTACAAAAACAAAATGGACAGTAAGTATGGGCTTGACCACCAATGTCAGGCAGGCCTCCAAGTGAGGGTCACTAGCATCAGTAAAAGAAATGGAGGTAGCAGCCTCCTCACAGGTTGCTTTTTTTCCCCCCTCTCCTTTTGACCTGTTAGTCTGGAAGGAAGTGGGATCACGCTCCAAGAGTAAGAGTAGCCTCAGTCCATCTCCGCTAATCTCCTCCTCCAAAAGGACATAGTTACTTCTTCAATGCCTTCAAAAAGGCTAGCAAATGAGGAGGTGGGTCTTCTGAAATAAGTTTCTGTAATCACAAGGAACGGGAACCACAAGTACTGTTAGAATATCATATTTTTACATTCTTTATATTTTATATTGCAAATATATTTGGTTTTACTTTTTCCTGTATCTTTAAGAAAAAGAGTGAGACTTTTTAAGAGGGTTGTTGTTTGTGCCAGAACCCAGCAAGGTGAAGCCTTTGCACTGGAAGCCTGCACCTGATGTAGGTGTTTAATATTGCACAAGTGGCAGAATTCACATTGACACCTCTGAGACTCTGGGTTCTTTCTGTGCTTTCAAATTAAGGACACCACACTCAGGTGCACCCTTAGTGAACCCTGGCTGAGATGGAAACCACCATTTGCACTGCACAGCTGGTACTGCCAAGGCTTTGTGTCCAAGCACTCCCAGCCCATTTTACAGACTGAGGAGAGCACAGGAGGCTCAAAGGTGATGCAGAGGGTCTAAACATAGCAAAGAGGAGAGGTCACAGCCTTTGTAGCATCCTTCCTAACGCTTCACCTGGCAGGCAATCAACAGCAGTGCTTTTGAAGAAAGTTGCACCATCAGAGAAGCTACAGCAAAGCCAGCCGAGGGAGGCAGCTGCTGTTCCAGACAGAAATGCCACAGACGAGCAGGCTCTGTGCCTTGGCCTCCCGCACCAGTCAATGGAAGGCTTGTGCGAGGGAGGCTCGCAGGTCCCGTGGGTATAAAACTCTAAACCGCTGCTTGATCATGCACTCCATCTGCATACAAACCTGTTCCGGGCTTCAAAGCAAGTGCTACACATGGCCTGACTACGCAATCAAGCTTTATACAAAAAGCTGAGTTAAAAATTAACCAGGCCAGAGAGAAGGAGAGAAAGGGAGTCACCTGGCCAAGCTGTGAGCATAGGAGCAAAACACTCGCAAGTAAACTTATTACACATAATGTGGTCACATATGTTTCACTAACTGGGGGAGCAAAGGAGAACAGATGTCTCTGAAATCAAATCACCTAAATGCCCTCTATTTTTGGGCATCACCTTTTTTTCCCTTGCTGCCACATTTGAAAGTCCAATTTGCCAGGATAATATCCCCTGTGTGCATGGAGGCTTTCAAAGTTGAAGCATCTGTCTCTTAGCAACCGGAAAGGCTTGAAGGATCTTTTTTTTTTTCTTCTTTTCCCTGATACCCACTGAGACATGTCAATTACTTACATCTCCCCAAATAAAGATAAAGGACCAGACATCCCCTCTACTCCCCCCTCCCCAACCACATAATGCAAAGGAGAGAACTCCATGTAGGGGGTAAGAAAACACCATCACCCAGCAGAGAAGGAACAGCCCAGGCAGGCTGCTGTATCCTTCTGTCCAGTGGCATTGACTCCAGGGCAAGAGATACATATACATGCTTGGTCTTGCAAGAGAAGTGACAATGCCAGGAGGGAAGGGAGAAACCATGTGCTGAGTTCGAAGACACTTATTCCATCTAACTGTGGTGAAGATGGTCTGGGAAGTTAGACACAGAGGTTATGGTTTATGGTAGACGTCCCTCAGGAGGCATAACTCAAGGCTGGGAGGGACGGCACTTTGGTAAGGGCACAGGCACCGGGGAGCAATGGGTGAGAGACTGTGGGAGCAGAGACTTCTGCACAGCCTGCATCAGGGAGCAGTGAGAGATGGCTTCTCCCCAAGGTGGGGACAGCCCAGGAGAAAGGGTGACCCTAGCCGAAGCAGTGCCCTGATCAATGGGGCACAGTCCCACAGAGTCTGAACATAGTAAGAAGAGCTTGGTGCTGGTAAAAGTGTCCATCTGCAGCCCAAGACCAGGCAGTTGGTGCACCAGATCCAGGGGCCAACCAGGGAATCTAGTCAGGAACAAACAGAGACAGGACCATACACAGAGCTGGAGACAAGGCTACAACATGGATCAAAAATCCATCCAGAAGACGGGGCCTAGAGACAATCTACAATTCAGGGTGTACCTCCATGAGACAACTCCACCTACAACATAGCTCCAAGGCCCACCCAGGAGGCAGGTTCAGGTTCACCTACAGTGTAGCTCATGAGACAAAAGGTCCAGGTTGTAACTTTAAATTGAGTCCCTGGCAGGGTTATAGGTCCCAGCTGAGGCTGGTCAGAGCTGTTAAGGCCTATTAATTCCCTCAGGGCCCACATAATGGGTTTGGAAGCAGTGAAATGGGGTATGGGCAATATTTGAAATCTCTTCCCCTATGCATACCTGTGGCCATGCTGGGTTACACCCTACATCATTGCCTGGGCCATATTGTCCTCTCTCCCACACTTCACAGGCAGCTTGGAGTACCAGGAGACCACTGACCTCACACAATGTCACACTGGTGTGACAGAGCATCTTCTGCACAGAGGTGCATGTCTGGAATCTCTAATGGAGCACCAAAAGTTACCCCAGTTTGACAAAATTGCAAGCACCCCTCCAACAGCACCTCCACGTTGCACAGGTAAGCAACGTGGAAAAGTTCTTCCCTGCTGAAGGTACAGCACTAACAGAGCTCTTCAGCCATCTCTCTATTCCTTTAAAGTTAAACATGTAAACTCATAGACTAGCATAAGGTACGTCTGACACTACAAAAGCGGTTAAACTTGTCAGCGAAATTCCAAGAGCATTGCAGAGATCTTCAGTGTAAATAGCAGGGATCGCCAGTGTAAATAAGGAGAAGGCGAAACTTGAGGTGGCTGAGCCAAGCCTGGGATGAGGCAGGATTCAACACTCAATAACAGAAAATGGAGACATTTCCTCCTCCACCTCACCCTCAATTGTGCTTTTAAAAATCTCAGAATGGAGGGATCAAGGGGGTCACATTTCTGGCTGGATTCCCAGCTCTGATTCAAGCGCAGCGCTGTCCGCTACACAGATTTTTAACGGAGCGAAATACACTTGAAATAATTTGTACTGTAATTAGAAACCTTGCCTGCAATTTTAATTGGGAAAAAAAAATTCATCTCTAATAAACAGAATCTATTAAATCCTCACTGCTATGCTGAGGTGTTTATTATTCTGTATTTACAAGTTTCTGTTCAACCTTTGGAAGGTTTAACAGGAGTGAAAATATATGATACAAAAACTAAATCTGTACCTACCTGTGCCCATCTTTACACATACACAAGCACAGTAAAATGCAACTAACCTCAGCAGCCAAATTTTATTTAACATCTTCTTAAAATAAAGAGATTGAAAAAAAAAGAAACTTTCACATACACAGGAAGGATAATACATTTTTAGAGATTTCTGTCCAAAAGCAACAGGACAGGCCAATCATTAGAATTTTCTATTTTAAGTTAGGAGATAGGTAATTTGATGACTCATGGAAATAAGAGTCTCCTTTGCCACATCTGCCACTATGTCAACGTAGAGATGCGAGCACACATAGTTGCTGATATAATATAGCCTGGGAACCCGGGTGTGAAAAGAATCAAGGCCAGTACTTGTAAGTGCTTTAAAAACTCGATAATGCCAAGTGATCTGGTCATCCACCCTCAGCCAACAGACAGGATGCAGAGTAAGCACAATAGGATGGTAATGGTTCCGGCCAGGGAGCGATTGTGCTGCTGAATTCTGAACAAGCTGCAAATGGACAGGTCAGTCCCAGCAAAAACCCTACAGAGAGCAACAGGTTTCACCTAATGCATCTTTCTGCTTTTAGCAGTACAGGTTATTCTTGTGCTTTATCCTGTGCTCCAAAGCCTCATCTGAGACCTGTGGCTCTACACGTAGAACAGAACGGAACACTTCACGGACCTGAAGAAGGGCAGGGTGAAAACTTGGCCATGCCCAAAGAATTGCTGTGAACTGGAATAGCTTATGTTTTAGACCTAGAAAACAGAACAGAATATAAGATGCAGCGGGAGCACACAAAGTAGGTCTGGTCTACTGCAATCTGTGCAAAAATAAGACATGAAACAACCATCCTTCCAGTCATTGTGTGTGTCCCATCAGAAATATAAAGGCAAAAGTCCCAGCCATGACCTGCCCTTTTTAAAATTGCTTTTCTTCTATTTAAAATTATGCTACTGCAAGTTTATTATTGTTTACACCAGCTGCTGTTAAGTTATCAGGCTTGGACATGTAATTTTTTTGCAAAACTCAGAGAATATCAGCAGTGAAAAGGATGGCATTGTTTTGAGCTTATTTTTATTACTTCCTCAAAGGAACATAGCCCACCAAGACTACTTGGTTTGCATAAACCTTGTAATCTTTCCTAACAAATCATGTATGGAAATATTTCCCAGTGTCTGCTGAACATGGTGATAGCAAATACATGTAGGCACAGCGTGTAATTTAGAGAATATTTTTGTTTTATTTATAACATGGAAGTGAACAGGATAGTCTGTTTGCGGTTGCCATGGAAATTGCTGGCATTAGCTCACTGCTTACCAAAGAGGAAGCAAAAAGCTTTTCACTTTCTGCTATTTAACCTCTTTTAATATTAAAATCCTATATACTGCAGCAGTACAAACCTTTCCTCTTCGGAAGGTCAAGGGCATTCTATAGAGCTATCATTGCTAAAAAGAAATTAGCTATTTTGAGTACTGTGCATATGCTTTGTGAACATGGTATTTCTTAAACAAATTGAGCTCATCTGCTTAGAAACATTTATCTTTTTGCTTTTTTTCATATTTAGGAAAAGTTTGGGGATTGTGAAAGCAACAAAAACTGTGGCAAAAGATGGGCTAAGGAAGTTAATGCAAAGCGCCTCCACATAAATGTACTTACTTCTCCCTACAGCACTGCTGCTCTCTGATGTAATTCCAAGGGATGGAGAGTCTCACCGATGACAAACATCTGTACTACACTGACCACCCTCTCCACTCCTGAAGTTCCAACAGGAAAAGGAACAAAAAATCCCTCCCCCCTTGCAGAATTACGAGCTTGAAGAGGGAAAAGTGACTCCATGAAGCCCTGTGGTATTTCACTTTTACCTTTGCAGCTAAAGGCAGGTAAAAAGTTCCCAGTTAATACAAAGCTAAGTAACAACATAGAACCCCTCTTGGATATGACAGCAAAATCCAGTTTCAGTGCAGACTCATTCTGCCAGCGCCCATACAAACATGAAGCAGCAATACTGAATCTAACACAGCCTCTAGCCCAGGGCTGTCAAGGCTGGGCGTCCTCTGGAGCCAGCGAGGCACAGGAGAGAAGCATCCACCTTGTCTCAATCACTGCTATTTCACAGAGTTATCAAAGATTAAAAAGCCTGGAGGATCCAGCTTTGAAAATAATATTTATTTAAACTAGAATAGGTCTTTTAAGAAAAGATTTGAAAATTTCTGGTGATGGAAAATCCAGCAACCCCTTGGCAGACTGCAAGAGGGAGGGGTTAATTCCTCTGTTAGGGGGAGAGAGGCTCATTTAGTTTATCTGGAGCAGGAAGGAAACAGGTCAGTCTGGGGGAGGTAGGTAGGATAATTTTTTGTGAAAGCATGCTGTTCCTCCTCTTCCTTAATATGCCCCAAATATCAAGGATGTAAAAATTTATAGTTCTAAAGAAAAAAGAATCAAGCAAGAACATTGACAGCTTCCTTACCAAAACATAGTCTCCTTTTTTCCAACCAATCACGGAAACTGAACATATTTTTAAATACAGAAAAAAAAAGGAATATCTAAATGCTAAGAAGTAAAGAAGTCCTTCACCCACCTTGGATTTTATAGATCATGCACAATATCACATTTCAACTGTGATATGGTTCTCCTCATTCTCCTGTAAGGCTCCCAGCTACTCAATTTTCTACTGGCATTTCATAGTTTCCTGCAGCCTCAGTGTTTTTACTAACACACCCTGGTGTATGGCATATGATTCCTGATCTACACACGTCTGCTAAAGCAGGCTGCGTGCAAGCTTAGCTCTGTAGCATGGGGTACAGAAACCACTGCATTTAGCCACAGAGCATCTCCTGCTTCCATCTCCGACAGCAGCAATCTCCTGCATCCAATTTTGTGAAACACAGGAGTTATCAGTGAGCTGGGCAGGGCAGCCAGGACCTTACAGACACAGCCAATATCAATTCAGGTTTTTACTGTTAGGTAAGGAAATTAAAAAGATACAGGAAAAAAATAGGCTGCACTCATGACATCCTGTTCAGAGGGGAGCTGCAAATAATCTGTCAGTAATGCGTGTAACGTGAGGTTAGGTGCCAAGCGCCCTTCCTGTCATCATTACATGGGGCATTCAGCACCTACCCGTGCTTTCATCTCACTTCTCAAAGCACGCGCGCGCAAGAGTGTGGATAAAAAGTGCAGTTCATCTTTAACAGGGAACGCTTCAAGTCAATATATTGCTTAACTGGCAAATAACACAGCACTTTGGACAGAGGTGAAATGTGGAGATCATCTCTCTATTACAAGAGCCCTGGCAGCAGCATTCAGCACCAGCTGGAAATTGTACAGGGTCTTATCAGGCCAGGCTGTCAGGAGGGAGTTGCAATAATCTAATCTTGATGTGAGAAATGCACGGGTAACCAATTCAAGGTCAAGACAGCTACAGACCATAGATATTTTCTAAAAGATAAGGGAGCCTCTGAAATAACTTTCAGGATCTTGATTTGCTGAGGTAGGCAAAAAAAAAAAATTAAATCTGCTTTCTGGTGAGGGAAAGTGCAGGTAGCAGTGATGGACAAAGAGCATTTCACCTCAGACAGAGCTGCCTTTCACCACTGTTTCAGTTGGTGATCCATCTGCATCATTTGTAAGGAACAGTAATAGGCTGCCAATATTTTAATAAGAAGCTGCCACAGAATTCCCTCTCAGCTGTGATAAATCTGCAGGCTCCAGGAAAGGGTTGTTTGTGGAAGGAGCGGGCAAGAAATTAGAAACCTATCCATTTTTCTTCCCTTTCCCACTGAAACGTGCACTTCAGCAAACCAGACCCAGTGAAGGAGATGCTGACATGGTGAAGTGCAGCGCTCCACCCGCTCTGTGTGCTGGAAAGCCATGAGCTTCCTCCAGAACCTATTTAAACTCATTAGCACACACTGTGCCTGCGCTAATGAGTCCTTCTCTCTCAGCAGGGCTCACCTTGTTATTGGGTTTTCGAACAGGAGCGAGCTGATGCCTGTCTGCCTCAGAGAAGGGCAGAGCTAACCCGCATCCCTGTGTCCAGCTGTGCTGGCAACCCCCAAAAGAGTGAAACAGAAAATTAGAGGGCCAGGGGCTTGGGAGGCCAAGGCTGTACAGGCAGGTAGAAGGGAAGGTAAGCCGGATGCCAATCGGAAAGGCAGAGTTGACATTTCAGGACACCAATCATTTACCAGCGCACCCTGCATTATCACCTTTCCTCTGGTTTTGTTCCCGTACAGGAATCCCACATCCCAGCCTATACAAACACACAATCTAAAAACAGTCTCTGCTCCGAGTTCACAGCATGGCTGTGCATCAGACGCTTACGGCTGTGGTACAGGGTCATCCCGGCAGCAGTATCCTAGATTAAAAGTGTGATTTTTTTATTTGGCCCATGCCCATGTAAAAATCAAGATCTTTGGTTTATCAGTTGCTTTTGAATACATAGAGTTTGTAAAGTGGGCAGGACTTCCTTAGGCGGAGTTCAAAGTCTCAATAATCTGTGCTAAGGAAGACATGGGCAGAATGGAGGAAGTCAAAGGACCTATTTGAACCCAGATATCTGGAATAGGATATAAAGGCAATTCTTGGCAGCTGGCTACATTAAGAAGGGCAATATGAGCCTCAAATAGACAATTAGACAGGACTTTGCTCCTGCTGCTGGCTGCTCCCTCACTGTCCCTGGTTGCAATGTATTACCCTATCTGCTATTATTATTGTACTTATGCAATGAGATGCATGCTAATATTTTATTTCTAAATCAATCTAATCAACTCTTACAGTGCACAACCCTACAAAATGCACTGCTGATCAAACCCATCAGCTGACACACAACAGTTAGGTGATGGCTTCTTTTTTTCTTTTCCCTTTTTTAAAAGGAATAGTTAATCAAGCTTTTCCTCTTAAATATCCAGTAAAGGTGCAGGTACATGGGACAAGTTAGTGGTTTGTTGGGGTTTTTTTGTGAGCATGATCCAAGACCTTTTTTCTAACCAAATCATCCTATTTTGGCCTGCCTTTCAATTGTTAATCTAATAAATGAAGCAAAGTCATTCCAGTTCTTTGAATTCTTTTATTTTGGTTAAAAAAAAAAAAAAATCTGTAGAGAATATTTTTCTTTCTAGCCATAGTAATGAAACATGTTTGTTGGCTTCACTCCAGGGATTGTAAGCAGGTATCTATCCTTGTTTAATTTCACCGTAAATAAGGTCTTCTATACATTCTTACAGCTGAAGTAGTCTAAAGTAGATTTATTTTAATCTCTGGTTCTTATGGCTTGGTAAATACCAATAGAAAACTATGTTGAAATGCTATGAGGTAATCAGATCTCTGGCAGAAAGGGAGGAAAGGTTGCTGAATACATATTCCTAAGGAAAAAATGAAATAAAAAACTATCTAGAGAGAACTGAAAATGTATTAACTTCATCCCCTCTCCCCAATCCCCTTTGATACCCCAGGGGATTCTGAGCTGGTGGAGACTAACTTTTTCAGGAAATGGTAGAAAAATCAAATTAGACATATTTGCATGCTGCTGCTACCAAGTGAAAGGGGAATGGATAGAATATAAGAACAGCAGCATGTTCCTTTCAATGCCATCACCTTTTTTGTGAAAACACAGAGAGAAGGATCATAGAAAAGGCCAGCAGCAAACGACCCAAGGGCTATGGCTGGCATTGGGCAGGCATCACTTTTTCTGATTCATGTTCTGCTGCTGCAGTTCTCCATGTACTTCTAGCAAAGGTAATTATGCTTTATTAGGTTTCCAGAAAGTCCCTTTCCATTCTGTGGTCAGTTCTGTTCTATAACTTCCATTTTTTCCATTATTTCCCCCCTTCCATTTAGTTTGTAATTGCTGTTTTCCCCCTCCAAAGCTCCTGCCAGTCAACCATCATATTGGTGATTTGGACTGAGCTAGCGCTGAGTAAGCTTTAATGACAGACCTGGGCCCCCGCTGTGTTAGGCAGCCTGCAGACAGGGGAAGAAAGAGTCCTTTGCCACAAAAGGCTTGCAGTCCCAGCCCCTCCAGTCTATAATGCTTTGTCTTCTGATTCTTAAAACTTCATTTAACAGCATCCAGCCAAGGTATCGCTAAGGGCTGCATAGCCCTCTGCACACACGCACTCTTCGGGAGACCTGCGTTGTAGGGGATGCTTCCAAACCAACAACCGCGTGGCCTCAAAGTCGCTTTACTCAGTAGCTTTCTTCATTCCTTCTTCTCTAATGGTGTATTCAGCCTCCTGGGGCTCATTGCTGCAGGCCAGCTTCTCCAGCGAAACAACGTCCTCTCTGAAGTCTCTCAGCACTACCTTCGCGCTCCCGGGCTCTGCTTTAATAACGGCCGCCTTGTTCGCCTCGGCACCACGTCCCACCCAGGGCCTCACACAGGGAGCCCATGCCTCGGGCTCCCTTCCTGCCGGCACACTGCCCAAATCCACCACCATTAAACAAATCCTCAGCTCCCCTGGACTCCCAGCTCTGCTCCAGTGCTTTTGAGCACAGATAGCACAATTCAGGGCTTTATCCACCCCAGCCAAGAGCTGGATGCATAGAACTTTTGTGTGCAGAGCTGAGCTTACTCGCTACGGTCCTACAAAATAAACAGGGCCGCTGCAACGGCACACTAGAAGAGGAGAAAAACACCCCACAGAAATGGGCTGTGAGGCACCAGTGCTGAAGGCCTCCTGAGTTTCATCAAACACATAGGCATAACAATTTAAGCATCCAGAAAAGTAATGGAAAGTCTCTTTCCAACAACGTAATGATATGCTGTTGGATATCAGCATATTGACAAGAAGCTTATCAACCCTGAGACAGGACAGAAGAGATGGCAACCAAAGGGCCTAATGGCTTCTAAGGCTGCGAGCCCGCAAAGAAGACTCCAGGAGCTGTGTATCATTTTTCAGTCACTAACATTAAACCACAGTGTCCACAAAGACAAGTGCCCACACAGGATCCAAATTAAATAGGGTCAGGAAGGGCACCATCAATACAGAGAAATAATCAATAAGCTTTGCTATCAACAAAGCTGGGACAAGACCGGATGGGTTTTTATGAGAATGATTACTTCAAAATGAAAAGGAGGTAAGCTTTGTTTTTCCCCAGTTTTCAGTATTCTTCTGATGAGAAACTGGAAGGACTAATTCTCTGTTTCATATAATTTTCTCCTTCTGAATAAACTAGGGTTTTTTTCCATTGTCCTTCCATTTGTCCTTATCATATCAAGCCAAGCAGATGGTGGAAACTTTCAGACACAACAGTATTTTTGAAGGAAAAATTCCAGCATTCTCAGTTTTGCTGCTCCCTACTCACAGAACCGGTTGTGGTCCTTGTAGAGTACAATCCAAAGGAGGCTATTAATTTGTGAAAGGCTGTAATTACCAGTAACAGCCAGATATACCAACAGTATTCTTTTTGGAAGGGACAGATTGCCCAACATTATAAAGCTGGGAAAGAAAGCATAGAAAAATCCTTCCCAAAGGAAAAGATGGCTAAGTCTTATAATGGAATCTATATTACGAGAATTTATATAGAATATACCTGAAAGCAAAACTAATACAGTTACAAGGAAATTTTGCTGATACTTGTATTGAAAGCTGTATATTCAGAAGTGAAGGAGGGCCAAAAAAAAACCCAAAATCATATATTGTTCCATATTTTGAAAATAGTGAAGCTAGTACTAATTCTGTAACCAATAAAATCAGGACAAGCCTTCCAAATTCTTCAGTATGTCCCAGAGCAAAACTTCGGTATCTAACTAACAGAATCTAGATAAATTAACTTTCCTGGTAGAACGACAGGTTGACGAAGATCAAGAACTAACTACATGAGAATATTAAACCCATCAGAGCACTCCAACAGCTTACTAGAGCAAAGAAACATACTGACAGAAAACAGATCTTTCAACAGACAAGGAATTAACGGGTCCCTAGAAGCCTGCAAGCATCTAGCAGAGCAGGGAAAAATCACCTAGTTCTGCTCCCTAGCTCTAACCTGAAAAATTCCAACTTAAAATGAGAATTAACTGGGAAGACAAGGCCAAAGTGGAAAAGCGAAATCTAGTTCCACTCAGAACTGCTCATAATTTAGTATTGTGGGATTTAATATTGGGAATTTAAAATCTTCATAGTTTTTATTCAGAGTATGAATGAAAACTTGAAATCTTAATTTCCTGTAGGAAGAAAAGTACTTTAATTATTTTTTCTGAAACAGATTTTTCCAATTTTTTTCTCAAAAAAAAAGCTGCAGAAGTTCCTAGCCCTGACTCTAAGAAATCCTCCAAGTAGCCACAAAATTGAGGGAGAAATAAATTGTCTCCTGGTATCAAGATAGCTCCCATCATGAAACTGGAGACTCTTTCTTCCAAGTCAGCCTCCAGGTCTCCAGCCACTGGCCCCAAGGCAGCTCTACACACTGGTACTGTTGCTATTAACCTCAGTGCTCTCAAGATACCTTCCACTGGGCTATATGTGAAGCCCCTGCCCAAGACAACTTAATCTATATTTCAATCAAATCCACTGAAATATTATTGTAGTTTAGCCCTGGTCACCACACAATTGCTCACTCTCCCACTCCCTAGCCAGCAGGATGAGGAAGAGAATCAGGAAGAAAGGAAAACTCATGGGTTGAGATGAGGTTACTAGAATAGCAAAGGAAAATGACAAGAATAACAAAATATAAGGGTACTAAAATATACAAAATTAATGATGCACAATTTCTCACCACCTGACATCCCAATGACCGATACAGCCCATCCTAAGCAGCAATCACAGAAATGAAACTGAGCAGCAAGCAAAGAAGCAAGAGAGAAATGCCCCACCAGCCAACCCCCAACTCTCTTTGGCCAGTCTGGGTCAACTGTTCCAGCTATATCCCTCCCAGCTTCTAGCACCTGCACATCAGTGAAACCTGGGAAGCCGGACAGTATCCTTGGTCTCATATCATCGGTGTGTTTATCAACACTCTTCACACACTAAATCCCATACTAAATCCAAAATACGGCAGCTACTGAGAGGAAAATTAGCTCCATCACAGACAAAACCAGGACAAATAGGAAGTGGGCACTAGGCTTATCAGGACAACAGAAGTTTCCCTAAACCCTACACTTCTCATAAAAATGAGAAAAATGCCCCAAAAGTCATGAAAATTATACTACTCCAGCACATCCCCCTGCCTAAAATCTTAGAAAACTTGATTAGAGTACCTGGATGTTTCATCAAAACCTTATTTTCCTTACCTACAAGCAGTTATTTAAACACAAGTGATTCAACACAAGGATTCAAGTGCACAAACTTCACTGCTGAGGAGCAAAAATGTGAGCAGTCCTGGACAAACATCTATACTTGGAGCCCGTACACATGATGACGAACAAAAGCACAGCCACAGCCTTCTATTACTGGCCAAGTGAGGAGCAGCTACAGATGCTGCACTAAAGAAAGCTAGTGCTCCCCACAGCTGTTTAGAGGGGAAAAAAAAGCACTCCCAGAACAACCACAGCCCACATGAAAGAACTTAAATAAAGCTTCAGCTGAAGAGGATGAAGGTTCAAAACTAATTACCCTTGGTTCATCACAGCTCTAAACAGGTGGGTATTGACTTTCTATTACAAGGTACAAATGGTCCCCTAGAGATGTCAGTGGAGAGAAGGGACCAGGGGGAAGCATTGTCTTTCCAGTGCCCTGCCCTCCAACCTTTGTAGTCTATGCCTTCCCCCAAACATGAAGTTCATGGCTCTTTTATGAGATGTGGGCAAGGTGTCCTCAAGAATTTCATGCCTCACTGCTGACTATAGGGAGACATATACATCCACATCACAGTTGCCAAAACATTCCTTTGCTTTTCTCCTTGTTCATCCAAAAAGTGAGCTCCTAGCTTTTCTGGGGCTTTGCACTAACATGCTCCCCACTCTTCCAGGAGCTGCACCATTATGTGGTTGTTGTTGGCCTGTGCTGCCTTTAGCAACAGAGGCTGGAAGACACAAACCAACCCTGACCCAGGAGCCAGCTTGCCAGAACATGCACCAGAACTTCCAAATCCCCATCAACTTATTTCTGAAGATGAGCCTTTATCAGGGCAAGCACTGCATATTCAGGATAGCCTGGCCACTTACAGTTAAAGAAGAGGCCCTGAAGCCATGCAAGCTCTTTCCAGCACCGCTCTTAATTACTGATGTAACAGGCTGTGTTCTTTCAAAGACAGTAATAGCAAATTCCCTCCCACCTCTCTAACTAAAAAATAACGTTAGAAATGAGATGGTGAATTTGAAAAGAAATCTGTTTTGATTTTAGAATCCCACACTTATCTTTATACACAGTGTCAGGATGCCTTAAAGTGTTAAATAATTCCCTGCCATCCTCTTCCTTGCAGAAATGTCATTTCTCTATTATTCCCTCCTCCTCCTTTGACATTAATAATTATAATTGACATTATTGTGCTGGCCTAGAACTCAGACTGTCTTGTGCTCTGTCTTAGCTTTGCCACAGATTTTTTGTATGACCTTGGAAAAGTAATTTTGTATCCATGCATCAGTTTCCACGTGGCCCGATGTAAGAAATTTTATTTCGTATAATCCTTCCCCTCTTTGGCACGGAGGAATTGTAGTGCTTAACAGAACGAGGCCCCACTCTAGGTTATCACCAGCAGCCATTCCTGCTAAATAAACCTTGCTATACTACCGTGCATCTTTCCCATAAGCACTGCCAAAAAGACAACACAAAAACCAATGAGCCATAACTTGAGCCTTCTGGAGGGAAAGACAAGGATGATTTTAGGACTCAGCTTCAAAGGGTAAATGTTTCCATTACAAAAGAACTCCACATTCAGTATTAGAAGATCTAATCATAACATCCTCCAGTAGATCACGACTACAATCAGTCAAAAAAACAGAACCTAAAGTAGTAAAATAGCCAAGTGCTGCTGAACATCAGTGGGAACTTAGTACCCAATTCCCTTCCTGCTGCTTTGAAAGGCTGGCATAGAAGAACAGCTGATAACTTTTAGAGCTTCCATTATGCCTCTTCCCCATTGTGCTCCTTTCTGTATACTGGGCCCTTGTCAGTGATATCCATTTAAGAGCACTCTCCTCAGCAGAGGCCAATAGCTCCACCTAAAATAAATTGCTCTGCTAATCAGCACAAGCTGAAGTTAAAGGGCTGAGTGGCTCTGTGAATATCAAGAGTGGCATTCCATCTGTGGGATGCCATCTGTGGCTTAGGCTCAACCAGAGAGCCTATGTTTAATTAATGTGGCTGTAATTTCCTCAGATCTTAATAGATCATGGGCCATTCCACTTAATCACAATACACAATTTGGCATATTTGAGCCATCCCGCATGATATTCTGCGGACTGAGGGCTGACCTGATGCAGAGGCTGAACTGCCTCTTACCCTCCATAAAAGTTTGGGTTGTTGCAGAGGTCAGTGCTCTGTAAAGCAGCATGGGACATCTCAGATTGCTGTTGCCTGTCCTGTACCTGACCTGTAAATAAACACAGGATTAACGTGTCTAGCTTTGCCAGTGCCTTCACACTGAAAAAAGCAGAGATCTCTCACTTGAAACATGAGAGCAAATCCTGGAAGTAAAGTGAGGAAGAGCTGCCAAAGGCCAGAAGTAGAGAGCAGTCAGGGGTAAACTTTTTCCTTCTGGACTCTGGAGTAGCAACTGCAGTGACAGTGGTGTTTGCAGCAGGGAAGAGGGGAGCTCAGCTTGAGGGATGTGGATGTGGCTGAACAGAGGATGCTGAGATGCTCAAAAGAGGGATGAGAATGTATGGGATATAGGAGGGAGGAAGGAGTCCTCTTCTTCCCTTTCCAACAAGCATCTTCCCTGTTGGACTTTTGTATATATCATCATACATATATTTTTTTTTAAAAAAAAAAGGTTGTTACAGAGTGCCCCCTCATCAGGTCAGAAATCATCTTTGCTTATTAGCCAAGACATGGGATTAATGTCACTGAGGAACTGGAAGGAAAAAAAATGAAACTGAGCTGTTTCTTGAGCTGTTAGCATCCCACTTTAAAAATAACATCACTGGCCCACCTTAAACCTCACTCCATATCCCCATTCCTTCCCTGGACCCAGAATCTCACTATTCATCTCCTCCTGTTCTCCCTCCAGCCACACATTATTCATTGCCAAAGTTTAGTGACTGGTTAAGTGAATATGTGCAGGCACTGGAACTTGAGGTCTGAGCAACCCAAAGCTGTTGTGATGGTCCATCCCTTACTTAGTTGGTGCTCAAGGCTGAAAAAGAAAAGAGCTGAGTAAACAAGCTGATCTGATTTGAAAAAAAAAAATCCTCCCCTAAATCACATATATACAAAGGCTTCCACAGCAGAGGGTTTTCTCCATGTGCATAGACAAATTATTTGTCAGCAACTGCTTAAACCACGGGGAGCACGTGTGTGCATGTGTGTAAGTGCACACATAGGGAGAGGAGCAACAACCTAAGGACAAGAAGAGCCAGAGCCCAGGTGTTTCCCCATTAACACCCGGGGTGCAGGGGCTGCTAAGCAGAAAAGGGCAAGGAAATACAAGTGCTCTGAGCCTTTTTTTCATTTGTGTTATAACACAAGCATGAATTGCAGCAAATGATTGCATTTCATCCTCTTCAACAATAATGTAAAGGTGTCTGTATAAACACTGATGTTTGATTTCTTTAATGAAAGCCGAAGAAGTGTAGTAGAAAGGTGTGGCGGATGCTCGGTTTATAACAGACTGTGAGGACCTTTGTTTCATGGCATGAAACACATGATGTGAACATGAGGAGTTACTGGGCAGCAGCTAACCAATTTTTGCCACAGGCAAGGCTCTCTGACTCTCTGAGTGGTTTCCATTTCAGGGTAACCCGGATATTCCTTCCACAGGGAAAACCCCCAAGCACCCCGGTTGGCGTACACCCTTCTCAAATGTGTCAAGGGCCTGCTGACATGCATAACAACCTGCAAATCCACATGCATTACCTCTCCTTTGCTGACAGTTCAGAGCCCAAAACAACCAAGGTTGACTATAAAGGAGAAATAGAGAACCTATCATTTCCCTCCTGAGGTTACGTTGAGAGCAGAGATCGTGGCTGAACCTAGCTTTCCAGAGAGGAAGGCTAAAACTTGAACTGCTTTCTTTAAAACAAACTCGAGAAAAAGCCCACCCCATCCCAAACTGCCAGGACACTGTTGCAGTGAGGATGCTCAACGGCAGCATGCAAGACCCGACTGAAAGCTGCCTTCAAAGACCTTAACCTCTTCATGCGATAAAAATACCTTGCTTCATCCAGGACTGGATGTAACATGATCCAGTGGAGAGGAGCTGGGCATAGACAAATTCTTCTGGAAAAAAAAAAGCACTGATTAGCCCTTTGCTGCTGCTGTTTGTTATAAAAGTAACTGACCTACCAGGCGCATGGGAGATCTGCCATCATTTGTAGTCCAAACTCTTCCCCAAAGAGCTATTTCTGAAGCAATTTCTCAAATGGTGGTGTCTGTACCACTGGTGGGAAGTGATCCAGCACAGAAGAGGGAGATAGTATCACCCAAAGCTGTGCCATCTGCTGACCACAGCATCCTCAGCGTCACAGACCAACCAGCTCTGCGTAGCAAAAGGCTGAGCACAACACAGGCTTGTAAATATCTCTGGAGGGCAGCGAGACTCTCAGAAATACACCTCTAACACTGCCTGCCAACATTAAATCAGTCTGCCTGGCATCTCTAGCACGTACCCATGGATCACCCTGAAATATTAGCGCAAGCATTTCCCAGCAGTAGTAAATCCATCAGTTCTGCCCATATCATGCCTGAGCTTCAGCCGTTTCTGCCTGCTATGGCTGTTGCAGTTGATACTTTCTCAGTGCCCTTTTTGGCCACTCTTCCTGGGATTTGAAGATGTTTCCCGTTACTCTGAATATGCGTCTTTCTAAATGACAGCTTTCATAACACTGCTGCTGTTTGCAGCTATTTTTTCCAATTTCAGACACTCAAAGCATCTTTCTTGTTCTGGCCATGTGCATGGCTCTACACTACACTGAGTGTAACGTGGAGCTTTATCTGGCACTTTACACAGATGTGAGTTGCCACTGACTTTCAGCGTCTAAGATTCTTGTTTTCAGCAAGCAACAACTTGTGCTGCACCAGTGGTGCTTCACCAAACTACAACCAAGCCAGAGAACCATCCTGTAACCCTGCTTAGCAGATAATTTAGAGGATTGACATTGGTTCCCTTCAGCCCACTGATTAACAGATAATTGGAATTAGTGGCAATATACACTCACTGCAAACTGCTTAAATTTATGCCACAAAACTCTGGATCACTGTCAGGGCTAATATGTCTACAGAAAATAGATGCGACAGGTCTCATCTCAGGCTTTGCTGATCTTCTAGTAGGACAGCAGGACAGTGCTATCAATCCACAGCATGTTCAGCCTAGTGTGTCACTTTTTGTGGTACATCACTTTGAAAATCCCTTTTCTTTCTAGATCTCATTTTCTATAGTGTTCTGGATTTCTGTGTGCTTTATATATTTCACTTTAGGCTTGATAACTTCCTTTGCTTGTCAAATGCAAATTTTCAGTTTAATTCTTTCTGGGTTATTTTTGCCTCATGCCTCAGTCATAAATACAGTGAGGATCTCAAGAGACCTAATACTTCCACTAAACCAATTCAGTCCCAGATCAGCACCAGGTCTGCCATAAGCTGCAGTTCTCAAATTTCTGTATGCTGCTTCATCTTTGCCTTCCTGAGTGAAAAAACCCTAGTGAACCCCAGTGAAAACATCAACTGCTTGATTGTCAAAATCAGGTCACCTTCTGCCACAATCCTATTTCCTGGCACTTGTACCTTGCAGATACAGAGTAAAATATTGGGGGCTTTTTCCCCCAAATAGCCTGCATAAAAATGTTTAGCTCTAGCAGGACTTTGAGTTGGTTTGGTTTTTCATCAGCATAACTTCCTGTTCACTGGGCATTTTTTTTTTTTACTTCTAGACCCACACATTGTTAGAACTTACTCAGAGCCAGGCGACTGAGAGCAGTTTGAGTTTCATCTCAAAGACACAGTTCTCTGTGCCTCTGAACCTTTGGGGCATCAACATATGCTATAGAGAGGCAGCAGTTTTGACACAAACGGCTGAAAAAGACTTGCCAGAGCCAGAGCAGTAAACATTTATGAACACCAGCATTAGGAGGAGGAATGGAAAAATACCAGTGTTTAACAACAGAATTGTAATCTCCTAACAAAACAATCAGCAGAACAAACAGCATCTCTCCCACATAGAGAGGAAACGTGGGGAAGGAGAGCCTTGGGGTGCCAGAGATAAGAAAAATCACATCTGTTGTACTCTCCTGATGGAGCTGGCCACTAGCCCTTTACGATCCCTAGCAAAGCTGTGTTCCTCACTAAGCCAGTGCCATGCTTTACCAGCTGGAGCAACGGCACCAAAGTTCAAACCCAGCCAGTTTCCTCCTGAAAAATCACCACAAAATTGTTCATGTCCAGTTGTTACAAGGATTTCAGCCTAAACAGATGGACTTTAAAGATTTAACAAATGGTCACTATAACACAAAAGGGTCACTAGCATTTCTGTTGATGAGCACAAAGCCCTACTGGTATCTGTGTCTATGCATGAATTTGCTGTAAAGGGAGGGCAGGTTTTGCCCCCTCTCTCAGGCTCAGCACTTGCCTGATGGGACCCAAAAGTGGAGAGTGGGAAAGGGGAGTTTCATGGTACAAGTCAAAGGGGGCCTAGCTAATGACAGACGTCTGCAGCCACGGTGTTACATGCTGCCTGAAAGGAGAGCATCTCAAATGGAGAGGGCTCAGGGGCGCAGGACAAGATGACAAAGCTGACAAACCTGCCAATGTTGCATTGTGCATGGGAATGAAAAGGAGACTAGGGCTTTGAGAAAAGGTTAAAAAAACATCAGACCAAGGACTGAGTTGAAAGAGATGCAGAGAGGGAACGCAGAGCAGTAAAGACAAACCAGGAACAGAGATGTCTAATATGCAGCAGCCAGACAGCACCACTCCCATCCCTTTAGCAGCTGGAGCATCAGGCAGCTGAACTCTAATGGAGTCAATTTGCTGCTGGAAATAATGACTAAATTACTCCCATTTGCTCAGTGAAGAGGCTGAAGTCTAAGTAGAAGAACATGGGGAGGTAACAAACTGTTAGGAGCAGACTGATGTGTTGTGAGTTTTTCCTTGCCTTCGAAATGAGCTGACAACCTCCAGCGCCCTTCAGCATCACTGGGCTTCTCTTACTGCAGAGCCCTTCCACCAAGTTAAACAAGTTTCTAGCTCAGTTCCTGCCAAGCCCCAAGGAAAGACAGCTTGGCCAAAACGTCAGCTGATAAATGAGAGGGTTTATTTGAGGAATAAACAAAGGACAAGCCTTGCAGCAGCAGCACTTTCAACCCTGCTCTGCCCACCCGCTGCAGAGTGTGGGGAGAGGATCAGTCACTAAAGAGAAATGGGAAAAGCCTGGTTATTTACCATTTCTGCACAGGCAACAGCAGTCAAGCTCTTTGCTGTCATGCCACAGGGGTAGCTGAAGTTGGTGGGGATATAGCAGCTCCTGGGGAATTTCTAGACCAGGGACACAACACTCGTGTAAAAATTTGTGCATCTAAAGGTGTTTTTAAGACAGCATTGCTGAAAGGTCTGAACAGCATGCAAAGAGTGACTTGTTTATTGAGAGATTCCGACAAAACCCTAGTCCAGAAGGATACAGTTTGGCCGTTTCACCTGGCTGCCTCTGCCCACTGCAGGGTGAAGGCAGAATCCCAAAATGGTAACCAACGGAGAGCTCAGACAAAGTACCCATACAGCTGAATTCCCAACTGCTCTAAAATAAGCAGGAGTTTTGCCAAGAGGCAGATCCAGAAAACTGCTTAGGCCCCGAAGCCCGCAGTATTTCTCTCGTGCCTAGCCTGAGGAGCTGCAGGCTCCATCAGCAGGCCGGAGACATCTCCCTGCTGAGCCCTTGGGCGCTCCTTGGGGGCCAACCCTCCTGTGGCCCGCAGGCTGCTCACTCTAAATGCTGAATTGCAGCATGGAAGCCAGGCTCCCCATACTTATATGCTGCAATACCTGGCTTTTAGGAGCTCTTCTTTGGATCTTTTCCTAAGAGCCGTCAAGATGTTTATCTCCCCATCCTATCTGGGCAATTACCCAATTACTGTTCCCAGGATAAAACCAAGAGTAAGGCCTCAACTATACAAGCCTCACGTGTGACAAGCCCTGGGGAGCCCTGTCAAAGGGGAAACGAGATGGAAGGAGAGGGTAGCCCTCCCTTCAGTACCAGCTGATGATTCATATGCTGCCTGTCACTCAGTGGGAAAGATATTGCAACACTCCATCAGCATCACTCAGCCCTGATCCACACAGACATTCCTTAGCTAGGCAAACTTCAGAGTTAAAACCACCAGCAGTAGCAAGAGAGGAAGCCAAAATATTCCTCAGTGAGCCTGGAGCACCTGAGAACAGCTGTGAAGATACTCCTGTGGTCATGTGGCAGTTTAGTAGCAGGTCCTGGTCCATGAATCCACTCACGTCCCTTGTTCCTGTCACCTCTGCCACTCCATCTTCCCAGTGCAGACATCCGAGTGAAGGATCCCCTCCATTAGTGCTAACTTTGATTGTTCGTCATTTTGGGAGCATGTGTCCATTTTATTTCTTAAAGGGTTCCAGCAACACCCCGCTCCTGAACATGCTGAGGAGTAAATCTTCACACCTTGCAACGGGCAGGCATGAGCCAGTCTAGGCTGTACACACGTAAATGGCACTCACTCGTAGAGACTGCATTTATCAGATGTCTATCAGATGGTAGGACTGGCTCCTTCAAATAAACAAATCTTCGCCTTGAGAAGGGAGAAGATCTACCAGCCTATTACACACTCCTAACATGCATTTTCAAAGCACACTTCAGCTGCCAGCTGAAATACTCCCTCCCCACTCTGAGCCTTCCGGACATGTGCCACAAGCCAGGACCAGAGCACCACCATGAGACAGTGATCTCATCCCCAGTACTGCCCTGCCATTTCAGCAGAGATGCCCAGAGCACTTGGACTGCGACATCATCGCTGGCTCAGAGTTTCAGCCCCAGGACCGAGGGACGCAGTACGCAGGCTCGGAGGGGATTTGTCAGCCCCAGCGTTCAGATCTCTTCCTGTCATCTTTCTGGCATAGGCCTGTTGTGTGAGTCATGCATTTAAGCAGATTAGGGATAGAGATAAGGTGCTCTGCGCATTAGCTGTGACAGAGACGCAGGTAGTGGATGAGCAGAGCTGTTTTGGTCATCTTCCTAACTGGAATGATCTTTCGCTCTTCATTACCCAGCCTACTGCACCACAGCATGAGCATGCATGTCCCAGTGACTCTCAGGGTGAGTCACCAAATGTAATATATTACAGTGCAACCGAAGCTTTAATAAACAGGGCTCTTGTTTTTTTAACTTGATCTCTATTTCCATAATAAAAGCTTTCTGTTATTATCTATGCGTGTACTTGTCACATCAGAATATTCACGGGGATATTCTCAATTCCCAATCACTCAATAACTTATAAGGAGTGCAGAGCAGACATGAAAGCCAGGACACCTGGGTCCTGTGTTTCGGAGCACAAGTAGAGCAATGCAACTCCGGGTGAATGTACTGCGTATCTGCCCTGGGAAGATTTCCCATCCTGCTCCAAGTTTAACCCTGCTGGTTAAAACCTCACAGCGCTGGGCAGCTCTGTGCCTGCACCGCACCAGGGTCTGTGGTACTTGCCACTTGTTTTCCCAGCAAGGGTAACTGGCATTCCCTAAGCTCATCTGTCAGGTCAGAGCCAAGCACTGAAGAAAGAGCAACAGCAACTTCTTCTCAAAGAAAGAAAAAAAAATTCTGTTGATTTCTGTGGGAAAGGGCTCTGGTAGACATCTACCGGTATTTCCCAAGGGATGTGCCGCCTTTCTCACCAAGCAGTGACCACGGTGTCCTGGGCCTTACACCACGCTGCTGATCTGGGTGCTATGGCGTTGCTTCTAGCTGGAGTCAAGTGTAACAGCCCCTAAAGCAGTAACTTTCTGCAGTCTCCTCATGCCTCCAACTGTTCACTCAGTGTGGCCTGGCTCACCTTGGCTCAGACACAGACAAAAATCGATACTTGACCCATCTTGTGGTGGCACACCTGACGTACCTCTCTTCAACACTTCTATCATATTTGTTTACCCCCGATGAACTAATGTTTTCAAGATTTTGTAATCAGTATTAGACACAACATTAAAAAGGTGCTGAGCAAGATTATTTAAAAGTAATCTAAATGAATCAATGAAGATAATTAGACTACCAACAAAGTTATTACTGTCATCATATCAGAAAGACAGTGGGGGATGCTGGGTAGGGCTGATGTTTTGTGAGTTTGCTCTGTGAGTATGCCACAAAAGTCCTTAGGGTTGGGCTTCAGTGACATCTTGATAAACTCATAATGATTACTGTCCTGGAACAGATATAGTAGACAGCAAAGTCCCAGAAGAAGAGATTCACATTTAGAGCTGGTTTGAAAATTGTTTTCAGCAAGTGGTGGAAGAATGGGGAGATGAGGGGACCAGAGGGGCTGATGCTGAGATCTGTGCTGGAAGCCCAGGGAGAGAGCAGAAGTGAGGAAGAGGAGAAACGGGGACAGGAGGACATGGACAAACCAGAGCGGAACCTAGACTGTCCAGAGAGGGCCAGACCTGGTGGAGGGGGGCAGGACCTGCTCCAACCCATGAAGCTGAAATGTGGAGATCCCCAGAAAAGGCTCGAAGCATGCTCTGACGTCCCAGCACCGGGCATGCCACAGTGAGCAGCACCATGCGGGCTCTGTGCTGCTGCCAGCTGCCAAGCAGGCTGTCACACAGAATTTCAATGCCAGTTCTCTCAATGCCTCCTTCTTCTAGCCTCTCCCTCCAGCTCAAATCTTTGTGCCATAATCCCACATAGGAGCCTGATTTCAAAACCCTGCCTTTGAGCTGGGTTTTTTTCCCCTTCCACATTCAAAATTGCAGCAGCTTAACCTCAAGAAGGTAAATCTCTCAAAGAAGGGCAGAGGTATTGCTCTGCATGGTGCCTGCTGAAAACCCACCCAGCAGCATCCTCTGACCTGGGGCGCAGGAGGACACATCCCTTGGATGTCTCGCTCTGAGGTGTCACAGCCATCTCCCTCTTCCAGCGAGCTGGAGGCAAGGTCTCTCCCTAACTCAGCAAGGACTTTGTTAAATTATGTTTTATACCCAAGGAGATATTTTTTTTTGCCTAGAGTTAAAAATGACCACAGCCACCTGGTCAGAGGCAGGACCCTTGGTGATCTGACGCAAAGCTCCCTTTGACTGTGCTGGATGTACTCTCCCCCCTTGCAAAAGGAAAGCAAATCACACAGTCTGTTCAGATGTTCAGTACAGCACATAATCCTCTGAGACGGCCTAAATCTTGGGAGCTAAGACTACATGAGAGAGTAAGAGTTTCAGGCTCAGGCTTCACTCTCCAGCAAATCCTGAGACAAGTTCTGGTAAGTACAGGCTTTGGGAAGCCATTTAGGAATGAACTGCCCCTCACAGGCCCACGCAGGGAGAGGTTGGGTAGATCAGGTCTTGAACTCAAAGAAGACAAGGGAACAGCCCCTAGGAAAACTGCCTTGGGACCATATGTAGTCCCCTATAGGGACTGCCTGAAGGGACAGCCCCTGGGGCAAACCATTCCCAGAACAACACTGGGATTTAAATTCAAAGAGAAACAGCTGATTGCCTCTGAGGGGCTTTTTCAGACCAGAGTAAGATCCCCGGAGCGCTGGCAATCAAGGGACCAGGATGTGGGAGCAAACAATGTTGGACAGTGCAGGTAAAAACTCTGGGACCAGGGGTTAATTGTGGAAAAGGCTGTCACTTCTTAAGAAAGAAAGGGAGTGGAGGACTTGGCTTTTCCTTTGCTAAGACATATATAAAAGGATGAAAAATAGACCCAAAAGAAATGGCAATATCTGAATTTTCTTGTGCTGTACAATACCAAAGTATTGTACTTTTGCCTTTTTTGGATCCAGCTTGGGCATTTACGCAGGACACTGTGACGTACTGACAAGACATTCCCGGAGAGTCTTTTTACGTCCCTACTAATTACCTATATTTTTAATTGCAGAAAGGGAGTTTTGAAAGCCACACAAAGAGAAAAATCTAAAAGCAGATTAGTTAGGTGGAATAAAAACGCCCTGAAAGTATACATTCAGGTAGCAAGAAAAAGACTTTTTTGTCACTGCTCAGAGGCATACAATAAAAGTATATTTTCAGTGCTTGGCTGCCACAAATAACTGTACTACAATTAGATGTGTGTATTATAAAATTGCGTGGGCGTGGTAATTATCACCCTTTGCAGCAGAATATATTTATACAGATCCTAAATTGCAGCACAAAGAAACATCATTTGAGAAGGTTTCAAAAAAAAAGGTTGAGAGGGGAGGATTAAACTTTCCATTTTATTTTTAGGAAGTATTCTATGAAAAAGCAGGATGCATCACATGTTATGTTGGTCTTGAAATGTGTAACTATGCAGTCAGACAGGGACTGGGAGAAGCAGCCTGCATACGTCTCTATTCATCATAGAATCATAGAATCTTTGTGGTTGGAAAAGACCTACAAGATGATCAAGTCCAACAATCAACCTAATACCACCATGACCACTAAACCATGTTCTGAACTGCCACGTCCAAACGTTTTTTGAACACAAAAAACGTCATAGGAGTGTGTAAGTATGTGTGCGTGTGTGTGTGCGCACAGGCCAGGCAGGACTGTCATACAGCTGGTTTTAGAGCTGCACACTGCCTAAAAACCTCCTTGCAGCAAACTGTGCCTCATGCAGCAATCCAGACCTCACTTTGGATGTTCAGTCATACAATGCAAGTTACACGTGCATAACTAAGATGAGAATCAGGCCTGCTCTGTGCAGTGTCATCTCACCTTTTGGTAGGACTGCAGGCGCAAATGCTTCTTCAGCACAGGGAAAAATCACGGGTACAGCTGTGGAGAGCGGCTGGATCCAATACCCACAGGCTATTGTCTCCAAGGTTCTTCCTTACTTCCTAGTATTTTCAGTTCTAACCTTGCATTTGGTTTCCACATGCAAAAAGTCCTTGATCCTATAATCTACTCACTGTATAGCCTGAGACTGATTAATCTCTTACGCTCTATGTAGCTCATACAGTAGCCTCAGATGAATCCATCACAGCTTCCAGCTTTGCCTCTGCTGTGATTTTTGGGAGATTCTCTTTATCCTAAGAAGTGCTTCCACTACATGTGGATCCATCATATTTATCTCTTATGTAAGACTGCTTAAGCACTTTCTTGCAACCTCTTAGCGTCTGCCTAAAGACACTATAGCTCACTGCAGTGAGATGGAGCTTGACTGGAAGCTTTTTATTATTTTGAAGCCAATATTCCTAGCTTGCATACTATATTCAGAGAATCCTTGTGGAGCTTTATAAAAATTCTGTCACATATATTCTATTTTGATAGGGCTATTTTCATTGTGTTTCCAACTCTATTATTTAAAAATTGTCTAGCTTGCTCTCCCAAATGCTGTTTTCAGGCAATTTCTTCTCCTAATTTGATGAGCATCTACTATTTCTCCCTCACTTTTTATATAGCTCTGTTAAAATTTTCTACGAGGTCAACTTAGAGGGCAGAACATGTTCACTATAGCTGGTGTACTCTGGATTTTCTTAGCTGTGTAAATGAAATTAATATATCATCCTTCAGCAATGTTGTATTGACTCTCCATCTGTTGAAGGCTGTAGTCTTATTTGGTCACAGTATTGTTTGATGAATACGGGGCCAGAGGTTAGTAAGGTCATGACTTTACTACAATAGCACTGTCTTCGTGTGCCTCATTTCTTCCCTTGCACATCGATGTTTTCAAAGAACTGGCAGAGCCGGTTTGATGAAACAGTTGTCTGCAAATTCAGTGTGGAGCAAGACAGAGCATTGACTGGTCTTTGTGCCGATACCACACAGCAGGATGATGGTTTTCTAAGGCATCCTTTGAACTAATTCACAACGTTACCATCCTCTGCTGCTTCAAGTGCTTCCTCAAGGCACACTTTCATATGATACCCACACCACATTAAAAAGATCAAGCTGTCATGACCAGTGCATGCCTACAACAGATCCACCATCAGCAGAAGCCAGTGCTGCACCAATGCCTCTCTCTTGGAGGCCAGGAGGAGGCTTACGCAGCATGCAGGAGTGCTTGTGCTTTCAGCCCTTCTCAGGTTACTGGCTCTCTGAGACACTTAGGAGAGACCTAGCTGATGAGGTTTCAGGTCAGGTGTATGGGCTGTGGGTATCACCTAGAACATTAAATCAATGTTGCCAGCAGCACTTCTGACAAGCAATCTGTCAAGGCAGCTTTTCCAGTTTGTATAGAAAAGATTTTCCTACTTACTCTCAGCAAATGCCAGGTTTCTTACAGGGACACTGACAGGGCTGGCAGAGGCCAGGTCAACACTCTCCACATGACTTTGGACAGACTCAGCAAGTCTACGGACTTTTTTTTGGTGAAATATGTATCAGAAGAATCAGTACTGCTGTTAAAACAGGGTGAATGCTGAACACACAAGGAAAGTAAAGAAACCAAAGAATGTCATCAGACCATTCAGTTTGCACAAGGACACCTATAACAATAAAGTCTTGGACTACAAACTGATGCCACAGTGAAGCATCACTTCCAAATCTGTGAGAAAAGTTGCACCTGTTGATCAGACTTGAAGGCTTTAGAATGAACAAAGAGCTGAATATTCCAACAAAAAAAACCCACCAGCGTCTTCAGACGCCAGGGAAGAGGGCCAGCCTTAGAGTCAGGTTTCTTAGTTTGCTCACCAGCCATGGCATGTTCTCTTACACAGTAATGCAGCAGAGAAACACCAGACTGACAGAAACAAATAAACAAAATTTCAGGCAGAAACTGTTAGCAACAGTTACCACCCTACCACTCCTTAAAATTTTACTCCGAATGTCTTTTTTTCTTTCCCCTAAAAGCTTTAAAGAAATATAATATTTTGGCCAAAAATAGATGCTGTAAGTCCTCATAGGAACTGTAGTTCCTTTCTTGTCTAGAAAGCCAGATCCTCAAATGCATTATATTTCCCATAAGCATGAAAGCTCCAGGAGATGGTGAGAGCCTTGAAGTGCTGTTGAAAAGAACGTGGCACATCCAAGGAGCACAAAAGAGTGAGGCACAAGAAACACCTACTACTCAAGCAAAGAACAACCACCCTGGTTTGCTTCTTTGACCAAAGAGTTTAACAAACCCCACGACTTTCTACAAAAAGGGTATTTAAAAATGCTTATTAAAGACTTTAAAATTCCTGTTACGAACTGTTTCAAAAACATTTTTTGCTGAAACACTTCCAAAGAAAGATGCCCAGTAGCCTCAAGAGAAGCTGCCCATACTGACCCTATTTTTGGGTAGTCCACAGCATTTCACAGTGAAGTGCTGGGTAGAAACAAGAGGCACAAAGATTGTGTGAGCTCGTCACTCACAGCACTTCCAATGGAATAATGTAAATATCTTTTAGCTGCACAGTATGAGCAGCACAGCAGCTACACGGACCCTGCTACCCTCCTCAGTGGATCACCTCTCTCACTTGTGCCCACACAATGAGGGTCCTGCAGCGGTCAAGGAATGATCATGTTCACAAACAATCCTGCCAAGAAAGAGGAGGAGAGGGGGGATTTTTAACTGGGACCAGTACATGGGATCCCATGTACCATCCAGCTGTGATGTGGGACTGGGTACAGGGGATGGGATGGAGTGGGCACTCTCTAAGCAGGAGCTGGCTGTAAGAAGCTGCTTGGGGAATGCTGTGCAAGCAGCACCTTGGTGTAAGGTGCTACAAAAGCCAACAAGGCATGACTATCCTGAGGAGCTGCATGTCACAATATTAAATTGAACATAACAGTTCAACAACAAGCTCCTGATTAGCTGAGTCCTGAGAGCCTAAACCAGTGCCCGGTGTGCCAAACCCCAGGTGCTGCCCATTGATCACATATGGGGATGCAGAAGCTCTCACTGGGGTCAGACCAGTCACATAACCAGCAGGCCGCTCAGCTGCTCAGACATGGTTGTTGTGCTCTCCCTGACCACAAGCCCCTCCCTTGGACAGAAAAAATTCTTTCCAGCCCAAAGACCCAGGCTCTGTGATTGCCAGGTGCCTGCTCTTCCTCATGCCCCACAGGCTACTCCCTTCTAGACCCCTTCGGCCTTGCCAATTTGCAGCCTACTCCATACAGTCCCAAAAGGCTCATCAATGCTCTTTCGAGGATTTAAGGTCAGAAGCTCATCCAGTCTGCTCCACCGGCTGCTGCAAACCAGACCCACATCACTGCTGCCTGGGTTTAGCCTACAACAGTTTTTCAAGCTAGCTGCTTTCTGCCATAGACCACAAGTATCAGAGCACCCGTCCCAACCACAGCAGAGGCACACATTCCTACAGAGTGAACAAGCCTAGGGCCACACTTGTGCTGTCCCAGAGCCCTCCTGAGGCACGAGTCCCCATATCCCTGCTCCATATCCAGTCTAGTGGCAGTGCAGTTTGGTCCCTTTTTGTAGGTTCCCTGAGTATCTACAGTTATTTCAGGGCCACTGAAGATGGTTTTGTGATGTGACACAGATTTATAACAAGAGATTCTTCTGGAATATATTTACCCTTTTCACTCAGCCAAAAAAAAAAAAAAAGCCAAAAGTATTAGTAATATTCTCTACAAATAAATGTGTAAAAAAAAATTTGAAATGTTTAGAAGTTTTATCTCAGAAGTTTTCCCTTTTCTGCTTGTACTTGAGATTTTGATGAAAGGCAGATTTTAAAAAGAAGCATCTTCTTTCCTTGAAATTTTCCATTTTTAACTGAAAAAGAACAACCACTTCAGAAGAGAACAAGAGTATTCAGCCAAAACCCTTGAGATTTTTCACTGACGATTTCAACAGACTCGTTTTGGGGGTTCATTGTTTCTATGTTGATGAAAAATCTGTGCAAGAATGTTTTCCCCAGTCAGTTTTGAAAATGAAAACTTGAAGTTCCTGCTTCTTTTATTGCATTTTTGTCCTATGAGCCCTTCTCAGTCAGGTTTACTATTTTTATATTGTGTCCCAGCTGCTAACTAAGCCTTGGCTTAGTGCTCTTGCTGCAATGATGAGGCATTTCCATTTCTGATTTCTAGCATATGTTGCACCTAATATAGCACTGCCCTTGTGCACCAGTTACCCTGGAAAAATGGCTGTGCCAGCAATGTAACAGTGGTACAGTCCCTCGAGAATGACCAGGGCATGAAACTCTGTGCCAGTATGCAGATGTCACACGGTTAATAGAACAATAATAGATCCTTGAACTATAGAGAGAGGAATTTTTTCATGTATACAGAAATATGTTTAATAATACAATGAAACCTTTTTCTAGCTTTCTCTTAAATTAACTTGGAAAAAAATATCTGCAAAAGAGCCAAGAGATAATAATGAAAACCTGAACAATTAATTTTGGGAATGAGACATCCACAGACTGAGATGATTATTTTTTCTCTTAGATCTGTAGCCTGGACTAGATGATTGCAAAGCTCTTGTGTGTGATTTATGGGACTTTATTCTCTTCAAAGAGGAGATGACACTGTACTGCAAGATCTGCCTTTTGCAAGGTGTTTTAGGACTTCTTTGGGCAACCAGAGCAGAACATCTGAAAACAGAAAATAAGGAATGGATTTGAAACCACTATTGGACATAATTAGTAATAATTATTTGCTAATCTCTGACACTTTGCACGATGTCACAGGAGATTTCATAATGGCTGCATCCTGCAAGATGCTGAGCTTCCTTCATTTCTTCTGGAGATAACAGGAAAGGACCATTGCCGGCACCTTGCCAGACCAGCCCCACCAGTGACCTAACTGAGTTCTGTACAAGGACCCATTTTTTTTCTTTATTCTAGAAAAGATTTAGCTGAGCAAACAGCTTCAGGGCCACAAGGTGAAGACAGTTTTCAGCTACACGTTGGAGCAGCTGATCTCCTCGCCCTGGGACAGCCAGCCTTTGTGAAGGTGCAAACTGGAATACTTCCAGTCTTCTGGGTGATTTGGCTGAATCTGCACACGGGGTCTGGCAAGCAAAATCCACCATAAACCTCAACTTTTGGTTGACGTAGGAGTTTTTGCAAACTACTGTTCTCTCCCATCCACACAGTGCAGCAGCAGCGAGACATGCAAACACCGGGCTGGGAGCACTTGCAGAAGGGGCAGCTTTCCTGGCTGCGGGAGTAATTGTTTGTACTTCCAGCTAAGTCAGAAGCCAAAAAGAAACCCTACCCGGGAGACAAACTGCGCATTACATAAGACTTCATATAAAGTAAATTGTCATCAGATTTATTGCAGTTAGAAAAAGGGTGTTCTGTCTGTAGGCATAAAATGAGGACTTTGTTTTAAAAGCCTAGAGAGGAAAAAGGAAACGGTATATTTGGGGTTCCTTGTCCTCGGGCTTTCTGTGCAGGGACCTGTCAAGCTTTTGGAGCGGAAAGGTTTTAAAATATTTTTCAAAGAGGCATAAAAAGGTATAAGATGTAAATGGGAAGCAAGAGGTTTTGATCAATTTTGCTTGCGTGTACTAGAACAAAGAAAAAAAAATCAGTTTTAATATTCCACAGTAAATTCTGATCATTTGTTGTTTGTTTTTCTCTCCAAGCTGGACAAAAAGCTAAAATATCAAAGTCCTTTTCAGAATTTAAGTTCAAAGATTATTTAAACTGTGAAAGATCTTATTTTAATGTGTTGTTAGAAACAGCTTGCTTCAAGGCTATTTGGCAGTTACTGCATCAGCCTATGGTCCTTGGTGCCTACTGCAAGTGGGTGTTTGCAAGTGCATTGCTCTTATCCTTTTTATGGGTTGGACTTCCCACCCAGAATGATGCCTTTATAGAAACAACTTCCATAATGCACCACAAAGCCCAATCAAAGCAGAAATAACAGTAAAGGAGCCAGGTCTGTGCAGTGGACAGCACTTTTAAGACAGGGACAGACCCAGTTTAACAATGAGCTGATTCAAAACAAGACGCTTCAATTTGGTTCAACAAATGAAATATTTTTACTCAGATAAAAAAAAAAAAAATTAGATTTATTTTTCATTTCATGGATGTCTTAAAAATAAATAAAAAGTTTATACTAAATTTTGTAGAAACTGTGTATCCCACCAAAAACAATCAAAGTGCACAATTCCTTACCAGGTCTTATGGACAGGAATATCACATTTAATCAAAATATCATTTTTTAAAAGAATTGCACTGTAAAACCTGATCATCTCGATTCTTTGTCCTTTAAGCTGATACTTTCCCATAAGTCACACAAAAATCTCAACAGACAGGAAAGACAATGAATCTTGATTGGAAAGACAAGGAGGCCAGTCAGTAAACTCAGATCACAATTAGCACCAGCTGTAACCCAAATGAACTCCCCAATTTAATGGTTCACAGGAGAACACATACATACAGTAAAAGCTACCAACCAAATCAATTCGCGCTCCTTCCCCCAGACTCCCCTCCTCCCCCAGGTCCTTCAGACAAAAGTCTGTTTCCCTCCTTAGCTGTTAAAAATATTTTTAGAGCTCTTCAAATATGGAAAGCAGAAAAGGAAGAAAAAAAAAAACAATAGAATTTGACACAAAAGCACCCTTCTCATTAGGGCTTTTTAAATAGCATTAGAGCTCATTGAATTTCATGCACTAATAACATTCCTACTCAATCCAAGGCAAACCAGTCAAATCTAAATCTATCAAATTTTACAAGCAAAGGAATATTGCCAAGTTCTAATATTTCTCCTGCATTCATTGTCAGAATGGAGTAAGGAGTCTCTTCCAAACTCCAGATTTCCTTTTTTTTCAAATCCCTTTTAAAGCTACTAAACCACAGTGATAAAAAAAAAAAATAAAAAAAAAATAAAAAAAAAAAAAAGGAGAGTTGAAGTTAAATCTCAAAAGCAACATCTATAGGAGATTCTCAGGTACGTAGTGTTTGGGGAGTGAAGCACTTGTGAAGCTGGCTTTAGCACTGCAATCAGCCAGGATTTGAGATTAAAAAGTAGCTAAGATCCTCCCAGACAAAGCCCTTAGGCGGATGAAGCTGACTGTGACAGTAATAAAGCCCCCAAAGACACAGAGTCATATCTAAATCCTTGGCCCTTGAATCCTCTGGCCATTCAGTACCAACTTTCAAAAAGCAGCCAGTGAGCCTGGTGCCACTGAAACCAGTGAGACCAGTCACAGGCTTGAAACTGAGCACAGGATGTCAGTCCACCTTGCTCTGCAGGGCCCAGGACACTGCTGGATCGGGCCGCTCCTGCACAAGCAGTTAGACTCACGTGGTTAATTGCAGAGATCTGCAGTCCCAGCCATCTCCAAACTCCCAGGAGCGCCAGCCGCTTGCAAAACCTCGGTAGGCGCTGTACAAGGTGCTGTGGCTGTGTGAGCAGCTGCCTGGTGTGTCTGTGTAGCACGTTTTCATTGAATAGATGCTGAATGTAAGTGATAAGGAGGAATAAAACATGTAGTTAGAGCTCATTTGGTATGGTATGGTATGTCTTGGGGGTTTTACGGGTTTAATATATTCGCTGCTCGTGCTGGATCTCAGCACAGACCTCCAGATGAGAGTATCTACTTGTGATGCAGGTTGCACTACAACTCATTTATAATGAATATAACAACTTGTGAAGTGGATTTAGAAGTCATTGAGTTATAGATTATTTGGGTAAACGGGGCACAAGAACTGCAGCAAGAAGCCTATTTAAATATTAAGGAGAGCTATAAACCAAGAAGAGAATGGATGGCAGGATAATATCATGTCAGAACATGCCCTCCAGAGAGGGACTGCTACTGCGTATTGATCAGAAAGAGCTCCAGAACTCATTCTGAAAACTCATAAAGCTCAGCCGTAAACATGGCCAGAAAGGTGAGCTTGCAAAGGCCAGCAAAGAGATGGGTTATGGAAGCTGAACTGAACCCTGTCAGCCTTATGTCTGGAGTAATTTCACAGCAGGTTCCTCTCCCTCGTCTGTAGGGTCCCCACCAACATGGTGTTAATCCACTGAGTAGGAATGGAAGAGTTACGTCTTTGGACTGAAAAGCCATTTTTGGGAGGATTTTCACCCTCTCTGTATCGATCCTGTTAATGTCCACTGGCACCTTCATCGTGTCTAAAGGAGCACATCTCTGGAGAAGTAAGAAGATGCCTTGTAGGCATTTGTTATTTTGCATCACACGGGATTAACCTCTGCTCTTTGTATCATGTTGCCCTGGTTTTATTTAGTGAGGGTGACTACGGTGGCAGCTTCCATAAGAAGCTGCTAGAAGTTGTTCCCCTTTGTCCGGTGGACTCGGTTGGGCCTAGGATGGACCCGCTGCTGGCCAGGGCCAAGTCAATTGGTAGCAGAAGCTGCAGCACCCACCAAATCAGACATGCCCAACTGAGGAAGGTCTGCAGAAGCAGGCTCTGGTAGGTGACTGAATGGCAGCAAAAATACTCCAAAGCTTGTACAGAATGGCCAGGAAGGGAAGAATGAATGACTACCCAGGACAGAAATGCTGGTGGTTCTTTCAAACCATAACATAAGCAGCAAACAGGCTTTTCAAACGAGCCTGGTGCACAAACTCTGCTTAGTTTGGAGGTGTTTCATTAAAATTTCAGAGCCTCTCCTGAACCCTGCACTGTCCCTCCCCGCTGCGTTATACACACGGGCAGAGCGAGGTGAGGCTGCGCGATTCAGCAGGAAGCGGCTTTAAGGACTCAGCACGAGAGGTAAGCATCAGCCAATTCAAGCGCATGCAGCGCCTGAAAAACAAGAGGTTCCTGTTTGGCATGCAAGGGCCCTTTGAAATACAAAAGCACTGTTACAGTCACTTATTTTGAGTTTGTTCTCTTCCCTCCTCCCACCCTTGTTTAGAGAATGCTCTCCCATTTTTTGCAGCATCAGGGAAAACTGCTCCGCATCTGGCTGATGGGCCAAAAGCACCTGACACCACCTACATGAGGCCAGCAGTTGCTTTTATCATGGAAATTGAAGCTGCTTTGGAGGATGAAGCACTCTACCCAGCTTAAAAATTGCTGAGGAGCAAAATTCAGGGTGAAGTGCAGGAAACTGTGAAGGTGGTAAAACTGTTGCGCAGTGAGCACAAAGAGAAACACACTTCCAGTGAGATGGAGTCTGGGGACTGTCTAAAGGCTACACCCAGGCTTAATGCAATTTATAGCACGACAGTATAACCAGTAATAATAATCTAATGGGAGGGCATAGCTGGCCCTTCTGAAACCCTTGGATGTGAAGGTCACTCATTTTATCAGAGACAATCTTTTAAAAGCACCACCGGTGTGAAGCATTAACGGGAGGTGATCAAGGCTTTTAATCTAACACCTTTTATCGACAGCAGGCTGCAGTGGCACATTGTGCACCTGAAGACTGGGATGCCCCACTGAGCAAATATGGTGCAGTACCAGCCCTTGATTCACAGTGCCCAGACATCCAGGAAGGAGGCTTCGCGCTACGTTACTCCTTGCAGGCTGCCATCTGCGGTGGTGGCCAGTGAAGCAGTGCAAAGGCAAATTCCTGCTCTCGTAACTCCATCCAGAGCGTCTGCCGCTCCGTCACCAGGGTCGTGGCACAGTGGAGGCACCATACCAAAGGAGGTGGCTTTTATTAGGGTCAGATCTCACCTACAGAAATTAGTGGCAAAGCCTAATAACAGGATTAATTAGGATATTGCCAGAAGAGACTAATTGTCTACTGCGAGGGTGACTCTTTAACCCATTTCTTGACCGAAAGCTTCTCAGTGACTTCTGTGAGAGCTCAGCAAGCCAAATGCAAGCATAGATCTAAAAGGAAGGTGAGAAGGAAAAGCACAGCCAGGGGATGTGAAGAGAGAGGGAAAAGTCCTTCATTCGTAGATCTTCTTTATAAAATACATGGACAAGGTCCCACTGAGCCCTCATTAAGGCCACTCTAACGCCAATGAATGAAAAAGTCCCTTCTCTGCTAATATTTTATGAGTTCCAGAACTCACATTTTTCTAATGGATAAGTGAGTAATTTATATTTGAATTTTCACTGAAGAACAACAAAACAGCACAGTTGGTTTTCCCTTGGCTGTGACACTAGTTCCTTTCAGGCCAGAATTAGAAACTTGCTTATACAATTAATCTAATGGCTTACATTCTGTATTTTAGCTTTTACAGCCACTTCAACTGAGGAGATATATTACTGCCTTATTTTTAAAAAAAAAAAAAACAAAACATTGCTTTCTTTGGGGTTTTTTACATGAATAGAAGTAGAGATGTACATACACAAATCGAACTTAATATCACTCTTCCACTTTATAAAAATCTAGGGATCAGAAATCACATTGCACTTAAGGAATGTGAACTACTGGATATTCCTTTTCTCCAAGATAATGAGATCTTGAGTCAGAGTTAAGTCCTGAAAAATCTGGTCCTTAGCTTTTGCTGTTGCCCTGGGGTTATGAATTAGAGGTGCCGTAAGACAGTAAGACAATTCCACAGTACATCTGTCCGGGTCCCGCCTGGGGCTGCATGGGAAAAAACGCACTCCCGTTCCACAGAGAACTGCAAAGGTTTTCAGAAACATTCTTCATCCCAAACTGTGGCAAGAGGCCAGCACTTCAAACATTTTTCGTTGCACTGAAATCCCCCGAGGACCACGTTTTGGAAACATCAAAGCACAACATGCTCCCCAGCATTCTCCAGCTGCTAGTCTGGCACACAACTATGAAACCGTAGCCGCTTCAGATTAAAACTGGCATGGTTTCTCTCTCACCTATTCCTTGAAAAACATTTAAAATCCATTGTTGCTGCTGCTTCAAAGGCCTGCACCTCCAAAAAGTACATTTCAGTACGCAAGTGTGAACCAACGTCTTGTGAACTTTGGTGCAAGCTGTTGGGTGCCTCGGGTGCTTAAACGCCCATGGGGGATTCATGGCTCAGCAGGCTGATAAGAAGCCAGACAGGTGAGCTGGCCGGAAACTATCACGAGCTCCTTGGAGAAATACAGCATTGAGAAAGACCTCCAAGAAAAGTCCAGGCCCTTGAGGAAGTACAGTTAGTCACCAACAGCTCGCTTTCATTCTCCTCTTGCCCACACCAAGTGACTTCACTGACAAATCCACCACGGGGAATTGCACGCTATCTGGTTTCCTGGTATTGCGCCACTGCAAAGAGCTCGGGTCACACTAATTGCTGCTTAATGTTCACTGTTCACAGCTTTTAGCAACAGAATTTATCTTACCAGGTGCATCCAGTTTCCCTGGAGAAAGAACCTATGCCAGCAGCAGTCAGCCGTGACATGGAGGAAGATCTAATCCAGGACAAGGCGGAGAAGGGAAGGAAGACAAGGAGAAAACAAGTGGAGAGTATTGGGAACTGATAAAAGCTAGATGTGAGAGGGAAAAAATCTGGAATAGTCACAAGACAGTTCTTCCAACTGTCTGGGAGTTGCAATTCCCTCCTGAGAAGCATATGATAACGTGACCATGTGTAAGGGAAGCACTCACCCTGCCTTCCACCATGCAGGATCAGCTGTTGGAAGAAACTTTCTTTCCCGATTAAGAGAGATAACTTGCCAGCCTCCCTGTCCAAGCCTGACACCAGGACTCGATTGCCTGGCTCACAGCAAGGCTGTTGAATAAATACAGAATACTCGCTCCATCACCTGAGCAATGAGGCTTCCCAGCAGGCTGAGCAATTGCGCTTCATCCTGTCATGCCGAGCCATCCCTCACCACAAAAATTTTGTTTACACTGCACATTTGGGATGCTGGATAATCACATGTTCTACCTCCCTTTTATTCCCTCTTTCACTTATCCATGTCAATATTTTATTGAGTTAAAGTAGTTACTCCATTCTGCCTTCGCCTTTTCCCCCCTACCATCAACATGATTTAACTAAAATAAATTATTTGTTTATTCCAGTAAAGTTTTTCCCACTCTGGAGGCAGGCAAGAAAGAAAAATAAGCTTAATTTAGAGAGATTTGAAATCCCTGAAATAGATGACAGCTGAGAGAAGACTGGCATGTTAAATCATTCCACTTCATAAACACCCTGCTCTCATTTAGGCTTGACAGATGTAAATGCCAGCCAGGTACTACCTACCAGTAATGCTGCCTTTCCTTTATTTATGCAAATACATAATACAAAATTCTTTTTATGTACATTAGCCATCTGCAGAAGAGTGGATCGATAGCTGGTTTTTCCCCAGTTTTTCATTTACGTCATGTGCAGTGGTGGGAGGACAGGCTTGACACCTTTTTCAGGTTGAATAACTAAGAGACCATCAAATGCTTCACCTTAACCTTACAAATCATGACACAGGTTTTGCCAGTATCCTGCCCTGAAAAAGATACATTTTTTAACGGAATCACCAAGACAAAAAAAAATACCTGCTAGGCCTGCAGTAACTGTGGTGATGAGATGGCAGGATAAGGCCAATCTATAAGAAAGCCAGTCTTCGCAAATGTACGCTGTGTAAAAATGCCCACCAGACAAAATAAGAAACTGAAGCACATTATCCATGTAGAAACCGGGTAAAAACGATATTCAGCGCCAGATTGAAGTTCAAACTGAACAGGAGGTTTCAAGCCAATTACCAGGTCCACCAAGAAGCAACACCTTCTGTTCTGCATAACAGACTCCTGGTCACGCTGGCAGGCGCAGAGAGATCTGTTTCGGGCACAGTGCTAAGGTCACAACGCGAGATTACTGAAGGTCACTCTGAACATAATATGCTCCAGAGACTTCGCTTATCTCAGCTGAAGGTTGCAATGGGTGGAAGGATGGGATGATGCTATGCTTCAAATAAAAAGATCCCCATAGTTTATCTTTTTCACTAAAGCAAGGCGATTTTCCACCAGAAGAATTCCAAGCTGTGGTCTCAGACCCAGCGCCTGCCCCTTGCTTATGAGGCGGTTTGCTCAAACAAGCAGCTTCCACACCACGGCATTTTCTTGCTCAGTGTGTAAGTGCCAAGCAAATGCTCAGTCACAACTGGTTGGTTTAGAGGTGGGAAGTTAAGTTATTGCAGTGCTCCTCACTTTGCAGACGATGCTTTGCTGCGGGAGCCGGGGGGAACGGGAGCCTCTTCTCTTTTTTATACTGTCCAAGCAAATGAACAGTCAAAAATGCAGGGCCAAGGGATTCAACAGCAAAAAAAAATAGACACTGCTTTCTGTCTGTGCCCATACCCCAAACAACATGCAGAGCATTTAAGACGCTTAATTAAGGGAAGCAAGTGGGGAAAAGGAGGGAAAGGCAGAAACAGGTAAGCATCTTCAGGTTTCCTGTCAGGAGTGAGACCACTCCATCCACCCACCCCCACACCAAAACCCTTATTGCCCACCTTTCTCCCTTCTTCAGCCCCGCATGCTGGGTGACACCAGTTAGCCTGCCTAAGGCTGACAGAGACCCTTTCCCCATCATATCAGTCAAGGTGCTTGGGACAGAGAAAACAGATCCCCAGGTCTGCACCCGAATTTCAGTCCTGTACAAGCTCCTCTGGAAAACACTTGAGATGCAGTGTAGGTAAATCCTTCCTAAAAAAAAAAAAAAAAAAAAACAAAAAAAAAACCAAAATAAAAGCCAAAAAAACAAGGGCCTCAGGATGTGTCCCAGGGATGACAGAAACCTGTGGCACCTACAGGTGGGCAGATCCAGTTCTCCGCCTTAAGCCCCATCTGCAGTTGTGCAGCTTTAATAGGATTGCACACAGCTCCTTCATCTCAACACATGTACTGATAACAAGAGCTGAGCTCACCTCTTGTTAATTGTATCATTCACTGGGGGAACGTCCCAATGTTTCAGACATCTCCCCAAAAATTCAGGAAGAAAACAGTACACTTGCTCTCTCCACCTTCTTGTTAATTCCAATCAGTCTCACGCTCTTCTGAGGTCGCGCAGCTCTGCTACTGCGTGGGCAAGAGAGGCTCGTGTAAAGGGACAAAAAGATGCCTGATGTATCCTGAGAGCTGCAGGCAGTTTCCACGTTGCCAAGCTGAAAACCTTGAGGGCAGCAATTAGGGGGACCACAGGTTTCTGCCTGCGGCAAGCTGTGGCAGTTCCACCCCGGAAGATGCCAAAACTGAGCCAATGTAAAATCTGTCCAAGAGAAACGTATCTCAGAGCAGCAGCTCCAGTGCCATCAGCTCTGCAGGGGTAAGTAGGGCAGGGACCAAGCCCAAAATCCCCGGCACCATCCCTCCAAATGCTCTGCTGGGACTGCCAGGCAGTGCCATGGCCAGGCCCTGAGAATGTGTAATCTCTGGTGAGCTGCTGAGAGGCTTTTACCTGTATGGCCCCTTGTGAGACCTCATGGTATTCATCCCTGCCCAGGAGGTTCTTGTACACTGGTAAGGTCAAGAAAGACTTGGGCTAGCAAGGGCAGGGGCATGCAGTGTCTGGCAAAATTACGACTCTGCAGCAAGTGAGAGCAAACGTTAGTGCACTAGAAACTGTACATACACATATTTCATACAAAATGCTGAATATATAGGTTGTAAAATTTTATATAGGACATTAAATGTATAGAATACCAAATTCTGCACTAGAGTGCCCCTTAGATGGCTGAGCCGTGTCAGGTCTGCTGCGTTTCAGACATACTCAGACGCAAGCTCAGGAACGGATGTTTCCCTGCTGCTCAGCGGTGTAGCCTGTCCTCCAAGAAGGGTTCAGAGAGATGTATTCCTCACTGCAGGGAAAACAGCAGTACTTTTTAAACCTACCTCTAAATAACCCTGACGTACTTTCCAAAAAAAGGATTTGGTTTCCTTTGGCAGCAACTTCTGCTTCACACCCAGATGCTTTCTGTGCCCACCCCAGCAGGCTCAGCCCAGCCCAAAATCTGTCAGGATCTCTGACAGAAGCAAATCCCAAAGAATAGCCTTTCACTTCTCCTGGAGACACACAGAAAAATCCCTTCCTCTCTGCGATGCAAATTCCAGCTCTCTCCACCCCTCTCGCACGCCCTCCTCTCCGCTGCCACCCCTGAGCTTAGCTGCCACCAAGTTTGACTGATGAAGGGTGACAGCTCTATTATATTAATTCCCCACAGAAAATGGAAAAAGTCTCGTATGCTTTTCATATCAAACATATAACACATTTCAGAGTTTCTCTGCATGCACTGGCTTCTCTTCTGCAGGAAATGTGGCCGTTGAGCGGAGTGCTCCCCAGACTGGAGGATGCTCTTGTCAAACAAATGGCAGATTTTTCACTTATTCCTATTTTCATATTATGCACGCATGCAAGATGAAGTATGTTTGGTGATATCTTTGGCTGATCCAGTACGATCACTGTCTGCAGCTGCTGCAGTCTAATGGACCCAAGCCCTGCCTGCATGGCCTGAAATGTGTGTTTATAGAAGACAGCCCACAGACTATGGTGCTCCAGTACAAGTACTCACACCAGAGACCCTATCTTATCTGAAAATTAACAAAAGCAAAAGCCTCAACTTTTCCCAAAGTAGGAAACTTTTCTCTCCAAACTGTCACACTGTACAAACTCAAATTAAATCATTGCTTGTAATTGCATCTTGATTTTAATGACAGTCTGCTTCCATCCTCACCATCCTCTGCCCATCGCACCATTATGGATGCTTTTTACAACTTAAACACCATCTTGATATCAGCTAGTTGCACCAATCACTGCGAAGTTTCTCCACATGACAGTAATTCCTGGCAAACACTGTCATTTTATCTCCTGTGTCTCAAGTCTTTTTCTTTAGTTCCCTTTTACAAAGCCCGTGCTATGATTTGTCCCAGTACTGCATCCTGTATGTTGGCAAAACTCCCTCTTCACCACAAGATTAACCACAAGAAAAGAATCTGGGCCAAAGAACTCATCTCGTCTAATAAAAAGCTCATTTATTGGCAACCTTCACGATTTATTCAAGCCATAGTGCACTGAGGGAGACAGTTGTCTCTTGTGTCTTCAGGAGTTGGTGGTTTCCTCAGGCTATATTTGCTTTCTGAGCAAGAAAGCTCACAGACCTCCTGCCCACAGCTGGAGGTCTTTCTTGGAGAAAGACCCTCTCTCAAGCCCACAGCCATCTTTTCAATATCTTTCCCAAGTTTCTGACCAGTCCCTCTGTCTCTAGAAGAAGCTCAGCCCCGGCAGAAGCAAAGCAAATGTCCCCAGGTCACCCAACGCACGTCAGGAAACTGGTCCAGGCAGCCAGCTTTGTAACAAGCACGACTCAGTCAGAAAAGCTGAAAACACTTGACTGTTTTCTCCACCCGTGTACAAAGGAAGGAGCAAAGCTCCCAGACTCCGGTCGCAGCCTGAGGACTCAGGAGCACAGCAGGTCCCGGCTGAGCCCCAGCGAACAGAAGGCAGCAGGATACGGAAACTTCCCTTGGCAGCCAGACATGCCTTTTATAAAAGCAGGGGAACTAACTGCATTTTGCCACTCCTCAGTTTTGGGTCAGCTCCCAAAGCCTCTTTGTGCCGCGTCAGGCGGAGGAAGCCGACCACCCGGAGGAACAAAGGGCTGGGGGACAGCCCCGGCTTCGGGCTGCTGCCGCTCCCCTTGGCGGCAGACTCTTCCCTAAAAATCCCTCCCGAGCCTTTTCCTTTAAGACTTTGTCCAAAATCCTCCATAGTTTGAGGACTGCACACCATTCAGTGACCTTGGAGCCAGCCCCTTCCTTTACACGACCCTACTGACCACAGCAGTAGGGAACGGCTTTGCAGCGGTTCCTGGGAAAATAAGAGGAAAAGCAATGGGCAGTCGGACATGCATCACCTTCCTTAGCACAGTTTTTCTGGGACAGCCCAGCCAGCGCTGCTTGATGTAGGAGTCAGACTCTGATGGAAGAGGATTATTTTAAAAGCTAGCAATGAAAGATTGTTCTTCTCATTACAAAGTGAAAAAGAGAGTGAAAGAAGGAAAGTCACTTCTGCAGTGGTTTCTCAGGCACGAGGGAGGATACGAAGAGGTTTTGCAGGAGGAAAAGGGGAATTGGAGGCACCTCTTTACTCTTAAAATACTTTGCTAGGAAGGAGAGGAGATGCACATTTTAAGAGTGATTGAAGGGGACACACATGCAGACATGCACATTTATTCAGCACTGATCCCTGGGGCACTGCAGCCAAAAGTCCCACAGAGGGGCGTCTCCCCCTCCCAGCATGGCCCCCACGCCCAGATGAGCTAGTTTGGGGAGCTTCATGGACACCCAGGCACACAGGAAAATAGGGCTCACCAAAATGAGCGATCTCTGTTTCTCCATGTCAGACCGCATCTCCTGCTTCACCTCCCCAGCACAGTAACATCTCCCCAGCCCACCAAAGTAGTCCTTTGAGCGTGTCAATGGGACCAAAAACCTAGAAAGAACAAGGGGAAATCATGAGGAATTTTTACAGCACGGAGAGACCCTCCCAAGTAACTTCACATGGCCAAAGTGGCCAGCAAAATTCTTCAACTGCTATCCCTGTCTGCTGACCTCAGAAGAGCAAGAAGATCTCAAAGCTTTTGGATGACAAACTGGAACATAACTGGAACATCTGCATCTGACAAAGTCAGGTACAGGAGCTGGCGTGGGCAAGCAGAGGACATGGAGGCACCTGGGGACAACTGCATTCTGCAGTGGCTCCAGCACCGATGTACCGAACAACTTGTCTTAAGTCACTCCTATTTCCAGCCTCCTCCAACCCAGCCCAAAGCAGCGGGGCTGTGGGTTTACAACGCCTTGCTGGAAGCTGTGCCTGACCTCAGCTGGGGCCTTCAGGCCTCTCCAAGACCAAAAACTGGTTGTAGCACCTATAAGGACAGGTGCTTGCATGAACTGACTGGTTCAGGAGATTCCTCTGGCAGTAGGTTTAGTGAGGAGGAAGGTACCACACAATCACATCTTCCAAGCCCATCACTCGGCTCACCTCTCTGCCAGGCCACTGTAGCACCATCTGTCCTCCCAAAGCCAAATCTGAAAACTGTGAAAATAAGTCTCTTGACTGCCAGAAATGTAGGATCTTTTTAACCTCCCTGGGAAACCTGGATCTGCGATATTTGGTGTACCCTCCTTTTTTTTTCCTGTTAGCTCCATAGCGTTAGTCTGCATTAGGAGCAGTGGCTCAGCCGCTGACTTGGATAAAGCAGTGGGGAAGACCAGGACGGCAGTTTCTTCCACAGCCGAGAGATCCCACGTGCCTGAGGAATTTCCCTCTCTAGCTCTATTAGTAGCAGCAGAAGTGAGTGATGGGGGCAAAGCTGTTGTCGTATTACAGCCTGAAGTGTCTGCGCTTGCGCTCCCTGCTTTCCCTCTGGGCGAAAAGCGTAAACACTTCTCCCTTGCACCCCGGCATGCGGAGACCAGCAGCTCCACTGCGGAGGTGGCCGAAGAGAGGGGGTGCAGCACGGTTTGGGTTCCTTGCCGAGGGAGCGCAGGGACAATCCAGCGCGGTGAAAAATCATCAGAAGAGCTACACTTTGAACTCCCCCTGCTCTGTCTCTATCAACTCATTCCTCATCCAGCTGCTACAGAAAAAAACTCCTGGAGTGCTCAGAGGTTATGTACTGTGCTTTGGCTGTTTGCCAATTCAGTGAGGTTTGTTGTTTTTTTTTTTCTTTAAAGATTAAGGCCTTAAAACTCCTGTTACAACTGGGGCCTACGACATCAACCTTCATTGCTACAGCTTGGCCGCCAAAACATTGCATCAGCCATCACAATAGCTTGGCACCAACTAAAGAAATACTGCGTCTTCTCCTTGTGCTCAGCTCAGATCACAGATGTCAAAGTCATCGATGGCTGGAGCCGCTTGGAGATTTCATGAGGAGACCAAAGTTTTGTCAAAACATCCAAGTCCCCTGGAACAGGAATTATTATATTCAAAGCCTCTCAAGTCTGATAAACATCAGCTTGGTGCAAGGCAGAGGTTTCCAGTGGGTCAGCAATGAGAGCTGGGACCAGTTCGAAGGCAGGTGATGAATGCAGGCAAGATCGCAGGGCCCCAAACAGCTGTATAATGTCATTGCAATGTTGGCCACCATCCTGATAACAAAGCTGCTTTCACCGAGCAGCTGCGTGGTCTAGGGACATCCACTTTGCCAGAAAACTGGAAATATTTTACTTACGTGCATAGTGAGATCAAAAGCAGACATGCAGAAAGCAAAATTTCTCGCCAAACACACTGCCTGGTTTCCAGACAACTGTCTTCACGATCTCAGATCCAGCTTTCTACCTCCAGCCTTCTCACACTCCCCACGTCCTCACTCAGATATCTCACCTTCCTGAGGATTTATTTTCTTTTGGCTTCCATGATACTATTCTGTCCTATTTCTACTCATACCTCCCTCACAATCTCTCTGAAGATCCTCCTCACTTCCCTTTGTCCTCTGATGAGAGGACCCTGCTGAGTTCTGCTCTCCATGCTGCCTTCTCTCCCTGCCTCCAAGACCACCCCCATCCCAGACAAGTGCAGCTGTTCCTTCCATGTGGGTGGCTCCAGGTTCAATCTCAACTCCAGACCTGCTCAAACAAAGCCTTTCACTGTCCCTCAACTGTGAGCCTAGACCAAATCCCCGAGACAGACTCTAGCCTCCCTCTTCTTTCCAAGCCAGATCAAGATCACCCTTCCAGAGGCCATTTCCAGCTGTAGCCTTCCCCAAGATCAGCACCTCCAAGTTAAACCTTCCAGGTTTGGTCCAAAAACCACTACTCAAACATAGAATCATAGAATCTTTAAGGTTGGAAAGACCTCCAAGATCATCACGACCATCAACCTAATGCCACCATGTCCACTAAACCATGTCCTGAAGTGCCATGTCTACACATTTTTGAACACAATTTCTCAGTTACTGCAGCATCATCTCTTCTGTCACTCACAAATACAATCCTCACCCCTTCAGAGCTGCTCTGAATGCTGCTGCAGAGACCCCCTGCTCACAATTTGCACCTATACGCCCCTCAAAACTCCCCCTAGAGCACTGACTCCAACACAGGCAACTTCCTTTTCTTTTCCACCCATTCTCCCCACTGCCTATTATCTCTGGGCCAAGAGGCCACCTCTAAGAGCTCAGCCTGTGATGCAATTTTCCACAGCCACACATTCAGATGCACCCTGATGCTTTCCACGTCTTGCTCTGCAAGCTGAACTGATCCTTCAAATTCCCCTTTGCAACACCTCCAAAAACCTGGATCCTTCATAAGCTTCTGCTAAGGTACCACCACAACCTACACTGCTGGCTGGCATCATGGCACTGCTTCCTCATGCAGCCCCATCTGTCTGTACCTGCCTGCTGTTGCTAATCCTGTATTTAGACTGCAAACTCTGTGGAGCAGGGCCATCCACTCCCTAAAGCACCTCAGCCTGAACAAACGACGGTTCCCCATTGCTCTCGTCCCAGTGCAGCATCCGCGACAGTTTGTACATGGGAACCCAGCCAGCTGCCTCGTCCGGCTTCAGAAAGGTATTCTCATCCTGCAGCTAAAGTAACGTTTTATGGGCTTTGATGGTGTGCCGTGCGTGGGGTTTTACGAGCCACTTCACCGTGCTTGCAGCATCGCCATTCCAGAGCAGAAAGTCACTCAGCAGCTGCTTTAGGCTGTGTCCAAAACAGTGCTACTAACATTAGTGATGCATAGTGCGTTAGTACCATCATGTCAGGCATGTTTCATTGCACACAAAATTGAGCAGACACCAAGGTCTAAACTGACCTTGTTTAGTGCTGGCAATAGATCCAACTTTGATTTTGCCAGCCTGTTCAAGGCCATTGTTGGCCAGTGGCTGTCTCTCATTTTGGACCCAGGAAGACCAGAGGTAGCTGCTCCTTCTGTTTTACGTGGTCAGCCCATCAGGTTCCTGCTCTATACACTCATCATCAGACATTGCCAGTTTGGTCTCTGTAGGACCCACAGTGGTAGGAGCTGGTCAGGAGGATCAGTGGGATGTGTGTTAGGGCTACACTGTGCAGTGGAGTGCAGCCCTGTGCTGAGATCCCTGCTCCCCATGGGAACAAACCAGCAGGTACAGCACTACAGAGCTGCACCAGGCAGAACATTTCCCCTGCTGACTGGGTCCTGGCCCTCAGCGTGACCCAGTTATCCCACTTCCAGGACCAGACTATTGTCACTGGGCATCCCTGTGCTGAAGAACCATGCCATCCTGCTCAGAGGCACCTGGGTGAGCTCTGTTCATCTGATGTAGACATGCCCTCAGCCAGCTACAGCCATAATCCTGCCTGGAAGGGCTTTAAATGTCATCAGACAGACAAGCAGAGTGGAATTTGGGTCACCTCTGCCTCATCTTCCCTGCCCCCCCCTCCCCACAAATGCCCTTCTTCTCTCTACCTCAGTCCCAAAAACCATCCCTTTCTCCCTGCCTGTGGTGAGTAATTCACCATGTAGCATGCCCTTACCTACTCCTGAGCTCTCCTCTGTGCCTCAGCCTGATGTTTCCAAGATGTCTGACCATACCGTAAACCACTTTATTCTCTCAATTCCAGGACTGTTTGTACACTGCTGAAGCATTTTTTTAGGCTGCAGCATTTCTAGGTTTGTCAATATCAATACTGAACTAATCCAAGTTTACAGACCTGGATCGTTTCATGCTCTCATTCTTCACAAGGCACATGAAACATGATGGCCACAATCAGCTTGGAGAGACACAAAGTGTGGACAAACCATAGTTATTTTTGAGCAGGATGGGGAGTGCTGAAGCTGCCAGCCTCGGTACGTACCTTGACCACATCTTGACATTGTATTGAAACGAAACCTATTTATCCAACTTCCTGCAACACCCATGTTTCCACCAGAAAAACATCCAGGCATGGAAAATTGATTTACAAGTCCAAAAACCAAGTTTGTGTTTTCTATGCTGGGTAGTTTGCCTTTCCTTAATCTTCTGTTGGGTTAAAGATGTTAAAAGCATGCCAAACCAAGCAGCCAGCTACAATAAATACCACAGGCCAGAGACTGCTGTGCTTAGATGGGCACGTCTGCATCTGGTCATCAAATGCTATATGAAAAAATGGCAAAAGGCCGCAGCCCAGTTTGGGGTGGGAAATACATATCACACAAATTAGTTACAACCCAGGGCAGAATGGAGATGGGACTGTCAATAACTGCAGAGTAGCAGGCGAAGTCCACAAGGATGGCAACAGGAGCAGGGCTTGGACCAAGTTGCTGCTGTCTAGATGTTGGGGAGTCAAAGGAGGACCATCGTGAGACAACCTCACCCAATGGCAGCAGTCAGACACCGGGAGCGGATCTCCTGCCAATAATGATGACGCAAAGATGACACAGCCCTAGTTCAAAACCCAGCATGCCCGAGGGAGAAGGGCGCCTGCTAGACCACAACAGAATGACAGCAAGAGCCAAGCCCTTAGGGTGGCCGGCAACTGGCTCCAGCAAATCAACAAACAAATAAATAAATGTATGTACCAGAAGACACAGTAGCCTGCCTGTAACCGGGAGAGACGTATCCAAGTTGCAGAAGGGAAAAAAACTTGTGAGAAGTATCAGAAGTAAACCAGGGCAGTACAAATGCTATCTCCAGGTACATTTTGGAAATTATTCTGCTAATAAGGAACCCATGTCATTATACAAGAAAAGAGTCTTTGTTGTATCGTCCCCCAGCACCTGGTGCACAGAACAGCAAAAGGCTTCCTACATAAGCACCAACTCTGCCCAGATCATTTTTAGTTCTGAAGTTTTTGCTGCTTCTGAGCCTGTACTTCAAAGCAGCCAGGACAAACAAAGTTCATTCAGGTGTACGTGAAGAGAAGGTAAACTGCCTAGCAAGCCACAAAACAAAGTCTAGGCAAAGGAAAATAATTTATGAGTTTTCTTGTAAAAGACACTTGCATGCATGGAGGAAACAATCTGGTATTGAGCTGAAAAGCAACACCAGAGAAGTTAAAGACTTCCATAACAGTGTCACCCAAAGAAAAACTGGACTGCAGAAAACAGATAAATCACTTTATAGAAATGAGTTGGGGTGCAGATGAACAGATGGAGTTAGTAAAAGGAGACTGGCATTTGAGTGTGAAAGAAAAAAATCCCTGCACTCCTCATATTTCCAGCCACGAGGAGAGCAGGCAGCCAGCTCACAAGCAGAGGAGATGACCATGGCCAGACTCTGGGCCACTAACAGCAGGGCATGCATACGTGCAGCACACACGTATATCTCCATATCTGAGGAAAACACACTCCTATATTTGATGGAACCCAAAATGTGACAACGACAACTTGGCAGGTGTGCAAAGAGAGGGCACAGAGCATCACTTGGTTTCCACAGTAAACGCACAAAGGGAACATCACACAAAAGCCGCCAGAGCCTCCAGCTGCTGCTCAGAAACTATCCACAGCTGGCACCATGGCTTCTCCACCAGAAAGGGCTGAGCTGACACTTTTTTAAATGTTATCAACATGCATCAACAGTTGTTCAGCTACCATGAGGCTTTCTGCAAACACATTAAGGCTGGACAAATCAAGCAAGGTAGAGCTCTAACCTCCCACCTGCACACCAAGCCTCTGCGCTTCTGCCACATCCAGATAATGTCTCCGCTTTACCGGGTTTTGCCTCTTTTTCTCGTTTTTGCTGGAAGGGGGATGAAATCCAGCCTGCCCCCACTACTCTGAAGCTGACTTTCAGAAATACAATAGCTCAGTCTTGAATCTCCTCAGTGTATTATATCAATTCATCTCCACTGCCGTCAACCGTGTGAATAGACCTAGGTGTGCGGGGAGACAGACAAATACAGAAGGAACAGTTCTCAGGCTATGAAAGGAAAAGGGTTGGAAAGCTCCCAAAAAAGGTCTCATGCAGGTCAATATGGGAGGCTTGGCTCCATACCGCTGTGGGAGGAAGCAGCTTCATGTTACTTGAGGTGTGTGAAAGTACAATAAAATGCTTCATCTGTGGGACACTTTAGGTTACACTTGGACGTTTCATGTCGCACCTAAATTAGTATGTCAGGAGGACATTCACGATGGTAGTAATGCCACCGAGCTGCTGCAACAAAAGCACAGGGTTTTGTTACATGGGGTTTTACGACACTCCCGCTTCCAGAGAGACCCCTTTATGCCTGTCTGGCACTGAAGAATGGCCTTACAGTGGGCACAAACAGCGTCACATTCATCTTTGTGCCCGTCACACTAGCAGAGGGCTGCAAGGGGGCCCTGTAGCATAAAGAAGCACTTGGTCCAAACTATTATCTTAAGGTACTGCACAGCCTACATCAGTGCAGTAAACATTTTCTTCCACAAGAAACTAGGTTCAGAGGACAGTTTTGTAAGAAACATGATTTTAATATGTAAAAACTATAAGATCCTGTGTCAGTTTTCTTATAAGGTCCTCACAAAATATTCCATTCTGTTAAGCAGCTTTGCTTTATTAGTATTTTCTTAACATTGCTGTTGCCTGCATACAGCACCTTCCAGATGTGCAGCTGGATTTCCAGCTTAGGTGCATTGGCATAGCTGGCTGCTTCTTTTCAAACTGATTTATTTTTTCTCCACAGCCAGCAAAAAAAAAAAAAAAAACCCAAACCAACGAACTGGTCTTCCCTGAGCCTAGGGCATCTCAGATCTAGGTTACTGCTGAAAAATTACTCATACTCATTCACAGCCAGTTTGTGCTTCCCCAGAAACTTCGGTGGGGGCCCAACCTTCCAGCATCAACCCCAAAATGCCCTTCCTTCCAGGCTGCATGGCCTGTTTATGGGTAATGAACATTGCCGTAGGCAGAAAAAATGTTTGAAGTGAAGCCCCACGTCCCTCCACGCGCTCATGCACCCCCAGCAATCCCGCTGCCAGATTCTGCCTTCAGACACATGAGGGTACCGGGAGCGGGACAGGGCGCCGAGCGTCTGGCTCACAGGCAGTGCCCTGAACGCTGCAAGTTTGCACGAAGGTTTGGCAGTGTGTGGCCGGGAATGAGGTTCACATTGATTTGGGCGAGCTGGCGGGAGCATCCTTTGCTTTAGCCGTAGACAGGCCAGTCACATGAGGAACAGCTGGAGAGCACACAGAGCCTTCTTTAATTAAAGTGCTACTCGCCATTTTTCTGGCAGGGCTCCCAGAAAAGCAATAAAATGGCAGCAGAAAAAACAAATGCTACACAACACACTTCCACTCTCCTTTATGTTCCCAAGTCCCCCTTCTCCCTCAAGCATAATCTTCTTACTTTCTTCTTTTCTTTTTTCTTTTATTTTTTTTTAATTTCTGTTAATAATCGTTCCTCATTTGTGACAGGCTAGGAAAGGAAAAGGTCAAGAGGGAAGAAAAAAGGGTCAGGCGAATTGAAGCAGCCGTTCACTGCCGCTCATGATTAAACATGTGGAACAATGTACCTGCTTATTAGGACATCTCCCGCTCCGAGAAAACATCTGCAGAGCATACACACCTTTTTAGGAGATGCATGTGCCGTGAACACACGCCAGCACCTCACGGGAACGTTAACAGCGTTCACGTGTCAGTCGTTATGGAAACATTTTCTTTTCCCCCCCTTTCTCACTCAGATCTACTGCTTAAACAAGCTTGGGACTGTCAACACACCGATTGCTGCTGTCATTTCCCAAATTAGCCAAAGTTCGTTGGATTTTGCTTGGTGTCTCTCTCCAACCTCTGCCTCCCATCAGAGGAGCCCAAGGAGGCAGGAGAAGCACCCCGTCCTTCGGCACATGGCCCATTGCACAGATGGATCTGTTCCCAGCAAGAAGCCTGTCTGGTGCTAATAATAACCACGATGCTATTTTTGTTGCTGCTGTTGTATTATTAGGCTCTTTTCTGCACAGGTCGTGGAAGGAAAGACACCGGGACATGCAGAACAAAAAAGTGAAGGCAGAGAGGTACACATTGCTCCTATTATAGAGGAAATGCAAAATTGTCTTCTGAATGGGAGCAAGGTACGAGAGGGACATAGGTGCTGAAGCACAAAGGGCGTTTCACTCCGAGAAAGCACCTTGGAGTTGACAGAAGTCAGGAGCTAATTCAGCACACGCAGTACAACTGGAGCACGGTGGCACGTGGGGTCCGAGAGCCAACCCTCTCCAAATGTGAGGAAGGAAGCTGGACCTGAATGAGAAACCAGTCCCAGATCCTCAAACCCAAAGCCCACAATGGAGCTAATCTGAAATAGAGAACGTCAGAAATCTGGATTTGAATTTTTCAGCTTGAGCCCATCTCTCTGTCTGAGATTTACAGTTTGACATGTTTATATTGAAACAAGATGGCTATAAATACAGTATACTTCTCTCCCAGTAGAGTCTGAGGAGAGGAATGTTTAAAAGCACTCAGCAGGGGGCTAGCACAGCTCCCAGTGAATTTAATTATAAACTCTCCCTGCTTTTACTTCAAGTATTTTAGGCTGGGAGTAGTTAGACTGCTTTTGAAAATCCCGCTTTATTTGTGTACAGCTACAAATCATCTATATTTACATAACTGGATGTGCATCATAAGAACATACACAAGCACATATTTTTATTAGCACAGATCAGGAATTTTCCATGCAGGACTTTTTTAATTTAGGGGATGAGGAACAGAATACAAAATGAATTCAGTGCCTAGGCAAAAAAAAAAAAAAAAAAAAAAAAAAAAAAAGTAATTTTGACAAAACAAACTGATATTGTGAATATTCAAACAAATTATTTCACTTTAGTTCAGTTGGGCCTGAACTGTCACCTCTCTGAACTGCTGGCATGTCCCCAGGTCCTGCGGATGGAGGGATGGACCTGGGGCTGGGCGCCCTGGCCGGACCACATGCCCCATCGTGCATAAGTCTCATTGCTGCTTTAAAAGCAGCCCAGTATCATTCCAAATAAAAGTAATACTGCTATTAACTTACTGGGCAACACTGGCCTACTTCAGATTCTGATGATCCATGACAGGGCCAAGAACCTGTTGCAAAATTTTATCTGTGGCCATGTAATGCTACATGATTATTTTTCTCATCTGAGCAAAATTATTTTGTCTCATAAACATTTCTGGCCTTTCACTCTGCACAGAATTAACCAATTTTTAAAAAGAAAAAAGGTTGAAGGCATAAAAGCTATTGCGGCTATACAGAGGCCTTAATTATAACACTTTAACTTTGGAGAAAACTATTTTTCATTAACTGAACGGGTAATAGTATATGATGGTGATTAAGTTTAATGGAGCTGAGACCAAGGTGGAGAAGATAAAGTTACAGCTGAGAATCCACTTTAAGTGCAAAACCAGCTTCTGTTTGGAGAGGTGTTTGATGGAAAACTGCACTGCTTCTAACTAAATGAGGCTTAAATAGGTGTAATTTTGTGTGTATTAAAATTAAGATTCCTTTAGGTATAAACCATGCAAGTTTCCATGCAATTACCACTCTTGAGAAGCGGCAGAGAGCATACACCATAAAGAAAATGACACTTTTTATTTTTATAAATGAGACCAAACACATGCTTTTCCAACGGGAGAAGGAAATAGAGCCATCAATGAGCTGGGTTTAGCCAAAATAACTAAACAAACTTCAGAACCATTCACTCCAGCGAATTTTGTCTGTTCCAGCCTAAAGGAAATGTTTTTCCTTCCTCACCCTGGCTTCCCTGACTGCAGCTGTATCACATCTCCTCGCCGGGTCCGTCTCTCCAGCCTCTCCGCCTGCTGCCTGCGGACCCTCCAGCCCCTCTGCCTTGGCTGTAGCCATGGGGCTGTGTATGAGTGCAGCTTTTATGCAGGTCTCGCCTGCCACTGCTCTCTGCATTTAACCCAGAGGTTTCTCCTGGGGAGGAAGGGACAGATCTGGCAAGTGGGAATTTCTCCACCACACGCTAATTTGGGGTCAGCCCCCATGGGCTACGCAATGACCTGCCCTCTTCTCTCCAGCACCATGAAGCACAGAAAAGGCAATAACGTCTTCATTAACCATTGTCAGCAGACAGAGCAGAATAATAGAGTAAAAAGGTGGGAAGACAATAAACAGACACCATCTCACAAGGATGTCTTGACAAGACAAATATCAGACACAGAACAAAATGCATCCCCTCTTAAGTGGCATTTCTATATTTAACACCATCTAAAACGTGATAATTTACACTGTCACAACATGTCTCTTCGAAACAGTCCCATTTTATTTGCAGTCAGTTAAAGTCTGGGACTTAAATTCTGACCTCCTTTCTGGTAGGAAAAAAAAAAAGAAAGTAAAAAAAGGAGAAAAAAAAAAAGGAAAGCTAACATCTGGCAGAGCTGGGTATTTATTAGACTTTATGAAACTCTGTGCTTCTGTTATACATAAGACAGGCACAAAAGGGGCCCCCAAAGTGTTATTTCCCCACCAGTGCAAAACAAGTGGCTTATTCAGTAAGTTTTCAAAGAACAGAGGCAAATGGATTATCTCAAGAAGAAGTTAAACATGGAGAAAAGCACTGTAGCTTACTGTTGGGTTTAGCTGCCTGGTGCGTGTGGGACGGGGGGGAAATCTATAAAATCTATCATCGGGGTGTCCAGCTGAGACTTTACACTTCTCAGGGAAATCTGAGCTGTGAACCACCAACAGCTGCTTTTCTCCCAACTTGTGAAATCACCCACGGAAGGAAAGTGTTTTCTTAAGAAATTCTCAAAACGCAGCAAGGAAGAGCCCGCTAAATCCTCCAGCGCCTGACGCCAGGTTGAGATGACGAGCTTTTTCCAGCCTAGCTGCGACTGTTGGGTGTGATGAGGTGCAATTTGCGACCAACATAGCTGGGCTGGTGAAAGCCCTAGTCTAGAGAAAATTGCATGGGCTTTTGCTTGTTTTCCTTCAACATCACCAAAACACAGGTTACCCACTCAAATCCTGCCCAGGTGTGCTCGACCAGTTGCCCACTCCGAGCTTTCTGAACATGGACCCAGGCTTAGCCCTGACATGAGGGCAGGTCCGAGGTAGGATCAACTGTCCCCTTCACTTTTCACCCTGGCATGGTGCTCCTGGGGAGCTGCTTCAATCACCTTGCCCAACACCTAGACCACATGCAGAAATTGTATTTTCTTAGATGCATGGGGTAAAAAAAAGCACCAGTATTAGGTAGCAAAATTCAGCCAGCAAGAGCCAGGCTCTGAGAATCACCTGTAACAGCAAGGATAACTTTCTACCTAATTTAAAAGCAACAAAACTGCTCTAAAGTTAGATTTTTTTTAAGTTGTTACCATTGCTTTTGATGACAAGACGTTCTCTTCTGCTCATACTGCCCTCAGTAAGGCCCTGCACAGCGGTGAAGGAGGAAAGGTTTGCACTCCCGCCTCTGGATGCAACCCTTCATCCCATACGCTGCTGCCACTGCAACAGAGCACGGGCAGCAACAGTTCGTGTGTGCCAATAAACTTCAGGGTTCAAACACACTCTTAGGAAAACGGCAGGTGCTTTTAAGGCAGTAGGTTTTAAGTCTGAGATGCTCCTGCTCTCTTTGGGATGAAGAATACAAGGGAAGACTGAGGATGAAGGACCCAAGAGTGCAGGTGGGTGGCCCCATGGAGTTAGCAACACGGTACTTGGTCCTAGGGCTGTTTATAAGCAGAGGTATGGGGTCTGTGCCAGAGAGAGGCAGAGCTGCTGGGCAGTGGGGGACAAAGTCCTGGCTGACCCCTCGCTCTGACTATGACACAAGTTCTCCAGACACTCAGGATAGCACAGGGAGCTGAAGCTGAGCCCTTTCCCAGCAGGACCCAGGAGTTCTGTGCATGGGTTGAGCTACTTAATTTGCCTTCTCCACAGCAAAGAAATTATGTCTGCCATTTGCCCAAAAAAACCCAAACCAAAACAAAACAACACACAACAACCAACCAGAAAAAACAGGTCCTTAATACAGAGATACCATCAACCAGTAACACCGGTTTGCAGATGGGCTGCATTTCTGCTCGGCACAGTGGTGCAACAGGGCTGGAGGAGGTAGACTTGATATTGGGGAAGAGCAATTTTTTTAAAGCATTCAGTGAAGCTGCTAAAAGATCCTGTTTCAGCCAACCTGAAACAGTTTGGGTTGCACTCACTGGGTACTCTTAAATGTATAAATAGTTTCAGGGCATTTGGCACCTTCCACAGATTGAGAGACACAGCTGATGTCTCTTCTGTTGCAGCATCTCAGGCATTAATTTCAATTCAAATCCCATCCCTGTTGAATTCAAGATCTTTCTCCTCCAAAAATAGCCTAGCCATCCAAGTTCAGGGCACGTCCAGGGGTGGCCAGAGCGAGGTATTCCCACATACTGGGATCTGTGTTTCCCTCCTGAGCCTGGCCTCACCAGACTGAGAGCAGAGCCAGTCTGCCTCTCCTCCCTTCTGTCCATTTGTTTTTCACACAAACAGTGGAGGAGATGGATGGCTGCCCTTGCCCAGGGCACCCTCCTGGAGGGTCAACGACTGAGGCCCCAGTCCTCATCCCAGGTTATGGTCTTAGAACCGAGGAGAAGAGAAGGTCCTGGCAGCTATTGGTACCTTTCTGTGGGTCCAACATTTCACTCTTATTTATAGGACTCATTTTTGTTCAAATAAAGCATTCATTTAATCCTGAAACATCTTTTTTTCTTTCACTTTGCAAATTCAATCCCAGTCAATTTGGGGCCAATCTACGTAATTGCAATAATTGCTTTAAGGTTGAACTATTCACTCAACCTAAAGCAATTTATTCATTCAGCCTCTCCCCTTCACCCCAGAGCCCAGGTTTTACACACCCAGCTGGGGTGACACCAAGCCCAGGGTGTCTGTACGGTGGCCTACCACCCCTGAGGATGGTCCCCCCTGGCAGGCACAGTGCAGGTCTGTGTCAGGTCCTCACAAAGGGGAAAAAGACCAAAAGAGCATTCTCAGTCCTTGCCTTGTTCTGTCTGCAGCAGAGATGAGCCAGTTACCTAATGGCATCAAATTAACAAATGAACAGGTCTGGTAGACCAATTAGCAGAGTGCAAGCAATTTTCAAACAGGCTGCAATTGTCAGCTAATGACCTTGGAAGAAGCTCTCTTTTTTTTCCTCCCTCAGAAAAGTCCATATTAAAACAGAGTTGATAGCAGCTGAGTGTCACTTACTGTGCTTTCATGTCAGGGAAGTGGACTAGGTAATAAATAAATAAATAAATAAATAAATAAAAGAGGGCAAAATTGGGAGGCTGACTCAGTGTAATTCAAGCAGCACCTCACTGCTCTACCAACCATCTAAGAGTGCTGCAACTTTGCTCAGCAGATGTATCGGCTTCTCTGCAGGAGTGTTGTCTTCTCAACTGTGAGTAATGGACCACACGCATGCTGTAGCGACCACGGGCTGAGCTGCAAGCTCCCCGATGTTTCCCTACCAGCCCAGGTCATCTCAGCTGCGCTGAGCTTTTCCAGACTTATCTAGGGCTGTCATTAGTACAGGCAGCTGCCTTCGTACGCACGGGACAGAGAGTCTGACAGAGAGACTTTTCCTGCTGCTTCTCCTGTTTTTAAAACAGAACCAAGCGGCTGTGCGACCCACAAGCAACTGTCCATTTCCATCCAGGAGTGAATAACCTGCATGTGCCGAGAGCTGGCTACACTTCAGTGTCTCACAAGAAAGCATGGTGATGAACATCAAGTGGGACAAGATAGGCATTTGCACACCAGAGCATCTCGTTTGGGACCATGGCTCCACTTAGCTGGGGTATGTGTCACATTATCTCACTTCTCCAGGTAGCCCCTTCCCAGCAGCTGCAATTAGTTCTGCATCAGTGAAATAATTAACAGCCGGTATCGCACAAGCCCTCTGGGTTGAAGATGGAAGGCTTCCTCACCCAGAGGGAGCTAGCACGGCTCTGTTGAAGTCAGCAAGCTCCCAGTGGCTTCCATCACGGAAGACACGTGACATCACTGGGAAGGAAAATCCCAAGTCCCCAGAGCAGGCAGTTTTTGATCCATGTCCACATCCCTCCAATGTGGCACAGCAAAGTCTCAAGAAGATGTCGAGCAACTTAGAGCAGGTTTCTGGTTTGCTTGGCATTCCCCACCCCCTTTCTCAGACAACTGGATTTCACGGTTCCCTGAGAGGTACCACAGGAGGGTTCAGAGAGGGACCAAGGTAGTCCAAGAGAGCAGAGGTACTGCTGGTTGATTTTCTTGTGTGCCCTGGATTTTAGTGCATCCCTTTGCAACAGGCCACATCCCCTTCACTCCTGCAATGCTTCAGGTGCTCCCCTACCTACCACTCAGCTCTGCCCACACCTGGGAAGCTCATGTTGGACTCACCACCACCTCCCCAGGCCCAGGGCTTCCTCCTGTTGCCAGTTTCACAAAACTCCCAAGAATGGAGTATCTTTGAGATCTCTATCTCTCTGTCAGCTACAGTTGGAATCAAGTGAGGAGCTCATCCTTGTTAAAGGTCAAGAGGAAGATGGAGGCACTGCGGGCGGATAGCTCTTGCGATTCTATGTGCCTGATTCTTTTAGGAAAGTGGGTTAAATATGGGATGGAAGGGATTAAATTATCTGAAAATGCTTCAGAATAGCTTTTCTAAGAAATATACTGCATATCCACAACTCTTCATAAAACAAGATGAAAAGCTTTTAATGGTAATTTGCCTAGGAGGAACAAGTTATGAATTACTGCTGGCTTGAATGCTCCTGAGTAAGGGATCAGACCAAAATGAGCCTGACAAAGCCTTTGTAATATCTCCTTTCTATGAGGTGATAATAGCATCATCTGTCCTACAGCATCAGGGTCACAGATGATTGTGTAAATCAATAAAGTAGGCAAGCGTCTTTCACCTGAATCAGCTCTTCTGTGTGCTGTTTATGTGCTAGTACAGTGACTCAGAAATCTTAATTCTAACTCTGTTATTGGACCTGGCCCAAGACCTTAGCAAGCTGCCGTGCCTCACTTTCCCCACAACAAAATGGGGCTATTAGCCTCAACCCAACTTCAGAAAGGGCTTCAGAACAGAAACTGATATTAAAAGGTTGCTGTGAACTACATCAAATCGCCTGCTGTCACATTGCCTTCAGTGTTAGCACTTTCTTGACTTGCTATTGCAACAAAAAATAACACTTCAGTACATCTTCACGTACCGGTGTAGACAAGTTGTCCTTTAGGCACCCTAGGCACTACCAGAAGCAAGAAGACATAAAAATAAAGAACGGAAATGGACTGCTATCCACCCTTCAGCACTGCTGTCCCGCAGTTGCAGGCACAGAGGTGAGTGATGCCCTGGGATTGGGGTTGTCCCCCCAGCCTGCCCTGCTCCCTCCCTGAGGGTGGTGGGATGGCTCTGGGCGAGCTCTGCTCTGCTCCTCTTCTTTTATGGAGCAGTTGCCAGAGTAGTGATGAAATTTCCACAATTATGACACAGGTGTTGCCAGTCCTTGCTCACAGCCAGGGAATCAACAACATCACTTCACAAAGACCCTCCTGGCCTTGTTTTCTGTGATCTGTTTTATGCCAAGCATTTTCCTACAAGCTCTATCCCCACATTGCATCTGGGAAGTTAAAGAGCAGAATCATCCCTCTAAATAAGAAGCGTGAGCCAAGAAGATTCAGTAAGAGAGAAGACATTTTCTGCTGAGATAGGAAGTGAGATGATGAGCTGATAAGTAGGAGAGATTTTATGTGGCTATGAATACATTGTGGTTATACAGCCTTATACCGTAAGTAAGAGTTAATAAACAAGATGTACTTATGTGGTTATCTATCACACCCAGCTGGTGGTAAATACATTGCAATGACATTGCTATACGTCCCATATATCCAGATATACATGCATTGCTGCTTTTGGCAATACACTACACAGTTTCTGGACCTAAGTGTATTTCCTTGGTATTTATTTGGCATAAGCTATGTGTGGTGTGTGACAATGATTACATTTCATCCATTTTTCTCTGTTTGGATACCCATTACAGATTTATTCAAACTCCTTAGGATTCAAAAATGTTCTGCTCCTGCTGCCTAAAAGCTCACCTGCATGCTTCTCCAACTTTCTCCAAATATGTTGGATTTGGAGCACTGCCAGACTGGACTCATGCAATGTGAAAGTTCACAACACCACAAAAATGAATACCCTGATTTTAGGCCATCACTTTGAAATCCCACGTAACACAAGCCTGGTTGAACTAAAGCCTAACCAAAAAAAAAAAAAAATCCATAACATTTCAGAGGTTCATAAAGACATCTATGACAGAAAGGAAAAAAAAAGGCATTTCATACGGTTGTGGCAAGGTCAAAATCAACAGGAAACTTCCTCCACCGTGGTGAGTCAACACTCTGGAGACACATACCTCAGCAGGGGCTTGCTCCTAGGATGCCCTTTCTGCATTCTCAGAAAAAAAAAAAAAAAATCAGGGTTGCTGTGGCCTGTTGCTTCTCCTTCTTAAATTCAAAGCTCCCTTTAGTCATTGCATCAAAGATGCATTGACGCACCGTCCAACAGGAGGCAATTTCACCAACTCTTCCCTCAGGGCTAGGGAGAGCTCTCCTCTCTTTGGAAATGCAAATATGCAGTTGGGTGGCCAGGTGCAGCCATCTCCTGAGCTTGAAAGCCGTTAGCAAATCATTCAACTACTAAGGGTAAGCTGATCTTTTCTACCTGGGCAGGTGCTATGCAGCCCTCAGCGTGAAGTCTTTCTGCATCTTTTGTCACATCGACATGCAAATTACACTCTTGTCTCCAAGCATGCACATATGTGAATGCAGGGTGCTCACAAATGCTTCTTGGTTGAGACCAGACCCAACAGAAATCGGTTGCTTTAGGATGCAAATGGACTTTGTGGGGAGTGATGCCCCCTACTCCTACCTGGAAGAAATGCTGTCAGGTTCTCTTGCTCTGCTGGGGTTGGATCACTGGGACATCACCGAGAAACGTGCTGCTGTGAACACCTGCAGGAGGGTGCCCCCCCCTAGATTTTCTTTGGGTATCTACCATAAACAGCATTTGTCATTCATTTACAGCAAAACAGATGTTTTAAACTTTTTTAAAGTTAAAGTCCACTTGGAGTGTTCAGAAACATGCAAATTATACTGTTTCCATTCTTCCCCTCAGATGAAGGGGGTCAATTTGCAAAAATGTGCTTATTTTCAACTTTACTTCCTCAAAATCCCAAAACATAAGGAATTCTTTTTTTTTTTTTTTACAATGAGAGGGGTGAAACACTGGCACAGGTTGCCCAGAGAGGTGGTGGATGCCCCATCCCTGGAAACATTGAAGGCCAGGTTGGACGGGGCTCTGAGCAACCTGATCTGGTTGGACAAGTCCTTGCTTCTTGCAGGGAGATCGGACTAGATGGCCTTTAAAGATCCATTCCAACCCTAACGATCCAATGATTCTCCTTAGCTCTAATTCTGAAATAAGTTTTTTGTTTTAGATTTCAATAACATAACAGTAAATTTTAGCTTATTTTCTTTTAAGACAATTAACCATGGGTTAAAATGACAAAAAGATCCCTTATAAGCAACAGCCTTCAAACTTCTTTTTTTGCAAAGAAGCATACATAAGTCACCCCATTTCTGATGATGGAATGTTATAAGTGATGGAGGGAAACTGTGTAAACTTGGGTAAGTACATGAAAGCATTGAGTTGCTCCAAGGACACCACTGCAAAAGCCCTTCTTTTATACTGCCTTTGGCAGGAGGAGAGAATGTATAAACACATTAACCAATTTAAATAGTCAAAAGGAAGGGAAGTTATTTCCTTTGGAATCTATAATGCACTGTAAATCACAGAAACTTTCTGGAAAACGTAGTAGACATGCAATAACAGATAAAAGACAAACCAAAAGAAACTCAACTAATTGCTATAGAAAACAAACAAAAAAAACCCCTTAAATTTCAAACTCTGATGTGTTAGATCTCTGTTCCCTGGGCACAGGATTTTCCTTCAAAAAGAGAAAAGAAAAAGGCCTGTTGATCTGGTTTCTGTCTGCCTCAGTTCATCCAATGTGTGCCTAAAAGATAACCAAGAGAGTTTGGCCTATGCTGTCATTTGTCTTTAATATCTCAACTAGCCAAAGGGATGCTGAAGATGTTAGGGAAAAGAGCAGCCCACCTTTGATCTTTCGTACCCGAGCTATACAAATAAAACACTGCACATTAAAATTGGCTCGGTCTTTGAGTTTACTGTGATAAAGGGGCAATGTTGAAGCACAGAGACGACAGAAAAGGAGAGCGGGTGCTGGGTCAGAGAATGCAGAGCTCAGCTGGTGACATTTGAAGACCCTTTTATGAACCAGACCCCAGCTGAGGTTCACACACAAATTTCACTGCAGTGGTGGAGGCACAGCTACCCACTCGCGCTGTCCACTCAGCCACAGTTAGCAGGACTCCTGCACAGGGTGTAGGGCTCATCTGCCAGTTTACAGTCCATTATATCCTTGAAAATTGCTGGTTATCTTTGTTAATACTTTCCAGTATTTAATAAATTCCTGAGAAGTATGGCTGCTCAGGGACTAGCACCCTGTTCAGCCAGTCCAGCCCCAGGAGGGGTCACACCGAGCAGAGGACAATTGTGGGCAACTGTGGGCAGAACTTGGTTTGTCTCCCTCAGCTCACTCTCCCAGGTAGCATGTGTCACAGCTTAGTTTTGCCTGTCTTCACCTGCTTTTATCTACAATGTGGGACAAGGATCTGTGATTTAAATGTCTGAGACCATCACTTCAAATCGCACATATCCCTGCTGAAAACCTGAGACAGATGCCAAGGATGCTGTTTGATAGTCAGCAACATCAAGACTGACTCAGATGATAAGAGAAACCCATCCTCTGCTGAAATCAATGAGATTCCTTCACAAAGTCCCCTACTGTTTGGTTTGTGAAGCATGAGACCATGGAAAATCATTTGGTGTATATATATTTTGTTGGCATGTTTCATTACGTAGCCACTTGACACTCCTTCCACAACAGCGCTCCTCACCATAATGTATGTGCTGGAGGTGTGAGTCAGTGCTGGGCAGCAAAGGAGAGCATTTACTGCTTCTCTGTCTGCAAGGTCAGAAAGGTGTATAAAGGCTGGGAAGAGAAGAGAAATCCTTCTGGGTTAGCTGGGAATCACGATGTGATCCCACCACTCCCCTCCTCCTGCCACTTACGGTGTGCGCAGTCCCTGGAGGTCTGCTGGTGATGAGGGCTGGCTCCTATGGCTCCTCGGTGCCATAGGACATGTGGTGAGAGGTGAAGTACTCCGCCAGATCAGGTACACTGCAGGTAGGTACTCAGTCTCCTTGCAAATCTTTGCTCTTAATATCTCTTCAGCCCTCCATTCACTGACCTGGCAGCAACGGGCACAACAAAAACCCAAGAGAGCTTAAAGTGAGCACAATAGCACACGTCTGGGGCAGTTCATTGAACAGTAAGGAGCAAAGTGTCTCCAATAGCTGCTCAGTAAGTGAACACCATCCCTTCATTGCATTAACTGAGACAGGCTTTAGTGGAAAAAATAGACTGTGACAGGATAAGTGAAGATGAGATCACGGTAAATTAGGGTTGCATGAGCAATCCTGAGCCTGGCCTTCCCTAACACTGAGATCTGAACAATGCTTTGTGAGCAGCAGTAGGACTTCTGGGGAAGCAGCATGTAACAGCCCACACTGAACAGGACAGTAATCACAACTAAAAATACTTTAGAGCTTCTTTTCAAAACCTCCTTGTTTTCCTCAAAAACAGACTGAAAGGATACAGGAGCTTCATAGCACCATGTTCCCACAGATGCTACACAATTCCTCCCCGCAAATATTGCATGGTCACCTAGTCCTACAACATGGAAGATAGCAATAAGATAAGATTATAAGAATAGCCTTACTGAGTTACACCATGCATCTATCTCACCTGATGTCTCCAAAATCAGTCAGCCAACAGCAGATACCTAGGTAGGAGGACAGGGCAAGTATATAGTATTATATTATAGTATTACCTCCTCAGGAAGCTCTCCTAGCTCCTAAAATTTGTGATTTGAAAAATCCCTGAGCCAAAACCAGCATCTTTGATGTTAATAAACTCCAATGGACTATCTTCCAAGTGTTTGTCCATCCCTTTTGGAAACACCTGGTGATGAGTTCCAGTGAAGCTATGAGCCATGTGACAAACCACCCTCTGTGGTTTACTTTGAACCTGTACCTATCTACCAAAGTCTCGTAGGTTTTTTTTCTACAAAATTAGAGAGAAAAAAATGTCTGAATGATTAATTTTTCCTTAACCCTCACCCAAGCTGAAGACTCCTCTCTAGCCAGGGGTGCGTCACAAGAAAGCCACTCCAAACCTCCCCTCATCTCTGCAGTGTTTCTAGATTGGTGATTTTTCTGAGGTGGGTCTGGTCATAGCTGTTTGCAGTGACACCATTGCAGAATGATGCTGCTGGTTTTTATTCTCTTCCCTATGAGGAATGACATGACTGGCTAGACCAGGAAACAGTGCAGGTCCACCAAAATGCGCAGCCAGATTGCCAGCTTGATTTAAAACTTCTGTCACTGCGTCTTTACTGTTTGCATTTCCAGCTGGAGCGAGATCGAATGGTTGGAGCGAGATCGAATGGTCGTAGCAAGAGCACAGAAGCGCGCTGTGTGTGTTTACAGCTTCTAATACAATGGGGCTTTAACCCTGGGATGACCGTACCATAGCCCAGTCCACAGCCCTTCCCAAGCACACGCAGCTCATTCCGCCAGTGGGATAAAGACACACAGATGTCTGTTGCCAACAGGACTTTTTGACTCCGAGTTTCAGCTCTGAACAGTTACCCAGGAATAGCAGGGTCAGTTGGTCCTCACCTTTTGCTTGCCTCAAGAGGAAGGTTTCAAATCAGCACAGGTTTACTCTTCTTTGGAAAGACCAGAGGGTCTTCCTCTACCACAATTTACCTGAAAAAATAAAGCTATAAAAATAAAGCTATACAATATTCTTCTCCAAGAGTTTAATTCTTTTAATAGTAGTCCAAAAGTACAGTTCTGCGAGCCCAAATTGTCTGACCACTTCTCCTTGGTCACCAGGCTGTTAGAACAATGCCTCTGCTAAGTGGAGTTTTACTTTGTTAAGAGTATCTCTTTATTTTTTTCCAGACCAGTAATTCTCCTCTTCTTGGGGACATTTGCCACGTGTTTTATAATTTCACCATTATCTGATGGTAGGACTCAATGACCTTTCTAGACTTTAATTAAAGTTTCTTTCTTTTTAAATCATCTTCATCAAATCCATGTTTCCAAGCCACCTCTCTTGTGAATATTTTATCATTCTGACTGCAAGGAGATACATGACAGAAATATATTAATTACTTTTTATTTTATCAAACTGATGAATTAATCTATGATTGGGTATGAAAAGGGTAGAAAATGTCTGCTGAAGTCTGTATAGATGTCATGTTAGTCATTTTATGAGTCACTTTACAATTTTTACACTATTTGAGTTTTCAACTGCAAATGCAGGCTTTAGCAGTTCAAACCCAACATGTAACCACCCAGTTAAGTCTAGTTAAGCATTTACAGCATCTGGAGTTTGCTTCATCATGCACAGAGCAGCAGGATGGCCTTCCTCTGGAGCACATGCTAAAGACAATAGAAAAGAGGTAACGAGGTCATTGCCTATCCCAGAAGGAAGGATCAGGATGGGAGCAATGGGGACATGAACTCAAGGCAGGCGACCTCTAAGCACGGCTGTGGAGCAGACTTGGGCTAGGGGGATCCCCCTGCCTCCAGAGCGTGGGGCTGCCCAGGCAGGGAGATGCTCCCTCAGACCCAGTTGGGGCTCATGCCACTGACCTCCTCTGCATGGAGGAGAAATACTTGGTGATGGGCTCCTTTCTCTACTGTGGGTTTCTTTGACAGCTGTGGGCAAGACAGTCAGGCTGAGCTTTAGCATCGCTGCTCCACTCCTCATCCATAAAACAGAGGGAGAAGAGGGGAACACACTCTTCTGCATCCCAGGGAGCTGAGGATAAACACATCAAGCTCTGCCATGCTGCCAGATGCTGTGTCTGTGCAGGGACATGCAAAATCGCAAGCTTAGAAAGTCAGCCTCTGCTTTTGAGTAATCAGCAGGACAGGAGTGATTACGTCTCCCCCTCTGCTAGCTTCAGAAACAGACTCTTTCCTCCAGGCTGGGAGGAAGGGAGGAACCGCCGTTGCTCTGTTTTCTCCACTGAAGGCAACAGAGCCCCGGCGATGAACTGCGAGCGCAGGCTGGGCTGCATCTGTTCGCCCGCGCTTGCCGTGCTGAGATGGTGTGTCCCAGAGCACAGCCTGTAAGTGCAAATCTCCACAAGGGCTGAAAGATGTTATTCAAATTAGGAACCATAGTTCTCATTTAACCGTCTGTGGTACAATGACCTCTTTCTTGTGCTTCCAGAATAGTATTACACGTAAATATCACAAAAGACTGTGCATTTAATATCTTTGTAATATGATGTACAAGGTTTTACAGGAGTATGTCCAGAATGGAATCAGAGAAACAAGAAGCCCAGTGTTCAGACTGTCAGTTAAAGCATAAAAAAAAAAGAAATATTAGTCAACAAAGCTCTGGGGAAAGCAAGGAGAGGGTAAGATGAGTTCATCCCTCTCTGGTCGCAGAGTATTGTGTGGTCTCACGAGCCTCATCTCTGCAAGCAACAAAGGAAGGGCTCTGAAGGAGGGCACAGGCAAGTCTGGAGCATTTTAGTTTCAGATGGCATTGCATTTGTTCTGTGCCTTCCCCTCCTCTAGGTAAATCCCTTAGGCAGGGAAACTCCAGCTTGAGTCAACAGAGGGTGATTTCAGCTTCACCTAAGGGAAAGAGAAACACAAACTGGGAGATAAAGCCCTGGATATTAAAAATGGTGTCTTGGAACACCATAGCAAAGAGACACCTTTTTCATTAAGCAGGACAGGGAGCAAGAATATCTCTGCTCTTTTCCTTGGTTTACTGCAAACCATCTGTGCTGATTGCTGAAGTGTTTTGTGCCTCAGTTTCCCCACCTTTCTGATGGGGAGGATGCGGCTCCACCCCTGAGAAGTGTTCTAGGGGTACACACACCCTCTTCAGGGACACAATATTTTCTTAACACTTCTGGCACCCTAACTGGACAGTGCCTGTCTGTCTGTCTGTCCATCCATCCCCTCACCTGCAGGAAGCATTGCTCACAGTCTACTCAGGGAGTTTGTCCCTGCCCCCCTGCTCTTGCAGGCTGTGCTTCTCCACAAACCTCACGGCACAGCTGTGCCTCCGTTTCCCCATCGCCCTGCCTGTACCACAGAAGAAAGCGATGCACAGGGCCTCAGACCCTTGGGGACTATTAGCTGCTCTGAAAACAAACCTTTTCCCTCCCACGCTGGAGTCTGCAACACATACCAGCACCTCGGGGAAGTAACTCAGCTCCATTGCCTGCTGTTCACCTCCCCGACCAACGATCCCGCTGATGATTTCCTCCCACCGAGCAACTCTCCGCTGAGTTTATCACACAGTCCAAACAAGCACGTTGCGCTTGGGGTTTTTTTTCCCCCCTTCCGGTTGGAAAAGGAGGAGTAATTGCTTTTGTCACCTCTGATCGTCCACCCACGACCCACTGAAAGTGAGCCATTATTCTCATTTACAAACAGGTAGGTAATATCTTCTCACATGCCCTTAAAAATCATTGCGCTCTCGGAGCAGGCTGTGCAGATTAGCCGATACTGGGAGATTGTCTTCAGCAAAGCAGTAAAAGCCTTAAGTGCACTAGATTGGTTTTTGATTGACTTTTGGAGGAATAGTATATCAGAAGAATCCCAATAAGCTCTCCCTGTGGTATTTTAAGTGGATATAATGGTCAGAACTGACAGACAGTAATGAGCCCTGTAGACAGGGGCAACTGTATGTTATTTAATTTCCACTAAAGAAGATATCTCAGCAAGGAAGCTCAGGTTTAAGACAACACACAAATACGCAACAGCCAGATTTTGTTTCTATCAGTGCTGAGGCACAGGGTGGTCCAGTTCCTTCTACAGCTTAAAATTTGGGGGCAAACATCTTAAATGTGACCAGTCAAGGAACACAAATAAAAAAATTACTTCCTCTTTGGAAAGACTGAGCGAGAACATCTCTCACACACCCCACTTCCTAGCATCTAATGGCTTTCACACAAATCATTTCAAGCTGAAAATGTGAAATTGCTGATTAGTACCTGGGGAATTTTGGCTTGGATGTGGGAGAATGAAACCCCTTTGCATCAAATGTCAGACAGCAAGACATGGACACCCTGCAGCCAGACGTACTGTGTTGGTTTTTTTTTTTTTTTTCTTTGAAGTTGTGAGGCTTGAAGGAGAGTTTTTTAGAGAATGTGGACTAATTACCCTGTCAGGCTCTCCACACCGGGTCTTAGGAGGGTCTCCTTGGCTTTGCACTCTCCCCTGATTCAGAAGGACGAGATGAAAAATGAAAAATAACCCTTTAATGAAAATTCCTGATGATCCATAAACGTTTGCTAAAATAAACAGGGCCAATTGGATGCTTTCATCCACTCTACCAAAGATGTAAACAGGCTCTTCTCTGACTGGCGACGTTGCTGTTTTCTCATGGTTTCTTCCTGATGGACAACCAGAGATGGGATTTTGGCTCTCCCCATCTGGGTCAAAAGGGGCTGTAGGCAGAGCAGGCAGCTGCCAGGCCAGCAGAGAGGAGCCACCACCCTGTCCATACCTTGCCAAGACCTCTCTCAGGAGAGGAACCAGCACCAGTCTTCCTTGCCTTTGTTGCCCCACCACCCAGCCCATTGCGGGCAGCTGGATGTGCTGCTGCTCCCGCCAACGCTGGAGCGACCAGCGGCAATGTTTTAATTGGGAGCCAGCCCAGCAAACCCACCTCTCCTGGGCTCCCTCCCAGCACCTCATCCCACCGTCTGGCAGAGGCCGATCACCGGCCGGCCCCTTTCCCCTGGATGGGGGGCTGAAATGGCGGTGGGGGGAGGGGGGGGCAAAACCATTACAGTGCCTTTTTTGCCCCTATTTTCATACAGTTGGAAGTAGTTGTAGTGGATTTACTACCCTCTTTGCAGGGGTATAATGTCCTTCAGTTTCTATAGAGCCTGCAGAGGAACCTGTGACTCCAAAAATCGGAGCTATTTTTAGTATTGTTTCCTATTTTTCCTATTTTCATCTTGGTTGTCTCAGCAGTCACCCCTTTGGTCTCTGCTGCTGCCTATCCTGTTCCTTGCCTGTCCTCTCTCGTGGCCTTTTAATTACATGTAGCCATGTTAAGTCCCTAAAAGATTTGGCTAAAACTAGCCTAAGACCTGAAGGTACACCTTTTAGGTGAGAAAATGGTTTCTACGCCTCAGCCCCTCACTTGCCGTTAAAGGCAGTGGTCGGCGGCATGCTGCACGCGTACCCCAGCCCACCCAGCAGCAGGCACCGCGCCCAGTAAATCTGTTTTGAGTCTGCTGCTATTTGCCCCCCGGATGGGGAGCAGACAGGGTGGGAGGTGCAGCGGGTAAAAAGCTAAGGCAAAATCTGTAGGAAAGCAGAAGGCAGTAATTCTACTTGTTTAATGAGAGATTCGGGCACCGCGGCTCGGTCTGCTTTCAAGAAAACACGAATTAGTGGCTGCTCAATCCGTGTACTGCTGAAGCAGAAAGACCAATGTTGGGAGATGCCACTTGTGCGCTGCAAGACGTGCATCCAAAGCTAAAACATACGGACCCCCGTGCCAACGACAGCATGTGAGTACCCTGACAGCCCGCGCCTGGAGCCACACACACGGACAGGCAATCCTCCGCCCATGTAGCAGGAGCGGATGGATGCTTTTACATGTGCCCAAGGGAAGGGAAAATGTCGTGTCAAGGAACTCCGGTGGAGTTCAGAGCATGCCTCAACACGGCCATGTAAAATTTCTTTTCAGTGTGTTTTCAGCACATAAGCAAGAAGAAACCAGGCTGGGGCTGGCCACCACCACAGTACACAGCTGCTTCTGCAGGGGCTGAAAATTCTGCTCAGCTACAGCTGCTCTGAGGGGCTGAATGCAACATCCCTGTGTCTCAGCTGAAGTCGTACGGGCAGGTGGGGACCACAGGGCAGCCCCTCTGCCATGTTTCTCAAAGCTCTGCTTTCGGTTCACATCCAGGCATGATATCTGGGGGCACTGGCAGTGAAATAAAGAGTTAAAGGCTGCCCAAAAAGTGTGTTTCTAATCCCACAAAACCGTCACAATCTGTTCTTTTTCTTTCTTTAAGTGTTTTGCTTCATTTGTTTGAATTTTTCCACCTTTTGCAGCATTTTGTGCTCTCCAGAGACAGTCTGAGACATGCGACCTGTGTGTACAGGGGCTGCACTGGACACCCATGACCCCCAACCCATCGTGCTCCGATCCTCCAACCCATGCGGAAACCCAAATCATGTTCACTGAACTCGGACCCAGAGGTGGGAGAGAGGCTTTTTCTCCTCCCCTGTTTTAGCAGGGGGGCTGTGACAGCTGGGAGACCCAACTCAGTCTCCACAATTTAAATGGGTTTCACTGGGGTTAGATGTGAGCTGAGCCACCAGCGCCGGCAGCTCAGGAGTTTGCTTTGGCTATATGTAGAAGATTTAAATAACAACAGACACTTACAGAAAGCCCCTGGTTGTTCTGCCTCTTAATTACAATCCGAATATACTAATGCCTGGTGCAGCATTCGGAAACAAAAATTCACACAGGAGCAGTAATCCACCATGCTGAGGTAGTTACGAAAATCTCCTTTCTAAGCCCATCTCCTGGAGCCTCCTCTTCCCCTCCCAGCGTGATGAGAGCTCTCCCCTTCCCAGAGGCGTTGGAGAAAAACTCACGGTTTGTAATCTCATTTTTACCCAGACCTCCATCCCCCAGCTCTGGCTCAGTGGGACTTGTCCTTAGAGGAGGGTGCAGGAAAATTAACCCGCACAAGAAACAGCTAAACAGGCTTTGCCTTGCTTCTCACACTGGGAGAGAAGCGGCTGATAAAGGTGTATAAACTCTGAGAAGGTGAGCAGGGAATGATGTATCACTGCCTTCCACAGCACAAGAATGAGGTAGCATCAAACTAGTGAATGGTGGGTTAAAATAAAGTGAAAAAGAGAATTTTCTCAAAAAAAAAACCTCTGGAAGCTCAATGCAGCAGTGCCCCAGGGATGCCGAGGGTTTACCCAGCTTTAAGGAAGGAATAAGCCCGTCCACAGAAAAAGAATCTTCTGGGGACAGTTAAACATACGGACGCCACATCAGGCTTGGGATGTTCCTGAGCTGAAAACCAGTAGGGACTGGGGAGTTGCTGAGAGGAACCATTATCCCAAATTCACTCTGCTCTTACCCTCTTCCAGCAGCACTTGCGTAGCCAGGATCTGGGCACGTCAGCAGCCAGTGGGGTCCCGGGGCTATTCCTGTGCTCAGCCAAACCAAGCAAACACATGGACTTACCATGGGGAAGCCGCTCCATCACCGAGCTCATCTGGGGACACCTGCGTAAGAGCCAGACGCTCAAGGCACGGGCCGACTTCATTAAAATTATTCACACCTGAGCGGTCTCAGCAAGCTGCTTCACAAATTTGGTCAGATAAACTCTACGGAGCATGGCCAGGCTGCTTAGCCCAGACCATGAGTGGTGGAGACACATCCCACAACGGCGTCTCTGACTGCCTTCATTTTCAGCTATGGATTCAGAGGAAAAATAGTATTGAGTGCTTAGATAGTGGTTTTCATTTTCCGCTGCTTTCTAATCAGCGACTAATTAATTCTCAATGCCCCTGTGAGGTAAATATATCTGTTTCATGCATTAATACATATATATAGCATGTTTGATCTTTCCTTAACAAGTCCCAATAGCCCTGGAAATCCACACTGAAAACAGAGCAGAGTTGGGGCGGGGGGGGAATAGCAGCAGCTTTGAAATCCAAAAGATCTTCATTTGTATGTCAGACTAAAAGTAAAAAGAAAATAGTTATTTGGCAGATCTGTTCCCACTGAGGGATTGGTTTGCCTCAATTTGTATTTAATAAGTGTACCACCGAAAAGTATTTAATGCATAATGTATAATATAACTAGCACTACACTAAATAATAACCTGTGACTTTAAACATTAATGACTGTTTGCGACTATTTCTTTTGAATTTCAAACTACACAGAAAATATTTGTCAGCAGTAAAAATAAGCTTGCAATAAATAAATAAAATATTTGTGGGATAAACCCAAGTCATGATGCACCTATTTAAATGCATATATAGCTCTATTTAATGGAGGTGCGTGAACACTGGTTTTGTATAATATTCTACTAATGTGCACGCTACAATGTAGTAATATTCAACATCTTTTCACTTCAGCTGCAGAAGAACTGCCAGTTCGGTACAACACTTGCAGCTGAAGGATGCGTTTATAGCTTCTCTCTTTTTAAACTTCTTGGGTTTTATACAAAGATGAAAGAAATCCTTTCACCCACATACAGACAGGAGATTTCACACCAAAGAATATTTAGATGAGATAAATGTGATTATTGCCATTTTATCTAATTAAACTTTCTATATTTCTGGCAACTGTGCGCTAGGCTCATTCTTTTTACCCAAGGAGGCAGCAGCTTCCACAGGGACCTTTTGGGCGGCGATGAACGGAGCGCTGGAAAGCACATAAGTATTTTCAAGGGTATGCTTAGGTCCAATTTAAGTAAAGTTTTAGTACACTCTTAAGGCTGGGAACACGTTTAAGTGCTGTCCTAGCTAGGGCTGAGTTGAATCAACTTCATAACTGTTTTCTGACCCAGAGCTTAAGCTCTTTTTATTTTTTTATTTTAAATTGGATCTGATATCACACTCAGCTAGCAAAATAAGATACTCTGATACAGGTGCCACGCACCACACAGACTTTTCACTACGACGGTTCTGTAGATCAGAGCCTAGAAGTTTGTCCCTCCCTACATTTTTTAGTCTTTCTGTTGCTCAGAAAACTCCTGGTCTCTGGGAAGCTGCCCTGAGTTGTCACTCAAGACTGTCCTGAAGGACCCGCTGCTCTACAAGCCAAAGTCACACTTGACAACACAAATGTCAGTTCACCCAGAGCTTTCACGTGGGGCACGATGCCAGTGGCAAGACTTGGGGTCATCAGACTGGGTGCTCCATGTAGGAAAATCAGCCAGAAATACTAAGGTGAAACAGGAATTTACTAAAAAATGAAGTTTTCAAGTAGGTCAGATTTTATTAGCTTGGATGGAACTTCTTGGATATGTTTCAAATGAAAAAAAAAAAGCAGGGGAGTGGAATTCATGGAAATTCAGGCATGAAATACATGGCTTTGTTTCAAACTTCATAATGAAAAAATAACAAAGTTAAGTATCTGAGCAGTTAGACTTTATGTTCTGGGTAAAACAAAACATTTTGCTTAATATTTCACCTTGCAAAAATACTTTTTAAAAAATCTGGTTTAACTTGAGCTTCCTTTTCAGTTTGATCAATGAACAAAAAAGAAATCCAGCATTTGCAGAGTTCTGCTTTGTTATGACTCAAAAAAGATATTTCACTCCTCTGATACCTGGTGAAAGAGAGCACTGGTACCTCACACCTTACCCAGCTCTTCTCAGGATATGGAAGCTGGGCACAGGTAAATGTCTCAAATGTCTTAAAAAGCCTTAGAAATTCTGTTTCCAAAGAAAAGTTACAAAGCGTGGAACAAGTGAAGCTGATGCAGAGATATTTTCTTGAGTTTGTTGAGAGCCTGGAATAAAGGGCTCCAAGATGCCTCGCTCAGCTGATGGTTCGCAAGGCAGCCGCACTGTTTTACAGGTCTTCCAGACCTAAATAGCAATAGGTCAAGGACATACTCATTTTGGTACACAGAGGCCTTTACAAGCCACTCAAATTACAAACGCTACAGAAGTGCTGAGTTAAGTTCTCTGTTGGTAAATGCAATTTTAATCCGTGGCACAGGCATTCTTGCAGCACGCAGTTGTCAGGGTGGGGTCGTAGTTGGGAAAAGATGGTTTCTGAGGCATTCAGATCTGCGCCACTGCTTTATTACTCAAGAACCACTGATAGCTCTGAAGTATGGGCCACATGCTGCTCTCTGTTATACTGGATTAAATCTGTAACCCATAGGGTGCTAAATCTGGATTTACACTTGCTTTGAAAATGCAGAGTCTGGCCCTTGCCCCTGCAAAGTGTCAGAAGGCGTGAACATCTGAGGCAGTCGTTGCAGCATCTCCAGACCTCGCTGAACGCAGCATCCTCCACGACCCAACCCTCACTCACGAGCACCCGACCAGTTTTCCAGCCAGTCTACCAGAAAAAAGATGATGGCTGAAGAGTAGAAGTATTCCCAAAACATAAACTCTGCAGTGTTTTAGTGTGCTGCTCTATTGATTTTAATGAGGTCGCTTCAAAGAGGAACAGCGGACACTCGGTGCTTTTGCAAAGAGCCGCCCAACCTCCGTCGCCTGAACTTCAATTATCCAATTTCCCTGCTACCTGGAAAGGCAGTGTATGTTAATTACATCGAAAGTTATTTTAGTAACTCAATCATTCAAAATTTGCCAAGCTTCTCATAAACTCAGAGAAGCCAAGGTTATGCTATAGACATGGTTGTGTTCCCATGTCAGCTTTATGTATCTAAGAAATTAAAGACTTGACAGCAATTTAGAAAATGAGTTGCTGGGTTTTTTTAAACACAAAGCAGATCAAAGGTGTGATGCAATTTGCGGAGATGCTGTAATTGTTAACTATTTCAGAAGGGATCTCCCAGCCAGGAGTTCGGTTTGGGCAATTGTCTGCGAATGCGTAGGATCACTCCATATCCTCCAGCCTCAGAACTAGCACAGAAATACGCGTGTGATTTACTGCGGCAAGGGAAAAAAAAAAAACCACAACCCTCCTCATTTGGAGTTGGGCTAATCTCAGAGCAAGACAGCTGAGGCAGGAAAAGCCATTTAAGTAATGTAGTGTTTAAAAGGCCTGGACTGACCTTCATTTCTGTCTATCTGCCTTCTCGCAGTGCTGCCTCCGAAGTGCTGTGCAACATAAATAGCATCTGCCCTGGGATTTTTAGCCTGAGCTTAGCAGAAATGGCTCTGGTGGCTGCGATGCACCCTGTCGCAGTGATTAGTCACCAAAGCTTTTCAGTTCTGCTGCCGTTCGGGGCATATGTTACACTTCTATTTATCCAGACATGATTGGGGAGGCAGCTGATGAGGAGTGACTGAGGGCACTCTTGCTCAGCAAACCTGTGTGCCAGACAAAAATAGAAAGCAGAAAGCACAGAAAACGGGAGGATGAGAACTGGCCCAGCAGAGAAGGCAGCTTTAGGACACAAAGTTCTCCTTCAGCCTCCAAGTATGCTGGAGTTAAACCTGTCACAAGAGTCGAGTGATCAGGCTGGCAGGGACTGCAAGGACTTTCTTGCCCTCTCCGTAGCGTGGGAGCACAGCGCCTTCCCAGGGGGAGTTATGCAAGAAATCCTTATTGCAGGGACTTGGGCCTTACTGATGTTCTCAGCCTCCCGTGCACCCTTCCCATTGCATTTGGTCTTCTTTCTTTTTCTTAAAAAAAAAAATAAATGTAGTCTTGGGTGCTACAGGATGCCAAGCAGCATCTGTAACACATGGAGGGACATCTCATGATCCCTCCTCAACGTGACACCTCTTGCTCTTGACCACGGCAGCTCATCTCCAGACTGCAGTGGCCTCGGCATGATTTGGTGGAGCCCAAGGGCCAGACCCAGCCCTGTGAAGTCTCATCCTTTGAGCACGAAATGGTGCACACAGCTGGTTCACGCGTCCTGCTCTGAGGCTGGTAGCCATCCTCAGCATACAAGTGGCCACCACTGCTCTGTGCTCGCCTGGGGACACAGAACCTCATGCAGCCCAGCCCAGGGGCCCATTTCAAGGTGGCTAGAAGCAGGACTGCAGCAAACTTTTATGTACAGCTCAACCTGCAGCTGCAGCAGCTCTAATAACGCTGCTCTCCAGTTCATTGCCTCCCACCTGACTGCATTTGCAGCATCATCCATTCTCTGGTCTCTGAAATATGCGGCCACTGACTGGAGCTGGGGAACAACAGGGGTAACGCTCTTCCCTCGTGCTGCACAGTTCTGCAGCGAGGCAGGCAGAGGGGGACCAGACTGATGCTGGAGTGAGGGAGGGACACAGGGAGGGATCTGCAGCTGGCCCAGGGGACCACCACACCGAGGACAGGGGCTTGGAGCAGAGATGACTTTAAGAGAGAAAACATCAAACCCTAACTGAAAGCAGAGCATAAACCAAACCAAACGCCAGGCACGTGAATGACCTTGTTGGTTTTAACAACTTTATTCACTTGTTTAAGAGTGAGCCCGCCCCCATGCGCTTCACAGTTGAGGACCTCGGAGGGGCTGGCAGGCGAGTGCGGGGCCTTCTTGCACAGGACAGCAAAACCAGAAGAGCAGCTCTTGCTCCAGCAAACATTTTGGGACAAACATTTTGGGACATTTCCAAGGTCTGTCTGACCTTTTGGGAACTTTACAAAGTTTCTCAGAGCACTGGCAAGGGCAGACTATATATTAAAAGCTTTTTAAAAGCCCAGCAATTCTTAACACACCCAGCCAGCTGCCAGCACCTGATGGAGAAGAATCAACAGTCCTGACCGGACAGTGAAATCGTTCGGAAACATTTAGCCTTAGGCGCTCACTTGTAACAGCGATCTGGGCACAAAACAGTCTGAGCATTTCTTCTCACCTCATCTCAGATGTTATACTGGGAAAAAACCCAACTATGAGACGTCTTCCTAGTGTAAATCTAACCTGTTGGGCTCCTAATCCAAAGCTCTGGAGAGCAAGAGACATAATTTCTCCATAGGATTGTGTGACACAACAGGAGGTGGGATCCTCCCACACCTCGCCTCCTGGAAAGTCTGGGATCCCTGTTAGCTATCTGCAAGTTTTTGCTTGAGGTTTCTCATATAGTTCCTGCCTGGACATAACACCGTGTTTCTAGATGTCCTGCACAAGTCTGCAGGCACCTTGTGTGGTACCATACAACAAAAATGCTGCCTCATCCCCTGGGTTTACCAACTTGGTCACTTGGACAGATAAAGGATGGGCGATGGGAATAGCAGCATCCGCAGGTTACAGACTGAGGTGTGACCCCCAAACAAGGCGCGTTTCAGGCCTCCTGCACCCACTCTGCCGAGGAGGCAGCTCTGCTACGGCTGAGGGTATGAAGATTTAGGACCACCCAGATTTGGTAGCAAATTTGGTTTCCAAAGTTTCTCCTCCCCAGCTGACTCTGCAGCTTCCTTTGCAAATGTGACCATTTTAAATCATCTCAGCTTTGGTTTGGATTTTAGCCTGTGGTTAAAAGGACATGTATCAAAGAAGGGTATTTTTAATCTGGATCATTTCATGAGTTCAATGTTCAGGGACTGAACAACACCCTTAGCCATCGTTGGGGCAGAGAAGGGCATGGTGATCTGTCCCTGACACGTCCATGTTTCTTTCACATCTAGATGTGACCCAGGAGTGCTGCTGAGCCCCCAGGGACCCTGGTTGGAACATCATTCCCACAGCAGCACAGGGTAAGCAAGAAGGGTTTGCAGAGGATGTAGAGACACCAAAGAGTGTGCAAATCATTTAGATTTCCCTAAAAACAAAATTGTGTGGCTCCCTGGTGGGAATGGAGGTCTGGCTGCTTCCTTCTGCCAAGATGGAAGTTCACATCTCTCTCTAAAAAGACCTGGAGTAAGGTGTGCCTCGTCCAAAGTCAACTGTCACGAATGGGAGCCTGGTATTGACTTCCAAGGCCGAAGCTTCCAGTCCTTAAATAAACAGTATATGAAATGAATACAGAGAGCAGACAGAAAGTGCTCACCATTTCCAGCACATTTCCAAGGAGTGGTGTTCGCTCCCCAAGATTGAGGAGGAACCCCAAGAAGACAGCAGGAATAAAGTTAATAAAGTTTTTCCATGTGATTTTTATCTGGTGTCAAGCGTCAGCCAGTTTGCCCATCTGGGATATTAATAATGCAAATAGTGCGAAAGGTTGCTTTGCTCAGAACAAGCCACAGGAACTTATAGAGTTCATTAGACTCACATATTTCCTCTCCTCCCATTTAAATAAAGAGAGGGGACGCCGTGCCGTTTCCTTTCACACAAAACTGTTGGGCTTTGGCAAGGTTTGTACATTATTTAATTAGCCCACTCCAATTTCACTGAATCGGGAATATTCTAGTGACAATAATGTCCCTCTCCTGCTGAGTATCAGAAGGTGGAAAATAAAAAGCTCTGTCATGCAAATGCAGCCTCAGCAAAACGCCGAAGGTGGTTGGAAAATATCATTTAGTCAAATTATTCTTCCTGCATTTGTTTGTGAATTTGGGGAAATGAAAATGAATTAGAGTTTTTCCTCTCTCTAAAGCCTGCTGCTGCCTCACCCCATGAAATAAAAAAAAAACCCTCCAGGGTCCAGCCTCTCCCACTCTTGGTGCAGTATCCCATAAACCCCTGCAAACACATCTTGCAATCACCAAAAAAAAAAACAACCAACACAACACAACACAACCGAAAATATGATAAGCAGCCAAAACCCGATTCAGAGCCTAATGTAAAATATCTTTCTACCGTTCATCGAAGTGAGCAAGCAGACGTATTACTCACTGATTGATATATTATCCTCCCCTGCCAACGCATCTGGGCACATCGCAAAATGGAAAACAGTACATTAATCTCTGTCAGAGGGAAATCAATGGGAATCAGGCACCTAATTCCCTTAGCTGCTTTGGGAAGTCCCGCCCTTTCTCCACTTATCATAAATCAAATTTAGAAGAAAATCTTTCTCTGTCTGTGAGAATACTGTATCTGCCCAGCCGTGAGCTCTTCCCTCTGAAATTCGTCCCTCATCAGCTGGTTCTGGGGTCCAAGGACCATGTGCCACTATGGCTCTTCCTGAGGTCCTTGGGTGATGCTGAAGGATCCGTTATGGTTTTGTGTGCTAAGAGTCAAGCTCTCTGTACCTAATCATCCCCAAGCAGGTTGCTACAGAGGAAAGTAAAATGAAGGCGACGCCTCAAAATAGATATGTAACCGAGAGTCAAACATTAATTTTGCAGTCGGGTACCTGCTGGCTGAGTTATTCTGCTCCTCAAAGCGTTGTAGCTTGTGCATGTGGTAGGAACATTTGTCAAAATCACATTTGTTGTTTGGTTGGTACCAGTTCAGCAATTTAGATACATATCTATGAGGAATCACTTTGTTGTCCTGGCTTGCAACATTCTGGGTAGGTTTTTCATAGGAAAAGCTGATTAATTATAGGAATCTGAGATAATGTCAGAAGGACTGAAAAAGATGGACACCTGGTGAATTTACCCACCGCACATTATGTAGTTGGGTTCATAGTGTTGCAAAACTTTCTGCCTACCAACAAGCTTCTGAAGTTCACCCCCAAATTCATGCCAAGACCTGTTGGTGAGCTGAGCAGATGCACATTGCCGTACATTTTTCTGAGGTGCCACAGAGGAAAGAGTTACAGACGGGACAAGGTTTCCTGGGGCTTCTGAAGAAGACCTGGTGCTGCCTTCAGACAAAGAGGAACAAGATGACTGCCTACCCCCTTTTTCCACACCTCTGTGGCAGTTAGCGCTCTAGAAAGTATCTCAAACCAAACCACACAAGGACAGGACAGCCACTGTGGGTCCAAGTGGGCCTTACACCTACCTCAGTCATGTCTACAGAAGCCCTTCTAGCCTTGTTCCTGCTGAGATCACTCCACCAGCAAAGATCTGAGTTGCTCCCAGCCCTGCGGTCCTTGCTGCCTAGGCAAGGAAGACATCAGTCTGCAGCATCCACTACTGAGCAGCACAACCACCATGGTGCTGAAAGCAAATTCATTTTATTTTTTTGTTCCTCAGGTGTTGTTTTGGTTTTGTTTTTTTTTTTTTTTTAATCTTCAAGAGACATTCATTCATGTTAAATTGTATAGAAATAATTTCCCTTTCACAGCACAGCCAAAGTCCCTTTCTGTCACGAAGTCCCACCTCTATAAAGCTGTTGGCTTCATGCCTATTAATTTTCTCCTTCAGAAATCAGCAGGAGGACAGGCAGAAACGATCCCCGCAGAGACCAGAGCACAACTAGGAGCGAGGAGCACCATAAGACCCTGACTGCACCCCTGAAAAAGCCAAGTGCATCAATACAGAACGGCACTTTCCTATTTTATGCTCTGAAATCGCCACTGGACCAAAGGAGCGATGCAAACGCTTCCCAGCAGAGAACAGGAGGCAGGAGAGGAGCAGGGGCCGGGGATGGCACTGGGGGCAGAGGAAGCAGAGCAGCTTTCTCCAGTGCAGCAAGGAAATCTCTTTGTTCAGAGCTCATGCAATTGAAAATGCAGATTCAGAGGAACCCAAAGAACTCACAGGTCCGTGTCAGATTGGTTAAAGCAAAAGGGAGCCTGAACAATTGTCTGATAGGGGAAAGATGGATTGCAATATATATTATTTCAGATTAACTTTTCTTTTTGAAACAGTGTTTCAAGAGTTTCCATACAGCTCCTTTCTGTAAATATTAGAGCAAATGTACGTTAACTATAGCTTACATTTAAGGGGGGGTGGATGGATATTACAACACACACAGTTTATCTGGAGTGAAATACAATATCTGGATTAGATTGAGCAAAGTGCTTAGAACTGCAACTTTTTTTTCCCTTCAGTGTTTTAGTTCAGCTGGCAAATCTAAGCATCCATCATCGCCCTGCTTATTCTTCCGTCCTGTCTGAGCTCACAGATAATGCATCTTGCAGGGGGACCAGAGGCGGTGGCTTCCCATAGAGCCCACCTTCCCAACCACACGAGTCAATCAGCCTCAGCAAGCCCTACAAGAGCTGCCAAAGAGCAGAAAAAAATACACATATGAAAATGAACCAGATCAAATCAGGGGCTGTGCATTCATTTGACAGGTTCTGTCCTCTGTAGTTAAAATAAACCTACCGTACCAGAGACGCTTTTGTTGTAGCGCACAAACATCAAGCGCTAAGAGCATTTCAGTTTAATGCAAGGAGTCTGTTTCCCAGTAGCTGCTCCGAATCCCACCTCGTTTCTCTCTGATCTTGCTATTTTTGCATCTATCAGAGGCTTTAGTCTCTTGCTACTTCGACAGCATCTTAAAACCCAACTCTGACAGGCTTCGGAAGCAGAACAGCCCTGAGAAACTCCTGGCAGAGCAGGCCCTCCTCTCTCGAGCTGCTCTCTCCCACAAAGCGGTTTGTTCATGCTGTCGCTGAGGTAGTGAGGGTTTGCAGGCACGTAAAAGAAGCACATCATCTCCCTGAAAGCAGGAACCTGCTCCTCTTGAAAACTGCTCCACAAAACCCCAAACTCCTTGAGCTTTGTGAGGCCACAGGGTGGGAACCTGGACCCACGGCCCTTAGGAGGCCCCCCGCCCTGTTGCGTTTCTCCTCCTACCAGAAGGTGTTTATTTCGCATCAGGGATGGAGAAGGTGTTTGTTTTGCATGGCGGACATGGCAGCATTGCCCGGCGGCCCTGCCAGCAGCCTGCCTCGCCATGCTCTCAAGTGGGCCATGAACCACCCCACGGCAGAGCAGCATCCTGCCGTGAGCCTAGCTCATTCACAGCCCCGGAGCTGCGGCTCAATCGTACGATGGAGTCCATCGCCCTCCTGTCCTCTTAGCCTGCCCTGCACGTGTTATTCATAAATACAAGGGGGAAAGATGGATCTGCCACTGTTTTGCTTCCTGTAGCTTCAGTGCTGGCCCAGCCTGAGGCCAGCATGTGCCACTCACCGGCAGCACAGCACCATGGCAAAATAAGGATGTCTCCTCCAGCCATCCAAGCCACTGCTGGCTGCTCTCCTGGGGGGAAAGGGATGAGCTCCATCAGGGTAACAGTGCTGCCTGCATAATCCCACAGCAACGCACTCTGCAACTCCTGCTTAACTGCTTTGCAAGCACAAACCAAGCCGGCGCAGTGGGAAGGTGCTACCCCAGTGCATCAAGATTGGGGATGGGAGGGCTCATCCCCAAGAACCCGCAGACGTGAGCTCCTGGGAAAGGCAGAGAACCCCATTTCAGACAGAGGCCCTTAATGCAAGCTGGGAAACTCCTGTCTCATTCATTGCAGCAAACCCCCTTTGCTCTCATCCCTCACAGAGCCTGCGGCAGCGTGGGATGGGAGGCCACTGTCCGGGATGTAGCTGCTTGAACTGGGTTTAAACTAAAGCTGGGGACATGTCTGCAAAACTGGATGGTGGCTTGGCAAACAGAATGAACTCGATATCACCTACCCTGGCCCCAGAGTGGCTTCTGCAGCACATTAGCGCTCCTGACTTCCACCCTCGCCCAGCCGCAGCATCTCACCTTGCCTTTGTTTGCCAGCTCCGCTGACATGGCATCCCGGCATGCACCGCACTGGAAATGCCACCGGAGCTGGGGAAACAAGCGGGAGTTTTTATGCATAAAAGAAATAAATGCAAAATTAATTAAGTGCTTTTTAAGGAGACTTTTGCCCAATGGCCCTGCCATTGGGTACATTCACCAAGTGATTGGTGTGACCCCGCAATATGATGTGTGCTAGGAAGTGGGAAAACAGCTGGCAGGGGAAAAGCCAGGAGCTATAAAGGTGCAGGGAAAAAACCTGAGGTGAGATTTCAGCTGTTAACACACAGCTTCATCTGTGCACGCAGCACTTGGCGCCCACCGCGCAAGGGGAGGGAGCCATGCTCATTGCATTCACAGGTCACCTCACCAGCTCTCACCCCTCCATTGGGCAGGCAACCAAGGCAAAGCTCACGGATAACCTGCGGCAGGGCTGCTGCAAGGGGTCCATGTGCCAGCAACCTTCATCTCCCAGTGGGCTGGAGCCATCTCAGGTCCCGCTCCCCTGGTGTACTGGGTCCTGTGGCATCCGGATGCTGCTGCACCCAAGGGCAGCTGGCTGAGAAACCTGCACCCACCACAGACTGAAAATTGCATTTTACTCAATTAAATGTCAACATTGTTCATGCAAATCGGCGCCATCCCATCTTTCTTCCCGTGACATTTTTCTGTTCTGTATAATTGACTTTTCTATTGGCCTAATATCTCTTGGTTTTTAACCAGGAGAGGTTTTGCATCACCAGTGCTTGACCCTATCCGAGACACTGCCAGGAGCCAGCCCCAGGCAGCCCCAGAGGTGAGATGGGAAGGAAGATGCTGCCCATCAAGGGTGGAGGGAAGGGCTTGGGATCATTCAGAAGCACATTTGTTTTATGCTGCTGCCAGAAGCAATCAGCAGCAGGACGGTCAGCAATGCTGGCACGGACCTGGCTGGTCATTACATTTCAGGCTCATCCTCTGGGATGAAGTGAGCAGCCTTTATCTCCCTCCCCTGAATAAACAGAACATAAAACCAGGAGAGACTCCTCAGAATACCAACAAACCTTCTAGTTTTCAGTCTACATTATTTTATGATTAATTTATTCTTATTTATTCTTATGCAACCTTGTTTTCTTTGTTTTTTTCCTTTCCCTGGTGCTTACCCTCTTTGAAGTATTTATAGATTGAACTCAGATCCCCTCTTTGCCTTTGCTGGGTGAGACAAGCCACACTGTTTCAACTCTCTCCAAAGATAAATGGTCTGTTTTCCTGTCAAAATGCTGTTATCTCTGCCATCCACAGGGACCTTGACAGGCTAGAGAGGTGGGCCTGTGCAAACCTCATGAAGTTCAAGCAGGCCAAGTGCAAGGTCCTGCACATGGCCTGGGGCAATCCCAAGCACAAATACAGGCTGGGTGGAGAATGGATGGAGAGCAGCCCTGAGGAGAAGGACTTGGGAGTTCCTGTGGATGAGAATCATAGAATCATAGAATCATAGAATGGTTAGAGTTGGAAGGGACCTTCAAAGGTCATCTAGTCCAACCCCCCTGCAAGGAGCAGGGACATCCCTGACTAGATCAGGTTGCTCAGAGCCTCATCCAGCCTGGCCTTGAACGTTTCCAGGGATGGGGCCTCCACCACCTTTCTGGGCAACCTGTTCCAGTGTTCTATAACTCGCATCGTAAAAAAATTTTTCCTAATTTCTAATCTAAATCTACCCCCCTCTATTTTAAAACCATTACCCCTCGTCCTATCACAACAGGCCCTACTAAGCAGCCTTTCCCCATCTTTCTTGTAGGCCCCCTTGAGGTACTGGAAGGCCTCTATAAGGTCTCCCCAGAGCCTCCTCCTCTCCCGGCTGAACAGCCCCAACTCTCTCAGCCTGTCCTCATAAGAGAGGTGCTCCAGCCCTTTTATCATCTTCGTGGCCCTCCTCTGGACCTTCTCCAACTGGTCCATGTCCTTCTTGTGTTGGGGGCTCCAGAACTGGACACAGTACTCCAGGTGGGGTCTCACCAGGGCAGAGTAGAGGGGGAGAATCACCTCCCTCGACCTGCTGGCCACGCTCCTCTTTGATGCAGCCCAGGATGCGGTTGGCCTTCTGGGCCGCATTGCCTGCTCATGTTAAGCTTCTCATCCACCAGCACTCCCAAGTCCTTCTCCTCAGGGCTGCTCTCAATCCATTCTCTGCCCAGCCTGTATTTGTGCCTGGGATTGCCATGACCCAGGTGCAGGACCTTGCACTTGGCCTGGTTGAACTTCATGAGGTTGGCACGGGCCCACCTCTCCAGCCTGTCCAGGTCCCTCTGGATGGCTTCCCTCCCTTCCAGCGTGTCGATGGCACCACACAACTTGGTGTCATCGGCGAACTTGCTGAGGGTGCACTCTATCCCACTGTCCATGTCGCCGACAAAGATGTTGAACAGGGCCGGGCCCAGCACGGACCCCTGAGGGATGCCACTTGTGACCGGTCTCCACATAGACATTGAGCCGTTGACCACCACTCTCTGAGTGCGGCCATCCAGCCAACTCCTTATCCACCGAGTGGTCCGTCCATCAAACCCATGTCTCTCTAGTTTAGAGAGAAGGATGTCATGCGGGACAGTGTCAAAAGCTTTGCACAAGTCCAGGTAGATGATGTCAGTTGCTCATCCCTTGTCCACCAAAGCCATCACCCCATCATAGAAGGCCACCAAATTGGTCAGGCACGATCTGCCCTTGGTGAAGCCATGTTGGCTGTCAGCAACTACCTCCTTGCTCTCCATGTGCCTTAGCATGGTTTCCAGCAGAATCTGCTCCATGACCTTGCCAGGCACAGAGGTGAGGCTGACCGGCCTGTAGTTACCCGGGTCTTCCTTATTCCCCTTTTTAAAAACTGGGGTTATGTTCCCTCTCTTCCAGTCATCGGGGACCTCACCAGACCACCACGACTTCTCAAATACGATAGCCAGTGGCTTGGCAACTTCATCCGCCAGTTCCCTCAGGACCCGCGGATGGATCTCATCAGGTCCCATGGACTTGTGCACCTTTAGGTTCCTCAGATGATCCCAAACCTGCTCTTCGAGTACAATGGGCGGTTCTTCATTCTCGCAGTCCCTGCTTGCACCTTCTACAGCTTGGGTGGTAGGACAGGAACTCTTGTCGGTGAAGACTGAGGCAAAAAAGTCATTGAGAACCTCAGCCTTCTCCATGTCCTGGGTAACCAGGACACCAGTTCCCTTCTGGAGGGGGCCTACATTTTCCCTGGACTTTCTTTTGTCCCCTACGTACCTATGAAAGCTCTTCTTGTTGCATTTTATATCCCTGGCCAGATTCAGTTCTGCCACGGCTTTGGCCTTCCTTACCTTATCTCTGGCCACTCGCGCAGCTTCTTTGTAGTCCTCCCAGGCTACCTGTCCCCACTTCCACCCTCTATAGGCTTCCTTTTTTACTTTCAGTTGGTCCAGGAGCTCCTTGCTCATCCACGCCGACATGAGCTGACAATGTGTACTTGCAGCCCAGAAAGCCAACTGCATTCTGAGCTGCATCAAAAGGAGGGTGGCCAGCAGGTCGAGGGAGGTGATTCTGCCCCTCTGCTCTGCTCTCGTAAGACCCCACCTGCAGTACTGTGTCCAGCTCTGGAGCCCCCAACATAAGAAGGATGTGGTCCAGTTGGAGAGGGTCCAGAGGAGGCCACAAAGATGATCAGAGGGCTGGAGCACCTCTCCTATGAGGACAGGCTGAGAGAGTGGGGGCTGTTCCACCTGGAGAAGAGAAGGCTCTGGGGAGACCTTATAGCGGCCTTCTAGTACCTCAAGGGGGCCTACAGGAAAGATGGGGAGAAACTCTTCATCAGGGCCTGATAGGACAAGGGGTAATGGTCTTAAAATAGAGGGAGGTAATGGTTTTAAAATAAAGGTTCAGATTAGATATTAGGAAAAAATTTTTTTACCCTGAGGGTAGTGGAACACTGGCACAGGTTGCCCAGAGAGGTGGTGGATGCCCCATCCCTGGAAACATTTAAGGCCAGGTTGGACGGGGCTCTGAGCAACCTGATGTGGTTGGAGATGTCCCTGCTCCTTGCAGAGGGGTTTGATTAGATGGCCTTTAAATGTCCTTTCCAACCCAAACCACTCTATGATTCTATGATTTCCATCCACATTAGAGTGACCAGGACATGAGGTCTAGTAGTCACTCACACCAGGCCAGGGACAGCCTCACACAATCAACTCCTTCCCCTTTAGGGCCATACCTCATGGTGACCTCTCTCTTGCTCAGCATCCCATGGGCCAGACATCCCTTCTGCAAATGGACCCCAAGCACCATCTCTGACAGTGAGGACAAGGACACAATTTCTGTTGTGCGAGGTGGCACTGTACCCACAGCCCAGCTCCCTGCAGCCCAGCATTTGACTGGAGGCATCTAAACCAGCATCAAAGCCAAGGAAGGGAAGATGCACAAGATCCAGTGATGTGAACGGGAACACCCAGCCCTCCTTCCTGCCAGCTGCAAGGCCTCAATCTGCTGTGTGCGAATCCATGGTGGATATTACAAAACATCCTTTTGCTGCTGCGCAGGATTCAGTCCCTCCCAGGGGGAAGCCCCGGGGGTTTGCGCAAAGCTCCAGGACCCATCGCTTTTGGGTGGCGGCTCTGCTTACACCCCGGCAGCATGCAGCTCTGCTGTTCTGCCCCTGCGCCCTTGATCTTCTCCCCTCGACAGGTAGCACTGACGGGAATTTCACGGCAATGAAGCTGCGCGGTGATCAGCAGTGTTTGCCTGGGAAACAGTGAGCGGCAGAAATGATCTAAATACTTCCAGGCCTCTGGCAGTTCACAGAGTAATACCCCAGGCAAAGAAAAAGATATCTTGATTAGAATAATTATAATTGTCTTTTCCTTCGTTCTTTCTACAGAAATTCCAGGCTAAATTATCATCTAATTTCAGAGAGCTCCATGACCAAGATTATCTATGAGTCATTTGTAATTATGTGCCAGATTGTATTAAAGCATGAAAATACAAAGGTTTCTCATCAAATACTAAGGAGGGGGAGAGAGAATCAAATTACATTGCAGCAAGATAACTGTTCCAGCCACTTTCTGATTCACGGCATCCAGCAAATGCAAAGGAAAAAAAAAAGAGAAAATTCTCATTTTAATAATTGTAGAATTGTGAAAACTGACAAATTACAGGAAATTCCAGTTTAAGGCTGACATACTATCCTCTTCCAGTGCTGCTCTGGAAAACAGTGAAAGGAGCTTTAAGACTCTCCCATTCCAGCTCTGCACTAATTCCCATGGGAATTTCTACTGCAGCTTCGCCCTGGGCCTGAGTTTAGTGTTAAAAAGAGGATAAAACTGCCTGTTCAGAAACGCAGCCCGTATCTACCCAAACAAGTTTAGCTGGGAGCTGCAAACACGATGGCTGCTGCTCTGCACGCCCTCATACCCGGCAGCGGGCAATATCCCCGGCCTCCTGCATCTCTCCGGCCGCCTCTCCAGCCCGGCTCTCCCGGGGCAGGAGCTGCGTTGGCAAACTGGGGCTTCTTCCCCCACAGCAGCAGGTCCACGGCCCCCGGTGTGCAGCACCAGTGATGAGCCCCAGGGTCAACCCTGGCACGATGCATACTGTGTGTTAAATAGCCAGGGGGAAGCGAAGGCGAAAAATGTTCCCTCCGTGGAGGTGTGGGGAGGAGAGGAAGGAGGCCAGGGGATGCTGGGAACAGGGTTGTTGGTTGTAGGGACAAAGTGCGGGGCTGCATGTTAAGGGAGACCCAGGTGACAATCTTGAAAAGGCTCTAACGTGTTTGCTTCATAGAATCATAGAATCTTTAAGGTTGGAAGAGACCTCCAAGATCATCAAGTTCAACCATCAGCCTAACACCACTGTGCCTACTAAACCATGTCCTTCACTTCATACACAAAAGCACACATGAATTTTAAATGAAATATTAAGACACTGTACAACTTGGATGGGGCCGTTTGTCTTCCCTGAGAGAGCAGAGTCCTTTTTGCCCCCTACAAAAAATGAGCATTACTGAGCACTCACAAACAACAGGGAAATGTCTCAAACCCCAACAGCCCTGTACAAAGAAAGCGCAAGATAATGATAGCTCCTGCGCGACTGAAGGGTTTGAGGTGTTCCATAGGGGCTGGCAGGGCAGGCAGGATGCTGCCCGTGGTTAACGTGGATGCTGCTCATCGAGCCATGGCCAGGGCTCCCCCCATGCACCCCCCTGCCACATCCCGGGGCAGCTTGCACCCACCTCCGCTCTCCGCAGGCACGGACACGCAGCAGCTCGAACTCACCATCACAGGTACCGCTCCTCCAGAGAGCTGCGTTGGGAGTAATTGAACTCTTTTTGTTTGGTTCCCTTGGCTTTGCTGATGGCCTCTCCCAAAGCTGCAGCGAGAGCTCTGTCCCAGCCCACAGGGTCTCTCCCTTACCCCTGGCCCAGGGCACTGGGAAGGTGCCACACTGGGATTTGTGCCCCAGTGCCCTGCTCGCAAGCTTGCCCAGCCCCTGAAAGAGAACAGCACAGGGCTACAGGGGTGCCTTAAACCATGCTTAGTGAAGGTAAATGTCAAAAGCAGCACAGAGACTACAAAACAGGCACCACCATTACAAGTGTTTGTAAAAGCTAGGGAGAAATTAAATAAAAAAATATTCACCTCTAGCATCCCTAGGGTGGCACAGGAACTGCCTCCCTTACTCCTGGCCACATGGCGACCCCACACCTCAAGCCACCCTGGCCGGCCGACCCCACAACTCTGGCGAAAGTTGCTGGTGAAAACGCCACCTCCACATGCACCCATGGCCACCTTTAAAGCCTTCCAGGGGACCTGACAAATTTTATCTTTTGCCCAGAAATTCAGCCCATTCCTGCCAGGAGGTTATTCCTGGAGGGTTTCTGATGAGTCCAAAGCCACAGCAGACGGATGCAGGCACTGCAGTCGTGGGCCAGGGACAGGAGGAGATTTATAGCACTCAGGTTGTGGCTTGACTTGGCTCACATGAACTTCAGATTTCACTGATAGAGCCCAAATTAAACACGCACATGCAACGGGACACGACAGAGCTTCAGGAATAAAACAGCAGTGTGGGAAATGCCAGGGAAAGAAGCTAGCAGCAGCAATTAACGTGCAGGGCAAACAGGCCAGCTGCAATTTATTCTGTGTGTGCTTCAGACATTTCAAATTGTCGTCATTCCTCACAAAGTTTTTGTGATGCCTGTCGCACGAGCATGTTTTAAACGCCAAATTTAGCTGCAATGAGCTTTGCTGAGCAGCCTCACAAACACTCCCCCTGCCTATTGTGAAGTGGCAAATAAATAAATTATTAATCTAAGATCTTTATGGTGCAACATTTTACAACGTCTAGTCAGCCTAGCTATATATTAAAAGCTCTTTTGCTTTGTGCTGTGGCACATGATGGCTGGTTAATAGCAGAAGGGAGGCGCTCGAGCCTCTTGCTCCTTAGAACAATTAAGACTTTAAATGAAGGCTGAGAGAGATGGGAATGGGATTTCCTCACCGCATGCCTGGTGCCTACAAAGCAGACACTCTGTCCCAGCAACTCACCAGTAGCTCCTTTATATTCAGTGGAGAGAACTAGGCAGCCCAGAGTCACCAAGCAAAGATGATGGCTTTAAATGAAACAAAATGTTCCTAGAGTCCAAAGCTGTGCAGAGTAGAGCTATACCTCAGAGCGCAGAGTGGTAAATCCAGGAGTCAGTGGGATTAATAGGCTGCAGCAAAGGTCAAATTGTCAAAACAGAGCAAGAAGATCAGTGGACCCTGTACGTTTTCGCATGAGAGGTGGGTGTGTTCCCACAACAACCTGGCCTGGAAACCTGCCCACCCACAATGGCCTTTCTTCACCCACCTGAAATGACAGAGGACTGTCTTACGCCTTTGTCCCCTTGGCCACCACACAAGCCAACGTTGTATTTTGAGAGGAGTTGAGTACTGCAACCGCTGCAATTATGAGCCCAGCAGAGCTGGCAGGAGCAGGCGGACTTTCGTTCTGCAAGAGTCACAACACTGTGGATGGCAATTTGCTACTCATTGGCCTCGTGACTGTGGGAAGGGCATGTGTCAGGGCTGAAGAGATGTTCTCATCACGCAGTGCATCTGCCACTGAGGGCATAGATGCTTCTCATCTGCCCCTGGCAAGTGCAGGAATGCTTTTCTCTTAGCAAGAACACTTTCTTTCAGGACAGGCCTCCACAGAAACACCTGCCTGCAGACAGAGAAAACAGCAGAACATGGCAAGGGTCTTTATTACAAAAGAGTAGCCCAGGAGCTAATGGAGATGACTGCAGGCATGGTGACAAAATGACAACGGATGCTCCCTGTTTGCTACTTACTATCGCAAAGTAGGGGAGAAGATGAAGAGCTGGTACTTCCTTTGCTATTGGGATCCTGAAGGGAAGTTCACCCTGACCTCCTGCCCCAGCTCCTCCTGAGCAGCGGGGCAGGGAAACAGACTTCATGTCAAGTCTTTGGAGCTCACAGGGCTTTTCAGAGCAACTGTTAGGGTCCTCACGGTTTGCAAGTAGAGAAATTCTCCTCTCCTGAGTGCCAATAACCCCGCAAACTTTCTTATTTTCCTTTCTATACCTTGGTGAGGGCATTTCTAACAAGGCCATCACTACAGCTCCTAGATACATGACAGCATGTTATTTCTTGCTGGTGTGTAGGTGATCCACCACGCTCTACCTGGAGAGAAAGGGGAAGTCTTTCCTTAATGGCCTGTGTAGCACATACAGCTGCAAGGCTTTTACAAATCTGAGAAATGGCTTTTGAGATTAGATCAGCTAGATATAGAAAAACTAGAAGGACAAAGGTCTCCAACAGCGCAAAAAGCTGATGCTGAAGCTTGGCCAGGTGTAACAGGGTCAGCAGTCCAGGAGAGGAACAAAGGGTTGGACAGACTAAGAAGGTAGCCAGGCAATTACTCATTTGGTAGGCATTTTTTATTGCTTTTGTGAAGCATGATTCATCTCTTAATATGCGCAGGGACAGTCAATCCTCTGGCTGTGCAAATGAATCACCACGCGCTCCCCACTCCCTGCTCCCGTGAGGCCAAGACCCTGTACAGCCAAAACAAACCCTTGGAGGAAGCAGGTCTGAATGTCAGCATCCGCCTACATTAAAAAAAAAAAACAAAACAAAAACCAACAAACCACAAACAAGAACTCGCATATTTAAAGGGACATAAACCCTCCTTGCCGTGGAGTGCGTGTTCCAGATGTGAGTATATGCATTATGAGACAGCTCGCACCTCCAAAGAACACGATGTTGGGTGCTCAAGCAAGAACTACAGGCCTGGAAGAACCATCGAGCCCTTGAAAGGTTTCTTTGACAACAACCAAGGTCCCACCTGCTTTCAGCATGAGCATCTTGGATATTAGGAAAAAAATTTTTACATTGAGGGTTATAGAACACTGGAACAGGTTGCTCAGAGAGGTGGTGGAAGCCCCATCCCTGGAAACGTTCAAGGCCAGGCTGGATGAGGCTCTGAGCAACCTGATCTAGTCAGGGATGGACCCGCTCCTTGCAGGGGGACTGGACTAGATGACCTTTGAAGGTCCCTTCCAACTCTAACCATTCTATGATTCTATGATCTTATAGCCCAGGAAATTTACCAAGGGGTGAAGAAGAAAGCGAAGATACGCAAGGCCCTCCTGCATGGACAGGATCTCCTGTCTCTACCATCGCCTTTTCCTTATCCCCACCTGCTGCCAATGGTGATAACCAGAAAGAGATGTCCCGAAGGGGCTGGCACACTGCTGCCCTGCCTGCAAGGGGGCTGTCTATAAGCTTCCCAAAAACATTCTTGACAGCGGCAATGGAAACAGGCAAGTATACAAGAAATGTAATATTTCTCCTGAACTGCATCAAGTTAATGACATTTCCCTCTCCCTTTGCACCTCTGTAAATCACGGCGTGACTGTGGAACTCAACGATGTTACACTGATGTAAAACCACTCTGGGGAGGGAACGAGTCGGTGTAAATCATCCCCTTCTATTCCCTTGTACATAATCTGGTGCCAAGATCCGCCAAAACCAGGGAGAAAACATTCCCGAGATTTTTCCGAAGGCAGTAGTCTGTCTAAGCACAACTTTAAATGTCTGCCATTAAAGTTTTCTTCATCTCATTAAACTACCTGCAAAACCATCTGCTAGGCTAATAAAGACTTTTTAAAGCTGTAATATTGTATTTTATAATGAAATACACTATGGGGAAAACAGGACATGTATTTAGAAAGACAGAACAGCAACAATCTGCTGTTCTTTCACGGAAAGCCAATGATGTTCACTCCCATCACTAATTAAAGAGACTGAAGACTTCAGCCCTTGGAACATTCCTTGTACAAATACCGTAATTCCTAAATGCATCCACATTTTTATTCAGACTGCTCCCAGACACTGCAACACTGCTGATATCACACTGGTTTCCAGTTTAAACAGGCAGATTTCGCTTTCATGTCCAACCCCATTCTGTTTTGTTAGCTTTTTACACCTCAAATATTTATTACAGATTGCAGGGATTCCAGTGGGCAGCTTTGCTTCCTCTGGAGACATTTTCCCTTTTTGCTGGTACACGGGGTGACCATGAGGTAGGACTTCTCCCCAGCCATAAGGGTGACTCTGTGGCACCAGACTGAGTTTCCCCGAGCACCGATGGCTGCACCAGCCGAGGATGCAGCCCAAGGTTTTGATGAGCTGCCATCCAGAAGAAAAACCCACTCCTGTCCCTAACGCCCTCCTCCAGCGTTGGTTGGGAAGTAACTGTCGCTCCTGCTTTCCAGTTAAACTACACTGGGCTGCGCCGTGCTCCCAGCTCAGCCCTTTCTCACGTGTTGCACCCTTAGACACAAGGACTCTTTTCTTTACAGCTTCTCTTTTGGCACTCCTGGATGCTGCTGAGCCTGGGCTGTGGCTGTTTCTGCGCTGTTCTCACAATATTTACCACACTGCCTAACACACAGCAACTGTGAGAGCAGCACTTCCAGGAACTATTTCACAACATCCTTCTCTTCCAAAAACACCAGCGATGGGTAGGTTACAGAGAGGAGCGGGCAGCATAGGCGCTAAGGGTCTACATGTGAAGAGGACTCAGCAGCCCCATGCCAATTTGCCAAAAGCCCGTGGTGCTTTCTAAATTCCCTCAGCTCCATCAGTCGTTTCCTTAAGCTGCCCACAAGAAATTACCCAAGAAACAAGAAATTATCTAGGTAAGACACACCAAACAGAAAGGCAGTCAGACTCAGAGCAAAAGCACGGGTGAAATCCCGAGTAATGGCACGGCTCTCTTTCCAGGGAAAGGAGCTGTTGCTGTGATGTCCCGGTCACTTCACCTGCTGAGCCACAGAGCCGGGCAGGAGCCGGCAGTGAGCAAGCTCTAACCACCAGCCAGAGAAGAGCAAGGTAGGCGCCATACCCATGTGAGCAGCTAATGGTGAAGAATAAGGGATGTCATAGCGAGCCATCTGAGAGAGTTTCACCATCTGCCTTTGCAGTTTTAGGAAACATGGAGCCTGTCTCAGAGGTGAAAGGAGGAAGAATTTCAGGTCACAGCTTACCAGACCAGGTCTCCTCCACTGTGTTTGCTGCTTGCTCCTCCACCTCCAACGTGGGACATCCCCAGCTCTGACACCTGGAGCAACTGATGTTTTTACGCTCCACGCTTCACCACAATTCTCCATCTGTGCTGCTTTTCCCCCTTTCTGTATCATTTAACATCTCTTCAGCAGTGATTGCTTACTCCTGCTGGGCACTGAGGACTCTGCTTAGAAGGAAAGCTGCAATCCCCAGCAAGGTTTTTGCAGTTTATGGCAACAGAGGGAGTAACTTAAAAACACACACAACTCCCTTCCTCAAAAAAAAAAAAACCCCAAAAGAACTTTCTTGGATGGCAAGCCACTCTATGCCCCAATCAACCTAAGATCTACCTAAGAATTTAATGTCAGCTGAGCTTGACTGGGAAAGCAGGCTTGATGTGACACTAGAAGAGCCATAGCCTTCCTTCCAAACCTCAGCTAAGTCCTGCAACACCTCTGTCTTCATTCTGCCTATTTCTGATCTTCACTTGACATATCACAGATGGCTTCAATCGCTTATCCCCTTCTGAGCATCATACGTGCTGTAGTAGTCAAGGTGGATAAACGGATGGGACTGACCCGTGGGCTGAACACAGCCCTTGGGACCCCCAACCTACATCTCTGCACAGTGCTATCAGTACCCCTGCTTCTCCCCACTCATGTGTGCAGCAGACTGGGACAAATACAACCTCCTAATTGATGTACCGTCACCTCTCACCTGAGATGCGCCCCCTTCCACACCAGTACTACACCCACAGAGACAATACCTGGGGTCTATGCTGGGCAGCTTCACAAGGGTCCGCACTACCCCTGCTGACAGAGACCTTCTGCTTACCCAGTGGCCAGGGGAGATCAGAAAGTCTACACTTGTATGTGCGCCAAGAACACTGGCTAAAAGTTTTAGAAGGCATTTTATTAACACAGTGCAGCCAGCTCCTCTGAACCAACATAAAATACACAGGGAAGATCAACAAGATGAAAGATCCTTCATCTTACTGCAGGCAGCAAAATCCACTCTGACTCTTCCTTGTGGTGCCTGACGGTCCAGAAAGAAAACATGATGATTCACGTCGCACTGATTTGCTGTTGGAGACCTCAGAGCTTACAGTAGGTCCTACTGATTTAATGCAGCGTGCAGCAGTATCAAAGAATTTCCCAGTGGCCTTGTGTAAGAGCTTGCTTGAAGACGGCGACTAGCTTTGAAATAATTTGCTTTAGCTATTTTTTACCCCATGTCAACCCATGAATCTTACTTGAACTGTGCTGGTACCTGTGTGTGTGTGGACTCTCCTTTGGTAAGCTCTGAGTATGGGCAGGAATCAAAGTAGATACAAGGATTTAGCCTGTTTCCCAGACACGATGCTGCTCTGAGGAATCATTTCATTACAGATCCACACCAGAGGAGTCTATGACCACCTAGAGAGAGAAAGTTTTGAGAGCGACAGCCATCCCCATGCAGAGCTGGAGAGGGATGCACTACCTGCCATACACTACAGCTCTATCACCGCTGAAGTTCCTTTTTCTCATTTATTTTAAAATCAGCAGAATAGGTAACTCCACTTTGCTGGTCAATTAGGCAAGGCAGTAGGTTGCGCTTGACAAACAAAGTGGCTTTGGGTGACATACCACAGTACCTCAAAATGTTTTCACCCCAGAGCACTTTCCTCCCTCCCCTCACTACTGCCACCACCTCTACAGACCGGTGCTAATGGCACAGATCCACAACTGATGTAAACCAACAAAGCTCTTGCTGCCTGACGCGAAGTCGCAGGAGCTGTACCAACCTACAGCAACTGTGAACATCTATGATGGATATTTTCACAATCACTTGCTTATTACTGGTTTGCATTTTTAGGAACTTAAGATCCCTCACTTCCCACAGACATCTGCTCAGGGCACAGATCACACTCTTTGCATGGGACTTTTACTCAAAAATATTTGCTCTGAAATCTTATGTGCCCAAGGGTATTTAACAAAGAGCAGGATTAGCACCTCTGCAAGAATGACAGACTTAAGACATCTTAATCAAAAAGAAAGACAAGAATCAGAGAACACTTGCCAGCTGCACTACCAGTTGAGCCGCCCAAGGATCTATGGCTACACCAGCCATGAGTGCTGTCCTCCAACACGGGCTACTGCTCCACAGCAAGGCAGGAAACATCGGCACCAAGTCCGCCAGCCCATGGGTGGGCAACGCTGCCATCCATTAACCAGCACAGGGGCAGCTGACAACGTTGGGCTGTCAGAAATCACACCTGACAAAAGCAGATGCATGTCAGGAACAGTGGCAAGGCCAAAGACTTCCATTTTTAACGCAGCTGTGAGACCAGTTGGGTTTCCAGAGATTATAATATTGTTCCTGTGCTCACTGCCTGTGGGCACCTCACCGCAATGAAGTATTTCCTCATCTTTCTGATGTTTTTTTAAATGCAGCTTTGTCCTTAGCATCAAACTACAGCCCTTAAAACCACCCTAAATAATTAATCTCCTTTGTTTTTACTCAAGTGAAACAAAAACATCTCGCCACCTCCTCTTCCTTACCTGGCTACGTGTCCTATGGCTTTTAATATCCTCCAGCGGATTGCCCAGTCTACAAATGGTGAAGATGGTGCAGGATATACTATGAAACAGGAGGAGTCAGGAATTTTTGTGGGGAGAATGGACAACACTGTCTCACCTCTGTTCCTGCCAACATTCAGCTTTTGGCCCTCTTAGTCTCTGTGTATAAATACCTTTTACATTTCCCACAGAGGAGTACTGAAGAAAAATGACCTGGTAAGCACATGTTGGTGCTGTTTCTTTTCTTTGCTTTGTTCAAATTCCTTTAATTTGCTGTATTTTTCTGGTTTTGAAGAACTGAGAGCAGAAAGAGCAGTAAGAAAGCATTCCTGTTGCAATTTTGCAATAGAAACCCATAATACAATGACAGCCATTCCAGTGGCCAGCACAATGCCACTTACTGCCAACCGATACAACAACAAATGTAAGAAAGATTCACACTAAAAGTCATTAAATCCTGTGCTCCTAGAGTCACATGGCAAGATGGGAATTTCATTTTACATTTTTAGGAAACGTATACACCAAATGGTTTTGGTTATGAAAGCCTGGTGTGGTAGGGAAGAGAAAAATTACAGGACAAAGCCAGTAACTGCACAGCTTGGGAAGAGCGGAAAATACAAGGCCAAGGTGGCCAGTACTTTTTAACAGCTTAGATGTTATATGTGAGAGAGCAACAGCGATGGAGATTACTGGAGAAGTTCGTGATTGCTAGTGGAAAGGCTTGGAACAGAAAAGAAACTGAGATAAAAGCATCCAGACATCAATGACAGCAGAAGTCCAACTACACGAGAGTATGGGAACCCAGTGCGATGCTGGAATGACAGACACTTACCACCTTATCAAAACTATTCCTAACTGTCCCACTACATGCAAAAACTTTGCGGTAGACACTCCTGAGGATCCAGTAGTAGCTCCAGCTCCAGAAACAAAATAAAAGGAGCGAATACCCATGCACACAAAGGGTAGATGTGGATTTTGGCCTTCCAACTGGGGCGACTAGATGTTATTAAAATAACATGATTTTTCACTCAGCATACACCTTATTTATCAAGATACAACTTTCAGAAATGAGCACTGGAACAGTTCCACTAAACACACACACTATATATTGTTCCCACAGTTAGTTAATTATACAGTTTAGTGGAAAAACCTTGTTAATGTTATGCAGTTTACAGAAAGTATCTACATTTATCAGTGGAACAATATCTTGTAAAAAACACTTGCCTGATTAGACGTGTCTTCCCTTTTAGAGACAAAAGAAAGCTCTGAATTAGAAATTTTGGCCGCTATCAACCAATCATGCAGCAATCAAAAATGAACATTCATAAGAATGAAGAGAGAAAAATGAGAAATTAGCAGGAGAGCATCAAAAAAGATGGGTTATGCAAGGGTTTCACTTTTTATTTACAGCAAATATATTATGTAAAAAAGCTTAACATGGCTCACATTGCGGTTGTGTAAGGATGATACATATGCTTACATCAAACAGGTTTAATTTTCTTGGCACTAACTGAACCAAAAGCAAGGATTCAATGCAAAAATAAGAAACAGAATATTTATTAGGCAAACTCTACATTAACTGTACACATCTGCGACTGGAGTTTCAACGCAATCCAAAGAATACAAACAAGCCATCAGGATGGCAAGAACTTTTTCGACGAACGTGTTTAACCCCCAAGACAAGGCTGTCTGGCACCATTTAAAAGTTGCTGTACTGAACACAGTGATTTTAAAGAAACGTCATAAATGATTAAGACACTGAAAATGCTCTCACTACAGTGAAGAATCCCATTATTTTCCTTATTTCTTTCATTTTTCACTCCCACAATAGAAGAGTGTTACAAGGTTGCACGGCAGACAAGCTGGATGCAACAGCTGGAGGGTTTTGCCTGTCAAGCAAAGTGACTTGCAGCAAGAGACATGCTTTATGCAACAAAACCAAGGATATCCAGCTTGTGTGGGTTCAAATAAGAAGATCTAAGAACAAATGTTGAAGCCTTATAAGCTCTCTTCATTATAATCAGAATCCTGAGAAAAACAGGGTCCAAATTACTCCAAGGGAATTCAGGCGCACATACACAACAGAATCGTCCAGATCCATCCACAGTAGTAAACTGAGTTAATGCTGTGTTAATCTTTTTACATTTTAATGACTAGCTATAAAAACAGAAACTAGCATGTTCTAATCTGTTTACATTTCCTGAGCTTAGTTAAATCAAGAAGGAATGAACATTATAAAAATCCCGGTAAGTCACCAATAAATTAAAAATGTACATAACCACTACAGCTTAAGAAGCCTTACAATGCTCAGAGTGAAGTCTGTCTTTCCAACACCACGGCCTTTCCTTCAGGACTCCTGTACAGAAAGCACGCCATTAACTTCACCAGCAATACTGAGATGCCATGGAATTGTAGGTTTGTTTTTTTTTTTAGCTCTCCAAGTACCCTTCTAGCAGACTGTACGATACCCTTTCCGAATGAACTCATATGAGAGCACTCAAAAACTGCAATTCTCTGCTTCCAGTGCAGGAAACAATGTTCTCAGAAACGCAATGTGCTACTGAAATTCAAATTTACTAGCAGTAGTTATCTGGGTGGACTCTCAGCTCCCTCACGTAACATCACTACACTGGCAGCAGGTTTAGTATCCTTTGGGGGAACAAACCAATGAAAACCTACACAGAAAACTGGAGGAAAGACACTCAGCAATAAAGAATCCATCTTGGCGGTTTCTTTAAGAGCTAACATCATGCATTTGAGAAAAGCACTCGACCTACATGAGTCAGACACATGTTTATTTATGCATGTTTATTTCCTGCATAGAGAATAATGTGTACCTTGGAATAAAACCCAAGCTTTGAGAACGTACTGGGAGTATGGGTATTTGTAACAGTGCTATTTGCAGATTAATTCAAACCCAAATGCTCAAACTCAACTATCTCAAAGGCTTGCAGAGCATGAACTTCAATAAAACAAACTACTTTTAGAAAAATTGTCTGCTTATAGCATGATTTTGAATTTACGATGTAGATAAAAGAGAGGTAGAAAGGTTTATCTCCTCAACATCATTTTCTGTGCAGTATTTATGAAGTATCAGAAAAAAAATCTATAGTTTTTTTTGTGAAAATGCCAGCTTTTGCCCCAAGAATTAGACGGACTCTCTTCTTCCCACTGAAGTAACTGAAATCTGGTTCAGAAGAGATCTTCACATCAGCCCTACTATGTCATTTTTGTTACCATGTTCTGCTTTCAAGAAGTCATTGGAGAAACAGTCTTACACAGGACTCAAAAACATCTAGCAGATATGACCTACCCAACAAATTACATTTACCAGCCAAATAATATCAAGTCTGTTCCTAAAGAAGCACTTGCTCTTGCTCTAGTTACATGATCCCTCTTCTGCACGCTATTGAGAGGGACAGAAGAGGTATGCTATGCCATATGGCCCTTCCCCTCTTTGGTGATGACCAGAGGTGTGAGCATCATTGTCACTCTGGCTGGCAATAGCTAGACAGCTTCCCAAGCTTCTTTTCCTGCCACAATCCACCCTCCACAGCGGGAGGATGGATGGTGCTTTAGTGATGAGTGCTCCTCAGAATGGGTAAGGACAAGCTGACCAGGAGAGACAACTTAACAGAAACCATGTTGGTAAGATAAATATCCATCTTTTCCTGGTGCAAGACAAGTCTGCAGTGCTACAGCTTTCACGATTGTCACTAGACATGGGAGAGAGATGAAAACACCTTGTCTTCTGCAGCTGCAGTCATCAAGACCACGATCCAGTGCACTTCCCACTGAGCCAAGAGCCTCGAACCCAGCAGTGCCAGGAAATGGCAGGTCAGAGGCAACTGGGTGGGATGTGGCAAGAGGGGCTCCCTCCCTGACCCCCACTCCCACGGCACTGATGCACAAGAGCTGATGTATCCGTATAAGAAGGACTCGCCTATTGACATTTTGGGGCGCACACGGATGGAGCTCCACCATTATTCACACAGCAGCGACTGTTCAAGGGTGGGATTTGAGCCACGAAAGTCAGACTGCTGCATGGTGACCTTTAGTTTACCCATAGAAAGTTAAATAAATTACATTAAATTAAATTCAGCCAAAGCAGATGCTAGCTTATTTATTAAAAAGCTCGGCTTTCTCTTTCTTTCAACTGGTTTTAGAAACAGGCAGTTCTCGGGAGCAGACCTTCAGTCTAGCTCAGTCGGACCAGAGCGGCTCCGTAGGGGTGGCCAGGGCGACTCTCCTGCAGGAATATCAGCTGCAACAAGACCTGGCTGTCCCTAGGGACACCCAGCAAGGCACGCGAGCACAACATTGTCATCTGCTTGCTTTCTATGCTTCTTGCCTCACCCAGGACTTCTCCCTCCTTCCACATAAACCGCATCAGACTTACAGTGGAAGACGATTCTTTGCTGTCAACATTGCCTTCTATTGTCATATCTTTTAAGAAATCTATGAATTGATTAATTTAAAGAAGTATTTACTTCATTTCAGAGAAACAGACACCGCTCTGCAAATACATAACTTGTCATTAACTTTTGACAGGTAAGGAAGTTTGTATACAATGACACAGGGTCATTTTTACAATACAGGTTGGAAATGTTTTCTTCTTTTGGTTGTAGCATTATGAGACAACTAATGCTCGTGTACTCAAATAATCAACAGGCAGGCTTCTCATTTTTACCTGTCCTTCTATCTGCTCCCTTTCAACAGCATGCCTAAAAGCAGTCACATAAATAAGAGATGTGTTGCTTTCAGCCACACATGCTTTATACACAGTCTGTTTTGTCTCTTTTCTTTTGTTCTCTGGAAACTACTCTCATTAATTTCATCCTCAAACCATGATCCACCAAAATAAAAAAAAAAAATTCAAGTACTAACCCAAACTTTTTTGCTGGGTTGTGGGTCAGTATAAACTGACCAGAGTCAATGCCAACCTAAAATCTGCTTTACAAGAGTAAGGATTTGTTCGATTACGTTTGCTGACCACAGACAGCTTCTTTCACTAGTCATACAGTTTGAAAACTGACGATTTGCTGGGAAAACGCCACAGTCCATGTCCTTTGGAAGTAAATGAAACTAGTAGCCATCATCATCGTCCATATCACAGCCATAATCTGAAACACAAAAAGACAAAGGCATATAAAAATGCAAACATTCCAGGCAGATGGAAGATACAACAAAAGTATTGCTACTTTCAGGTTGTTTTCCTGCCATGTAACTAGATGTTAAGTCTTGCCTCAAGTAAGTATTTTTAAAAAATCAGCCATTTTCTTAGGGCTAAATTAAAAGTTCTTGCATGTACTTTCCTCAGTGAAATAAAATTATTTGTAAACATGTATGTGTAAATATCTTTTCTCACTTGTCACTGGACCCTCACTTAGGTACACTTGGCACATGGATATGTAAAATACTTGGTTTAATTTAGAGGTTAAGGTGCTCAAGCCTGATTGTCACAAGCAATTTGGAACACGGTGGCTGATAAACAGCAGCATATATTTACAAGTAGGCACAGTTCTCACTAGACATAGCCACCAAGAAAAAAAAGCTGTCTTGTTTATATTATTCATGGATTAATAAGCTGAAAATGCAAGGGTTCAGAGATAGCTCAGAGTTCCCACCAACATCAAAGGAGCCATGCAACAAATCCTGACCAACGCATCTGACTCAGATCTCCCGTATCTACTTACTCCTAGAGGAACAACTTAAAATTTCGCCCAGATTTTTTTATCCAGTTTTGTTTTCTTAACCAATGGTGAGTGCAAAGACTGCATGATGTGTGCGTGTGTCAGAAGGCATGTCTGCGTGTTTCTAATGCACCCGTTTCTCTTCTGTGTGCTTCCGAATGCAGTGAAACAGCTACTTTCTGCTGCAAAGTCAGACCTCAGGATAACTATTACATATGAGCATTCAGCAAAGTTAACCTTTCTATTTCAAATTCAATACAGTGCAACATTTCATCCAAAGAGTCAAGTAAATGCTCGGAAGCAGAATTAAGTGTAATTGATAACATTTTGTGTAGAATGGGTGAAGTTCACCATCTGTAATTCCTGCAGTGGCTCCAGGCAGACAGCTCTAAAGCTCAGTAGCTCTGCACACCTGCATTTGAATTCTGAGAATATTCCTTTCCTTTTTTTTTTTTTTTGTTTTTTTTAACTCTGATTTTTCAGCTGTTGTCCAGACCAGACAGGGAGTAGTGGAATGTTCTCAGAATGGTTTAAAAATAGTAATATTTAGAAAGAAAAAAAAAGCTCAGCGACCTTTATTCTATTTTTGTGGGGGGTTTATTAATAAACATAGACCCACCCTCCCCTACATGAGTGCCTTTTCTTGGGAACATTATTCTAATAATAAATGCAGGCAACAAACTGTTTCTCCTACGGTTTAGCAATTATTTTCCAGTGGAGAAATCAACTTAAAAGCAACAGACACTTTTGTAAAATGTATACATATTGTCCGTGAGAGCTAAATTAATAGTACTGGAAAGATTTTTTTCAGTAAATAACATTTCAGCAGGAAACTTATTCCCATCTTGCTTTTCCACAACCCATAATTAGCAGCTCTCATTTTAAAAATATTTTTGTATATTTTCAAAGTTTAACTTCTAAGGGGAAGTTTTTAATAAAGGATAAATGTGGATGTGTCCAGCTAGGAAAAAACGCAGTGGAGAGGATACTGCCTTTTCCTGCCAGCAGAGAAATCTAATTAAACGAGTGGCTTTGCCGGGTAACCCAAAGAAATTAGCACACATCTGTGTTCCATACAGCATCTTGTACACTATCAATGCAATTTCTGTACTTGGTGAAGAACTCTTTCCTTCTAACACTTCCCCCAGAAATAGAGTGTGATGATTTGTTTGTTTTGAGCTGGACAGCCACATCCTCAGGGCCCATGGACAATCCGGATGTCGCTGCAGCCCCATCTGAGGAGACAAGCAGGAGCAGGGCGGCTCGCCTCGGGAGGCAACGAGCCCCAAGCACTGCTGACAGAGGGGTTACTGACCCCATAAGTCCTCAGATCCACATTAATAAACCTAATTCTGAAAAAGGCATAACATCAGTTAGTTCCTGAGAAGCCCACTTAGCCTAAAGCTCGAGATGCAAAGTTTTCTCAGGAGAAGCCTCTAAGAAGGTCAGGTTTCGGACAAGGATGACTCCAGGCTTTCCCACAGGAACGGGCAATTCTAGAAAGGCAGCAGGAGCTCTGCAGGGGATGAGCTGATGGAGGACAGCGTAAGCTGGGGAACTCAGCCTCAGCCCTGCAACAACAAACTCCACCGCATGAATAGGCAGTAATTTAGACAGCATCTCAGCTTACCATTTCCTCCCACTAACTGCAAGGCGCTCATGCAGTGATCATCGTCTTCTTCTATTTCTTCCTCTTCCACCTCTTCATCAGGGTTATAAGTTACTGGGCCACTCTCCACTAGCACAGCTGCTGATTTTTCTAAGTCAGGGGCTTCTGCTTGTGCATTTGGAAAGGACACCTGCAAAAAAGAAGAGGGGACAGTAGAGCAGCCTTTCCTTGTGTTCAATATTTGTACAAAACTTTAGCAGCTTCCACACAGGGAAGGCCACATCCAGTGTTAGAGGCTTAGCTCTTCCAGGTGACAGGAAAGTTGCTCAGTGAAATGCTGGTTGAATGAAAGTCAGGCACAAACATCCACACGTTTCACATAATTCATAGCCAGGTAAGTGAAATATCTAGAGACAGTAACAGCAGAACAAGGATCCTCTTGCAAGCACAAGGTAAAGAGAAATCTAGGAGTGAAGGCTCCTTAGCAGAGTTCTGCAGGAAAACTTACAACCTTTTCCTCACTGGGCTTGACTCACATCAGGCCTATTACACCATAACAACGTTATTGACACTTTAATGATAGCAAAAATGTACCCTTCAAATCAGAAAAAAACCCAACATGTATTAGTTTTGACAGCTCTGCTTGGATTTCTTTGGAGGCACAATGAGCTGTGAAGCAAATAGCACTCTTTAGACAGCACTTAATGTGATGGCAGAGCGCTAGGTTGATAATACACGCCAGCACCTGTAACATTACCGATGAAATTCATCAGAATAATGACCCCCAAACACTAACTTGGGAATTGATCACTGACAGGACCCGTGTACCTCCCCAGATGCTCCAAGGTTAGGCAGGACACAGCAGGGAGGAACAGAAAGGGCAACACTGCAAGGACCCAGAGGTGAATTTGGAGAAGTTAATGTTTTCAGTTCGGTAATGACAGATCTGGGAATGGGGCAGGAACCAGCAACGTGATCTGCCCCAGCACAGTCTGGGTTCTGGTCTCTCTGGAGCTCTCATTCCCACGGTGTGCTCAGTCCAGCGCTCCACCTCCCTCTCTCATCCAGGGAAGAAACATCACAGGAGCCTGATCTCCACCAGCTTTGTAACAGGGCACTTCTCACCTCCATTCTGTACTTGGAATATTTGGGGTTTGTACACTAGAGCCTGTGGCCCAAAAAGGACATCCCAGTAGTAGCAACTTGAAGAACAGTAAAGATTAACCGTTAACGCTGCTCTGTCATGTAAGCAGTTTTGAGAACTGGGAATGCTTAACAGTACGTGTCACTGGTCAGCAGTTATCAGCACCGAGTTGTCATCTCCCCTTCTAGGAAAGGCGGAAAAGACAGGGATCGCTTCCTCTGGAAGGACAGTGGCAAGGTGCTCCTAACAACCAATGGTCCAAAAGGAGGTCAGGAAACCCCAACTTCTCTCGTCCCCTCCACGAGAAAAGTCCTACGGCACTTTAGGTTTTAAATCACAGTAAACAACTATACGGCTGCATCTTCTCCAATTCCATTGGCTGTAAGTTCTCATTCAACATTGTAATTTTTATGTATTTATTTACATATAAATGTATTCACTTGCGATGCAGTAACTCCCAGATCTGCTGTAACTCCAGGCACTTGAGAGATACACCGTAAGAGAAAGTCCCTGTACCAGAAAGTTGACGGTCTAATTATTCAAACATCAAAGCTGTTCCTTAACTTGTCATATACCATGCCAGTCAACCTAAAGAATCTGCCTGTTTTCCAAAGTCACCTAAGGGCTTGCTCCAATAGCTCATTAATAGGCCAAAAGACACCCATTAATTTCAATAGAAAATCAAGTATTTAGGTATTCGAACCACTCAAAGACAGGTTTTCATTACTTTTTAATGCTCAAATTAATCATATTATTTAGAGGAACTTCCCTCCAGTTTATTTTTTATTTCCTACCACCACTTTTGCCTCTAGAGTGATCCGATTGAGTCCGTCTAGGTTTTCAGAAGCAGAAATAGACACAAAAGTTTGAGACAAATCAACATCATAATATATATCAATTTATATGCTTAAAAGTATCCATCTGCTCTGAAAAAGTGGGTGAATATAAAGGAGCTACAATTGAGTAATTATTTTTTAAAATTGCACCATGCTAATTAAAATGTGACCTTCTTCTAATTATCATGTCCACTTCCAGACTGCTATACTTCTAAAAATGTGCCGAGTTTTCTAATGAGCATAGCATAAGAAGTGAAAATGTATTTCCCCAGGCAGGATATCAAACTGTTTCTGAAAATCCATGGGTTTTAGTCATTTTAAAAATAAGGCAGTCAAACAAGGTCTTTAAATAGAACTTCCTGAATTCACTTCCAGACATCCCGGACTGGGGTTTGGCACATATCTTTACGTATGGACAGGCAATTGTCAAAGCATGTTAAACGACCCAAGGTAACTGGTTCACTTTCAAAGGGGTGTCAGTGTCACACGTTCATGGGAAAAAGAAGAAGGACAAATATCTTTGGTATACTGGGAGCAGAATTTTTAGATAGACAGGAGACAGTTATTTCATCATACACAAAATGCAGAGGTCTACTTCGTACAGTGTGAAAATAATAATGAAAGAAAGCAGTTTTTGCTGTGACTCTGATAATAACTATGATCCCTTTGGCAAGTGCACAGAGCCACCCAAGGAGGGTTTCTGGTAGTGGCCAGTTACCAGCACTAACTTTTCTATGGCACTATTACATTTTCAAACTAAACAAAGAAAACAAAGAGTAAGCCATGCTATATAGGGTAAGCTGTCACTTTGTGTTTCCTCACCAGAAGCCCAGCCCTTCCTTTGGGTCAGCGCTGGCTGCAGAGAAGCGGCATTTTGCACTGTCCCCCTCCTCCACAGGGACGGTCAAAGTGCTGAGAAACAGCCACAAGCTCTGCATTCTCCTATTCCTCTCCCCCACTTGTGTGATACGCACCTTTTCAGGTGCTTGCAGGGAGTTCTTTCTTTCTTGCTGTCTAACCAGGGATTATGAGGCTGTGCTAAGGTTACTGATGGGTAAGTAAGGGCAAATCTCGGTTAGAAAACAGCAACCTCAGCTTTGCAGTGTTTGCACTAACCAGCTCCTGGTCTGACCAGAGACACAAAACTCTCATTTCTTTTTCCCATATCTACCACATAATCAGAGTCAGGCTGAGAAAGGCTTGTGGGAATTTTCAAACCCTAACTGTTGCACCAGGAAAAGTGCTGGACTTTACATACCTCTTCAGTGGCAGCCTTTTTAGCAGGCAGTGTTGAAATCAAGGGTCTTAATCTGCAAAGAAGGAAAGAAGAAATGGTAAATACCAGAAAAGTTAGAGTTTGATACAAGAGTATTCACTCTCCAAAGAGTTAAAGCACTTTGCTAGTGTTGTGTTGTGCAGCTACTTTTAAAGATACAAGATAAAGAGCGGAGAGCCACAGACTCCACAATAATTAATACACACGCTCCCTTGTAAGCACTGCCCCAGTTCAAGATAATCAGAAAAGAGGCCTGTCAACAAGCACAGCAGCAAAACCTCGTCTCAAGCTGCAGTTCCAGCACAGCCCAACAGGCTTTGAAATAGGGGGGTTTGTCACGTGTTACAAAAGTCAAAAGAGTCAACTGATTTTTTTTTAAACAATGCAGACATGGCAAAACCGAGCCACACTCTGAATTACTCATCATTGTTCTGCAACTGCTTCCCTGTATTTGATGATATACGCAGGATCCCAGTAAGATGATGCACACAGGATATAATAATCATCACAGGTGAAATTCTAACCTCCACCTACAGAAATCCTCATCAAAAACAAGGGGACCCTGCATACTTTGAATGAGAAATTACAGAAATTGAACATAAACATTTTTTTTAATTCTGCATCAGATACAAAAGAGATCTGCATATTTGGGGAGAAAAGATGGAGAAGTATTACTCTACAGCTAAGCGTTAAATATTGTTCTTTCTGAAAAACATTTCATAGCCTGTTGTCTCCTTACTGCCATGAAGGTTGCTCTCAATCCATCATTTAGTGCTGCTTTCTGGTCTCTCTTCATCTAGATGTATCTAGTCATGAAGAGGATGACTTGCTTTCTACTGAAACACTGCTCAGACAGCTCCTCAAGTACGTCTTTTAACTAAGTCTAGGCAAACAACTTAATGAATACCAATTTATGCCTCCAGAGATACAGTCTTTTATGATAAGCAGTATCTTTCCTCTCATTTTTCTATTAGTCATTCCTCCCTGTTAACACACAGATACTGGTTGTTTTCCTACTTATTTATTTATTTCAAATAAGCAGCAGGAGGAAACAAAACCCCAGGGAATGAACAGGGGAGCCTCAGATCATTATCTCTGATGGAGAAGAGAATATGAAAATACAAGGTATTGGCTAAGCTCCAAAAGAGCTGGTCATCTCTAAAATGCTTTGCAAGACCTGAAATCCATTTTGGCAACCAAAGTAGTCCAAGGTGCCTCCTTACAGTAGATTTAAACAAAAAGAAGCCACGGGAATGCTTCAGGAGCTGTACCATTGAAGGATCCAGAACATATTATTCCACTAAAGATACTTCTTGTCATATTTCATAATTACAAAAAAAAAATTCAAGAGATACTCTTGACCCACATAAACTACCTATTACTTACAAATCCTGGTGGACTTCTGGGCTTATAGAGAATGTATCTGAAGGCATAGTCACACTCCTTCCTATGTGCCTGGCCTCCTCTTTCCTTTATCTAACCTGATATAAAGAGTCTTCACAGAACCATAGAATGGTTTGGGTTGGAATGGACCCTTAAAGCCCATCCAGTCCAACCCCCCTGCAAGGAGCAGGGACATCTCCAACCAGATCAGGTTGCTCAGAGCCCCGTCCAACCCTGCCTTCAATGTTTCCAGGGATGGGGCAACCTGTGCCAGTGCTCCACCACCCTCATTGTAAAACATTTCTTCCTTATTTCCTAAAACTTGAGACTACCTACCGTCAATCACTGTTTTCCAAAAGCCACTCTGTTTAGATGTTTATAATGTTTACAAACACACGAATGCAGCAATGTCAAAAGGTTATGTAGCTGAAGGATGCTAATTACCAAACAGGTTGTATTTCATTGACATGACTGAAAAATACCAACAAGGGTAAGAAATGAAGGACCTTTATTTTAAACCAGTACCAGTGATTATTGCAATTAACATTGTACCGAAGATAACACCTATTTCCTCCTGCTACCAAAAGACATCAGACCTCCCTGGAGCACCCTGAAATCTTTCCTCCCCCCAATTAAAATCAAGCTGTTGAGTAAGACTCACAAGGTAATCAGAAACTGCTGACACTTCTTTTAGAGCAAATTATACATGTGCTCACACAGTGAAGAAAACAATCACAGCTATAGGAAGGAAAGAGTAAACATTCCAGTTTCATTTTAATTAAAATGGTCTCCTAGTGAAAATAAAAAGATTCATGCTTATGAAAAGCCTATTTGCAAACTTTAGTGCTAAATCCAAGAGCCCTTCTATACCATTTTTCAGCAGCGAGTGATTCTCACACCCAAACTGAAATTAAAGCTGTAATTCTGTTCCACGATAGCCGCTCGCAAAGCATACATCCTCAGTTCTTTACTAGAAATACAACGCTGCCATTCAATTTGGGCAATACAGCTTCTCTCTCAGCATAACATCTAATGCATCCAAAAGCAGTGGGGCGGATTCTGCTCCTGCCCGGGCCGTTGGGTACCTGCTGCAGCGTGGATGTGAAGGGCTCGCTCGCTGTGCGGGCTGGACAGCCCAGCTTGCCGAGCCTCGGCACTGCGTGCTACCTACAAACACTAGTAAAAGGTAAAACCACTGCAAAGAGAGAGAAAAACTTATTTCCCCCCTTAAATAATGTCTTTGAAATTATATAAAAAGAAAAAAAAAAGCTATAAAAGCTATAAATATATAAAGAGAAAAGTTAATTTCTCTCCCTTGGCTCTCCTTACGCCTACAGAGAGCCCTACTATTACAAAACCATTTAGGAAGGTTTTATAGTGGGGTTTTGTTTTGTTTCTTAAATGCCCCAATGCCCTGACCTCCTTAAACCAGAGCAGCTGCTGCCACACCAGCCATATGGAGCAATAAATTACTGGCTGCCATGGCTACAGATACGGGCTCCTTCTGCTGTCTGTCTGCACCACAGAGGATGGAAAAAACGTGTCTTCATGGAAGAGTACGACTGCTTTCGAGGCTGGGATGGGTTTGAGTATTAATGATCAAAAAAGCAGCTTGAAAAACCAAGTAACTGAAGTATCTTACCCCACTGTTAATGTGCATGAGTCAAACCTCATCTGGAAAAGGCTACCAAGGTACACGTACGCACATATACGCTACACGTGAAAAATCCTGTCCATCAAAGTCCAGACTGAACTCAGGGCTGCCAAGTTCCATAAAAAACAACAATATACTGCACTGAGATACGATCCCACATACGCCAAAGCAACAACAGCCTGTATTTAAAATGTAATGTGGCAACTGGAAAGTAATGGGGCTCCTGGTCCTCCCAAGTGTTCAGTAGTTGTTCACTGTCAATGATGACTTCTAGTTTGGGGCACTTTCGTTACAAACTTTGCAAATTAATACAGCAGCTTGTGGGGGGAGTAACACAACAAGCAACTTTCTGAACAGCAATGTGATCCATAAAAGAGCAAAAAAAAAAAAAAAAAAAAAAATTTCACACAGCCCCAAGTGTTATATCCACATTTCAAACTACTTCAAAAATTATGCAGATCTACAAATGCTCATGTCAGCCAGCACACAGAACACTGGAAGCAGATAATCCTGACACGTTCGCGACAAAAACTAATGGCACGGTACATGGCATCAGAGGCTGCTCCCTGCCGAATCCGCTCCGCTCGCAGCTGAAATGTGCGTGATAACATCTAGGTTTGTCCTCCAGCTTAACAATTTAAAAGAAGATTCAATATAATAGCTCCTGACAGGGCTGGAGATCACACAGACTGAACTTTCAAAGTGAGCAAATTCTCTGAAAAACAAGCTGGCTGTGACAAACAACTGTTTTTATTTTGCTTATTATTTAGTATCAAAAGATTACATGGCACAGTACATAAAATAGACAGAGCACTGTGAGGCAATAAAACCACCCCACTTGCATCAGGCTCTTTGCCCACCAAAAAGGTTTACGATACCATAACAATCTCCTCAGAGCAATCCTGCAAGTAATTTGGAAGCTCACCCAAAGCTCTGTTTCTTACTGAATTTTAATTTAATCCATCCAAGTAGGGAACATCTTATTGCTGCTTACCGCCCATATTAATTTTATACATGGATGATCCCAGAAGACGTGATGAAAAGCAGAGATACAACGGAGCCCACAGCCACAAGCCTGCAGTGTGATTACGCAGGTCACCTAAGACAAATGCCCATAAAACCTGTATACCCATAGCACAGGCACGTCATACCTGTGCCACTTCAGTGACAGAAAAAGCTATCGAGAAATAATTTGGTGAGAGACTGGTCAGGTTCTCCACGCTGGCTGAGATCCTCCTCCCACCTGAGGCCAGATGGCTGTGTCTCAGGAGGTCAGTTTACCAGACATCTGCGTGAGAAGGAAATTAATATAAATGTTTACCCCGGCTAAAAGTGCCCTTGAATTAGGTACTGTCAATGTTATCCTTACCGGAAAGCTGGGAATTACCTTTCCGCAAGGATTTAATGCTCTTGTTGGAAACAACAGCATCAGGAGATACTGACCCACTGCTCTGCCATTAGGTCAGGACAAAGGGGTGACCCTCCCAGTCTCGGACCACTGCTCTTTTCCAGACGGTGAAACAGAGACTGCAATCACGACCATGACCTCGGAGCACTTCGGGGTTCGCACATCCAGCTGTGGATCCCACCATCTTCTACATCTCCTTCTGGCTGAGAGCCAGGTGCTCACAAAAGCCACTCCCTCCTCTAGAGAGGAAACCAAGGCATGTGGCCAAGGCCATGGCTGGTTGTGACACAGATGAACAGCTGCCTGATGCCTTCAGGACAGGGCTGAGGTGTAAGCATGCACCATGGCACACCAGAAGATACAACCATGGACAATATCACACTCTGTAGAAAGACAAAGTACTTCTGATGCTCACACCTTGAAATCGCGCCTGCCTGAATGTGAGGCTGCCAGCTGTTTTTAGTTTTTAGAAGGCCAGGCTGATCAGTCCTTCACCCAGCCCAGCTCATCATCAGTGTGAAAGCTCCAGGGAGTTTCTCTGAATCGCTCTCTTCAGTGACAGGGCTGCAGAGATCCCAACCAACGACCAAAGATGCCAACTAAAGACCATGTCCACATTGCAATGAGCCCAGCTCACACATAGCAAGGTCTCTTGGAGCTGGCTAACCCCAGTGTTCCCAGCTGCACAAACTTGACTGATAGAGCAGCAGGCAGGGTCTGAACCCTGCTAGGTCCTACCAGACACCTGGGCAGCAAGACAAGGACGTGTTGAACAGTGCCTGAGCCAGCTACTTCTAACTCCACTCCAACACAACCGTGTGAACTCCACCGACTACACCAACAGCCAACGTTTTCCTCCCGTTTCCGAACAAGCAACGCTACAGAAAGAGCCATTTCAAGCAGAAAAAAGCAAAGCTGATGTGACAACAAAAACTAGAGTGAAATGAGAAATTGTTCCCACTTCTGATTCCCACTCAGTCCTCTTTCATGCTGGATCAGAGGAGCTTCGCTTTCATCAGTGCAGCATCAGACAACACAGCGTTGAGAACATCTCCAGCACTAATGAGATTGGCCTCTTTTAGCAAATGCCCAGGCTTAAGTATCTAGGGACCAAAGCTCACAGGAGTAAACTGGCAAAAAAACCCCTCACTAAAGGACACATTTATCAGCAAGGAACTAAGCACCTACGTCAGTCACCGATATGCAAGAACTTTGCTAATGTATAGTGAACTAAACACCTATTTCAGGCTTTTCAGAGAGGGGCAGAGGCCACGATATCTCTTTTCAATAACCCAACTCAGAGTGGGCAATATTTTTCTGCATAGCTGCAGCACTCATTCCTCAATTAGAAGCTGTAAAATAGCAACTTGCTATTCTTTCCACCGACTAAACCAAAATATTTTCAACAGAAAAAAAAGAAAAGAATGAAATCTAAGGCCACCTCATTGGGACCAAATGAAATCATGCTACTGCAGCAGACCCAAAACAATCTCTGCACATATCTGCTCCTAAAGGAAATTGCTGCAGACCATGGGAAATTACAATTGCTCCAGGACAAGAGAGGCTGACTGATCTAATACTTCTGGTTGACACACCTTCTTCCTGGGTTTGTCAATAAAGACACTGATGAGCTCATCTCTCCACATGTCAGGAAAATATTAGTTGAAAATACACTATTCTTTTCACTATGGAAATTTTTCCAGATGAAATGATGGCAGTAAGGCAGATTTGCACCTTGCTGGGAAAAGCTACTTAAAATAAGGAAGCTACGAAGCATTTTAATGAAGGCAAATGAGTAATCATGATGGTCTCAGTTAAGCAAGTCTAGTGGCAGTGTCCCTTCTGAGACATGAGCGTGAGACAACTCATGTGGTGACAATCCAAATCCAAAGATGTCTAATTGTCTTGTAGCACAGTGGTTCAAATGGTAACAGTGCAGAATGCATCTGTTACGGCAGAAAGAAGCACCATTATTAGCAGATAAGGCAAATACAAATCATTTTAAAATCATGCTTGGAACTACAGTAATAGAAATGAAATTTTAAAAGTTAAATAAACATATTATCATCTGAACAGAAATATTACACTATTGAAAAGTTCTCAGCAGTAGCACTGCTGTCTCTCTGGTGTAAGTATATTTTTCTAGACTCAAGCAAGGAGGATTACAGATACTTGCTTTTGGACAGGTGTTTTGATCAATCTCAACCTCAAAAAACAGCTAATGAGGCAAAAGATGAAACGAAAAACATCTTAGTAACCTGCAGTCTCTGAGAACAATCCACTGAGATCGTTATACCCAAAGGTGATGCCAGATTTACCGTTAGATCTTCCCTGATGACATTACAAGGACAAAAATCACGCTAGGCAAAATACTAACTCGCCTCTTCCACCACATCTGATAGCATAGACCACTGTGCAGATTAAGTTTCTCTCATCTGATTATGCAGCCAAAACTAATATTTCAAAATTCAGGTAACTATAGATTTACACAAGTAATCCATCCAGGAATAAAGATGGATGACTGATTTTTTTTTCCTTGTGTCTGGTCTATCATACATTAAAGAGCAATTTCACTGGCAGCCATCTGGAAATCAATGTATTCCAAGCTTTATTTTATGATTACCAACATTCCCCTTCGTAATTCATTTCTAATTATAAGCAATAAATCATTCCTTCTTGCTTGTAATTTATAACAGCCAATTAAGACCAACCTCTTATTTAAATAGCAAATCTAGCTTTAAAACATCCCAGATTTTGAGGTACGCACAGAACACCTAATCAAGCAGCCGAATGGCAGAACAATGATTTAACGTGGCTTTTGCAGCCACCAAGGAGACACATGTGGAAGAACCCGCTCTCCCCTGTGCCCCAGGTACACCAGGACTTTTCAAAACCAAAAGCACAGGTCTCATCTGTCTGATTTAATCCAGAAGAGATTGACATGTAGTGATATGTGAGCCAGGACACACCTCAGGGAACTCTGAAGGCTTCCCTTTACCGTATCAGAAAACGAATAAAGAGGCTGTAAAAGGAGAAACAGCTGTAAGTTGGTCTAATAAGAAGTTCTGGACATTTTCTAACTTCATTTTAGGAACTAACGGGGAAAGAACGCAGCTCTAAATTTAATACTTAAAAAACAACTCAAGCAGCTTTTCCCATGCTTGAATTTGCGTTTGAGAAATGGACTGGCCTCCTCCTCTGAAGTCAAAGGACATCACCACGCACTGCCCAGACGCTCGCCCTCTCGGCTACTCTCTGCTGTACGAGGTTTTGCAGGTGTTAGCAGACAGCGTGGCAACCGGCACAGGGACGGCACTCTCCCGGATCCCTCCTCCCCATCCCTCACGGCCAGGAGAGCATCAGGCAGAACAAAGCCGTGAAACAATCTGCAAAGAAAAGATGTCACCAAATAAATCCAGATTATTCTTTCTGGGAGAAGGCTTTAATGGTGGTTTCCTATGGCAACTCTTACCAACAGAAGAATATCAAAGAAATGTAGTGGAGGATGTCAGACGAGACAAGACAGGGTGGGTCCAAAAGCACCGGCAAGGACACGGAGAAGTTTTTACTTCTGTTTGTTCTTCAGCATAGGTCTGAGTAACAGGCATGTGAGTGTTATCACAAGAGAGAGGCTTCTTATAAATAGCTCTGCTGGGATTTGTCCGTTAGAAAAAAAAAAAAGCTCACTCTTGTCAGAAAAGTATTTGATACAATTTTGGATACAGAATTTATTACATGAGAAACTGATCTCAGGAACGTGGAAGTGGTTCCCACTGAGATTTTATTCGGTCATCACACAGCTCAAGTCTGTTCCAGCTTCACATTGTGTCATCTGGTAAGCGTTTACAGTAGGAATCAAGGGAACTGGATTTGGAAAAAATCCATCACAACTGACCTAAATCTGATCTGACCTGAATAATCAAACTAAATACCAAATTTAACAATGGTTAGACAGAGGCAAGGCAAGGGAAATCATCAGCTGCAGGAGTTACCTCATGAGTTTCCTTTCCTTAGCCACACATGAGGGTTAGGCAACCCACTTTTTTCTTTCCAAAGAGCGGTGGTGATGGAGGCTACATGAGCATCCCCTTGTACCAAAGGTATCAAAAGCCAAAGGTGCGATTGTTGCAGGCCCCCCTTTTCTTTTCAGAGACTGTTCACTCCTGAGAGAGCAGCACTTGGAAGTGGGGAATGGAAGACAGTAAGTAAATAAGAAAATCCAAATAGAACACTGTGGAAGGACAGCAGCAACCATGTCAGTACCATCTGGCCTTGCCTTTGCCGTACAGTCACCCAGACTCATCCCAGAGAGCAGCCTTGGCCAGCAGGATACTTGGCGCATGGTGCTGCCACAACCACCCGGTGCGTGTAATGCCACGTTAGACCCACGGCCACGCCAGCCCACCTTACAACCCTGTGTCATATTCACAACCTGTCTTGTCACCTTGCCCATGTTGCTGCTTCAGGGTCTAAGGGGGTTTTGCTGCCAGCGTCACTTTACTGCTAAAAGACCAAGCTGAAGACGTACAGGTGCAGCACCATCTAAGCAAACACATGGCAAGCCTCCATAGATGGATCATTATTTATGTAGACCTTGTAGTAATGCGTTCAACAAAAAGTTTCACCACTTTCAAGACTCCTTATCTTCTTTTTACGAGATCTAAGTATTATTTATTAGTCATCTCCAAACACAAAGCTCAAAGACAGCTCAACATCTGGTTTAGTCTCTCAGCAGTGAGAGCGAAACACTCAGAAGAAAACTCAAAAATCACCAGCTTGATATTGGTGAAACTTGGGCAATATTTCTGGCAAAAACTTTGGATGAGGATGCAAGAAAAAAGCCTGTACAAAACTGTAAAGGGAGTGAGAAACAGACACCAAAGCCTATACATTTCATTTTGAAAATAAGGCGTCATTCCCATTATGCCTGTGGATGTATATCTTCCCCATATAAAGTTTTAAAAGCTTTATATAAACTATACTTCTAAGTAAGCTTGTAATTAGCTAGGGGCAGGCTTGGCTCTAATTATAACTTGTAGAGACAGACATTATGGAAATACTTAGCTAATAACCATAGCAATGCTCTGTTGACGGCTGAAGTCAGGCTGGCAGGTGATTGCTGTGTAGCCACCTGAGCACTTTCTGTCTTGTGTAAACTGGGCTCCCTAATGAAGCCTGAAGGACCAGTCTGTCAGGTCTTCCTCCCAGCTCTGCCGTACAGGGTAAGCCAGGCTTCGCTGCCATACATGCTGTGATGCCCTGCATGCCTGCATCTGGCTTCCCCGCCAAGTACGCTGTGGGATACCTGTTCTCACCTCACCAGGAGATGTTGTAGCAAAGGGACCAGGGAACCTGATAGAGAGGGCCCAAATCGCACCATTTCAGCAACAGATAAGACCCCACTGCATCCAGCGCATGAATCGGTCAGATGTCAGCATACCTATGAACACGTATACATCAATCTGTAAAGCCTTTTTCAAAGTTAAAATGAAGTTAATCCCACATCCCATCCCAAAAACCCAACAGGATGCTCTACTGGAAGAATATTCCTCCAAGTCAAAGTTTCTGTAAAAGTGCAAGTTCATACAGCTCTGTCGTGGTTTTGTTAGTAAGGGGGGGCCTAAGGTGGTAGCTTCTGTAGGAAACTGCTAGAAGTCGCTCCCCTTTGTTCAGTGGACTCGGCCGGGCCTAGGGCGGACCTGCTGCTGGCCAAGGCCAAGCCGATTGGTAGCAGAATGTCCCGTGATAACGCCTCTGCAATAACGTATTTAAGAAGGGGAAAACAGGAAAAAAAAAAAGAGAGAGAGAGAGAAGAGAAGATGTGAAGAAGCTGAGCGGGGGCAGAGGCGCAGAGGGGGAGGCGCAGGCCTCATGGGCCTTGCAGGCCTCACCCTCTGGCCTCTCGCCAGGCAGCCGACTGGGCCCGACTCGGTCCAGCCCGGCTGCAAGAAGTGGAGAGGAGATGAGAAGTGAATGAGATGTAAAAAAGATCCTGAGAGACACCTACCAGCCTGTTGTGAGGAACGGCTGCAGACACCAAGGTCAGTTCAGAAGGAGGGGGAGGAGTAATGCGGCTCCTGGCCAAGATTCCCCTGCAGCCTGTGGTGACGACCATGGTGGAGCAGGCTGTCCCCCTGCAGCCCATGGAGGTCCACGGAGGAGCAGAGATCCACTTGGAGCCCGTGAAGGACCCCGCACCGGGGGAGGTGGATGCCTGAAGGCAGCTGTGGCCCGTGGAGGGCCCGCTGGGACAGCTGTTCTGGAGAGACTGAACTCCGTGGAAGAGATCACCCACGCCGGAGCAGTTCCACAAAGGACTGTGGCCCGTGGGAGGGACCCCACGCTGGAGCAGGGGAGGAATGTGAGGAGTTCTTCCCCCGACCATGAAGCAGCGGCGTAAAACAACATATGATGAACTGACTGCAACCCCCATTCCCTCTTCCCCCATGTGCCGCTCGGGGGGGGGAAGGTAGTAGAGATAATGTTAAGCTTGGGAAGAGGGAGGGGTGGATGGAGGTTATCTTGTTCTCTGTCTCATTATCCTGCTGTTTGTAGTAATAAATGAATAGTTTTCCCCAAGTCGAGTCTGTTTTGCCCGTGACGGTAACTTTAAGGATTTCTCCCTGTCCTTATCTCAAACCTCGAGCCGTTTTTCCTTATATTTTCTCTCCCTGTTTTCTCAGAGTGTGGGGGGAGTGAGAGAGAGACTGCGTAGTCGGGTCCGATCGGGGCTGAACTACGACAAGCTCTCTCACAACTTTGGATCCAACCTCTACTGACATAAGAAAGGTTCAGAAAGCAAACTGTACCTTCTTATTCCAACCTTGGGAGCTGCTTGCATGGTGATCTCTACTTGGCTGTAAGTATGCATGGATAATAAAGTGCAAAACCAATTCAAATCACTGGGAAAATGGCTATTTACCATCAAATAAAACACAAGTTTAAAAGATGTCTTGCTACAGAGTATGGGCACTTGCTCATACATACTGTTAGGTACCAATGAATCACTGAATCACGTTGCAGAAGCTCTTCATGTTTTAAAAAGCGGATCTCCTTTGCAATGCCTTTGGTACAGACGAATAGATGAGTGTGAAAATGTAGCCATGCTTTCTTATGGAAAGAAAATTCCAAATGGAAATGTTAGGAAGGAAAATTAACTGCTGTTTTAAATCTGTGTACAATATGTGCAACTCCGTTCAAGAAAGGACATTACTTGTGATATGGGGAGCAGACAGCACCACCTTCTCCGATGTCTTGTGTAAGCTCCACGTTGCACGTCTGTAATTAAGTTAGGTTAGCTATTGTAGGGGATCCTACATGTAAAGCAGACTTATTTAATAGTGGTTTGCTTTAATACAGCTTAATACTAGTGTTAACAGATACAAATTAACCAATAGAAACCTCATTCAAACTGCAGAGGAGATGCCCCTCGCAGCCTCTCGTGCTGGTTTAACTGGATCAATTGGACAACCTCTCCAGGCAAAGCCCACGCTGCACAGGGCCAGTGAACAGTGCAGCTCTGCTCGGGCCACCAGTCCCTAATTTGGCTCAGTCAAAACAAGCCAGGTCAGCCTAAAGAGACCTTTGCTAACTATTACCCTTTGAAATTGCTGGAGTTTTCGAAATCGGTTAAAGGGCACTTGCAAAAGCAGGTCAGCCGGCAGATCTGAGGGACAGTCAGAAGCGGCTGAGTTCAGCTGGGAAGACGTTTCCCTGACCTTGGCTTACAGCCCGTCCAGATGGCTCCCAGCGCCTCCTCCCCACTGAGCCCTCACCTGGACGGGGGGAAGGCTGACCCCAATTTTAAACATTCAGATAGCCAAAACATCTGTAACTGGGAATTAGTCACTTCTCGTCAAAGCAAAACACAGTAAAACCCACGTGACAAGATCTATTTAAAATGCCTTACTCCACCTCATTTTTTTTTCACTCATCCCTTCCAAGAAATTGAGGCCCCTGGTGCTTAGTTCTTCGGCCATCAAAAATCCAGCTTTTTGAGAAAGGTCAGCATAAAAGCCAGGCAAGCAACTCCTATTGCTGAATGATGTCCTTTCCTCCACTCTGCAGTGGCTACAGAAGATGCATTAAAACCAAAATTATTGCAGCTATAAGGCTCCATCTGAAAATTGCTCATGCACATCCTCAACTCTGTAGACACGGAAATACGGAAAAGCTCTAACGGTTGCGGCTGCCTTGCAGCACTGGGCTGCTCCCCTGGACGTGTACAGCTAAGGATGAAACCAAGCCATCTGAGAAGGAGTCACATACATGCCGTGCGAGCTACATTCCTAAAACTATTATTAAGAGATGGACTGTGAACAGTAAACAGAGTTCAACTGACCATGAAATGTGTAAATACTACAATAGATACCTATACGCTGTCGTATTTATATAAAATTCCTCCTTCCCATCTTATCATTCATCTTTTGTCACAGTATTCTGTCAAGTTCTTTTGACAATTTTTGACGTACGATAGATTTTAGGACAAATCTAGTCAGAAGAAGTAAAACATGAAACACCATGCATCTCAAGTAAATCCCTACTTCTTTCTTTGTACCTAGGAGGGCTTGCACTCGAACCCCATCACGAAATAACAACTGCATTGAACAGAGAAGACAGTAAATTCCCACTGTAGTTTAAATCCTTCTAAGTACTAACCTATGTTTGAAGATCAGCAAAAAGGCTCCTTTTGGGTTAATCTGCTTTTTTAAAAATTTTGAACTTTAACTCCTTGCATGAAAAATTCACAGAAAATAAACCAATATTCCTACAAGACCTGAGCTACTTAAAGTTAAGTGCTAAGAAGTGAGGCTTGGTACGCACGGACCCTTTCCAGGCTTTGTGCCGCACACATCCCTCTCCAAAGGAAAGGGGCTCCCCACCGCACACAAAGAGAAGGCTGTTTGGGTTGAAGTCACAACTTCAAAGACCAGTAGCACGAAATTTGCCAACTCGCTTGGCCATTCACGCAAATGTCAACTGAAACAAAAGCACACCGAGGAAAATTGTTACTGAATGCCATGCTGGGAAAATAATGCAAATTTGTATCGATGATCAACTTGGTTTTAACTAAGGCTAACAAGCAACTCTGCTTTTGTTCTTTTTCATCACCATGATCATTTTTGCTCCCTAACTTCAAAGAGGCATTTCTGAAGCATCAGTTAAGAAAAAAACACTTATTTAAAAATCAGTAACACTCTCCTCCTCTTTTTAAGGAACAATAGCCTTGAACGTGTTAAGTTAGATTTCCTGCATTCTGTACTTGGCCAAAATACGCAGCAAATGCCTAAGTAGTGCTTGGCCCTAGTGAGACAACAGTCTGCACAGACTCACTTGTAATACACGTTTGCCTTTCAGCTCTTCCATCTCCATACACTGTATTTCCTTTATCAGCACTGCAGCATCATTCCAGTTTGCCTTAGTTTTTTTTGTGTCTGCAAAATACTGTGGGAACATCAATACTTGGCAAGCTAACACTTGGGGTTTTAGCATGACACCACAGATCTCCATGTTACTTTGCTCAGCTGGTTAGTAAAATGTTACAGCAAATAAATAGATGCATAAAGTATTTTTTTAATGCAATGTAAGTGACATATTGTAATGTAAACACTTTTTACTGTGTATATTTTTATGGAAAAAGCTTTTCAGGGTAAACTGTTTTAAAGGAACTGAATCAAATTTAAACACATGCACGATAGACTTACATTTGGAAATGAGTTTGGTAGCAATTTAGGACCCTCTGACGTGAACTTTCACAGTCGTTCTTAGAGCAAGAATGTATTCGTTCAGAAGTGTCATGTTTTGCCTGGCCTCAATGGGGAAATTATGTCTGAAGCTCCTCTAAGGCTGTTACCTCTAGGCTTCTGAGTATCAATATCTTATTTGAAAATCTTAAAAGATGAACAAGAAAACAGTATAAACCTCTGGTTTCCTCAAAAACAAAATACATGCTTCTACCATGAACTGGCTTTACGCAAAGCTGCTAAAAACAACTACCAATAATGGTAAAAGTTGATCCACCTAATACCAAACTTTTTTATTGCCTCTGCATCTTCCCACTGAATTAGGATGTCCATGCACATAGTGTAAACATTCAAATTCCCCATCCATCTCTCAGGACAAAAGTGAAAAAACATACTTCAGAAACGGCATACAAGTGATGTGGTATTTTTTACCAACTGGCAGCACCACGCAGAGAGCCCTGGAGCAGATTTCTCTCATCTCTCAACAAAAGAAACATGGGGGAAGTTATTGAGCATGCGCTGTCTCAGCAGTTGCCCCTTGGGCTCCTGGCCCATCCATCCTCCTGGAGTCACAACAAGCGTGTTTGACAAAATCATGCTGGACCAGGCCTCCCTCATCTGCCATACACTGATCCCTGCGGTATCTCCATGGCCCCCATTAACAGTTAACAGTGTTTAATGCATAGTAGTTTGGACACAAAATCATGCCGACAGGGTGTTACAGCTCCCAGGAAGCTCAGGAACTTGGGATCATCAAATCCTTTCCTGTAGACATCACCTAAACAATTTCTCCAAGATGATGCAGGAGATGCCAGGCTGGTGCTGACGCCTGACCCACTGAACGTGGCTCCATCTTCCTCTAATTTTCTGATATTCAAAAGAGTACTCCATCAGACTCTCCCCAGCTTTAGTAACAACATGAGGGACACAACCAAAGCCAACTGCTTCCAAAAGCTGGAGGTATTCACCTTGGCCAGTAGGCAAGTCCAGATGTGTACTCTCTTGCATGACCGGCATTTTTGCAGACTAACTTTTGTTTTCCTTTCATGTACACATTTCAGCATCACAGTTTAGATAAGACAACGTGCAAGCCCCTCATGCTTTTAAAAGGATAATAAAATCATTAGTTGAGTAGGTGTCTTTAGGAGCAAGAGCTAGAAAGTTAGACTCTGCAACACAAAGTTGGCTTCAGTTCTGACACTAACAGCGTGCAAGCCTCGCATTTATTAAAAACAGATGAAACAAGTCCCAATTCTTTTTGAATAGCAGAACTACTGAAGAGACCTGGAGGAGTTTAGCACAGCAGGAGTTTTAGTTGTCTATCATCACATGTTTAAACACTTGAGGACTTTGCAATAAATGCTGAATTCAATTCACCATCAAAAGACAAAATCCATGTTCTATCTGCCAAAACCTTTAGCAGCCTAAACAGAAAATGTCACAACTGATTTTCAGCAACGGTACAGAAATAAAAAACAACATTTTAAAGTCTTTAGGGGATAGATAGATAGACAGATAAACAGCGTGACAGACAGATGGATTTATTGCTATAGGTAATTTTTTACTCCTCCTAAGCAAAAATCAGTCTTCAAAAGGATTGATACAGCTAAACAGATTAAGAACAAAATCCAACTAATGAGTAATTTTATTTTTAAATTGTCTGATCTGTCAGAACCATCGGCCTAGAGGTATAAAGTGAACACATTTTTTTTTTCCTAAAGCACTACTGTTTTATTTGCATTAAGGTTAAAGAGCTTCCTCCCTCCTTGACTAGTGTCAGCTATAATAAAAGAAAAACATTTGAAAGGAGAAAAAAATCCCAATCTGAGCTATTAAAAGTGCTGTTTTGAAGGCTCTTTTACTCCCTCTCCATTTCTCTGACAAAGTCATAAACTAGCTTTGGGCTCACTTTGCACCCCCAGCACCGCTGTTTAGGGGTAGCTCCACAGAGCCCCCGAAAATCCTGAGTCTCCTCGCACCTTGGCTGGCTCCGGCTCTTGCTGGCCAGGAGATGAATTTTTTTGTGGGAGGAGGCAGGGCTGGTGTATTCGCAGATTCCCTTTTCTCTCTAAATTTAGCAGGATTTTTAATACTCTCGCTTTAAACAGTGCAGTGAAATACAGAGAGAAAGAAACGCAAGCCAATGTCCGTAAACTCTCAAGGTTGACTGCAAGCATTTACCAAACATACAATATTGGCAAGCAGCAGCGGCTGCTGAGCTGATAAGCTGTCTACTGTGCTTATAGACAGGCTCCCACACTTAAAAGGACTGAGAAATAAGGAACTTTATAATGCTCCTATATGGGAATTAATGCTAACACTAGAAAAAGGAGTTTGAATAATGAGGCTCTGCAAAATGCAGTCCTACTAAGCAGCAAGCTGGACCACTTTCAAAATTACCAAGTAACCTGTTTTATTATAACCTTTTTGACACGAACAACTGACCTGCATCCAAGGATCACAGTAAATCAGATTTTAGTTTCCCCTTCTGCTTGCTGCACTAAAAAAAAAAAAATAGTCAAAGTAACTGTTCCTGCTTAAAATGGTAAAACATCTACAAGAACAGCAACCAGAGTGGGGAAGTAATTAGCTAAAGATTTGTTTCTTTAGAACTAAACTCACTTTAACAGGGTCAACAGAATGAACGATGGAGAGAGGTCAAGACAACTCCCCTTCGCACCAGCATTTCCCCTCAATCACAGCCGGGAGCTTTCGGCTGCCCCCAACCCCAAGGAGCCTGTGACAGCCACACTCCCGCAGCAGAAACAAACCAGCCCCAGTGATTTACAAACTTCTTGTAAGATCTTTTCAAGCCCTTTTACACTTCTACTTGTGTTATTAGCTGGGGAAAAAAAAAAAGGTTTGAGGGTGCTGACTCCCATGCAGGGAGATGAAATTGGGCCAGCCCAGCGTCCTCCTCTCTTGCCCATTACTGATGGGGACGTGCAGGACCCTCTGCTTTGAGACATGGTTTATGTTCAGCTACCGAGGACCCACAGGAGTGTGTAAATGCTTCACCATCACCATTTAGTTCTTTCTTCAAGTCTATGAGTGCCTTAAGGAAAAAATTCAGACTTAATCTAACCAGATACAGCTCCAAAATGAGACAAGGATCTTATGTTACTTCAGTATTTGGCCCTCAATCTGTATTTTGACTATTTGTCTTCAAACATGGCACTCAACCTTACTGCCACGGAGACTTTCCTTCTGCCGTCCCACTGAAATTAGCCTTTTCCTCACTTCCAGTCTAGTTCTGCGATGCCATATGCTGCCGTTTCCCTCATCTATGCTCTAAACACTCACATGCTCACGTATGCGTAGGCTCCTACCATCACACTACGGATAGCATTTCAGCATTTCCTCCAGATCATCAGCATTTTGTTTCTTGCTGAAATCACCCTAATGACTCCATTTCTCTCATCCACGGAAGGCAAAGTTCTCCAAGACATACCTAATGCCTCCCTAATCTGTCACGTGCTGCTTCTCCAACACGTAGCCCAAATTGGTCCTTTTGTAGAGCCTCACATCTAATTTGCAGTCCACTATCTCTCTATCTCTTTCAGCCTTATGGCTTTTACAGCTTCTGCTCCTGTGTATGTCTGCATTTCAGATTATATTTCTTTGGATGCATTAGCCTGGACTTTTTCCAAGATGCTCTTTTTTATTTCCTGCTCTCAGTTATATTTTTTTTCTTCGTGCCACTGCTCTGCATGGCTGTTTTCAGCCATCTTTGCTGTATGACTCACTTTATTGTCTCCTGCAGATTTCATTAGCACAACTCTCCATCTCATTATGAAGCAGGACTAAATTTCACACATTGTTGGAGCTTTCCACAAAATATCTTCTTGCAAGTTAGGACCGTCCACACTGTTTGCTTGGGCAGACACGGTACTCCTCCAAAGGAAAGATCTTGGGGTAAGAGAATCTGCCCTAAGTAGTCCAAGTTTCCTGAAGTGTTACGAGGAAAACGTTAATAATGTTAGAGGAGCAGGCTATGTTAACACCATTAGCTCCTGGAAGATCTTGGTTTTTCCCATGACCTGTTTTGTTAGGTATTTGAAGGTAACTCCTGCCAGGAACAGATGGTGTTCAAGCAGAAAACTGGCAAGGGATCTAGAAGAGTACACTGAGATGGTGTTGTGCGTTATTCTGGCCAGTTATCCAAAAACCGGTATGAATACAGCAGGAGCTGCCAAAAGGCATTGTTTCTGAAGGAAAATGTAGGAAGTAGGACAAATAAACCTGTAGGTGAGGAAATTTAAGAAACTTTCTGAAAGAAGGATGGTGCCTTGTCTATTAGCAGCTCTATTTTTGAAGCGTTTGTATCAGTCAGTCTACGGATGGTTGGAAGTGAGTACTGCTTTGACACGTGCCCGTATAAAAGAATATGATAATGACCTTTCACAGTTGTGATGGCACAATTAAAACAGCGGACAAGAGAAACACTTTTTGAGAACACTTAAAACCAAACAAATCTCAATCCTCCACAAAATGCATTCAAGTGGCTGAATACATTTCTTCCAAATTTTTACTCCAATGTTATCCTACTTAAGACCAAAAAAAGAATAACATGGGAGACCTTCAAATGAATTACACTATTCATTATGTATGTGTTTCAGACAATCCCTGTTAACTGTCAAAAAACATTTCATTTTCAGAAATTGCATACCTCCAGCACAAACATTACTAATGATGAAAAACAAAACCAGAAGGGATTCATCTCCTTTCTAATGCTAAATATTGCACAAGTCACTACCATCTATGTAATCTTAATGCTGCCTCAACACATTTTCCAAAATCAAATACAAAATTGAGAATAAATTGTTAGGAGATTACTCTTCAAGAGAACTATTGCCAGTAATCTCCCAACAAGACCTGTCACTTTGACCTTCATGCATATTTTTTTAACACCTTCACTTGCTGCAATGTTTGTGTGAGTCTAAGTGCAACGAGAAGCCCATTTACGAAGAAGTCCCTTGTGCATTACGCCTCAACAAGCCACAAGCTCGAAATATCCATGGAACCATTTAAAATATTTATGGCCACCAAGGTCAAGCCCTGGAGATCCTGGACAGAAATCTATCACACTCTGGGAAATGGAAATATTTCTTGCAATTCTCCCCCGTTCAAAAAAGTATGATTCACAAAGATTTAAAAGTATTGTTTTAAGTAAACCCTGCAGATACAGAGAAACTCATATAGAATGTTTTCCCTGTCCATAACTCACCTTTCTGCAACACACAGATAACATTAATATGTACAATATCCCCTATAAAATCTAGACGTAAGGGGTCCTAACATCAAAACTTCATGCTTTTATTTTGAATTACTGCATTTGGGAGGAGCAGCGGATGCTGCAGGTGGGAAGCCAGAGACAGCATTACAATTCCAAGTGCCAAACGCTGCAGCAGCAAAGCCTCATAAAACTGTTTACCAAAGACAGCCCTGATACACTATTACTCATCAGGGGACAGTCGGGCCAGAGCAGCTGCTGCACTTCAGATTGTGACGTAATTCAAAGTACTGTTGTAGGAGCCGCACTAAAGGTTTCATCACCCATTGTACGCCAGCTCCAGATTTCTCTCGTATCAGTGCATATATCTGCCATTTAATGGACAGAGAGGCAACTTCACATTCTAGAACATCACAATTGATTTAGAATTCATTTTTTGCCCCTTAAGCATCCCTCCTTGATCTTTAAATGATTTTGTTTAGGGTATCTTAATGATTTTGATTACGATATGACATTTTCATAATTGAGTAATTCAGGGAAAGTTCTAGTTTTCTGTAGGTACCATTTTGAAAGAAGTTGTTTGCTCTGTTCCTCCCACTTACAAAGCAACATGTTCCTTCTCATTCTAACCAACAACCGAATGCTATGGAAGAGATACAAAGCCCACAAAATGATACTTGCATAACCATTAACTAAATGTTTGCTGCAATCAAGGCAATAATTAAAATCCATTAAAAACAAGTCACAGGCTGACCCAGCATCAGTCTCAACCCTTTCAGGCAACAAGAACTGTCACTAGAAGTGACAACTTCCTAGCTTATCAGGACACTGGGGAAAAAAAAGGCCCCAAGAAATCTTGTAATTTTTTTAACAAGATCCTAGTCTATCTCACAAGTGAGGTTTTCCACTGCCAGATGGTCGATAGGAATGCTAATGGAAAGAGCTGAAGCTGAAATAAATCTGCCACTTTTAATCAATCACAGACAACCGTGTCATCAATAAGCAACTCGTGTTATGACAAACTCCCTTTGGTTCACTACATGCAAAGCTGATAAAACGCATCACATATTAATTGCCAATACTGGGCAACCTTAACGTAGGCATTTTTGAGGGTTAAAGATTATTCTTTCCCTAGAAATGTTGTGATTTTGGATTCACTCTGGAAAATTGCTCAAAACAACAATAGTTTCTAAATGTTAGAAGCTATTTAGATAGTAGCTCAGTGGGGAAAAATAAGCTACCAACCCCCCTCCCCCCAAACTCCCAAAATCCTCTTAAATCAGCTACTGTGTAATAGAAATGCGCTCCTTATTTTCAAATCTTTGCTTACACACACAAGGTGCACTCTCCACAGTATGGAAAAGATAATTATAAAAGGATAACTATGCAACAGGCTGACAGTCCATCCATCTCTCTTTCACTCCAACTCCAGCCTCTCCTAATGTCCGTGGACCACAAAATCCAACAGAGGTAGAAGTTCCAAAAATAACCAAGTGCCTATTCTCTTTGTGAAAATTAGAAGTAGGAAGAGGAGACCCAGAAGACTTCTCGCACTAAAGGGGAAAGAGCTGACCACACCCCACCAGGTATCAGCTGGCAAACAGCTACGTGCCTCGCACCAGAAATCCCATCTCTGCTTGCAGGAAAGGCTCACAGAGGAGAGCTGGGGCTCTTGCTCCAGAGGAGGAAGGGAATGACCAAGGGAAAGAAGATGGCAATCAGTAGAAAACCAGGCTTGGCTAGTGTTCCACGGCTCATGGCACAGATTGTGAGGCTTCCAAATCCACCCTCAGTAAGAATTGGGTCTTTTTGCTTTCACCGACTATTGTCCATCAGTGTTTCGAAATATAATTGCAAAAACAAGACTCTACGATTAGGCTAAGGAAATCTAATATTTTCCCAATTTAGAGGCAATGTGGCATTCAGTTGCTTGAAACAAAAAAGAATAAATGACAAAAGTTACTACAGCACAAGAGCAAACAAGACATTTCAAATCCACTTACGGAGATACAGGAAATTATACATAGCCCAAACTTCATAACTTGTCTATCAGTACAGCAACAAATATATTACTAAAGATGCTTCTCCCTCCTCACCAAATGACAAACTCCCAGTATCTAACTTGCAAAGAAAAGAAGTCAACACAAAAAAAACTTTCAAGCTGGTTTTGTAACTCTCACTGAGCAAAACCATGCTGATGCCTTCCCTTCACCACCCAACTGAGCGAGATGACACCTTTGGAATGATGAGCATCAGATACAAAGCAGTCACATTTTGTTTGCTTTTTTGCTTGCCTTTTTTTTTTTTGCTTGCTTTTTTGCCATCCATCCAAGTGTAACTGTGCCGGACAGGATCACTGGAACAGCAGGATCACCCTTCAATATCATTTTGAAAGAACATCGAGCTGTGTGTGCACACAGAGAACACCGTTGATCCATTTTATGAAATAATGAATGCCAGGATGAGTATCCCAATATCTTCAAAATTTAAAACCAGCAATTTTTATTCCAGTAATAATACTCTGAAAGATAATATGTTAGAGTTATAATAGACTGCTGCAGCATTATAGATTAGTCTCATAGTATTGATCTTCAGGAGACCAAATGACAGATATGTGAATGTTCCCTACAGTTTAATCAGTGAGCACCTTTCTATGGTTTTGAATTATTTTTTCTCCATTTTCCTATTCAATCTTTTTTTGTGCTTTTGAAGTTCAAAGGCAAAGAAAAACACAGCTATTTTTTTGCTTTTCATCCGGAATGAAAGGTTCCTGTTCCAGATTTTGAGAAAGACTGCAGTCAAAATAGTACCTAAGAGCCTAAGTTAGACAGAAAGACAATAAATAACACTGAGATACACTTGATAAGAGCTAAAGAAAAGCAAGATCATTAAACACAAGGGTGATGTCCATCCTAAAAAATATCACACAAAAGAAAAGAAAGGAAAATATTTGCAGCAATAGCGATAGAGAATATGTTTAGTAACTTATCAGGGAAAACTGAAGCAGAAATTGGCAAAAATTCAGATGTTCTTAAGTAGATTGTTTTACCATTTCCTGCCAAAAGCGTGCACAAAGCCTGAGAACATCCATTCAGTCAATGACCTGCCTCGTTTGGACTGAGTCTCACAATTCTTTGCGGTGCCTGCATACATACCAAAATACACATTGCTCCACCATTTGACAGCACAAACCAAAGTCCACCGACATCAGTGGGACAAAATCCAGCCCTAGGTACGTAACCGTACAGAAAATCTTAAGGGGAGCCACTGATAGAAGACCTGTGTGATTGAAATCACTTAACGAAAGCATTCCCTATCTCATCTTAATGACATTTGTAAAGCCGCTACATTTAAATTCCTCTTTAAAAACTCTTTTGAATATCAGCGCTTCTGCAGCTCCTGCCTTTGACCCTCTGGTTATAGTGGTAAATGGAGAGTGTTTAAATGATTTGAGATTTACCCTATTAAGTGAATTTAAACTGGAAGCTGGCCAGGTATCTCTGGAGCTGTGATGTGGAGCATAGTGCACAGGCGAGAGGAGCTCAGCTGTTGAGAGCGCTTCAGGAAAAGAAAAGTCTTCGAGTAAAAGCCTGAAAATTTTGATCAACGTTTAACATTTCTTGAAACTAGAGCCTAATACGGATACCCTCAGTCTCACTATGTCTCCCACAGTGTACGGCCAGCACCCCACCCAGCACAGGCAACAGCACCACAAACATCAGCTCTTAAAACTGTGGTCTGTAGAGAAGCAGGGTATTAAAAGTTCTTGATTACTGGGATAGAAAAAAAGTCTTAGCTATTTTATTTGCTTTAAAATGGATTTTAAAATTAAATTAGCAGATATTGAAATTGAAAAGAGAGGGAAAGTAATTTTAGACAAAAGTGCTTCTGTTACTGTGGCTGGCCTCTCACAAGTCCTCTGCAAAAATAATCTTAAATCTGGACTTCTCTGAGTTGCAAATCCTATCAGCAAATGCTGAACCATAAACCTGAGTTTTCTGGTGTCTGGTCTTCACCAAAAAGTTAATATAAGGCTGTGCTTAATACCTGTGAGCTACTGAAGCAGCAACAAAATAATGAGTACACACTATATTGCAAGCCCACTCAATGCCTTGGATCTCAGGATTTCCTACTGCTTCATAACTTAAGACTTCCTTATGTTTTAAGGAGTAATTTTGAATGGCAACCCAAAGCTAACAGAAAACTACAGCCTAGTAATCATCGGATCTTGGAAATGTTCTCTGTCAATTCTCCTGATGAGACAGAAATAAATACATAAAAACTGCACTTTCCTCCAACAGCTATTAAAAAAACTTTTTTAAAAAACTCATTTTTAAAAAATTGTGGTTTTATATATATACACACACATACCTATATATAAAAAACATAAATATAAAAAAAATCCAGAACCTGAAGATTAATTACTGTGTGCAATAGACAAACTTTCAATGGGATTTAATTACATTCATGTTTTCTGTAGTTGAATAAAATATGAGTTATTTATCCACTCCTGGATAAAATACAGGAAGCACCTGAAAAATGTTGATTCAGTAAAACAAGCAAATCTTCCAAACAAGTCGGGGCAAATGAATCCCAGAACTGGGTTTCCCATCCATCACGCTGGGAGCCGTGCATTGTTTGTCCAAGGCAGGGTTTGAGATCGCCAGCCCGACCCACAGCCACGGCTGCACTGCTGGTGCCAGCGGGTGAAGGCTCCGCAGCAGGCAGGCTGCTGCCTCCTGATAAATCACTCCTAACACAATGGGACTCTGGGAGACAATGGTGTCTACGGTTCCTTTTGACGTTGATGGTTTTTCTGATCTCTTTAGGTTTGGTTAAAAGAGAGGCAGCCGGGGTTAGCAAAGGTCAGCAAGATGAGGTTAATTTTTACAGGAACCTTTCCCTTCTAACCCAGACCTCTCTAGCTAGTCAGTCAGTCACTTGCTAGTAAGTTATTTTGCATTATACAAAATTTATGATTTCTTATGACTTACATACACCACACTTTACACTGGACTCAGTTCACTAGTCGTAAAAAAACCCACTGGCTTTAAATCCTTAATGAGCCCTTTCTTTCCCTTTTCTACCCTTCACGCTTCCCCTTCTCTGTGTTTTTTTTTTGTAGAACAGAATTAATTATTGTCCTTTCATGCTTTTAGAGTTGATGAATCAGTATTTACGTTTATTTTCATTATATAGAATCATAGAATGGTTTGGGTTGGAAGGGACCTTTAAAGGCCATCCAGTCCAACCGCCCTGCAAGGAGCAGGGACATCTCCAACCAGATCAGGTGGCTCAGAGCCCTGTCCAGAGCCGGGCCTCAAATGTTTCCATCTTCCACCTCTCCAGGCAATGCATGTATGGCACAATCTATCTCAGTGTAGATCAGTAGCTCATCAGAAGCATTCAGAAGGAAAAAAAACTGCAAGGAAATGTCATATAAAGATCAAAATTGATAACTATATTTTATCTGGATGAAATATTTTTGTGGTTCAGAAGTTAAACATTATGCATTAAGACCAACAAAGCTTACAGATGGCTCATGCACAATACTAGACTGACCAAAGAAGATGTATCCACACAATTTTAAATGGATTCGATAAAGCAATAAATGTGTGTATACTTACAGCACTTTTCTCATGAGGAAGCCCATTTGTTTACATTTGCTATGTACAGACCTCGAATACTCTCAAGGTACTAGTATAATATCTTAAGTTATTTGTATACTACTCCAGACAACTGTGTTTTTCTTAAGGACATCTTTTCTAATCCAAACCAAATCATTTCATCACCCCAATCCTTTGAAGACGAAAAAGGAACAAGAACATTTTAAGAAATAACAGGAAAATGAACATATGGATTCATGGATAAAAAGTAGTTCGATTCATACAGGGATTTAAGGAAATTTAAGATATATGTAACTCTGAACTTTTCCCATGATAAGACTGAAGCTTTTTCAGCAAGCTTCTGTTTGACACTTTCGGATTATATATGTTCTGACTTTTAAAATAAAAATAAGTTATATAAAATCCAACAGTAAGGCCCAATAATTTTTTTTATTCCAGATTTCCCAAAGGTTAAAATCGGATTAGGAGTGGACCAGGTTGTAGGCAAATAAAACTCTTATTTCACCGACAAGTTTAGAAGATTTGAAGAGCTGTGGCAGAGGCGGTATCACAAATAACCATGGCAGCAAAAGGTAAGTTTTTTGCACTGCCGCATCACTGACAGCCATTAATGGTCCGAATCTCCTAGACACTGTCCAGAGGAGGAGGAGAGGCTCCAGAAGGTACAGCCTGACATAGGAATACCCAAAGCTCACAGGAGACATCCATCAGCGACATGAGCAATCCAAACCTCTCTCCTACCCACCCTGCTCCACAAACAGCCTACACAAAGGAGTTCACCTTTCTCTACTCTGTTCCCATCCTTTTTTTTCTGTAATATTTCAAAAGGTATGAATAAAGTGCAAACATGTTTAAGACATGCTATATTTGCTTATCAAATTTTTTAAGCCAATATTGCTTGCATACAGTTCATTTGGCAGGAAATGGGAAAAAGAACAATTGTCTAACACACCTTCAGCCAAGCAGCACATTTAGGCACAGAATTAACCCTTAACGTGGCTTACTAAAGCACAAACTGGAAGGGCTCATCTCTGCCTCCAGGAGCCAGGCAGCAGGCGATGCTCACTGGCAGCTTACTGCCCTTACTTACTGTAATAACCAGTTCTATGTTTTAAACCACTCTGATTTCTATCTTGCTTCTCTTCAGCTAATCATTGATTCACTGTTGACTTTAATCTCAGTTATTAATTCATCAGATGACTGATTGATTCAACTACAGCTTTAATCTGACAATTGTCTCGCTCAACTTCAGCAACAACAGTTTCAGTTAGGACTCTAAATTATTTTGTTTCTTTATTACTGCATGATAAAATCCTTGCAGAAGTGTACAAAGCCATTTTTCTACTAAAACTACCATGTCACCACTCTAGACAGGCAAAGATAACCTTACAAAATAAATACACCAGCCACTTCATTCCGCTTCCAAATTTGTATGCATGTCCTTCTTACTTCAGATCTCAAAACACTCAGATTAAATATGTTGATAAAATCTTAAAAGAACACTGTGCTGTAAAGTAGTATATATTTCTTTCACATAAATACCATATCTAAAATAGTTTCTGAAGAAAGAGACAACAAACTATTAAATATGTGCCCAACACTTCTGTTCTGTATAGGAACTCTCAATGCCCAAGCATCTTCTAGTGCTCCAAAGCAGCAAGGTTGCACTCAAGTCTGAACACCAATATAGATTTCAAATCTATCACACCACGACACGCTGCAGGCTGAACAGTCTCGTTGTATCCTCTCCCTGCCAGCTACCACAGTCTTGCTTGAATGGAAAGATTTCAAACCATCTACAGTTTTTGACAACTGCTGAGCCAGGCGATGCCTTGACAGAGCACTTGGGGTGAAAGGGTCTCCACTTGCATGTTCATCGGGGAGATGGACTGCAGGACCTGAGGTCCATACGTGCTATACTGCCCTGTGTACCTTCCATCCGACCTCCGTAGCAGCATGGGCTTCTTTTCAAGTGTAAAACACAGCAGGAGAGGAAAATGTATGTAAAAGCTAGTGGTTTCCTCCCTTACCTCTTTCTGGGTCACAAGGAAGGGATCTCTACGAGACAAGAGAAGGAGATGGGCTGCTCTAGAGCAGGTGGGGAAGTCACCTTGGGTCCTGCATATCTTAAACACAGCAACGGGTTTGTTCAATCTATCTTTGTGTTGCACTGAAGGGGAAAATGCCGGGCAGAAATTTCTGACTCACAATAAATTGGATATTCAACAAGAGAAGAAAAAGTTAAATTTGCTGCATGTATCTTCCAAGACCACATTCAGAAGTTATCTCAGTGTGTTTCATCCTATATTTAGTAACAACCGCAGCAAGGTAAAACTGAAATCAGTCAGCACACCAAAAGCATCACTGGGTAATGGAACAGCACTTACATAAATGCCTAAGTTACAGTACACTGGCCAATTTAAAACTAATTATGTAGATGCTGTTAAATATTACGTGAACAAACAGTACTTCCAAGTTCTGCAACAAACTCTATAACTTTCCAATACTTTACCCAGCCACGGTGAAAGAACTGCAGTCACAACCACATAATGACTGCCAGCGATCTGGTCTGGCAATGTGTGCAAACATCAAGGAACAAAATGTGACTGCTCTCCTAGTTTGGGTATTAGTCTTGGTAAAATAACACATGCCATATTGTAGTGATAAAAAGTTAATTTTTTGTTTGTTTCTTTCAATTTCCTTCAACATTTAACAAATATTTGCTGAAGACTCAACTTCCTTTGCAAATCTAACACACATCAGACATACGCTTCCCTGGTTTATACCAAAAAAAAAATGAGCAGATATACACTATCAAGATCAACAAGCAGACCCTGCTGGACTGGACTAGGGTCAGAGGAAAATCAATTCAGAAACCAATTATTTTCCACCCACGAAAACAAAGAAATAAATCAGAAGACTCTACAGACTGAGAAGGAGCTGAAGCACTCTCAGCCGTGACAGCAGGACACGCACCTCCAGGGTTTGATACCAAGAGCCGTAACGCTTCCTATTTCGTTGTTTCTTCCCGCTCTCCTCACTCCCCACATCACATGTAACTATTTTTGCTAACACGCTATTAGAGTTCAAGAGACTGCACATACATATTTATATTAAATCTCCCATTAGCCCCACTGAGTGCAATTTGGAAGAAAAAAAGCTCGCAGACAATTTTCTTATAACCAACCTGAAAATGAGAACATAGATAAACAAGGCGCTCGCAATCCAACTGTCACACAAAATTATCTTCTGGGCTAAAATTGCTCCTATTTGGTCTTAAAACGCAAGGCGAAATTATTTCAGACGGTCACAAAAAATCCCCTCTGCATTTTTGTGCTGCCCAGCCGACCTCCCCTGGAATGTGACAAGGAGACAATTTTCTTGAGTGGGAGGCGGAAAAGCAATATCCAATTTATATTAAACAAACAAGAAGGCTGCTGTAAAAATAAGGAGACTTGACCTGGGTCTGGGCTACGGGGTCAAGCCAGATCAATGCCTTTTTAGTTTTAAATTGAAGGCATTTTAATCATTTTGGGGTAAATGGAACGGAGCACTGGATTTGGCAGACACTCGTTATTGCTGAAACACTGGAGCCTAGATGTGTCCTCACTCAGTCTTGAAGGGTTTATTTATATATATTTCTCAAAGGTTCTCCTAAGTCCAAATAAATGACAGCTCAGGAACACTCCTCTGCAGACCCAGCGGATCATCTTCCCTTATCTTTACACTAAACCAAATTGTGACATTAAATGTCTGTACTATAAAATTTGAATGCTCTTAATGAATGATGTACAACTAGCGACGATTTGCAGCATCACTGAACTTACAGAAATTGGTACAGTTCACATCGAGAAGGCTTCTTTACATTTTTTCTCTATCATTAAGCTACTCCAGGGGCATTTCTCTCCAATTATATTTTACAGAGTGAAAATACAGATGAGTTAGCTGCCACACTGAAACTTTGGCATTTTATTCCAGTACTCAAAAGCTAATGAATCCAAAACTAGGATTCTTAGGAAAAACACTCAATTTTAACAACATAAAAGAAAACCTTTAACTTCATTTCTCTTAACTCAGCACAAGAGGCACGGAAGGAGGAAACGATTCTGTAACTCACCTCCTGCAGCAGGAAGGGAAGGGATGAAGGGATGAAGGACAAAGGAATGAGCTTTTTGGTACCCTCACCCTAGCAAACCGACACTGCGTGACAGAAGAGTGCGGAGCTGCTGGAATAACTTCTGAAACGACTTGGGAGTCAGCGGCAGAAGCAGCTCCTGCAGCAGCAGCCCAAAGGTGCCCAGAGCCTGCAGGCCGGGGATGCGAGCTGTGCCAGGTGACGGCTGGAGAGGAGCTCCTTTCTCAACGGTGCGGAGCACAGCCATGTGAAACGCTATCCATACATGTTTCAGAGTTTAATGCAGCTGTATTTTCAGGGGTATCAAGCCCGTTAGATGTGAAAGAAAAAGGCTGTTGTTGGTATCAGGGGGAATCTATCTTCAAAACAGTCCAAGTAATCAGAATAAACATCAAATCCTGACAAACGCTTACCAGTTTCTGGAAGGATGGGTTTAGGGAACTGTTTTTTTTTTTTTCCTTTTTTTTTTTTTGGAAAAAATTCTTTCCCACTCTTCTGTCCTATCTCAGTGTCAAGAGAAATGAATTTGAGGGTAAAGGGATAACCTGCCACACCATTCCCCGATCAGTGTGCTGCTTCTTGCCTCCCCAGTCTCTCAGTGCCATTTGCTTAACTCCGCGACCACTCAGCAGCATGGTGCCACGCACAGAAGCAATGCATTTTTCCTCCTGTGTTCTCACTTAATGAAGAGAGAAAGGCTGCTGGTCATCACATTTTTGCACTCAGAAGTTAAAAACACACACTCTTTTTAAAACATGTTGGGTCAGATACGTTTCTTTCCAGTTCTTGCCTTTGATTTATCTCCTTATTACAAAAGGCTTCCTAGATCATACGAACAGCAGTAACCTGCAGCATTAGCCAGGTTACAACATTACTACAGGCTTTACTAGATCAACTCCTCAAATCAACTGTGAACAAGTAAATGCATGTGTCAGCTCCTTTCAAGGTCATTCGTAAAGCTCTCCCCTGTACAAACAACTTTAATAAGGCAGATGCATGACACGAAAAGCAAAACCTTGGAAGTCTTGAATTCATTTTTTCTTGGCTTTGCTTTTGTAAATAAAATACTAAACATAATTTGTATAAGCTTGTCCCTCTAAAAGTTACAAGGCTGGAAAATGCTGGTAAGATTTATTTTAAGTGGAGGTACTTATCAAATGTCACCGTTTTCCTGTTCAAAATGACTAATCATTTTGATTAACCTTTGATTTAAATGATTATATACCACAGCAAAGCACAAACATACATAAAATTACACTCCAAAGAAATTCTCAAAGTGCAGATCACATAAGAAAACAGTTATGTCAAAGCATTTTGAGAATTTATTTACCACATGCATAATAGTCAAACCAAAAGCTGACTCCACAGGTTCAACGGGAAGGCTCCAATGTACATTCATATCCAGGAATCACAGCCTACTTAATCCTGTAAGCAACATGAGACTGCTTCCAGAGGAAACACCAAAAATATCAACCAAATAATAATTAAGCTATAGAAGAAACTTCTAACTACCATCTCAACAAGTACTTCCAGTATCTTCTGTAAGGAATTTTATTCCAGGTGGGAAATTGGTGCTAGCATGTTAGTCACATATAAAAAGAAAGCCTGCAGCAGCACAAGACAAGAAATAAAATTTAATATCTCACTTTGAGTAAATACACATGAATTCGAAGCCATGTAACAGACTTCAAAGCAGAGAGAGAAAAACAGGATATCAAAGGTAAATTAGACAAAGAGCTGAAGGCAATTCTGAAAAATAAAAATATATGGTGGAAAAATTAAAGCATATAAAAACACTCTTAAGATCCCATCTCGAAGGGCCAATTTGTATAGAGAGTGCATACCACCAAAGTTAGCACAAAAATTACTATCAAAAGCTTTGTATCTGCCAAACACGGGGACTTTGTACACCCAGGAATCCCTCAGATTATGCAAACTGAGTTTTGCTTCACACCGTTCTGGATTGATCTAAGTAATCTGGAAATCATGAGCTCACATTCCTCCCCTCCACAAATACCAGTCTCATAAATTAAAATAAAGTAAAAATATTCTGCATTTAAAAAAAAAAACCTGTTTGCTTTGGTTTTATAAGAATAAATTATAAGCCATGGCCAATGCAGAATAAGCATTCAGGACATTCAGACTTGCAGTTGAGTTAGGAGCACCCAGCCAGGACACAGCACAGCACTCAGCACAATACTTCCACCCCCCGAAACCATAAAACTACAAATAAAGGGATTATCATTATCAGTAATCCTGGATGTGAGGGAAACAGGTGGTTTGGTTCTTCTTCTCGCCTTATTCCCCAGGATAAAGAAATACAGATCCTGCTGGACATCTGCAGTATCAAGTGCAGAGAAAGTTTTCAGGCTGGGTGTGATCAATGGGGTGTGAGCACCCCATGCTCCCTCCCTCCCACAACTTTACCAAAAATCATCTGGCAAAGCCAATGAGACTGAAACTAACTTCTGCCTTACAGAGTAATTCTCCCATCCCAGACACCAGAAACGGCCAACAAGAAACGAGGGTCGGAGCTGTGGGATCCAGGGACAGTGTTCCCACCGGCTCGCAGTGGGCAGCCACTCCATCCCCCCATGCTCCCTCTGCAGCATGGCATCCTCCAAGGCACCTAAGTTAGGTTCACCCCCCTAGGGCAATCTGATGCCAATTAGAGCCAAGAAAGTACCAAGTAACTTATGATGTTAAGTGAGATGCCATACGCTAGGCTGTAGAAAATGCTACATACATTTTCCCTAATAATAAAGGGGACTTTTCTGGCATCGTGACACTCATTGAAAAGCCAACAAAAATATAACTGGAGCAGATGTTAATTCAAAGTGTGCATCGCAGGGCAGACACTTAACAGCAGAACAAGTCCCTGGCGCTGCAAATGCACAGTTCACAATATCCAGATCCCGTGGCTCTGAAGCACAGGTGGAGCCACATGCCAGTGTGTATG